>NC_142873.1:52963750-54227500 GCF_051225735.1 Oryctolagus cuniculus | reverse complement strand
GGAAAAGCAAGTCTGAGAGTCTTAAGTTTCCCACCCAGCGTCACACAACCATGAAAGGGCCCCTGCAAGATCTGAACTTGGACCTGATGACTGACTGCAAGCCCAGGCAGAGGTCTTTCCAGCTGACTCAGCACTTTGCTGATAACGCTGCAACAATTCTTTTGAGGACTTTTAATGCACACCCAAAAAAGGGTTAACACAGCTGACTGCTCTCCCTGCTTTGCAAGGCTGGGGCTGGCATCTGGGAACTTGACTGGTAAGCAGTTCCCTCCGCTGGGAGAAAACTTTCCCGAAATGAGGGGGGTGGCTCCCTATGCCCAAACCGTGAGGCAGTGTGGACTACGCCGGGCATCTGCTTTCCTTCTGGGAGTCTGGAATTTTGCCGTGTGCTGACAGTCAGAGGGTGCCTCCGTGAGCAGCTTCCAATACAAACCCTCAGTATATGAAAACGTAGTGGCTGAGAGCGTCCCTGGTAGACAGCACCTCCCAAGAGCTGTTGTACATCGTTGGGGGAGGAATGAGACGGAGCCTGTGTGACTCAGCGGGTGTGGACCCCGGGAAGGTGCGCCTGGCTTCCACCCGACTTTGCCTTGTGCCTCCTCCTCCTCCTGCGCTGATTTGCTTTTCATTTGTTTGTCATGAGTACAGCAGCATGCTGCGTGAGTCCTGGGTCCTCCCAGCAAATCCCTGAGCTTGGGGGTGATCCTAATAGAATAAACCAGATGCTGTGTTGGGTGATCCCCAAGCCAGCGCCTCAGAAGCAGCAAATACAACGGTGATGCACTGACGTGTTATTTCTTCCATTTGAAATTGTGTTGACGCACATAATACTTGCAGAGGGTACAAAAATTCAGTGAGTTCTCAAAGGTCTACAGTTAAAAAGGGGCAGTCTCCTGCTTACTTCTTCCTCATTCCGTCATTTTTACCCCTAAAAAGATTCATTTTCCAGCCCCTTAGACAGTTCTTCTGATATTTATATCCCCGCCGATGTATATAATTCTTATACTTAGTATTTTTTTTAGGTATTATCTGTTGCATTCCTACCATGGAAAATGAGATTTTCTTTCTCTCTCTCTTTCTCTCTCTCTCTCTTTCTCTCTCTTTCTCTCTTTCTTTCTCTCTCTCTTTCTCTCTTTCTTTTTTTTCTTTGTCAAAGTCACACAGAAAGAGAAGGAGAGGCAGAGAGAGAGAGGTCCTCCATCCGCTGGTTCACTCCCCAGTTGTCCGCAACGGCCGGAGCTGCGCCCATCTGAAGCCAGGAGCTTCTTTTGGGTCTCCCACATGGGTGCAGGGGCCCAAGCACTTGGGCCATCTTCCACTGCTTTCCCAAGCCATAGCAAAGAGCTGGATTGGAAGTGCAGCAGCCAGAGCTCAAACCGGCGCCCATATGGGATGCCAGCACTGCAGACGGTGGCTTTACCCGCTACACCACAGCGCCGGCCTCAGATTTAACCATTTTTTAAGCACCACCCTCAGTACAGCCACACACAGCCCATCCTCATAACATGGTGTCTGGTATGAATTTTGGTGAGAAAAGTCTTCAGTGCTCACGTGGTTATGACTCCCTACTGCTCACAGATGAGCCACAGAGTGTACTGTGATGAATTTCCTTCCTTCTGTGACTTAAAGGAAATGTCCTGGAGATAACTGTTTTAGGTTTTCATTTGTGCTGTCACTGAGTCTTCCTGAAACTCTCCCTGAAAGTTAGAAACTTCTCTGGGGAAAGAGGTCCGACTCTGAGTGCCGTCCTCTGCCGATTGTCTCCGCTCTGGGACCGCAGGGTGAACGGCACTCTGCAGCCCTCTGCCATCACGGACCAAGGAAGCAGGTGAGCGAGCGCAGTGCCTGCCTGAGTTTGGTGGAATCAGAAGAAAGAAGGCGAGAAGGGAAGTTACCTCTGTCACCTCATGGGCAGAGAAGCCTCATGCCGAAGGGAGGAAGGAGGAATTCAGTCCAGGCCCTAGTACCAAGTCCAGTACCAGGCCTGCCACGGTGAAACCAATGCCAGGCAGAGCCCAGCAGCCGCTGCCTCCGGGCCCATTCCATTTGGCCTGAGCCTTTGGAATCGCGTTAGCCAAGAGGCCAGAGGACAGCCTGTACCACCCCACCCCCAGCTTGGGCAGCAGTGTCTGGAGGAGGGCTCCGCCCACTGGGGAGTGGAGCGGGAAAGTGAGTGTGGGACTTTATGTTGTGGACCCTGGGGACACACGATGGCTCTGGAAGGGGAACTGATCTATGGCATCTGCTGCTCCGTCTTGAGATCAACCCTGAGCCAAGAGCGACTTTGCTCAGTGGGGTCAGGGGAAGCAGGAGGCCCCCCGCTGTCCCCATTAACTGCTGGAGAGCCCTGTGCCCCGGATGGGCCAGGAGCCCAGTGTGGGAGCTGCCGGTTACCACAATGCGGCACTGTGCCAGGGAAGAGCCCAGAGCATGCTGTGCCCTCCCCATCCTAGGCTCCTGCTGCATGGAGCCATCCTCAGATCCTATCCAGCTCCCAGCAGCCCCACAGACCCAGCCCTGCGAGCCAGCCAGAAGGCCCAGCCCCCACGTCACCATGGTCTTGGGAAGAACCCGGGTGGCACATGCAGTAGCTCAGCCTGCAGAAACTCCCTCCCCCTGGGCAGCTCCTCCCTGCCCACCTTCCTGCTGCCATGGAAGTAGCCAGGCGGCCCGACACCCACACCCACACCCCCAGGAAACAGGCAAGCAGCGTTTTCTAAATGGCTTCATCTCCCAACACCCAATGAGCATCTTCCTCTGCCCCTGCCCCCCAAAGAAGCTGAGCAGCCTGTTCTCAAAAGCTGGGCCCACAGAGGCCCTGAGAAGTAGATTCTCAGCCCAGTCTCCTTGGCCCCAGGAAGCAGCTCAGCAGATCTCTCTAAGGCCGGGCCTTCCAACGTTGATAGGCACCCTGTCTTGGCACCTGGGGTGGGTCTTCCCCTTGTGTGGCCCTCGGAGGCTGGCAGGGACCCCACACCTGCAGCTGTAGCATCATGCCTACAGCTACCAGAGAGCCTGCCCCAACCAAGGGAGCCGCATAGCAACTGCTGGGGAAGCTTCACAACCCCTACACGTTCGGTGGCTGAAACACCTGCAGACATTGCCAACATCGATTATCATTGGAGAAGTGCCCATCTGGAGCCAAAGCCGGTGCAGCAAATCCAGCCTACATCCTAGGATGGAATGCTAACAGAAGCTCTTTCACTGTACAACTCTTCCTGTAGAATTGGTAGAAGCAAGTCACCCCCCAGATGCACAAAAACCAACATGGGAACGCAAGAAGCTTGAAGAAACGAGGTAACAAGATGCCTCCAAAGGAACACAGGAACTCTCTAGCAACAGTCCACAGCAACATGGAAATTGACAAGTTGCCTAAAAAGAATTGAAAGCAATGATTTTTTTTCTTTTTTTAAATTTTATTTAAGGTATACAAATTTCATCTGTTTCATATACACAGATTGAGGCACTTAGTGAGACTTCCCACCTACTCTCCCTCCCACCCAGGCCCCCCTCTTCTTCCTCCTCCCTATCCTATTCCCACTCTTAACTTTTAGAAAGACCTATTTTCAGTTTACTTTATACTCATTAGATGAACTCTACACTAAGTAAAGAGTTCAACAAATTGTATGAAGAAAAAAACACCCTGTTCCTCAACAGTCGAGACAAGAGCTATAAACAAGAAAACTCAATGAGGTACAAGAGAATAGACAATTCAGCAGCATTCAGAAGGTAAGTAATGATATGATAATGCAGCAGATAGAGAAATATAAAAGCGTACATCTAAAGCTAAAGAATTCAATATATAAAATGAAAAATACAGTTGAGAACTGAATAGCAGAATGAACATGCAGAAGAATTTCTGATCTTGAAAAGGTATCTTTTGAAATAACCCAGTCAGATTGAGAGAAACACACACACACGTACACACACACAGAGAGAGATGTCGCATAGAATAAAGAAAACCTTGAAGATTTGTGTAATATCATTAAAGAAGCAGAAATTTTTATTATGGATGTCCCAGAAAGAGAAGAGAGGCAAAAGCATAGAAAATGTATACACTGAAATAATTACTGAAATGTTTCCAAATCTGGGGAAAGGTGTGGACACCCAAGTCCAGAAAACCCAAAGGACCCTTAATAGATTTGACCAAAAAGATAATCTCTGAGGCATATTATAGTCAAATTGTCAAAAATCTGAGACAAAGAAAGAATTCTAAAAACAGCTAGAGGAAAACATCAAGTCATTTATTTGAAAAAATTCCCATTAGACTAATGGCAGACTTCCCAGTTGAAATGTTACAGACTACAAGAAAATGGGATGAAATATTGAAAGTCCTGAAAAAAAAAAAAAAAAAAAAAAAAACCTTGCCAGCCAAGAATACTGTAGTCAGCAAAGCTGTCTTTCAGAAATGAAGGAGTAATAAAGACTTTCCATGACAAGCAAACAATGAAGGAATTCATCACCACCAAGCAGGCGCCGCAAGAAATGTTTAAGGGATGCCTGCATTAGAAGGGGAAAGAAGATAACTCCCATCCTGAAAACAAGTCAGAGCACAGATCTCAACACCAGAGAAGACACACAAAGGAGAAATAGAAATCTAATGAGTCACATTTAATTTTTAATTTTTCTGGAATTGATTTGCTGTGCATTTAGCTTAGGCTTTTTCACCTGTCTTAATTGGGACTATGGTTCTATATTTATTTTCTTGTACTTACTGGGCTTTGCTCTCAGGGTTATGTGCGACTCTTAATGAGTTGGAAACCATTGGTTCTTTCTCTATTTTCTGAAAGAACTTATTATTTTTTCCTTTGATTATTTAATTCACCAGTGATTTAGGCCTTTAGTTATCTCTAAACTCTAATGAAGGATTTTAGAAATGAATTGAGTTTTTCAAATGCATATGCAGCTGTTCAATTTTTTTCTTTTCAGTCTTCTGAATTTGTTTTGTAGGAGAAATATACACATTTCAGGTAGATTACCAAAATTGTTGATGTGACATAGTTTAGCATCCTTTAAAAAAATAAAGTAAAAATAGAGCTATGTTATGACCCAGCAATCTGGCTACTAGGTGTATACCCAAAGAAAAAGCCATCAGTCTACTGAAGGGACATCTGCCCGCCCAGGTTTACTGCAGCACTAGTCACAATAGCCAAGATTCGGGATCATGCTAGGTGTCCATCAATAGATGAATGCATACATAAAATATGACATACGTACCTAACAAAATACTATAAGCCCTAAAACAGGGTTGAAATTCTGGCATGAGTATGGTGTTGCAGGGGATTAAGCTGCTCCTTAGGATGCCTGCACCTGATATTCGAGTGCCTGTAACACAGCGTAACTAGGCAGTTAGTGAAAATTTGGACCATCTGGAATTCTTGTAGCCCTGCAAAGCGAAGCTGTCTCTTTACCTGTTGGCTTGAGGTACCCACCTTCCCAGGATGCACCTACTGCAGCCGGAACCAGGGTACATACTAAGACTCCATCCCATTGGTATAGACCATTGGGGTAACATCTGCTTCCTTATGAAAAGAGGCAGAGGCCGGCGCCGTGGCTCACTAGGCTAATCCTCCGCCTGCAGCGCCGGCACACCGGGTTCTAGTCCCGGTTGGGGCGCCAGTTCTGTCCCGGTTGCTCCTCTTCCAGTCCAGCTCTCTGCTGTGGCCAGGGAAGGCAGTGGAGGATGGCCCAAGTGCTTGGGCCCTGCACCCCATGGGAGACCAGGAGAAGCACCTGGCTCCTGCCTTTGGATCAGTGCAGTGCGCCCACCGCAGCACACCGGCCGCAGTGGCCACTGGGGGGTGAACCTACGGAAAAAGGAAGACCTTTCTCTCTCTCTCTCTCTCTCTCTCTCTCTCTCATTGTCCACTCTGCCTGTTAAAAAAAAAAAGGCAGAAAAGTGGGGAGAGCTCTCTGTTCACCATAGACTCCTCTCACGTGTATCATTCTCACTTCCTCTTGGAGCTACGGATCTTGTTTTCTCCCTCATTCATGGGCAGCCTTTTGGCCCTCTCACGATGGGTATTTCTCTGTGTGGGGCAGCCCATACCCGCGCATGAATGTATGCTTATTCTGTCACTGCTAAATAAATCCTGTTCCTCTTTGCACAGAATTGTAGCCTCTGCCTAGTATTTTTATCTCTGCAGGAGACTAGATTGAAAATTAATGCAGCCACTGCCCACAGCACCTGGGATCAAGTCCTGCCTCTGTTTCAGGAATAGCATCCAGCTAATGAGCACCCTGGGGGCAGCAGATGGCTGAAGAAGGGCGGTCCCTCCCACCCATGTGGAAGACTGTGATGGAGCGCCTGGCTCCTGGCTTTAGCCTGGTCCAGCCAGCCCTGGCTGTTGTAGGCATTTGGCGAGTGAACCAGCAGATAGAAGTTCTGCCCTACTCTCCTATCTCTCTCTGTCACTTTGCCTTTCAAACGAAGATAAATAAATAAATTTTGCTAAAATGAAGTGAAAATCCTGCCATTTGTGACTATCTGGATGAACCCAGAGGACATTCTGTCAAGTTAAGTAAGCCAAGCACTAGCACAAATACCACAAGACCTCGTGTGTCTGAGGAATCTAGAAACGGATCTTATGGAAGTTGAGAGTCGAACAGTGGCTACCAGAGGGTGAGGCGGGAATGAGAAGGAGTGAGTCCGTTGGTTCAATTTGTAGTTAGATAGGCGAAAAGGGTTCTGATGTTCTCATTGCACAATATGGTTACCAACGGTGCACTGCATATTTTAGTATACCTAAAAAAGGCTTTTTAATGTTCTCACCACAAGGAAATGATGTTTCTTGTGATGGATATGCTAATTACTCTAATTAGATCATTACACAATGTATCAAAACATTGTACCCTGCAAATATTCGTAATTGTGTCAATAACAAATAACAAAAAAGGAAATAACAACCAAAAAAAAAAAAAAAACTTGAAGAGACAAATGGAAAAAAAAAGTCAAGCTTACAAGGAAAAAACACGTCTCAAAAAGACAAACACAAAAAGTAATCTTTCTTTCCTCTCCCCCCACTTCTTTCAGATACCTCTTGCAGATCTCTGCCTCCTTCCCTGCTGTGGCTGTGTCCTCCTGGGAGTTCTCTTTGCTTCTCCCCTGCTCAAGATTCCCTGCTTCACAGCTCTCCCACCTGCCCCCTTCACCTGACTGAGCCTGTCTTCTTGGAGCCTGCTAGAAATGGCATCGGGGAATGAAATGTTTGGGACTGATGTGTCTGCACTGAGTTCATCCCCCCATCACATGTGACTGGTTGTCTGGGTGGGTTTGGAATTCCAGGTTGGTAATCACTTCTCCACACTGCGAAGACAGTCCTTCACTCTATCCCAGCTCCTAGGATCGTTGAGTAGAAGCCTACAGACTTTCGGACCGCAGGCTCTTCTCTTTTACCTAATTATCTCAAATTTCACAAAGCTACGTCTCACTATCATTGTTCTGGGAGCTCAGAAGGCCATTAGCAATCAGGAAACTCATGCTCCCTAAGCCCAGGTTTCTTCTATTTTTTTCTTGAAAATGTATTATTCCTTTTTCTCTGTTTCTAAAATGCCTATTTGTATAATGTTATACTTCTTAGATTAGTCCTCTAGTATTTGCATTTTTCATTTTTCTCCTCATATCCTTGTTTTGTGGTTAATTTCTGAAGATGTCTTCACCTTTGCCTTCCAATCTTCTGTTGGGTTTTTATTTTGATTAGGATATTATAAGATTTCCAAGAACCCTTTTTTTATTCTCTGAATGTTATTTTATAGTTTTCTGTCCAATGGATGCAATATCTTCTCATGCCTCAGATGGCATGAAGGCCAGAGTATTTTTTTTTTTCCACAGGCAGAGTTAGTGAGACAGAGAGAGAGAGAGAGAGAGAGAGAGGTCTTCCTTTTTCCGTAGGTTCACCCCCCAGTGGCCACTGCGGCCGGTGTGCTGCGGTGGGCGCACTGCGCTGATCCAAAGGCAGGAGCCAGGTGCTTCTCCTGGTCTCCCATGGGGTGCAGGGCCCAAGCACTTGGGCCATCCTCCACTGCACTCCCTGGCCACAGCAGAGAGCTGGACTGGAAGAGGAGCAACCGGGACAGAACTGGCGCCCCGACTGGGACTAGAACCCCGTGTGCTGGCACCACATGCAGAGGATTAGCCTATTGAGTCGCGGCACCGGCCTTTTTTTTTTTTTTTTTTTTAAGATTTTATTTATTTATTTGACAGGTAAAGTTACAGACAGTGAGAGACAGAGACAGAGAGAAAGGTCTTCCTTCCATTGGTTCACTCTCCAAATGGCCACAATGGCCTGAGCTGTGCCGATCCAAAGCCAGGAGCCAGTTGCTTCCTCCTGGTCTCCTACGTGGGTGCAGGGCCCAAGCACCTGGGCCATCCTCTACTGCCTTCCCGGGCCACAGCAGAGAGCTGGACAGGAAGAGGAGCAACCGGGACTAGAACCGGCACCCATATGGGATGCCAGTGCTGCAGGCAGAGGATTAACCTAGTGAGCCACAGTGCCGGCCCCAGAGTATTTCTTTCTTTAACACCTACTTCTTGTTACAAAAATGTTGTTAGTAAGACCGTCTTCCGTGGTGAGTCTTCGTTAGCCACTCCTGTTTAACCACAAGGAACTAGAGTGCACTGTGTGCCTAGGTGGGGCTTGCTGGTCAGTGGGCTCCGCACTGGCTACTGGGGGCGCTGCAGGGTGGGAGACCTGGTCATTCTGCTGGGGAACCTGGAAGAGGAGCCAGGTTGCGGAATGATTATTCTTGGGTCAGTTCCTCAATGGAGGAATCTGTGTGCCTGGGCATGCAATCCTGGATGCGAATGTTCTGCGGTGGGAGGAGGGAAGGGAACTACAGATGTCACCTTGAAATACGGGAATGTTCACTTTATCCCCATTTTCAAGCCCTTCTCCTGTATCTAATGACAAAGACCAATGCTGAGCCAATCAGCAAGACAGGAATGCTCAAAGCCCAGCTCCCACATCCCAGATCAGAGCAAAGCAGGGTGGGCGTGGGGTTGAGAGACAATGAGCTGATAGCTGACACACCACCCCTCATGGGTCCCCACTGGAGCTCTATGTCAGTTTTCTGTTTCCTGGGTGCCAGGAGAAGGAAACAGACTTTATATAGACTCCCTTTATCCTTATCTCTTATCTCTGAGCCTCTGTGAGGCTCACTTGAGGCAACTCCTAGAACTTCCTGCTTTGCGCTCGGTGGCACCTCTGTGCTGCTGTATCATGCACCTGTCTTTCCACTTCATGACTTCCAGATGTTGCTGATGGCTCCCATTTAGTCTCCTGCTTCCTTTCTTCTTAAGGGTTTGTGACTTTTACAAATCTTCATTTACTGTAATCGTGTTGGAATTCCAAATGAGATAAAGATGACTGTTCCTTCAATTTCCCGTGTCTAATCCACTAATCTTTTACTAGAAGTTTAAATAATTATTTCTGAAGAAAACTAGTTATATGAAGCAGGAATTAATGACAAGCAATTTTTAATTTGGAAGGCATTTAAATTTACATCCATGAGTATGCACTTCTTTTCAAACTTGACCTTGAAACTACTTGTCATAGTTTGGTCCCAGGAACCAAGCATCAAAATCAACTTGCAGCATTTGTTTAAAAAGCAGATTCTTGAACCCACTCTCAATTTTTTTTTTGACATGCAGAGTTATACAGTGAGAGAGAGAGAGACAGAGAGAAAGGTCTTCCTTTTTCCGTTGATTCACACCCCCCCCCCAAATGGCCACTACGGCCAGTGCGCCCCGCCGATCCGAAGCCAGGAGCCAGGTGCTTTCTCCTGGTCTCCCATGTGGATGCAGAAGACCAGGGGGAAGCACTTGGGCCATCCTCTACTGCCTTCCCGGGCCACAGCAGAGAGCTGGACTGGAAGAGGAACAACTGGGACAGAATCCGGCACCCCAACCGGGACTAGAACCCGGAGTGCCAGCACCGCACGCGGAGGATTAGCCTAGTGAGCCACAGCGCCGGCCCAACTCTGCATTTTAAACACATTTCTCACATGATTGACAAATCTAAATTTGGAGACCAACTACTCGATATTGAATTATTAATAAGAATTTTTTGATCTGGCATTTTGGTGAAAAACTATTTGGGGGAAAAGACCCCCTGACACACACAAATGCCTCTCAAATAAGTAATATCTTGTTTGTTTTCTATCAATAGCTGGGTAAGTGATATCCCTCATCTGTTGTTCACTACCTGGAATTGAAGGAAAGGTTCCAAGAACCCATGGTGGCTCTAGACCAGCTCCACAGGTTAAGACATGAAAGTGACAACAAATGTCACAGTCTCCATTAGACCGTGCATAAAAAAAAAAAAAAAATGAGTGCATGTTCCAAGGCCTTGATGAGCTAAAGCAATTATACAAAGTGAAACCTTGAATTAGTCTTTTGTTCCGTTTGTAGTCTCTAGCTGACTGTCAACTGAGAAATCAACCTTTATGGGTTCCAGGAAGGCCTGAAGCGGACGAGATCAACCTCTACCTTCCACCCTCCATCTTCTATGGCTTAGTGGCACAGTGGCAGGTTCTGTTCTGTAGCAAAGATGTTTCATACTCAAGGTTATTTCCTTTGCTTTTCCATAGTACCATTAATGTTAGGTCTGCCCACAAAAATGGTATATACTAACTGGAGAAAACTGAGAAATATGGAGAAGAAAATAATATTTACCCTAATCCTAGAGACAGTCAGTGTTAGTGGGTAAGTACTTAGCCATAAGTTCCTCAAGAACTTGGGTCCATTCTGAGAGATGCGTAGTTAGGTGACTGTGCATTAGGTGGATATCATACACTGTACTCACACAATCTAAGACATCTATGCTGTCCCTAGGTAGTAATATTTTATGGGACTATTTCTGTACATGAGGTCCATGGTTGACTAAGACATCACTGTGTGGTGTGGGACTATTTCCTTCTAATCTTCTTTCTGCCTAAACACATTAAAGGGGCAGCTAGATATCCACGCATTTGGTCACTCCCCGGTTGCTGGATATGTAAGTTCTTCCCAACTTTTCTGCAGTTACTGATAATGTGAAATTCAGCTTTTTATGTAGATTTTGCCCTACATTTCTAGCTTTTCCCTAGGGAGACGTTCCTAGAGGCTAGGTGTATTTTAAAAGCTCTTGATAGAGCTGTCACTATTTTCCAGAAATATTTTCTCGATATGTACTTTACTGCCAGCAGGAATTAAGAGTGTTCCACTCACTACATGTTCAGTAGTTCTGGACGTTACAAATGTTTACTTCTTATCAAAATAATATGTTTATATTATTTTAAAAGCAAATATTATCAAAAGTCATAAGAAACATGAAAATACATGTTCGTGGGCAGCCCCTTGTCACCTGCGTAGTGATATTTCAGGTACTGTACTTATCTCCAGCAATATGCTTATTTTACAGTTTCAAAATTTCGGACACTTCACTCACAGCTGCAAAAGATTATGATTTTGCTCATTTCCATCAACTCTCTTCTTCCTCACTTTTCCTTCCTACATCTTCCCAAGGAATTTTCCTAGCTGTGTTCAGGTAACCCAGTTACAAATCAACGACCAATGATTCAGCAGTACAACCCCATTTTTAATCATTATTATTCATACATTTATTGGTAACTGTGACAATAAGTAATAATTATTATAGTTGTATGAATAGTAGTTAACACAGACCCATGCTGTATATTAATAGCACACATTCATTTTCCTGACTTTTGGTGTAGGCTGGCATTTTTTTAAAAAGATTTATTTATTTATTTATTTGAAAGGCAGAGTTAGAGAGAAAGAGAAGAGAGAGAGAGAGAGAGAGAGAGGTCTTCTATCCGCTGGTTCATTCCCCCGATGGCTGCAAAGGCCAGAGCTGCGCCGATCCGAAGCCAGGAGCCAGGAGCTTCTTCTAGGTCTCCCATGAGGATACAGGGAGGCCCAAGGACTTGGGCCATCTTCTACTGCTTTCCCAGGCCATAGCAGAGACCTGGATTAGAAGTGGAGCAGCGCCCATATGGGATGACTGCACTGCAGGTGGTAGCTTTACCCGCTACACCACAGTGCCGGCTCCTGGCATTTCTTTTTTAAAGATGTATTTATTTGAAAGGCAGAGTTACAGGGATGGAAGAGAGAGAGAAAGAAAGAGAAACAGAGAGATACAGATGTTCCATCAGTTAATTCCATCCCCAAATGGCCGCGATGGGCCAAGCTGAAGCCAGGAGCTTGGAACTCCATCCAGTCTCCCACATGGGTGGCAAGGGCCCAAGTACCAAAAGCATCTTCCACTGCTTTCCCAGGCAGACTAGCAGGAAGCTGGATTGGAAGCGGAGAAACTGAAACTCAAACTGGTGCTCCTATGTGTGGGACGCCGGCATTGCAGGCGGCGACTTAACCAGCTGCACCACAGTACTGCCCCAGGCTGACATTCCCAGCCGTATCTTTCTTCTTTTTTCATAGTTTACATTTTTAAAAATTGTACCATTATCATCAGGCTTCCATTGAGTCCCCCTTTTTCCTAAAGATCTCCCTGTCAAAGTTTTTCATCTACCTCAAGAAAGACCGGGAACCAAATTATTCTCTAAACAGACTTTGAACCTTTCGGTGCCTGGCGAGTCGGAGCCCAGGGGTGGTGTGGGGCCAGCCGGTTCTTTTCTATGCTACGTCCTGGGGCAGCTCTGTGGGCATGCCCAGCTGTGGCTTCTTCCAACGCCACTCTGCAAGACTTTTGCTGTGATTCCTCATCCTCGAACAGTCCGTATCCCAGGTGCTCCCAGTGGTAATTTGCCTGCCAGGGAACATGTGGCAACATTGGTAGACAGTTTTTCATTGCCCCATCTGAGAGGGGAGGCTGCTGCCGGAATCGAGTGGGTAGAAGCCAAGGTTGCAGCTGAGCATCCTACAATGCACTGGGCTGCTCCCCACAACAAAGAACTGCTTCCCATTTTAGTAGCAGCTCAAGATAGAGATCAGGTGCGTTCAAACTGATGTCTCTACATCACTCAGTCTCTTGGAGGTGGTTTCTTCACTCATAAAATGGGTTTGGCACGTATGGCTATCCATTATTGGGACTAAATGAGTTACTAGATGAGCAGAGTCCAAAGCATAAAAATTCTTCCCAACTAGCCAGAAGTTACCATTTGAAGAGAATCCCTGCTAGTTTGGCAGGTTAAACAATGTGATCTTGTTTAAATGCATATTTCTTTGTACTGGTCAAGTTGAAATATCTTCAAGCTTATTTTGCAATTTGCGTTCTGCTGTGATCTAAGTCCGTGGTTAAAATACATTGGCATGCCATGTTTATTACAACTTGTGTGCTGTGACTCCCTCAGCATGTGGTTGCAAAATAAAATGTCACATTTATGTTAATACTGGAAGGATCACTCAGAAATACCACATCCCAGAGTAATTAGAAAGTCACTGCTTTTCCAGGGTTGCTCTTCAAGCTTAACTGTGACTCCCTCCCCAACCCCGAGTTATTGAAATGCCTGTCTCGGCACTTGCTGCCCCCTGCTGGGGGAGCAATAATTTGCATCATCCTGTGCAAGAGGGAAGGCGCTGTGGCTCTCTGGGGCCTGCTGCACGTGCTCCCATGGCCCCGCCAGCCGGTCTTGTGTGCTTGTCACATCACCACCCACCCTCTCCCCACCCACCACTGTGAGGTCACTGGAGAACACCCCCAAGGCTTGCAGGCCTGTGGGAAGGGCGGCCACCGGGCCCTCTTGCTTCCACTGCTGCTGTCTAGGATTTGGCCAACCTCCTGCGTGGAAATGGACCCTGGAAATACTAGAAAGACCTCGGTGGTCAAGTCAGTACTGTCCTACCACGAAATGATGCAGCCCTGTAGCAATACACGCGTGCTTACTGGTTTTATAAAGAACAAGTAGTAAGTGGTTCCTGTGTGCCAGGCACAGCATGCCAAACTTCACATGAACTATTTCATGCTTATTCCTCAAGAAAAATTAGGAGTTATGCACATTGTTATTATATGAGACTTAGAGGTAGAAATTTACCAAAACAACCACAAACCAAATTCAGGGCTATCAATCAGTCTTCAAGCCTTCATTCTGTGCAACTCTGGTGATTTTTTTTTTTAAGATTTATTTTGGGGACTGGCACTGTGGTGTAATGGGTAAGGTCACCACCTGAGGTGCCGGTTTGAGACTTGGCTGCTCCACTTCTGATACTGCTCTCTACTATGGTCTGGGAAAGCAGTAGAAGATGGCCCAAGTCCTTGGGCCCTGCACTCATGTGGGAGACCAGAAGGAGGCTCCTGGCTCCTGGCTTCAGATCAGCGCAGCTCCAGCCATTGCGGTCAGTTGGGGAGTGAATCAGATGCAAGACCTCTCTCTCTCTCTGCCTCTCCTCTCTCTGTGTAACTCTGACTTAAAAATAAATAAATAAATATTTTTAAAAAAGATTTATCTTATATTTATTTGAAAAGCAGAGTTACAGAGAGAGGAGGAGGAGGAAGAAGAAGAGTAGAGACAGAGAGAGAGATCTTCCATCTGCTGTTTCACTCCCCAAATAATCTTAACAGCCAGTGCTGGGCCAGGCTGAAGCCAGGAGCCTGGAGCTTCTTCCAGGTCTCCCATGTGGATACAGGGGTCCAAACACTTGGGCCATCTTCCACTACTTTCCCAGGCCATTAGAAGGGAGCTGGATCAGAAGTGGAGCAGCTGGGTCTAGAACCAGATGGTGGCTTTACCCACTACGCCACAACGCTGGCACCAGACTTTTTGTTGTTTCTAATGCGCCCCTACCGTACTCACTGCCTCCAGGACAGGCTACAGAGGAGGCGGCATCCGTGCTCTTGCGCTGTCCTGCTCAAGGCCCCTCCCTCTCTCCCTCGGGAGCCACCACAGCCCGGTCCTTCCTTCTGGTCTCTGTGAGCCACCCAAGTCCTCCAGCACACGCTTATAGCTTTGAACTTCAAAGTGGAGTGAGGTGGAGAGAGGGCTAGGTCCTCGTCTTCTTCTGCCAAGGACATATAGTCCCCTGTGCTTGCTAAATCACATTCTGCAATGCACTGAGAAAGGCGATGGCAGACACGAGGGAGGCCCAAGGGCCCATGGAAGTGACGGGGAAATCCACCTTTAATGCCCTTTGTGCCAGTGCCTAACCCCGGGCCCTTACTCCACCAATCATGTCCTGTTACATAAGGCTCCCTGTGTGTCAGATTCTACAATTCTTATTTTGCTGTCAAGGGATTTTGATTTCCAAGTGTTGCTATTCATGGCGACGGAGCAGGGAGTGGACAAGTTCCATGGGTGCCGCCTCTGTCTTCGTTTGATGTCCTAGCACCTGCAGAGTGGCAGGCCTGCAATGAATGCCGTATCCAAATCACAAAAAAAAAAAAAAAAAAAAAAAAAAAAATCCAAAGAAGCCGAGAAGATGTTCCCAGGACCTCGCGCCTCTTCCAGCTCGCCAGTGTGACCGTGACTTTCCGCCTCCTGGAACCCCATCACTTCTCTGCACTCCTCCGCGGACACTCACGGCAGGTGAGTTCGGAAACCACCTCCGCGGGGACTTTGACCTCTGTTCTAGAATTGGGGCGTGGCCAGGTCGGCAACTCACTTCCCTGACCTTGCAAGGAAAACCTCAGGCTGAGAATGGGAAAATTTGGCTAACAGGAAGGTGGGATCAAGGGTTTTGAAGTCATTCGTTGAGGGTGGAGACTGAAGCCAGTTTGCATGGGGCTGTTTTCTAGCCGAATCCCAGGACTGGGTGAGTTCTTTACCTCCGGGTCACAGAGGGATGTTCATCACGCCTATCCCGCAGCGTGGCTGCCTGGGTTGAGCTCAGCAGTGCGCATGGAGCACTTGGAACAGCACCTGGGACTCGGACATCGGCGCCTGGTGTTCATTCCCGTGTGCTCAGCGCTGGGAGCAGGGTCCCGCCCCCAGGTGCTGCGATGCACTCGTGTCCCTGATGCTGTCATTACTTCCGCTGAATGAGTGACATTTTGTAAGGTCCCTCTGTGAAGGACATCCAGGGCTGAGATCTACGTCTGCCCTCACCGAAGAGAACAAAATGCCAAATGGGTGATGGAGACTTACTTTCATATTTCAGTCGAAGTTGCTTTTTAATTATTTATTTTTATTTGAAAGGCAGACACACACACACACACACACACACAGTAGGGGTGGGTGGAGACAGAGAGAAAGAGAGAGAGAAAGATCTTTGATCCATTGATTCACTCTCCAAATGCCTGCAATAGCCAAGGTTGTGCCGGGCTGAAGCCAGAAGCCAGGAATTCCATCTGGGTCTCCAACTGGAGAGGCAAGGACCCAAGTACTCGGCCGCCTTCCATTGCCTTTCCAGATGCATCAGCAGAGAGCCGGGTAGGAACCAGGGCTCTGTATGGGATGTCAGTGTCCCAGACAGTGGCTGAACCCACTGCATCACCATGCCAACCCCTCTAAGATTTGACTTAGTAGGGAAAAAGACTTCATAAGTTTCAGCTGTATCTAATGACAGAAAGGTCTTAATATGATTATGAGAATTCCTACCCTTCTACAGCTTCTGTCTGAATTCAAAACTTAATTAGATCTGGTATCTTCTTTTGTCTTGGGGACAGGGTGTTTGTAAGAGGCATTCTTCAAAGTGTGCGCACATTGCTGCACCTGCAGAACATCTAGCTAATAGACATAATGAGCAGATCCCAACACAGGTGCAGCGGGAGCCTCATTTTATTCAGAACCAAGTTGCAACCGACCAGAATTTGTTTAAACTGTATTTATCTCTGACGTAAGAATAAACCAATGTTCTGCATTAGATTTTTCATTATTGGGCTAAGTGTTTAGCTTAGAAGTTAAGACGCCTGGGTCCCCCATTGGAGTGTCTGGGTTCCATTCCCTGCTCTGACTCCTAAATCCAAATGCTGCTCTTCAGATCGTGGGAAGCAGAGGTCATCACCCAGACACAGGTGACTGGGTTCCTGCCACCTGTGGGAGACTGAATTGAGTTCCCAGCTCTCAGCTTCAGTCCCAGCTAGGGAACTATTCTGGGCATTTGGGGAATCCGCCACAGTGGATGGAGGCTCTGTCTCTGTCTTTCTCTCAGCCTCTCAAATAAATAGAAACTATTTAAAAAGAAAGAAAAAACTACTGTTTAAGCCACTGTTATGAATTCATTTCTAAACTCTTTATCTATTTGTTTGTTAAAGGTTTATGTATTTATTTGAGAAGCAGAGTTACAGAGAGAGTGAGAGACAGAGAGAGGATCTTCCATCTGTTGGTTCACCCCCCAAATGGCAGCAATGGCTGGAGCTGGGCCAATCCTAAGCCAGGAGCCAGGAGCTTCCTCTGGGTCTCCCATGTGGATGCAGGGGCCCAAGCACTTGGACCATGTTTCACTGCTTTCCATTGGGCCTTGTTCTATTGCTTTCCCAAGCCATCAGCAGGAAGCTGGATTGAAAGTGGAGCAGCTTGGAGTCAAACCAGCACCCATATGGGATGCTGACGCCAGAGGCAGAAGCCCAATCTATCATGCCATGGCAACAGCCCCTTCTTAATTCTTACTAAACAAAAAAAGGGTGGTAAACATTTTTGTCCCATTAAAGGTGGTTTGGGGGCCGGTGTTGTGGTACAGAGGGGTAAGCCATGCCTTGTAACACCAGCATCACATTTGTAGCGCTGGTTTGAGTCCTGGCTGTTCAACTTCTGATCCACCTTCCTGCTAACACATCTGGGAAAGCAGCAGATCATGGCCCAAGTACTTGATCCTCTGCCACCCATGTAGAGACTAGGGTGGAGTTCCTGGCTCCTGGCTTCTGCCTGACCCATACCAGCTGTTGTGGACATTTTGGGAATGAACCAACTGATAGAAGATAACTCTCCCTGACCCCTTCCAACTCCACCCTGTGACTCTGCCTTTCAAATAAATAAATCTTCACATAAATGTGGTTGAACACTTTTTTAACATGGGGAGAAATCTGTTTCATTGAAAGATCTTGCAGACGGTATCTGTAAATCTTTCTTCTCCATGCCTCCTGGCCTGGGATCCAGTGGTTAATCTACTCTCAGTACTTGGGGTTCTTGGGCTGGTCCACATGTAACTGTCACTGTTAAGATCTCCAAGCACAGACACACTCCCGGAAGAAGGTTCAGATGTCAGTGGCAGGCCCGTCTGGCAGGAGGTCAAGGCCTTAGGAGTGGGGGAGGCTGCACTGGGTCCCTTCATGGAGAATACGCTGAGCCACCTGCTATGTGGCAGCCGCATGTGTCTGCATCCTTGTCTTAGTCCTTTCAGGCTGGGCTGTGGGCTGAATGCTGGTGCCTCCCCCGATAAGAGGTTAAATCTGATCGACAGCATGGTGTAAGAGATGTTAGGCCAGTGATTGGATCCAGAGGGTGGAGCATGAACGGGGCCAGCACCTTTATCAAAGAGGCCGCAGTGGAGTGCGCCTGCCCCTTTTGCTCTCCCACTCCTGTGGACACAGCCGGAAGGCACCATTCCGGAAGCAGGGAGCAAGCCTTCGGCAGACGCTGAATATCTTGGCGGTGCCTTGCTCTTTTTGCTTGCTTGGTTCTTTTTTTTTTTTTTTTTAGACTTTCTCTTTTTTTATTCATTTAGCATCTTGTACATTGACACAGAGATAAAAGACAATGATTGCATCATATATCTGCAAGAATTCTTTATAAGTATATCCACAATTGTGCACGTTTGTCTTATTCACATGTCAGTGAAAACTCATCAGCTATTACAAAAACAGGACAAATTATATCATGCAAGAACCAAAACAGAAAAAAACCTCACAGAACACATATCCCACTCTGGAGAACATTGTTCACTTGTGGCTTCCCCACCGGCTCTCCCGCGCACTCACATGGGACCACGTTTCCTCGGATAGGTGCAACCCATGGTCATTCCCAGCTGTCCACTTACAGGTTCTCCTGTCCACTCTAGGGCTACATTCACGTGGCCACATAGGCAGGCCGGGACCTCTGGACGATCCACTCCAGAATTTAATTTGACCATGACTGGTTGTCCAATGACTTGCCTTAAGACGGTCACTGGGGCTTTGCTTCCGTAGAGTCGGTTTTAACAACCTTTAGGGCTGCGATCCAAGCCCTCACTCCAGGCACCCGGCAAACCCAGCCTGCAGCGAAGCCTGAAGCCAGCAAGGCAGCCACGTGGTGTTTCCCAGCCTGCACAATTGTTATACAACACATTCTGTTGTTCGTAAGCTATCCAGACTAAGATTGGCTGCAATAGCAAAATACCAAAAGCTGAGTGGCTTATAAACCACAGAAGTGTGTTATGTACAGTTCTGGAGCCTCGAAGCCCAAGACAAGGTGCTAGCGGAGTTGATGTCTGGTGACGATGCCTCCCGCCCGAGCCCTTCCTTACCTGGTGGAGGACAAAAGAGCGCCCTCTGCCTCTTTCATAAAGGCGGGAACCAAATCCCTGCGGGCAGAGTTCTTGGGATCTAATCACTCCCCAAAGCCCCACCTCTTAATACCACTGCACGGAGAGGGGTTAGCTTTCAGCACGCGATTTCAGGGACCGGGGCATGCAAGCATTCAGACAACAGAAATCCTGACGCACTGAGTTCACAGCGTCCTTTTCTCCTTGAACTAGAAGTTGCTGTTGAGCCTCTTGCATCAGCTGCCACACCCCACGCCCCACTGGGTGGCCCTGCACTTACTAAGCAGTGTTCACTGATTATCTTAAAGGCTGGGAGGAGGAGTCAGCATCAGTAGGTGAAAGGAGAACTCACCGCCTCCTTCCCTCCGCCTCTGCTCCCGCAGTGCCGCCCAGCTCTGTGTGCCGCACACTGGCCGCCCTGCCTGGCTCCTGCTCCCAGCTCCCCGTTCGTGACTGAGACTGGGTGACGTGCATCTCAGCACTTTCAACTTCTTAGGAAGCACTGGCTCCGCGCCCTTCTCCACCTTCTCCCGTGTTCTCCCGCAGGTCCTCTCGGCTATGCCAGCAGCCCGGGAGTCCCGCTTCTCCCACCGCACATGGAGGCCAGCCCTGTGCCCCACTGTTCCTAAGGAAGAAATCTCCCCCTCCCCTGTCCATCCAGCTCTCCATCCAGCAGAAGCGAGGGACATGGGACCTGCTATGGTTTTCGCGTGTTGGAAACTTAACCTCAGGGCAGGTGTTGGGAGGTGGAGCCTAAGGGGTGACTAGGTCATGAGCACTGTGCCCCCGTGAAGGGACTGATGTCATTATTGCTGGAGCAGGTCGTTTATCTCAGGAGGGGCTGTTACCACAGTGAGTTTGCCCTCTCCTGTGCTCTGTGACACCTTCTGTGTGTTACAATGCAACAAGAAGATCCACACTCCGATTCCGGCTTCCTAGCTCCCAGAACTCCAAATTCATTTGTGTGCATTATTAATGGACCTGATTCAGAAACTCAGTTATAGTGGCAAAACACAGACTAAAACAGCATTCGTCTGTTGTCATGGAACCTGGTTCTTACATGTGCCTGGTTATGAGTCCTGGTAGAGCATGGGCTGAGAGCCTTGGTGCCTTATCCTACGGTTGCCTTCTGGGCCTGGACTCTTTCCTGTAGCCCACGCATTCTTATCTGACCCTGAAGACTGATACCTGAGACATCTCCAATCTCATTGCTCATTCTTCTGCTGGAAATTCTGGGTCCAACGATATCCAGATCATGTCGGAGCTCACCGCTCCCCTTAGGCACTGTGACCTGTGATCAGCCCATTTCCTCCTGGTGCCGGGTCCCAGCCTCTCCCATGCTTTGCCCGGTCCTATTCTCATCACCCTTCCTGACTGTAGTTGATGGCACAGTTAAGGGAATTCTGAGTGGTCCAAATTATGAAGCCCAGAAACTATGGATTAATGCGTGAATTCCAGTTTGGCCTGGAGGGACTGGGTCTCTTTCACCTTTGTGAACTGAGGCCTCTATGTGTTCACTGAATAAATAAATATTTATTTGATGATTGGTTGTGCAAAAAGTGAACAAAGAACATGACCGTCTTCCCCCAGGGCAGCTCCCTGGCATCTCTGTGGCTCTGCCATTTTGATGTTTTCTTCAGGGGTTGCATTTTATGAAGTCCCAATAAAAGGTGCCAGGGAGGATATGACTATCAAATTGCAAATGACAGAATGTGCGTTTATTAATGCCGTATTTCACTAACTCCAAGATGCGTATTTTAGCATTTTAAATCAAATACACTCTACAATTAGCTGCATGTCGTAGTTTAGTATAGTTTATAGGCATGATTCTGTCTTCTTCGTGGTAAATCTTTCTAAAAAATGGTTTCTCTTACATTGAAAGGAGTTTTCTATTTGACGGCATATGGCACATTGGTTCATGTAATCTAAATCAAAGACTATCAGTGGGACAGAACAAATGGAGTGACTTTAACAAGATGGAATTCTGTGGTGATAAACAATAGCCCTGCACTGAAGTTCAAAAAATCAATTGCACGAGTAAGCGATGAAGACAAGTTGGCTTAAATTCAGTTCCTATCACAGTGGCAGGAGTAGGTTTGAGTAGCCTGATAGCAAGAGCCAATAGAAACGTCACTGCCTCCAAGACGATGCGATTTGTAGGTTGTGCTAATAGAAATATGGAGTCCCCAAACAGACAGAAATGTCTCTGTGCCATTTCCTTAGGTTAGATCAAGTTTGAAATGTTATTATCAATATCAGTATTATTTGGGTGGGAATGAGACAGAGATAGGCAGGCAGACAGAGCTCACATCCTCTGGTTTACTCTCTAAATGCCCCCACAACAGCTAGACCTGGCTAGGCCAAAGTCAGGAGTCAGAAACACAATCGAGGTCTCCCACATAGGTGGCAGGAGCCCAATTACTTGAGCCTGATGGCTGTGTCCTAATGCCTGTAGTAGCAGGAAGCTGGAGCCAGGAGACAGAGCTGGGAATGGAACCATAAGATATTCACAAATATCTTGTGCAGCCTTTTAATAGGTGGACCAATTGCCCATCCCTGAATTACCCCATTACCACATTTTAACGTGTATATTAACAAACTGGAACATAGGCTTTGGAGGTAAGACCGGATCCGCAGTGAGAGACAGCTTGAGCAACTGTGCTATTGAATTTAACATAAGAGAATTGTTGGATGCATTCTTCTCTGGGAGAACCTGGGGGATATTTCCTTTCATTTCCAGGTCCAGCGATAGCTCTGCTTCCTGTTTGCTTGCACAGAGACTCATTTGTATAACTGCCATGGTTCCTTTTTTTTTTTTTTTTTTTTTTTTTTTGCCTTGGCTGCTAGAAAATTCAAAAGGCAAATTTAAGGTCTACACCTAGCCAAGTCTTGAGATCTGCGTGGCATGTGTTGCCACACTACACTTACTTTGCATCAATATTTCCTGCACTTATTTTCCATTCTCTAAACTTGCCTCCATTGCTTTCACAATCCGCTGTATCATTTGTGCTTCTGCAAACCCCTTCACGTCTCTTTAGGAATACACTGGGGATAGGAATGGAGAAAAGGCAAGAAAACTAAGTGAAAAATGGATGCAGAAAAGAGCAACTGGGAAGACAAGTGATGAGGAAATTGCTCCCAAGAGATACGACTGAAAGAACTAGAACTATCTGGAATGCAGAAGGCTCCTTGGGTAATAACAGTCCCACGGATGTTTACGAGCTTGCCGTTCAGGGAAGAAATCGAGTTCCTTCTGCATGACTCTAACAGAGTAAGGTCAGCGAAGGTAGAATGAGTTGTTTTTGTTGTTGTTGCTTTTTGCCCTGTTAGAAAAGAAAAACTTGCTAAACACTCGAGCTGCCCCCAATTAGAATGGCCGCATCGTGAGGCAATGCACCCCCTGTCTGCAGAAGTGCTGAGGTGTTGGTCCGACGGCCACCAGGGAAGGACGTGAATGATGCTGCCTGCGCAGGGGCCAGCAACATGTGAAGTGCAAGCTGGGCCGAGGGAAGGAGAACACACCTGCTGGGGAACCGGGGTTGGCCCGAACCTTGTCCTTGTGGCCTGAGAGTCAGGGAGCCAAAGGTCTGTGGGAGGGGCTGCTTCCCAGGGACGGCTGTCCACCTGCCCACGGGGACATTCTTCCAGGCTCAGCCCCCACACTGAAAATAGCACCAAGAGCACTCCAGAGCACAACCATTCACACTGAGGGGCACAGGCCTCCAACAGGCCTTCCTGCTCTCCCCAGTCCTCTCAGCGGGGCGCAGGGCTGAGGGAGGGAGGGAGGGTGGGCACCAGAATGTGGCAGCCTCCATTCCCCAGGGCTGTTCCACAGAGCCTTTCCTTGGTTCGAATTCCATCCTTCGCTCTCATTGGCCAACAATGACCTCATTGTCTCCTCACTTAGAAAATCCCATCTGCCCTCTCCACCCCCTTTCCTCTCTGCCCAATTCCTGTGACTCCACGATGACAAGGGAGCCTTTCCCTAGCTGTGTCTCCCTGCCCTGGAGTTCACAGCTCCCGGCCGTCCTTGACCTGGTGTCCAGCCTTCATTAGCCATGCAGATTTATGCAGGCCTCGCTCAGTCCCCTGTCACCTTCCCTGCTTCGTTAATATTCAGTGTTTCCCTTGCTCTCCACTCAGCTCGTAGCAGATCTTTTTCCAGCCTGCTCAGTGAGGGCCGCTGGGTGTGGCCGCTCCCATGGACAGATGGAGGTGGCGGAAGGGACAGGAAAGCACCCCCGGCCCGGGGCCCAGCTGCTGAGTGACTCAGCCAAGAGTAGGAGGAGAAGAAACAGATATCTCCACCAGTCCAGGCTAAAAACAGACCTGGCCTCCTCCGAATGTTCCAGAGACGAGGGCCCTCTGCCTCCTCGCCACTCCGGCCGTCTCTCCTGCGGCCAGCTGGGAAGTCATGCATCACCGGGGGCCTCACTCCCCTCGGGGCTGTGCAGGCCCAAAGGAGAGGAGGAGCAGGACGCCCACCCTATGCGCATCCTCCCTCCTCACTCACCTCTAGGGGGCCGGGCCCTGCTCCCAGGAGTACAGCCCCGGCATAATTTACAGCCTGGGACCTCAGAAGGCTGGAACTCATCCAGGCCATAAACTTCGTTCAAAGTGCCGTTTGATAGTTCACAGCGCAGGGCAGACGCGGCTTCCTGGCCCTGCGCCCACCCCTGCGTGGCAGAACAGCCCTGCCTGCCGCCTTCCACAGAACATTATTCTCTGGTGGTGAGAGTGTGGGTCTGGTGGTGAGAGGGTGGGCCCAGACCACTCTAGTGAGCACACTTTGTTCTCGTGTCCTGGGGTTCTGACCCACCTAGGTACTCACTTACCCCAGCCCTTCTATACTGCAGCCCCTCACACACCCAGGTCTCACATACACAAGTCTCACACACCCAGGTCTCACACACCCAGGTCTCACACTCTCAGGTCCTCACACACTCGGGTCCTCACACACTCAGTCTCACACAGCCTGGTCTCACACACTCAGGTCTCACACACTCAAGTCTCATACACACGGGTCCCACACACTCAGGTCCTCACACACTCAGGTCCTCACACACCCAGGTCTCACACACCCAGGTCCTCACACTCAGGTCTCACACACCCAGGTCCTCACACTGAGGTTTCACACACCCAGGTCTCACACACCCAGATCCTCACACACTCAGGCCCTCACACACTCAGGTCTCATACATCAGGTCTCACACACTCAGGTTTCACACACCCAGGTCCTCACACACTCAGGTCTCACACAGCCAGGTGTCACACACCCAGGTGCTTACCCACACACATCCTCACACACTGAGTTCCTCATATACCCAGGTCTTTACATGGCCCTGTCCTTGCACATCTGGGTCCTTGGTGTAGAGCAGATGGGGACAAATGCAGGACAGAGGGTCACAGTGTGGATATATTTCCATGTAAAGTGGGTCAGCAGGAAAGGTGAGGGCCTTCCCTGACTCCCACGCTGTCTACTGGAAAAAACTTTGCAAATGAACTTCAAGGACAGCCGAGTCGGGAAACACCACCAAATCAGTGTCTTCCAGCGTGTGTGGGGAGGGAGAGCAGCGGGCATGTGTGTGTTGGTGTAAGCCATGTGTGGCGGGTGTAGCTTGTTTAGTATTTGTCTAAACAAACTGACTCATTCCTGTACAAAAACAAGCTGCGGGGCCTGCCTGGCCCCTCTGACTGCAGAACACGTGCATTTCCTGCATTTCACCCCACATATTCCTGAGGACGCCCCCTGGCCCCAGAGGTCGCCCCGGTTGCTGCAGCTGCCTGGCCAGCCCCAGCCTCCTGCCCAGCCAGCTGGCCGGCAGGTCCCCTCAGCTCCCCAGGGGCTGCTTTCCCCTGACCTCAGCCCTCAGGCTAGACGCGTTCCTCCCCTCCGTTCCCCATCACGGTAAGGGCAGCCAGGCTGTTGACATCCAACATGGCTCTCGCCAGAAGCTTGGGTTAAGAGCGTGACGGCACAGCCACAGACACGCCATAAGCCCGTGTGCCCGATAGAGAGGGAAATATGACTTCTATGGATTTCCTCTTGGTTGCCGCCCTGCCCTCCTCCCAGCCACCCTTTCTGTCCCCACAGCTGAGCTGGGGAGTCACTTACAGCCCATGTCTCACCCAGCACATGCGCCAACTCTGGCCACGTCTCTTCAGGCTCAAGGCAAAGCACCTGCAGCTCCCCTGGTGCCACTCCTGGCTTTAGTCCTGTCCCGAGAGAGATCGCTTGCTGGGAGGATTGACACAGGAGGTTCATCCCATTCCCGGGCCCCTGCGTGCCCACAGCTGCTCACTTCCAACAACTTACCCCTTCCCTCCACCTCAGCCAGTGATTCCCGCCCTCAGCCTGGACCCGGCCCCTTCCAGGAGCAGCACCAGCCCCGAAGCAATTCCAATCAGGCCGAGAAAAGGCATGGGGGAGCCTCAGATGAACGAAGCCAGTCCCGAAAGACAGCGTGCTGAAGAATTCCCACCCTGTGACATTCTGGAGAAGGCAAAACCACGGTGACAGTCAAAGCACCGGGGGTGGCCAGGGGCTTGGGGGAGGGGGCATGACCGGGGAGGGGGAGCACAGGGGATCTTAGGGCATTGAAATGACTCTATGTGACCCTGAAGTGGTGGATCCACGCCAGTCTATGTCTGCCTAAACCCACAGGATGTGCCCCACCAAGAGCGAACCCCAGTGCAAACTGCGGGTCCAGTATGATAATGATGTCGGTGTAGTTTCAACACTCCCAAGCAATGCACCTCGGCGGTAGGAGAGGTTGATAGTTTGAGAGGCTGGGCGTGTGTTGGGCAGAGGGCGTATGGGAAATCTCTATACCTTTCACTTGGTTTTGCTGTGGGTCTAAAACTGATCTGAAAAATAGTATTTACTTTTTTTTTTTTTTTTTTTTTGCAAGTTCTAATTAAATTCCTGTCCTATCAGCAGCCTTACACCCTGGCACCCTCTGAGCTGAAGGACGATGATGTCATCTCACTCTTCCGCTCTCCCTCCTGCCTTCACGTGTGCCTGGTCCAGGTTAAAATCCAAAGCCCATCCCGATCAGCATTCCTCCCCTGCTCCGCTCCTTTCTGCTGTGAAAGCTCTCCATCCCACAACCTTGCCGGTGCCTTCTCCCACTGTGCTCAATGTCTCTGACAGCTAATGATGGCGAACCCCTTTTAGTGACCTTTTGTTGAGCCTAGGGTCTGCGTTAACAGGAAGCTGGAATTAGTGGAGCCGGACCTTGAACACAAGCCCTCCATCATGGGGTGTGGCCATCCCCTGCAGCATCCTAACCACTGCGACAGACTCCTATGGCAAATGCTTGTCTGTGCTTGCTTACTTCCTTTTATCATTTTTATTATCATCATCATTGTTATTATCGTTATACAATTAGTATTTATTGTGGAGCCACAGATATAAGAAGTTGGATTATTTACATTCCTCAGCAAGGCTCTCATCTCCAATGTGAGCAAGACTTTTTTTTTTTTTTTTTTTTGAAGTTACAATGCAGGACTGGTAAGAATTCCAGCTCACCTATTTCTGTGTTTTTTTTTTTTTTTTAATATTTATTTATTTATATGAAAGGCAAAGTCATGGAGAGGCAGAGGCAGAGAGAGAGAGAAAGGTCTTCCATCTGCTGGTTTACTCCCTAAATGGCTGCAATGGCCAGAGCTGAGCTGATCCGAAGCCAGGAGCCAGGAGCTTCTTCCAAATCTCCCATGTGAGTGCAGGGGCTCAGGCACTTGAGCTATCTTCCACTGCTTTCCCAGGCCATTATCAGGGAGCTGGTTCGGAAGAGGAGCAGCAGGGACTTGAACCGGCACCCATACAGGTAGCAGCTTCACCGTCTCTGCCACAGCACAGCCCTGTAAGCAAGACTTCTTGTTTCATTTTATTTTCTTCCCTTTATTCCTTATCCCAACTCTCCTCTCTCTCCTCACCACACAGACACCTGCTCAAACATGTGTTGCTAAAGCCCTTGAATGTACGTTGTTTCTGAAAAGTAGCAGTGTTGTGCTTGTGTCTTAAAGATTTATTTATTTATTTGAAAGAGAGAATCAGAGAGAGGGTGACAAGGAGAGTTCTTCCCTGTGCTAATTCACTCCCCACACGGCTGCCACGGCCAGGCCTGGGCCAGGTGAAAGCCAGGAGCCGGGAGCTTCATCCGGGTCTCCCATGCGGGCGGCAGGGGCCCAAGCACTTGGACCATCTTCCGCTGCTTTTCCCAGGCCATTACAGGGGGCTGGATTGAAAGTAGAGCAGCCGGGACACAAACGGGCACCAACATGGGATGCCGGCATTGCAGGTGGCAGCTTTACGTGCTGCACCACAGCGCCGGCCCCGTGTGTTTCTGTGTTTCTAACCTACACAGCCGGCACAGATGCGGTGAATGCCTTGGTCAGACTGCAGGCTCGAACCCCAGTCCTGCCACTTACTCATCGGGTGACTTGAAATAAGTTACCTGACGCTTGGTGTTTCTGTTCCATATTTCAACAAACGAGTAATTAGTCAGAGCCTCCCACATGCCAGGCACTGTCCTAAGCACCGGGGGCTTAGAGGGTCTTCTATCCAGAATCGCCATGAGGATGAAATAAGTCGGAAAATGAGAAATCTCATCGACGTTTTCTGTTTTTACTCAACATCATGTTTTTGAATGCCCACATGTGCTGGATGCTCTAATCTCCCCACTGTTCCCGTTATGGGCAATAATGTTCTGTGTTTGCCTCTCCCTTGTTACTTGCTCGCCCCCCAGTGATAAAAACCCATGGTATGTGAGAAGATGAAGAGACAAGGGAACTTATAAAATAGAAGCTGAGGGCAGGGGGTTAGTGCAATGCAGCTCTCCTGTGAGCCCTATTCCAATTCCTGCTAATGTGCATGGTGGGAGGCAGCAGATGATGGCTCAGGTGACTGGGTCCCTGCCACACCCACATGGTTGACCCAGATTGAGTTCCAAGCTCATGGCTTCAGCCTAACCCAGCCCCGGTTGTTGCAGGCATTTGAGGAGCAAACCAGCAGGTAAATGAGTGATTTCCCTCTCTCTCTCTCTCTCTCTCTCTCTCTCTCTCTCTCTGTGTGTGTGTGTGTGTGTGTGTGTGTGTGTCTTTCTCTCTGTGCCTGTCTCTCTGCCTTTCAAAGAATTAAAATAAAGAAATAAAATACGAGGAGAAGTTGCATGCAAAGAAGTCAGCCTTTAGCAGAATTCTCATTCAGATAAAAACCCAAGAGGTGTTTGAAGTGACCGGGGTTACTAAGCTTTCCTGCATCTGATCACAGAGGAACAAAAGCATTCGCTCTTCTCCCCTAGCTATCCTGTCCACGAAGGTCATCGCAAGTCTTCAGACACCAGCATTGCCAAAAGCAAGGGCAAGATCGTTTCCTCCAGTCAGGCAGCAACATGGGGTGCACTCAAGGTTTTCATTTATTTTGGGGGGACAGAATTAGATCACTCTGTCATGCGTCATAGCTGTTGCTATTGCTGTTTGTCTCAGCAGGCAAAACGTCCAGTGGGATACGACGGGCACACTCCTGACAGCTTCAGGACAAAGAAGCAGCCTTGCTTCCACAGTTGCCCCTAAATTCTGGCCATGAGGCATGGACACACGTTCTCAAGCATGGCCCCGTGGCCCTGTGCATGAGTTTCTCTGTAAGATTTCTCTGGAGCAGGACTCCTGGAACACAGAGGAAATCATCCAGTAAGCAACATCCTTTCGACAGAATTCAAATACACAAACTACCAAATACTAGATTGAAAAGGAGCATAGAGGAAGCAAGGCAAGTATATCAAAGTAAAGGGAATAAATGCTCCAACTCAAAACCAAAGGGGCGAGGCGGGGGAGGGTCAGCCAGGGCCACAGCGGATTTAAGCATGCACTTGCAACACCGGCATTCTGTACCAGAGCACCAGTTCAAATCCCATCTACTCTGCTTCTGATTCCGCTTCCTGCTAACGTGCCTGGTAAGGCGGTGGATGATGGCCCCTGCTACCTCTGTGGGAGACCTGGATGGAGTTCCTGGCTCTTCGGTGCACTGAGACATGACTGTTGCAGCATGTGGGGAGGGAACCAGCAGATGGAAATGCACGCTCTTTCTCTCCTCTCCTCTCTTTCTCTCTCTCCCTCTTTTTTCTTTCAAATAAATAAATTTGAAAAGATGAGGCAAATGTTAGGCCTAGGAGTTAAGATGTCTGCATCCCATATCAGAGTACTTTGGATTGGATATGTGGCTCTAGCTCCTAACCCCAACTCTGTGCTACTGCAAATCCCTGGGGGCAGTGGTGATGACTCAAGTACTTGGGTTTCTGCACCCACATGGACAACCTGGATTGAATTCCTTGCTCCTGGCTTTGGCTCCAAAGCCATTGTGGACATTTGGGGAATGAACTAACAGATACCAACACCTTCTCTTTCTTTTTCCCTTTCTTAGTCTACTCAAATAAATAAATAAAAATGTAAAACCAAAAAAGAACAAAAAAGACAAAGGTGGCCAGACAGGTTGAATGAATGATTTTGAATGCACCCCCTAAATATAAAGCTCCGGGAGTGAGTGTTTGGCCTAGCAGGTAAGGTAATGAGTAAAAGCCTGTGCCCCATATCGGAACGCTTGAGTTCAATACCCACTTCCGGCTATGGACTCCAGCTTCTTGCTAATGGGGACCCTAGAAGGCAGTGATGGCTCAGTAACTGGGTCCCCATCACCTACAGGGGAGACCTGGATTCCTGTATATCCCCAGTTCGCAGCTTCAGACTCAGCCCAACCCTGGTGGTTTTTGCAGGCATTGGGGGAATGAATCAATGGATGGAAGTTGGTGCTCATTCTCTCTCTCTTTCTCTCTCTCACTCTCTCTCTCAACTGCTCATAAAACTAATAGTTCTTTTAAGTTAAGCAAACATAAGGCTACAGGAAATTTGAGAGGAAAAATGGAAGAAAAATACTATGTAAAAATACCAAAAGAAAGTTGACATTGCTTTATTAAAACCACACAAATTAGGTGCTAAGGCTAAAAAAGCACTACTGACTGCAAAGAAGCCTATTTTACACAGTAACAGATTCAGTCCACCAGGAACAGCCTCCAAATGTAGAAAGCAAAATGGACTAGTATAAGAGAAGAAACAGCCAAACAAATGATAGCTTTTAATACAGCTCATCTCAGTCATTCATAAAACAAGTAGACTAAAAAAAAAGTGAAGGCTTCGAATAAATGAAAAACAGCATCAGCAAAATTGACAAATTAACATATGTAGAGCATTGCACCCAACATCTGCAGAATACACATTCTTTGTAATTGCCATGAAATAGTTAGAAAAATTGACCATATGTTTGGCCATAAGAGAAGTCTCAACAGTTTCGATGCACTCAAATCCTGCAGAATGTGTTCTCTAGCCATAATGCAATCTACCTAATGTCAATAACAAAAATATAGCTAGAAAAAATGCCCCAAATGTTTGTGAAATAACCGATTTTCTCCTAAACAACCTGAGCATTGGAGATGAAATCACGATAAAAATATAAAATATTTAGAACTATAAATAATGAGCAATCATAATGTTGTACCTCAAAATTTGTGGGGTAGAACTACACTTTTAGAAGGAAATTTACAATTCTTAATGCACATATTAGAAAAGAAGAAAGACTATCATTCATCGAAAGAAAGTAGAAAAAGACAAACAAATTGAATCTTGCATAAATAAAGCAAACATAAAGTTACCAAAAATTTTTGAAGTATAAACAAACAATAGAGATGATCACTATATTCAAAGTTTAGTTCTTTGAAAAGACTAATAATATTGTGAAATCATTAAGTTATTGTTAGACAATATTGTTAAATTCAAGACAAATTAAACAAATGACTGAAGACAAATAATGTCAGAAATGAGAAAAGGGTGGGGGCGGCGCCGTGGCTCACTAGGCTAATTCTCCACCTGCTGCGCTGGCACCCCAGGTTCTAGTCCCGGTTGGGGCGCCGAGTTCTAGTCCCGGTTGCTCCTCTTCCAGTCCAGCTCTCTGCTGTGGCCCGGGAGTGCAGTGGAGGATGGCCCAAGTGCTTAGGCCCTGCACCTGCATGAGAGACGGAGGAAGCACCTGGCTCCTGGCTTTGGATCGGCGCTGGCCGTAACAACCATTTGGGGAGTGAAGCAACGGAAGGAAGACCTTTCTCTCTGTCTCTCTCTCTCACTGTCTACAACTCTACCTGTCAAATAAATAAATAAATAAATAAAATTAAAAAGAAATGAGAAAAGGGACAAGAGCTGGCACTGCGGTGCAGTAGGTTGAGCTGCCACCTATGATGCTGGCATCCCATATCATAGTTCTGGTTTGAGTCCCTGCTGCTCTGCTTCCAGTACAGCGGTGGGGTGGGGAGGAAGGCAGTGAAACAGCAGATGGAAAAATCTCCCTTCTCTCTCCCTCTGTCACTCTGCTTTTCAAATAAATGAATCACTTTTCTTTTTTAAAATAAATTATTTATTTATTTGAAAGTCAGAGAGAGAGAGAGAGAGAGAGAATCTTCCCCAGGCGGGGAGGTGGTAGTATTGGCTGAAGCACTTGGATTCCTGCTAGCGACATGAGCAGTCTGGATTGTTTCATGACTGCTGGCTTTGGTCCTGGCTCAGCTCTGGCCTCTGTGGGCCTTTGCGGAGTAAAATAGGGAGTGGGAGCATTCTCTCTCTCTCTCTCTCTCCCTCCCTTCCTACCTCCTCCCCTCTCATCCCCCATCACTCAAATAAATGCATTTTAAAAAGAAGAAGAAAAAGGAGGAGGAGGAGGAGAGGAAGTAGTCTCTAGCTTGGGAGCTTGCTTGATATGTACATTCTACCAGGCAAAGCCAAGCTTAAAAAAATCAGGGGCAGATGTTTGGTATGATGGTTAAAATGGCACTTGGGGTACCCACATCCCATGTCAGAGTATCTGAATTTGAGTACCAGCTCTGCTCTTGTTTCCAGCTTCCTGCCAATGTGCACCCTGGGAGAATAAGTGATGCTTCAAGTGCTTGGGGCCCTGCCACCCATGTGGGAGAACTGGATGGAGTTCCAGGCTCCTGGCTTTGACTTAGCCCAATCCCGGTTGCTGCAGGGATTGAAGGAGTGAATCAATGGATGAGAGATACTTGTCTATTTGTTTCTTTCTGCATTTCAAATAAATATTTATAAAAAATCATGGGAAAATGAAATTAAAGCATAAGTTTATTTAGGTGCAAATATTTTTAAGAAACAAATTTAAAACATTTTTTTAAAAATCAGTAAATATGAGGTCAGTGCTGTGGTGCAGTGGGTTAAAGCCCTGGCCTGCAGTGCTGGCATCCCATATGGGTGCTGGTTCTAGTCCCAGCTGCTCGTCTTCCGATCCAGCTCTCTGCTGTGGCCTGGGAGAGCAGTGGAGGATGGCCCAAGTCCTTGGGCCCCTGCACCCATGTGGGAGACCCAGAGGAAGCTCCTGGCTCCTGGCTTCAGATCGGCGCAGCTCTGGCTGTTGAGGACTTCTGGGGAGTGAACCAGCAGATGGAGAACCTCTCTCTCTGTTTCTACCTCTCTCTGTAACTCTGTCTTTCAAATGAATAAAATAAATCTTTTAAAAAAATCAATTTTAAACCTCAAGAGAGAAATGTGGGGAAAATCATACAGCTCAACATACATTATAATTGTTTTAAAACTCTTAACAAACTAGGAGGAAGATATAGCTCCCTTAATCTGAAATTCCTTTTAAACCACAGCAAAAATCATTGTATAAAAATCATTATTCAAGATCACTTGCTCTTCTGTATTTTCATAATAGAATTAGAGATGAAAAACTTTTTAAAAATCACTTAAATAAAATGCATAAGAAATACAAATAACCTACTTAAAATAAAAATTGATGTGTAATACTTATAAAAAGAGAGCAATGAAAGATTTTCCTAGAGGGCCTGGTATTGCACTACATTGAACTAAGCTGCCACCTGGGATGCCAGCATCCCATATGAGCACCAGTTCACGTCCTGGCTCCTCCACTTCCAATCCAGCTCCTGTTAATGTGCTTGGGAAAATAGCAGAAGACAGCTCAAATGCTTGGGGACCTGCCACCCAAGTGGGAGACCCAGATGGCTTTGGTCTGGGTCACCACCAGTTGCTTACTCCTTCTCTCTCTCCCCTTGTTATTCTCCCCTTTAAATACATATATATATACACACATATATATGTATATTTGCTTTTCTATATTTTCATAATAGAATTAGAGATGAAAAACTTTTAAAACACTTAAATAAAATACATAAAAAATACAAATAACCTACTTAAAATAAAAATTGATGTATAATACTTATAAAAAGAGAGCAATGGAAGATATATATATATATGTTCAAAAAAGATTTCCCAAGAGAAATTAAATGCCTAAATATTTAGGATGAAGTTATTCGACATTAATGGATTGAAGACTCAGTGTAAAAATGTGTATTTCCAGGCTGGCATAGTGGTGTAGTGGGTAAAGCCATAGTTAGCATCTCATATGGGCACTGGTTCAAGTCCTGGCTGTTCTACTTCTGATCCAGCTCACTGTTAATGCACCTGAAAAAGTGGTAGAAGATAGCCCCAAGTGCTTGGACCTCTGCTACCCACATGGGAGAACTGGAATAAGCTGCTGGCTCCTGGCTTTGGCTTTGGTTGGTCCAGCTCTGGCCATTACAGCCATCTGGTGAATGAACCAGTGGATGGAAGATCTCTGTCTCTCCTTCTCTGTAACTCTGACTTTCAAGTAAATAAATACATCTTTTTTTTTTTTTTTTTAAAAAGTATTTTCCCCAAACTGCTCTGTAAGTTTAATTCAGTCCCAGTAATCATTTCAAATGTCTACTGGGACTTTTCAATGGAATTTGATAAGTTCATTCTGTAATGTATATAGGAATGCAAGGACCCATGGATAATTAGAATCTTGTAAAGAAGAACAAAATGTAAGAACTTGTTCTCTTTGAAATCAAGATTTATTAGGCTGCTATAGCAGTCAAAGAATTGTAATACTGGTGTGAGAGCAGAGCAGTAAGCAACAGAATAGAGAAGAGAATCCAGGAACAGGCTCATACGCTCATGGACTGCTATGGTTTTGTCAAGTTTGTTTGAGAAGCAGAGATAGTGAGCAAGAGTTCCGGTCCATTGGTTCACTCTTCAAAAGCTTGCAATGGCCAAGGTGGGGTTGGGGCCAGTGCCAGGTGCCAGAAACAATGCAAGTCTCCCACGTAGGTGGCAAGAATCCAATTACTTGAGGCACACACATTGCTTCTCAGCGTATGCATTATTGTGAGGCTGGAGTCTTGAGCCACAGTCAGCAATTGCACTCATGCACTGTGGTGAGAGATGTGGGTGTCTAACCACAGGGCTAAATGCCTACTCCCATGGGCTACCATAAACAAGACTTGGCTCTAGAAATAATGCTGATGTTTAACTCCAAAGGCAGGGCTGCATTGTGGGGCAGTGGGTTAAGCTGCCACCTGTGACACAGGTGTCCCATATGGGTGCTGTGTCAAGACCCGGCTGCCCAGTTCTGGTCCACTTCACTGCTAATGCACCTGGGAAAGCAGCATAGGATGGCCCAAGTGCTTGGGCCCTTGCACCCATGTGGGAGACCTGGAAGAAGTCCTGGATCATGGCTTTGACCTGACACAGCCCTGGCCGCTGCGGCTCTTGGAGAGTGAACCAAGGGATAGAAGATCCCTGTCTCTCTCAGTCTCTCACTGCCCCTCCCCATAACTCTGCCTTTAAAATAAATCTTTAAAAAAAAGTCTGTACAGCAAAAGAAACAATCAACAGACTGAAGAGATAACTTACAGTATAGGATAAAATATTTGCCAATTATTCATCTGGCAGGCAATTAATTTCCAGAATATATGAGAAAGCTAAGCAATTCAATAGCCAAAAAAAGGAACATTCCAATTTTAAAAAATGGGGAAATTACCTGAATACTTTTCTCAAAAAAGAGAATACAAATGGCCAGTAAATATATGAAAAATTGTTCAACATCAAGTCATCTGGCAAGTGCAAATCAAAACCACAATGAAATATCATCTCGCTCCAGTTACAATGGCTGTTCTCAAAAAGACAACAAATCACAGATTCCAGCAGGATGTGGAGAAAGGGGAATTCTCACACACTGGTGGTGGGATGTTAATTACTGTAGCCATTATGGAGAACCGTATGGAGTTGTCTCAGAAGAACTAGAAATAAAACTACCATACGAGATCCAGCAGCCTCACTCTGGGTATGTAGCCAAAGGAACTGAAACTGGCATATCTAAGAGACATCTGCAGCATCATTCACAACAGCCAAGATACGGATGCAGTCAATCTAGGCGTCCATTGATGGATGAATAAGAGAAACTGTCCTCTGTCTCTGTCTCTGTATATGCATGCATATATGTATCTTTGTTAAAAGGAAGAAAAAGATTTTATTTATTTATTTGAGAGGTAGAGTTACACACAGAGAGTGGGAGAGACGGAGAGAAAGGTCTTCCATCTGCTGGTTCACTCCCCAAATAGCCACAACAGCCGGAGCTGAGCTGATCCAAAGCTAGGAGTCAGGAGTTTCTTCTGGGTCTCCCACACACATGCAGGGGCCCAAGCACTTAGGCCATCCTCTACTGCTCTCCCAGGCCATTGCAGAGAGCTGGATCAAAAGAGGAGCAGCTGGGACACAAATTGGTGCCCATATCGGGGCCAGCCCCACAGACAGAAGCTCAGCCTACTGCACCACAGTGCTGGCCCCCATATGTTTCTTTATAAATAGAATACATTTTAAAATTATTTATTTGAAAGGAAGAGCATCAAAAGAGAGGGAGAGACAAAGAGAATCTACCTTCTGCTGGCTCATTCCCCAAATGGCTACAATAGCCAGGTATGGGCCAGGCTGAAGCCAGGAACTCCATCCAAGTCTCCCATTTGAGTAGCAGGGGCTCAAGCTCTTAGGCCATCTTCTACTGCCTTCCAAAGTGCATTAGCAGGAAGCTGGAATAGAAGTAGAATGGCCAGGACTCAAACCAGCACTCTCATATGGGATGCTGGCCTCACCTGCTGTGCCACAACGCTGGCTTTCACAAGGGAATATTATTCAGCCACAGAGAATAATGGAATTCTGTTATTTGCAACAGTATGGGTAGAATTGGAAGCCATCACATTAAGTTAAATGAGCCAGGCACATATCAAATATCACGTGTTCACACTTACAGGTGGAAGCTGAAATTGATCTTTAAGAAGCAGAGAACAAAGAGTGGTTATGAGAGCCCAAGAAGGGTGTGGAGGAAGGAGGGTGGAGTCAGGATGGGAAATGGTACAGCGGTGTGGCTGGACAGGAGGAGTAACATTTAATGTCTAAAGCACAGACGGATAGCTGTGGTTGACAACAGTTAATTGAATGTTTTAAAAATAGCTAGCAGAAAGGATTTGGAAGATTCCCAACACAGAGGAATTTTCTATGTATGAGATGATAGCTTTGCCTCATCGGATCACTGCACATTGCGTACATGTATTGAAATGCCAGTGTATGCCATAACTATGTACAATTAACTATGAATCAATTAAAATATATATTAAAAAATAAAAAAATCAAAGACTTGAATAAGCACTTCCAAAAGAGGGGAACTCAAATGGCTAAAAGTATGGGAGAGAGATGCAGGTACCGGATGCAATGTCTTCTGTTTGCTGCCCCCCAGGTTCATCAAACACTTCGTGCCTGTGGGGAGTCCCTCAAGAACTCAGGGGAAGGAGGTGAGTGAGGTCAGGGTGTGTGTCCCCTGGTGCCCACCCGAGAACAGTTGCTGCGGACTAGCGACGTTATTCACAGGTCACTGCTCCTGTAAGTGCCTACTCCGTGAGAGTCTCTCTGTCTTGTTAGCCTGAGGATGGGTGACAGATTCGCTGCAGCTGGCCGTAAGGTTCTGCATTATCCCCAGTGCTTACCTCTACCCATTTCAAACTCTCTCTCTCTCTCTCTCTCTCTCTCTCTCTCTCTCTCTCACACACACACACACTTTCCTAAATTGAGCATTCTATCCTTTCCATGTTAAGACTCACTGATACATTGCTCAATCTCATTATGCAAAGGTGAAGTATAAATTAAAACCACAATAAAGTATCACTTCCTACTCCTCAGAATAGCTAAAGTTAAAAAAGGCTCAGTGGCAGCAGGATATGAAAAACAGGGAGTCCCATACACTGTTGGTAAATTGGTATAAATACTTTGGAAAACTATATTGACTTCATCTAGCAAATTTGGATATGAACCTAGCCCTCACACTTCTACAGCCACGTCCAAGGGCAGGGTTTACAATGTCAGCCCGCCATTTGGCACACCCAGAGAGTTTGTTAAAACCTGGAGCTTCGGACCCTCTCTAGGTGTTTGTGATTCACGCCTGGAAAAGACATGGAATTCTGCATTTCTAGTAAGTTCCAGGCAATCTGATGCTGGTGCTACATTTGAGAAATCATGGCCCTAGAACATTTCTTGCACATATGCCTTAGGAGAAAGGGCACAGCTCCATTGTCTTAATAATAATGTAAAAATTGAAACAAACTCAAATGTTCACCAACTATATGTTAGACAAATTACGGTACCCGGCACCACAAAGGAATGAAGCAGAGCAAAAAAGCATCAACATACTTGAATTATGAGGCAAGGCTAAGAAAACAGCTTTTAGGAATGTATACATGTTGAACTTATTGGGGATGGGCATTTGACCTAGTGGCTAAGATGCCTGCCTTCCACACTGGAGTACCTGGGTTTGATTCCCAGCTCTGGATCGAGAATCCAGCTTCCTGCTAATGTAGCAGTCATGGCTCCAGTAGTTGTGTTCCAACCAGCCACACAGAAGACCTGGATCAGGGATCAACATTGTGACTCAATGGGTTAAGTCACTGCCTGCACTGCTGGCATCCCATATGGCTGCTGGTTGGAGTCCCAGCTGCTCACTTCCTATCCAGCTCCCTGCTAATGCACCTGGGAAACAGTAGAAGATGGCCCAAGTCCTTGTGTCTCTGTATCCACGCGGGAGACCTGGAAGAAGCTCCTGGCTTCAGCCTGGCCCAGCCTTGATCATTGCAACCATTTGGGGAGTGAGCCAGTGGATGGAAGATCTCTACTTCTCCCTGTCTGTAACTCTGCCTTTCAAATAAATAAAATCTATACTAAAACCACCACCACCACCCCACCCCACCCTGCCCAAACCAAGAAGATCTGGATTGAGTTCTGAGCTCCTAGGTGGGGGGGTGGAATCCTACCTGGGTGGCCAGGACCCAGGGTATGCACTGCAAGAGGCTTGAACCCAGCCCTCCAATACGGGACATAGGCATGCCAAGCGGTGGCTTAACCCCTGTGACAAACGCCTTCCCAGCCTTTGCGTCTTTGAATCAGTGCCTGCTTCCTTCTTTAGTCCATTTGGGACTCCTCTTTCCTATTGGTTCTTTGCTTCATTGAAGTGTTTCTCCAGGGCAGCTTTCAGCCAGTTGTTTCAGCCAGCCAGCTTCTGCCCCTTGGGCTGAGTAAAAATCTAATCCCACTTCAATGTGACAGCCTTTCAAATAGGTTGAGACAGTTACCGCTGCTTCCTCTCGCTCCCTCAGCCGTCTCCCTGGGCAGCTGGGTACCCCTGTGCCATCCTCGGGGCGTGTTCTTGGGCTCTGCTTTGTCCCTCCCCACTACAAAGACAGGTCCCAGACCTGCAGGCAAGTTCCATTCGTGGAAGAGGAAGAGCTATTTTCCTTCCACCTCTTTTAGGTTAATTGGCTAGGGCCCTACAAATTAGACTGACAAAAGACAGATGAGCAAGATAAAAACAAACAGAAATTTATTAACATCTGCAACAGGCACGCGGGAGCACGCGGTGATGAGTAACTCAGAGGGCGGTTAGAAGACGGCTTATGTAGCAAATGTCTCAGTTTTCCATTGCTCTAACAAAATACCAGAGGTTGAGTCCTGTATAAAGAAAAGCAGGCAGCTTAGTGCACGGCTGCAGAGGCTGAAAGACCAAGATTAGGCAGCCTCCTAGCCTCGGCCTCAGCTCCCTGCTAATGCTCCTGGCAAAGCAGTAGAAGACGGCCCAAGTGCTTAGGTCCCTGTCACCCGCTTGGGAGACTAGGATGGAGTTTCAGGCTCCTGGCTTTGTTCTGGCCCAGTCCTGGTCTCTGCAGCCACTTGTGGAATGAACCAGCAAATGGAAAATCTGTCTCTCTCCCTCTTGCTCTGGAACTGTGCCTTTCAAATAAAAAAAAAAATCTTTTTTTTTTAAATGTCAAATCATAGCAGGATCTTACCAAAGAACAATATTTTTTTGCAGAGCAGTCATAAGACAAAAGAAAAGAACTTTGAGCTTCTAGGAATAGCAAATTGTAGGAAGGCAATTATGAGGGTGGTTGAAAATTTTTGTGGAAAAAAATGGAGTTGTAAGTTTATTTTGATGCAAAGAATGTTGAAATCATGCATAGCTTTTTTCATAATACACACATTCCATGAACTTTTTGAAGACCCCTTTTATGCATGAATATCAAGAGCTTTTTTTGCACCAAAATACGTTTTTGGAGTGCCCTGGTATGTGGGGAAACTAACTGTCCATAAGGACTGATTCTAACAGTGTTTGTCATGTAGAGCCCTCAGAGTGATAAAGGTCTGGAGCTGTCTCTCATAATTAACTTCCGTCCCCCCGGGGAAAACGGGACGGGGATAGCTTTACAGCGTTTTGTTCTGCTTTTAGGCAGACAGGGATGCAGGGTATATTTAAGAGAGAGCGTGAATATGCATTCATGCACGAGTGTGGGCCGCCCCCCACCGACAGACACCATCATGAGTGGGCCAGAGAGCTGCCTATGAGGGGAGATGGGAGGCGGTGGGGGGGGGGGGGCAAGGAGGATCCCTAAGCATGGTCAAGGGCAAAAGAAGGGTCCCTCCCACATTATCAGCCCCTATGAGTAGGGGTGGTGCCTTAATTGATTCTATAAACCGGATGGAATCTCCTATGCATAAGGATTTCTGGGATTTTCATGGTGCTCCATGTGGAGATTAACTTCTATGTGGCCATCATGGTGCCTTCTCCTTCCTGGAATGAGATACAGGTGCATCCTGGGAAGGTGAGTGTATTAAATTGACAAAGAAGGGGGTGGAGTGACAAGGCAGGGCTGGCAGAAATTCCAGCTCACCTATTCCTACCTAATTTTCCTGCCTGGTTCCTCCATATCAGGGGGGTAAAGAAAGATTTTCTTGTGCATGCTTCTTCTCTATCGCCTTCAGCTGAAAACAATCCTTACACAAAGATGGCAGATTTGGGGATGGCACGAGCTGTGACCCTTCTCAGCCATGATGTGACCTGTCTAATCTGCAGCAGGATTATAAACCCCCATGTTCTAGATTTTGTACGCCCATTAATCCACGCTTTTAAGGATAATAATGTGCATTTGACTGATGCCAAATGCAGATATTAGAGGGAGAAAAAGAGGAGGAAATTTGCTGTCTTTTAAAGCAAGAGCTATTACAGCCATTTTTTGTGAAATGTTTATTATTGATGCCTAGTTGTCATGCAGCACAATAACAGCTGATGTCAAAACCTGAAGGGCTGCCAAACAAATGAGGGATTTGTCAGATTACATTTGCCACGCACTGGATTGACAACAGCCTGTAACTCTACATAACTGTTCCCAGTCTTCAGAGTGTGTGGGCTTACTGTATTAGTAATAGACACACTCTAAATGCTCATTGCTTTAACACAATACAAGTTTAGTTCTTGTCTCTTTGCTATCCTGTATTGGTGGGTGGCTGCCTCCTAAGCAGAGTCTCAGGGAGCCAACCCCCTCTCTGCCATGGTCATCAGACAGTTGCCAAGATTGCCTTGAGAGTGGAGTTGGATGAAAGAAGGCTTATTCCACTTAACCACCCAGAGAGGGAAAGTACACGGGTGGTCACCCACGGGAGGACTTTAGGGCCACCTGTGAGAGTGAAAGGCATCACTTCTGCCTACGACCTAGGGGCAAGGAGTCAGTCCAGCACCAATCTAACCACAGGGAGCTCAGAAACACGGCCGTTGGGACTCAGAAAACAATACCCCAGAGTAGTACCCTGACATGCTGAGCATTTTGATACACTTTTCCTTTGGTTTTAAAGAGTAATTTTATTTTTAGTTACTTTATTTACTTGAAAGGCAGACACATACTCTGATGTTCCATCTGCTGGCTCACTCTCCAAATGTTCACAATGGTAGGAAGCAAGGTAGACGTTAGCCTATGTGTGTGACAGGGGCCGAAGAATAAAAATGGGAATTTTTGCATGGTTGAAGGAGGGAAGAAATGTAGAAGAGCTGCAGATTTTTCTCCCTACTGAATTTTTAGAAATGCTAAGGCTCCTTTATGGTGCAGCTCTTTTTCTCCACTGGGCTCTTTGTCTCACGACTAGGAAGGATTAATGTAAGCAACACTAAGGAAGTTCAGTTGGCAAAAAAAATTAGCAAAAAATAAGAAAGCTCCCAGCGGCAACAGGAAGGGTCCCTAATGGGGTAGCGAAGACAATGTCATTCTAGGGGTTTCTATGTGTTTAAATGGGGGCCATTCCTTCATTGGTTACTATATAGACTAATAAGGTGAAAACCTATAAGCCACTCAGGGAGCAGCTGCAGAATCAGCTTTTTTTGCCTAGATATACTAACAAGGGGACCCTGAAGAGCTCAGCCACTCAGAGGTCAGAGCAGAAGAAACTCCTTTTGCATAGGGAAGTTGACAGTGCTCCAACAGGTCTGTGATGGTTGGGGCCTTGGGATGATGAGACCTTGTCCAGTGATTCTGTTAGGTAGGAAGTTGGAATCTAGCCTGTGTGTGTGAGAGGGGCCTAAGGAACACAGAGCAGCTGCAGAAGCCCCGAAGCTCACCTTGGAAGCAGCCCAGGAGTTTATAGCACAAAGGCCTGCCCAGAGCCTGATAACTTCACGGCTGGTCCCAGCCTTCCCCGCAAGGGAAGCTGCCCAGGAGAATTCTCTCTCCTCAGCCTGATAACACTGGGGAATAAAACTGTTACTGAACAACACCCCAGACTAGTTGGAGGCATTCCTGCAGAACCCCTAAACTGGGTCTGCTTGCCTGACGCACAGAAAGCCAATCACTGACATCAGGGTAGTGGAAGAACTAGGTACTTATTGCAAGAAAGTAGGTATTTATTTTTTACAAAGCACAGAGCAAGGAGCTGGGCAGCCTTTGCCTAATTGCTGGTCTCCTTGAGGAGTTAAGGGTAAAGATTCTCATTCATTTGCAACTGGGGCTGAGCGGTGAGTGATCAGCTCATGGCCAAGTTCCTAGTTGGTCAGTGTCCTAGTTGGTCAGTGGTACTCATGACCTTCCTTTTTTTTTTTTTTTTTTTTTTTTTTTTTTGACAGGCAGAGTGGACAGTGAGAGAGAGACAGAGAGAAAGGTCTTCCTTTGCCGTTGGTTCACCCTCCAATGGCCGCCGCGGCCGGCGCGCTGTGGCCGGCGCACTGTGCTGATCCAAAGGCAGGAGCCAGGTGCTTCTCCTGGTCTCCCATGGGGTGCAGGGCCCAAGCACTTGGGCCATCCTCCACTGCACTCCCTGGCCACAGCAGAGAGCTGGCCTGGAACAGGGGCACCCGGGACAGACTCCAGCACCCCGACCGGGACTAGAACCCGGTGTGCCGGCGCCGCAAGGCGGAGGATTAGCCTATTGAGCCAGGGCGCTGGCCGCATGACCTTCCTTTGACTGGTAAGTTATACCATGCTCTTCAAGGAATTGATGATGGCCAGGTGGGCTCCAGTTGTTCTGAGGCTTACATGAAGGTGGTAGTTACATTTTTCCTGGCCCCCAAAACAAACCATCCAGACAATACTGGCCATCAAAGTTCTTACCCATTGGAGAAGCAAATGACTGCTTGAGTCTGGTGATTAGAACCTTGTAGGGCCAGCTGGATCACTCCCTCAAGTCAGTGAATTCCTTTTGATAAAAGACTGATAAGGAGATCTTGGGCTCTAATGGAGACAAACAAGAGGCTTGGTCCTGCTTTTACATTATAGGGGTTCAGTTTCAAAACCTTTACAGCCTTCCCACAAGGGATTCCTAGGGGAGTCTCCTCTGCTTGGTGCCAGGTGGGCTACCCAGTCTGATAACACTGAGTAGTAAAAGCTTGGAAGGAATTTTACAAAATTTACACTCAGCAAACCCTTTGTCCAGGAGAAGAGGCAGGAGGGGGATGAGAAACAGTGGAAATAACTGGACCCCATTCCCTTATCAGCCCCAGTCTGAAAACAGACTGTGTGCTCAGCTCATTCCTGAGATGCCTGCCTGGCCTGTTAGGTGTATTGCCCCCATTAAACATAACCTTGCTCTCCGCAGTCTGAATGGCTGGGCACCGTCTCTCGGATCCCGTTCTGATGGATGCCCTATCCCATTCAACCTTGCAGCCTTGCTGATCACTCCTCTAGGTCTCACAGCTGAATTCCTTTTCAAGAGAAGACAAGAACCTATTTCACCCATCTCCACTAACAACTCCAGTGATTGCAACATTCTTCCTGCCTGTATTAAGAATCTGTCTCCGTCACTATCAGAAGTAAGCTTTGGAAGCAGACCAGCATTTGCACATCACAAGTCTTGCCCTTGGTCAATGACCTTGTTAGATGGATCCCAGCCTTCTTCCAGAGACAACTTAGGAGATTCTTCCACACCCTGCATCAGGAGTGCTATTAGTTCCAACGACACCATGATGATAAAGTCCGGGGAGGAATTTCATGAATTCAACACCCAGAAAGTCCTCCACCCACCAATATCCCAGAAGAGGAAGGAGGGAGGAGAAATGGTGGACCATGCTCATATCTGTGAAAAGTCCAGTCCACATGCAGACTGGGCTCTCAGTTCTTTACTGAGACGGTCCCCTGGTCTGTCAGGGGTATTCTTTTCATTAAACTTGACTGGCATACTCACTGCTGCTCTTTGACTCACATCTGAAATTCTCTTCTTGGTTAAAGACAAGAACTCATCAGCTGTTTTCCGTAATAACAACAGCTGGGGCTGAGCCAGGCCAAAGGCAGGAGCCTGGAACGCCTTCCAGGTCTCCCACATGGGTGGCAGGGACTCCAGTATTTGAGCCACCACCTGTTGCCTCCAAGGGTGTACATTAGCAGGAAGCTGGATCAGAAGCCGAGGAGCCAGTATTATGGGACAATGAAGGTGATCTCGGTTCTTGTCTCATGTCAAAGAATTTCCATGGATTCAGGGACAGGAAGCAAAGCAAAGCTTATTGAAGTATGTAATCTCCTGCCACAGCAGCTAGGAGGGGGGCTGCAAGGGACATGTTGCCAGGGAAGTGTGGGGGTACTGCCTCTGTTATCCACAAAGTGGCTCTCTCTGATTGGCCTTAGAGTTAATCAGGAGAGGAACAAAATAACACCTAACAACCAGAGGGCTAGATAACAACCAATCAGGAGGCAGGAAAAACACATCAGCTGGCTGGAATTGGTAATCCTGTCTAGCTGGGTCTCACAATAAAACTAAGCGCTGTTAAAAGCAGCCTGTGGGGAGAAGCAAGCACTTTGTCCACTCTTAAAGGGACTCTGCTCCTTCTCTCATTCTGACAGGGACCTCCCCTACCTGCCTGTTAGCCCAACTAACTTCGCACGCCAGGACTCAAGCCCAGGCACTCTGACATGGGATGAAGAAGTCCCAAGCAGCGTCTTCATCGTCTTAACCTGCTGTGCCAATGCTTGCCCAGAGCACTTGGAATGAAAGGAAATCGGAAGGCTTTAGAAGCTGCCTTCAAGGTCTCTCTAACCTTCCCTGTTTCGCCCCCTCCCCACTCCAAAGCACAGGTGGAGCAGAGCGCTCAAGCTCCCTCACTGACGGAAGGAAGTTCTTCAGGAGAAAGGCAATTGTCTTGGACAGCTTCCCTAGCGTCTCATTAAGCAGGGGAGGTTAACTCACAGAAAAGAGGAGTGAAAGGCTGCGTGTATTTACCCCAAATGCATCATCATCCTTCTCGGGACTGCTGTGGAGAGACCCTGTCTGGGTACTGAGACAACCTTTGTTCCTAGTGCGTCCCAGCCCTGGCCTCTCTTTAGCTTGTCACCTTCTCCCTGCGAGCCTGGAGGAACTCTGTCCTTGGCTGTGGTCTGTTCTTGGGCCCATTCACTGCTCCTAAAAGTCATCTGCAAAATTGCCTGTGTGCCTCCCCGCCCCATTTCCCTCTCCTATATAAAGAAGGTGTTTAAGCTTTAGCCATCTGTCCTTTTCAATTTCATGTCTGGATTCGGGCTGCTTATCATTTCATACTCACGCCTGCTCCCTCGCACATGTGCACATTAATAAATCTGTATGCCTTTTGTCCCATTAGTCTGTTTATTTGTCAGTTTATTTTGGCACAGTGGAACCTTTGGGGTTGGGAGAGGCATTCTCTTTATTCCTACATGACCCAAGATAAAGCCACCCTCCCGTTTCAGAGCATTGGTTTGAGTCCCGGCTGCCCCACTCTGATCCAGCTCCCTGCTAATGTGCCTGGGAAGGAAGCAGAAGGTGGCCCAAGTGTTTGGACCCCTGCCACCTATATAGGAAACCCAGATGGAGTTTTGGGGCTCCTGGCTTTGGCTTGGCCCAGCTCCAGCCATTGTAGCCATTTGGGGAAAGAATCAGCAGATGGAAGATTCATTCTCTCTCTCTCTCTCTCTCTCTCTCTCTCTCTCTATTTTTCTCCCTCACTGTAACTATCTTTCAACTTGTCATGTCCTGGTTGGGGAGCTGCTTCTCCTGTTGCTTAGCATAGAAATAAGGAGAAACATCAGAGAAAGAATGCAAGAGTGAAAGCAAAGTTATTAACAATAAGAGACAGAAGCTCCCCCACATCAGGGAGGGGCCCAGAGCTGCGAATCCATGGCCCCCATGCGGCTGCTCTCTTATGTCATGGTTTCTTCCTCCTCCCTTATCCATGACATTCTGGCCCCTCACCCAGTGCAGGCATGTGGTGGGGGTCCCATTTGGATTGGCTCCCCCACCTCTGTCCACAGCATGGGCAGGGGTCGATAATTAGATTCCCCCACCTCTGTCTATGGGCAAGAAGCGTCCCTAGGTGGTTAGTATTTCCCATACTCTTCTCCTGGGTGCTGTACCCCACCCTCTTCCCTCCTGTCTGTTCTAAATTGTGTTTTCTGTGTTTTGTTTTTCTGTGTAGGGGTGGAATTGCCCCAGAATGTGCCCAGAGTCCACTCTTTTTTGCTAACCCTGTTTCAGGGGCCCTCTTTCCCTATAAAATAAATAAACATATCTTTTAAAAAAATTATGCATTTCTTGTCTCTTAACAATCCAATGTGGAGGTTCTTGTACGGGTGATAAATAACATAATATTATTGTGAGGACAGATTGGACCTCATAGCACCCCAAAGGGTCTCTATGGCCTCCAGGGCACTCTGGACCGCACTTGGGTCACCTGCCCTAGAACATCAGGTGACCTCAAGTGAGCTTCATTCCTGACACTGAAACCAAAGCCCTCCCCAGTGCCCAGGCTGCAGGCTGCAGGCCTCAGATCCTGGTCTCCCAAGGTCTCCCAATCCCCTCCATTAGCTTGAAGTGTCTTTGCCCAGCTTTTTGATTGCAAACCAGCCTCTCACCAAAATTAACTCACTAAATTGAGGGAATGGGGGCAGCTGGCCTTAGAAGATTCTAATCCTTGGACTCATGAGGTCCTTTGTTTCTCTAATAAATGACATCTTGATGTTTGGCCTTGGCTTCTAGGGGTTTCTTTTCCTGGAACTCAGCCTGAGCGGAAAGCAACTACCACCTGTTTGCAGCCCCCAGGACACAATATTTCTGACCATTGCAAGGAAGGCCATCAGCACTGCCAACCCACCAGGAATTCGGGTGGGAACTGAGCCTGCACCTCCAGCCCCGACTTCAATCTGTAAGAACTTTTACCCTAGTTCTTCAGGGAGCCAGGGAATCCTGTGCTCTTGGCCCAGCACCTTGCTCCGAGTTTTGCAGTAAACTCGTCCTTTCTCCTACCACCTCCATGTCAGCGATTGGCTGTCAGTGAGTGGACCTGATATGGGCTAGGCAGGCAGTTAGGTAGATCTGGGGACCTGGAGGCACCTGCGAGCCACCTCCACCCCAGCCCCATGCGTAATTCTAGCCTCCTACTTGTCAACAGAAATGGCCCCTTTCCTGGGATGCACTGCTTCTCCCAGGACCTGGGGGGAAGATGCCATGAAACTATGGATATTAAGTTCCAAGGGGAACTTGTGGAAGTGTCATGTAATTCCAAGGTAGCTTCACACCTGGAGAGGCACTGCTCCAAGTTCACAAAGGAGACCAGCAACTGGGCAGGCCCTCTCTCCTCCACTGCGAACCATGGCTGGAGGGTCGGCTGGATGCGACTCTACCTCCCTCCCCCCGCCCCCCGCCAGGCAAGTCTTCTGGCCTGCTGCCCACTCACCGACAGGGATCTCCCTGTGTGGGCCAACCATGCTCACGTGCATGTGTGTGTTCACTTTCTCACCCTGTGAGTAACATTTGTTATCACCTTGTGCACGTGGCTGCACTTGGAATGCATCTCTACCAGCAAGGCAGACGGCTGGATAAAATAGAACAACCCCTCTCCCACATCAGACTTGGTTTGGGGGTTCTTAGCCGCTCTCTAAGCAGTGTTTGAGGCTGTTTTATAGCAACACTTCACTGTAACATTAAAAGGATGTACAGTGACCTTTTGCCTTCCTAAATGCTCAAGGCTAAAATACCTTTCTTCTTTGAGGGACTTAGTCAACTTCCTCTATGCCAAGCCAAGGACTCCAACAGTGAGGTGAAGACAGGCAGGTCTGCATCTGTCCTGGTGCAGTGCTCCAGCCTGTGGCCTTTGACCTGGTCCCGCCTGCCTCATTCACTCCTTCAATGAATGGCCCTCCTTGGGGCAGATCTTGGCAGCCTGTCCCTGCTGACTCAGTTCTCATGGCTCCTGTTCTTTGACTCCTGGCAGGAAGTCCACCCGGCCCCCTGGGGCCCACATGCCTTCTCCCTGGGATGCACTGAGGTGCACAGCCCTCCTGCTGGGCCTCTCTCACCACTCCATGCCCGGGGTATCTTATGCCTCAGTAGCCCCTGCTACCCTCTCTCTCCTTCCCCATGCTCCTGTGGCCCAGGCACCCCTGTGCACCTTCCAGCTCTCCACCAGGAAGCTTTGCAGGAGCCAAGGCCATTCTCTTTGGCCTTGTGCCTCCTGCTCCTTCTGGTGGGAGAATAAAGACCAGGGTAGACTTCCTGGCTCATGGCATTGCTGCTAGAACTTGCAGGGTTATTTCTTCAAGGGTGTGTCTGGGTTGGGAAGGGACCTTGGGACAGAAACCTGTTCTGCCTGTTTGTATTTCCTTTCAAGTTTCTTCAATCTGGTGGTGCCTTGTGAACCCAGAAGCCAGCCAGGATCCAGGCACCTTTTCTCATAGGTCTAGTTCCTGTCCAGCAGCCTCGTGGCTTGGTGTTCAAATGCCAAAGAGAGAAACAAAGTATCTGGCTAATGTTCAGATTGTTCTGGGGTGAGTGAGTGCATGTTCTTGTCATCAACGCATGAGGGAATCCAGGGACTAGATCTAAAGGTTAGCAAAGGAATGAGATTTATTAGCCAGGTGAAAGTGCACAGTGAAGACACAGTGCAGGCAAGCTCTAGCATGAGCTGCAACCCACAAGATTTGGGGTCATGCCTTTATGTGACCTGGAGGCAGAGGAGGTGGTGCTTTGGGTGGGTTTTTCCACTAAAGGGAAGGAATTCCCAGGATTTTCAGTGGCTTCCCAATTTCTGCCCTTTTTAGGAAGTCACAGCATCCAGTGAGAGTGTCAATCATTGTATTAGAAGGGTATCATAATAGGACATAGCTTATTGCAGGGACATAATGGACAGCCACGTTGGATATTGGGGCGGGGAGGGCAGACACCAGTCCTGGGCAGTGGCTTTGCTACAAGAGCGATTTGGGGTTGCTGGCCATGGGAGGAGTTGTAGCGGCAGCCCTGGAAAGGGTGCGGTGACACATTTCCTCTGGCTCTTTCTCTTACCCGTGACTATCTCCAGACGCATAACAAAATTATTAGTCTACTAATGAGTGCAAATGAGTGAAGAGTTCTTGGGCAACAATTACACTGCAAGGCACTTTTGAGAGAAGAGAGAAGGACTGACTTTGAAGGCTTGGCTTTGAAGTGTGCACGCTGTGGAGTTGCCTGGACCGCCGGTTGGTGGTGGCCCAGGGAGGGAAGTGAACAGAAACTGAAAGTGCCCTGTGGAGGGAGTGGGAAGAGCTCAGCGCCTTCCAGGTCATTTTTACCCAAAAAGTTCTTTCCCTCCCAGGCCTTACTCAGCTTCCCATTTTGCACAAATGCAGGCCAGCGTCCTCCCCAGCGCCCAGCCCCTGGTGTCCTTTCTTGCTCTCTTAGGCTGTTGAATGAGAGAAAGCCAGGCAGCGGTGCTGCGGGTCGGAGCACAGGTTCTGCCAACCTCAGACGATGAACTGAAGGAGGCTCACACAGACAACAGAGATTTATTACAATGAGCAAAGGACGCTTCTCACGGCGGACGGGAGCAGGCCTCTGGGAAAGCACCCAGCTCGGAGGTGTGGTGCTTTCATGTTTCCCCTCCAGGGCCCCTTTGGTGGCTCTGGCTGTGAATTTATGGGCGGATTTTCAGTGAGGAGGTATTAGGTAGGAAGTCAGATATAAGCTTATGTGTGCATGACAAAGGTCTAAGAAGACGTCTGTGTCCAGCGCATCCATCTCAAAGTCATCCGGGTAACCTGCCAGGTGGGGGTCCCCGCCCCTTCTGCCTGATAACCTTCCAGGTGCAGCCCAGTATCTGCATTTCCAATGTGCATCCTGCCCTGCCCCTTCCACCCGATAGATAACCATCCTTCCTCTAAGGCTCCTCTAAGGCAGGGCGACGCCAGCCAGGCTTCCTCTGTCTGATAAGTTCAGGGGGAAAACTCAGATAGGAATTTTTTGTATTTATATCCAAAAAGTCCTTTGTTCCAAGAGGAGCAGAGGTGGGGAGGCAAGACCCATCCCCTTAAAAACCCCCGGCCTCAACCAGACTGTGCGCTCAGCCCTCTGCTCTGCTGAGCTGCCCACCTGGCCTGCCCAGGTGTACTCTCTCCACTCAACCATGTAACCTCGCTTTCCCCCAGTCTGAGCGACTGGACATTCTCTCTCAGGTTCTGTCTGGAGAGGTGCCCATCTGTTCTTACGGATGTCCCTGCCCTAATAAACCTTGCTATTTTACTTTCCACTACTCTATCTCATGCCTGAATTCTTTCTTGCACGAAGACAAGAACCCTGCCATTCTCCAGTAACAGAGGGAGGGAGTCATTGCTGGGGAGACTTTTTTTTTTTTTTAATCTTTTATTTAATGAATATAAATTTCCAAAGTACACTCATGTGTTACAATGGCTTCCCCCCCCATACCGTCCCTCCCACCCACAACCCTCCCCTTTCCCACTCCCTCTCCCCTTCCATTCACATCAAGATTCATTTTCGATTATCTTAATATACAGAAGATCAGCTTAGTATACCTTAAGTAAGTATTTCAACAGTTTGCTCCCACACAGAAACATAAAGTGAAAAATAATAGATGATTTTTTTTAAATGATGATGAAATCAGATCAGACCTATTGTCTTGTTTAATCCCAGTGAGAGTCAAGTTGGGAATTGATAATTTCTTTCTTTTTTTTCTTTTTCTTTTTTTTTTTTTACAGAAGATCAGTTTAGTGTACATTAAGTAAAGATTTCAGTCGTTTGCACCCCCATAGAAACACAAAGTGAAATATACTGTTTGAGTACTCGTTATAGCATTAAGCCTCAGTGTACAGCACGTTAAGGACAGAGATCCTACATGAGGAGTAAGTGCACAGTGACTCCTGTTGTTGACTTTACCAATTGACACTCCTGTTTATGGCATCAGTAATCTCCCTATGCACCAGTTATGAGTTTCCAAGGCTATGGAAGCCCCTTGAGTTCTCCGACTCTTATCTTGTTTAGACACGGTCATAGTCAAAGTGAAGGTTCTCTCCTCCCTTCAGAGAAAGGCACCTCCCTCTTTGAAGACCTGTTCTTTCCACTGGGATCTAACTCACAGAGATCTTTTTGCCAGAGTGTCTTGGCTTTCCATGCCTGAAATACTCTCATGGGCTTTTCAGCCAGATCCGAGTGCCTTTAGGGCTGATTCTGAGGCCAGAGTGCTATTTAGGACATTGCTGGGGAGACTTTTGTAAGCTGGCCTGGGTGGAGGTGTGCAGGCATCCTAGGCCGAGAGAGATGGCTGGGGACCCTGGCAAGGCGTCCTGGGCCACTCCCACGGGTGTTCCTGGGGGAGACTCCATTCTTGGTCCCAGATCATGCCTGGCAGCATATGTTTGTAAGATCAGCTGCAGTTGTCCCCTCCCTGGGGTTGGCTGTTTGGGTTTGGGCTTTCTGGCCTGGGCTGCCTGCTATCTCATGCAAGCGGGCAGGCTGTCTCTGAGCTAGCTGCTTCCTAAAGTGGCATTTTAAACAAATGAAACAAGAAATTTTGGCTCTTTTCTGAATTTCTCTCTTGCTTGCTATTTTCCCAGAACCCCAGCTATCTCCTGTCTCCAGCAGGAATGGCTAGGTTGAGGGTGGGGGTGGTTTCCCCTCTACTGTCTGCAGGCTTGCTGAAATCAACTGACAATAGACAGACTAACAGGAGAGAACATAGACACCCTTATTCACAAGCACCAGGGCATCATAAGGGAGGGAGCCAGGAATTCAGGTGCCAGAGCCATCAGGTCCCACTCTCCCAACCCTGCTCCTAGCTTATGGCTTCCTCACCCTACTTTTATGGCTTCAAATCAACCAGTCGCTAAAATCAACTCACTGAATTGAGGGTGTAGGGCAGCCGCCCTCCAAGGTTCTAATCATGGGACTCTTGAGGTCACTCGAGGAGTGACATCTTGATCTTCTGTCTTGTCTCGAGGTGTTTCTTTTGCAGGAACTCTGGATCTGGACCAGAAAGTAACTGCCACCTACGTGGAGCCCCCAGACTGATCAAAGCCCACTTCGCCATCATAAAAATTCCCTGAAGGGGCACAATATCACTTATCAGGGCGAGCATGGTGGCTTAGCAGGTAAAGCTGCCGCCTGCGAAGCCAGCATCCCATATGGGCACTGGTTGGAGTCCTGGCTGCTCTGCTTCTGATCTAGCTCCTTGCTAATGTGCCTGGGAAAGCAGTGGAAGATGGCCCAAGAGCTTAGGTCCCTGCACCCATGTGGGAGACCCAGAAGAATCTCCTAGCTCCCAGCTTTGGCCTGACCCAGCCCTGGCTGTTTAGGTCATTTAGGAGTGAACCAGTGGATAGAAGATCTCTCTCCCTTCCTCCTTCCCTCTCTTTCTCTCTCTCTCTTGGACTCTGCAAAGTGGGAGTGCAAAGTGAGAGCAGGATTTATTTAAAAGGGAGGGAGTGAGAATACGTTTATGTGTATGTGGGATACGCCACACGGAGAAATACCCATCATGAATGAGCCAGAGTGTGGCCTATGAGGCGAGGGAGAGATAGGGAGACGCTGAGGAGCAGCCCCAAGTGTGGTCGGGGCGAAAAGAGGCCTCTGCTCTGTCCTCATCTTCTTTTATGAGGTGGGGGGTGGGGGTGGGGGTGTAGACTTAATTTAATTAACACATGGGTGGGGTTTTAGCAGGGAGATTTTCACGGCGCCTCCACATGGAGTTCTGGTTCTGGATGAGACACAGGTGCATGCTGGGCGTGCAGGCCTATCAAGTTGAAGGGAGGGCCGGCGCCGTGGCTCACTAGGCTAATCCTCCGCCTTGCGGCGCCCAGCACACCGGGTTCTAGTCCTGGTTGGGGCGCCGGATCCTGTCCCGATTGTCCCTCTTCCAGGCCAGCTCTCTGCTATGGCCCAGGAGTGCAGTAGAGGATGGCCCAAGTGCTTGGGCCCTGCACCCCATGGGAGACCAGGATAAGTACCTGGCTCCTGCCATCGGATCAGCGCAGTGCGCCGGCCGCAGCGGCCATTGGAGGGTGAACCAATGGCAAAGGAAGACCTTTCTCTCTGTCTCTCTCTCTCTCTCACTGTCCACTCTGCCTGTCAAAAAATAAATAGAAAGAAAGAAAGAAAGAAAGAAAGAAAGAAAGAAAGAAAGAAAGAAAGAAAGAAAGAAAGAAAGAAAGAGATACTCGTCTAAAAGACTGAGTTCTGTAAAGGCTGCAACTGATCTTGGGTGGTTTAAAAAAAAAAAAAAGTTGAAGGAAGAAGGTTTCATTGTGGGGCAGGCAGGAACTCCTGCCCAGCTACCCCATTCCACCTCCAACCAGTTTTGGGAGTTGTTCTCTCTTACAGTGAGATTCAAAAACATACACTTTTTCATAAGGGAGAAGGATATAGGGGGTGGTTAAGGCAATTACTAAAGGAGTTTTAGGGGAATTGAATGGGCCTAGGAACGGACAATAGACAGGTGTTTGGCATAGTGGTCGAGATGCTGCTTGGGGGGGGTGCACATGTCCCCTTTCAAAGTGCCTGGGTTCCAGTCCCAGCTCTGCATCTGTTCCCAGCGGTGGCGGGAACACAGGTTCTTGTCTTCCCATGAGTTCCAGGGGCTGTCGCTGTGAGGTAAAGCTGCTGCCCGCAGTGCCAGCATCCCATTTGGGCACCAGTTCGAGTTCCAGTTGCTCCACTTCCTATCCAGCTGTCTGCTATGGCCTGGGAAAGCAGAAGCTGGCCCAAGTCCTTGGGCCCCTGCACCCGTGTGAGAGACCTGGAAGAAGTTCCTGGTCCCTGGAAGTGGAGTAACCGGGACTCGAACCAGTGCCCATATGGGATGCCAGTACTGCAGGTGGCAGCTTTACTCACTACGCCACAGCGCTGGCCTCCCCCATGTGTAATTCTCTTCTGTTCTGTTCTATTCTATTCTACTTGTCAATCAAAAACCCCCACCCTTTTCCCAGGATGCATCTCCTTCATCCAGGACCTGAGTGGGGAAGATGCCATGAACATATGTTAAGAATTTAATGGGGCCGGCGCCGCGGCTCAATAGGCTAATCCTCCACCTAGCAGCGCCGGCACACCGGGTTCTAGTCCCGGTCAGGGCGCCGGATTCTGTGCCGGTTGCCCCTCTTCCAGGCCAGCTCTCTGCTGTGGCCAGGGAGTGCAGTGGAGGATGGCCCAGGTACTTGGGCCCTGCACCCCATGGGAGACCAGGAGAAGCACCTGGCTCCTGGCTCCTGCCACCGGATCAGCGCGGTGCGCCGGCCGCAGCGTGCCGGCCGCGGTAGCCATTGGAGGGTGAACCAACGGCAAAAGGAAGACCTTTCTCTCTGTCTCTCTCTCTCTCACTGTCCACTCTGCCTGTCAAAAAAAAATTAAAAATTAAAAATTAAAAAAAAATAAAAAAAGAATTTAATGGGAGTATCATAAAATCCCAGGTGACTTTATGCTTGCACAGGCACCCTCCCACCAACCCCCTATAAAAGAGGCCAACAAGTTGGGGATAGCGCTCTCTTCTGCTGGATACCACCACTGGAGGAGGTGCTGGGTGCTCTCTGTTCGCCCCCTTTCTCCTGGGCCCACTGCTCATGCATGAAGAGAGTTTCTCTGTGTGGGGCAACCCATGCTGTCGTGTGTGTGTTTGCTTTCTTACCTTTTGAGTAAAATTTACTTTGTTTTGTCAGCACGAAGATTCGTCTCCCTGCGTATGGCATGACCTTGCCGGGAATGTGTGGACGTGCTCGAACTCAGTCCTGTCGGAGGAAACAGGCACCTGAAGCACCCTGAGTTCCGGGTGATTTCTTTGTGCCTGGCCAGAGAAATCACAGCGCTGTCCCAAGGGAGGGCCTGGGCACCACCTAACCAGCCCTTGGCCTCCTGCGGAGAGGCTGGGAAGGCACAGAGAGTCTGGAGGGATGACTGACAGATTCGAATGCGCACACAGCATTGCTGTGTGGCTGAGAGGACAGAATCTCTAGGGTGTGCCGCAGGTCCCGGGGCCACACCCCTCCCGGCGACACCGCCGAAGGCAGGTCAGTGGGTAAGCGTGCTTCTCGTTCCTTGGATGACTACTCCATACCAGCAGTCACATGTCAGATAGTAAGCTGAGCTGAGCAGGCAGAGTACCTCAATGGGCTGCGAGAAAAGATGGAGGCAAAGACCTTTCTCCTTGACTAGAACAATGGTGGCTGTTGCCTCCTGAGGATATGAGTGTCCCACCAAGGCTGGGAACAGCTGTACGCAAATAGTGACCCCAGGGTACAGAACATTACAAAAACCAGAGGAGTGACCGCAGATGCAACTGAATTTCTTCATGTGTACTAGTAAAAATCCCAGTATTTAAAATTATGCTAAGGATAGGGGGTGTTGTGGTGTAGCAAGTAAAGTCACAACCTGCAATGCCAACATCCCATATAGGCACCAGTTCAAGTCCCAGCTGCTCCACTTCCAATCCAGCTCCCTGCTAATGCACCTGGGAAAGCAGTGGAAGATGGCCCACATACTTGGGCTTCTGCACCCATGTGGGAAACCCAGAAGAAGCTCTTGGCTCCTGGCTTCCAACCAGCCCAGTTCCAGCCATTGTAGCTATTCAGGGTGTGAACCAGCAGATGGAAGATTTCTCTCTGTCTGTCTCCCTCTCTCTCTGTAACTCTGACTTTCAAATAAATAAAGAAATCTTTTAAAAAATAAAAATGTGCCAGGGTGCTGACTTGGGCAATAGAGGTATTACAATATTGGAATAATACAATTCATGCATAGATAGCTTGCTCCTTCTCAAAGTATTCCATATTGGGGGTTACTTTTCTGCATGATTCAATAATTCATTATAAATACATATTTCTCAATTTTATCAAAAGCAGTCAGTAGAGTGGCTTAAACAAAAAGAAAGAATGGAAATAAATAAGTCAAGATATTAATGGTATAACTCCCAGTTGTAAGAATATGAATGCTTGTTATTTTCTCTTTTGTATTTTCTATATTTTTAAATTTAAAAAAAATTGAAGAGCATACAAATAACTGGCTCAAACAAATGAGTTGAAACACCTTGAGTTTCATAAGTATAATTTATTTAATTCATCTCTGTGGGACACAGATTATTTTTCTCATTTTGAGATGGGGAAACTAAAGCAAAAATTGTTAAATAAATTCCTCAAAGTCACACACTAGGAATTGAATGAACCTGGATTTGTTTTGTTTTTTAAAGATTTTATTTATTTACTTGAAAGTCAGAGTTACATAGAGAGAGGAGAGGTAGAGACAGAGAGAGAGGTCTTCCATCTGACGGTTCACTCCCCAATTGGCCGCAACGGCCGGAACTGCGCCGATCTGAAGCCAGGAGCCAGGAGTTTCTTCCGGGCTTCCGATGCAGGTGCAGAGGCTCGAGGACATGGGCCATCTTCTACTGCTATCCCAGGCCACAGCAGAGAGCTGGATCAGAAGTGGAGCAGCCATGGCCAGCGCCGCGGCTCAATAGGCTAATCCTCCGCCTGTGGCCGGATTCTAGTCCTGGTCGGGGTGCCGGATTCTGTCCCAATTGTCCTTCTTCCAGGCCAGCTCTCTGCTATGGCCTGGGAGTGCAGTGGAGGATGGCCCAAGTGCTTGGGACCTGCACCCGCATGGGAGACCAGGAGAAGCACCTGGCTCCTGCCTTCGGATCAGCATGGTGTGCCGGCCGCGGCGACCATTGGAGGGTGAACCAACGGCAAAACATGAAGACCTTTCTCTCTGTCTCTCTCTCTCTCTCACTGTCCACTCTGCCTGTCAAAAAAAAAAAAAAAAAAAAAAAAGTGGAGCAGCCAGGATTAGAACCAGCTAATATTAGATGCCAGCACTTCACACCAGGGCATTAACCCACTGCACCACAGTAGCAGGCCTGAACCTGGGCTTGATCTCAGATCTTTTGACTCTTCTACTTTTCCGAGAACTAGACATCAGACAGAAAGCCACTGGCCCTTTCCTGCTGTTAGCCAGAATCAGTAACAGAGCTGTAAACTCCAGGGAGTGACCAGGAATGGGACCTGGACCACACCAGACTAGGAGAGAAGTGACTTGAGAGATGTGATGTTCAGGATTTGCTCGTGGGCTCCACGAATCCTCAGATCAGAGCCTGGAAGTAGGCTCTTGACTTTAAATGTCCTCTGCAGAACACGCATACCGCACACGTCTCCACACAGCCTTGATTTTTCACTCGCAAAGGGAAGGTGGACCGCCTTCAAGGTCTGTATTCTAGTTGCTACTGCTGACTTACAAATTAAGCCAAACTTAATACCCTAAAACAACTATATGATTTCATCACGGTTTTGTGGTTCAAAAAACTGGGAGGGGTTGGGCAGAAGCTTTCCCTACTACTAATAGAAGAGCTGTTTCCACTATATTATTAAATGGTATCAGCCCAAGATTTGCATTACCTGCTTCCATTCGGTCAGATAACGGACCGGAGTTTCTCATTCCATTTACTGAAATAGTATCTACCTCTCTTCATATCTCATGGCGTTTTCACATTCCCTATCGTCCCCCTTCTTCAGGAAAAGTAGAATGGATGAATGGAATTTTAAAACAGGCTCTAACTAAACTCTCCGCCCAGGTCCACCTAGACTGGGTGAAACCCCTCCCTTTAGCTCTGTTAAGAATCAGATCTCTTCCCCGGAAGCCCTTAATGCGTAGCCCATTTGAAATTCTCTATGGAAGGCCTCTCCTTTCACCTAACTTCACCCCCTACAGAGCTCTGAAGCTATTCCTCCTCCTCTCGCTTTCCCTCTTCTTTCTGAAATGCGCTCTCACTTATGGACCTATGCAGACACACACCCACCCAAACCACACGCTCCGTCTCCCGACTGTATTCCTACCTTTCAACCTGGTGACTGGGTTTTTCTAAAACAAGATGAGGCTGCTCTGAAGCCAAAGTGGAGCGGCCCAACCAGGTTATACTGACTACTCCCACTGTAGCCAAACTGCCCTTGGGTACATTTTACTTCATTAAAACTTTAACATCTCCCTCACAGAAGTCTACTCCCATAGGACCCACCTCTCTCAGGCTGACTCCCTTTCGAGAGGTGGCCACAAGACAACTCTGCCTCATTTTGGCCATCGTTTCCACCGTGGGCAATGGCTCTAGTACCTCCTTTTATCCTCATAATCATAGTGCTCCTATTTCTGTCATGTATAGTTAACTTATTCCAAAGGTTCTTGCAGGAATGAATAACTGCTATACCTCAGGCAATCTCGCAAGAGCAACACAAGACTGCTCTTCCTTCTCCATCAATCCGATCTTGAGTATAGACCCCTGCTCAAGTCCTGTCTCCATGTCTACGCCCTATATCAGCAGCAAGCAGCCAGAGAGAAATCCTCTCCTTATCTATACTCAGAGTCAGGTTTGATGGAACAAAGACATAAGCCTCAGCCATTCTTGCTCATTGCCCAAAAGATAAACACTGGGATTTATCCCTTGCCCATGGGTCACACCCTATTGCCTTTATATCCCCACATTCTTTCCCAGGTTCCCAAGGCCCCACCTGGCCACCTGAAAGACCAGTTCTAAGAATTCACCTCCGCCTACTGCTCCCTATCCCCAACCCCATCCCTAGCCCTCCTAAAATATAAAAAGGCCTGCCCCCTGGGGTCAGGGCCTTCTGCCACGTGTTCCATCAATGTGCAAACCAGCAGTTGCTCATCCACCTCTGTGAATTTATTAAAAAAAGATTGGGATGGGCATGGCTCACTTGAGGTCTGCCATCATCTAAGGCTCACCTGGATTGGATGAGGCTGGCTGAATGGGCTGTCCACCAGAGAGCCCACAGCCTCTCCAAAACAGCCTGCTCAGGGCAGCTGGACTTCACGCCTAACATCTAGCTTCCCCCAGGACAAGCATTTCGGAAGAACCGGGCACAAACTGCACACTCAGTCTAATGTAGCTTAAGTCATTGAGCACATTTCCCCTGCATTCTGCGGTTTACAGATAAACCATCAGACAGATTCAAGGACAAGGGCATTGGGTTCCACCTCTCCATGGAGGAGGGGCAAGGTCACACTGGGAAAGAGCACATGGGCTGACAAACGTTGTTTCACCCACCTCTGAAAGACACAGTCTGCCTCCCCCATTGGATCCAATGCTTCCCAGTCTTGCTCACCTCATAGCACAGTGGAAGCATGAGTGTGTGTTTGGCTTTTGACAAACCAATTGGGAGGACCTGCTAGGCTAACTGCCTTTGATTAAGGAAGCTTCCTTCCCTTTCTTTATAGAGCTGGTGTGCATTCAAGGGCAAGATTTCTCACATATTTCAGAACGATTCTTGAAATCAGCCAACAGAAAAGAAACTCCCAAGCTCGGATCCCTCTGTGCTTAAGGTATCTCTGCTATGAGGATTTTCTGTCCACACGATTTGAGACAGCTTTGCGTCCGATCTCTCCTGAGCTCTAAGAGAGAGAAAAGGTGCATTATGCATGCATTGGGCCAGTCTAAAATGTATGCTACTGATCAAAAATAATAACTGCAGTTGATTGAACAATTTGAATACATTAAAATTCATGAGTTCCTAATGACTTCAAAACAGTGACAACAATAGAATCATGACAGCAATGAGGCACCACCTCATGCAGACAACTGGGAAGGACCTAGCATTTCTGTTACCTTTGCAATTGGAACTGCGTGTCACGGGGTGCCGATGAGCAAGGCGCTGCCTCTCAGCTCCGAAACCACCTTTCTTTGCTCTGCTTTGCGATTCTGGTGCTGGACCCTGGGAACAGTTCTCGGGTCCCCAGCTGGCATGTGGTCAAGCTGTGGTCAGTAGAGGGTGCTGGAGGACGTGGCAGGAAGAGGCAGTGTCTCTTCTGGCTTTGGTGTGTTTTCCTTCTTTTCCCCACAAAGCGCTGTGTCTTAGCAGCAGCCCTGTGGGTAGCTTTCTATCAAGCATCATTAACACTGTGAGGGGCAGTTTCTTGCACGCCAGCCCCAGCCTGAAGTACTTCAGTGAACTTCTCCACTATCCTGAGAGCCCAGTCACACCTGTCTCCGTCTGTGGGTGTGCGGAGACCCCCTTCCAGGTTGTCACTTCCTTGGGGACACTGTCTCAGCTCCAGAAGTAGTGTCTGCTCCCTATATCTGCTGTTCCTAAGTTCTTTAGCATTTCTTAATTCCCAGTTAATATTTTCCTATATTAAAAAGTCTCCTGTTGCAATTACTGTGTGGTTTGTATCTGCTGTCTGTACGCTGAGTCACATGGTAGTCAAATAGTTGATGAGGGAAAGTTCTTCTATAATTCAAAAAGACCACCTAATAAAAGTGTAAGGAATGAGGTAATTAGTATATTTTACAGTGAAAAAAATACGTCTGTGGGGCTAACACTGTGGCGCAGCAAGCTGAGCTACCATTCGCAAGCTGGCATCTCCTGTCGGAGTGCTGGTTAGGGTACTGGCTGCTTCGCTTCTGATCCAGCTCCCATCTAGAATGCTCCTGGGAAGGCAGTGGGCGATGGCTCAAGTCCCCCAGCTCCTGTTATCCATGTGGGAGGCCAGGATGGGGTTCCTGGCTCCCAGCTCTGGCCTGGCCCAGCCCTGGCCGTTGTAATTATTTAGGCAGTGAACCAGAGCATGGAAGATCTCTTGTTCTTTGTCTCTCCCTCTCTCTCTCTGTCTCTCAGCCTTTCAAACAAATAGATACTGTTTAAAAATAGATCTAGGCAAACATAAGCTGTGGAAAGTTAAAGCCATTAGGTAAAAGATGGGAGACTTTGTGGATAGACCCGATTGCTCTTCCCAGAACTCAGAGGTGGATTTGCCATGAGCTAATTGTGTGAGTTTTAGAACTCCCGCTGGCATGAGGCCAGCCCAAGACCTAGGACCTGATTTTACATTTGTAATTTTGATTCCCTGCTCTTGAAGAAAGCCCCTGAAGTTACACAGAAGTCAGTCTGCACAAAAGCTGGATCCAGCCACTGTGTGAACTGGCTCATTGATTTTAGGTTCAGCCTGCTTATCCGATTCAATAGGGAGAAGTGCCAGCCAGCAAATGCTTTGGCCAAAAGTTAAAACCTCCAACTGATCCAGCCTCTAGATACAGTGGCTGGTTTATACAACCACATGGGATAGAAGAACATGTTAAAGACACTACAAGAATGCAATTGCCAAAAACAAAAGATGGAAGAGTCTGTAGAACAAATTGCCCAGCATTTTCAAAAGATAAATGGAAAGTTAAAAGAAAAAAAAAAAAGGTTAGGGCAGGAAGGGGGGCTTTGTAATGAGAAGGGGCCGACACTGTGTCATAGTGGGTAAAGCCTTCACCTGCATTGCCGGCATCCCATATGGGTGTCGATTCGAGTCCCAGCTGCTCCACTTTGGATCCAGCTCCCTGCTAATGTGCCTGGGAAGGCAGTGAAAGATGGTCTAAGTGCTTGGGCCCCTACACCCACGTGGGAGACCTGGAGGAAGCTCCTGGATCCTAGCTTCAGATTGGCCCAGCTCCAGCTGTTGTGGCCATTTGGAGAGTGAACTAGATAGATGGAAGATGTCTCTCTCTCTGCCTCTGCCTCTCCTTCTCTGTAACATTCAAATAAGTAAACCTTAAAAAAAAAAAAAGTCTTGGGAAGTATCGCCAAAAGCAATGTGTGTACCTTCTTTGGATCCTGATCAGGCTGATAACCATGTATGAGAAATTGAATTTTTATGCTGTTGGATATTAGATGATATTAAGGATTGTTGTTGATTTCTTTTAGATGTAATGGCATTGTGATAGATTTTTAGAGAGTCCATATCTCTTAGAGATATATAAATATTTTTGAATGAAATGATATAAAGTCTATATTTGTTTTTTAAAATAGTCTAGCAAAGGGTAAGGTAGTGTGGGTTATAAATAAGATGAAATTGGCTTTGTGTTGGTAAATTGGGGAGCTGAGTGGTGCATATATGGGAGCTCTTACACTGTAAATACACTCATCCTATGCAAACACACTTCAGTGTATGTTTGAAAAAATCACAGTAAAGAGTTTAATGATATAAAATACCTGTTACCATACATGGCATATTATCTGCATGTTACTAATAATAAAATTCACATAATATGTTGTAGTTTACAGAGCCTTTTGCATTGTAATGGTTTTTTTATTTATTTTAAAGGCAGAGTTACAGAGAGAGAGAGAGACAGAAACAGAGAGAGAGGTCTTCCATCTGCAGGTTCACTCCCCAAATGGCCTCCACAGCCAGGGCTTGGCCAGGCTGAAGCCAGACGCTTCTTTGGGGTTTCTCATGTGGGTGCAGGAGAAGCTTCCTCTGGGTCTCCCACACAGGTGCAGGGGCCTAAGTACTTGGCCATCTTCCACTGCTTTCCCAGGCACATTACCAGGGACCTGGATAGGAAGTGGAGCAGCCAGGACTTGAACCTGTGTCCATAGGGGACGCTAGTGACGAAGGCAGCAACTTTACTTGCTACACTACGGTGTTGGCCCATTGCATCATAATTTAATGTAATCCTAACCTCAAGCCCACAAGGTAGATTTCATTATCTTCGCTTCACAGGGAACCATTTCAGAATGGTAAGTCAATGGCTCAGAAGCCAGAAGCCAGTACAAAGCAAAAATGGCACTCAGATCCAAGTCTTTGATTTCTGAATTCCATGCTCCGCCTGGTGAGGTAGAAGAAAGGTAGGGTGACACTGGCTAAGTCCCTGGACTTCCAAGCCTGAGAAAAATGAGAGCAGTCATACTTAGCTTGCTTTCTGCCTAGTTACTAGGAAACTAAAGTCAGATAATTTCTGGGAAAGTGCTCCGTAGATTATAAAGTGCCTTGGCAATTCAGATCAGCTAACACACAGCTAGTTTTCCAGCAGGGGCTGCCACAACAAAGGAGGCAGGTGAGCTGCTCTGGGGATGGGTGGTGGGCAATGCAGACTTTGCCCCTGGTGATCTGTGCGTCCCCTTTCTGCAGAGCCCCATCCATTGCTCAAGCCAACCCTTTGGTCACCATGAACCGCTAATGCTGAAGAAGCTTTCTGAGCGGGGTAGCTGAGCGCTTGCCCTGGTCCCTGGTGTGCTGTGTTGCTGGAGCACCCCACAGCTGTTTATAACAGGAAGCTCCACGGCTTGTTTTGGGGTTGCTACAGTAAGTGTGGGATTGCCTGGTATCTTCTGCTCTTGTCAGGAGTCTCTACTGGATGGCTTACATTAAGGCATTGGTTCCATGAATTTTCATCAGGGAACACCTGGCAAACAAAAGCCTCCCTGCAACTGGGTACGGACATCCCAACAGCCCCGTCCAGAGGCAGCATCCAGGCAACCACTTCGGGCACCTGGCCCTGAATCCCACATTCCGTGACGGCAAGGTGAGACTACTGGTGACTGCTGACAGGAGCACTTAAATGTCACTCCAGATTTTGTTTTCAACAGGTCAGCTATTAAGATTCGCATTTGTTTTATTTCTTGTACAGTAGTAGCTCGAGAAGTTAGGAAGTCTCTTTACCTCTCTGTCTCAATTTTCCTAGCCATAAATTAGAAAAAATAATACCACTCCCATCTAGCTCCTGGGTTAAAATGTAACAAGATCGGCCGGCGCCGCGGCTCACTAGGCTAATCCTCCGCCTTGCGGCGCCGGCACACCGGGTTCTAGTCCCGGTCGGGGCGCCGGATTCTGTCCCGGTTGCCCCTCTTCCAGGCCAGCTCTCTGCTGTGGCCAGGGAGTGCAGTGGAGGATGGCCCAAGTGCTTGGGCCCTGCACCCCATGGGAGACCAGGAGAACACCTGGCTCCTGCCATCAGATCAGCGCGGTGCGCCGGCCGCAGCGTGCCGGCCGCGGCGGCCATTGGAGGGTGAACCAACGGCAAAAGGAAGACCTTTCTCTGTGTCTCTCTCTCACTGTCCACTCTGCCTGTCAAAAAAAAAAAAAAATTGTAACAAGATCATATGTGTAAAAATTTGGCATGCCCTCATTTCTCAGGGCTTGACCCAGTGCAGATACTAAATGGTAGCATCACTATGGATACAAACACAGCTGTCTCTTGGGATCCGAGGGGGGGTGGAACCCCCGTTGGATACCACAATCCATGGATGCTCAAATTCCTTTTATAAAATAGCACAGTATTTTTAAAAACATACATTCCTTTATTTGAAAGGCAGAGTTATAGAGAGGCAGAGGCAGAGGCAGAAGCAGAGAGAGAGGTCTTCCATCTGCTGGTTCACTCCCCAGATGGCCACAACAGCTGCAGCTGGGCTGATCTGAAGCCAGGAGCCTGGAGCTTCTTCAGGGTCTCCCGAGTGGGTGTAGGTGTCCAAGCATTTGGGCCACCTTCTGCTGCTTTTCCAAGGCTATGCACAGGGAGTTGCACTGGAAATGGAGCAGCTGGGACACAAACAACTGCCCATTTAAGATGCCAGCTATGCAAGCATCAGCTTTACCCACTAGGCCACAACCATGGTCCCCAAAATAGCATAGTATTTACATACAATCTATGTACTTGCCGCTAGTATACTTTAAATCATCTCTAGGTCACTTATAATATCTAAAACAACATAAATGCTATGGAAGTAGTTGTTATGGTGTATTCTTTAGGAAATAATGACCCAAACAACTCTGTATGTGTTTAGTAGAGACACCATTTTTGTGTTGAAATATTTCCTCATATTTTAAGGTTTTTGTTTTTTGTTTGTTTGTTTTTTGACAGGCAGAGTGGACAGTGAGAGAGAGAGACAGAGAGAAAGGTCTTCCTTTTGCCGTTGGTTCACCCTCCAATGGCCACCACGGCTGGCACACTGCGGCCGGCGCACCGCGCTGATCCAAAGCCAGGAGCCAGGTGCTTCTTCCTGGTCTCCCATGAGGGTGCAGGGCCCAAGCACTTGGGCCATCCTCCACTGCCTTCCCGGGCCACAGCAGAGAGCTGGCCTGGAAGAGGGGCAACGGAGGCAGAATCTGGTGCCCTGACCGGGACTAGAACCTGGTGTGCCGGCGCCGCTAGGTGGAGGATTAGCCTAGTGTGCCGCGGCGCCGGTCATATTTTCAGTTTTATTTATTTGAGAGGAAGAGAGAGAAAGAGGGAGAGAGAGAGAGAGAAAGAGAGACAGAGCGCGACTGACTCCCATCTGCTGGTTTACTCCCAAAATGCCTGCAACAACTGGCCAAAGGCAGGAGCCAAGAACTCAGTCAAGGTCTCCCATGTGGGTGTCAGGGACTCAGATATCTGAGCATCACCCGCTCCCTCCCAGGCAGCTGGAATCAGGAGCAGAGCAGGGCCTTGAAGCTGCACTTGGATATGGACTGTGGGTATCCCAAGCAGCATCTTAACTGAGCTGAGTTAAACGCCTTTCCTTCACTGCAGTGTGCCCAACCTGCTCTGAGTTGATGTTGGATGTAGAAGCCATAGATCGAGAGGGGGCAGCTACATTTATTAAATTGTGCATTTCATGGGGCTAGTGCTGTGGTATAGTGGGTAAAGCTTCCACCTGCAGTGCTGGCATCCCATATGGGTGCCACTTCAAGTCCCGGCTGCTCCACTTCCAATCCAACTCCCTGCTACTGTGTCTGGGAAAGCAGTAGAAGATGGCTCAAGTCCCTGGGCCCCTGCACTCACGTGGGAGACTGGGAAGAAGCTCCTGGCTCCTGGCTTTGGATCAGCCCAGCTCTGGCCATTGTGGTCATTTGAGGAGTGAACCAGCTGATGGAAGATCCTCCCCCTGCCACTGCTTCTCTGTAACTCTGCTTTTTGAATAAATAAATAAATCTTTTTTTTAAATTGTGCATTTCAGTCTGTGGTCACCATAGGCATTCAGATTAGAATGAGATTTATGTGGATTGAGGATTGAGACAGAATCGTGTGGACACAGCAGGGCCTGGGTATGGTTGTCAAGCACACAGAGGCTGTGCTGGTTCCTGCTCAGTGACAAATCAGAACAGAACAGCAAGTTCAGAACATCAGTGGTGAGTACATGCAGGAGCATTGCTGTACATTTTCTTCAGAATGTTTGAAATTTGTTACAATAAAATGTTAGGAAATCAAATTTAAAGTAGAGGTGGTTGTGGCACAAGTTATGCTGCCTCTTGGATGCTGGCATTTCATATGGATGCTGGTTCGAGTCCTGTCTGCTCCACTTCCAATCCAGCTCCCTGCTAACGTGTCTGGGAAAGCAATGGCAAGGTGTCCCAAGTGCTTGGGCCCCTGCTACCCACATGGTAGACCAGGTGGAGTTCCAAGAGCCTGGTTTTGGGCACAGCACAGCCCAGTCATTTGGGGAGTGAACCAGAGGATGGGAGATCTCTCTCTCCCTTTTCCCTGCTATCCCAATCTGCCTTTCAAATAAATCAATCAAACCTTAAAAAAAAAAAAAAAAAGTTTAAAAAAAATCCAGTGGCCCCTCCAAGCTGCACAGCCGTGGTTAGCCTCTCAGAGTAGTGGGGAATCATTGACCAGATCTATAAACTCACTAAATGGATTCGAGGGAGAGAGAGGAGAAGGTGGGGGAGGTCGAGGAAGCAGCCCTCTGCTGATGTGGACGGAGCGCTGGGGCCGCGGTCCGCAGGGCGCATGCGAGCCGCCAGGAACGTCTGCATCGCTTGGACCGGGCGCGGGACTTTCTCCGCCAGACAAGCAGTGATGGTTTCCAGTCCTGCTTCCAGCCCGCCCGGGGAGCAGCGCTATAAACAATTCCTCTGCTCTCCAAATGGAAAATCCAGTCCCAGGATTTCAACAGGAACATCAGGAGCTCCAGAAACGCATCTCGCTCTTCGGAGCAGAGTCAAATGGCAAACGCTCCGAATTACGGTAACAGTGAGTCTCGGAGGGCCTGAAAATGGCAAGTGCGTGACTACCCAGTGTTGTGCAGATGATTCATCGCAGCTCCATTTCTTGCTGTGGTTTAATGGATTGCACAGAACTCGGGATAGGAACCCACCGTGCGGTACTTACGTCAGACAGAGGAGGGGTTGCTACGCACAGTAGCAGGTTACAGTTATAGTTCCTTTGAAATTTCGTCAAACCACAGGATACATGGATATACCTGGACCCTGGACAAAGGCTTAATGTTTTAAATCTTATTGAGGGAGCCAGCGCTGTGTTGTAGTGGACAAAGCCGCTGCCTGCGTGCCAGCATCCCATATGGGCGCCAGTTCGAGTCCTGGCTGCTCCACTTCCAATCCAGCTCTCTGCTAATGGCTTGGGAAAGCAGCAGAGGATGGCCTAAGTCCTTGGACCCCTGCACCCATGTGGGAGACCCAGAAGAAGCTCCAGGATCCTGGCTTCGGATCGGCCCAGCTGCAGCTGTTGTGGCCATTTGGGGAGTTAACCAGTGGATGGAAGACCCCCCCCCCACCCTCTCTCTTTGCTTCTGCAACTCTGCCTTTCAAATAAATAAATCTTTAAAAAAAATCTTACTGAGGACAATAAGCATCTGTTGAGAACTCACTATCTGCAATGCAAATATATAGAAAATAACCATCTTGCTGTGTGAGGTGAGTTATGTAATTCCAGAACTGTTCACATGTTGCAAGAGTAATCTTTTCCTCCCCTGCACATCCCTTCAAGAATCACCATCATTTTCACAGTCGTGCAGGTATTAAATCTGGGGCAAAGTTGAGATGCTACACTCAACGGGTTAGGAGTCGTTACTGTTCTCCGATTGCATCCTGTGAGTGCTGTAATTCTGAAAAACTAGCTTCAAAAATAAAAAATGCCAGTGGGTTGGAAGGGTATGAGCTAAAGTCAAAGTCCACCTCCCCACAACTCCCCCATCTCTCGTTTCCCAGGGTCACCTTGGTAACAGATCTCTGCATCCCCTTTAAAAACATTTTTGCCCATATACAAACATGTGTGACCCAGATGTTGGCCGTCCATCTCATCTCTTTGGCTGGCTCTCTTTTGGTCCCAGGCCAGGCTTGACACAAAACTCAGCCCTCTGACCAGCACTTACAAGAAATCCAATCACACTAAATATATCCTGATTTTTTAAAGCACGGTTAAAGATTGATGGGCTTGGACAGAAGGGTCACATTGCACAGCATCAGTGTCTCTCTCTCTCTCAAACCACACCAAGCAGGACTGGGCTGAGCATGCCCCTCCCTGGACCTGCAGCCCATGCCACGACCTGGGTGCACTCCTCCTGGCTGTGGTGCGGCAGGTTCTCACGCAGACGGCCTCAGTCTTTCCTGTCACACCTGGGCCGAGATCTCCGTGTTGCTTTCCTTAACCCCACTCCCTGCCAACCACCCTAGCTGCAAGAAGGCACATTTTCGTTCATCAGTCCTTGGAGGGTAGATATCTTGGCAGCTTCTGGTTTTCTTTAAATGCGTTAAGCAATCTGTTATTAGTGTCTTAGAAGATCCTCTCTGTATGCTTGCGATGTGGCGGTTGGGTAAATTATGAGAAGTGCAATGTCCAAATCAAGGACATAGGCATTCACACTCCACATGTATTTTGACAACCTGCTCCATAAAAAATGACAGACTGTTCATTCCCACAGGACATGGGAGCATACACGGGGTTTCTCCTTTTGAATTTTTACTAAACCTTTTCATCTTTACCAATTTCATGGTGAAAGGTAGCATCTCATTATTCTTTTAATCTGCATTTCTTTAATGATGAGTGGAATTAATCACTATCTACACTGTGAACATATATGAAGTCTATATAGCAAATAACACTTTTTCTGTAATATGAAAATTATGTAATTACAGAAATGTATCATATTTTGCAACTATTTATTTGCCACTCATAGATCTTTATTTTAGAAAAAGATTTGTTTACTTGAAAAACAGAATGACAGAGATAGGGAAAGACACAGAGAGAAAGAGATCTTCCATCTGCTGGCTCCTTCCCCAAGTGGCTGGAATGGTCAGGGCTGTCCAGACCGAATCCAGGACCCTAGAACTCCATCTGGGTCTCCCTTGTGGGTGGCAGGGGTGCAGGTACTCGGGCCATCTTCCACTGATTTCCCAGGTGCATTAGCAGGGAGCTGGGTTGAAAGTGGAGCAGCTGGGACTCCAACCAGCAGCCATATGTCTCATGCTAATTCCTCAATAAATGTTAGGGCTTCCTTCCTCCAATATGTGAGGCTGGCGTCATAGGCGGCAGTGTAGCTTGCCGTGCCACAGAGCTAGCCCCTGCCCCTCACACTTCTTTTCCTCTAACTGCCAGTTCTTCTTCTCAGTGTTGGCCGCAGGAAACCCCTCTCCTTCTGGAAGGTTCTTCTCCCTTTGCTCCCAGGGTGTGTCCGTCTCCTGATTTCCTGGGGCACCTTTCTTGTCTTGCTGGCTTCTTTGTGTCTCCCTGTCTCCAGAACATTGCTGTCCCTCAGGGGTCCCTTCCACTGCACCCACTTTCCCTGTGATCTCATCCACTTGCCCTGTTGTAGTCACCTTTTATTGACCTCTTATGTTCCAGATGTCTTGCCAGGTGTGCTAAGTGCTTCTCGTGGTAACTTGTGGAGTCAGCGTTATCATCTCCAGTTTTACAAATGTGGAATTGAGGTCACAGCGTCACCAGGAAGCGAAAGAGCCGGGATTGGATGACAGGGCTCTTTCCATGGTCCACCTTGCCATGGCCTCACTCACAATCTACAGGGAGATAATCCCAAATCTGTATCACCACTTGAGGCCTCTCCCCTGAGCTCCAAGGCCCCCATAACAATTCTCTACCTGGACAGCTGCAGGAACCTCAGAGGCATCATGCTCACTGTGCACCCGCCTTCCCAATGATCCTGGCCTCAGTCAGTCACCAGGGCCTGTGGACCCCAGGCCAGGCAGCTTAGCCCGTTCTGCTTCCCTCTGCCTCCCCATCAGCTCAGAGCCCATTGCTTCTGGCCCGGAATAGACCCTCAGACCCTCCACATTCTAGCTCTTTCCCACTCGGCTGCCAGAGCCGGCTTCTCCAATAGGCATAATATTAAATCCACAGAGGAAGAGAATGCTCTTTATCTTATAAGGCTCTTAGAAAGAATAAGTGAAGCAATCTCTATAAAATACACAAGGGATTTTGCCATGAAAAATGGGTGATATAAAAAAGTATGCATGAATGTCAGAATTTTTTGCACCAAAACGAACTTATCTTCTAGTTCTATTTTTCCACTATGTTTTTGAAGCAACCTCATTTGGCTCATGCTAATTCCTCAATAAATGTTAGCGCTTCCTTCTTCTGACAAAGTTAATCTGGTAATGCAAGTTCCTGTAGTGCAGTAAGATCTAAAGGTCCAAAGACTTTCTAAGGCCCTGCCCTGCCCCCTAGGCTCTTACTACACACCCTCAGTTCCTGTCATCCAAATTCCTCACTTCTGTCTCTGAGCCTTTGCACAGCTCGTTCGCCCTGCCTGGAATTCCCTTCCCCTCCTACTCTTCTAGAGGCATCTTTACATTAAATGACTTTCACCACCATCTGGACCCTGAATCCCTCCAGTTTCCCAGGCATCTGCTCTGTGGCCTATTTATTCTTTTTTTTTTTTTTTAAAGATGTATCTATTTATTTAAAAGTCAGAGTTACATAGAGAGAGGAGAGGCAGAGAGAGAGACTGAGAGAGAGAGAGAGAGAGAGAGAGATCTTCCATCTACTGGTTCACTCCCCAGTTGGCTGCAATGGGCAGAGATGCACCAATCCGAAGCCAGGAGCCAGCAGCTTCTTCTGGGTCTCCCACATGGATGCAGGGGCCCAAGGACTTGGGCCATCTTCTACTGCTTTCCCAGGCCATGGCAGAGAGCTAGATTGGAAGTGGAGCAGCCAGGACTTGAACCGGTGCCTATATGGGATGCCAGCACTGCAGGCAGCGGCTTTACCTGCTATGCCACAGCGCAGGGCCCATCTTTTATTTAATCTTACAACATTGCATTGCAATTTCTCACTTGCCTGCCTATGTCTACAACAAGGCTGAGAACTTTGGCTGTGTCTTTCCTGTCAGTGCATCCTTAGTGTGTGGCTCTCAGGAGGTGCTTTAAAATGGGGGTGGTGGGGGAGGGAAACAGGTGTTTGGTAGAGTGGTTCAGACATGGTGCGGAATTCCCACATCCCATATCAGAGCGCCTGGGTTTGAATCCCGCCTCCACTCCTGATTCCAGCTTCCTACCAGCGCATGCTTTGGAAAACAGCAGGTGATGGCTCCAGTAGTTGGTCCCTGTTACCCATGTGGAAGACCCATTTTGAGTTCTTAGCTCCTGGCTTTGGTGTGGCCCAGTCCTGGCTGTTGCAGGCATTTGGGGGAGTGAACCAATGGATGGAAAAATCTCTGTCTCTTTGTCTTTGAAATCAATTAACTTTTTTAAAAGCATAGAAATATGTTTGTGGCACGAATGTATCACGTGTATTGATAAGTGCCCATCACGCCTTCTCCTCTTCTAACACACCAGCTACGAAGAAAAGGAATAACAAGTACTCCGGCAGCGTGAAAGCCCGCAGGCCACAGCTCACACTCCCGTCCTCAGCACGCCGACCTGCAGTGTGAAGTTAGCCCACTCACCGCACCCTCCGAAACCTCACATTTAAACCTGCAAAGTCAGCGTCAGCCAGGACAGCCAGGCTGGTCAAAGGACATGGCGAATCTGAGAAGCCCCAGTGCAGACAGGACACAGATGTTAAGTTGCTAGCTGTATGGCGAGAAAGATGAGCAGTTTTTCCTCATCCATCTTGGTGATCACAGACAACATTTCTATACCAAAAGGTAGGCTAATAAAAAAAAATAATAAATGTATGTACTCAGGTTTTATATGACATGGGAGACTTCAGAAACGAAGACCAAGGGCTGGCATTTGGCACAGCAGGTGAGATGCCCCTTAGGATACCCACATCCCATATAGGAATTCCTGGGTTGCTGGAGTTGCCACTCTGCTCTTGATTCCGGTTCCTGCTAACGCACACCCTGGGAGGCAGCATGTGATGACTCAGGTAGTCGGGTCCCTGCCACCCACATGAAAGGCACAGACTGAGCTCCTGGGGCCTACTTTTTGGCCTGACCTAGCAGTGACTGTTGCAGGCATTTGAGGAGTGAACCAGTGGGTGGATAGGAGATGCTGAGTGTCTAAGTGCGTTTACCTTTCAGATAGACTAAATGAATAAACAAACAAGTCTCTGTACGTGTGTCTGCCTTTCAAATAGATTAGGCAAACGAATAAACAAAGAAAAAAGAAGTAAAGACCTAAAGATCCAGGGAAAACTGTTCTTATGTGTAGGTTTGATGAAGAATGGACAGCCACGTAGAAACGTGATTGGACCAAAGGGTATGATGTAATCGAAACAGAGCGAGCGGGCACCCAGCAAGCCTGTCGAGATTCTTCTCGGCCCCTGGGCAGCAACCCTGCCTCCCAGGTATGGGGCTGGACCCTTCTGGAAAGAGGATCTTCAAGGCAGAAGGGAGAAGGGGGAGTGACCTTTCTAGGAGATATGGCTTGTGTTGGGGGCGAAGGGCTCTAGTTTCTATGATCTGCCTTGGGGAGGAGGAATTCTGGTTTCTATGAATAGCTTCGGGGAAGAAAGACAGGCAGGAGACAGGAGGGCGGGAGAAGGTCAGAGAGACTTTGCCTTTGAGGCCGCCTCTGCGGGCTTCCCACGTCCTTTGGTTCAAAGGGCTCCGCGTGCTGAAGTGCCACACTTTGCAGTATCAGTTCCTGAGCCCCGACCCAGCCAACGCCAGAGGAAGAGCAATCATTTTTAGGAAATGGAATGACACCTGGAAAGAATGCAGGCTTTGGAGTCAGGCAGAATTTGATTCACAAGGTTCTTCTATTGTAACAAATGAGCCCCGGGATCACAACACCGGGTTAGCGTTTGCTTACGGGACAGGTCCACCATGGCCACGCGGCTCCTGCTCTGCTCAGCGCCCCAGAAGTCGTCCTAGATGGAGTGTGGCAGACAGGGATCCCCCAAAAGCAAACTCTGAGAAAACATTAACATTAATATGAATGACGCTTGTGAGGCTGCACCCTTGGGTTGACACCCGTGCAAAAGCAGAAGGAAACAGGCTGAGCAGGGACAGAAGCTGAGCTGCAGTGTAAGTCCAGTGCCAGCCTTGACCTAACCTGTGGGCTCTCTGTACACGGAACAGCCCTCCAGATCTGTCCTCAGTGGGGCCAAGGCAGCTGGAGCCTCATGCCCCCAAGCCAATCAGGGGTGGTCCTCGGGCAAGGCGGCTCTCTGTGGCTGAGGCAACCTCACAGAGCCTGACAGCTGGCGGCCACCTGTGGACAGCACTCCTGGTCCTTGGGACCATACAGCCTTCATGGAAAGGGACACAAGGTCACATGTGGAGGTTCCTAAGCATATGTAGCTGAACCCTAGGGACACATTCCAGCTGCAAGACGGAGACGTGAGCACAAGTGGTTTGTTTAGGAATATGGAAGTGAGTTCGGGGAGGAGAAGAAGGGAGAAGGGGGAGTGACCTTTCTAGGAGATATGGCTTGCGTTGGGGGCGAAGGGCTCTAGTTTCTATGATCTGCTTTGGGGAGGAGGAATTCTGGTTTCTATGAATAGCTTCAGGGAAGAAAGACTAAATTCAGAAGTTGCTTTATCTTTGTAAGCTTCAATCTACTTATCTGTAAAGTGTGAGAAATGCATCTAGTGCACCTTAAGAATCTACCATAGGGCCCCGGGTTGTGGCACAACAGGTTAAGCCTCCACTTGCAACCCAGTATCCCATACCGAAGTACAGGTTCAAGTCCTGGATGCTGCATTTCAGTCCAGCTCTCAACTAATGTGCCTTGGAGGGCAGTGGAAGATGGCCCATAATACTTGGATGGCCCTGATGGAGTTCCTGGCTCCTGGCTTTGGCTTGGCCCAGCTCTGTTGGTTATAGCCATTTCGGGGAGTCAATCAGGGGGTGGAAGATTCTCTCTCTCTCTCTCTCTCTCTCTGTCACTGTGCCTTTTAAATAAACAAATAAATCTTTTTTAAGTGAAAGAAAGCTATTAAAAAATCTATGATAATGAAACAACAGTTGATGTTCAGTTACTAATTTTGAGTCAAATGAAAGAAACAGAGCTTCCACAATTCATTTCACTCATTTTATTATTATAATTTACAACAAACACATTCCCTGTATTCTTCTTGTGTATCATATAACACTAAAATCATAAATAAAGGTCATTCCTTTGACACCACATTTTGAAATTTCCAGACTGATTTCAAATATGTAAATAAATAGAAGCAGATTTTTAAATAGTGTTCCACAGTGGACACACGGCAAATAGGAACTATTACTAGGACTCAGGAACTACTAAACCTCAGGCTCACTAATCACAGCCCACAATGCATTTGGATGTGAGTTTCCCAGATCAATAACCTGCTCGAGGGTCTACTTGGTGGCAGGGGAGCTGACCTATCCCTGTGAGGCCTTATGTACACACAAGTCCTGGCAACTGACCGAGAGCAAGACCTGTCTCAGGCTGAGCACTCCGGGCCAGGCTCTGCTCCAGACACCAAGGAAGAGGTCAAGTGTGCTCCAGGGGAGCCTGAGCTCCTGCCAGCAAGAGGCTCCCTGTTGCAATGTCATCACAATGAGACTTGGAGATTCCTCACCTGCCACAAGCCAGACAGAGCTTTTGAGATGCAAACCATATACGCTCTCAGAGGAGAGCATTGAAAGCAAAGAGAGAAGTCACTTTCAAAGAACCAGCCCCCCCCACCCATACACATGCTAAGCACACAGAGCTTTGGCAATCTGCTACGGAAACAGAATTTTAAAATACACCTTGGTCTACTTCTTCACATCAGAATTGAGAAGAAACTGGATTTATGGAAGGTGAATTTGTGCTCCCAGATTAGTCTCATCCACACACATGGACACATGCGCCACACTCACACGTGCAGACACGTGTGACTCCTTTCATTAGGAGGTCAAATAAGGAACGAGCATGTGTACCCTCAGCAAGAGAGCAACATTCGATAATTATGAGGACGGGCTTGAAACTACATAAAAATAAAATCCACAGAAGCCAGCAGATGGCACTTACTCATAATTTTTGTTATGATTTCTATTAATTGTCAAATATTCTTCATCCTGCCTTCCCAGTAAGACGGGTGCTTTGCTAACATGGCACAGTAAGTAATGTTTTCCCTTTGAGATATTAAACAGGCCTGTTACATAAAATGTCTCCACCTACATCACTAGCCCAAGACCCATTTTTCTCATGCATATATTTATCACATCATTCTAGGCGCATGCGTGTCCAGATATCTGTGTGCTTCCAAGCGTGCAGGACACTTGACAGATGTAGAAAGTAAAAGCTAACACCTTCATTTACCTCCAGAAGCAAATCCAAATCAAAGAATTGGTGTTTCTAAAACAGTCACAATAAAACCATTTAAACCGCATTGTCTGCCAGAAATAGAAGTGCAGAAATACCACAGGGAAGCCACTTGGGTGATTTCCTTCAGTCTCCTGTTAGAAGCAGGAACAAGGTGTAGGCCCCCCCAGGCTGATCTGCCTCACCCGCCAATCCCTTCGCTGTCTCCCCACATGGGCTCCTCTCCCCCCACCACACCTGCACCGTGCCTCATCTCTTTCAGCCTTCCAGTTCCCTCTGTTTCTCCTTCTTCTCCTGGTTTCCTTCACCTCCCCCTCTCCGGCTTATACACTGGTCTTGTGATCCTAAGTCTTGCAGGGACAGATGCTAGACCAGTCAGGGTTCTTGGTTTCTGACACCAGAAATTGACTCTGTTAAGAAAAAAAAAATATTGGCGAGCATTCAGATAGTTTACAGAATCGACAGGAAGCCTGGAAAATCTGGCTCAGTGAACAGGCGAGAACCAAGGGGGCTGGCACCAGAGTAAACAGCCAAGGTCACACCACAGAAGCCACTTGCTTGGTTGGGGACAGTCACCGGCGCCACGGCCACCAGCTGCTAAGGACCATCTCTCCCACTTGACTCTGGCATCCCGTGCATGCTCCTGCGGGTTTGCTTCCTTCCTGCTGACTTCATGCAGACTGGAGAGCCCAGTGCCAGCACTGGGAGGGCAGGCCGTGCATGCTCCTGCGGGTTTGCTTCCTTCCTGCTGACTTCCATGCAGACTGGAGAGCCCAGTGCTAACACTGGGAGGGCAGGCCTCGGGAGCTGCTCTCCAAGAGCAGAGCTGTTGTTCTGGCTCAGGCCAAGGCAGTTGGAGGGCCCAAGGCCAAGGTGCTGGCGCGGCCTACCAGGAGTGCGGGAAAAGGCAGAGCTCAGGGAGTGCTGGAGCTTCGTGAGCACAGATGTCACAGATACTGCCTGTTTCAAAGTTTTGTGTATTTATTTATTTACTGGAGATTGAGAGAGAGAAAGAAAGGAAGACAGATAGGGCTCTCATCCACTGGTTCATTCCCCCAAATGGCTACAGCACCCAGGGCTGGTGCAGGCCTAAAGCCAAGAGCCAGGAACTCCATCCAATTCTCCCACCTGAGTGGCAGGACCTTCACTACTTGAGCCGGCACAGCTTCCTCCCAGGGTCTGCATTAGGAGGAAGTCGAAATGAGGAGCCAGAGCCAGGTATGGAACCAGGCCAATGCTCCTCATGTTGAACCTGCTCTCTCCTGGTCACAGAAGGAAAGATCTGTATTTCCAAGCTGAGGGGACGCAACATTTAGGGGAAGGACTGGTATGGGGTGGGGGTTGGGGTTGGGGGTGGGGTATGAGATCAGCTATGCCAGCTCTGGAAAGACAAACCATAAAGTGCAATGCAGCAGAGGCTGCAGCCCTGTGCCTGGTTAGCTCACATCCATTCTGCCCTAGACAAAGCAAAGAGTGATCGTGGCTGTTGAGCACAACTCTTTATTTTTGGGTTCTGTTTAGCCAATTTACATTCCAGCTCTTAAACACTACTCCTTTGACCTCCCACATCTTAACCCTTAATGGATCTGGACCGGCCTCTTTCTAGGGATGAAATCTGAAACATGATTCCTAGCTCAGTGCAGGGCCTCATTTGCTCATGCTGCCAGCTGGTCCCAATTACGAGCTGGTTTGGGTAATTTGAGAGTGGAGGGTGTCCGTGCAGTAGGAGGAGTATTTTCTAAGCATGCCTCTTCCCCTAGGACCCCCAAGCCCAAGTAGGACTAATGAATCCCTTAATATTCTAAATTATGAGGTGATTTTTGCTGGTTTTCCCAAAAAAGGAAATAAAATATATAGAAATGAAATCATCTGGTGGCGTGCCTGATTGCCATGACCGGAGCAGAGTGGGGAACGAAGGCAGCTGCCTACATCTGGCACTGCTTCAGCCTTGCCTGCGTTCCTTGGCCAATTACCTCAATTTTCCTCTGTGTTTTCACACAGGGGGCCTGCGCTGCTACAAGTTTCCTTTGTAGTAGGCTATTCCCAGGCAAGTCTTTGGGGGAGCTCCAGCCTGAATTTTAAAGAGCTGTACACATATCTGAGCTCAATTTTGTGTTATTTTTAAAAACTTGATGCTTATTGAGCATTTATTATGTCCAAGGCATATTCTGGGAATTTGAAACTGGACGAAGTTCACAGTCTAACAAGATGGATCTCTTTCCAAGGGGGCAGAGGGTGGAAGAGTCTGTCCTTGGCTGGGAGGAGCGTTTTGCCACTGGCGTTGCTTAGAATTGCCACGGAACACGGTGATTATACAAGCCAGATGGATTTTGGTTGGTTTTGTTATCATTTTTAACCTCTCTACAGTCATACATCCCTTATTGCCTGTACTTGGGTTGTCTTCTTCCCTGGACCCCCTCCCCATCTGCCACTCCTCCAAGCTGATGCCATCACAGGTACTTTGAGGAAGTAACAGAGGAAAAAAATGGCATCTGCAGATCTCAATGTCTCTGGAAGACAAGTCCTCGTGCCTAAGCAGACTCGTGTTGCACTGGCTGGTGAGTGCCAGCCTGAGTGCTGAGACTTGGTCTTTAGGGGCCTGTGTGAGACACTAACCCCACCCACATAGTGCTCCCATTAAAAGTGAATTTATGCTGGCGCCACAGCTCACTAGGCTAATCCTCCGCCTAGCGGCGCTGGCACACCAGGTTCTAGTCCTGGTCGGGGCACCAGATTCTGTCCCGGTTGCCCCTCTTCCAGGCCAGCTCTCTGCTGTGGCCCAGGAGTGCAGTGGAGGATGGCCCAAGTGCTTGGGCCCTGCACCCCATGGGAGACCAGGAGAAGCACCTGGCTCCTGCCTTTGGATCAGCGTGTGCGCCAGCCGCAGCAGCCATTGGAGGGTGAACCAACGGCTAAGGAAGACCTTTCTCTCTCTCTCTCTCTCTCACTGTCCACTCTGCCTGTCAAAAAAAAAAAAAAAAAAAGTGAATTTATTCAGAGACAAAAATGTGGTCCTAGAGACACGCACAGGTCCTAGAGCCAGATTATCAGTGTTTGTAAGCCTGTTCCCTTGTCTCACCAAATTTTCAGTTGGTATCTTTGGGCCTAAGTGTCCTTCTGAATGAAGCATGGGTAGGAATACTCTTTCCTGGAAGGATTCTTGTAAGGATGAAATCAGGGAATACACAAAAAGCACCTGGCTCATGGCAAGCACTCAACACGAATGCTTGCTGTGATGATATCATCATTGTGTTAGAAGATGTTTGATATCATGTGTAAGTCCAAGAACAGTTTAAAAAAATATTTCCCTGAGGGATGGATGTTTGGCACAGTGGTTAAGACACCTGCATCCCACATTGGAGTGCTTGAGCTTGAGTCCTGGTTCTGCGTCCAGTTCCAACTCTGTGCTAATGCACACCCTGGGAGGCAGCAACAGATGGCCTGGGTCCCTGCCTCTCACATGGGAGAGCTGGATGGAGTTCCTGGCTCCTGGCTTTGGCCTGGCCTAGCTCCAGCTGTTGCAGGTACTTGGGGAGTAGATCAGTGGGTGGAAGATCTCTGTCTGTCTCTCTCTCTCTCTCTCTCTCTCTCTCTCTGCATGTGTGTGTGTCTCTATCTCTTTGCCTTTCAAATAAACTAAAAAAATAAATAAATGGTTTTTTATACGTTCTTCATAAAGCTCTGTTCAGGTCCGTGAATTGGACAGGTCATGCGGGATGAGGAGACAGACCAGGGAGTCAGACAGGTGTGTGCCCCGAGGCGAGCTGTATCCACACAGGTGCAGAGCTGAGGGGTGTCCGTCACAGCACTGCTGCTCACCCTGGTCTGGAGATGCCCCAAAACAAGGTGGGTGTGTCCTGGGCTCTGTCCTCAACCACACTGACCCACATTCACCATCGACCTGTGACGATTCTTGCCTAAGTTAACGATTACACTAATAGCGTCTTCTCATACAACTATCTGTTCTGCATTTATTAGCAGACTTTCTATACTAGGAAACAATTTTCTTCACACTCATATGCTCATTTATGGAACTGTATCTCTGCGTGAACACCCAGACTTCCGCTGGATCCCATGGATCATCATGATTTATTTCAAGTCTCCAGTGGTTCCAGCCTGAGTCAGTGGAAGCCCCTGCAGGACAGCTTTGTTGTGTTTTGGGACGCATCCTTCTCATTCTTGGGGAAGCCTCTTACCCTGCAGCACAGCAAGACACTCCGGTCTTCCATCGTCCCTTCCCTGACTCACTCTGGAAGCAACCATTTGTCCAGGGAGTGGCGCGGGGATCTGCTCTGAGCACCAAGTGCACCTAGTCTTCAGTGCCCCTGCCCCAGCGAGGTCAGTGCCTCTAGGCTGTGTGTGTGTGTGCACATGCCTTTTGTTCCTGAGTATAATGTGTGTGTACATACATATCTTTTATTTCTGTGTATACTGTATGTGTGCACACATCTTGTGTCCGTGTGTACTATGTATGTGCACATCTTTTGTTTCTGTGTATACTGTGTATATGCGTATATGTCATGTTCCTCTGTGTACTATATAGCATACACTATCTGTGTGCTAGGTGTGTGTACATACATGTCTTCTGTTTCTGTATATACTATGTGTATATACATATCTTTATTTCTGCATGTACTGTGTGTGCACACATGTCTTTTTTCTGTATGCACTGTGTGTACACACATGTGTTTTATGTACTGAGTGTGTACACACACGTCTTTTGTTTCTGTGTGTACTCTCTCTGTTTACGTCTCTCCAAGCTATAGTTTATAATAATCATTGCAGTTTCAGTCCAGCACCATGAGCTTTACTTGAGCTCCCCTTCCCATATTTGTGCCTCACTTCTCCAGTGGTGAGAAACCTAGGTCCCATTATCTTTTTTAAGGTCTATTTATCTATTTGCATTCACCTGAAATGAAGAGAGATTCATTTTCCCATCCACTGACTCATTCCCCAAGTGGCCACAACAGCCAGGGCTGGGACAAGCCAAAGCCAGGATCCTGTAGCTCTATCCTGGTCTCCCACATGGGTGGCAGGGCCCGGGAATTTGAGCTGCCTTCCCAGGATGTATTAGTGGGAAGCTGGTCTGGAGGTGGAGTAGCTGGGACTGCAGCCGGAACTGTGGTATGGGGTGCGGGCTCCACAGCGCCTACCCCTAGCTCCTACTATCCTAATCTGCCTGTGTTGCGCCTAACTCCCAACACCGCTGGGTCACACCCCAGCTTTTAGCCCTCCTTGGGCCTGCTTACCTACCTTGTTCAGGTTCTTTGATGAAGAAAGGGAGCAAAGGAGCCAGTAAATATTTTTTAAAGATAGGAAAGAGAAAGGATGGGAAAGGAAGGGGAGGGGAGAAGGAGGGAGGACTGGGGAGGGGAGCGTGAGTGGCTTCTCCTCCTGCTTATCTTGGCCTCCCTCGTGTGTTAGTGGCATGCTGGAGGAAGGCACCATTCCAATGTTTAGGGAAGGAAGAAGAGAGGGGAGTTGGAGAAGAAGACAAGATAGAGGGGCCAGAGGCTTATCCAAAGAAATGCACCAAGAATAAATGTGTTTTTCTTTTCTGTATTTGTAGTGGCTTTCCTCCATAGTCAAGGATAAAAAAAAATCACATTGAAGTGTGTTTTCGCTGTTCTGTGAAGCATCTCTGAAGTGCTTCCCGTAGTTGCTTACATAAACGTCGCGGCTCGGGCCCATTGTCCTGGAGAAGGGGAAGTCACCTGGGAGTAGATGTTCTTGTTCAGTGACAAAAATGCGCAGTCCCTCTCAGCTCCGCAAATGCAGAGCGAGGAGGCCCCTGGTCTCAGAGAAGCTGTGACAGGGTGTTTTCTCCCTTCCCTCTCTCTCTCTCTCTCTGGTCCTTAAACCTCCTCCAGTCTTTCCTAGGCAGAGCTGGGCCCTCTGGAAGTGGGGAAACTAATTTCCTGAGAGCCCAGCGTCTCCGGGGAGGGAAGGGACCGAAACTCAAGGTACAAAGTTAGAAGTGTAGCGCTCACAGGCGGTGCCAGGGTCGCAGGGCCCTGTAGGAAGGGCTTTGGCCTCCCTGCTGGGTCACAGGAAGACTCCGAGCGGAGGAACAGCATTCTTTGGCTTCTGATTTAACAAAAGGAGGCGAGGGAAAACCAGGGTCCATAGGAGCTTTTGTGACAATGCAGAAGGGAGAACGCATGGTGGCTCGGGCGAGGAGATTACCTCTGACTTTGTTTGGAAAGTATCGTTGGGGACCAGTGTTGTGGCATTCATGTGCACCCCAACCTCTATAACCGCTTTGCTGAGCATCTCGCTGGTGCACTCTGGCCAGTCCGTCAGCCTCTCTGCTGCCCGCTGACTGCACCAGGCACACTCCCACCTCTGGGTCTTTGCAGCGAGTTTGCCTCCTGGAGTGCTCATTCCTGAGTGGCCACGTGCCTAACTCCCCACTTATCTCAGCCCTTGGCTCAGACATCTTCACTCAGTGAGCCCTTCCCTGGCCACCCAAGACTTCCCCGCCCCATCGCCCCCATATCACATGGTCCCTGTTTCTTCCTTACTTTCTCTCCTTGGCCTCCATTTCCATGTGTAAAAAAAATTTTTTTTTTTTTGACAGGCAGAGTGGACAGTGAGAGAGAGAGACAGACAGAGAGAAAGGTCTTCCTTTGCCGTCGGTTCACCCTCCAATGGCCGCCGCGATCAGCGCGCTGCGGCCGGCGCACCGCGCTGATCCGATGGCAGGAGCCAGGTACTTCTCCTGGTCTCCCATGGGGTGCAGGGCCCAAGCACTTGGGCCATCCTCCACTGTACTCCCTGGCCACAGCAGAGAGCTGGCCTGGAAGAGGGGCAACCGGGACAGAATCCGGTGCCCCAACCGGGACTAGAACCCGGTGTGCCGGCGCCGCAAGGTGGAGGATTAGCCTAGTGAGCCGCGGCCTCCATGTGTAAATTTTATCTTTTTGATTGACTGTCTCTCTCAATCGCACATGGGGTCATGAAGGTATCCATTTGTATTTGTTTTGTTCACTGTCCAGATTCTAGAAAAGTGTGTGGCTCATGGTAAATGCTTGCCTAAATTATCTTTTGCTGTATCACAAACCATCCTAAAACAGTGACTTTAAGCAGCAGTTGATTATACTGTTACAATCCCACAGGTTGATGGGAATCAAGCCACTGGCATGGGGTACTACAGGCTGTTGGCTAGGAGTTCAAGTGGGACTGTTGTCTGGAGTGCCCCGTGTGACCCCTCCAAGTTCACTGGGCACCACTGCAGTCAGTGAGTGTTTGTGGGAGGATGGAGGACTGTAAGGGAGGGGTGGTGGTAGGAAAGAAGGCATTGGAACATTTAGAAAGAAAGAAATGAAGAAGGTGAAGAGGAGAAGAGGAAGAAGGGGAGACATGGATTTCTGGGTACAACGGCATTGTGATGGCCCCAGAATATGCCCTGTCCTTTTCCTGCCTGCCCCTCCTTCCCCATCTCCAAGTTGCACAATGACCTGGCTTGGCAACAGAAATTCATCTAACGCTGCCTATCAGAACTGGAGTACTCTTGGCAGAATCTTTCACAGTGTATGCCCCAAGTTCAAATTGGAGCCCAGGCACGATTCCAAGAGAAGAACAACACAGCACTTTATCTTGATGTTGCTCTTTCCTCTCGCTTATAAATAAGCAAGCGTTATCCTTGTACAAGAGAGGAAGCGGAAGCGAACCAGTCCTATTTGGATAACCAATAACAAAATCTTTGAATCAATATTATACTGAAGTGGTTAAGTAATTAGCTGGAATCAGAGGCAGGCTACGGCGGCGTCCAATTCATAAAATGTCATTTGGAAGAAATAAGAAGCAAAATTTCCACATTAAAAACTGAAGTCAGTGAGGGATGTAAGATGCTAGAGAGTAAAAATAGCCTTATACCCAATGAGGTGGAGCAGTGTTTCAACAGTTGCCAGGGTGTTGAAACTGGGCTTACCTTGAAAGAGCTTGGAGTCACTTCTCAGTCCCAGAACCCCCGATGCCCTGTGCCAGGTGGGCACCTGTTCCGAAACCTCCAGCAAACACTTGCCTAATAAGGGGGTTTACAGGCCAACTCCTGGGCAAAACCTCAGGTTTCTGAAGCTGCAGTGTCTCAATTCCAAGACAGATGGAAATTTGTTTTTCCTAGAGATATTGATAAAGATATAGATCGCACATTTCCTGAGCTCGGAATAACTGATGTAACCCAGGTTAAAGCGGCATCCTGTTTATTTACTTCAATTCCTGGTTTCTCGAATGCCCTTTTAACCTCCCACATCTGCTCATTTTAGGGAAGTTGGAATAACTCAAAAAAGCAGCTTCTCACATATTAGGATTAGGTTTGGATGTAAGCTGTTGAACTTTCCGCACCCCTCCACATCAACGTTTGTTTTTCCTTCACACAAGCCTGCGTAGGTAGACCCCAGAGTGTGAAGTTTCACAGGGGCAGACACTCACTCAGATCCTCCTTCCCCCAATTTTTCTTCCTTGTCTGCACGATCTCCATTTCCTGAATCATCTCCTTGTCCCAAACAGCCACTTCAGCTCCAGCCTCTGTAACCTTATTCTATCCAGGGGGAAAAGGGAACACATGCTGGGGGAGGTGGGGTGTTGTGGGACAGTGGGTTAGGCCACTGCATCCCGTATCAGAGTTCCGGTTTGTGTCCAGCACCTCTGCTTCCTTCCAGTTTCCTGCTAATGCATGCTAGCAGGCAGCAGGTGATGGCTCAACTGCTTAGGCCTCTGCCACCCTTATGGCAATCCAGGATGGAGCCTGACTGTTGTGGGGCATCTGGAGGTTGAAACAGTTGATGGAAAAACTTCTCTCTGTCCCCTCTGCTAGAAGTTGCTCATGTTACGTCTACTTACACCCAACTGACCGTGATGCAAACCTCTGCTATTCCCTGGCTTAGAGGGACTTGGGAAGACTGGGCCTTGGGTCTTTTCCAGCAACACAGGGCTGGCTGAATATTAAGGGCTGTAATATTCTAGAATACAAGAAGATAAATGTGGTAGGACAATGCAACAGTTTCTGCCATGGTTTATTCCTCTGACCTCTTCAAAATATATGTGCACCCCTCTTCTTCCACATAGGATCCACTCCCTCTCCAAGGGAAGACATCCTTAAATCTTCCCAAGGGACTGTATTCTGCTCAAAATGATGATCTCCGGATGATGTGACCCCAGCTGCAATGTTACACAATCTTGCAAACTATCTTCATCCATTTGGACTGTATAACTCAATACCCCAGATTGGATAATTTATAAATAATAGAAACGTATCACTCACAGTTCTGGACACTGGCAAGTCCAAGGTCAAAGAGCCAGCAGGTGTGTTGTCTGGTGGGGGCTCCCTGCTTCAAGGATGGTATCCATTGCTGTGTCCTCACGTGTTGCAAGGCAACCAAGGGCAAACAGGCTCCCTTTTGTAAGGACGCAATTCCCAAGTGCAAAGGCAGAACCTCAGACCTCTTCACCTCCTACAGACCCTACCTCTTAATCCTGTTACCTTCAGGGTTCAGTCCCATGGCTTTTGGAGGGAATTCATTCAAACCACAAACTGAAAGACTAGTTATCTGCCTCCCAGCCCACTACTACACAGTAAGAACAGGAACACCATAGCTACAGCACCCATTCGGAAAATGGGATGCGCCAGGAGCCAGTCTGCAACGGTGGTCAAGTTCTGCTGAGGAAGAATGGAGGGGACTTTCTCAGCAGAAGGGGTCAGCTGTCTGGGGAGGTGCCTCGGCGTCCGTCATCCTCCATGGTGGTGTCTGAAGCAGGCAGTGGTGAAGACTCCTTTTTGGGGGTACCCAGCTGTCATTGTTTATTTCCTGCAGATGCAGCCCTGGAGGCATGAGGGTTGCTTTTAGCACTGAATATTCGCAGGCTTTGGCAGCTAAGACTTATGGACCTTTGGCAGTGAAATTGCCTCGGAAGTTCAATAGGTGTCTCTTCCATTTGCCTTCTGTCAGTTGCATGCATGATTAACAACAGCCAGAGATCTTGGGTAAAAAGAATTTTTACACTCAAAGACACAGATCTCTTAGTTGTAGCCCTTTGTCCTTGGCCTGCTCCTGCCCCCACTTCCGTGGCAGCTAATTGAGGCCGTCTGAAACATGAGTTAGAAGGAAAGTAGCAGCCTTCATCGGACAGTAACCACTCAGCAGTCGCCAAAGCAGAGCCCTTTGAAAGGCACCTAAATGGAACTTTGGAGCCATTGCCTATGGATATCTTTTGGGGGTTTGGAACTTTTTTTTTTCACTTTTAAGTTCCCAAATGCTGAGCTATCAATCAATTTAGATGACAGACCAAAAGCAGACAGCATAACCTGTACCTTTTCCCTACCATCTTAAAATTGGGTAAATTTAGCTTTACTTTTCTACTTTCCTCTGTAGACTTTAGTATTTTGTAATCAATTCTTTAACTCCACTCCTGGTACCAACTTATGTTTGATTTAGGGTAGGCTAAAACGCTACTAGTGACAGACCCAAGAATTTATTTATTCACTTATTTATTTAAAGATGTATTTATTGATTTGAAAGGCAGAGAGAGAGAGAGAGAGAATGAGTAACATCTTCCATGTACTTGTTCACTCCCCAGATGGTCACAATGGCTGGGTAGGTCCAGGCCAAAGCCAGGAGCCTGGAACTCCATCCAGATCTCTTACATGGGTGACAGGGCCCAAATACTTGGCCTGTCAACCACTGCTTTCTTAGTGCATTAGCAGGGAGCTCAATCTGAGGCAGAGCAACTGGAACTTGGATGGATGCTCCAATATGGGATGCCAGCATTGTGGGCCACAGCTTAGTTTACTGTGCCACAATGCTGGCCACCAGACCCGAGAATTTAAACACTTGAATATGAAAGAAATGTATTTCCTAGCAAACACTGTGGTGCAGCCGGTTAAGTGCCTACATCCCCTTTCAGAGTGCTGGTTCGAGCCCCAGCTACTCTGCTTCTGATCCAGCTCCCTGCTAATATGCCTGGGAAGCAGTGGAAGCTCAGGTACTTGAATTCTTGCTACCCATGTGGGAGACCTGGAGAGAGTTCCTGGTTCTTGGCTTCATCCTGGCCCAGCTTTTGTGGACATTTGGAGAGTGAACCAGTAGATGAAAGATTTCTTTCTCTGTCTCTCTCTCTCTCTGTGCCTCTTTGTCTTTCAACTAAATAAATAAATCTTTTTTTAAAATTTTTTATTTGACAGGTAGAGTTATAGACAGTGAGAGGGAGAGACAGAGAGAAAGGTCTTCCTTCCGTTGGTTCACTCTCCACAGCGCTGGCCCCATTCAACTAAATAAATAAATCTTTAACAAGAAAAAGAGAAGGTTATTTCCCTCTCACGAAACTGTTCAGAACAGGTGTGTCAGGGATTCAGAGACCCAGACTACCTGAGTCTGACTTCATAAGCAGAGCTCCCACACTGGAGAATGGTCTCTGTAAGACCTCCTGCCTTAGACATTTGCCTATTAACAAGTATAGATCTGTGGTCTACACAGCAGGAAAATAAACTTTGCTAGGTTGTCAAAACTCAGAGTTTTTAACTAATAGAGCTTTGTGTATGTGGCAATAGGACATCTGTATTAGAGAAAGCCCTTTTAGGCTTTTCTTAATTCCCCCAGTCTGAACTCACAACCCTGTCTGTGCCTCTATTATGAGATTGACACAAACCTGTATTCAAATACCCCCAGTACCCATTCCTTATTACCCATGTGACTTGAAGCAAATTATTTAACCTTTCTGAACCTCAGTTCTTTTAATTTGCATTAAAAATAAACCTTCCGGGACTGGCATTGTGGCTTAGTGGGTAAAGTTGCCACCTGTAGGGCCACCATCCTGTATTGGCACTGGCTAGAGTCCCAGCTGCTCCACTTCTGATCCAACCTCCTGCTAATGGTCTGGGAAAGCAGTGGAAGATGGCCCAAGTGCTTGGGCCCTACACCCATGTGAGAGACCCAGAAGAAGCTCTTGGCTCCTGGCTTTGACCTGGCCTAGCTCTGGACATTATGGCCATTTGGGGAGTGAACCAGCAGGTGGAAGACCTCTCTGTGTCTCTCCCTCTCTCTCTCTGTGTAACTCTGCCTTTGAAATAAATAAAGTAAATCTTAAAAAACAAACCTACCCATTCTGTGGAGATTTGATTCATATCAAATATATATATATATATATATATAATATGTACTGTTTAGCATTTAGACCATGTTTAGTAAGTATTTGAGGAGCAGATGGTTAGGACGTTAGGGCACGCATTTTAATGTGGACAAAGTGTATTTGGGTTCTGCCCCTTGCCAGTGTGTCACCATGGGCAAACTCTCTTTATCAGTTCCTTCTTGGAACTGTTGAATGGAGATGACAAATGCCTGTGCAGAGTGCTGTTGGGGGGGTTACACATAAAGACACCTAGCATAGCCCTGAGCTTATAGCAGTCATTCACCATGAAGTTTCCATTTTTTATTACTTCCCTTCTGGTTAAGAATTCAATGTATGCTCAATTAAGTTTGAAAATATAAAAAATTATGAAGGAGAAAATAAAACTTTACTGAACATCTACTACCCAGAGTGCACAGTATTACATCTCAGTGATTTCATGGCAGTCTTTTTCCATCAGGCTATTATGGTTCGAGCCGTGGAACTTTTGGTTCTATACACAGGGAGTTCCCTGTGTTATAAAAGGGAAGCTGGAGGTCTCTGCCATGTGGACAAAACTCCCCCATTAGGCCCGAAGGCTCCAGTTGTTACCACCGAGCTTCACGTGCAGGGGGGTAGCCTCTCCTCAAGCAGTCAAGGTTGCTTCCATCTTGGGAAGAGATGCTGACACTGTGGGTGCAGGAGACACTGGAAGACTGGGCGTCTGAGTCAAGGCCCCTGCAGAGGGCCGCTCAGCTGCTCCAGTCTTGCCCTGGGCTACATCCGCTAGGGGAACGTCTAGTGCTCACTCCCATCAATAGCGTATTCTAGTCACAGAGGGATCCTGAGATCTGGCCAAGATCGCAAGACAAGAAGTGCAGACAGAAACACTGAGAAACTGCAACTTGGGGTGGGGCAGAAGGAAAACCCCAGATTCTGGGTTCGCATATTCTCACATACCCAGTCGATCTGAAACATGCGTCCAAAATTTAAATTGGACAGCTATCAGTCAGCACTTATTTCTTCCCCAATGGGCTTGCTTAGTATGGGCACTCAAGGAATAGTTTTGCAATAATCAGTGATAATCTGATAACAGAATAACAGATGAGTTTGTCATTTTTAATTTCTCTACCTCCCCTTAATGTTATCACTGCTTAGACATTTTGCATTAGTCTTTAAAATGTGAATTTACTTACAGCTATTCCTTCTGCCTATTCTAATGCCTGTCAAACCGAGATGAAAGAAAGCTGCACCAAGGCAAGTCTGATTTCCTCCCAATCAGGAGAATCTTCCATGGAACCTGCGCTACTCCAATAAGACAGATCAGAGCTCTCGATACAGTGAGGAGATCTGACCTACTTTAAAACCCAGCAGTGTGTGTGTGATGAAATGAAAGTGAATTGTTTTGCTGAAATCTGACACTAAAAATAGGCCACTGGATCCTTCCCCTGCTTGGGGAAAAAAAAAAAAAAAAACAGCATTAAAATGAGTGTGTGTCTGTATGTCTGGGAATGTCTCCATGGCAACCATTGTCCCACCTCCCCTATCAACAGCATTACCCCACTCGGCGGAAAGAGGGCACATGAACGCTTTTCCCAGCACCCCTCCCAATCCCTTACTCCATGAAATCTAATTAAAGAGTGAAATGAATTTTAGTGATGGTTCTGGAGGCTGGGAGAAGTCCAGCGTTTGGGGTGGGCATATAAAGAGGACCGCCCGGGGGCAGCGGGAGGGGGAGGGCCAGGGAGCCCTGCCCCTGCACACTGGAGCAGCAGCAACTGTGTTCTCATTTTTAGAAAGAACCACAGCTCCCACGCCGAGGAGCTGCAAGGGAGCGATAAACCTGCCACGCAATGGTGTTATTTCTTTAATGGACACCGGACTGCTTGAGCACTTTATTTGCACCAGGGCTTTCTACTTTGCATCTCCTTCCCTGTACACAGCATCCAGTTTGCCTGAGGACTCCCCCCCACCCCCACCCCAACCCTGCTTTATTAATGAAAGTTGTCCCCGTTTCTCCTCCTGCTCTGGTGAGAGGGAGAGAAAGTGTCATTTGAGATAACAGGTCCGTCTCCAGGGGGAGGTGTGAGAGTCGATTGCACTCGTGAACAACCCACCTCCCAACCCCAGACACTTTCGTGGATAGATCAGAAGCCAGGATAGAGAGGGGCAAGGAGTGGTGAGGAAAACACTCTGGGGAGGTTGCAGACGATTTGGGCAAATGAGCTTCAGGGTTTTTTTTTTAGCTTCTGCTGGGACCTCCCCTCTCCCTTCCCAGCAGCTGCCTCTGCTCCATCCTGCTGCCCCCACCTTCAGTGTCCAGTCAGCTGCGGACCCTCCCACTCTCCCCCTGCGCTCTGGCTCCCCGGCTTTCTGGGCACCTGCTCCTCATTCCTGCATCCAGGTCGGCTGTCAGTCTGGCTTTGTGCTGCGTGGGGTCCCAGGTAGAGCAGAATCGCCCTCACTTGGGCATTGGCTCAGGTCTGAGCTTGTCTCTCTGACAAGTGGAGGCTGGTGGCGGGGAGACTGGGGGCTTCCTGGGAATAAAGGGGGAGGTAGTCAGCCACGGCTTTCAACCCAGGCACTGTTTCAGCAGGACAGAGGGAACTCAGGGCTGGTCACTCACTCTTGCCTTCTGTCCAGGGAACTGAGCACGATGGACTTCATGCACACGGAAAGTCGAAGACGTGTTCACCCAGGTGAGGGTGGCAGGGCCCAGAGGAGGCTGGCACAGGGCAGCTGGCATGTGACCCGAGGCATCTGCAGGAGACGGTGCTGCCCACAGTAGCCACCACCTCTACCTCCAGCCTGCAACCTCAACAGTGGGCATCTCCGTGTCCTTGGGAGGGACAGTCAGGCTGCCCTCCTGCCACAGCTGAGGCAGCAGGGACCCCTTGCTTGCCAAGCCCTCCTGGGACACGATCAGGGACACCCCACACGAATGGGTCACTGTCAGGGGCAGAGGCATTCCGAGGACGTGAGTGACGTTGCCCAGGCTGAGGTGCCTGAGGGCACGTGGCTTACCCACCACAGAATCACAAGAACTGACATTCGCTGAGCGCTCACTCTGGGCCTGAGCCTCGGTGAACTCACCTAGACCTGCAAGAGTCTATGAAATTGATCATTTCCTTCTCTCCATTTGACAGGTGAGACAGGAATATTCTCAAGGCCAGAGAGCTAGAAAAGGGCAGAGCAGGGTCTCAACCCACACAGTTCGAATGGCGAGCCCACCCGCCCACCTCCGAGTGGGATTAGCCCATTCACTGGACAAAAACCAACCGCGGGCTTCATCAGTTCATCTCCATCTTTTTCGAAGTCTTTAGAAATGTCCTGAACATCAAAAAATCCATTATATAACCATTATGTAAATCATATCATTAAAAGCATATTCAAATGAGAAAAAGAAGCCACTGCTAAACTCACCAGCCCAAAGCAACTGATTTTACATATGCAAGTTTTTTCTATCCATGCACTTGCATGTTTCATTTGGTGGAATATAATTCTGTATTCTGTTTTTTTTTCCTGGTTCTACAGCCTTATATTACAAGCATGTTTTCATAAGGTTGTTTTCTTACTTATTTTAATTGCTGTATAGCATGCCTTCAAGTTGATGTACCATAATTGGCTCTGCCAGTCCCCTCTTTTGGACATTGGATTGTTTCCAGCTTGTCACTATTTTAAAAGTTAAAAAAAAAAGTCATCCATTTTTTCCTTTTATTGAATGTCTTGATTCTGTCTGGACAGAACAGAGCCACTTAACCCATGCAATTGGAGCTATTTTGATAACCTCTGGCCCATACTGAAGGTCTACTCAAAGGCTAGAAGTAGGTGAGCTGGAAGGATTTCATTAGGTGCTATTCATCGCTGAAGGACTCGGAAGGAGTGAAAAGACGAATGGAATTACAATCAAAATATTGCTGCCAATGTGCCAGAAACAGCGCAGGCACCAGACTCGGGCCAAGGAGGCTGAGCAGCAGACTAGCCCAGGCAATATTTTTGACTTAACAAATGGCCCGCTGGTCAGAGTTCTAGAGGCCAGGGCTCTTCAAACCAACAGGACACAAGTATACGATCCGAATGCCCTCAGTAACACAAATCCACCTGCCAAGCGCTGCTGTGACATGTGTGAATATGCAAGAGATGTGAATTATTTCTCCTCCTCTTACCTCTGCCATATCATCTTTCCCAGCTCGGATAGAGACTTCCAAAAATCTGACTCGCTACTGACTGCACTGTCAATTTCATCCGGGTTCAGCCCCTCTGGACACATAGAAATGCCTCAAAATCCAACGTAGGCTAGGACCAGATGGGGTTCAGCTTTAACCCTAGTAAAAATGACTCATCTCAGCTGGCGCCACGGCTCACTAGGCTAATCCTCCGCCTTGCGGCGCTGGCACACCGGGTTCTAGTCCCGGTCAGGGTGCTGGATTCTGTCCCGGTTGCCCCTGTTCCAGGCCAGCTCTCTGCTGTGGCCAGGGAGTGCAGTGGAGGATGGCCCAGGTGCTTGGGCCCTGCACCCCATGGGAGACCAGGAGAAGTACCTGGCTCCTGCCATCGGATCAGCGTAGTGTGCCTTCCACAGTGCGCCGGCCGCAGTGGCCATTGAACCAATGGCAAAGGAAGACCTTTCTCTCTTTCTCTCTCACTATCCACTCTGCCTGTCCAAAAAAAAAAAAAAGACTCATCTCCCCATGTCCCAAATGCTCCATTCTGAGCACTAAGTCTAGAGAGGTAGTGAAGTTCAAGCATAGGCAGGGCTGAGTGGAGACGGTCAGGGGCCTGGTGGGTAACATATAAGGAGGCATCACTCTCACCTGCTGACCGTGCACTTGCGTAACCCTGAGAACGCAGCCCTCTGTAAACTTCATGATCCATGCACTTCACCTGCCTCACGCCAGTCCTGGTCCTGACTTGAGGTCACAGCAAGACCCTGGCCTGGCCATTGATGCCCACACTGAGCCCTCACCTCCACTGGGCTTTGAACAACAAGGTGAAAAAATAAGCCACATACAGTGGCAGGGAGCAGGAAAGCCAGGGGATGGGCTGACAGCCTCCTGAGGACCGGCTGGGAACAGGAAGCCTGTGCACTCTAACCAAGGGCCAGCCGGGAATTGCTGGGCCAGACAACACGAGCCATGGCTTCAGGACGGACTAGCACTTGTGTGTTGAAGCCTGCTGAGAGAATTACCATTCCACAGCTGTGTGTACTCACACTGACGAGCGCATATTACACAATATTATCAGACTTTCTCCTACGCAAGCAGCATTATTGGCCCGTTGGGTGATTCACGAGGTTCCAACACAAGCCGCCAGGGAGAGAGAAGCTCCCAAGATGTGGGTGATGAGGGAAATTGTAGCACTTGGGAACACAGAAGACAGACCGGATGTCTTTTCAGGCTGGATCAACAAAAAGCTTTGACAGAATGAGACATGATTTTCCTTTATTGGAAGTAGTGTAGGTCCACAGTTCTTGGTACAATTTGTTCAGTGCAGGAACAATGTGGTGAGTATACCAGCGCTGAGCAGTTGGGAAAGGAGTGAGATGTGAAAAATGAGGAGGGAACCAGGTGAGTTCATGCTTAAATAATAGATTCTCTGGTAACAAAACCAGAGAGAGCACTAGAGCCTGCCCAGGTCTGGTCGCTCCAGCTTAGATTTCCCTGTAGGCTACCTTCAATGTGCCCATGCCCGGGGCAAGGCCCTCCAAGGCTTTCCCATTGTCTGAGCCAGTGGCTCCAACCGACACTGGATGTGTGTGCATGAGTCTGCTGGGGGTACTTAACAATTATTTGTTCTTGCCTGCCTCCATTTCTATTCTTGAATAGTTTTTTTTTTTAAATATTAGTACAGTAGTGATGGATATTCGTTTTGACAGGGAGAACTCAGAAATTTGGTACTAATGGCTTGTATGATAAAAGTAAGAAGATGAAAACCTTTAGCCTGATGATTGAGGTCCCTTGCAATTTAACTATTCAACCCCTTCTGCTTTTTCGCTTCTTAGACCATCCACTGCAATTAAATGAATCTGGTCATCCAGCAATTCCTCTTTTTTTCTTTCTTTCTTTATTTTTTTAATACTTTCCTCCTCTATGTCTAGTTTGATAGAACACCAGCAAATGAGGTCCCATCCGCTAGGATACACTGAGGCTCCAACCACTTTCTTAGTAGGAATTCCAGTCCTGTGTATGACACCCTTCCCAGATCAGCACTCCAGGGGTAACTATCAGGTTCACACTTCTCGGTGGAATACAGCCTATCGTTGTCTGAGGGGGAAAGGTGGTGATTCAGCTGAAACCAGTGCTCACCAACATGACTGCTGTCTCCCCCACTGGCAGCTGTCCCTGCAGCTTGGCAGATTAGATACCATCAGCATCATTGGAATTAATGCCAACTGTGCACCCAGGCACACCAGTGTTGAGGCTAAGACCTTGGCAACACAAGGGAAGAGTGATTCCAGGAATTACAGTATGGGGATCCAGAAAACACTCCCTGCCTCTATGCTTGACTTGGTCAGGGCCCTCTTGAAACAAAACTTCCAGAAGTGAGGGAGCTTCATGCCTTGCAGTTTGTGTACTGCACAGTGGTGCCCAGGTGCCAGGTGGTATTTTTCCCAAAGTGCTTTGAAGTAACTTGTATTTACTAAAGATGGTATCCACAATAACTCCCATTCCTTAAGTTCATCCAACATGTGACATTGACCCTCCACCCTTTCCCTTTAAATTGGGGTGGATCTTTGTGACTTCCTTTTTTAGATTCATTTATTTATTTGTAAGTTAGAGAGAGAGAGAGAGAGAGCGCTCTTCCATCCACTGGTTCACTCCCAAAATGGCCATAACAGCCAGAGCAGGGCCAAGACAAAGCCAAGAGACAGGAATTCCAACTTGGTCTCCCACATGGGTGTGACGGGCCCAAACATTTGGACCACCTTCCACTGCCTTCTAGGGTGCATAGGCAGGAAGCTGAATTGGAAGCCCAGCAACCAGGACTCAAACTGGCACTCTGATATGGGCTGCTGATGTCGCAAGTGGCAGCTTAGCTTTGCCACAATGCCAGTCCCCTTTGTGACTTCTTTGATTGGTTGAGTATAGCAGAAATGATGTATTGTGACTCCCAAGGCTAAGCCATAGAATGTCACGCTCTTCCACAGGGCTCTGTCCCAGATATCTCATCACCTCTGCTATCTAGCACAGTGTGCACCCGGTGAGCTCTGCGAACAAGCTGCCTATGTTGTTGAACCCTCAACTTCCTCATCCACGGGATGGGGATAATATTAGTCCCTATTTCACGAGGATTAAATAAGGTCATCCGTACAAGGGTGTAACATTATGCCTGGCACATAGCAAGCACTTATGTTTGGTAGGTGGCAAATTATTATCTGTTCACTGATCAACCAAATTGTGCTATACTTAGACTGAAATGGAAATGAAAATCCACTCTGTATCCAGTAGCATAGAAGGCTCTTCATGTCCCTGCTCTAGTAATGTTTCCAGTCTTGCGTGTACCTACTGCCTGCTCTGAGCTACCAGAGGGACCCTCCTCCACTGGCCCCTGCCCCACTTGTCTCTGCGTTTTTCTCAAACGCCGCACGGCCTCCTGGCATTTGCTTTTGCCATTCCCTCCTCCTGGCAGATTCCCTTCAAGTCTTCATTCCCCGTTCAGCTAATTCGCCAGCACTTCCGTCCTCAGTCTGCAGCTACACCTTCCCGAAGTGTTTGTTGACCTGAAGGTGAGATCAAAGGTCCCTTCCTGTTCATCCTATCATGGCAGTGACTCACCACAGGCCCATTGCCTGCTAATCTCTCCACTCCTCCCTCACCTGGAAGCTCCTGGAAGGCAGGATTTATGTAACCTGCACCATGGAATTCCTCCTCGTTCCGAGAGTCCAGCCAATAATGCCCATGCCGTGTCCACTGGCTGAACAAATGTCTGTGAATGAACAGCACCATAGACCATGAAAGAAAGGTAACAACACTCCCTCTCTCCACTTTCAGAAGACACAGAGCTGTGTAAAATGTTTTGAAAAGATCGCCATGAAAACAGATTCAAAAATAACCTGGTCACTTAATGGAATAAGCTCCAGTTATCTGGGAAAACAATTTGCTTGTGTTGCTTTAACAGAAGATTCTAAATAAGTGACGATGTTGTTCTCGACTTTCTCTGTTGGCCTTGCAAATAGATAAGCTCTTGGAGGTCAGGGGATGGCAGTAAGAAAACCCATCACCCCTACAGTCCCAAGGACTCTGCCTTGAAGCCTTAGTTACTTCACACTTAGAACTGAAAGGAACCTCATTAGTGAGTGAAAATTGTTTGATAGAAAACTGAGTCATTTAGGACTTAGGGGGAATGGGCCACAAAGCAGCTGGAGGGCAGAAGACTGGAATACCTTGCTGTTCCCCCAAGGATCTGGGCCCAGGTGTCTGCACTGAATGGCTTTCCAGGCACCCCACCAGCCCTGCCAAGGTTTTAACAGCTAAGGCCTTCTGTGTATGCAACAAGAAAATACCTGCGACACCTTTTGTCTGAAAGTGATTAGCACAGCATTTTGTGATAGTCCTTTCCGAGGAAAGCAGATGACGCTTAGGCTGGGAGAACACCTCCAATTTCCACTGTGATGGGGCCCAGAGGGAGGAGGGGTGGGAGAATGACAGCAATTTCCCACAGAAGGGTTTCTGGCACCCAAGGCTCCACCTTGGTTTGTGTGGCCAGAACTTTGTTGGAGAATCAAGTGCCATAACCGATGCTTCTTGGTGTGTTGCTTGTCGGCAGAAAATCCCGAGACTATGAGACAATGGCAGTAACTTTGAGGACACCCAGTGGGTTTCCTCCCTGCTGGGAAGGCCTGTTCTGGGCAGGATACAACATGCTGGTTCCGGAGCTCCAAGATTACTGTTTTTCTGCTACCACTCAGGGTGTCCCTTCACTGTCTGTGCCTGCCATTCCTACGCCTACCTGAGGTTCTTTTCCCACGGTAGATCCTCCACCGAGTCCCACATGGTGCAGTCCAGTAGAGGAGACTCAAACACTCACAACCAAGCTTCAGCACCCTGTGAAGGAGGGGTGTGTGGGGAGCAACTGAGACTAGATTAAGTTACTGGAATTAAGACTTATTCTATGCATCTGCTCTCCCACAATATGGCGCTGAGGAGTAAACTTCTACGCAGCTGCCTCTTGCCAATTTGACTGATAAGCTGCAGGAGCTGATCCTGCTCCTGATTGGAGGAGAGCAGCGTGCTCGGCGTGTGTGTAGCAGAGTTGGGATTGGTGGAAGAGGACTATAAAGGAGGAGAGAGACAACAAGCACGAGGAACATCTGAAGGAACACCTGAGCAGCCCCCGAGAGAGCCGGCCGGCGGTGTGCCGCTCCCCCCCCCCCCCGGAAGTGGGGAAAGTGGCAGGGGGAGCAGCCCCTCCACGGAGGTGGAGGGGCCGGCAGCCAACCCGGGAAGGACCAGCAGCAAACCCGGGAAGGGCCGAGCAGATGAAAGAACAGCGCAGGGTCCTGTGTCGTTCCTCCTCGAATGGGGGAGTGACAGGGGTGCAGGAGTCTGAGCCGTGCGTCTCACAGCTCCGGGGCCTCACTCACACAGGGCTGTTAACCAGCCTCGCAGAGAAGCTGCAGGTGGCTGTCTGGCCTTGCTTCTTGGTTCTCTTGGCACAAACAGAAAAATCTTTAACATTAGTGTCCCAGTGGTCTCGCTCATCTACAGTTGCGGCTCCCTAGATTCTGACTTGACATTTGACTTGACTTTTCTTCTAGTTAAAAACAATATTACTCCCAGCGAACAAAACACTTTCAAGTACTTTGTGTCATATGAAACGCAGTACTCCGGGGAAGGGAATGCGGCAGTGATTATTGCCTTATTTTACAAAACCAGGCAACCAAGGCCCACAGAGGTCCCTGACTTGCCAATGATCGTCCATGGAAGAAAGAGTAGAGGCCCTGCCTCCTGGCCAATTGCTCATTCCACCAGAACAAACAGACTTTGGGACCTAAACAGAATCGCCTGGTAGTACTCCTGCCGGCTCTCTCATCAGCCTCAGCCTCAGCCTCACCTACGCATTTCCAGGACCCCAGGAAGGCTCGCGGGTGCCCACGCAGGAGTCTCTCCAGCTGACGTGTGATGTCTTCCATTCTCCTCCCCCTCATCTCTGGCTCCCATCAGGCCCCTGATGCCCCCTTGCTGGTGCCCGCAGTGCCAGATCTGCCATTCAGGGTCAAGTCACCTGTTCCCCAGGGAGAAGGGGAAGGTAGGAAGCCAGGAAATGTCCCAGCAGCCACTACCGTGGCCTAGTGCAGTCAGAGGGGCCGACAGTGAAAGGAAGGTTTCAAGAGAAGTTATGCGTCTCTCTCTTTAGGATGACTCCTTCCCAACAGTCTCTTCTTCTCTAACTTTCCTTGACCCTTCATGTAAACAGTCTGCTGTGGCCTATCCCTTTAATCCTCCGGATAAGCCTATATCATCTGAATTGCACCCAGAGCTGGATTACAAAAATACCTGGACAAGATACTGCCCAAGGAAGCCGAACAGTGTTGATAAGAACTGGAATAACTGCCACGTAACCCAGGCTCCCTCCAGGCCTGGGAATGTTGGTTTCTCTCCCAGAAGCACTCACCATCCTTGAGTGGTAAATTAAAAAAAAAAAAAAAAAAAAGGCAAAAACTCATTACCAGGATTGACCTACCTTTGGGGGCCACATGCAGCTATGCTGTGCACATGTGCCAGTGGCTTGGTGCAACTATACCTGATACTGGAATCACAATTACATAAATTCAGAACCTCGACAGGGAGTTACAGAACTGATTACAAAGATCAAGTAATCTAGTTCTTCTCATTTATACTTATTTACTTTTTAAAAAAGAATTATTTATTTGGAAGAGAGAGAGAGAGAGAGAAAGAGAGAGAGTGAAAGATATCTTTCCATCCATTGGCTTAGTCCTAAAAAGACCCTAAACAGCCAGGACTGGGCCAGGCTGGCATCAGGAATTCATTTATGTCTCCCACTTAGGTGACAGGGATTCAAGTACTTGATCTATCATGGGGCTCCCATCAGAAAGCATATGGATCAGAAATGGGCAGGACTCGATCCCAGGAGGATGTGGGCACCACTCATTTACATGTTAAACCCTTTCATATTCATCTTAGGAAATTGTTTTGTTTAGAAAATTGTCAAAGAAAGCTGAAACAAGAACATCAGAAAAGAGGAAAATATTTTGCCACATTACTGGTACCGAGTTGGTTTTGAAGTGGCAGCAAATTAATGAGAATCTGTTTCCATTTAGAATTTTTATTAATAGAAAATTCAGTGTATTCTTTAAATCACTAAATTTGTACCAAATATTTCAAATCTATCCATATCCAGTGTTGTGGTATAGCCAGTTAAGATCCTGTTTGCAACTCTGGCATCTCATGTGAGCGCCCATTCGAGTCCCAGATGCTTGGCTTCCAATCCAGCTCCCTGCTAATGTGCCTGGGAAGGCAGTGGACGATGGCCCAAGTCCTTGAGCTCCTGCTACCCATGTGTGAGACCTGGATGGAGTTCCTGGATCCTGACTTTGGCCTGGCCCAGCCCTGGGTATTGTTACTATCAGAGGAGTGAACCACTGGATCAAAGATTCTCTCTCTCTCTCTCTGTCTCTCCCCTGCTACATTGCCTGTCAAATAAGTAAATAAACAGATCTTAAAATATGTATAGATCAATGTGAATAGGCACAAGCTTTTTAGGCTGCCAAAATGCCCAACATTTTGGTTGGGCTTTTCCCTAGGTGGCAAAGCAGAGCAGATTCCTCCAGCACACCCCGTGTTTGGTTTGCTCTTCATGAAATGAATTAAAGTAGAAGGTTGACAAATGTTTGTGAACCAAGCACCTTTAAAATCATACGAGTCTTTGAAGTTCTTTGAAAGAAGTCGACAGTTGGCTGGAGTGCAGAAACCCGCCAGGTAAGGGATTTTGCCGTGACAGTGTTGCTTTGGTAATACGATCTGATGTGAAGAAGCAGCAACTGTTCAAGCGCCCCACCCAGGCAGGCTGGAATCCTCTCTGGAGCCCAGCTCATTCTCCTCTACTCCTCACAAAAGCCCGGTTCAGCCACTGTTTTGGAGGAAAGCTGCAGGCCAGACTGGAGCCAGACGGAGCAATCAGAGCAGACGGTCCCCAGGCTGTCACCCAGGGCCTCCTCCTAGGGGCGGTCAGGACTCCACAAACATGAGTGTGGACACACATCCCAAACCCAGGCTCCCCCTCCGCCTGCACTGCCAAGCCAGGGCGTTGCAAGTCGGAATGTGCTCACCAGATTCCCCGGCCTCCAGTGAGGCCGCAGGTTCTGACGACCCAGGGCTGGGCGAGGCCTGAGAGTCTGCAAAGCTCCAGGGACGCCACAGCTGCTGGCCCTCAGCCCACGCTTGGAGCAGCAAGTGCCCCACCTGATGCTTTAGGGTCGAGAAGAAGGGGCAGGTCAGGATTAAGATCAGCACTCTGGAAGAGGAGCTGAACACAGGGGCCCGTGATTATAGGACGACGTCACAGTGTTCATTAAGGCACATGCCTGCGTGGAGAAGCTGGGGCCGGGGGGGTGGGGGTGGGTGTGGGGGTGGGGGACTGACCAGGGAGCTCCAAGGCTTCTGGCAGAGCTTGATGGGTTTCCGGTCTGTGGGTCCTCTGGGTCCAGTTCGGAGACCGCGGCGTGACTGTTTAGCGCCTGGCGTGGCGGCCTCCCCCTCACTCTCGTTGTTCTGCCTAGCACCCGTGTCCAGTAATCATTCTCCATAAATGCTGGTGGACAGAATGAGTGAATCAATTACTCATTTCATTTTTACTGTGGTGACATATATAACACAAATGTACTATTTAGGCACTTTTAAGTGTGCGATTTGCTGAGGTTAGGTAGATTCAGTGTTGTGCAGCCAGCACCATGCCCACTGCCAGAGCTGTCTCACCCCAAAACACCACTGTGCTTCCCCCAAACAGAAACTCCTGTTCTCCACCACCCCAGCCCCTGTTAATCCTATTCTACTTTCTCTTAGTCTGACTGTTGTACCTACACCAAGTGGACTGAACCACACAGTATTTGTTCAACTGCTGCCTGAAATGCCGGCATCCCATAGGAACACAAGTTCAAATCCCGGCTGCTCCACTTCCAATCTAGCTCCCTGCTAATGCATCTGGGAAAGCAGCAGAAGATGGCCTAAGTCCTTGGGCCCCTGCACCCCTGTGGGAGACCTTGAAGAAGCTCCTGGCTCCTGGCTTCAGCCTGGCCCTGCCTGGGCTGTTGGCAGCAATTTGGGAAGTGAACCAGTGGATGGCAGACCTCTCTCTGTGTATCTCCCTCTCTCTCTCTGAAACTCTGCCTTTCAAATAAGTAAAATAAATATTTTTAAAAAGTATTTTTGTGCAAAAAGTTTTTAAAATCTATGCAGTTTTTTCATAATTCACATTTTCCATGAACTTTTTGAAGACCCCTGATATATCACATTTTATTTATCCATTCATCCCTTGATGGATACTGGTGTTGCCTCTGCCTTTTATTTATTTATTTAAAAATATTTATTTTATTTACTTGAAAGGTAGAGAGACATAACTTTCATCAACTGTCTCAGTTTCTAAATGGCCTCAACAGCTGGGGTGGGGCCAGGCTGGAGCCAGGAGCCCGAAATACCTATCCTCCCACATGGGTGGCGGGGGCCCAAGCACGTGGGTCATCTTCTGCTGTTTTCCCAGGTGCATTAGCAGGGAGGCGGGTCAGAAGTGGAGCAGCCAGGACTCAAATCAGCACTCCAGAACATGGAATGCCAGGGTCACAGCTACATCATAAGACTGGCCCCCTGCCTTTTCCATTTCATCTAGTGAACACTGCTGCGATGAACATGGGTGAACAAATTTCTGAATGAGCTCCTATTTCCAAATCTTTGGGTATAGTCCCAGAAGTGGGATTACTGCATCATACAGTCACTGAATCTTTAACTTTTTGAGAAACTGCCTTAACATTTCATATAGTTTTAGATGTTCAATAGCTAATTCTTTGAGTAATACAGGAGATAAGAATTTCAGCATGGAAATTCTCCTTGCTGAGGCATGGTGGGGAGGCCTTGGAATCTGGTGATTTCTGACATGGGTATCCCTGCTCTACCTTCCCTACCAGATGCTGGGAAGGGCAAGCTGCAGGGTGGTCTGTGTCCCATCATCTCATCTGTGCCTGGTAGGCCACTGGATGGGACTGTCAGGCCTTGGGACTTCCGGACAGAGCAGCTCAGGCCTCGTGGGGAGGTCCTCGCCCAGCCCGCAGCTGCAGAGGAGAGAGATGGCACAGTGTGTGGCCAGTGCTGCGTGGGTTTCTCCCCAGAGGGGAGCACCTCCAGAGCAAAGCTGGCTGGCTCCTCCTGCTACAGGCGAGATGGCTTCCGCCAACGGTGACACTCGCGGTGACATTTTTCCAGGAGCTGATCTAACTCAGAGGCAGCCAAACCTCAGGGAGCACAATCCACCCAAAAGCAGAGAGCTCTGAGGGTGCGGCTGGCTGAGGCTAAGGCGGGAAAGGGCTGGTCCACAGCTGGAGGCCATTAAAATGTGGCAAAGGCTCCCTTCTTTGTTCTCAGATCAATTTAAAGGGCTACCAGCCTGTAGGGCAGGGAGTTAAATTCCTGGAATGGGAAACTCAGGAATACCCAGACAGACTCCTGACTTTCAAACACAGGATGTCTCTCTTTTTTTTTTTTAAGTGCTCATTGAAATAACAGATTTCTAAAAAAAATCATTCACACCCCCCACCACCACAGCACACTCAATGTTTCATTTTTCCATGCTCTCGTCCATAGCTGATGCAATTTTTATTGCTCTTTTTACTCCATCCGTCATGCCTAGATTCTCCTTGTCTCCTTCCTGCTGCTGACAATGGTTGCTGGCGTTGGAGGATAGAAGAGAGAGTCTCCTTCTTTCCCTGTGTCTCTGGGCTCACCACCTTCTCAAAACAGACAGACAGACAGACAGACACACACACACACTCCCTCCAGGTGCTCTCTTGGTAGGTAACATGTTTTCATTCACTTCTTGCAGTTTCTTCTGTAGCATCTGTGCGGGCAGGCACCCGTTTGGAACAGAAACGGGCCCTTTCAGCTGTATGCCTGTCCTGGTCTTCAGGTGACTAGAGCTGAGCAGTGCAAAGGCACGCATAGACGGGGCTTGCTGGTGGACGCCAGCCCGGGCGTTTTGCTGCCGAGTTCTCGCTCTCCCTTCCGCTTCACTGCGAACAGCTCTCAGAAACTGCGCTTGGACTGAATGACGAAGGAGCATGTTTACTAGCAGATCTACGGTGTCAGTGCACTAACAGCACACATCGCAGGTTTCTCCTCTCACAGTCCTTTTTTTTTTTTTTTTTTTTTTTTTTTTTTTTTTTTTTTGACAGGCAGAGTTAGACAGTGAGAGAGAGAGAGAGAGAAAGGTCTTCCTTTTGCCATTGGTTCACCCTCCAATGGCCGCCGCGGCCGGCACGCTGCGGCCGGCGCACCGCGCTGATCCGATGGCAGGAGCCAGGTGTTCTCCTGGTCTCCCATGGGGTGCAGGGCCCAAGCACCTGGGCCATCCTCCACTGCACTCCCTGGCCACAGCAGAGAGCTGGCCTGGAAGAGGGGCAACCGGGACAGAATCCGGCGCCCCGACCGGGACTAGAACCCGGTGTGCCGGCGCCGCAAGGCGGAGGATTAGCCTGGTGAGCCGCGGCGCCGGCCGTTTTTTTTTTTTTTTTTTTTTTTAAGATTTATTTATTTATTTGAAAGTCAGAGTTACACAGAGAGGAGAGGCAGAGAGAGAGAGAGAGAGAGAGAGAATCTTCCATGCAATGGTTCACTCCCCAGTTGGCCACAATGGCCAGAGCTGCACCAATCCACAGCCAGGAGCCAGGAGCTTCTTTTGGGTCTCCTGCGTGGGTGCAGGGGCCCAAAGACTTGGGCCATCCTCTATTGCTTTCTCAGGCCACAGCAGAGAGCTGGATCAGAAGAGGAGCAGCCGGGACTAGAACCGGTGCCCATATGGGGTGCCGGCGCTTTACGCCAGGGCATTAAGCCACTGTGCCACAGCACCGGCCCCATCTCTCACAGTCTTGCAGCTGTGACTTGGGTGTTCCAAGCAGAGACTGGGTCAGATGGAGGACCACAGGCTCTTTCTAGCACCTCTAAACTAGCACTGCTTAGGATCTTGTCTGGACAGTGACACTGGTCCTTGGGGGCTTTTCTCCTGCAATGTTGGTTTCCTGTCTCCCGTGTCACCGACTCTGACTTGGAATGCTCCCCGGTACAGGTACAGGTAGCCCTGATGACACTCTCTCCAGAAAGCTCACTGCTCTTCCGCAGGAGTGGGCATGCAGGGGAGGCTGGGATGGGGACTCAGACCGGAATCCCTCCACCCCCTGCTAAGTCTGGGTGAGCTAGCACGCGGGAGCCCCGGATCCCCTTCCTGTAAGGTACTGGCTTTCATTGATCAGTTTTCTCTTTTAAGTGAAGAGCAGCACAGTTAGATTAAGCTCAGGGATTTGAAAACCAATATTGGGTGAACTAAACCGCAGTGTAACTTTGAAGTCACAGAAGGCTGGGACTGATCCTGGCTGTGCCAGAGATTAAACTTTATAAACTTAGAAAATGGGCTGTTTTCTCAGCCTCATCATTGGCATCTGTAAGCAGGAGTTGTTACTACCACCTCCCTCCTACATTTGCTGTGACGTTCAGTTAGAAAATGTCATCGCCTCTGCAGCACCAATGCTCTACACTTATGGTTTAAAATAACAATTACTGAGCATTATTTTTGTATTAGTTCTCTAATTTGTATTAATTAGAATGATTTTTTAACTGCAAAACCCCAACGTAGTTGGTTTAAAATTAAACAAAGTTTTTTTTCCCTTCTGCTTCTCTTTTTAAAGATTTATTTTATTTATTTGAAAATCAGAGTTACAGAGAGAGAGAGAGGGAGAGAAGACACAGAGAGAGCTCTTCCATCCGCTGGTTCACTCCCCAGATGGCCACAATCACTGGGGCTGGGCCAGGCCAAAGCCAGGAGCCAGGAGCTCCTTCTGCGTCTCCCATGTGGGTGTAGGGGCCCAAGGTCTCTGGCCATCGTCTGCTGCTTTCCCAGGCCACAGCAGAGAGCTGGTTCAGAAGCAGCTGGTTCAGAACTTGCACCCTTATAGGATGCCATCTCAGGCATTGCAGGCAGTGGCTTAACCAGTATACCACAATGCTGGCCCCAAGAAATTTTTTCTCATGTAGCAACAATTTTCCAAGGTATGGACAGATCCAGGGCTGGTTAGTTCAGTGTATCATCACCCATTAAGGACCCAAGTAATTTCCATGCTTGCTTCCTGCTGTATTTGTCCCAGTGGCTTTGTCTGCAGACCAGTCTCTCTCTCTCTCTCTCTCTCTCAATATTTTATTTATTTATTTATTTGAGAGATAGAGAGGAAAAGACAGAGAGAAATGTCTTCCTTCTGCTGGGTCACCCCACAAAGGGCCAAAACAGCCAGAGCTGTGCCAATCTGAAGCCAGGAGCCAGGAGCTTCTTCTGCGTCTCTCCTTACAGAGATTGAAGCAATTGGGCCATCTTCCAGTGTTTTCCCAGGCCATAGCAGAGTGCTGGATTTGGTGCCCATATGGGATGCCATCACTGCAGGTGGAGGATTAACCTACTGCGCCCGAGACTAGCTCTCTTTATGTCTATACCTTGGCTTACACACAGTCAGCATCACAACCAGGCACAATGGCATCCAAGAAAGATGAGACCATGTGTGTCAATGTCTTTAACAATAAAGAGAATCTCCCCCTCTGGCCCTGAACGAGTAGCTGGCATCACTCTTGCTCTCTTGTCACAACTAGAAAACTTGACACAATGCGTGAAGCAACTGCTTTCCAGGGTTGTCCATTTGCAGTCCAGGGCAATCCCTGAAGGAAGAGAAACAAATTAGATGAGTCACACAACTGCTGGCTTCCTGCTTAAGGAGCTTTCAGGACCAAAGAGCAGTGGGGAGACCCAAGCAGAGCATGGCAGACCCCCTGAATTTGGGCGCAAAGATCTGAGTTGAGGAGGTGGGGCTTGAAAAGTATGGGGCAGGGTACAGGAGAGGAGAAAATGATGCAAAGACCCCTCCCTGCCCGAAATATGCATAAAGGGAAACTTCGAGTCTTTGGAGGATGCTAAGCTGTGCAGACTCAGATTAAAACTGCAGGGAGACAGGCTGTAAATAACTAGCTTTTTTTTTTTTTTTAAAGATTTATTTATTTGAAAGGCTGAGTTATAGAGAGGAAGAGGCAGAGAGAGAGAGAGAGGTCTTCCATCTGCTGGTTCACTCCCCAGATGGCCGCAACGGCTGGAGCTGTGCCGATCGAAGCCAGGAGCCAGGAGCTTCTTCTGGGTCTCCCATGTGGGTGCAGGGGCCCAAGGCCTTGGGCCATCTTCTACTGCTTTCCCAGGCCACAGCAGAGAGCTGGATTGGAAGTGGAGCAGCCGGGACTCGAACTGGCAGCCATATGATATGCTGGCTCTGCATGCAACAGCTTTACCCACTACATCACAGTGCCAGCCTCACTCCCAACTCAATTTTAAAATGAGCAAAATACTTTGACATCTCACCAAAAAAAGATATATAGTAGGGTACTCCCAACATTTCACAGAAAAATGGAATGAAAAAACAAGCTTATTTTGGTACAAATTTTGAAATTCATGTATTCTTGTAGTTTTTCATAATATGTATTTTTCAGAAACTTTAAAAAACTCTTTAAAAATCAATTTATATGAAAGGCAGAGAAAGAGAAAGGCAGAGTTCCCATCCACTGGTTCATTCCCGAGGTACCCACAAGGACCTGAACTGGGCAGGCCTGAAGCCAGAGGCTGGGATGCAGCCCACGTTTTCTACACTGGCAGCAGGAACTCAATTTTTGAGCCATCGCCGCTCTCTCCTCACAATCTGCAATGGCAGAAACCCAAAGTTCGGAGCTGGAGTCAGAAATCAAACCTAGGTATTTCAATGGAAGATAGGTATTTTATTTTTAAAGTTTAGAAAGATTTATTTATTTTATTTGAATGAAAGGGGAGAGAGGGAGTAAGAGAGAGAAAGAGAGAGAGAGATCTTCCATATGTTGGGTTACTCCCCAAATAGCCACAACAACCTGGGCTGGGCCAAACAGAAGCTAGGGGCCTGGGACTTCATCCAGGCCTCCCACATGGGTGCAGGGGTCCAAGCACCCATGCCATCTTCTGATGCTTTCTTGGGCACATTAGCAGGGAGCTGGATGGGATGCAAATGGGTTCTCCAACATGGGCTGCTGGTGTTACAGGTGGCAGCTTAAACCCCTGCATCACAATGCCAGCCCCAGAAAATGAGTATCTTTACCATGGCTAAAGGCCTATTCCTTCAAGAACTGTCTGAAGTCTCCTCACGGATGGCAAATAAGCACCTGGGAGAATGCTCTGCACAATTAATCACGAGGGAACTACAAATCAAAACCCCAATGAGAGATCCTGATACACCACTCGAACAGCTGGTGAGATGTCAGTGTCTGACAACACCAAGTATTGACAAGGAACTGAAATTCTCTTACATTTCCGTTAGAAATTTTAGATAACATTACCCCAGCCTGTTACTTCCAGAAATAGTTGAACAGTTTCTTATAAACTTCAGCATACCTCTACTGCATGATCTAAAAATCCTACTCCCAGATATTTTCCCAAGAGAAATGAATATGCATGTCCACAGAAAAACACGCTCAAGTGTTGATAGCACCTTTACTGCTAATGGGCGAAAACTGGAAAGAACCCAAGGGTGCGTCAACGGGTGAGCAGATAAACACATTGTGTTGCAGTCCCCCAGCGGGAGAAGAAGGAATGATCCTGAGCACACCAAGGTTGACTTTCAAGAGCACTGGGCTATGTGATTGAAGTCACCTATCTGTACGTTGCAATTTTTAGGAGATTTTGGGAGAAGAAAAACAACAGTGGTTCAAAGCAGGTCATTGGTGGGCTGGGACTGGGTGTGCGGGAGGAGCTGTCCACACAGGCGCCCAGGGAACTTTCTGGAGAGATGCGAGTCTTTTATCATAAGTGAGGTAGTAGTTACATGACTGTCCACATGTGTCAAACCCCATCAAACCATACACTTAAACTGCTGAGTTTTATTATATGTAAAGTATAATCAATCTTAAAAATTAAAAAACAAAGCAACCCCAAAATGAGTAATGTTAAGAAAGCTGGGTGGGGCCAGCATTGCGGCACAGGGGGTCAAGCCGCTGCCTGCAATGCTAGCATCCCATGTGAGAGATGTTTCCAGTCCCAGCTGCTGCACTTCTAATCCAGCTCCCTGCTAATGCACCTGGAAAGCTGCGGAAGATGGTCCAAGTGCTTAGGCTCCTGCACCCACGTGGTGGGCTTAGATGGAGTTCCAAGCTCCTGGCTTTGGCCTAATCCAGCCCCAGCCATCACTGCCATTTGAAGAGTGAAGCAGGAGGTGGAAGATCTCTCTCTCTCTCTCTGTCTCTCCCCTTCTCTCTGTAACTCTGCATTTCAAATAAGTAATAAGCTTATTTGAAGGTGCATACATCCATAAATGAGGAAGCTGGAGTGGTTGCATTTATAGAAGAGACAGAAGACTTCCCCAAGAATCCCTCCTACATAAAACTCCTCTTCACAGCTCATGGGCCAGAATTTCCTCCATATGGTCATGCTTAAGCCAATCAGTGGCAAAGACTGAGCGCTCGGTGTAGAGCAATCAGGATTCATCCACTGGGACAGAGGGTGGAGCCAGCCTCCTTTGAGACCCCTCATGCAGCAGTGCTGGGAGGACCCCTGAATGCCACTGAGGTTCCATTAAAAAGGAGGACACGGGGTGTGTGCCTGAAGGTAACAGTAGGTGTCACCTCTCGGTGACCCAGCACCATCAAGGCTTACTTCTTCCCGCCATAGCAGCACAAGGCAGGTGCTGGGGTGGAGGGTGGCTTTCCTCCACGTGGAGATGCAGGGCTCCTAGTTCTCCCCTAGCTAGCAGCTCTGTCATCACAGGCCTCAGTCCCCAACTAGCGGCCTGGGGAAGTGTGGGGAGCAACTCGGACTAGACTAAGTTACTGGAATTAAGACTTATTCTATGCATCTGCTCTCCCACAATATGGCGCTGGGAGAGGAGTAAACAGCTTCTACGCAGCTGCCTCTCGCCAACTTGAGTGATGACCTGCAGGAGCTGATCCTGCTCCTGATTGGAGGAGAGCAGCGTACTCGGCGTGTGGGTAGCAGAGTTGGGATTGGTGGAAGAGGACTATAAAGGAGGAGAGAGACAACATGCACCAGGAACATCTAAGGGGAACATCCGGATAACATCTGAGCAGCCCCCGAGAGAGCCGGCCGGCGGTGTGCCGCTCCCCTGAGGAAGTGGGGAAAGTGGCAGGGGGAGCCGCCCCTCCACGGAGGTGGAGGGACAGCAGCCAACCTGGGAAGGACCAGCAGCAAACCCGGGAAGGGCCGAGCAGACAAAAGAACAGTGCAGGGTCCTGTGTCGTTCCTCCACAAAGAGGGGGAGCGACAGGGAAGAGAGTACAAAAAAGCCACACAACTGTTCTTAACTTGCCCCCTATTGAATTCACACCTGGCATTTCTGCTCGCACTCCACAGCGTGCATGAGTCATGCAGAAAACACAGCCCCCAGCAAGACAGCTGATCCCAGGGATGACTGCGTCCTGTGGAGCTGGGGCCATGTTCTAGCAGACGTCTCTTCGTCTGCCACGGTGGGGCTGACAGAGTAAAGGTCCAGAGACAATCCAGCAGCTTCAGTGACATAAACACTTCTCCTTTCTCAGCCATCTCCAGGCACATCTTTGCCAGAAGCGTTATTATTGTCCCCGTTTTGCAGATGTGGAGACTGAGGCCCAGAGAAGTAATCAACTTACCTGAGGCCAGAGAGCTTTTACAACTGGGGGAGCCAAGATGTTCCCCCATATGGCGACGCCATGTCTGGTTCTCTTCACTGCTCTTTTGTGTTGCTTGATGGAAAAGTTCACTGCTTTGGTCATTTGGCTCAGGTGAGTGTCAGAAGGAAAATGTCTGAGAATGGCCACACAGATGAGGAGCAGCTGTCTGCTTTCGCCATGGTGCCACGGACCATAGAAATGCTACCCCAGCCTCTCTTGACCCACGTCTGGATAAATAAGAAAAGCTTGGTATGAGTAGGTCTATTCAAATGAATGGTTCTCTCTCATTTGTCAGGAATCACTATTTCCCAAGACTCTCAGTACTTCTTGCCCCAGCCAACATCAAGTGCTTCACTGGCTTTTTAACATGCAGTGAGAAGTGGTAGACTTTTTTTTTTTATCATAACCGTGCACTGTCCTGGCCTTATATACATATACCTGTTTATCACACACGTGCAAGAGGCTGCAGCAAAAGGATGGTATGGAGGCAGGGCAGCAGTCAGGCAGAAGGGAGGGCTGGCAGAGGACAACTACAATTTATTGAGATTGTGGTACTTTCCAGACCTCACTTTTCATTAAAAACAAATGCACCACGCTCCCTACAGCTGTGGGGGCCAGAGGACCAGGTTGGAGGAAGAGATGTCAGGTGAGTTCATTCTGATACACAGTCCTCGGTGCATTGCCTGAAATGTGTCGCTGAGCCCCACTTTCTTTCCCTAGAAGAGAGAGAGAGCTTCTTTCAAGCCATTCACTTCTTTAATCAGAGCTCAGGAACTTTCCAAGTTAATTTATTTTAAGCAATTTCCTGCTGAAAATCCAGCACAGAGGTGGTCATACCCTCCATTTGAAGTGCTAATAATTCACATTGTAACTCTAGTCGGCTCCCAAGTCTGTATTTGCTGTACTTGGTGGACTCATTTTAATATTCCGTAATCGCCTTAATACACTATGTAATCTTGGACAAGTTACTTAGGTTCTCTGAGCCTCAGGTGCCTCCTATGTGAAATGGGGGGTTTGGGGTAAGTGAGTGGTTTCGCATTCATTTTTTACCCCAAATAAAATTATATGTGGACTCCAATGTACAAAAGAGATCAAAGTAGAACTACTCTAATGGGAGCTGAAGTGCTTATTGAGTGGACCTACTGTGTGTCGGGCACTGTGCTGGATGCTAGGGACCCGAAGCTTAGTGGAGCTGCATCACTGCTAGACGCAGGCATTAGATGCAGAGCCAGAGGCACGCACAAGGCGTGGGGGGATGGCAGCCTGAGGAAACAGGGGGAGCCCCCAGAGGCGTCACAAGCCACTGCAGCAGAGGCCCCCACTTGTGTCTTGGCCACGCTTGGGGTTGCCACACAACCACATGGGTTTCTGTACCTGTCTCCTTCAGAGAGCTGGACTGAAACAGGTGCAAGTTGGAGGCATGGAGGAGTTAATGTTGCTAGGGGCCACCTCAGTTGCTGAGGGGGAGAGTCAGGGAGTAACAGCCCCGGGGACAACCTGAGACACATCCTCCACCGTATGCCCATGGCTGTACTCACCTGGACAACACACACCTCGCTGGCCTTCTCTCGGCCCCTGGCCTCTTCTCCCTCTTCCCTGTTGCTGCTCTTTGAGATCCTGTTCCAGCTACAGGGCTGACAGCCAAATCAGTATCTCTGGCCATGTGAAGAAGCGTGGAGGGCATCCCTGGGAGCCTGGAGACAGCAGAGACTCTGTGGAGGCAGCAAGAGCTCAGAGCTGGCTGGCCCAGCCCCTTTGAGCAGTTGACTGTATAGAGTTGAAGGTCAACTCCCATCCATCTGCCCCAACACTCTCAGACCACTCCCACGCCTCAACCTTGTGTGCTTAGAGAAAGCAAACTGCTTCTAATATTTGCCAACCCGTGCAGCCAGCTGCACGGTGCACTTTTCCAGGGTTAGGAGGGGGGACGGTGAAGTGTCTGCTGCTCTTGGCAACCGTGCCCTTCTCCAGGGGCTCCTGTGCCCTGAGGGGCATGGCAGTGCCCTCCTCACACGGGGCCTCAAGTCCTGCGGGCTGATGCAGCCGAATCACGTTCCAGCCTTTCTCTGGAAGCAGAACTCATTGTGATTATTACCTCATTGTATTTAATCTGCAAATGAGGAGGTAGAATTTAAAATGCCTCTTGAAGGGCAGGAGGTGTGGACTAGAATTTTATAATAGGGAGGATGGTGGGAAAAGAATGCTTCCTACATTGAAACCGTGTGAATACAAAAAAAGAAATGAAAATGAGGGAGAAGGAAAATGAGGGAGAGGGCAAACAATGGTAGCAAGGTAAAAAGGAGCTAGAAGGGGGGTTATACAAAATTTATGCTTAAGTCCTATTCATTGCTAGACAGAAGCCGCAGGTTGGGCCACAAGCTTTCTAACCAGTGCTGCACTATGAAAAGGGAAATACCAGTGATTATAGTATTTACAGAGACCTGAAAATAAAAGGAAAGCAGTCGCTAAGGAAGAGCACACGTTTGTGTGCCTAAGTCCTAAGAGAGAGGCTGCCGCCGTTGCAATGAACAGCTTCTGTGACCCTGTCCTTCTGAGAAGCACAATGACAAACCGCAGCGGGCTGCTTCTCGGGACAGCCCTCGAGACAGGCTGATGGCATCATGACAAAATGCAATTCCGTGAAAGCAACTTTGCAGAGGTGCGGGTGGGCTATATTCGGGCATTATGCTCACTGACGGTCTACTGAATTCATCATTCAGTGGTAGATCTGAGGGGAGCTGGAAGAATGCTCAGACTGTATTTATTTCAGTTAGTCTTCCATAAATATTGTTTTTCCTCAGCTAAGCTTTTAAAAAATACGGAAGGGCAGTAAGTTGGAACTCATCATCTAGGGTAGCTGTTCCAGGTGGTTGCTTAAGCACAAAATCACCTGCTCTATCCATCAATCAGCCCAGCTGGGGCAGATCTCTGACATCCGCTTGTGAACGCGCTGGGGCTGTACCAGGACAGGTCAGAAGTGGACGTCCAGTGTTTTCAGGGATACCCAGGATTCTGCTCAGAAGGTGATTTTGCTATCTAATGTGGAGGTCAGTGGGTCATGGAGACCTCACAAGCTTCGTCATAGAGCATGAGTGCAGTAGTTTTAGGCTGGAAAAAAAAATTAATGCAAGGGTAACAATCCTGCTTCTGCTGAAGCAGATGTAAAAAGCGTTCAGTAAAAGACTCATGAAGTGGCTGTAAAATGTACATCCTGCAAGACAGACAACGCTGCTAAATGCACCCTGCAGCTGAGTGACTTGCTCAAGGAGACTGAGCTACGAAATGGATCCAAACAGGAAGATGCCTCCTAAAAAATGATAGCCCGGTTCCGGAATGTAGATGTTTCTCAGTATACAATGGAGTAAGATGAGCAGACATAAACTCAGCACACACGGAAAATATCTTAAATCAAAACTGCAATAGGTTAACCTAGCTACCTTAAACATACTCAGAACACTGACATTAGCCGACAGTTGGACAAAGCCTGTTTTACAGTCAAGTGTTGAGTACATCGTGGGGCTGACGGAGAGCTGTGGGAGTATCTTGTATCATCATCAGCCTGGGGGTAAAAAACCAAAACTTAAAGTTTGAAGTGCTACATGTTTTTTTTTTTTTTTTATTTGAAAGGCAGAGCTGCAGAGAGAGAGAGAGAGGGAAAGACACAGAGAGATCTTCCATCCACTGGTTTGCTCCCCAGATGGTGGCAACAGCTAGAGCTGGGCTGTTCTGAAGCCAGGAGTTAGGAGCTTCCTCTGGATCTCTCATGTGGGTGCCGGGGCCCAGGCACTCAGGACATCTTCCACTGCTTTCCCAGGCCATTAGCAGAGAGCTGAATTGGAAGTGAAGCAGCCGGCACATGAACAGGTGCCCGTATGGGATGCTGGCGTCATAGGCTTTACCCGCGATGCGCTGACCCATCCCATGTGGTTTCTACCGAATGTCTTTCACACCATAGCGAAATTGGACAATCTCAAATCCACCTGCCATAAGTCAGGGACCGTCTGTGATTGATCCGGGCCCTCTCCATGGACAGTAGGCAGCAGGAGTGGTAATTCCAGTTTTTCACAATGGACCACAACATCTACATATGAGCTTCTCTGTTCTCTGATGGTAGGCGGCGCACATCTAGCCCAGCCCTAGATGGGGGCATGGGGAAGCACAGCAGAGACCAACAGTGAACTTTGGAAGAGGGATGAGACAAGAGAGTTGGGTAGATGTAGATAAATCACACAATCTTGAGATTAGAAAGGACCTTTTTCAAGGCCAGCTTGTCTGTGCCTCACTCCCTACCCCCACCCCCACCCCCAACCCGTGCAGTTACTCCTTGATGGCCTCCCTTAAAGGGAGGTATTTAACCTCTGGCTAAATGTTTTCCAGAAAAGAGAGGATACCACGATACCACTGTCCATAAGTGTTTCAAAAAAAGGCCATGAGAAAATGGAATTATGCTGCTTGTTTTGGTGCAAAAATTTTTTGAAATCATGCAGTTTTTTCATAATACAAACTTTTCATAATTTTTTTGAAGACCTTTGAATAACGTACCTCCTGCAAACTAGGCCAATTCCATCTCCTGCAATTTTTACCCAGTGACTCAAGTCTACATCTCCTTTATAATTTTTATTTTTTTCTTCATGTCTATTTGAAAGGTAGACAGAGAAAGAGAAATATCTTCCAGCCACTGGTTTACTCCCCAGATTTCCCCAATAGCCAGGGCTGGGCCAGGTCAAATTCCAGAGCCCAGAATTCCCTCTAGGTCTCAAGTTCTTGAACCATTATCTGCTGCCTCACAGTGAGCAAATTAGCAGGAGGCTAGGTTGGAGGCAGAGCAGCTAGAATTCAAAGCAGTCCCTGAGATATAAGATACAGGCACCCCAAGCAGCTCTTTAAGTGCTGTGCCAAATGCCCGCCCCATACTGCATTCAACATGCAAAGCTTCACAACAACCTGAAAATAGCTTACTCAGCGTTTTCTTCTCCACCTCTTTCGGAAGAACCTATTTCCATAAAGGAACACCTCTCTGGATGAGGGTTGCCAAATTTAGCAAATAAAGACATAGGATGCCCACTTAAATTTGAGTTTCAGATAAGCAAGGAACGTGGTTTCCGTAAAAGTGGGCTCCATGTAGTATCTGGGACATACTTATACTGAAAAAGGATTCCTCTTTTACCTGAAATTCAAGTTGTGCTGGCCATCTTGCATTTTACCCAGCAAGCCCATGGTAGGTGCATTTTAGACTGAAAGGTTGACTTTGAAAGGTGCTGAGAACTTAAGATTCCAGCTGAAGCCCCAAGTGCAGCTCGAGGGCAGGGAGAAAGTCTGGCTGGGGCGATGAGGACACGCCCCACTCTCTCCTTCCTCTTTCTCATTCCCCTGCCCTCCAGCTTGCTTGTGAAAACCAGGATGGAGCTCTTGCCCAGCGAACCAGCTGGGTGCCAGGGCAGGTGGAGAATCAGATGGACCTCCTGTAGCCTTGCCGGCCGTTGCTAACCTCGGCGACACGGCAGCCCTTCCTTCTCACAGTGGATCATGCCGTCTCTATTCATTTTAGAAGCTTCTCTCAGCCCAGCGATGCCCACGCACGATGGCGGTGGCGAGTGCCTCCCTTTCTGCTCACCTTCCTTTCCATTGCCTTTGCTCTTCCGGCGTCAGTCTTCTCCCAGGCCTCTGCATCTCGCAGCTCTTTGGACACACTGCATTCGAAGACAAGCTCCCCCAGGGCAAGGCCAAGGGCATTTCCCACCTAATAACGTGGCCTTGCTCTGGTAGAACACTTTGACTGCAAAGACCTCATCTCATCCTGTCCCCGCTTTTTTTCTTTCTTTTTTTTTTCTTTTTCTTTTTGACAGGCAGAGTGGACAGTGAGAGAGAGAGAGACAGAGAGAAAGGTCTTCCTTTTTGCCATTGGTTTACCCCCCAGTGGCTGCAGCGTGCCAGCCGCAGCAGCCAGCACTCCACGCTGATCCGAAGCCAGGAGCCAGGTGCTTCTCCTGGTCTCCATGGGGTGCAGGGCCCAAGCACTTGGGCCATCCTCCACTGCACTCCCTGGCCACAGCAGAGAGCTGGACAGGAAGAGGAGCAACCAGGACAGAATCCAGCGCTCTGACCGGGACTAGAAACCGGGGTGCCGGTGCTGCAGGCGGAGGATTAGCCTAGTGAGCCATGGCGCCGGCCCCTGTCCCCGCTTTTCCTCTTTCACGCTTCGACCCTGTATGGCTGCAGCAACAGCCCCGTGTGAAGTGGGTGCCTGCAGTGTGGGTGGATGCTCTGGAGACACTGTGGGCTCATCATAGGCAGTTGTCAGGACATTTTTTCCCCACGATCTCCCTTTCAGGCTAAAGAACGGATGAAAAGAATGGGTAGTTGGGAGGTCACAGAGCAGCGCCAGCACTCAGCAGAGGCCTGCCTAACCAATTCAGAATAAATGAGGCCCCTTGCTGTTCTGAAGCTAGTCCGATGGGCATTCCATTACCTTCTCTGTGGCCTCACCAGACTGACTCTCACTCTCAGGAAATCAAAGTTTCCTCCCCCCACCTCTCCCATTTCAATTCTTAGTCTCATTCTCTAATTCTAATATTAAGTGTTAAATTTCCTTGTGATTAGTAAATCCTTATTTAACTTTACTAGGGGAAACATGAAGGCGCTTCAATAAATTTGTGACCAAATGGAATTAAAAGATGTTTATTTGGGGAGCACAAAATTTTTGAAATCCTTCCATACAAGGAATCTTCAAAAAGGTCATGGAAAATATGTCTCATGAAAGAACTGTGCATAGATTTTATTTTTTTTGCATCAAACTTAGCTTTTATAATTCCATGAACTTTTTGAAGTACCTTCATATATGTATACATATTTATGTACACAGAACAAAGGATACTTTGCTTAAAAATGATTGATGAAATGAAATGTTGCTGGGAACACAGTCCTTCCTCTGAGAATCTGCTGAAGCAGGGGTCAGGGCCATTGGTAGAACTGTCAGTTCCAACATACTAAGCCTGGGTTAACCTTAGAACAATCAGCAAATTCATTCCTTGGGAAGCTTTTAACATTTCCATTCTCAAAGTTAAAGAATGTGGTGTTTTTGTCTGCTCTCAGCAGGAAAACGTGTTCAGAGTGAGAGTGTGAGGACCCACATGGGGTTTTCAAGGCAACACCTGTAGATGGACAGATGATGTGTGTAGGCAAGCGCCAATAACAGCTGGTTGACCAGCACCCCTAAAGAAAATCGTCGGGATTCACCCTCCTGGGGAGTGGGTGTGGGTTAGTAAGAATTATTGGAGAGTGAGTGAGTGAGTTCTCCTGCTCCTGGCAAGCTCGCAGACTAATCAAACTGAGAACAATTGGTTGGGGCAAAAGTCTGACCCGTATAGGAGTTTACTCACCCTGGCAAATGAATCTCTCTCATAATAAAAGCTTCATCAAATTCCAGAATCATGAATTAACAAATTGCACTGGCGCACTGCTGCAGGTGCCCTCTTTCTTTAGGTAGAAGCATTTTTTATCCTTTAGCAGTCCAGGCTACGCAAAAGGTATGGTGGTTGTGGCCGGCTGTCTGGGGTTACTCATTTATGCTTGTCTTCTGCTACAAAAACGGCTTTTTGCTTAACTCACGACACAGGTGACTACCCGCCACCAACAGGTATCCACTTCAGGCCTCATTCTATTTGCCTTGCCTGGATAGTCTTATTTATTCTTACCATTTCAACTGTTAACCACTGTTACTTCCATGGCTGTAAGATGCACCATTAATTTAATAACACCTGGGGACAGTAGTGGGCGAAGAGAAGAATCCCTAGCACATTAGATATACAACACCGACTGTGAACTCATCCCTAGATTCATACCACAGCTAAAGACCTTGACACTCCATAATGTCTGCCTTGACCTACTGATCTTTAAAGACATTTTCGTTGTGAAACTCTTGTTTTTGGCAACCACTCCCTTGTGTCATGCCTGTGCTTGGAACATGCTGTCATACTACTAAGTCATGATTCACAAACTCCAGGCACCTGAAGAGCAAGAATGGTCTGACTCACAGCTGTAGTACCAGCATCCAGCGTGAATGCATTCTATACACATGTACTGAAGACCTACTATGTGCCAGTCATACTCATACTCCCAGCCTTGCATTTATTTTGTTCTCAGATCTACCCTGCAGTAGCACGAGGGATGTGAGATGAGTGTGCCAGACTGTTAGGCCCTTGCCTTATCCGTGGGATGAGAGCAGCATTTGAGCCATGCTAAACTGAACGTGATCAAGTGCGCAAATGTGCAGCCCAGACGTGAAGCACTCCGGGTGGTTAAGAAAGAGAAAGATGGACGAGCCGAAATCTGAGCTTCCACAGGGCCAGGCCTTAAGCTTCTCTGTAGCTCCAGCACCCTGCAAGGCCTAACATACGGCTTGCATTCGAGGATGATGGAATGAAATAATAAAAACTGCCCTGTGAAATTCTAGGAGAGAATTAGGATGGGAAGGGAAAAGGAATTACAGCCTGGGTGAACAGTCTTAGGAAAGTCTTGTTTTACTGTGGCAAAACATGCACAACGTCAACATTTACCATTTTAACCCTTTTAAAGTGTGCCATTCAGTGGCATTAGGTACATTAACACTGTGGCACCACCGGAAATGAAGTTGTGCGAGTCTCTCTCCGAAGGGTTCACACCCAGCTAATCACGCACTTGTTGGTTCAGATAAGGCTTGTTGGTGGGAAAAGGATGCCTCAGAGTGAAAGCCGTGTTCCCAGCCAGTTGGGGCGGAGGGCATCTGTGACTTGTTTCCCCTCACATTAATAAAAGCTGTGATGACTCCAACCGTGGGCACCAGTGCTGCTCCTTGTCCTGCTGAATCAGCCTTGTGAAGTTTTGAACTTGGAACCTCAATACCGCGGGGTCTTTTGTATTCAAACCAGAAGCACAGAACTCCACTGTGGGTAAGAAAGAGACTTCTGGCAAGTGGTTGTGTCCACTTAACACACACGAAGTCTTCGAAGCTCGCTCCACACGCAGCCCGGGCGGACACGCGGGCTCCGTGGGAGCGCTCATCTGTGGGAAGCTGGTCCAAGGAGCGCCACGGGGTCGGGGCCCAGGCACGGAGAGCGCTTTCCGACTTCGCCCCTGCCCCTTCGAAGCCAGTCCCTGGGCACCGCCCTGTGGGACACAGAGGTTGCACCCGTGGCCCTGCCCTCGAGGCCTTCCCGCCCTCTCAGTCCTGGCTTAGGAATTTTTTTTTTTTTTAAGCAGCCGGCTCGGGGCGGGAGCTGGGGGGCTCATGGCGACACGCGTGGGTGACCTCAGAGGGGGTACGCAGGGCGTCTGGGGGTTGGGGCCGGGGCAGTGGGATTTCCAGACGACGCTGCCCAGACCAACTTTTAAAGGTCGGAGGAAAGTTTCTCGTGGGGGCGGGGGCCCGAGGGGAGGGCTGGGTGGGCTGCGACGCCTCCTCCCCTTTAAGCGGGTGGCCCCGGCGCCTCCTCCGTTACCTGGAGCGGGGAGGGGCTTGGGAAAGTTTGTGTTTGTTGCTGGCAGAGAGCCGGATGGGAGGCGCGGGCGGGCGGGCGCTGCGGCTCTTCCCTTTTGCTTTCGCGGAGCGGTCGGGGCTGCACACTGGGATCGGCGGGCCGGCTCCCGGGCCCGGCCGGCTGCAGGAGGGAGGGCCGGCGGGCGTGTGAGAGGCGGGAGGGCGCGAGCGGAGCCCCGGGCGCACGTACGCCCCGGCGCCGGGATTGATCGGCTCGCGAGGAGAGCGGAGCAGGCGCGCGGCCCAGGCGGAGGAGCGCCGACTCTGGAGCAGCCGGAGCTGGAGGAGGAGGAGGAGGAGAGGCGGCGGGGAAGAAGGAGGAGGGGGCGAGCAGCTCCGCCGCGCGAGCATGGGGCGCCTGGCGCCGAGGCCGCTGCTGCTGGCGCTCCTGTGGCTGGGTGAGTGCGCGCGGGCTCGGCGGGCGCGGGGCACCGGGGCTGGCGGGGCGCGGCTGCGGCGCGCGGCCTGGGGCGCCCAGGGTGCCCGGGCGGCTCCCGGGAGACCCGGCCGGGCGGGGAGTGGCCGACGTCGCTGGGCCGGGCCGGGCCGGACCGGGCTGAGCCGAGCCTCCCCACACCTCACCGCGGGGAGCGGCGCGTGGCCGGCGGCCCTCACTCTGCCCGCCCTACCTGTTGGCCGCCGGGAGCCCGGCTCACCTTGAACTCGTGGCCCGGAAGGTGCCCGCGGTCCCAGCGCGCGTCCCCGGCACGGGGGGGCGGGAATCGGAGCCCTTGGTGTGCCCGCCATGGGCGCGCCGGGCGCAGCACCCCGGACGCTCTCGGACCCTCGCCGAGGGGCGGGCTCCGGGCGAGCCGGAGAGTCCCCAACTTGCTCTGCGAAGGTCGCGGCGGCCGGAGCGTGCGGGGACGGTGGCTGTGCCAGCCCTGCCGTCATTCCAGGCGCGCCTCGATCTTCTGCCTCAGCCTTGCCTTTGAGCGTTTCTTGGAGCTGCCTCGCTGCGTGTTTGTACACAAAGACCCAAGGAGAGCCCGGCCTCTCCAACTTTTTCTACCTGTTACTTTTCCTCCCTGACTGTCCCTTGCCTTCCCACCCCGCTCCGGAAGCCCCTGGTGCCTCTGGACGCCTCGGCCCGGCGCCCTCCCCCCACCCAAGGAATCTTTCGTGGGCTTTTCCCCTCTCCATTTTCCATTCCCTCTCTGCACAGACACCATCTTCACGTGGATAGCGTGGGTTTCGGTCCCAGCCACAGAAATCGCCTAGGACGTGCCTACCTGAGCTGTGGCTGACCCTGCCATTTCTGTGACATCCTTGAATCCCTGTGGTCAGTGGCAACCAGGGCGAGGTAGATCCTGTGACCTGGTCGGTGGGTGTCTTCCAAGCCCCCAGAGAGGGCAGGTCTGAGTCTGTGACAGACTGCATGGCGGGTGGTGTCTTCCCAGCTGAGCACATGCTAAATGGCTTAGGGTCCCAGGGGCCCAGTGGAGAGCTTTCACAGCCCCTCCCCTCCTGCTGGCACCAGGACCCACCCTGCCCCAACCCCGGGCTGTGCCTCCTGCTGCCTGCCACCAGCCTGTCTGGCTGCTGCTGTGTGTTCTTCCTTTGCCTCTGAGCCGTTTTCTGGAACTCACTCCCTAAGAGAATTCATCCAGCAACCTGTGTGCAGAAAACTTTGAGATCTCTCGTTGGTTTCATAGCACCTTGTCTGTGGTCTCTGATTCTAGAGCTTTTAATCTTTCTCCTTCATGTCGGGAAGCTTCTAAGTTCTGCGTTTGTTGCATGTTGCTGGTGATAGTTTGTACCCATTAATCAGCTTTTGTGTCTGCAACCCATGGTTGCACAGGTTGTATACTGTGCAACTCTAGGAGTTTATAGCCTGGGTGAATGAGTCCCCCTAGGGTGGTGAAGTTCCCAGCCTGCACACCAGTTAAGGGATGTGATAGGGGCTGGGTGTTGTGGCACAGTGGGTTAAGCTACCCGCTGGGGCAGCTGCATCCTATATCAGAGTGCCAGTTCCAGTCCTGGCTGCTGCGCTTCCAATCCAGCTCCCTGCTAATGCACTCTGAGAGGCAGCAGAAGATGGCTCAAGTGCTTGTGTTCCTGGCGCACATGTGGAAGTTCCAGATGTAGGTTCGGGCTCCTGGCTTTGGCCTGGCCCAGCCCTGTCTATTGTGGGCATTTGGGGAGTGAACCAGTGGATGCAAGATCTCACCTTTCAGGTAGCTGCAAATCAACATGAAAGAAGGCAGGTGGGCTAAGGTGGGAGTTGGAGAAGAATGGGTAATTGAGGTATGGGAGTGGGGCAATGAGAGGCTGGTGAAGCCAGCAGAAGTGGAGAAATCTGCCTTGTACAGCAGTGCTTCTGGCTGGCTGGACGTCTCCTATTGGCTGCGCAGGGGCTGTCTGGTGTCACCAGCCAGAGCCTTCTCACCGGCGGGCTCTCTGACCTGTTGGTGTCTCTCAGTCTCACTTGCCCTGGCTTCAGCCTGACCCCTGGGACGGCTCCCTGCTGTGTACCGCCTTGGCACTGTACTGATTCCTGCAACTTAAAATGTTGATAAGCCAGATCATCTTTCCTCCTGTGGTGCGACCTGGGTGTGCGCCCAGTATCACTGCTCTCCTGCACCTGTGAGTTCACCCTGTCTCTCCGTTCTGTGGCTGCTCCCATCCTTTCTGCTTCTCTCGCGGGCTCTCTCAGCCCAGGTCCTGGTGGGGACCCACTCACTCGCACAGGGTCTGACGTCTTCCTGGTGGATGTCTCCCTCCAGTCTCCCCTCTAAGGTTGTTGCTTTCCCTCTAGAGGGTCGTGTTGGGGCTCCCACCTTTGCCCACAGGTTTCTTAAGCTTTTGCTCCAAGGAGATGCTGCCCCTATGTCCTCTCTGGCTCAGACAGGTGATTCTGAGTGACCTGTCTACTCTCTCTTTGCCTGTGCCGTCCGTGCATTCAGTATGGCATTTGAATGACCGTCCGCCACAATGTGATCAATCCTGGGCGTCCCAGCCACATGCAGGGCACACACAGTGTCTCACTGAGTGGTGGGTGGGGACGAATGGACAGGTAATAAAACCACTGACTCTAAGACGGAATGAAACACCTGCCGTAGAAACCAGGTGTGGGGAGGAGGCAAGGAAGAGGATGATTCATTGTGACTGGGAGGTTGGGGTTGCTTATGCTGGAGTGGGTGACATTTGAGCTGAGCCTTGGGGATAATTAGAATTCTGAAAGAACGGATAGAAGAGCATTCTGGTCCCTAGGGAGAAGCATGGAGTGTGGATGAGGGAAAGAGCTGGGCTCATTCAGAAATGGCAAGTGAGTTTCTTGCAACTGGAGGTAGGTGGTGGGGGCGGGTGGAACAATGGGGGAGCAAACTGAAAGGTGGGTTTGGTGTGGGGGGCGTCTTGCAGGCTTTGCAGGCTGAGCTGAGAAGGCTGGACCGCGGGCTAGATTTGTTGGCCCGCTGGGTGCTGTCGGGCAGCCTGTGCTTCTCTCAGCATAGCATTTATTTATTTCACTGTATACTTTCTTGGTCTCAGTCCCTCCCCTGGGGACAGGAACCTTGTTGGGCTCATGGACTCACTGTTACTAATAGAATGTGTAACACATAGTGGGTGCTTGATAGCTATCGGCTGATTGAATCCATTTAAAGGTGTCCTTTTGTCCGTGGGAAATGGGTAGCCACTAAAAGTTTGCAGGGGGATGAGATTAACACACCAGGGTGATGTATCTGAAGAGGATTAAGTCCCCAACTGGGGTGCAGCCTGAACTGGAGAGAAGAAGAGGAATTGTGGAGTGGGATTAGCATATTCTCTTCATGTCTTTCTATTCTGTTCTGCAAATCTATTAAAATATTCATTAATGACAAAAGCATTACATTTATATTTTTAACATTCAAATGCTGTAGAAGGGTATCTTATTGCTTAGGGAGGTTAGAGTGGCCTAACATTGAGCCTCAAAGCAGAGCGGTGCAGATGATAGAAGTGTCTTTTACAACATGGCCACCTGGATGCTTCAGAAGGAGAGCTGGGTGGGGCCCCTGCCACACGTGGCTGGGCTGGCTCCCAGGCTGCCAGCAGTGGTGCTGTCTCGGGCCGTGCTCTCTAAGATCTCTTTGGGGATTGACCTCACCATGAAGAAGGAAGGGGGGAAGTGTGGAGGAAACTGGATGGTGGCTCGTGACCCACGCTTGGCAGTGGCGCACATCCATTCTGCACCTGCTCCATTGTCCCATGCCACAGTAGCTGCAAGGGAAGCTGGGAGGTGCAGAGAAGCCTGGCAGCCATGTGCCAGCTGCCATGGAAGAAGGGACTTAGGGGGCCGGCTGGCAGTCTGCGTGTGAGTGATGAAGGATGGAGGGTGATGTGCCTGCCCTCCTGCCCAGGTGTGACCGCCTCCTAGGTACCACGCGTGTCTGCCTGGGTTCTGACTCTTTGTTCTTTTCTCATAGCTTCTGTAGGGGCTCCGCACCTAACAGGCCCAGAGTAGCAGTCGCTGCTATTTATAGTGTGAATGGCAAGCATCAGGCTCTTCCTCATACTCTGCTATTTCTTCCACACAGCAACACTTTGAGAAAGGCACCGTTATCTCCTCGTTACAGACTGGGAAGCTGATGCCCAGAAAAGTCACCTAACAGACCCTACCGATGCCCCCGGCAGAAAAGTCACCTAACAGACCTTACCGATCCCCCCAGCAGAGCCAGGGTTTGATCGCCACTGCATTCTGTCTCTGCTAAGGAGAATGGACCGATGGGCCCCGCCACCTGGGGCCGTGTGTTGCTGGAGATTAGTTCAGGTGAACAAGCCTGATAGTGTTAGGAAGGGGAAGATGTGGGGTGAGCAGAGTGCAGGCAGGGGCTGTGCCAGCATGCACCTCGCAGCCGCCTTGCGCCCCCGGCAGGTCACCGTGCCTGCTCGGAGGACAGGGGCCACAAAGCAGCCTCCTCCAGGAAACACTGGAGGGGGACACAGCAGCAGGAATCCTAGTGAACGCATCCAGCTTTAACGGTCTTTGAAGTGCTGTGGCCTTCAGAGATTCCCTGGCACTCATTTCAGCCTTGTTAACAGAATTCCTGTATCTGCCAAGCTGATTAATGCCTGCCCTGGCTATAATTATTCTTATTAGCCTGCTGAATAGGAACTCTAGTTGTCAGTGATCATTCCTTACAAGGCAGTGGGGCTGGTCGGCATTTATAGGCTATTTTGTTTTAGGGATGAGCGGTGGAGCTGATTTCTCCCCCCGTAGATTGAAAGTACATTTTCATAAGGGCGCTGTGTTTGGCAGTGGAATAAGGTGCGGGCTTGTCTGTCGGTGTGTGTCTGTGTCTCACTTCATCAAGTGAAGCTGGGGGAAGCTGTCAGGGCAGTCCATAGCCATTCGGTTTAATTGCATTGGTATCTTAAAGGCGAGGTTGCAAGGCCATTTGACTCTGCTTTGGGAAAATAACTTGAACTGGCAAAAATTCTTCATAATTCATCTTCTGGAAAAGGCAAAGTGCTGCGGTTGGCACAGTCAGTGGTTTCTTGGACGCTGGAGTATTTCTCTCCACACCAACTGTAGTCTTTGGAAAGCAGGAGCATAGACTGTGTGGTTAAGGCTGTCGCGTACCAGCAATGTGATTCCCAGTAGACAGAGATAATGGCCCTGTGCATGTGTGTGTGTGCCTCAAATCCAATTTCCCCTCAGTACTCCCTAAGTGTTTGTGCTAGATTATGGAGTCACTAAGCAGCATGATTCGAGTTTAAGGATGACGTCCGGGGCCTTTGCTGCATCCTGTTTCACACCTTGATAAGCAGCTGGAACGAGAAAGCCTTTACATCACTCGGGATATTTCAGAAGAGCAGGAAGTACCTGTGGCTAGTCTTGCTCTGTCTCAGATCAGATGACGCTGGCCTAGAACGGCGCAAAGCAGAATTGTGTCTCAGGATTCAGGATGGATGCTACCTGGAATTCTAAAGAATTAGAGACGGTGTGCAGACAGATGGGTCATTTCTCTAGGCTTAAAAGTGAGACTGAGCCAAGACTGTCTTGATAATGGATTCCCCGTGTCCTTATTTAGAGCTGAACCAAGCCAGAACGTCCTAGCATATGGGCCAGGGCAAGGATCCCACATGGGTTCCCACTGGGCTGGAGATGTGTCATGATATTGATGCCTTGGCTCCCTAGGGTTCCCAGGTCAGAGGCCACCCTAGGGCCTGTTTACCCAGAGAGCTGTACAGAGATTCTCACTTGCTGTGTGTGCTGTGACCTGACAAAGGTTAGCCTGCCTTTCACTTGATGAACCATAGCCTTTGAACCTGCGAAGAGCTGTCGGAAGACAGAAGTTAAGAAGCCCAGTGGTCAGGTGAGCAGCTCCTGTATCCATTCAGCAAACACTGAGCCCGCCAGGTACCGGTCTGAGCCCTGGTGGGTCAGCCTCAGGTCTGTTCTCAGGGAGTGACAGCACACACCGGACCTGCGCTTGGTGCCATCAGCAGAAAGTGGACAGGTTCTTGGAATGCCTGCCTGCAGTTAGGGGGCAGCAAACAGGAGGGAGAGTTTCTAGAAGGGTGGGAGAAAAGCCGAGAGCACACCCTGTCGGAGGCCAGGCAGAGATGGGTGTGAGTGGACTTGTTGGAGAGCGTTGGTCGCATGCTGCTGCCACACCAAAAAAAGCTGGCAAAGAGCGGCCTTGGGGTTTGGAAGCTGTGGCGTGTGACCGGTAGCCAGGGAAGAAGTGGAACCATGAGCAGGAGGAGTGGGTGAGGTGGGGCAGGGACTCGGAGTCGGGGACTAGCGCCAACCTTTTCCGGTGGTGCTGAGTGCAGGGCCACTGTGAAGGCGGCAGTTTGGGGCCCAGCAGAGAGGCCTCCGGGAGACTCTGACCTCCAGCAGGCCAGCTGGGAGGCGCTGGCCGGGTGGGGCGGGGTGGCGTGAGCCAGCGTGACTGCAGGGCCTGGGTCAAGCAGACAGTGGGGTTGGCCTCAGAGTCAGGAGGGAAGAGAGAGATGGAGGGGCCGTGGCAGGAACGGGGTGGTGCAGAGTGTGGTCTCTGCTGTGTGCGCTGCCCTTGCAGCCCTAATGCTGGGCCCAGAGGCCCGGACATGCCAGCTCAAGTTACCTGCAGTCTCCCGTCCTTCTCTGCACACATTTAAACTTTCCCCCGTGTCTCCCGGGGTGACTTCTCCGTGTTGATCTGTGAAGCTGCCTTACTCTCTGCTCTCCGACAGCTGCTTCTGAGACAGGCTCTTGGAAGTAGAGGTATGAGCGGTGATAGCTGGGTGGCCAGTAGTCATACACGCAGGTGGTCAGAGTTTTTGCCTCTTGCACTGTTTTGGCCAATTTTACTCGAATTTCTTAATGGGATTGGGGCTGATCGGATCAGCAGGCAGCAGGGTGTGACATGTGAGGGACATCGGTGCCAGGTGTTGTAGGAAACAGAGACAAATCGGAGGTGAGGGGGCAGGTATGCTGGGGAGGAACCAATGCAAGAGTTCCCTGCTTCCTAATGAACGCCTCCCTGTCTTCTCTGTGGTGTGTATGTAGCATGCTGCCAGGCACCGTGCTCTCCGCGTAGTATAAGTCCCTGTGGTAGGCTTTGTGACCTCCTGCGCTGGGTGCTGTGATGTGCTGCCTCTGGATGGCTGAGGACACTGAGAGAGATTTAAGTAACTCCACTTGCTCGAGATCACATCGCATCACAGGTGGTAGAGCTGCTAGCGTTCAACCCCAGACTGTCTGGGCTCAGCACCACAGTCCACGGCTCCCTCTTTCTGTGGTCCAGATCGTTCAGAGTCAAATGTGTCTTTGAAAACACAGAAAGAAATTGATTCGGTTAGCTGAAAAGTGATGTTTGTTTCCATGTCTTTTAAGATTCTGGCCCCATGCTTCCTTGCACTCGCGTTTTGTGACCTTGAACTAGCTTCTGAAGAGCTTTTAGCTCCTGTAAATTAAGGATTGGGATAGCTGATCCCAGAGGTCTCCCACTCTGTCTTCAGAAATCTTTGAGTTCATGCTGACCCCTGCTGTTGCCATATGGGCCTCTTGGTTGGGCCTGGCTGCCCTGGCTCTGTGCCCGTCTTCTGAGCACTGCTTGGGGCTGCAGCCAGTGGCTGTTGTCTCTCACCTGCCTGGCCCGGCCTCCAGGGCTCTAGGAATTGTTTGTTGTTCTGTGCTTGTGTCAGCAGCGGCTTCCTCATTCTAGCTCATTTCCTGTGCTGTGAAACTAGAGATCTTTGGCTGGGGCTCCCTGAGGTAGGGAGATGCCCTCACCGCTTGGCTAACTGGACTTTCACATAGACTTCCAGGGAAGGTCACAGAACCAGCAAAACCAAAGCAGCATTTGCAGATCACAGACTGCTGCTTCTTTTGATTTTTTTTTTCTTAAGAGAGAAAGGGAGAGGCAGAGAGAGGCGTCTTCCATCTGCTGATTCACTCCCTTGATGCTTACAACTTCTGGGGTTGGGCCAGGTTGAAGCCAGGAGCCCAGAACTTCAGCTGGGTCTGCTGCAGGGGTGGTAGAGACCCGAGTACTTGGGCCGTCCTCTGCTGCTTTCCCAGGCACGTTAGCAAGGAGCTGGATCTGAAGAGGAGTAACTGGGACTCCAACATGGGATGCAGGCGTAACATACTGTGCTACTATGCTTACCCCTCTCTTTTTGCACGTTTTGATTGAGAATCTCAGCCCTGAATAAGTGGGGTTGAATAATCAAGTCTCAGCCTTCGGAAACATGACTTGTGTTTTCTTCCACGTTTAGCCTGCAAGGCTGGGGAGGAGCCTTGGAGACAGTTATGCCTCCCAGGCTCCCCCCCCCACCCCACCCCCGGCCCCCATACATCCCAGACCGCAGAGAACTGAACAGATGCAGGCGTCTTCAGATGGGTCCAAATGTTGACAGTGCTGTGGGTTTTATAGCCTTTCTGAAAGACAGGAGAGCTTTAATTGTCTCCAATCAATAGACTTAACTGGCTGAGGGGTGCGGTCCTGGTGTTTAGGGACTTCTTCCTTATCTTTCTCTGGATGGGAAAGGGATGGGTTCACAGTGATGCTGCCCATCACTGACCCAAAGGGTCCCTCCTAGAAGACGTACACATTGCCGGTGGGAGCCCGTGTTGGGGACCTCCGTGCTCACTGTGTCTTGGCTGCTGCCCAGCCCTCCCTGGCTCCTCTGCGGTGCTGCACACCACGCTGTTGCTAAACCCAGTGATGTTATCTCACTTGGCTTTGATGCACGTATTTTTGAGGCTTACCAAGAATCCTCCAGGAGTGTATTCTGGGCCGTGTTGGAAGCAGCTTGGTGTCTTGTGCTCCTCCAGAGGTGAAAGGGCAGAGTGCTTTATAAATGCGTCGGCCCTCCCCAGTGAACAGAAAGTGGAGGATCAGCTGATTTGGCATCTGTCCAGCGCACTGCCACTTTGCTTATGTTGCAGAGAGGAGTTAAAAAAAAAAAAAAAGGCACCACCTTTGGCACAGCTATTCATTTCTCCATTTTCTGAAAGCTGGCACTTCCGAATGTTTTCTTATCTATTAGAAGATGTTATAGTCCATCATTTTGGTTGAGAAAATCCATACAGTAAGTGCTGAGTTAAGACCCTGCTGCCTATGCCAGCGTCTGGCCCACGGAGGGCTCTTGGTTGTCTGAGTCGAAGGCAACACGGCTGTGACCCTGAAGGCATCATTTGCGCTCAGTTACTATTCTCTGCTGCGATGCACGACATTGCTGCTTTCCCTTGTAGTCTTGTGTTTTAGTACTTGAGCAGCATTTAGGGAATATTTACTGTGTTTCTGACACTGTGGGAGATTACAAAAGAATTAGGAAATGAAGCCCACAATAGCAATGGAACCGGTTATAACTGAACAGCTGAATGGATCAGAGGTGCTTGTGAAGGGGCTGAGTGAATGAGCTCTTAGGATGCTGTGCGTGCATGTGGGGCTGGGAGAATAACAGGGATGAAGCTGAGGGCTGTGACTGTCATTATGGAGAAGCTCTGTGGAGCAAGTGGGGCTGGGAAGTGGGGAGCCCGGAGTGGGGGGCGTGTTCCTCCCAGGTGGGAGTAGCTGAATATATGCGTGGTTGTCCCATCTGTGGGTTAGCCGACTTGAGCTGGGGAAGTCAGAGAGACCTCAGGGCACGTGGATATTGAACTTGGGGGAGAGAAAGTATATGAGCCAAACCACCCCAAGGAGCGTTGGCCGCGCCATCAGCGCCCCTGGAGCAGCTGGGAGCCGGCGTGCACAGGGCTGGCAAGGGGCTCAGAGGAAGCTTGCCTGCTAAATGAAGGTGATCAGTCAGGCTGTAATCCTGTTTTCTGCTTGCTTCTTACAAGGAAAACGGCTCACAGAACAGTTACTGATGTTCCCCTTAGGTAGTTCTGTGGAGCATTTCTTCAACACCTGATAGCAAACCCAGGCCGGTTTTCAAAGAGGGCTGGGGGACTTTAGTTGGTTTTGTACGGAAACAAGGTTTATACAATCGTGTGTTGTAGTCACCGGGGTCTCACTTTAATAACGATGCAGCCCGCAGACACATTTCAACCCGAAACCTTCAGTGTGAGTCCCAGGAAGCTTAGTGTCATACTCGGCTCATGAGGAACTGGGGGAGGCGCCTCGGCTGCCAGCACATCTCTGGGTTGTTGGGGAGGCCCCGTGCACCCTTGGGGATCCCCGTGCCAAGCTCGCTCATACCACCTGCCAGCACACAGCAGGATGGGTGAGGGCCTCGGAGGCAAGGAGGAGGCGCGCTCTGCATTCATGCCGTGCGATCCATTGAGGCGTGGGGGCCTCGCCACAAACACCAGAGACCTGAGCACTGAGTTTTGGTGACTTTCGTGCAGTTTTCCCAGGCATCTCTCGCTCCGGGCCCTTAGAAATGACTGTAAAATATGTGCCCGCCTTGCCTTTCTTTGCCTTAGAATAATTTTCAGTTGCTAGACTCTGTGGACTGCAAGTGAAGCCTGCATTTCCCAGGGAGATGAGAACGTATTTGGATGCAGCAGTGTCACTGCTCTCCACGGCATGGCCCGTGTCCACCTTGGCCGTGGGCTCTCATGGCGCCACATTCCTCCAGGTCATGGCCATCGGATCATGATGATTCATTTACTGTGGTGAGTGTCGTCTGTCACACTCTGGACCATCAGCGCCATGAAAGCAGGGCCTTGACTTTGCTTGCCTTAGTGTGTGGGAACTTGAGACTTTGAACAATCGAATTAATTTATGGACCTAGGAAACACTCACTATCCATTCAGAATTCATGAACGTTTTGAAGACCCCTCATATGTGGAGTCTGAAAGTTTTTTCAGCAAAAAAAATAAATAAATACACTTTAAAAAAACATTTAACTTGTTTCAAAGATGGAGAGACAGAAAGAATTCTTCCACCTATTGGATTACTCCCCAAGATGGCCATGATCATGGGGTCTGGGCCAGGCAGAAGCCAAGAGCCTGAAATTCCATCTGGATCTCTCACGTGGGTGTCAGGGACCCAAGCACTTGGACCATCTTCTTTGTCTTCCCAGCTGCATTAGCAGGGAGCTGGGTGGGAAGTGGAGCAACCAGGATCTGAACCAGAGTTCCCATAGAAGGTGCCGTTGTCATAGATGGCGGCTTAACCCACTGCACCACAATGCTGGCCCCTAGACTTAATCTTTTGAGTCAAATTTTCCATGACCTCTAGGGGGTGCTTTTGTATGTGTTAAAATACATGTATGCAGGGCGGCGCCACGGCTCAATAGGCTAATCCTCTGCCTGCGGCACCGGCACACTGGGTTCTAGTCTTGGTTGGGGCGCCGGATTCTGTCCCAGTTGCCCCTCTTCCTGTCCAGCTCTCTGCTGTAGCCCGGGAGTGCAGTAGAGGATGGCCCAAGTGCTTGGGCCCTGCACCCCATGGGAGACCAGGAGAAGCACCTGGCTCCTGCCTTCGGATCAGCGCGGTGCGCCGGCCGCAGTGACCATTGGAGGGTGAACCAACGGCAAAAGGAAGACCTTTCTCTCTGTCTCTCTCACTGTCCACTCTGCCTGTCAAAATAAATAATAAATAAAATACATGTATGCAGAGCATGTATACAGTTGTGGCCCTCCAGTCACAGAGGGGAGCAGGGGACTTACTGTTTTGTATGTGTGCTGACTGTCTGTTTTTGTTACTGCCATAGCATTTAGGAAAGAATTGCTTATGACTTCATTTCTGAGGGAGGTTTTTGCAGTAGAGTAGGGAAAATTTGGAGTCCACACATGAGAAAGAGGGATGAGAAGGGTCTCGCATGCTTCCTGCTGTGGGTTTGCTCAGATTTTCCCTTGGCAGTGCGTGTGGAAGGCCAATGGCTCTTGGGTTCACATTATTGTCTCCCCACTCCCTCCACCCCTTCCTGCCTTTGTTGGGTAGATACAGCCGCTCCCATCCCCGAAAGGCAACTATCTCTGCCTTCCGGGGCTTCACCCTGGTGTTCACAGTACAGAGATGTAGACTCCTTCAGGCCCAGTGCGTCCTGCCAGCACTGTGGCTGGGTGAGTCCAGGCCACAGACCATCCGCTTGTCATCACTGGTCTAGCGAGCAGCTGGCCAGGCAGCCAACTCGGAGCCCCGGCAGGGCAGTGGGGCTGCTGTGTGCAGCATGTGCCTCGGCTCACTCTCTGCCTGGTTCATGGCCACTGGTTGCTCTTTACCCCATGCCAGCCTGATTCTAGAGCTCAGGGCACACAAAGCATGGTTCCAGATGCAGAAGCATGGTACCTCTGGAGGAAGAGAGGTGGCACTGAAGAACTATCAAGGGTTGGTAGAGACAAAGGAAAAACGAAGCTGAAAGTTTAGAGAGAAGGAACAGCCTTTGCTTTCGGCAAAGAAAAGAGGAACATGATTGACAAGATCCCTTGTACTTGCACATATCACCACCTGTGTGTCCTCTCTACCTGGGCATGTGTTTTTAAAGGCCTTGGTGCCATGCCTGGATTGAGAACCTTTTGTAAGGATCCAGACAGCCTAGGTTTTTATTAGCTTTTATTAGCCCCGAGGAAGAGTGTTAATGAAACCAGTGTGGTGGAATTTGGCCTTTGTAATACTGGGATTGTGTTATTTTCTCCTGGGCCAAGAACCGGTCTCCTGAGCCAAGAACCGGTCTCCTGAGGGATGTGTGGCATTTGCTGTGATCAGACGAGCAGGCAGGCTCAGAGTGAGCATGGGGGTGTGTGGTACCTTCTGAACTGTACCTGCACTCAGGGCGGAGGCTGGAGAAGGATCTGGAATGGCTTCAGAAGGTAGACTCATTTGAGCTCATTAAATCTTGATCAGTAGGTGGTTTTTTTGTTGTTGTTGCTTTTTGTTTGTTTGTTTGTTTTTGGTCTGGTGGGGAATGGGTGGGTAATTTGTTGGGCTGAAGAAAGAGCATAGGGAAAGAAACACACCTATTTATGAGATGAGATCGGGCGTGTTCCGGGTGGTATGGCCGTGGATGGAAATACACCTGTTTACAAGAGCAGGTTGGTGCTTTCAAAAAATTTATTTATTTATTTGAGATAGGGTACTCCCATTCACTGGTTCACTCCCTGAATGCCCCAGATGGCAGGGGCTCGGCTGGTCTGAAGCTGGGAGCCAGGAGTGCAATGCACGTTACCCACATGGGTGGCGGGAACCCAGTTACTTGAGCCTTCGCTGCTGCTTCTTAGCAAGCACATTGACAAGAAGCTGGAGCAGGACTCAAACCAGGCATTTAACCACGAGGCTAAATGCCTGCACTCAGCAGATCAGTTTTAAATGAATGAGGACAACTTATTTAGTGGCCAGAGTGGAGGGTGAGGCTGTAGGGTCTTCAGTGGCAGAAGATTGTGATGGGAGATTGGGAAGAGCCTCGCGTGCCACCTGATGGGGTCTGAGCCTGACATCACAGGTGACTTTGTCTGCTTTCTGTCTGGTTCTTCCTCCCCCTCGATGCCCCAGGTCCCTCATTTCTTTTACTTACTTGATGTTTCAAAGGATTCTTGTCTTGTTGGAGGCTGGTCTCCTCCCAGCTTTTCTCTGAAGCTGCCATTGTTCTGTCCTCACTGATTCTGACACTTGGCTCGGTGCTGGCTCATCACGCTTACCTGATGATGTGGTTCACTCAGGGGGTGGGCAACAAAGGACCGCTGAATGCGGAATCAGATTGATGTAGTTATCCTTTGTTTAAAGAACACGGAAACCCAGAGTTCAATTCCTTGCAAGCCTACTGTCACACCCTGCTCCATACTGAGCCTCACTGGGGATGCTGGGCACGCCCCCCCCCCCACCTGTGGCATCAGTGATTGGCATAGCCAGGCTAAGGCACTGCTGGGGAGGAGGGATGGGTGAGACAAAGGAAGAGCTGCAAATGGGAATAGTGAGCAGGAGGATGGGGGAGGAAGGAGGAAGCTGTCCAAGGTGAGGAGCAGGAGAGAGTTCGTTACCAGTGGTCTTGGGTGCCTTGACTGCTCTTCTAAAGCCAGTGTGAATCCCCCGTTCTCTTTAAACCAGAGGCTTGGGGAGGACCAGGTGTTCACACAGCACTTGGCAGATGAGGTTGGCCAGTGTGTACATGGCTGGGTAGTGAGGAATGCTGGGCAGTGCTTGGTCCTCTAGCAGCTGTTAATTTGATAGATAGATAGTGCCTCAGCCTTTTTTGGTCTGCCCTTTAGACAGAGAATTGTGTAAATCATTTCATGCTTATTGAGTTATTTTGGTTACTCATCAGTATGGATTGCCTCAAAGTGTTTTTTTGCATCTTTTTTTATTATTATTGTTTGATCACATAACTTCTGGGAACCTCAGTTTCCTTATTTAATCCTCTCCAGGTTGAGTACTAAATCATGTGAGCAGGATTTGGAAACTGTAAAGCAATGCTATAAATGTAAGGTGGTTTGTGTCAATTACTGAGTCCTTAAGGGCAAAGCTGTCTGCTCAGTACTTGGTTTACTGTATTAGTTAGGCTCCATCAAGGAAGCAGAGGTATATAAATATTGTGGAATAAGGCATTTATTAGAGGAATTAGACCTTCCACAACTATGGGAGGAGCTGGGGGAGTGAAGGCCCGAAAGGGCAGAGTCACCAGCCAGCCCTCCTGAAGTGGGTGGACAAACTGAAACCTGCAGAGGCAGCCGGAAGCCAGGCAGAGAGAGGATTGCCCCTTCGCTCCCTCTGAGTTTGCAGCCGCACATCTGTTGGTCCTGGGGTCACTGGTCTGTAAGAGCACATCTGGGAGGAGACAGAAGTGTAACGGTCAAGGACGATCGACCGCCAGAGTCTGACGGCTGTGGCTTCACTTGTACGTCCCACATCCCACGTGAAGTTCTGTTTTGCCCCCCTCTAACCTGGAACTGCGTAATGAGAATCCTGGGACATGCAGTTCCAGCTTCGTGAAGCTGACACTGCACAAAGCCCCACTAGTTCATAATGAAGGATTCAAGGAAGCAATTTAGCTTGGTGGTTGAGATGTCCGTATCTCACACTCAGATGTCTGAGCTTGATTCCGGCTCTGGCTCTTCATTCCGGCTTCCTGCTCTTGCACATCCTGACAGACAGCAAGTGATGGCTCAAGCAGTCGGAGAGACTTGAGTTGAATCCCCATTTCCTGGCTTCAGCCCCAGCCCAGTGCCACCATTTTGTGGGAGATGAATCAGTGGATGCGAACTCTCTCTGTCTCTCTAATGAAAAAATAGTGGTAGTAAGAAAGAATTAAAGACTTGACCTGGCTCTGACCTCTTGGGATCTCCTGAAGTGATGTCATGGTTTTATGGCCTAGTGCTACGCTGCTAGGAAGAAGGAATTCAGTTGGTTAATGCCCAGTCTGATTCTTTGCTGTTTTGTTTTTAAATTATTTTTTATTTAGTTTCATTTTATTTGAAAGGCAGAGAGACAGAGACAGATGGAGAGAGACACAGAGATCTTCCATCATTGGCTCACTCCCCAAATGCCCAAAACAGCTAGGTCTGGGCCAGTGCTCAATTCAGGTCTCCCACGTGGATGGCAGCAGCCCATCTTGGGCCGTCAGCTGCTGCCTTTCAGGGTTGGATTAGCAGGAATTTGGATTAGGAGGGAAGTCCGGACTCAAACCCAGGAATGGGATGTGAGCATCCCATGCAATGTCATAACCAGTATGCCAAATGCCTCCCCCAGTGACTTGGTCTTTGATTTGAAATTTTTTTATTGGAAGTCAGAGAGAGGCAGACAGAGATCTCCCCTCCACTGATTCCCTCCTTAAATGCCCACAACAGTTGGGACCTACACCCAAGCCGGGAGCCAAGAACTCAGTCTGGGTCTCCCATGAAGGTGACAGAACCCAGGTGCTTGAGCCATCACCTGCTGCTTCTCAGGGTGCTTGCATGCAGGAAGCTGGCCTAGGAATTAGAGCTGGGACTCAGACTCGGGCATTTTGATGTGGGATGTGGGTGTCCCCAGCTGCATCTTTTTTTTTTTTTTTTTTTTTTTTTATTGAAAGAGTTAACATACAGGGCCGGCACTGTGGCTCACTAGGCTAATCCTCTGCCTTGTGGTGCTGGCACACTGGGTTCTAGTCCCGGTCGGGGCGCCGGATTCTCTCCCAGTTGCCCCTCTTCCAGGCTAGCTCTCTGCTGTGGCCTGGGAGTGCAGTGGAGGATGGCCCAAGTGCTTGGGCCCTGCACCCGCATGGGAGACCAGGAGAAGCACCTGGCTCCTGGCTTCGGATCAGCGCGGTGCGCTGGCTGCAGTGCGCCAGCCGCAGTGGCCATTGGAGGGTGAACCAACGGCAAAAGGAAGACCTTTTTCTCTGTCTCTCTCTTTCTTACTGTCCACTCTGCCTGTCAAAAAAAAAAAAAAAGTTATATACAGAGAGAAGGAGAGGCAGAGAGAGGTCTTCCATCTGCTGGTTCACTCCCCAGCTGGCCACAACAGCTGGAGCTATACCAGTCCAAAGCCAGGAGCTTCTTCTGGGTCTCCCATGTGGGTGCAGGGCCCAAGGACTTGGGCCATCCTCCACTGCCTTACCAGGCCATAAGCAGAGAACTGGATTGGAAGTGGAGCTGCCGGGACTCGAACCGGTGCCCATATTGGATGCCGACACTGCAGGCGGCAGCTTCACCCATTATACCACAGCACTGTCCCCAAGCTACATTTTTTTTTTTTTTATTTGACAGGTAGACAGAGAGAGACTGAGAGGACAGAGAGAAAGGTCTTCCTTCTGTGGATCACTCCCCAAATGGCCGCTACGGCCGGTGCTGCGCTGATCAGAAGCCAGGAGCCAGGTGCTTCTTCCTGGTCTCCCATGCGGGTGCAGGCGCCCAAGCACTTGGGCCATCCTCCACTGCCTTCCCGGGCCACAGCAGAGAGCTGGACTGGAAGAAGAACAATTGGGACTAGAACCCAGTGCCCATATGGGATGCCGGTGCCGCAGGCAGAGGATTAACCAAGTGAGCCATGCCGCCGACCCCCTCAAGCTACATCTTAACAGCTGTGCCACACACCTCCCCTGACCTAGTGTTTAAGAAGCAACTTAGGATTTTGCTCCTCAGTTGCCAGTGCCACTGCATCTCTGTCTGTCTTCCTGGCCATTCTTGTCCGTAATTCAGGAGAAGATGATGATCTGGCAGCAGCAGCAGAGTGAAGCTGCATTGATTGTGAAGAGCCCATCAGTTCCGATGGAGCGCGGAGTCTGCTTCCTGTCACCTCCTTGCTGTCGTGTTTTCCCCAGGGGGCGTTACGAAGGCTGAGAAGGTTTCTGCCTAGCAATGGCTATAGATAGGGCAGTGGAGCCAGACACTGTCAGGTGCATGCTAAGCGAGAACAAGGCGTACCTCTGGGCCACCTTCACCTTTCCATCCTGTTATGCTGCTTCTCCCTTGTGTTTCTGTAGCCAGGCACAGGCTAGCAAGGACTCAGGGAGCGTCTTTGATGGTAATCTGAGCCTCTGGGAAAAATAAAAGACTTTGTGAGATCTAATGGCCACACCTGGACTTTATCATCACTCAGAGTCCTTTCACCTTTTTGATTGTCAACTCTGATATTTCCGTCTGTGGCTGCAAACTCTTGCCTTTATACCTTTCATATTCCCTCTGTCTTTTGAACCTACTCTTCATCCTCTGACTTTCTGCATTCCTCTTTTACTGGGCCATTCTCACTCGAGTTGACTCCTCATCCTGGGGGGTCTCTGGTCGTCAGCCGTGAACTGTGAACCTTCTAGGGCTCTCGGCCATATTTCTTTGCCAGTGCTCATATTGTGTTTGAGTGACACACCAGTCTTCGTGGGTACGCCTGAGCTTCATCGTCTTGCTGAGGAGTCTCAAAGCCTACCCCGCTGAGTTTCTAACAAAGTACGACATCTTATTCTGTTGCCTCTGATGCTTTATCTAAACCTTTCTTGTGATCTTCAGCATCGGACCCCTTTCCACTACTCTCCTGAGCCAGCAGAGATCAACCAAGAGTTCTTCAAGCTTTTTACTGCAAAACTTCTCTGTTCTTACTCATTCTTTCCTCCTTTTTTTAAAAAAAAAAAAAAAAAACCTATTTATTTGAAAAGCAGAGTGAGAGAAAGAGAGTGAGTGAGCTTCCATCTGCTGGTTCATTCCCCAAATGCCCACAGAAGCCAGAGCTGGGCTAGGCTGAAGCCAGAAGCTTGGAATTCCATCTGTGTCTCCCCCATGGGTGGCAGAGGCCTAAACACTTGGGCCATCATCCTGGGCCTCCCAGGATGTATTTATTAGCAGGAAGCTGGATCAGAAGTGCAGGTGCCAGGACCCAACTGGCACTTCCATATGGGATGCGGGTTTCCCAGGAGAAGCTTAACCTGCTGAGCAGTGACACCTGCTGCCTTTTCTCCTTCCAACCTGGAAAAAGTACAGGCTCTGTCTTTGACACGCTTCTCTCTCCCTATATGACCCATGACTTTAAATACTACCTGTCTGCTGATGACTCTTCAATGAGTAACTCTTGCTTGGACCTCCCCTGAGCTCCAACTTAACTATGCAATTGCCTGTTCCACTGCACCTCCCTGTGGAGTCTAACAGAGACATTAGGTATAAAATGACCAGAAGAGGGCTGAGTGTGTGGCACGGAGGTTAAGATGCCACTTGGGATGCCTGCGTCCTGTGGAAGATGCACACTGAGTTCTGGGCTTCCAGGTTTAACCTAGATCAGCCCTGGCTGTTGTAGGTATTTGTGGAGTGAACTGGCTGATGGAAGATCGATCTCTCTCTCTCCCTCTCAAATACATATGAATGGATAAGTAAAATAATTGGTTTTTCAATAGCCCAGACAAGAGCCCGGCTCTGCCCGGTGCAGGCCTGCTTCCCGCAGGTTGCTCCAGGTGTCTCTGTAAGTGGCCTCACCGCACACGGCGGTGCTCAGGCCACAAGTGTAGATCATCCTCTGTTCCTGTCTTCCTCACTCCCCGTGTTCAAGAGGCCAGTGCGTCTTTCCCTTTATACGCCAGCTCTGTCCCAAGCCCACCTACCCTTGAGCATCGCCAGCTTCATCCCGAGGCCTGGTGTCCGCCAGCTTTTGCTTGGCCTCCGTCGTTTCCGTCCGGTTGGTGACCTTGCTTCCAGAGTGGCTCGGCTGCGATCTTCCACACAGCGGCCAGGCTTTCCCATTCCCCTGTTGGTGTGATCCTCGGCTCAGCCACAACCCGAGGTCCCTGCCCGCCGCTCTTTATGGTGCAGTCACTCTCATCTCTTCTGCCCCTGGAACTCACCAGCCGTGGCCACTGTGGATGGAGACTTCCTGTTTGCTGTCCTTGCTGTCTGGAGCACTCTCACCCCAGAGCTTCAGCCGCTGTCTCTTTCCTGTTGGATTGAACTCAAACCTGACCCTCTCAGAGACGCCTTTCCTGACCACACCTGGCCCTGGTCACTGCTGGATTGCCGTACTGGGACTCGATGGGCTCTATTGGTGGCCTTGTTTCCTCACTCTCTCCTTACTGGAATGTAAGCTTCTTAAGCAGGACTCCTGTATTCTCTCTCTCCCTCTCTCTGTCTCTCTCTCTCTCTGAAAGATGTGTTTATCTGAAAGGCAGAGTGACTGATAGAGACAAAGAGATCTTCCATTCTTTGGCTCACTCCCCAAATGGCTGCAACAGCCCATGCTGGGCCAGGCTGAAACCAGGAGCCAGGAGCTTCTTCTGGGTCCTCCATGTGGGTGCAGGTGCCCAAGGACTTGGGCCATCTTCTGCTTTCCCAGGTGAATTAGCAGGGAGCTGGATCGGCTATGGAGCAGCCAGGACTCGAACCAGCTAATATGAGATACCTATGTCACAGGTACCAGCTTAACCCATTGTATTCCAATGCCAGCCCCACAAGCAGGACTCTTGGCCTCATGCCCGCAGTGCCCACAAGGTGCTCAGGCTGAGTAGCTGCCTTCCCAGGACAAACCTCCCAGCTGTGCCCTGGGTCTCCTGTTGCCTGCCCTTGTCTTTCCTGCAGTGTGCCCTCTCTTCCTGCATCTCTGGCTGCCCCTTCTCCCTTGGCTCGCACTCTGAATCCCGCCCCCCACCACTGTGAGTTCCTAGCGATCGCCCAGGCGTCCGTTTGCTTGTCTACTTGGCTGCCAGCCTCCGTGGCTTTCCTGCGTGTTTGACATTGCTGGTCATTTTCTTTTCCAAACAGAAACACGGTAGTGCTCTACAGATACTGTGCAGCGCAGGTCAGCGTAGGAAGCAGCTCCTGCCTTGAAGGAGCTTGAGGTCACCTTGAAGTCGACAGGCAGGTCCGTGAGTAAGACAGTAGATGCTGCTCCCGACCCATCCTCCTTGAAGTTTTTCATCCCCTGACGGCTAGTTTTCTTCCCAGCCGGCTGCTGACTTCCCTATGCGTGTGTCTCAGCTATTGGAGTTGACCGTGGTCTTGTCCCTTTCTTCTTGTCTGTTCTCGCCTCTTGGTGACCTCTTTAACTCCCACATTGTCACCTGCAGGCCAGCTTCTTTTTGCCCACCTCCCTGCATACGTGGGATTCCACCTTCAGGTTAGACGCGCATTTTTTAGGGACTGCCATTCCAGCTGCCCGATGAGCTGTGCAGAACTCACCAGACTCTTTCTCCATCCTGTTTCCTTTAGAAAATAGTTCTCACCAGCTGTTGACCTTCCTGTGACCTCTCTCTTGCCGCCAGCTGACCCTTCCTCTCACACAGCTGCCTTTCCACCCCTGGCATTGTCCTTGTTTGGTTCCTCTTGCCTCTCCCCTGTCAGCTGGCTAGTGGGCTCCCGAATGCTCCCTGGACCTCCATGTCTGCACTGTCGTGTACCCTGGAGATCCTGTTCTGATCACCCTGCCTGTCACGGCTCCAGTGTGTGCCCACGTGAACCCTCTAGGGCTGTGCATTGGCTGCCCCCCCTTATCTCCAGCCACCTTCCTGCTCTGTGTCCCCTGTTCAGCCTCCCCTCTCCCAGCCACTTTTCAAAGGTCCAGTTTGAATATCGACCCTGCATAAGGCCTTCCATGAGAATGCCCTCTTTTCCTTTTGAGTGCTGTGTCCCTTGTTAGTAGCTCACACGCGCCCTGTGTGACAGCTTTCCTGCACACGTTATTGCTCTCCCCACAGGACAGGCGACTTAGAAGATCCTGATTTACCTTCCTCTCTCTGGTGTCACCTGGCATGGGGGCTTCTTGTTCAATAGTTGTCTGTTGGATGAGTAATATGCATGTTGTCTTAGGCTTGTCTAAGGAAGGCCCTTGCTGGGCTTTTTTATTGTTTTTTTTTTTTTTTCTTCCTTAAGTCTAAGCGCTGCTCTAGTATAACCATATTTGCTTTCTGATGGGGTTTTGAAGCACTGCCATATGTGACTTCATTACACATTCTCTGCTGGCAGTAGCTTGTCTAATGTGTACATTGCTGCATTTTCATCACTTAGGGACTGCCTAGATGAAAGCTGGCCTGGTCCCTCCCTGCCAGGCCTCTCGGTGGCAGACTTGGGGAGGCAGAGGTCTGGTAAAGGCACCGTAAGGGTGTGCAGGTTGACCTGTGTGCACTGGGAGCGCTATGGGCCCCGCTTCCTGAGGACCTTATATGGCCTGCCGAAGAGGGATTTAGCTGTCCTTTTACAAGGCAAACGGAGATACCATAAGCCCTTTAGTTTCAATCTTTCAGTGCTACCTGTACCACTGGATTCAATAGCTGCCGATTCTTATCTTCCAAATGGTTCAGATTGGAGAGTCAGATTGTGTGTGTCTCGGCGGCTCAGTGAGATGATAAACTTGAGCAATAATAGAAACAACTGCAAGACTGCTTGGCAGAGATGCTGAACTTCATAAGTCTTGACTTAGAATCATGTTGGCGATAATCTGAGAAATAAAATTATTTCCCGTGGATATCAAGAAGAGGTGCAAGGGGCAGATAACGTTTAGTCTTATTGGTTGTCTCTCTTAAATGAGTCCTCATTGTTGCCAATAACGCTATGTGATCCACATTCCAGGAGTAGATGTTTACCTTGAAAACCTGGTATGACTTTTCCTGCCTGTCCCCACCCCTTCCCTGTGATAGAGGAAAGCTCAGGCATTTAATTACTCTAAGTATTGCAAAGGTAGGGAAGTGGTTATCTGGACACAGTTAATTCTTGGGTTTTAAGTAACTAGTGCTGAGAAGTCAGAGCGCAGGGTTTGTAGGATTTTGGGATAAAGTCCCCTTCACCATTTTTGAGTGTGAGTGTAAAATGTGAAGGTTAACACATCAGATAACATTTGAAGAAATTGAAAATTGTTTTCCTTTTTAAATTTTATATTTTATCATGCTTATTTGAGAGGCTTAGACATTGGCAGAGAGCTCTGGTTCATTTCCCCAAATGACTACAACAGCCTAGGCTGAGCCAGGCCAAAGGCAGAAGCCCGGAGCTCTATCTGAGTCTTCCAGATGGGTGGCAAGGAACCAGATGAGTGCATCGGCCACATGAGCCTGAGCTTGAATCCCTCTCCTGATGGCTGTTAACAACAGCCTGTAGGCCATTTAACTTCTTCAGTCTCCGTTTTCCTCATACAAGTGACAGGGGTGGCAATATTACCCGACGAATGTGTTCTGGGCGTTAATTAAGGTAACTGGCGAGTAGCACTTGGCTCAGTGCGTGGCGTGTAAGAGACCAACAGCACATTATCATTGCTGCTCTTCACTCTAGCCCAGTCTTGGTTTTGAGAAGAGACCTGGATATTTGATAATAAACTAAACTGAATATATTACAAAATAAATACATGAAAAATGCTTATGATTTTAGCTAAAGTTGTAGATTTTTGAAAGATATACTTATTTCAAAGACAGGGTTGTGGAGGGTGGAGGGAAGGCAGAGACCTTCCATCTGCTGATTCATTCCCCAGATGGATACAGCAGCTAGGACTGGGCCAGCCTGAAGCCAGGAGCCTGGAACTCCATCTACATCTCCCGCGTGGGTGGCAGGGGCCCAGCTACTTGGACCATCTTCCGCTGCTTTCCTAGGAGCATTTACAGAGAGCTGGATTCAGCCAGGACTTGAACTGATGCTCATACTGGGTGCTGGCATCATGGGCAGCAGGTTAACCCTCTGTACAAACAATGCTGGCTCCTCTAGGTTATCCAGTTAATCAAATATTTCTTATTATTCCATTTCCTTCCTATCAGTTTGCTATCCATTGTTTGTGGTTACCCTAGACATTAGAACATGCATTGCCCACTTATTAGTGTCCACCAGTAGTCCTTTTACCATTTCCTGGATAATCAAAGACCTTGGATATCTGAGGTCCAGTTTATTCTACCCCTGCCCTCACTTTTTATGCTATTGATGATGTATTTTAGTTATGTGTGTTTTGAACTCCTGAAGACATTGTTTATATTGTTTAGTCAGTATTCAATAGTTGCCTACATAGTAACTTTCTGTTGTTCTTCTTCCTTCTTCCTTCTTCCTTCTTCCTTCTTCCTTCTTCCTTCTTCCTTCTTCTTTCTTCCTTCTTTCTTCTTTCTTCTTTCTTCTTCTTCTGTCAGAGTTAGGGAGAAAGAGAAGTCCTCCATCCGCTCCTTAACTCCCCAAATGGCAGCAACAGCCAGGGCTGGGCCAGGTTGAAACCAGGAGCCAGGAGCTTCTTCTGAGTCTCCCATATGGTTGCAGGGGCACAGGCACTTGGGACATCTTCTACTGCTTTCCCAGGTGCATTAGCAGGGAGCTGGATTGGAAGTGAAGCAGTCAAGACTGGAACCGGTGCCCATGGGATGTCGTGCTGCAGATAGCAGTTTAATTCACTGAGCCACAGTGCTGGCCCCTATAGCTGTTTTTTTAAAACTATTTTGTTTGTTTTTAAAATTTATTTGTATTTATGCAAAAGGCAGAGTGACAGATGCAGGTCTTGCTTCTGCTGGTTCACTTCCCAATGCCTACTTCAGCCAGGGCTGAGCCAGCCAGAGCCAGGAACTCCATCCGGGTCTCCCACACGGGTGGCAAGGACCCAGGTGTTTGAGGCATCATCTGCTGCCTCCCAGGGTGTGCACTAGCAGAAAGCTGGGATCAGAAGTGGAGGTGGAACTGCACCCCAGGTACACTGATAGAGGATGCGGTGCCCAAGTGCAGTTTAACCTGCTGCGCTGTAACTCCGGCCCGTCTAAATGGCTCTTATTTTCTGGGGAAAGAATGTACAATGATTCATTAACAGGTAATGTTTTCTGGTATTACATTTTTAAAAAGATTTATTTATTGATAAAGTTACAGAGAGAGGCAGAGGCAGAGAGAGAGAGAAAGAGAGAGCGAGAGAGAGATCTTCATCTGCTGGTTCACTCCCCAAATGGCTGCAACAGCCTGAGCTGCGCCGATCCAAAGCCAGGAGCCAGGAGCTTCTTCCAGGTCTCCCACATGGTGCAGGGGCCCAAGGACTTGGGCCATCTTCTGCTGCTTTCTCAGGCCATAGCAGAGAGCTGGGTCAGAAGTAGAGCAGCTGGGACTCTAACCGGTGCCCACATGGGGTGTCGGCACGGCAGGTGGAAGCTTTACCTGCTATGCCACAGCATCAGCACTTCTGGTATTAAATTTTAATGGATTTTATCATGGATTCTTGTGTCACTGAACAACATAGTGGTGTTTTTTTAAAAAAAGATTTATTTGTTTATTTGAAAGGCAGTGTTACAGAGAGGCCGAGGCAGAGAGAGAGAAAGGTCTTTCATCTGCTGGTTCAATCCCCAAATGGCCACAATGGCTGGAGCTGTGCCAAACCAAAGCCAGAAGCCTGGAACTTCTTCCGGGTCTCCCACACAAGTGCAGGGACCCACTTGGGCTGTCTTCTACTGCTTTCCCAGGCCATAGCAAAGAGCTGGATGGGAAGTGGAGCAGCCAGGACTTGAATAGGTACCCATATGGGATGCCGGCACTGCAGGCAGTAGCTTTACCTGCTGTGCCACAGTGCTGGCCGCCAAAACTAGTATTTTCAATAGTATTTTTAAGGCTGGTTGAGAAGTGGTTTTTGTATGAAGGTTTGTAACATTGACCCCTGAAAACAAATAAAGTCATAGTATTAAATTGTTGCTTAAAGACATCTTTATGGGGTGCTAAACTAATACAGTTTAGGTACAGAAATGTATTAAGCTCTCCATTTCAAACACTGGGAGTATTTGAAAAACTAGAGGAACATTTTCCTTTCCTTTTTTTCTCAGTTATCAACTGTTACAAAAGGTTTTGACAAAAAATTGGCAACGTGTGACTATGTAGATATTCTTTTTGATTTGAAAAGAACCATATGCTTTATTTTTTATAAGCTATATTTATTTTTCAGTATCATTAGCTCTTATTTAACCATATTAAAGGAAGTCTGCGCTAAATACCAGATTGTTTGTGGCAAACTGGAATTCTGTTACCAAAATTTAAACTCTTGATTTGCATGGATGAGGCAGCATCCCCGCTCTGCATGCAAGACACTGCTCAGGTTTATGTCTTCCGATTAGAATTTGATCTTTCAAGCATCTGTTCATATCTGCTCCACTTTCCCAGTGGCACTATAATGTAGCCATTGTCGGAGGTACTTGTGCAGGCTGAGTTGGAACGTGGAGGAAGCAGCACCCAAATGATCCCAAGGGAGAGGGGAGGCTTCACAGAGGAGGGAGTGCTGGGAGGCTAGGCCAGTTGAAGGAAGCCCAGGGGAGCATGGTGTTTCCAGAATGTGAAGGGCTCCCTTTGTCCAAGTATGAGCAGGAGGGAGTGGCAGGATGCTGGCTGTGAGCGTGGCCGTGGGCCAGGTGGTGGACGATCGTGTGTATCTTTTAGTCATTCCTTTAGTAAGGACTTACTGAAATATGTAGACTTACTTTGTACAAGCCCCTTTGCAAGCAGCAGACTTCAGCAGTGAATAAACAGATAAAAGCCAGTATATATGGAGCGAGTGTTTGGCACAGTGGTTAAGTCACCACTTGGGACACCCACGTTCCATATTGGAGTGCCTGGTTCCAGTCCTGGCTCTTCTTCTGATCCAGTTTCCTGCTAATCTGCATCCTGGGAGGCAGCAGGTAATGGCTCAAGCTTGGATTCCTGCCATCCTTGTGGGAGACCTGATTTGAGTTCCAAGTCCTTGGTTTTGTGCTGGCCAAGTGCTGCTGTTGCAGGCATTGGAGAATGAACCAGCAAATGGGAGATGTTTTTCTGTGTCTCCCTGCCTTTCAAATAAAATGAAAACTTTTTTTTTTTTTTTTGACAGGCAGAGTGGACAGTGAGAGAGAGAGACAGAGAGAAAGGTCTTCCTTTGCCGTTGGTTCACCCTCCAATGGCCGCCGCGGCCAGCGCGGTGCGGCTGGCGCACCGTGCTGATCCGATGGCAGGAGCCAGATACTTATCCTGGTCTCCCATGGGGTGCAGGGCCCAAGCACTTGGGCCATCCTCCACTGCACTCCCAGGTCACAGCAGAGAGCTGGCCTGGAAGAGGGGCAACCGGGACAGAATCCGGCGCCCCGACCGGGACTAGAACCTGGTATGCCGGCGCTGCAAGGCGGAGGATTAGCCTAGTGAGCCGCGGCGCTGGCTAACATTTTTTTTCTTTTTTTTGAGTCACTGCTTATATGAAACTTATATTCTAAATGGGAAAAATAAGACAATAATAGTAAAAATACCAAAATGCACATGTAGTATATGGGTGATAAATGATAAGAAAATTCGAGAGGGGCAAGAATGGAGGGGGGTTGTCGTTTTAGGATGGTTGGGAAAGGCCTCTCCAAGCAGACAGCCTGGGAATAAAGATCGGAGACGGTGGGGTGGATGTCTTAAGAATATCCTGGGCACGGGGCTGGTGCTGATGGGTTAAGCATCTGCCTGTGGCACTGGCATCCCATATGGGTACCAGTTTGAGTCCTCGCTGCTCCACTTCTAATCCAGCTCCCTGCTGATGGCCTGGGAAAGCAGTGGAAGATGGCCCAAGTCCTTGGGCCCCTGCACCATGTGGGAGACCCCTAAGAAACTCCTGGCTTCAGCTCAGCTCCAGCTGATGCGGCCATCTGGGGAGTGAACCAGTGGATGGGAGACCTCCCTTTGTGTCTGTAACTCTACCTCTCAAATACATAAGTAAAAATATTAAAAAAAAAAAAAAAAAAAAAAAGAATGTCCTGGGCTGAGGCAATATGGCAATATGCAAAGGCCCTGAGGTTGGAGTGGGTCCTCTGGGTTCCTTGAACCCAGAGGAGGAAAATATGGCTGGGTGTAGTGGAGAGAGAGAGAGGAGCAAAGGGGGCCTGGCCCTCTGGGGCTTGGTGGCCTCTGCGAGGATCGTGGGTTCTTTCTGGATGAGATGTAGAGTGACTGGAGAGTTCTGACCCAGGAGTCATGTCTTTAAAGGATCACTTTGTTGGGGCTGGCACTTTGGCTTAGTAGGTTAAGCATTCTCCTGCAATGCTGGCATCCCATAGGGGTACCGGTTAAGGTCCCGGCTGCTCCACTTCAATCCAGCTCCTGCTATGGTCTGAGAAAGCAGTGGAAGATGGCCCAAGTGCTGGGATCCCTGCAGCCCCATGGGAGACCTAAAAGAAGCTCCTGGTTCCTTCGGATCAGCCCTGCTCTGGCCATTGTAGCCATTTGGGGAGTGAACCAGTGGATGGAAGATCTCTCTCTCTCTCTTTCTCTCTGTCTCTCAAAGATATGAATAAAAAGATGACTTTGTTGTGTTGAGTGGTGAGGAGGGCTGTTGAAATCATGCAGACTCGAAGGGTGGAGGTTGGCCCAGGGTGTTGAGTCAGGGGTCTGGAGGACCCCACAGGTGACAAGGAAGGAGCTGTGAAAGGCTTGGTCCATGGAGCGATGTAGGATTTGTGTGTTAAGAAGATGATTTTGGCAGCCACGTGGAAGGAGGATTGAAGAGTTGAGACAAGGGGCAGGGTCAGTTCCCAAAGCTGCGGTCTCTAAGAATAAAGATGGAGACAGTACGAGAGCTGCACTGGCTGACGCTTGGAGGTCCTGCAGGCAGTCTCATCGACCCTCGCCAGCGTCTTGGCAAGGGATGGGCATTGAGCAGATTCACCTGCTGGGAAACTCCTTTGGGAACCTTGGCCCAGGAAGCAGGGTGAATGGTGGCGGACAGGTTAGTTCTAGGGACAGCCTTCCCTGCGGGTAGCTGCAGACCCCTGCCACGTGCCGGCGGGCTCAGCCGTGAGTGCTGTCGGCGCAGTAGCTGCCTCCATCTTCCCGGCAGGTCTGCGTTTCCCAGCCGAGGAGACTCACGCATGAGGAGATGAAACACTGGGCCGTGTGGCCTCTGAAGCAGCTCCACCACGATGCTCCCGGCTGTCTCCCGGGGAGACTGATTTGCCTAGGCCTCTCTAAAAGTAAATGCAGGGGCAGGGTCTGGCCTGCTGGTAAGATGCCCACGACCAGTATTGGAGTGCCTGGGTTTGATGCCTGGCTCTGGCTCAAGACTCCAGCTTCCTGCTACAGTAGATGCTGGGAAGCAGCAGGTGATGGCTCAAGGGACTGGATTCCTGTCACCCATAGCCACGCGGGAGACGTGGGTCGAGTTCTTGGCTACCAGCTTTGGCCTGGCTCAGCCCTGGCGATTTTCAGCATTTGGGGGGAGTGAACTAGGAGATGGAAGTGTTCTCTCTCTCTTTCTGCTTTACAAATAAAGGAAATGTAAAATAGGTGCTCATCTCTTTGTGAATCATGATGATGATGACTTCAGAGAGGTGATCACTGCTGGTGCTAAGTACTCATATGAGTGGTCTTCAAAAAGGGTGTGGAAAATATGTATCATGAAAAAACTATACACATGAATTGCAACATTTTGTACCAGTTTTTTTTAACGATGTATTTATTTGAAAGGTGTAATGACAGATAGAGACAGAGATCATCCATCTGCTGCTTCATTCCCCAAATGGCTGCAACAGTTGAGGCTGGGCCACTCTGAAGCCAAGAACCTGAAACTCCATGTGGATCTCCCACATGGATGGCAGCACGTCAAGTACTGAGCCATCGTCTGCTGCTCCCCAGACACATTAGCAGGGGGCTGGATCGGAAGCAGAGGAGCTGGGACTGAAACCAGCGCTTTGATATGGGATGCAAGCATCCCAAGCAGTGTTAACTCACTCTGTACCACAGTGTCCATCCCAAATGTATGTGTGTGTGTGTGTGTGTGTTTAAAGATATGTTTATTTGAAAGGTGAGAAGGTGAGTGAAAGAGAAAAGGAGAGGGTGAGAGAGATCTTCTATCTGCTGGTTCATTCCCAGATAGGCACAATAGCCAGGTCTGGCTAAGGCCAGGAGCCAGGAACTGCATCATCCTGGTCTCCCATGTGGGTGGCAGAGGCCCAAGTACTTGGGCCACTGTCCCGGATGCATTAGCAGGGGGGCTGGTTTGAAATGAAGTAGCTAGGCCTCAACTGGCACTCCAGTATGGGATGCCAGCCTCCCAGTGCAGTGGTTTTACTTGCTGTGCCACGTTGCTAATTCTCCCAGATATATATATATATATATATATATATATATATATATATATTTTTTTTTTTTTTTTTTTTTGACAGGCAGAGTGGATAGTGAGAGAGAGAGACAGAGAGAAAGGTCTTCCTTTTGCCGTTGGTTCACCCTCCAATGGCCGCCACGGCTGGCGCGCTGCGGCCGGCACACCGCGCTGATCCAAAGGCAGGAGCCAGGTGCTTCTCCTGGTCTCCCATGGGGTGCAGGGCCCAAGCACTTGGGCCATCCTCCACTGCCTTCGCTGGCCACAGCAGAGAGCTGGCCTGGAAGAGGGGCAACCGGGACAGAATCCGGCGCCCCGACCAGGACTAGAACCCGGTGTGCCGGCGCCGCTAGGTGGAGGATTAGCCTAGTGAGCCACGGCGCCGGCCCCAGATATATCTTATGTTACCATTTTTCACAAACTTTTTGAGGTATTGTCATATTACTTCAGTGCTGTTTTGAGATACCAGTGACAGAAATGAGCTTTAAAAATATGAAGCGGGAAGGGTGGGTGTGAGTAGAATTGGAAGAAACTGAAGTGTCCTTGGTAAGAGGGTGTGTGTGTGTGTGTGTGTGTGTGAAATGGTCCAGAAGGAGTGGCTGGGTCCCGCAGCTCAGAAGCTGCATCGGGTCAGTGGGTTGCACTCCGTCCCCCTCTCTGGCCCTGTTGGGTCTCTGATATGTGGATGGCTCCCGTGGTCCGAGTGAGCCTCAATTCTAGCGGAAGTGGAGGTGTCTGGACCAGAAGCTGCAGCATATATGAGCTGGGGAATGTCTGATTTTCCTGGCTTCTGGCTCTGGGATAGAAGGTGTAGGGTCAGCCCCACCTGAGGGACAGGGAGTGCTGTCGCAGGGTACAAGTGGGAATGGGAGGCGTGGGGACGGGGGTGTTGCCTTGAGGGGAGGGGAGGGAGCAGTAGCCTGTTCCAGCAGCTCTCCCACAGTATATGGGCTTCGTTGCTCCGTTTTCTGCAGGGAGATAGGCCTGCACACACAAGCGGTGTTACCACCAGCAGCAACTATCTGTAAGGAGGGCCTGTGATGCAGGGTTCTGCAGCTTTTCTTAGAACTGGAGTTCAGGCTGGCCCTGGCCCCAGCTGGGCCCCATGCTCAGCAGGCATATGATCCTCCCACGCTCTTTTCTTGCATGGCCACTTCCTTTCCCTTCTCAAGGTGAATGGCCATGGGTGAAGAAAGCCAGAAATAGCTTTAAGAAAGTGCTCCTCAACTTTTTTTTTTTTTTTAACCCTGACCCAAATCAAGATATGAGGTTTTCTTTCATGGTAATCCGATTCACACATAGTTTTCTTTACTTAATAAATCATAATGAAACAGCATGTACCCCTTGCTAAGGGCGGTGCACCCCAACACTTTCCATTCTATTTAGTTTCATTGGAACTCTTACATGTGCTGGTCACAACCATTACACATTCATTTCACAGCCCTCAGAAGGGTGACGACCCAGAGTTTGAAAAACATGAATATAACCCACAAAAAACCAAGCAGCATTAAGACATTGGCTGGAGCTGCTACAACAAAGTCCCACAAAAGGGGAACATACAGGACCGAATTCTGTTTCTGTACAGTTGAAGATGGTGGAGTCGGCAGTCTACCCGCCCCAGAGCCTGGTGGCGGCAGGGGCAGTTTTTGGTGTTCCTTGGCTTGCAGTCTCCTCGCCGCCTCTGCCTTCACCCTCACAGGTGTTCTCCTGGGGTGCATGTCTGTGCCCATTACACCCTGTTTAAGGATGGCAGCCACTTTGCATTAGAGGCGCACCCTGTTCCACTGTGACCTCATCACAGCCAGTTACACCTTCAGAGTCCCATTCCCAACGTCCCGTTCCGAGGTCCTGGGGCTTGGGCTTCCATGTCTGAATTCTGGGTAGGGGACACTATTGCATTTGTAATAAATGATTTAAAAAAAAAACTCAAGACTGAAAAGAAAGTTCCTCTTTTATTGAACCCTTGCTACGCGGCAGAACCTCAATTAGGCACTTTATTACATTCATAAAATGAAGCCTTCTTGCCCCGTCTTAGAGCTGAGGAAGCTGTCTGATCGAAACACAGGTCTCCTTGGTGTCGGAGCCCACGCCTTCTCCCGGGTGGCTTATCGCTCCGGGTGTGCACTGAGCATCAAGAAGGAGCCACAGTGCTCTTTCTGGTCCTAACTGAAATGTAAAGTTAGGCAGTAATTGCACCGTGACATTGTTCTGAAGTTCACTGCCGTGAGGTGAGGACATCTTAAAGGACTCGCAGTCACCAGTCCCCAGGGCTCCAAGAGGGGCCTGTGCCTGGGAACACCCGGGAGCCAGCACTGCCTCGCTCACAAGGCCCAGCGGCCAGCCAGGCTCGCTCCCTTTGTACTGCCCCGTCTCCCTCTGAGTTTAGATCAGAGGGAAGAGTAGAGAGAAGGAAATGAGCCAGAAAATAGAGAATTAATACTTGGTAGAATCATCATATTTTAAAAGTAATTTATAGGCAATGTCAGATAACAGGAGTTAAATCATTTTATCAGCAAGCCACTCTGGGGTTTAGGAATTGGCGACTATTCTTGTGAATCTGGTCTCGCAGGTCGCAGGGAGTGGTCTGTAGGGTTGAGGGTTGATGCAGGGTGGGCAGACATGCAACCCCTGGATTAGCTGTGTGCTTTCCTTTTGCACACGCAGTTCTCCATCAGCCCAAGTGATGTGCCGTGTTGGACAGCAGCAGAAAGGAGAGGCTGGCCAGGTTTTTTTGTTTTGCCTGTTTTAATACCTCACCGACCTCCCCTTCAATCCCAGGGAGCTGGCTGAGTGAGAGGTGCTCATTTCAGGGTTGTGTTCCGGCTCATCCTCCTAGGGACGGGCCTAGCCTCCTCCCGCACAGACACCACCGGCCGCCTCTGTGCTTCTGTGCCTGTGAGCAGGAGCCCCCACGGGGCCGCAGCCTTTATCCTGGGAAGCCCTTCTGTGACGGAAGACCCGCCTCTGTTCTCTTGTCGTTGCAGCGCTGTGTCGGGGGCGCGTGGTGAGAGTCCCTGCGGGGACCCTGGTCCGGGTGGTGGGCACCGAGCTCATCATCCCCTGCAACGTCAGCGACTATGACGGCCCCAGCGAGCAGAATTTCGACTGGAGTTTCTCGTCCTCGGGCAGCAGCTTTGTGGAGCTGGCCAGCACCTGGGAGGCGGGCTTCCCAGCCCAGCCGTACCGGGAGCGGCTGCAGAGGGGCGACATCCTGTTGAGGCGAACGGCCAATGACGCCGTGGAGCTGCACATACGGAACGTCCAGACCCCGGACCAAGGCCACTACAAGTGCTCAACGCCCAGCACGGATGCCACTGTCCAGGGCAACTATGAGGACACCGTGCAGGTTAAAGGTACAGTACTATAGAGGGGTCTCCGTGCCCAGGGCCAGGTCTCCCTCTGCCACTTGCCTACGGCTGATTGAACTCCTCTGGGGCTTGGGTCCCCTCCCCGTGTCCGATGGAGTCACAGTGGCTTGCCTAATTGAAGGCAGGTGACTTCTGAGGGCCTGGTGTGACCCCGCAGCTTCTCACAGCCAAGGAGTGAAATAGCCTGGGTGGGGCTGGAGAGCCCAGCTCTGGTAGTTCATGCTCTTGAGTCCAGTTGCATGCCAGACTACTTGTCAGCTGTGTGGCCATGAGCATGACCAGCCTCAGCTTCCTCCCTGTGCCACCGTGTCCACCTTCAAGGTTGTGAAGAAGTGGTAAGGTGCAAAAGCCTTCGCATAGAGCCCTAGTAAGTGTTCAGGGGTGACAAGGAGGGGGTGCCCAGGTTGATGGAGGGGGTGCCCAGGTTGATGTTCAGGTTCATGGGCAGAACAGATGCTTTGAAGTGCAGGTCTTTGTGACCTTCCTGGTTTAAGGACCTGTTTCTACCAGATGTCGTATGTGTTCTGCAGAGAGAGCATGACATGGTCATGGCCAGCTTGCTGTCTTCACCGTGCTATGTGTACGGGATGTTTGGGGTTTGCTTTTGGTTTTGCCATTTTCCGTGTCCTCTTAAGATTTACTTTCAGTTCTCTGAACGTTCAGTTCACATTCAGTTCTCTAAACCCCTGTAAAGAAGGTAAGGTCAGGATATTCCATGATTTAGTCACGAGGAAATGAAAGAACATAGAGTAATTACTTGCCCAAAATCACACAGCTAACTAGTGAATGAGCAAGAACAAAGAATTTTAATTGGAGGCTGACAAAATAGAAGATTATTATTATTACCCAATTATGCATTTATTTGTGCCTTGCCGTATTCCCCCTGAAAATTATATCTGGGTAGCAATGGATATAATTATCAGGAATGCAGAAAACGCGCATGATGATATAAAAAGACAGTGCTGGTCCGGGCACTCATTCCCTCTGTAGCGATTTGTTGAACCCTCCCATTTCTCAGATGCTGTTCGCTCACTGGGCAGGCGAGGGGACAGAGTGGCCACGTCTGTTCAGTAGGTATTAAAACCTGGAAACCTCAGATCTCCTCTGTGACTGCTCCCTCCCAGCTGTAGAGAATCCTGAGTATGTTTTTAATAAAACAGTCCCATAAGACCTGCTCACATTGGCGTTAAATAATGCAACATGTCACACCTCTATTAGGCCAGATGTGCCTTTGTCTTCCCTTGCGATCTCCATCTTTGGAGGGGGAGAGTAGCAGCAGAATTCCCCCCACCCCTTGAGTGGTTCCATTTCTTCTGCAGTCTCTGGGAGAAGGAGGAGGAGCAAGGCTTAGCTCATGAACGCAGGTGGGTGATCATGAGAGAGCTTGGCTGGCTGCCCAGGGGGAGTCTCTGGCAGGCTCTGTGCATGGTCCCAAGTTTTATGGGTCTTAACTGCTCCTCTTGCCCAGACGCTGAGATGGTTTCTGGGGGTGGAACGGGGGAACAACCCAAGAGGTAGCGGCTAGCGGTGTTTGAGGAGTCTTTCACCCTGCTGCCAGGCCAGCCCCCTAGATCCTCCCAGCCCTTGGTAGAGGCCCCCTCCCTGGCTGTCTGAGGATGGGTACTTCCCACTTCTCTTCCTTTTTTTTTTTTTTTTTTTTTTTTTTTTTGACAGTCAGAGTGGACAGTGAGAGAGACAGAGAGAAAGGTCTTCCTTTGCCGTTGGTTCACCCTCCAATGGCCGCCACGGCTGGCGCGCTGTGGCTGGTGCACCGCGCTGATCCGATGGCAGGAGCCAGGTGCTTCTCCTGGTCTCCCATGGGGTGCAGGGCCCAAGCACTTGGGCCATCCTCCACTGCACTCCCCTGGCCACAGCAGAGAGCTGGCCTGGAAGAGGGGCAACCGGGACAGAATCCGGCGCCCCGACCGGGACTAGAACCCCGTGTGCCGGCGCCACAAGGCGGAGGATTAGCCTAGTGAGCCACGGCACCGGCCCCCACTTCTCTTCCTAATAGCTCTCCCTGAGGCTGCCTTTCCCCAGGCTCTGAGGCCGAAGAGTCCTGTGCTCTCCCTGGCTGGCCGCTGCCCCGCGGGTGCCTGCCCCAGGCCTCCAGCCGCGGGCAGCTCCCGCCGTCCTAACTCCTGACTTGCAGACCGGGCAGGTTCCCTCCCGCAGTCCTGTGTCCTCACACAAGGGGTGTCTGGCTGTCCCACCCTGTCATTTTATCATGACTGCGAGGTGCCGGCCACCATCCTGACACCTTGTCCTCTGACACCCTCCAGTCTCACAGCAGCTCCCTGAGGACTGTCCGGCTGTCAAGTCCCTTTTAGGAAACTGAGGCACGGGGGTGAGGCACAGGGGTGAAGAGACGTCCTCAAAAGAAGTCTTTGCCATCCTGTGCTGCCAGGGGGTTTTATTAGCGTCTGGTTTTTTTGGTCCTGCTTCAAGTCAGAAAGTCAGTTGAGATCACAGATGAGTAGAAGAGGAGGAGTCTGTCTCCGTTTGCAGCCGTGGTCATAGCTGACGGCCAGGACGTCCTGGCAGGTGTGGCCCTTGCTGCAGGGGTGCTGTGAGCAGCTGGCTCATACTCTTCTCTCCCCGCAGTGCTACCCGACGCCCTGCACTTGGGCCCAAGCGCGAGGCCCGCCCCCAGCCTGAGCCTGCGGGAAGGGGAGCCCTTCGAGTTGCGCTGCACAGCTTCCTCCGCCTCGCCGCTGCACACGCACCTGGCGGTACTGTGGGAGCTGCACCGCGGCCCCGCCCATCGGAGCGTCCTGGCTCTGACCCACGAGGGCAGGTTCCGCCCGGGCCCCGGCTACGAGCAGCGCTATCACAGTGGGGACGTGCGCCTAGACACCGCCGGCAGCGACGCCTACCGCCTCTCCGTGTCCCGAGCGCTGTCCGCCGATCAGGGCACCTACAGGTGCGTTGTCAGCGAGTGGATTGCAGAGCAGGGCAGCTGGCAAGAAATCCAGGAAAAGGCCGTGGAGGTAGCCACCGTGGTGATGCAGCCAACAGGTGAGCGCCTGGGAAGGCTGTACTGCAGACTGTGTGTTGCTTGGTGACACTGATGGATGGGGTGAAGAACTAGCCAGGGAGCTCCATCTTTTTCTGACAGTGATTATTTCCACTTCCGGTGGACAGTGCAAGGAGCCGGGTGGTACTGATAGTTTGGTGAAGGGTGCATTTGTTCTCTGCAGTTTGGTGAGGGGCATGTTGTTCTGTGCTATGTGCTCAGTTTTGCTTTGCAGCTGCTTTTGTCTGAATTTGTGCCCGTGGGGAGCTGTAGCTCATATGTGAAAGTATGCCAGAAAGTTCATGGAAAATGTAATTAAAAAGTACATTTGTTTTGGTGTGAAATTTTTGAAATCATGCGTAATTTTTTCATAACATGTACTTCCATCAACTTTTTGAATTCTTTGAATGCATGGATTTGAAAATTGTTTTATACAACCAAAAAAAAAAAACTTGCCTTTTTAAAAAAGATTACTCATTTTTATTTATTTGAAAGAGAGACACTCAGAAAGACATAAATCTTCCATCTGCTGATTCACTCCCCAAATGACAACAGCTGGGATGAGGCCAGGCCAAAGCCAGAAGCCCAGGTGACAGGAACCCAAGTACTTGAACCATCATTTGCTGCCTCCCAGGCTGCACAGGGGCAGGAACCTGGATAAGAAGCAGAGGAGCTGGTGCTGAAAGCCAGGCGCTCTGACGGGGGCTGCGGGCGTCCCGAGCAGCAGCCTCACTGCTGCCCCTTGCCTGCTGCTTTAACTCCGTGTTCTGCAGACATTCTGCAGTGCCCCGGTAACCCTGTGGCAGTGCCTTCCACCAGAGGTCATGTCCATCAGTCCCTGCACCAGAGTGAGGTCCCACCTGCTGCACAGAGGGGCTTTGAGGTGTGTCTGTTCACACGCTGTCCCCTCAACTTTATCTGTTTGCTGTCCTTAGTCCCTGCATCTGCCTTTGCCCGCAGCCACTGGTTGATCCGTGCTCACTGCAAAGCTTCTCACATGACCAAGATCCTCTGGGCTGGCTTTTGGGGCCCTTTAGGCGTGCCCTCCCCTGCTGGGTGAGGTGCTGTCTAGGGCTGGGCCTCTTGGTGCTTTGCTGTGTCATCCACACCCCAGAGGCATCCGGGCTTGGAGTTTCTTTATTTTCTTTTTTAAAGATTTATTTTGTTTATTTGAAACCAAAGCTAGGAGCCAGGCGCTTCTTCCTGGCCTCCCACAAGGGTGCAGGGACACAGCACTTGGGCTATCTACTGCTGCTTTCCCAGGTGCATTAGCACAGAACTGGATTGGAAGTGGAGCAACCCGGACCTGAACTGGTACCTGTAGGGGATGCTGGCATTTCAAGCGTCGGCTCAACCTGCTGTGCTACAGTGTTGGCCCCAGGGCTTGGGGTTTCTACAAGAAGTTCTTTGTCTTGGGATTCAGTCTTTTTTTTTTTTTTAAACCCCCCCCCCCCCCATTGCAGCTGCAGAAGTAATTAAGAAAGTAGAAAATGCATTTTAGAAAACACACTTAAACAAATAAGAACTTGAAGCCATTGTGGACTCACTGTTCAGTAGGCATTGATGGAGAACTTCCTGTGGCTCAGCTCTGTGCCGGGCCCTGGGATCCCAGGAGCTGGAGTCTCATTCCTAGGCCCCATGGAGCTTGCAGCTTCAGCAGAGACAAAGTGTGACGAGACCACTGCAGGGCAGTGTCGTTGCTGGGGCTGGGTGGATGAGCCGGGTGTCCTGGGAGTCCAGTCTCTTCAGCTCCCAGAGTACTTTGCTGCCGTTGCGGCTGCCTCCTGTATCTGCAACTGGGAAGACCTTGGCTGGACTCACTTCCTGAGAGGAATGTGCGTGTGGCTGCTCTGCTGCCCAGATGGGAAGAAAGGCAGAAACAGGCCGGCGCCGCGGCTCACTAGGCTAATCCTCCGCCTAGCGGCGCCGGCACACCGGGTTCTAGTCCCGGTCGGGGCGCCGGATTCTGTCCCGGTTGTCCCTCTTCCAAGCCAGCCCTCTGCTGTGGCCAGGGAGTGCAGTGGAGGATGGCCCAGGTGCTTGGGCCCTGCACCCCATGGGAGACCAGGAAAAGCACCTGGCTCCTGGCTCCTGCCATCGGATCAGCGCGGTGCGCCGGCCGCAGCGCGCCGGCCGCGGCGGCCATTGGAGGGTGAACCAACGGCAAAGGAAGACCTTTCTCTCTGTCTCTCTCTCTCACTGTCCACTCTGCCTGTCAAAAATAAAAAAAAAAAAAAAAAAAGAAAGGCAGAAACAGTGTGCACAGCGAGCGTTTGGTCTCTGTAGGCTGCACCGTCCTGCGCGCACAGGAGCTGTATCTGGTAGAAGTGGGTGCTGAAAGCCAGTTCTTAAGTGCTCGGTCATCGCAGAGAGTGGCGGTCAGTCTTGGCCCCACATGCAGAAACCGCTTGGCCGGTGGGCTCAGGCTGCCTGTCTTGGCATGGTGATGTGCCTGGAACCCGCCCTGAGAAAGCTCCAGCTTTTCAGCTTGCGTGAGACGCTTTCAGTGAGGTGGAGGGATTCAGAGTTGCAGCTCTGCAGCGCGTTGTCTTCCTGTGCAGGAATCTCAGTCGTAAAGATGTTTTTGTTTTGTTTTGTTTTTCCCCATTTTGAACACACCTCAAAGCCCATAATATCCTTTTGTAAGACTGGGGCACTGGGCAACACGTAGGCAGGCAACGGCGTCTGGCTCTCACCCGAGACCTGTGGGGGGGTGGGGGGGCTCCCAATTCTTTTGTGCCATGGATTTCTTTCATGGTCTTTGGAGGCCCACAGACCCTGTCTCAGAGTAAGCATGCTGTAGTTTGTAAAGCACAATACACAGCCAGCAAAGGAGAGCAATCACGTTGAACTAGCTCTCAAAATATTTTAAGACAAATCTGCTTTTAGTAATGTTATGCTTCTTTGTTAATGCATTCGTAATAAGATACAGTGGCAGACCTAACCACCAGAGGGATTTCTAAGCAGCAGGGAATGGGAACGCCTTTTCAGGGCGTCTGCAACAGCTATGATGTGATGAGAAGATGTGTGTGATTTCTTTTGGGGACAGAGTCCCAGAGACAGGTAACGCTACACTGGCTTGTTCTTGCTTTCACAGTGAGAACAGATGCTGTATTGCAGGTAAGGGTAATGCAGAGAAAGGTGGGATCCTATGTGTCGTCCACTGAAGATCACAGACTCCCCCCATTCTCTTTGTGGACCAGGTTATGGTGTTCTCTTCCTGTCAGCGTCTGCACCGTCTCTACCTTGCTGTTCCTGTGTCCTGACCGCTTTGTTAAGATCAGTAGCACAGAGCCCCTGAAACAACAAAGCCGTGTTACCTGTGGTCTGAGTGTTGCAGACCTTGCTGCCTAATTTATGAATTCAGTTACAGTCCGTGGGAGAAAGCCTGCACCACTGGCGCCTTTGTCTCATGCCCCTGCTGCATTTACAGATCCTTAGACTGGTTCTTTTTTTACCCTTCAGCCTGCTCCATCCTGTCCCCTACCAGTAAACCCCTGAATCCAGGATGTGTGGGACCTATGGCTAGGGGTGCAGCAGATGTGTAGCCACTTGTACAGAGAAAATTACAAGGTGCACTACATGGTTAGAGACTCTCTTGCCTGTATTTCTAGAACCTGAAAACTATTGTCTCCAAGCTCACAGGCCACTGCTGCATGTTGACGGCTTCTTCACTGGCCCCACTCCCTCCCAAGATCTTTTCCTTCCATAAACTGTCAGCCCAGTAGAGGTGACTCCAGCAAGGACCCCAGGGGGCTCTGGTGTAGGCAGGGAGGTGGCTAGGAAGGAGCTGAGGTGGCCGGCCCCCACCTGCAGCCCTGCCTTTCCTGTCCAGACCCACCTCTTTCCATGCAGCAGAAAACCGCATCTTCTGCAATTTCACTGGTTAAAAATATCCTTTATGGCTGCCAGTTGCTTCCCTGCAGTGACCTTTAGTTCATTTAATGTTGCTCTACTAAAGTGACCCTGGCTGACACTCCCGCTCCCATGATGCACCTGATGCCATGAAACTTATGAGATTTCCAAAGAAAGGCAAGGAAATGGGCAGCCCTAGAGCCCTATGCCAAACTCTGCCCTTTGAATATTCAATTAAGCCCCGCCCACCCTCTATGCCTCCCAGTGATTTAAAGGGATGGATCTAAACCCTGTTGAGTGCCTCTCTCTCTCTCTCTCTCTCTCTCTCTCTCTCTTTCTCTCTTTCTCTCGCTCTTGCTCTCATGAATAAATCTTGCTTCTCTGCTGCCCTTTACTTGTGTCTCATCCTTGAATTCCTTCTTGCATCAAAGACAAGAATGTGGACCCAGCCACCCCACAACGTGACCACAGGGGCTGTGTGTAGAGTGGTTCAAGCTATAGAACCCAGCTCTGGGCAGCAGCTTCCATTCTGAATCTTCTCAAAAGCTACCATCAGGTTACTTTTGGCCCCTTGAAAATGGTGAATGAGGAAGAAGTATTTGGAGGGTGGGTGAAAGGAGAGATTAGGCTTTGTTTTTTTAAAGATTTACTTAATTGTTTGAAAGGCAGAGTTACAGAGAGAAAGATCTTCCATCCCCTGGTTCACTCCCGAAACAGCCACAACAGCCCGACTGGGCCAGGCTGAAGCCAGGAGTCAGGAGCTTCATCTGGGTCTCCCACGTGGTTACTGGGCCCCAGGTCTTGGGCCATCTTCCTCTGCTTTCCCAAGTGCATTAGCAGAGCTGGATTGGAAGTGGAGCAACTGGTACTTGAACTGGAGCCCATATTGGATGCTGGTGCTATAGACGGAGGCTTAACCTATGCCACAGCACCAACTTTGAGATTGGACTTTTAAATTCCTTTCTCTAATACTTTGTCCATTGCATTTTCTGTTACCTCTCAAGGGCATTCTTGAACTTGGCTTGAAATGTTGTCAGGCAGGTGAAAGGTCTTTTCTGAGTTGGGCTCCGGCCTCTGTCCTTGGGCCACCGTGGAGCAGTGGTTGACTCTGACCGCTCTTGCTGGAAGGCCAGGGCCGCACCTCCACCTAAATCCTCTGGGAGGTGTTAGCTGTTCAACACCTAAGTAATTGTTCCCACACCATTATCACGAGTTGAATGTTTTTCTACTCTGATTACAGATGTTCAACTTCGTTTTCAAAACCCTCTGAATAGAGGAAAATGTTTCCATGTAAAAAGCTTCAACAGGGGAATGCTGAAACTAGATCTGCCTTGAGTCTCTGACACCAAACACTTCAGTGCTTTGTCTAAATATAGTTGGCTTTTAATTATCCACGCTAATGAGAGAGAGCAGTAGCATGGATAATCCAAAGACCATTGTGTTTTGGTTTCAGGATGTATGTCAGATGCTTGACTTTTAGGTGGGTATGTCTATTGAAATAAATGGTATTCCAAATACATTACATGTTGAAGACTTGTTCATAAGGAAAATTGTTTGATTTTACTTTCCTGGCCCTTCTCTTAGGACTTTTCCCTTTTTATGCGTAAATTGGTTTCATTGGCACCTCCTTCCCTGTTTTCCAGGCCCCAGCAGACACCATGTGTGGGTCACAGTCAGAACTAAGTTGTCGGGGCTGGTGTTTGGTACAGCAGTTAAGCCACTACTTGGGACACCCACATCCCATATTGGAGAGCCTGGTTTTGGCTCTGCCTCCCATTTCAGCTTTTTGCTAACGTGCACCCTGACAGGCAGCAGATTTAAGTAGTTGGGTCCCTGCCACCCACATGGGAGACCCAGATTGAGTTCCAGGATCCCAGCTCTAGTGTGACTCAGCTCCAGCTGCTGCAGGCATTTGGGGAGTGGACCAGCAGATGGAAGATCTCTCCTTGTGTCTGGGCCTGTGTCTCTCAAATAAAGAAATAAAAACATTTTTTAAAAGAACTGCATTGCCCTTTTTTCCTGCAAAATCACCCGCTTTGATCATGCACACAGAGAAAATGTAATTTCAGTTTCGTGATGTTCGGCAGACTTATACAGGGCAGAGCAGGAGCCACTGTTGTGGTGCAGTGGGTTAGGCAGCCACATGCAGCGTCGACATCCATGTTCCACACCACAGTGCTGGTTCAAGTCCTGGCCGCTCTACTTTCCATCCAGCTCTCTGCCAACGCACCTGGAAAGGCAGTGGAGGATGCCCAGTGCCTGGGTCCCTGCCATCCACGTGGGAGACCCAGATGTGGTTCTGGCTTCAGCCTGGCCCGGTCTTGGCTGCTGGCGGCCATTTGGGGAGTGAACCAGCAGATGGAAGATCTCTCTTTCTCTCGCTCCCTCTGTCATTCTGTCTTTCAAAAAAATTAAATCCTTAAAAAACAAAAAAGGTCAAGAGCATATTTCCTGGAAGCAGCTAGCCTAGAGTCGGACCCCAACCCTACCGTGTATTAGCTGTGTCGCCTTCAAGAAGTTACTTAGCTTTTCTGTGCTTCAGTTTCCTTTAAGACGATGATAGTTCCCACCTCAAAGGTCACTTTGAGAGTTGATCGTTCTAAAGCACTCAGAATACTGCTTGGCGTAAAGTAGGTGTATATAAGTGTATGCTGCTGTTAGCATTTTTGAGAAAAAAATATATGCTTCATGAATTTATTCATTAAATATCTTGCAAATACAGCTGTCCAAAACCTTCTAATGTTGGTGCCAGGAACAGGAACTGAAAAGGAAAGTGGGTGGGGAAAATGTCGTCCCAATCATTTAGATGTATTTGTTTTTCATTTCCAAGTTCTCCGAACATCGGTGCCCAGGAACGTGTCTGTGGCTGAAGGCAAGGATCTGGACCTGACCTGCAACATCACCACGGACCGAGCAGACGACGTGCGGCCCGAGGTGACGTGGTACTACAGCAGGACGCCGGACAGCACCTTGCCCGGGCCCCGCGTGCTGGCCCGGCTGGACCGCGACTCCCTGGCGCACAGCTCCCCTCACGTTGCTTTGAGTCACGTGGACGCACGCTCCTACCATTTACTGGTTCGAGATGTTAGCAAAGAAAACTCTGGCTACTATTTCTGCCATGTGGCACTCTGGGTACCAGGCCACAACAGGAGCTGGCACAAGGTGGCAGAGGCCATGTCTGCTGCAGCCGCTGTGGGCGTGACCTGGCTAGGTGAGTGGTCCGAAGCACGGCTCTTGGCCTCCTCGCCAGTTGCCTCTGGCCTTTGTGCTTTCCGGAGGACTCTGGGCACTCAGCGTTGTGTGTTATTTGGGCATTCGCTCTATCAGGATGAGCATTCTTTAGCTCAGCTGAATCCCAGGTGAAACCGGCTGCAGCGGAGTCCGGCAGGCAAGGGAGATGTTCAGATAAGAAGGCCTTAGTTGTCTCAACACCCTCATCTGAGAGGATATAGCATCCTTTGTTGTTGAGATGTGCAGGTTCGGAGCCCTGGGGAATGGATTGTTGTTAGACAGAGAATCTGCCGTTCCTCCCTCCTCTTCCTAGACTCCTGGCTGCTCCCTGACCAGAGCTGGTGCTTTTCCCAAGGCCGCTTCGGAAAGAGAATTCCTTGGGTTGATGGAATTTTTTCCACTAATACCCTGGAATCCCTGGATGATTGTGTTTGCAGACACCAGTTGTGGGGAGGGGCCTCTTCTCCTGGGTGCGCTCAGCCCGGACATGATCCCCGGGGAGGAGCAGGGGTTCGCTCAGGATTAGCCGCCCGGTAGCGCGTCGTGTCTGTGAAGATGGCTGGCTGCTCTGTCCCCCGCCACGCCCGTCTTCCCATCTCTGTCCCACTTGGTTGCCCACTGGGCAAGCTTGTCACCACCTTTTCCTAATTGTTTTGTGTCGTTGTGAGTAGACTTAGGAGGGCTGGGGTCCAGCGGGGTGAGGAGAGCTTCACTTCCCACCAGCCGTACTGTGGGGATGGGACAGGCCTGTCAATCAGCACTCCTCTGTCTTCCCTGAGGAAGGCGTTTGGCATTGCTCTGAGTACTGGGAGGCGAACAGATCTTGAAGGCCTTTCCTCCTCTGATGGTAAATGACCTCCCACCGTGAACTCCAGCTCATCCGCAGCTCTGCCTCACCTCTGCACTGGGATCTGTGCTGAGGAGATAATAGTGTCTGCCCCATCTGGCCGGCTCTCCCTAGTCAGCCTTGGTTTGCCAACGATGGAGAGTTTGCAAGTAAGACCAGAGGGGACAGGGAGAGGAACAGTAAGATGGCAAGTGGAAGGGCTGGTACAGGCTAAGCCGCCATCTGCGGTGCCAGCATCCCATTTGGGTGCCAGGTTGAGGCTGAGCTGCTCCTCTTCTGATCCAGCTCTCTGCTATGGCCTGGGAAAACAGTAGAAGATGGCCCAAGTCCTTGGGCCCCTGCACCCGCATGGGAGACCCGGAAGAAGCTCCTGGCTTCAGCCTGGCCCAGCCCTGGCTGTTGTAGCCATCTAGGGAGTGAATCAGCAGATGGAAGATGTTTCTGTCTGTCTCTCCTTCTTTGTAACTCTGCATTTCAAGGAAATAAATTATAAAAAGGGGGGAAAAAAGGCAGGTGGGGCAGGCACATAGGTTAAGCTGTCCCTTGGGATACCTGCATCCCCTGTCAGGGTGCCTGGGTTGAAGACCTGGCCTAACTTCTGAGTCCAGCTTCCTGCTACTGTGCACCCTAGGAGGCAGCAGGTGGTCGCTTAAATACTATTCTAGAGGCCTGACTTTGGCCTGGTGCAACCACAGCTGTTGTGGGCATTTGGGGAGTGAACCAATAAGCCAAAGATCTACCAGTGTCTGTCTTGCCTTGCAAATAAATAAAAACAAATTCTAAAAAAAAAATAAGCAGAAGAGACAGCCCGTTTTGCAGTGGAGACCAGGCAGGATGTGAGGGTTCCTGTTAGCAAAGTGATCCTTTGATAGGTGGAAAGGAGAAGGAGCGGGTTTGTCTGGTGAGCTTTTATTCCTGCCGTCTAAATCCCATGCAGGAGACTCACCATGAAGTACTGAACTGGAACAATGCTGGCCCAGCCAGAACTCTCCTTAGCAACCTTCAAAATAAAACAGATGTTGTCAGCACCAAAAGAGGAGTTTTCATCTCTGGAGCTGAATCTGCCTCACAGCTCTGATCTTCTGTGCATTGTGTGGCGCTGTCAAAGCCCAGCGCTGGCTCCCCGCACCCTTCCGCCGTCAATTCCGAATCCCAGCTCCAGGATTTTTTTTTTTTTTTTTGAAAGTGCTGCCTGCACTCCAATTTGAGGGCTTCTTTGAAGTACTGGTGCATTGATCGGGGCGTACCCTGGGGGAGATGCAGGGACTGTCAGCAGCGGGGGGCTCTGGGAGGGGGTGGGCTCTTTTAACTAGAAGGGGTTTGTCGGGGGCTGTGCTCTCCAGAGAGTGGAAAGAAATGGAGAGACTAAATTGTGGCAGGGGCTCCGTTCCCATCCTAAGGACCCCGTGGCTTGTTTCCCCAGGAGTTCCTGGCTCGCTGTGGTGCCAGTCACCCATGTGTTTGGCTCTCACTGCGGCTGCCAAGCTCAGAACCCTGGCTCCCTGGTGCTTTGCACAGAATAGGCACTCGATGGTGTTGGCTGAATGGGTAGATCAGCCAGAATCGACACATGCATTGCGTTGTAAGATGTGTGTGTAGGAAAACCGGAATTATGAAGAAAGCAGGAATATTTGACTCGTAGATGACTCAGAGCTATTGGCCCGTGGGTAAACCCTCCAGGAGTGTGTGTGTGTGGTAGGAAAACCTGCTTTCTTTTCCTCCGTTCCTCTTAAATCTCTTCCTTGCTCGTGCCTGTGACTCGCACAATTGCGCTGGCTGGAGGCTCATCAGCAGACCTTGCTGCATGGCCCCCCAAGAGACCGAGGGCCCTGGCCTGCCACTAGCCTGCGGCCTCCAAGTGTGTAACATATGGATGTGCGTGTGAATCCCAGGCCAGACACAACGTGGGGCCTCTGGGCAGTGTCTGAGAAGAGGTAAAAAATGGCAGAAAGACAGGTGACCTGCCAAGCACTCTGTTGTGTAGGTCGTGTGCCATGCTAGGTTATGCGACTATGGAATATTGTCACAGAAGAATGCTTGAGAAGGAGGCAGGTGTGACACACCCACTCGATGTTGCTACTTGGTAGGCTACTTCCTGAGCACTTACTGTGTGCCAGGCACTAGGCTCAGGACTTGCCCTAAATAAATAACCCTGTGAGTCCGGTACCAACTCTGTCCCCATCTGAGAACCAGTATCTTTTATTTTGCTTATGATTTTGAGGGTCAGGAATTAAGAAAGGACCCCATCTCTTATACACATGGGGACAACTGGGGCTGCGGATGCCCCTACCCGATGGCTTTCTTGTGCACCTGGCACTGTGCTCCCAGGCCTCCCTTGCCCCACATGCATCTCCTCCCCCAGGCCCTCACTCCGTGGCTTGGGCATCTCCCAGCACGATCTTCTCAGGATGGTCCCATATCTTACACGGCAGGTGCCTCCCAAAGGGCAAGAAGCGGAAGTTGCTGGCCCACTTACAGACTGTGCCTGGGACCAATACACGATCACTTCTGCTGGTCTCTATCAGTCCTATCCGTCTGGAGTCCACTCAGGGTCAAAAGGAGTGGAGAAAGAAGCCCCCTCTGTGGCAGCAAGGTCACACCGCAGACGGGCACATGGAATGGGAAAGGCCATGGCCGTCTTTGGAAAACAGAATCTACAGGTTAATGCCTGATTCTGTGGTTTGACATTTAGGACAGCTGGGAGAGAATGACAGCCCAGGATCCAGTCTGTCCACCCTGTTGTCATCTTAGGTCAAGTGTTTTCAGCCTTGGGGATCCGCTTCACCTAGGAGACTGCAGAGCACAGAGTCGCAGAAGCCGGGCAGTTCTTGTCCTCCTCTGCTTGGGGTTGCCGCATGGAGGCAGGCGAGTGTGTTGAAGCCGACTGGGGTCTTCTCCAGTGCCTGTTGCACCAACCCGGAAAACATCAGGGCCGGGGTGTGAATGTGGCTGGCAAATCCAGGAGCCCGCACAGCAGTCAGGAGCTTCGTGATGAGTAAAAAATTTTAGAGGCTGAGAAAAAGTCTCTTCCACTTAGGATTTGTGTCCTACTTTGAAGGAGAGGGGAAAACAAACAGATTTAAGTTGGCTTGCAAAATGGAGCACAATTTAAAGCAAGAGTCATAAAAATAAGATCAAAAGGGGTAAAGAAAAATCTTAGATATCGCAAGGTGGTTGGGACAAATTAGTTACTGCCCTTGAGCACTGAGTTTGCCTCCGAGGTTTAAGAAGAGTGGAAGAGAGGTTTAAACAGAGCTGAGATTACAGCTTCTCCACCGAGGAGGGAAAACAAACTGCAGAGACACAAACTTTTTCTTGGCACTGAATTTATCATGTGCTTTTTATTTTAGGGGCATTGGATGACATAATGGACAGTGCTTTCAGCCGCCGTTTTACAAAAGCCCCTCCGTGATTGTTTAAATGGATGCTTCTTAGATCCACTCTCTATAAAAGCTGTGGGCATAAATCTTAAGTGTGTGAAGGAGTTTCTGTAAGAAGCTGAATTACTGTAGGGGACAAATGTTGCTTTGTGTTGAACCAATCTAGTAGATGGCGAAAACTTAGAGAGTCTAGCGGAATGACTCGTTAATCTGCATATTAAGCCATCTCTCCCTGCTATCAGATGTCTTAAATGAGCCTTTGGCAAGAGCTGGATACTAATCAGTTCATGGTTGAGCTCTCTGCCCGGAGTATCAGACTTCTGCGGTGTTAATTGGAGAAGGTTCTGCAGGCTCGGGAGGAAGCAGGGCTGAGTTCTCTTCAGGCTTGAGAGCCTGATTTGCATTCCTTGCTGCTGGAGGACCCGCCCCTCCTCCAGCAGTGTGCTGTTGAGGAAGGTAATTATTTTTTCTTTAAAAGGAGCTGTTAATCTGCTAAGTACTTGGTAGAAACTGCAGGGTTCTGTATGCCACGTATTGGAGATAAAATTTAGGTCTGAAGGTTTCTGTAGGGAGATTATCATCAGCCGTGTGTCCAGGATTATTCCCGAAGGCAGGAGAGTGTGGCCAAGCGGTGGAGGCAAGGAGACCCGTGTTGAGTCCTGCTCCACCAACTGGTTGTGTTTGGGGTGTGTCACGTCACGCGCCTCAGCTTCCGTGTGCTTCATTTAGTGGGATGATGCCTGTCAAGTGCCCGGCACATTTTCTTGGTAGAGATGATAATTTATTACTGCTGAGGCCCTTCCTCACCGAGTTCTTACCCTACTCGGAGGGTACGGGGTGAGGAACTGGAGCATGTGTGTCCTGGAAGCACCTGCGCCTGCCCCAAGCCTGCAGATCCACCTCCTTCTCTGGGCGGAGTGAGTACGCAGAGTGTTGCTGCTCGGGGTGTGGGCATAGGTGTTGTGTTCTCCTGGTATGTCTGCTGCTCTGGAATGGCTCATGCTGGATACACTCTCATTGTAATGACTCTGCAAGCTGGGTCCAAACATAGCTCCGTAGTTAGAGCTCTCCCTGTGTAAATATTGGAGAATATCGAATTGTGCAAGCTCGTGCAACCCTTTGACAATTAGTCATTACACTCAGCTGCCTCTAAAGGCCCTGCCCTGTTAAAGATCATAAACCACACCGTTGTCATCATCAGACGGCGCCCTCCTGTGTCCTGTAAGTTCTCGCGCAGCCCGCTCACCTAACCAGCTGCCCCAGGTTCACTAAGTTTCAGAAGAGCTGAGGACACAGCCCTGCTGCGCACCGCATGGAACCCAGGCGCCAGCTTTTACCACCCGCTTGTCTTCCCAGATGTCCCCGACTTTGAGGAAGGGTTAATAACCTGGGTGTGTAACAGGGTGGTGCAGTTTGATCATAGTGGGAGCCAGGCCGTGGCTCTGTAGCCTCCTGTAATTCTGCTCACGTGTGCCGCGCAGGGGCTTAGTCTGCTAGTTTAGCTCTGCTGGGCTGTGTTTTTTTTGCTGGGGTTTGTTTGTTGTATTTTTTCCTTTAGGAAACCAACATGAAAATACTGCCAGTCTCATTGGGTTGTTGTGCAGATTAAGAGAAAATAACAAGGAGCGAAGATGGCCTGGCACATGTAGACAGCCCTCCATAAGTGCCAGTGTGGTCCCTCTTCTGTGACACTGGGACAGTGGTACCCTCTTTGGAGAGCTGTCAGGAAAGGGGAGGAATCTGTGTGGAAACCTCTGGGTCAGGTCCCTGCACACAGAGGGCACATAATCCTTGTTTTTACAACCGAGCTAAGGGTTCTGAAAGCTTTTCATGGCTGGAAAATTCTAACAGAGGAGTTGAGAGGCCTGTAGTGTTTAAAAAATCTTGCATTTGGAGAGGGTCACCTCCTGAGCCGACACTCCCGGGCTGCAGATTCGGGGGCGGATCCCTGTTTCTGAGAACACCAGTGACGCTGCACCGGGCCCAGCTTCAGTGTCCTGTGAACAGGCTTACGGTGCAGACTGTTGTTGGTTTTTAATGTTACAGCTTGAAGCTTTCAATGACAGTAGGAGAAATAACCAGCAAATTCAACAATTACTAACATTTTACTGATCTCACTGTCTCTCTTCCTTCTCCTGAATACACACGTACACTTTCTTTCTTTCTGGAAGGAGTATAAAGCATGACCCAGACATCATGTCTTGTCATTGTGCAAAACTTCAGTATGCATCTTTGACTGATAAGCCTTTTTTTAAGCATAACCACCATTGCGTTCTTAGCTGATTTCTTGATGAGATCAAGCAGAATGTAGTGGTAATCAGTGGTGAAATGCTTGTGCCAAAGATGAGCAAATTTTTATGCAAAACGTTAAACTTAGTTCAGGAAGTATGTTAATGTCTTTCATGTACAAGGCACTGCGTGCGTAGCAGGTGCAGATGAATGAGATAGAAAGTCCCAGGCTCTGGACAGAGTCCTGTAGAGGTGTATAAGACATCCATACAAATAACCAAAGTCCAAGGCAGTGTTCAGATAAAATCCTTGGAGAGCAGGGAGCCTGGCAGGTAGTAGGAGCGCTGTGCACGTGTGTTGAATAACAAGTAGAGGTGTGATATGCTGAGCGAGTTCAAAGGAGGCATTCTTTGTTAAGTAGCAAAGGCTACACAGAGAGGTGTCCGCGTGATGGGCCTTGAGGACCACTTTTTTAAATGGTAAAAATAGCATTTAAAGGATCATTTCTGCACATGCGCCTGAACAGAAATAAGGAAGAACCCACCCATACTCCGGCCAGTCTGACACAGTGGAATCTTATCTGCTCTAGGGGTGTTAAGTCTAAAGTTGACCCACCAGGCTGGTCGGTTCACAAGCTAGGAATCCACTTGTTCTTGTCTGTCTGTCTGCAACTGAGGCCTTGTTTCCTGGGGTCTGCAGTTGGTTTTAGCAGGATGAGACCAAACCAGTGGAGTCCGTACAGAGACTCTTCTCCCCTGCCGGACTGGGGAGACTGCACAGTGTGCAGCTCCCTGGGACTCTCGCGTCTCTACATTTGGAGCCATTGGGTTTAAACAGATCCACTGTTTAAATAGATAGAGTAGATCAGGAGAATCTGCTCAGTCATTTAGCAGCTGGGCAGGTGTACCACGTGCTGAGGCTGAGGGGCCAGCGGGAAGGGAGGCCTAGCGGTGAAGGGGTGCTGAGAGTGAGAGGTGCTGCCCAAATGTGGGGAAGGCAGTGGGCAGCGGGGCTGGGCCCACGTGGCGGAGGGTGGGGCTGTGCTCCTAGTTTTGGCAGCGAGGAAAGGTCATGGGAGGTCAAGTGAACAGGTGGCCAGGCCGTCCCATCAGCCCAGGGGTGGCATTGAGGTTGTCTTGGCTTCAGGCAGTAAGGGCCAGGGTGAAGGGGTTGTCTGTGAAGTTTTCACTTCTGTTCCCAAGTGTTTCTAGAGTGCCTGGGAACAAGAGAGATGAAGACACCGAGGGGTAGGATGTGTGAGGATAGGAACCTCGAGGGTGGACAGCAAGGGACAGGGACAGTGGGAGACGGCACCTGCTTCAGGCTGAGGTGACCAGGAGTCTGCAGGGCTGGAATGTGGCTGCAGGAACAGACAGTGGAGTGGGTTTATTTGGAGTTGGTTCTGGTGTGGAGGAGGAAGGGGTGCTGCACTGCGGATGTGCCTTACTTGAGGTGCTATGGAGACACCAGTCAGATGCCAAGAACTCAGCTGTGGGCCTCTGCTGGGTCTGGAGCCTCAGGAGGCATTTGGACCGCAGCGTGGGACCACTGGGTTCGAATGTCTGGGCTGTGGGGCATGAGGTGGGGAGGCTGCCCTGGGGGTTGACATGGGCCCTCACCTTGCCTGCCTTTTGCTAATGGGTCAATCAAGTCATCACTTCTCTGCCCTCCTCTTTATTTTTAGTTGACAATTAAGATTATGTATATTTATGGTATACAGCATGATGTCTTGATATGTGCATACTTTGTGGAATGGCTAAATTAAGGCAATTAACATATCCATTGCCTGACATATATTTTTGTGGTGGGAGCATTGAAGACTTAATTGGACGTTTAAAATCTCCGAGCAGTGTTCAAGGATACAATGTGTCGTCATTGATTAGAGTCACTTTTGTTGTACAGCAACTCTCCAGAACTTGGCTGCCCTGAGATGTTATGTCCTTTGACCAACATCCAACCCTTAGGCTCTGATCGCCACTTTTTTACTCTCTGCTCCTGTAGGTTTGACATTTTTTTTTTAAAGATTTATTTATTTATTTGAAAGAGTTACACAGAGAGGAGAGGCAGAGATAGAGAGAGAGAGAGAGGTCTTCCATCTGCTGGTACACTCCCCAGTTGGCCACAACAGCCGGAGCTGCACCAATCCGAAGCCAGGAGCCAGGAGCTTCTTCCAGGTCTCCCATGTGGGTGCAGGGGCCCAAGGACTTGGGCCATCTTCTACTGCTTTCCCAGGCCATAGCAGGGAACTGGATCAGAAGTGAAGCAATCGGGACTTGAACCGGCACTCATATGGGATGCCAGCACTGCAGACGGCAGCTTTACCTGCTACACCTCAGCGCCAGCCCAGGTTTGACATCTTGAGGTCCTTTGACTTATAAGTGAGATCATCAGGTATCTGATGTCTTTCAGTGCCTGGCTTAGTTTATTTCACATATCATCTTCTAGGTTCATCTGTCTCCATCCTTTTAATGCTGGAATCATATTCCGTGTGCACCTAGACCAAGTTTTCTTACTCGTTGATAGACACTGGGGTTGATTCCTTTTCTTGGCTATTGTCAATAATGTAAACAGCCACTATCTTCCATCATAATTTTATTTATTTTTTTTTAATTTATTTAGGGGCCTAGCACTGTGACACAGCGGGTTAAAGCCCCGGTCTATAGTGCCGGCATCCCATATGGGCGCCGGTTCAAGTCCTGGCTGCTCCACTTCCAATCCAGCTTTCTGTTATGGCCTAGGAAAGCAGTAGAGGATGGCCCAAGTCCTTGGACCCGTGCACCCATGTGGGAGACCCAGAAGAAGCTCCTGGCTCCTGGCTTTGGATCGGCACATTGCGGCCATTTGGAGAGTGAACCAGCGGATGGACGACCTCTGTCTCTGTCTCTGCCTCTCTGTAGCTCTGCCTTTCAAATAAATAAAAACAAATCTTTAAAAAATATTTATTTATTTGAAAGAGTTACAGAGAGGCAGAGGCAGATAGATCATCCATCTGCTGGTTCACTCTCCAATGGCTGCAACAGCCAGGGCTGGGCCAGGCTGAAGCCAGGACCTTCAGCCAGGTCTCCCACGTGGGTGTAGAGGCCCAAGCACTTGGGCCACCCTCCACTGCTTTTCCAGGTGCATTAGCAGGGAGGTGGATTGGAGGTGGAACAGCTGGGCCTTGAACCGGCACCCATATGGGATGCCAGCACTTTCGGTCAGGACTTTACTTGCTGTGCCACAGCACCGGCCCCTCATCATGATTTTAACAAAACACCCTTAAGAGGGTACAGCTCTGGGAGGATGTGCCCGGGGGTAGAAGTAACCCTTGGCGGATGGAAGAGTCCGTCTGGGAGGTGATAGGAGAGGACTCCCGGCATTTCCATTTGCGCTGGTTGGTCAGGCTGAGGTGATGGCCCACAGAGACCCGTCTCCTGGGCCAGAGTCCCATGCAGTAACTTAGCCGTGTCACCGCCAGCACTGCACCCAGCCTTCTAACAGGCGTTCTGGCAGTCAGTGGGACGTGGGAAACACAGAACTTAGAGGGCAGTACATTTGGCTCATCCGAGAGATGAGGATGTGCTGGGAAGGTGGTGGAAAGGACGCGGCCCTAGATTCAGAGCCGCCACTTTGCAGCTGTGTGGCCAACTTGTCAACCTCTTTGAAGCTCCTTCTCCTTAGAGTGCACCAGGGCCCCTGAGTGGTAATTCCCAAGCACTTGTGGAGGTGTGTGGATAGGAATCCAGACGCACACCAGGAACTTTGTTTGTTTTAGTTCCTTACATACGGTAATGTTCTGAGCCAGTTGCTCTTATCCCCGCTGTTCCTGGTGGAGCATTGCAGTGGTTAACCTGGCCCAGGGTCACACAGCACGCCGAAGGCACAGCCAGGTTGGAACACCGTCTGATTCCAGAGCCCTGGCTCTTGCCTGCTGCTGCCTCTGCATCCTAGCATGTGCAAGTTCATGGTCTTGACACTGCCTGACATGGAGTTGAGACTATGAAAGAGGCGGTTGGCGTGGGGCCGGTACAGCTCGGTCTGGGCGGGACCGAGGGAGAGTGCGCCTGCTTCGCGCACAGCTGGTTCAAATCCACCCTTCCCCTGTGGTTGTCCTGGTTGTCCAGGGTCTGTGTTCAAGTCTGCAGCTTGGGTGTGGGTGGCTTGAATGTCTCTTGTCTTGTGCGCTTGCTGGTATAAGCACATCTCGGCAATGTGTGTCCCACAGTCAGCTGCTGCTGGGGAGGGGGCCTTTGGAGGGTCAGCACCGTGCCCACAGCGGGGCGACCTCAGCACACGCGCCTGGATGGCTGCTCAGGTCCCTTCCAGCTTGGATGCCCCAGCAGCCGGGGGCCTCTCTCCAGCAGGGTGTGCCCCTGTGGGCAGGCAGGGGCTGCGTTGGGTTAACTTTCTGTGGCACAGAGTCCAAGCTCGCTTGTAATTAAATGCTTGCAAAGATGACATCGGAGGGAATTAGGATTTGGAGTTCTCTCTGTATCTCGGCCCAGTGAATCATTTTTGGAGAAGTCACGATGTTATAAATTCCATTAGGAGTGTAAATCACACCAGAACAGTTCCTTGATCTCAGCGGTTTATCATCCGTGTGAGTCATAAATAAAAGCAACGCTAAATAAAACTAAGTGGTGATGCAGATAAAGACGGTGTTAGCAAATGGGAAGCTCTGATAGGTCAACTTGTGTTTCTCCTAGAAGGCTAAGTGGGACGGAAGGGAAACGGGGTCTTTCCTAAAGGCTGTAGCAGGGAGGCAGCAGACACGTACTGAGTGCCTGCCTCAAAGAAGGCAGCGTGTTTGGAGCTCGGGGAGGAGGCCCCAGAGTGGATGGCTGGTATGCAAGAAAACAGAGCTCAGGGGAGCACGGAGGAAGAGCGTCACCCCTGGGACTCAGCACCTGGGTGACTCAGCCGCTGCCGTGGCCTGGGAACCTCAGGTCATGAGACGAAACCCACAGAGGAGACTGGGGGAGGAAAGGAGGCTACGGAGAGGATCCACCCCTGGTTTTCCTCGGCAAGTGTGCAGGAAATCTTTGCCAGTGAGGACAGAAACGTGGAGGTGCAGAAGTGGATGCAGCGAGCCTCACAGGAACGAAATGATAGAGATAGAGAAAAGGGGGGGGGTGCAGATTAGAATATGCAGGGGGAGCGATGGCCCGAGGGCCTGCCTCTGGAATGTGGCCAGGGAGGGCAGGGACCCAAGCCGCTGTGGGATCCACGGGCCTGGACTCCTGGAATGTGCTGGGGGTAGGGTTTCCAGCATTGCTCCCCTGGGCACTCTGCAGGGCTGCGGGCTTGCTTGGCATGGTAGACGGTCTCCGCAAAGTGTGAACACAGCTTCCCAACAGGTCCTTCGCAGGAGACTCCAGCCTGCTGGGAAAACTGACGGCACAGTCCCCCACCCCACCCCCAGCCGGAAGTGGCTTCCTGGCGTTGGCCTTGAGAGGCTTTCTTGGTGGGGTATGGGAAGCGCATTTTACAGAGACCCCCTCTTGGGACCCCTTCTGTCTGCTGTGGTTTGTCTCCTACAGGTTGCTGGGCTGGAGGCGTGGTCCCCACCGTGGTGAGGCTGAGTTGGGGCAGGGTTGGGGGGGGGGTGTTAAAGGTTTATCTACTTGTTTGAAAGAGTTACACAGAGAAAGGGAGAGGTAGGGTGAAGCATCTGCTGGTTCACTCCTCAAGTGACCAGGCTCTTCACCTGGGGTCTCCCAAGTGGGTGCAGGGGCCCAAGGACTTGAGCTATCCTCCGCTGCTTTCCCAGGTGCATTAGCAAGGAGCTGGATTGGAAGAGGAGCAGCTGGGACATGAACATATGGGGTGCTACGCCACAGCACCAGCCCCTGTGGTCTACCTTTAAGATTGGGGCCTGGTAGAGGCCATGAGGTCACAGGAGACACTGCCCTTGGAAGGGAGGAACACTGGTCCTTTGAAGTGAGTGAGTGGGTTGTTAGCAAATGAGGCCGCCCCACGCACTTGGTCTGTTCAGCTCACTTCCGGTTTTCTTTCTCCTTCTCTGCCATGTGTGACATGGCCAAGGGAGCCCCCAGCAGAGGCCCAGCAGATAGGGCTATCCAGTCTTAGACATTCAGCCTCCAAAACTGTGCACTAAATAGACCTCTTTCCTTTCTAAAGTACCCAGCCTCTGGTGTTTTGTTAGAGCGACAGAGTGGACTCGTGTTCCATCCACTACAAGGACTCTGGTTTCGGGCTCTTGTCAGTGGGATAGGTGTTTAATTGGCAGCACAAGAGCACGATCTGTCTCGCTGCTTCTGCAAAGTCTCGCTGTGTTGCTCTGTCTGACTGTGTTTTATCCTGGCCTCTCTCCCTGACCCCTTCAGAACCAAGCTATCAGGTATACCTGAATGCGTCCAAGGTCCCCGGGTTCTCAGATGACCCCACTGAGCTGGAATGCCGGGTGGTGGACGCGAGGAGCGCCGAGGCGGGCGTCCGCTTTACGGTCTCGTGGTACTACAGAATGAACCGCCGCAGTGACGACGTGGTGACCAGCGAGCTGCTTGCAGTCATGGACGGGGACTGGACGCTGAAATACGGCGAGAAGAGCAGGCAGCGGGCCCAGGACGGAGAGTTCATCTTCTCTAAGGAGCACACGGACACGTTCAATTTCCGGATTCAAAGGACTACAGAGGAAGACAGGGGCAATTATTACTGTGTTGTTTCTGCCTGGACCAAGCAGCGGAACAACAGCTGGGTGAAGAGCAAGGATGTCTTCTCCAAACCTGTCAACATATTTTGGGCGTCAGAAGGTAGGCGCTTCCTTCCGTTCATGATCTGCTTTGGTATGGTTTTTGCTGAAGTCATCCCAGGGCGTGCCTTCAGGTCACGTTAGGAAGCCATTCGCCACTCTACAATCCTCTACACCCTCTTTGTACTCAGCACCACTACCCCTATACCCCATGCCCTGGAGAACCTTCTGGAACTCACTGCCAGCACCAGAATCCCCTGTTCCCTGAACAGTTCCTCTTTCTTTATCTCGCATTAAACATCATCAACCTCGCTTGCTGAGACCAGCTTTCCTGGAGCCCTCCGAAGTGGTGGTGTTTTCTTCCCTGCCGTAACCAGGCCTAGAGGTGGGGGGCAGGTGCTCTCCTGAGTCCTCACGCAGCTTGCAGATCGCTTCCCTCACCCCGAAAAATCTCCATCTTAGACTCTCGAGTCGTCAGACCTCTTCCGTCCTCCGTTCTTGGCAGCTGTTAGCTTTTGTTTCGTGGCCACTCTCTCTAGTACTGCTCCTATCTCCCTGACTTCAGTATCCAGGCAGTGCCCTGGGCTGCAATTGAAATCATCCTAGGAGCTTAAAAAAAAGAAAATACTGGTGCTTGGGTCCTACTAAAATTCTGTTTTAATCGATGTATTCCATGTTCAGTGTGAACACTGGAATTTTTTAGTGCTCCTGTGGCGGTTTTCAGGTGCACCTAGCCTGCTGTAGGTGTAAGCCTGTGTCTCTTGTCGGCCTCTCTCCAGTCATTGTGTTCCTTATCCCATCTGCTTTATTCCCATGCTTAGACCCTTCATTAGACCATGTCGCTCTAATAACTGGAGCCACTCCCAAGCATCCTATTCCCTAAACATCTCCTATTCCTAGATTAGTCCCCTAGGACACCAGCAACCGCCCTTCAACCCTGCCGGGCTAATGGTCAGTTCATCCCACCACCTTCTGTTGTCCTTCGTCCCCCACTGTCCGCTCACCTCTCTCTTCCCAGTGTGATCGTTTATCAGGAGAGTGTTAGACTCGTCCTGCCGTGCCTGCCATCGGACTCTTTCATTCTTACATATGTCCAGGAGTGGGAGGTGGGGATCAAGTACGTGTTTTCCAGATCCCCGTCATTCATAATCACTCCCTTGCACATACCTGTAACTCCCTTGTCCTGCCCTTGGTTTGCGTTTATACTCCACCTAAACCACAACGTAGTTCAAAGCCAGCTCCCTGCTGCCTCCCTGCCTGCATCTATAGAGGTAAATGTGGTTGGAGAAAGAAACATTCAGGCATGTTGACCGGTCTCCCTTTGAGTCTGTGATCATTTATGTGCAGTGGGCTCTGAGCACTGCGTTTCCTTCATCTGTTTGCCTGTGCTCCTGAATGATTATTACCCACGGGGCCTTCTCTCTCAGCAGCTCCCACCCCTGCAACTCTTAGTCCTTCTTCCAATTTCCATTCAAGAAAAACAGAATCAGGAAAATTCACCCGCACTCTCCCCCAGTAGCTGAGCCCGTGTTGCTCATCTGATACCCTGGCAAAGCCAGCTCCTCTGACCACTCAGACACCCAGCTCTTCCTCTAAGTCTTTAGTGGTTGCCTCTCTTCTAAATTTTTTCCATTGGCCCATCAGCATTCTGTTAGGTCTCGTTTTATGTGTTGGTTTTTAAAGCTCACCTAATCTTGATCCCACCTCCTCGTCTGCTTTTCTATTCCGCATCTCCTCTTGCCCACCTCATCTTCTCTTGTTCGTTTTCATTTAGAGCCACAGTATTTGAATTATCTATACTTGATGTCTCCAATTTCTCTCCCCCACTCTCTGGTACTTCCTCTGGTCTTTTCCTCCTACTGCTCATGTTGGAATGACCAGTGATCCACACATTGCAAAATCCAGTGTCAAGGTGTCAGTTGTCTCACTTGACTTCATAGGGGTCGCCTAGGTATTTTGGTGTTTCCCTTGGTTTATGGGACGCTGCCTTCACCAGGCTCTCTTCCAGCCGTACTTGCTACTTCTCAGCCCCTTAGCTAGTTCACGTTCATTTTCTGACCTCAAACATTAGACCACTTCAGGATGTAGTCCTATACTCCTATTTAACCTTTATTCCCTTGGTAATTGCGTGAATTTAAATATCATCTAGACACCAGTGACTCCCAAATTTACATTCTGACCCTAACCTCTTTCCAGAGATACAATATTATTATACTGTCTTTTTCTTTCCTCTAAAATGAATTTGAGAGAGTTGACATGGACAGACAGAACGAGATCTTCTAGCCCCTGGTTCACTCTCCAAATGCCTGCAACAGACAGGGATGGGCCAGGCTGCAGCCAGGAGCCGGGATCTCCTCCAGGAGTGGCAGAGACCAAAGTATTTGAGGCAGTTCGTATTGGAACCTCTCTTGAAAGTGGCCTCTCCAGCTTTAGCCAGCTCTCCTCTCCCAACCTTCTCAGGCACCATTGTGCTACTTGTAGACCATAATTTTCTAACCCATCTCCTTGCTTTTGTCCTTGCACACAGCAACTAGAGCAACCCTGGGCATCACCAGGCAGCTCATGAAACTCCTTGGCTCTGAACCTTCACAGCTGCCTTCTCAGTGAGAGCAAAATGCAGAGGGCTTCCAGGAGTGCTGGGTGCCCTCCGCCAGCTGGCCCCATTGCCTCTGGCCTCACCTGCCACTCACCCCACGCCCACTCTGCTTGAGCCACTCCCCGGATGTGCCCCCGGCTTGCTCCTGCCTCACGGCCTCTGCTCTGCTCGTGGTTCCCTCTGCCTGGCGTGCTTTGCCTCCTTGTCTGCCTTCAGGTCCTTGTTCCAACACTGCCTTCTCCATGAGGGCCTCCCTCCCTCACTCGCCACTCTGTCTGGGGTTGTCATAACACTCCCCACCCCACCGCCACCCCACGCTTTCTCCCTTCCTTGCCTGGTTTCTTTTCTCTGCGCCCTGTATCAACATCTGACCATATCATACATCCTACCTGCTATACTCTGTCTTCCTCTCCTGGATGTTGTGTTTACTGCTGTACTCCCAGGTCCTGGAATTTAGAAATTAGAATTTAGAAATTCAGAAAGTAGCTGTTTAATCAACAGTTGGGTGTGCAGTCTCGCCGGACAATCAAGGAAGGATGTGGTTGGCTCACTGCAACGTCAGAAAAAAGTGGTTCTAGAGAGACAGTGGCGTAGCAGATCCGTTCTACTGGCGGATTTGGGGGGAAAGCCCAACGCCCAAATCTCCTGTATTCCAAGACAGATTATAGGATTAGCTGTCTTACCAAAGGAGGAAAGAAGGGTGTCTAATTCTTGTATTCCTCTGTTCAGCAAATATTGAAGTAGCTTCAGAGTGACACTGAGCCCTTATAATAGGGGACTTCTAGTGTGTGTGTGCTTCGGCTACTGTTTTGACAGAGAAGCAGAGTAATGCGCTCAGACCTGAAGTTATGCTACTGTGTACACTTGCTCACAATGTTCAGTCGGGCTCTCCAAAGTGGAAACCGAGTGGAAATGCAAATGCTGCAGACCTCTCAGTAGTAGATCTGTTCTGTGGTGTTAGGCTCACGTGATTCAACAGGGAGAGGCCGCTGCTCCCATCCCCGCCCCTCCAGGCAGGCTGGGCTCGCTAGCAGTCAGTCGTTTGTCTGCACTCAGCAGATGCTCAGCGGCAGGAGAGCAGTGGCCTGGCCAGCAGGCTGGCGCCTGCCACCTTCAGCACTGCATTCCCCAGCTCACCACGAGTGGGCTCCACCTCGCATCCCTGGGGCCCAGTAGCCTCTCGAGTGTTTTCCCTTAGTGAAACCTCTCAAGGACTTGAAAGTCCTAAAAAAAAAAAAAAAAAAAAAAAAACCAACAAGTTTCCACCATCAATTCCTTCTCCCCCTGTACCCATTAAATACGTTTTTTTTTTTTTAAAGTTTTTGTTTATTTGAGAGAAAGAGAGAGACAGTTCCCATTACTGGTTCACTCCCAAAATGCTCACAATGACTGGGGCTGGACCAGGCCAAGTTGGAAGCCAAGAACTCACTCCAGGTCTTTGGTGTGGGTGGCAGGGAGCCGACTACTTGAGCTATTACCTGCTGCCTCCCAGCGTGTGCGTTATCAGAAAGCTGGAATCAGAGGCGGAGACGGGATTCAAACCCAGGCACTCCGATAAGGAATGTGGGCCTTTCAAGGCAAAACGCCCACTGCCCATGAAATCCTTTCTGACTGCGTCTCCCAGGATGCTGGTTCCCAGCCTGATCACGGCTGCACATGATTCTCTTCCGAGTTTCCAGATGCCCCCAGGTGCCAGTGTGGGGCAGTTTGCAGACGCAGCCCTGCTTCCTTGCGTTTCGTCTTTAGGTGCATACCCACTTCCACGGATCCTCTTGGAAGTCACCTCGTTCTGTACTTCTTTCCAGAGTCGGTGCTCGTGGTGAAGGCGAGGCAGCCAAAGCCTTTCTTTGCTGCAGGAAATACGTTTGAGATGACTTGCAAAGTGTCTTCCAAGAACATCAGGTCGCCGCGCTACTCTGTTCTCATCACGGCCGAGAAGCCCGTGGGGGACCTCTCCAGTGCCAATGAGACCAGGTACATCATCTCCCTGAACCAGGACTCTGTGGTGAAGCTGGAGAACTGGACAGACACCGCGCGGGTGGACGGCGTCGTGTTAGAGAAAGTGCAAGAGGATGAATTTCGCTATCGAATGTACCAAACTCAGGTCTCCGATGCGGGGCTGTACCGCTGCGTGGTGACAGCCTGGTCCCCCGTTGGTGGCAGCTTGTGGCGAGAAGCAGCGACCAGTCTCTCCAATCCCATAGAGATTGACTTCCAAACCTCAGGTGAGCCCTGTTGAATCAGGTTCGGGGAGAGGGGTTCATGGAATTGAAGTTTTAGGTATTTGAGAGACGGCTGCCAACTGCTGGTTCACCCCAGAGATGGTCACAGTGACCCCAGGCTGGGGCCAAACCTGGGAGATGAGAACTCAGTCCAGATTTCCCACGTGGTGGCAGGAAGCCAGTTCCTCGAGCTGCCATCTGCTGCCATCCAGGGTCTGTAATACAAGAAGCTGGAATCAGGAGCCAAGTCGGGTCTTGAAGCCAGACACTCTGATACAGAAAGTAGACATCGTAACCGGCATCTTAACTGCTAGGCCAAACCCTGCCCTGACCCCAGGGGGTTTTTTGGCCTGTTTTTAAGGTTTATTTATTTATTTGAAGGCAGAATTACGGGGGAGCCTGAAACTCCACCTGGGTCTCCCTCATGGGTGGCAGGGACCCAAGTACTTGGGCCATCTTCCGCTGCTTTCCCAGGTGCTTTAGCAGGGAGCTAGGTTGGAAGTGGAGCAGCCTGGACTTGAAGCAGCACTCCAAACTTTATTTATTTGAAAGTCAGAGAGAGAGAGAGAGAGAAAGGTCTTTCACTTCCTGGTTCATTCCCCAGGTGGCTGCAACAACCAGGGCTGGGCCAGGCAGGAGCCAGGAGCTTTTCCAGGTTCTGCACGTGGGTGCAAGGGCCTAAGCACTGGGGCCGTCTTCCGCTGCTTTCCCAGGCACATTTACAGGGAGCTGGGTCTGAAGTGGAGCGGCCAGGGCTGGAACTGGCGCCCGTGTGGGATGCCGGCATCACGAGTGGCGGCTCTACCAGCTACCCCTCCACCCCGTTTTGTGACTAACATTGAGTTGTGTGGCTGCTCCACGTTTTGTTTATCCATGCATCGCTTGATGGATATTTCCAGTTCCTAACTGTTGTAAATAAGGCTGCTGTGACCATTTGTGAACAGGTTCTTGTGTGAGCACATAGATGTTCCTTTCTGACCTCATTTTTAAGAGATAAACAAACAGCTACTTCAGATCCTTTGGGAGCATGGCAGAGCATGAGGACAGAGAGGAGGGACGTGAGCGTACCGAGGGCCCGCATGACTTGTCAGCAGTGGGAGATGAGAGCTGGGACCCCGGCCTTACCCACTCACAGGACCCCTCCACCCTAGTGAACCTCCAGGACTGAAGGTGCTGGCGACTGTTCCTGGCCCCGCCCCCGAGAGCCGTGTTTCCATAGAGGGGTGATCATCCCAACCTTGTTGCTCACCGTGCGTGTGGAATGGAAAAAAGATTCCCTGTTAAATAGTCAAGTAGCCAGAACTGCCATGATATGGATGAATATATCTGTTGGCTCAATTCGTTAAGAATGGTTATTAGTGGTAGTCATCCATGGGAAAGTTAATTAAAACACGCACATTTGTATGTCTGTTCTAAAATTAGTTTATATTTGGTAAATAGGATGTTTATTCGCTGTAAGGCGGAAAGGTCCACTTTTTTAATGGTACAGGTACAGAGACACATTCCTGAATAGAAGTATTTCCTCCTCATCTTGTGATTCATTAAGATCCTCAGACAGACTGTGTGTGTTCCAGCAGGACACTGATTGAGAAGTTTAATCCCCAGCCTTATTTAGAATATCAGTAGAAAGGATTATCATTTGTGAATTTAAGAGTAAATATTTTCACTATTTCCAGTTTCTGAATGTATAAATTTATACTTATTTATAAAAATTCAGGTATGAATTGAATCAGTGTGATGAATGCAAATATTTGTTGGATTACTGGCATTTAAATTAAAGCTAAACTAGACTCTAATGAAGTTTGTTTTCTATTAGTACTATTTTATATTATCATAACCATTTATAGCGTGTAGTGAAGTCTCCCAGCCTCTCTTAACCTTTAAATTGCTACAGGGGGAATATTGATTTACGCTGGTAGAGATGGGAAGAGCAGAGAGAACAGGTCTTTTCTGCTGTGTATGTTTTCTATTTGTTTTCAGTAAGAACTAGACTGAGATGCAGTGCCTACAGTACAAAAGCCACTCATTTAAAGCATACAGTTCAGTGGTTTTAGTGCATGCCATCCCTGCTAACTCCATTAGTTTTAATCACTGTTCCTATGAGTAGCCACTCCCGAGCCCCGCCCCTCTGCCCCTAGCAAAGACTAACCCACTCTATCTCCCAAGATTTGCTGCTTCTGGACATTTCACACAAGTCAAACCATATAGTACGTGGACTTTTGTGTGTGGCTTCTTTCACTTGGCATAATGTTTTCCAGGTCCAGCAGTATGAATGACGACTTCATTGCTTTTTATGGCTGAATAATACTCCACTGTACGAGCATGGCACATTTTGTTTTTCTGTTCATCCACTGGTGGACATGTAGATTATTGCCACTTTTTGGCTATTACAATAATGCTGCCATGTGTGTGATCTGAAAATATCTTATCGCATTCTTTGGGTGGTCTTTTCACTTCTTTGTCCCTTGAAGTATCAAAGTTTCTTGTCCCCTGAGGCCTCAAAATTTTTAATTTTCTTTCAAAAAAAGTTATTTATTTTATTTGAAAGGCAGAGAGGAGACAGACATACAGAGACCTCCCATCTGCTGGTTTAATCCTCAAATGCCCACAACAGTCAGGGCTGGGCCAGGTCAAAGCCAGGAATTAGGAAGTTAGTTCACGTGTCCCACATGGGCTGGAGGATTGAGGCATTGCCTGCTGCCACCTAGGGTGTGCATTGGTAGGAAATGGAATGGAGTGAAGCCAGGACCCCACCCCAGGCACTCCCTAGGGGATGCAGGCCTCCCTAGCAGCATCTGAACCACTAGGCCAAATGCCAGCCACAAAGTTTTTAATGTTGATGAAGTCCAGTTTATTGTTTTTTCTCTTTGATTGCTTGTACTTTTGGTGTCCAAAGAAATCATTGTCTAATCTGAGGTCAGCAAAGCTTATACCTGTATTTTCTTTTAAGGATTTTCTGGTTTTAGCTCTACTCTTAAGCTCTGTTCTACTTTGAGGTGATTTTTGTATGTGCTGTGAGGAAGGGGTCCAACTTTATTCTTTTACATGAACGTATACAGCTCTCCTGGCAATGTTTGTTAGAGTCCATATTCCCCCATGACTTGCTTTGGCACCCTTGTCAAAAAACCATTTAATCATGAATGTAAGGGTTTGCATATTTCTTGACTCTAAGTTCTAGTCCACTGATCTGTATTTCTGTCCTTATACCAATATCAGTTTTTGTTTGAGTTCTGTAAGTTAGTTTTGAAGTCAAGATGTGTGAGCCCTCTGATTCTGTTCTTTTTAGAATTGTTTTGACCATTCTGGATCCCTTGTATTTCCTTGTGACTTTTAGGATCAGGTTGCTCATTTCTGCAGAAAATCAAGCAAACCAACCAACCAGCTGAGACTTGAATAGGGATTGCGTTGAATCTATAGAACAATATGGGGAGTATTGTCATTTAACGGTATCATCTTCCAATCCATAAATGTGGGATGTCTTTCTTTTTCTTTAGGACTTCTTTAATTTCTTTCAGTGGTGTTTTGTGGTGTACACTGGGAAATAATACACGTCTTTTGTTAAATTTATCTTAAATATTTTAGACTCTTTGATGCTATTGTAAATTAGATTGCTTTCTTAATTTACATTTCAGTTTGCTCATTGCAGTTATGTAGAAACACAATAGATTTTTCTATGTTGGTCTTATATCATTTTTTAAAGATTTATTTTTATTTATTTGAAAGAGTTACAGAGAGAGGTAGAGGCAGAGAGAGAGGTCTTACATCCACTGATTGATTTCCCAGATGGTTGCAACTGCCGGAGCTGGGCCGATCCAAAGCCAGGAGCCAGGAGCTTCCTCCAGGTCTCCCACACGGGTGCAGGGGCCCAAGGACTTGGGCTATCTTCCACTGCTTTCCCAGGCCACAGCAGAGAACTGGATCAGAAGAGGAGCCGCCAGAACTAGAACCGGCACCCATATGGGATGCCAGTGCTTCAGGTGGTGGCTTTAACCCACTGCACCACAGCGGCGGCCCCGTATCATATTTATTAGTTCTAACACTGTCTTACGGATGTCTGGCTTTTAAAGACAACATCATATCACCTGTGAATAGAGGTTGTTCCGCTTCTTCCTTTCTGAGCTGAATGCCTTCCATTTGTTTTTCTTGCTTAACTGCGCTAGGTTCTGGAACCTCCGTGACTGTGTTGAATAGAAGCAGCACAAGTGTGCATCCTGGGCTTGTTGCTGATGGCAGGAGGAAAGCGTTCAGTCTTTTACTACCAAGTATCATATCAGACAAGGGTTTGTCATAGATGTCCTTTAGCAGGCTGAAGGAGCTTCCTTTGATTCCGAAGTTACTGAGGGTTCTTCTGGAGAGTTGTTGGGTGTTGTCTGACTCTGCTTTGGTGTTCCTTGAGATGAGATGATGATGTGATTCATATCCTTAATTTGTGTAGCTAAAGGCATCAATTCCATCTTGTTTTACATTTTTATTTAATCTTTCTTTTAATCTGTTACATAGAAGAAGGAAGACATGAAATCTTTCCAAGCTTTTCTGAGTGGAGAGTGCATATTGAATCTTATTTTTCAGTTTTCAAAATCTTAGCCTAACAGATAAATTGCCTGCAGCTTCCAGATTGAATGGACTGCCTAAGATTTTTATTTTATTTAATCCGTGGAGTTATCATGGTCAGTTCACACTTTAAGTAGGAGAAGCTGCCATCACATTCACCCAGCACAACGCTGTAGCCCTGAGTAGCCCCAACAAACATGGACTTGAAAGCAGAGACTTTGCTTCCTAAAATTCAGCAGCATGTTTTAAGACTCAGGATGAGAAGGTCTTTGCAGTGTCCACCCTCCCGTCCCGATTTCAGGGCCCTGGCCTCTTGATGGAGTCCAGTGTCAGGAGGAAATTAGGAAATCAGAAAGGTAATGATGTAACCTTGGGCCTTTTAATAGAATAAAAGTGCAATTTTTCTCCTTAATACAGAAAATGTGAAAATAGAGTAAAGTAAAAGGAAGAAGAAGAGAATCCTGCAAACTGAGATGATTCTTTTGTGTTCATTTCCTGGGTGTGTTTTCCTCATGACTTTGACATTAGAACATATACACTGTTTCATAGCTTGCTTTTTCCCACTTAATGTTATAAGATAAGCAGTGTTGGTGTTAGAATAAACTCTAGGTAAATACCAGCTTCAGTGACTCCATGGACTAGGATTTGCTGAATTGTTACGCTACTTAACAAACAGGCAGATGATCTACAATTTTTGCTTTCATAAAAAGACTGCCATTGACAGACACTTATTTTAGAAGCTGGGTTAGGACATGGTTTGTGTCAGCATTCGTATTTAAAAGCTGAGGGGTTCTTGTGCACTCTGCAGGCTGGGAATCGGGCACCCTTGGTGACTCTGGTTGGTCACAAACATTGTGTGCCGTTGTCTGTCACCTGTGGGGCTGACCAGACAGATCCCCTCACAGTAGCAGCACGACCACAGAGAGTGACCGTCGTGAAAATATTGCTGAGCTTGGGATAGCGACCCAGCAAGCTGTGACCGTGCTGGAAGGAAACCCCCTGCTGTGAAGGGCCCACCACACGAAGGCCTCGTCCTGGCCATGTCCACTTTCTGGGCCACAGCACGGACACTGTCCTGGTTGCCACAGCCACGGCTGGTAGGGAGTATAGGAACTGTCACTCGTGACCCAACAGGCACTGGTGTTCTTTGGGAACATAAAGGAAAAGTGAACTATAGCCCATCTGGGTAAGCCTTTCTTTGCTGTTTCAAATTAACTTGATAAAAAATAAGAATCCATTATGGAGATTTCTTTTTTTTACTTTTTTTGTTAAAGATTTATTTATTTATTAGAGAGGCAGAGAGAGAGAGGTCTTCCATCTGCTGATTCACTCCCCAGATAGTGCAATGGCCTGCTCTGATCTGAAGCCAGGAGCTTCTTCCGGGTCTCCCACGCAGGTGCAGGGGTCCAAGGACATGGGCCATCTTCCACTGGTTTCCCAGGTCATAACAGAGAGCTGGGTTGGAAGTGGAGCAGCCAGGACGTGAACTGGTGTGGGTACTGTAGGCGGTGGCTTCACCCGCTACGCCACAGTGCTGGCCCCGAAGATTTCTTAATCTTTTGTCATTTTGTGTTCTCTTAAGAAAGGGCCTTGGTGTAGTTCTGTTTATTATGTGACATCTGTAATCCATGATAATACTGTGCACACCCTGTTGCTGCCATCCTGCACCCACTCCCAGGTGGCCATCAGAGGCATAAAGAACCACCCGGAGACCCGTGCCCGGCCGGCTCAGAGCAGCTGCAGGGCAGGTCTGGGTGGTGGGGCCCGAAGGAGCTGGGGCCAGAGCTGAGCGCACTGAAGGAGGTGTCCAGAGTGGCTCAGGATGCCCTGCCCTCGTGCTCCGTCCCTCTCTGCGTCTCCTGGGACTGTTGTGTTCTCCTTCTGCCTGGAGTTCATGCCCCCAGTCCCGCGCTCCAGGGCTAATCAGAAACCTCAGCAGGACCCACCCAGGGCCGCCTGACCCCACAGGGTTCCATGTTCTACAACCACCCTTCAGCTTTCTCCCAGCAAAACAAATCTGTCAGATACTTGGTGTAGGGAAAGCAATGCAGTAAGGGTACCCGTTAGTAGTTATCATGGTGAAATGGAAATGAGGCACTTCAGTGACTCCCTCCGGGAGTGCCATGGCCTTGTGTCCGCCCCCTCCCACCACTCCCTGCCTGCCTGCCTCTCCTCCCTCTCTCTGTCTCTCTCATAGTCACTTCATCTGCAAGTTTATAAAAAGTGCACTGCGGTACTTTTTCCTTTCTGGCGAGCTGAACGAGAAAGTAGTCACACCTGAATTCTTCTAATGAACTTGACAGTCACCGCCCAGATCCATCTCTCTTTGCTACCCAGGAAACCCAGTTGGGATCAATTAAACCTTGAACTCTTAGATGCGCTTAGCTTAAAGCTATGAAATGCTCCCCGTGCATAGGTATGATGTCCATAGTGTTCTCAGGGAGGAATGCAAGACAAGTTCTACATGGATAGAGGATTTTTGTTTGCTCAGCTTTAGACTTTTTTTTTTTTTTTTTTTAAGATTTATTTATTTATGTGAAGTTAAAGAGAGGCAGAGAGAGAGAGAGCCTTTCATCTGCTGGTTCACTCCCCCAGATGGCCGGAGCCAGGAGCCAGGAGCTTCTTCTGGGTCTCCCACGTGGGTGCAGGGGCCCAAGGACTTGGGCCATTTTCTGCTGCTTTCCCAGGCCATAACAGAGCTGGATTGGAAGTGGAGCAGCCGAGACTCGAACCAGCGCCCGTATGGGATGCTGGCACTGCAGGCAGCAGCTTTACCTGCGGTACCACAGTGCCAGTCCCTAGATTTTTTTAAAGGGCAGTTTTAAGTTACTGCAGATGAGTGGGCAGAAAGTGCAGTGTTCCCATACATTCCCTGACCGCATAAGCACAGCCTCCCCGACTTGAGCAGCCAGCCTGCCTTAGTAGGGCCTGGTGGCCTGGAGCCATGCTTTGTGCTCCCCTGCACTTATGGGAACATTAGCAGTGTCTCCGTGCATTTCAGCCTCTCCACACACAGCAAGGCCTCTGTGCCCATCAGCCAGCACAGCATGATGAGGCCACTTGCTTCACTGGGACCAAAAGCATCCCTGGGCCAGTCCCTGTCCGGCTGATCTCCAAGCCGCCCTGGCCTAGCAGTCCCCACACTGAACCAGAACGAAGCCAGGCTGTGCCGGGGTCGGGGCGGCCTTCCCCTGGTGACCACGGCTTTCAGATGGGCAGGTGAAAAAAGCCAGAAGTAGAAGTAATTCCTTGGGATGGTTCTGTTTTGCTGTACTCTTGAGAGGAAGTTCATATGGAGGCACCCAACGCCCCTGTCTCGGAGGAGCAGAAGGCGGCCGGAGAACACGGCTCCTGTCCGTGTCTGGACCAGTCCCCACGTGTCGATGCCCACACGAGCATCAGTGATGAAATCTCAGAAAAGCGCCAAAGGGTCATGATGCTGGTGTGCCTTCTTCCAGGTCCAGTTTTTAATGCCTCTGTGCACTCGGAAACACCGTCAGTCACCCGGGGAGACCTGGTGAGATTGTTCTGCATCGTCACCGTCGAGGGGGCCGTGCTGGATCCAGGTACCTATCTCCCCCCCACACCCTGTCCCCATGTGGCTTTCTATGACTGTTCCCCCATCTCATCCCCACTGTGTCACACAGATGGCAGGGGCAGGTACTGGATGGTCTCTTTAATCCCGCGATTGCCTGGCTTGTACGTTGTACCGTGTCGGGGTTTCATAGCTGCTGGATGGATGAGCTGTCGGGGTGACCAGCAGGTCCCTCCGGGCCTGCTTTGGGCTAGTCTGACTCGGCCCGCCAGGTCCCACTGCTGACCTGTGGGCCTCGTTCATTTATTCAGATATACCTGAGCCCCTTCAATGCACAGGTGCGGCTGCAGATGCTGGGGACGGTGCCATGCGGAGCGCTTGAAGCTTGCGAGCCAGCTACAGACACCAGCCAGAACTAAGCGTGTAGCATCCCTTAGCAATGAGCGTGGTGAAGGAGCGCAGCAGAGGGGCGCCCCGGGCGCTGTTGCCATTAGAATTCTCAGGAAATCTCTGCAGGCCTTTCTTTTGTAGAAAATATTAGCCGTGCCCAACAGGATGCCCACGAGCCAGGGGACCCGTCGGTCTTACCCCCGAGGGCTTGCAAGAATGTTGACCACCTTCAGGGTGTCTGTGTGTTGCCAACCAGGACTGCGCCCACCTCTGCCTTTTCCCAGGGGCTTCACGTGGTACCTGGCTCATCCCAGGCTGCTTTTTCACCTCTGCTACTCGGACCCCGAGCACTCTGTACCGCCCCACCCTGTCACAGGCAAAGCCTTGGCTTCCAGCAGGTGGCACCTTGAACATTGTGCCTGGTCCCAGCATTCTGTGTAGAGACGGCTGAGGTGTGGCCCAGGCGAGGAGAGCATAGAAAGCGTGGGGCAAATGGCCAGCGGTGAAATCAGAGCGAGCGCCCCGGGCCGGGGGCTGGCAGCAGAGGCCTGGGTGGCCCCATCGCTCAGGCTCTGGCAGGGAGGCCGCCGGTTTGGGGCCAGCGAGTGTCTTCTGCAAGGGGCCTCGCAGGAAGTACTTTTGGCTGTGCGGGCCAGGCAGGCTCTGCAGGGACTCCGCCTCGCACTGACTGTAGCATGAAAGCGGCTGTGGATAATAACATAAGCCAACGGCCAGGGCTGCGTTCCGGCGCGGCTTTATTTACAGAAGCTCACGGCGGCCTGGGTCCAGCCTGAGGGCTGCAGCTGGCTGATGCCTGGACTGTTGAGTGACACCCACCATGACTGTCTTCGGGAAGCTGGACATGCATACACTTCAGAGGTGGGAATAAGACGCATTTGTGGAAGATGTAACGAAAGAAACTCATCAAACCCATCAAGTTAGTTAAAGAAATGTAGAGCCTGGGGATTTGTTTTTTTAAAGATGTATTTATTTATTTATTTGAAAGCGTTAAAGCAAGTGAAGGACAGAGATCTTCCATCCACTAGTTCAATCCCCAAATGGCTGCAACAGCTGGGACTGGGCCAGGCCAAAGCCAGGAGCTTCTTCTGGGCCTCCCATGTGGGTGGCAGGGGCCCGAACACATGGGCCATCCTTTGCCGCTTTGCGCATTAGCAGGGAGCTGGATCGGAAGTGGAGCAGCCAGGCCACAGACCAATGCCTGTATTGGAAGCTGGCGCTGCAAGCCGCAGCTTTACCTGCTACGCCACAGTGCCGGCCCCCGGAGCCTGGGTCTTGAGTAAGCGGCCACTCCTGTACTCAGCTGCCTCTGTGTAGATGGATGGAGGACACGGAGGTAGCACTCAGAAGTGAAATGGAAGGGGCAGCAGAAGAGACCGCCCGGGAAAGGGGCGGGACATGCTCCCCAAAAGCCGGTATAAGGTAATGCCATTTTCACCCTTAAAGCTCACGTATGATACGCACAACCAAATCCTCTAAGTGCTGCCTCTCGGTAAATTAACGGGTCACCGGCTATGCCCTCAATATGGAAGTCTTTTCCTCCAGAGTAATTTCAAAGCTATAGGTGGCTGTTATCTTGCAGATCACAATTTTCCAGAACTTTGCACTCTTGGGCTATGTCAGGGGAGAAGATTCTGAATAATTAAACACAGCTGTGGTTCAGTTTGTCCTCATGCTTCCTAGGGGCTGGAGAGTGCTCCCCTGGCAAGGACGCAGTGCAGCTGGGCTCCAAGGGCCAAGGCCACGGCAGCCAGGGTGGGGCAGGGGCCCTCTGGAGGCGGCGTCTTGGTCGGGTTCCCTAGACACGAAGCCTGACCCAAGCCTGCCAGTGGTTCACGGAGACCCAGCACTGAGAGGCAGTGGAGCAGCCTTGCAGGACAGGCAGAGTGAATCTGGAGCAAGCCTCCCTCCCCAGGCGGGTGCTGCAGCGCAAGGCCTGTCGCAGAATGCGGGTGGTCCACCCAGAGCTGAGGGCACTGGGCTTTTACAGCCCCTCAGGGGTCATTGTCCTGAGGCGGGAGGGCCGAGCAGCTAGGGTGCTTCATGGCCTGCCTGAGGCAGCCCCAGTCCCCTGGAGAAAGGGACAGGAGTGAGAGTTTCAGTGGCTGATGCCTGTAGGGGCAGAGGCAGAGGCCAGTGCACCAGCTAGTGCAGACAGAGCCTCAACAGCATCGTGGCCTTCCCATGCGTGGCATCTGCATGGGACCACAGATGCTGAAGTGTAGGGATGATAAAGTGCGTGGTTGGCCTACTTTTACTGAGCACTTCCTAAGCGCCAGGACCTGTTCTAAGCATTTTTTTTTCTTAGTAACTATAATACATTTAACTTGTGGGTGCTATTGTTTTCATTTTACGGAGGAGGGAACCAAGTCCCAGAGAACTTGGTGATTCACCCGGGTCACGTGGCAGTGGGTGCCCAGCACCACACGGGAGGCAGAGCTGGCATCAGGGGCCACAGTCTTCACACAAGGAAGGGGCTTCCATGGTGACTTTGTGCTTTCCGGGAGCAGCTGGGCGCAGACACCAGCACTGGGTGGGGCCTTCACGGCGAACCTACACGTGAGCGGGGTGCCCACTCGGCCCCGCTGCCCCCAGGGGAGCTGCTCTTCCTGGAGCGAGAGGATTTTCACTCTGGGAAGAAGAAACATGTTCCAGGGCCACAGTGGCTTGAAGGGGAGAGAAAGAAGAGACGATGGTTTTTAGACTGAGCCGAAAAGGAATTACCGTCTGGATGGTTCCGTTAATTCTTGCTTTCATTTAACAGACATTCTTTTTTTAATATGGAAGCATCTGGGCATAATTCATTTGTGACATGCTTTCCGAGGCTGTTAGTGGGTTTTTACTAAATGAATGAATGCTGGTTTTTTTTTTTGTTTGTTTTTCATTGTTGGGAAAAATTGTTTCATCAAACATTCACATAAAAACCCTTCTTGGGAGGATTTTGGGTAAAACAGTGCTTGTGGCCCTGGGCCTTTCTTGGCCACTGCGGCAGTCCCAGAGCTGACACAGCTGAACGTGGTTGACCCTGGTCCCGAGCAGGGGTCGGGGCCTGTGCTGTGCACCGTTTTCACAGCCTCTACAGTCCCTGCTTGTGCCAAAGTCTCCCTTCTCTCAGGCCCATACAAATTTATTTGCGGCTGTTGGAATCTTTAATTTCACAGAGCACTTTGCCATTCAGCAGCGTTACTCTCTGGGACTATTAAACCGTGCTCAATTTTCTCAGCTTGACATTTTTTTTTCCTCTTTTGTTTTGAACTTAAGCACTTTGGCAAGGAGAGGGGAAAAAAAACCACAGTAAATGATAAAGTGTAACTGTAAGTTTTGTGCAATTCATTTTCGGTGCTTGTCCTGCACAGCGTTAGTATCCTTCCAGTCTGGGTTCCTCTGCCTGAGGTGTCAGTTGCAGTATCACTTCATGGCAGCCTGATGATCGGTGTTCTCTGTGGGAGTCCCCTTCTGCCCTGACTGCCTGTGACTCCTTAGGCTACGGGTGGTGGTGGTGCAGTGGTGAGGGCTCAGATCTCTGGGGCAAGCTGTACCCTTGGCTTCCTTGGGCTGTGCAGCCTTGAGGAAGGTACGAGGCCCTCCCAGGGGCAGGAGGGAACGCAACAGCGCCTTCACTGTAGGCTGAGGCGTGGCGCTGGCACTGGCCTGGAGCAGGAATCTCATGCGTGGGAGGTGTCTGTGTCGCCGCTGCCCACCGCGCTGACCCCAGGCCTTTGGCTTGGTAACCTGCAGATGACATGGCCTTCGACGTGTCCTGGTTTGCTGTGCACTCCTTCGGCTTGGACAAGGCCCCCATCCTGCTGTCCTCGCTGGACCGGAAGGGGATTGTGACGACAGCCCGGAGGGACTGGAAGAGCGACCTCAGCCTGGAGCGCGTGAGCGCGCTGGAGTTCTTGCTGCAGGTGCACGGCTCCGAGGACCAGGACTTCGGCAACTACTATTGTTCCGTGACGCCGTGGGTGAAGTCGCCCACGGGCTCCTGGCAGAAGGAGGCAGAGATCCAGTCCAAGCCCATCTTCATCACCGTGAAGATGGACGGTAAGCGCCACACGCACGTCGGCCTCTCGGTGTTTGCGGGGGTCGTCTCTGTGTACCCTGCTGCAGCTGGCAGAAGCCCGGCTCCCAGGGCATTGAGAAGGCACCACAGTCCGTCCTGCTTGCTCTCTAGGCCTGGCCTCCGCCTGTCCCCAGAAGGGGCACAGGCAGCTCTCCCTGTCTTCCCTGCCTTTCTTACTGTGTGCTGCAGGCACCATTGGAAAGGATTTTTTAAGACTTGCTGCAAAGAGTGTTTGAGAAGCCCACCTTGCTGTGTCCTGGGGTTGGCACAGATCCCTCGGGGCAGGCAGAGAACAGGGCAGAGAGGGAGGGCACAGGTCTCTAGGCAGGGCTGAAGCTCAGACACCCGCCCCTCATGCGCACCTGATGGCGGTGCTTCTTAGAGAAGGGCGGCTCCTCCTGCGGTCGCTAGTGCAGATGTGGGTGTCTGGCTCCATGGAGCCAGAGACAGCAGGGTGACCCTCGGCCTTGCTGGCCCACACGGACCACCAGCTCTGTTCCCAGAGCTTCCCAGGGTGGGGACAGCTGTTGGTTCCCGAGAAACATGCCTTCTCTGAAAGTAAATGTGGCCGGCGCCGCGGCTCACTAGGCTAATCCTCCGCCTAGCGGCGCTCGCACACCAGGTTCTAGTCCCGGTCGGGGCACTGGATTCTGTCCCGGTTGCCCCTCTTCCAGGCCAGCTCTCTACTCTGGCCTGGGAGTGCAGTGGAGGATGGCCCAGGTGCTTGGGCCCTGCACCCCATGGGAGACCAGGATAAGCACCTGGCTCCTGCCTTTGGATCAGCGCGGTGTGCCGGCCGCAGCGCGCCAGCCTCAGCACCCATTGGAGGGTGAACCAATGGCAAAGGAAGACCTTTCTCTCTGTCTCTCTCTCTCACTCTCCACTCTGCCTTTCAAAAAAAAAAAAAAAAAAAGAAAGAAAGATAAAAGAAAGAAAGAAAAGAAAAAGAAAAAGGAAAAAAAAGAAAGTAAATGTGAATTGAAATAATTTCACGGAGAGAATTCAAGTCCAGGTGCCTCCAAGGAGTACCAGGGCCTTTGCAGTCTGTTTCTCTAATGATTTGTCAGTTTAGGGCAGAAGGGAGTTGGAGCCTCAGCTCTTCCATGGGTCACTTAGTGTTCCTTTCTTTTCTTTTAAGATTATTTATTTATTTATCTGAAAGGCAGAGTTATAGACAGGGAGAGACAGAAAGAAAGGTCTTCCATCTGCTGGCCCACTCTCCAAATGGCTGTGATGGCCAAAGCTGAGCCCATCTGAAGCCAGGAGCCAGAACTTCCTCCTGGTCTCCCATATGGTTGCAGGGGCCCAAGCACGTGGGCCGTCCTCCACCGCCCCCTCCAGGCCACAAGCAGAGGGCAGGTCAGAAGAGAAGCAGCCAGAACATGAACCAGCACCCATATGGGATGCCACGGCCCAGGTGGAGGCACAGTGCCGGCCCCCACTTCGCGTTTCTGATCTGGTTCCTCTGGTACAGTCCTCTCTCCTGGGCTGCTGTGAAAATGAAGCCATAGTAAATACAAGGCACTTAGCACAGGTCAGTGATCACCCAGGGAGCAGGAGCATTGGTCCATACGGAGAAAGGAAGACGGGATTTCGGGGGTGGAATCTGCACCTGTCCGAGAAAGATCCTGTGCCTCTGAAACTCCACTCGACTATAATACCGTATTTGCATCTGAGAAATTCCTTGCTTGAAGCGACTCCATATGAGAGCCCAGATTTCCCAAACAAGTAGGGGAGTGATTATTCACTTTGCTAGATAATTTACTATAGTGTTACTTAAAATAGCTCCCTTAGTACACTTCAGTTATTTGATGCATAGAATTGATTTATGCAGTTTTTTAAAGGATGCATCTGCTGCCGAATGTGCGGTGCCCTTATCCTGACTTTTAAAAATCAATCTCCTGCCAAAACCTTAAAAAGCAGGTTGACATTCAAAGGCTTCGAGTGGAATCTTTTTTGCTTCCCCACCCCTTCCCCCAGCGGGTTCGCACTGCGTACACACACAGAGAACTGGGTAGGAAGACATTTGCTCATATAAAGGCTGAGCTGCTCCAGGGCCGTGCTAGGTGCTCAGCACCCACTCCCGAGGGAGGGAGGGAGGGAGGGAGGCCGAGGGGCATGCAAGCCCCACTAACCGGCTCCCCATTTGCTCTCTCCCCTGCCAGTGCTGAACGCCTTCAAGTACCCGCTGCTGATCGGCGTGGGCCTGTCCACCGTCATCGGGCTCCTGTCCTGCCTCATCGGGTACTGCAGCTCGCACTGGTGTTGCAAGAAGGAGGTGCAGGAGACGCGGCGGGAGCGCCGCCGGCTCATGTCCATGGAGATGGACTAGGCTGCGGGGAGGGAGGGACGTTCAGGGCGCAGCGGGGCGAGAAGAGGACCGCGGTCTGGGAAAACGAAGCGTGTGACACGGAACACCAGTCCTCTCTAATCTCAGGTGGGACTCGCGCGCGCTCTCTGCCGCATGTCAAGTTCTGAGCGCAGACATGGTTACCAGCACACAGCTCTTCCTCCCACGGCACTTTCACTTTCCGAAATACAGAGTCCAGTGTGTTTCCCGAGCGCGGCTTTCTAATGGTTAACCTGCGTCTAGTTTTTTTTTTCTTCTCCTACTGGTTTATAGATCCGCTGACTTGTGCGTGTTTAGAGCTTTTCGTTGCGAGAGGTGGCGGTGAGGGAAGGGGTGAAGGCCTTGGGAGTTCTTGGTCTCGGGTGGGAAGGCACCTGCCCACCGAGAGTCGCCGTCCAGTGGGGGCGGCGGGGGCTGGATTGGGGCTCGGCTTCCACCCAGTACGGAGCTGGAGGCATGGCTTGTGCTGCCCCGCCCCGCCCCCTATTTTCAGGGGTTTAGACAACGTTGGAAATCTAAACTTGGAGTAAGTAACTTCTCATTGAGCCCAAATGCATTTTTTTTTCAACCCCTTCGCTTCTCTGCCCCTTGGCCACTCGTTTTGTGTTTGTTTTTTGTGCGAGTGCTGAAACGGCGGCCCTGGAATCCAGAACTTGGCTCTCCACCGAGCACCTTATCTTGCCACCTTAGCCTTAAGAAAGAGAATGGAGACAAATACGCAGCCACCTCTGCCCAGGGCAGGAAGAAGGTCTGCGAGGAAGGGCAGGTTGGAGACAAGGAGCGGAGCAGACACTACCCAACGTGGACAGTTCTGAGGCCCTGGGCCCCGGGGTGGGGGAGCCTGCAGGGGAGCCAGGGGGGACCCTCGGGAGCTTGAGCAGAGGCCTAGTAGTGTGGGGGCACCTTGGAGTTCCCCTCGGGTGCCCCTTGTGGGAGGCAGAGGAACTGCAAGTGGGTCAGCTCCCGCATGCGCTGCCCCTTAGCACAAAGGCAGAAAACTGCGGGCTTCCAGGAATCTGGCGTTGTTTGGAAGAACCACGTCTTCTTCGACCTTTTCTGCCCTTCAGGGCTCTTTAGGATCCCCCGCAGGGGTTAGCGAGGAAGGGTGTACTCTGCGGCGTGTTTGCTTCCCTATTGGGAGCACGAGGGAGACCCAGCAATTCACTGGCACATGACCAGCCTGGAAAGTGGGATTGAGAGCAGGCCGACCGGCCCGGCCGTACCAGCCAGGCACAGGGCAGCAGGCAGGAGCACCTTCCCAGGCCCCGGCTTGTGCTGTCCCACACTGGGGGCCCTGCAGGGTCTCTGAGGCTCGCTGGTGCCTGACTGCAACCCTCTGAGCTGTCATCCTGGCCCCAGAGCATCTAGCGCCACCCAGTCCGTTTGTTTTGAGCAATAAAGTAATGCAACATGATGGCCATTCACGGGTGGCTCCTTGTCACCTCGGGGCTGGATGAACCAAGCTCCCTGCTGGGCTCGCCACCTCCTGCCCCTGCCCCTCTCTGCTGGCCACCACTGGTTCTGCACTTACCGCCCGAGGCAGAGTTCCCCCGGGGCTCCCCTGCTCTGCCCACCGAGATGCCCACGTGGGTTGGAAATTCTACATTCTGCCTCAGGCTCAGCACAGAGGCGCTGCAGGCCCGGAGTGTGGCGGCAGGAGGAGGAGGCAGCAGCCTCAGTGGTGGCACATTTGGGCATTTTCTAACCACGCTTTTTGGGAGGAGGTACATCCCAGGTGAGAGGACAGGTGTCAACAGGTGCCCTATCAGTAACAGCCGGGGCCCTGTTACCACACTTCCGGTAAAAGGAGATTCAGGACTGTTATAGCTCAGGTCCATCCTAGAAGGTACTTCCGCTTGGCTGGGACCAGGCGGCCCCTGGTGTGGGTAGATCCGAAGGCAGAGTCGCACCAGGCACTCTGGATGGTGAAAGTGATGTGTGCTCACGCCGTGTGTACCTTCTTGCAAACATGGTACAGTTCAAGGCTAGAGGTGTGGAGACATGGACCTCCACCCTGAGCCTGGGTCTGTGGCCACTGCGAGTCACCTGGGGGCTGGGAGGCAAAGGGGAGAAAGCCCAGGGCTTTGTGCCAAGGATGTAACCCCTTCCAGGGACGTGGCCTGGGATGTGTGAGTGTGACACTCTTTCGTTGTACCAAATAGGGTTCCCCCCACAAAGTGCTCTTCCGGAAGAGGCCAGCGGCACTGGTGTGAATGCAGGATGGACCTGGCCAGGCCTCACGCGACGAAATTGCACTTCTTAACGAAAAGAAACTTTATCTATAAAGCTTGGGGTTTTTTTCTAATCATAAAAATATCTCCCCTCCCCTCCAGAAAGACCCTCACCCACGTTCAGATAGAAGCCTCAAAACGACAGTCATGCTCCTCGTAACGACGTTTGGGTCCCTGACCGCGGGGAAGCGGGGCAGCCCCGCGTGCTGGCATCGTCTGTGACACCGTGGCGTCCGAGCTTGGGCGAGCGCCCCGCGCGTCTCAGACTGGGCGCCCGTCGTTAAGCGACACATGACTGTACTGTAAATTGTTTACTTTACGATGTTTACATCCACGTTTCACTTTTTAACAAAAAGAAAAATGCAAACTGACTTTTTAACAACTTTGCAGATTTTTCATGGATCGGTGGAACTCTGACTCACCAGCTGGATTAAATCCTAATTTAGAAATGTATTTATTTGTGTGTTCCCTCCTCCCCTCCCCCCCCAGCCACGTGGCTCCCTGAGCTCTGGGGTAGAGGAGGCCCCTCCTGCCCGGACCCTTGTTTCCCTGGTGGCTCTTGCTTCTTGCTTTGCAGACTGCCTGCAACCACGATTTGTCACCGACATCTGTGAGCCAAAGACTGAGCCTTTTTGGCAGGAATAATAAGCAATACTACGTAACTTGCTACTTTCTGAAAAGTTGGGTGTTTGGTTTTTTTAGCTTCACCGATGACAACAGAGGAAGAGGGAGCTGGGACTTGGGTAAGTTCTCCTCTGCTGTTTGACCAAATTCTCAGTGAGAAATCTGTGTGCAGATCACAAGGAGAAAAAGGTTGACTTGCTTTCTTTTTTAGTGTGGCACATAAGGATCTGCAGGATTTTCCGTAGACAAAGAAGGGGTCTTGTGGATTTTTGTCCATATCCGATGTTATATGAACTAATTGTATTGTTTTATACTGTGACCACAGATATTATGCAATGCACCATTTGTTTTTTATTTCATTAAAGGAAGTTTAATTTAAATCGAACCTGTGTGAGGAGCTTGATCTTGGCACCTGTTATCCCTTGGTCTCCAGCATGGGGGTGGTGGTGGCTGAATCGCAGGTGTCACCTTAGCACCTCCTGATCCCCCTGAGCCCCTGTGGGAGAATTGTAGGTGCTCATGATGAGAGGAGGAATGCATTCGGGGGGATCGGTGGTGGAGTCCCCACCAAGCTGAAAGGTGGGGGCTGGGAGGGTGCTGCTCCGGGAAGATTCCCTGTCTGTCAGAATTCTCAGGACCCGGTAGGCCTCCTTCCAGGAAAGAGCAGTTCGATACTGTCCCCTTGAATAGAGGAGTAAGCAAATCTCAAGGTTCCATGACTGCTCCGTGAGTGGGACAGAAAGGTGTTTGGTGCAGGCTGGGGCCAAACCGGTCTGGAAGGTTCCAGCCCCTGTTCCAGGAAGACCAAGGCTCTTCCCCAGGAGGCTGGCTCCAGCGGTCCAGGCAGGAGTGGGTGCCCAAGCCCCAGCTCCCCGCTGCCTCCTGTTGGGCCTCGTTTGTGTCCCGGCTGTCTGGGTCGGTAACTGCGAAGCAGTTGCACAGTACAGACGCACAGGTAGTGCCCTGCTGTGCGAAATGACCCTGACCGGCATCGTGAGGCTTCCGTCTGTGTTGAAATGCTGATGCAGAGAGCTGGTCTTTAGCAATCCCCTGCCTGTTGTGTAACTCATCCCTGCCTCAGTTTAAATGGCAACACAAAGCCTTACTTGCACACAATCTGTGAGGCACAGGTGACCTTCACTTACTTGCCTGCAGGCCTTGGCACATCCCCTTTGTTTGCCTGGGGGCCTCTTTCTACCTGTCTGCCTGTACTTCTCTTTCAGGCCCTCTCCTCCCAACCCCCCGACTTTCTCTCCCTTCTAGGCTAAATGAAGATACCTGTAAGATGATCTCATAGCCAGAAACCAACATGGGGGTAGGCCCCAGTGCGGAATTGTGACAGTCGCTCACGATGTGATTCTTAGACTGCGCCGTGCCCTGGAACAAGGACTTCCTGGGTGTGATCACAACCTACAGTCATCCCGAGGGGCGGCCCCAGAAGCTCTCCGGCCTGTTGTCCTCATCCCTGGTGCACTCCGGTCACTGCCACTCCGTTTCTTCTGTGCCACACCCCAGTGTACACAGCACTCTCTGAATTTAAAGGTTTCACTGTTACTTAGGAATGGCAGGGCCAACAGCACAGGAGACCATGGCTGTTCCTCACAGATCTCGGGAGGAGAGGCACAGTGCACCACGGGAGGGCAACAGAAAATACCAGAATCAAGAGGAGGAGGGAGCAAGGGGAACACAGGCAAGAGCCTTCACTGTGTTTTTCACACAAAGGCTTGAGTGAGGCAGATTTAGGATTGGCTGGATGGAATAATCCCAGCAGATTCTGGGGTCTACAGGCTATCCTTCCATGTCTGGTACCTGGCCCCAGGTCCTAAGGGCTGATGCTAGTGAACTGAGTGTGCAAAATGAGTGGAGGAGGAGGTGTGGGGGCTTGGGCTCTGGACCGGTTGGTGTGTTCGTGACAGGCAGGCTCTCTTCTCTGTAGGAATTGGCTGGCCCTGGGAGGGGCAAGTCTGTCTGGGATGAGCAAGACCCTAGACGTTAAAGCATCAAGGAGCAAAATAAAAAAGACCTGGCTAATGAGAAGTACATGCACTCGCTGCATGGGGCTGCAGGCTGCTGGGGTACACCTGGGGGCACAGCTCACCCAGCGAGGTGATGCTTACCTGAGCCCACCCTGTTCCCTGCTCTCTCCATCCTGCCTGTACTAACAACACTCGGTACTATGATCATACAAATCTGTTGGCCAGCATGCAAATATGCCAGAGAAGAAGATGTCAAAAACATGCTCTTGGTAAAACTAAATACCCACAGGCAAAAGAATGAAGTTAGATCCTTTATACTTGGTATACAATTAACTCAAAATGGATTAAAGATCAAACCTAAGACCTAAACTATAAAACTGTAGAACAAAGCATAGGAAGAATGAGGACATTGGATTTGGCAGTTTTCTTGGACATGAGATCAGAAGTACAGGCAACAAAAACAAAAATAGATAATTGGGGACTACATTAAACTTTTAAGACTGCTATGTGTCAAGGAAACAACAGAATGGAAAGATCATCCATGGAATGGGAGAAATATCCCATTTGGGGAAAATATCTCCAAATCATATCTGATAAGGGGTTAATATCCAAAATATATAGGAAACTGTTTCATAACAACAACAGCAAAACAAGCAACCTGATTGAAATATGGGCGAAGGACTTGAACAGAGAAGTCTCTTGAAGATACGCAAATGGCCAGCAAGCACAGGGAAAGAGGCTCAGCGTCACGAACCATCAGCGAAATGCAAAGCCAAGCCACAGTGAGCTAATACCTGACATGCGCCGGGTCAAAAGAACAGAAAGTAACAGGTGGCAAGAATGCAGAGAAGTTAGAACTTTTGTGTATGGTTGCTGGTGAGAATGTAAAGCAGTACAGCCATTGTGGAAAAGAGTGTAGTGGTTCCTTAAAAAATTAAACATCGGATTACCAAATGATCCAGCTCTCCCCCTTCTGGGCACATATCCAAAAGGATTTAAAGCTGTGTCTGAAAGAGGTAGCAACCCACTCGTGTTCACGGTAACATCACAGCAACCAGGAGGTAGAAAAGCCCAAATGGCCATCCATGAATAAAGAAAATGTAGTTTATGCACACAATAGGATATCATCCAGCCTTAGAAAGGAAGCAGGGGCCGGTGTTGTGACTCAGTGGCTTAAGCCACAGCTTGCGAAAGCAGCATCCCATCTTGGTGTGCTGATTCAAGGCCTGGCTCCTCCACCGTCAGTCTGTCTCCCCGATAACATGCCTGGGAAAGCCGCAGACAATGGCCCAAGTACTTGGGCCCTTGCCACCCACATGGGAGAACAGTGTGGAGTTCCTGGCTCTTAGCTTTGTCCTGGACCAGAGCTGGCTGTTGCAGCTGTTTCTCTCTCTCTCTCTCTCTCTCTCTCTCTCCCCCTTCCTGTCTCCCCCCTCCCTCTCTCTCTCCCTCTTCCCTCCCCCCTTCCTCCTTCTTTCCCTCCCTCCCTTTTAAAAAGGAAGGGAATCTTATCAGGTGCTACATGGATGAACTTGAGGACATTATGCAAAACAAGCCAGTCACAAGGGAATACATATAATTCCACTCATATAGTAATCAAAAAGTGTAGAAACAGAAGGCAGAAAGGTGTTTGCCAAGGACTGGGAGGAGGGGAAATTGGTGAGTAGGGGGTGTAGGGTTTCAGTGTTGCAAGAGGAAAAGTTCTGGGGCTGTATTACACAATAATGTGAATGTGCTTATTGCTACTACATCTAAAAATGCATCAGCCAGTACATTTACTGTAGTATGCTTTGACCACAAAAAAAAAAAAATCATTAAAAAAATGTTATGTAAGCCGGCACCGCAGCTTACTAGGCTAATCCTCCGCCTGTGGCGCCAGCACCCTGGGTTCTAGTCCCGGTTGGGGCATCGGGTTCTAGTCCCGGCTGCTCCTCTTCCAGTCCAGCTCTCTGCTGTGGCCCAGGAAGGCAGTGGAGGATGGCTCAGGTCCTTGGGCCCTGCACCCGCATGGGAGACCAGGAGGAAGCACCTGGCTCCTGACTTCGGATAGGCGCAGCGCGCCAGCTGTAGTGGCCATTTGGGGGTGAACCAACAGAAGGAAGACCTTTCTCTCTCTCTCTCTCACTGTCTAACTCTGCCTGTCAAAAAAAAAAAAAAAACGTTCTGTAAAGACTCAGAGGCAAATGGCTTTTAAGATTATGATTATTAATTTGAGAGGCAGAGAACCAGAGAGAGTTCCTGTCTGCCGATTCTCCAGTGCTCGCAGTGGTGCCTGCCTGGGTCCAAAGCCAGGAGTTGGGAACCCAGTACAGGTCTCCCTGGCACCCAGTTACTTGAGCCATCACTGCTGCCTCCCAGGGTACACATTAGCAGGGAGCTGGAGTCAGGAGCCAGGGCGGTGTCAAGCCCAGGCCCTTCCATGTTGGACCTGAGTGTCCTAACTGGAATCTTAACAACTAGGCTGAATGCTCACCCCTGTCCATTTAGTTATGGCCAAAGGAACTGTAACAGATTGAGAGGAGAGGGATGGCTCACAAAAATAGGGAAGGATTCTGCACACCTTGGCTTCATGGATGTTTTTTAAATTCTTAACTTCATTTTATAGAAATCAAACCTGAGAGCTGTAGAGATTGGTAAAGATTGGTAACTGGCCGGCCCCGCAGCTCACTAGGCTAATCCTCCGCCTTGCGGCGCCAGCACTCTGGGTTCTAGTCCTGGTCGGGGCGCCGGATTCTGTCCCGGTTGCCCCTCTTCCAGGCCAGCACTCTGCTGTGGCCTGGGAGTGCAGTGGAGGATGGCCCAAGTGCTTGGGCCCTGCACCCCATGGGAGACCAGGAGAAGCACCTGGCTCCTGCCATCGGATCAGCGTGGTGCACCGGCCGCAGCGGCCATTGGAGGGTGAACCAACAGCAAAGGAAGACCTTTCTCTCTGTCTCTCTCTCTGTCTCTCTCTCTCACTGTCCACTCTGCCTGTCAAAAAAAAAAAAAAAGACTGGTAACTGAATGTGCATGTGTATTATTTAAGCAGAAAGATCTATGGTACACAGAAGTCTTTATGATTCCTAACTTTCCCTGACATTTTCTCTTAATTGACTGTCTTGCACTATTGTCTTCATTTTTATACGTAAGGAAATTGGGACTTGATAATTCCCCTGAGAATTGAACCCAGGGGCCTGGCACTGTGGTGTAGTGAATGCTTCGTCCCATATGGGCGCTGGTTCAAGTCCCGGCTGCTTCACTTCCCATGCAGCTCCCTAACAATGTGCCTGGGAAAAGCAGCAGAAGATGGCCCAAAATACTTACGTCCTACACCCACGTGGGAGAACCAGAGGGGGCTCCTTGCTCTTGACTTTGCCCTGGCCCAGCCTCAGCTCTTGGGGCCATTTGAGGGTGAACTAGCAGGCGGAAGATTCTTGCTCACTCTCTAACTCTGTCTTTCAAATAAATAAATCTTTAAAAAAAAATGAATTCACATTTTTCTGATTTCAAAGTTTGTGCATGTTCTTAATCCCTGCACCAGCCGTGGTGCCTGAATATCAGTGAGTCAGAACAGGGTCCTGCTCTTAATGAAACCCATGATCTTACAGGAGTGAGACATGCAAGTAGTTTTATTACCTTCTAGTAAGTAAAGACATAGACGTTCACTGGCATACACAGAGGATGGTGTAGTGGTCTCTCAAGGGTCAAGAAAGGCTTCGCATAGGAAATGCACATTCAGATTTTTCAATTGTTGAATGAACACGCCCTTGCCAGGTAGGAATGGAGCAAGGATCTAAGCCGAGGACACAGCATCCAGCACGTTGGAGAGGGGAATAATGGTAAGACAGCAGTACAAGTGGCCGTGAGAAGTGACGGGTAGGTTGCAGAGAGAACTCCTCAGGGCCAGCTTGCCAAGGTTCCGTCGAGGAATTTGGACATGATCTTCTATAAGGATTTGGGGAGCCTCTGAAAAACTTGTAATCTAGAAAACACATGGCTGTGTGTGCATTTTAGATCACTCTGGCAGGAGGGTGATGGGAGGGACAAGGCTACGCACCGGACTGCCTTAGGTCCAGATGAAAAAATGGAAGCCCTCAGTGGTGACAGCAGCAGAGAGAATTCATTCATAAAAGATATTGGGGGAGCCGGCGCCGTGGCTCAATAGGCTAATCCTCCACCTTGCGGCGCCGGCACACCGGGTTCTAGTCCCGGTCGGGGCGCCGGATTCTGTCCCGGTTGCCCCTCTTCCAGGCCAGCTCTCTGCTATGGCCAGGGAGTGCAGTGGAGGATGGCCCAGGTGCTTGGGCCCTGCACCCCATGGGAGACCAGGAAAAGCACCTGGCTCCTGGCTCCTGCCAGGATCAGCGCGGTGCGCCGGCTGCAGCGGCGGCCATTGGAGGGTGAACCAGCGGCAAAAAAAGGAAGACCTTTCTCTCTGTCTCTCTCTCTCACTGTCCACTCTGCCTGTCAAAAAAAAAAAAAAAAAAAAAAAAAAAAAAAAAAAAAAGATCTTGGGGGCCGGCGCTGCGGCTCACTAGGCTAATCCTCTGCCTTGTGGTGCTGGCACACCGGGTTCTAGTCCCGGTCGGGGCGCCGGATTCTGTCCCGGTTGCCCCTCTTCCAGGCTAGCTCTCTGCTGTGGCCAGGGGAGTGCAGTGGAGGATGGCCCAAGTGCTTGGACCCTGCACCCCATGGGAGACCAGGAGAAGCACCTGGCTCCTGCCATCGGATCAGCGCGGTGTGCCGGCCGCAGTGCACCAGCTGCGGCGGCCATTGGAGGGTGAACCAACGGCAAAGGAAGACCTTTCTCTCTGTCTCTCTCTCTCACTGTCCACTCTGCCTGTCAAAAAAAAAAAAAAAAAAAAAGATCTTGGGGAGGACTGGTGGGACTTGCTAAGTGGATGTGAACTGTGGAAGCCATCGCTGGGGTCTGTGGATGCTGCCACACTTGGCCACCATGGAGACTACCAGTGAGAGAGCAGTGGTTTGGGTTTGGGTTAGAGCTTCCGAGAGACCTCATGGGGGAGATGTTCAACAGCCGGCAGATGATCCGTCTGGAGTCTAGGGGAGAAGCTGGGCCTGGGCTGTGGTTGTCCAGATGTGGACGGGGAGCGAGAGCGGAAGAAGGGTGAAGCAGAGTCCTGGAGAAGACCACAGGGTCAAGGTTGGGCAGGGAAAGAGGATCCAGTGAGAAGGAGCTTCGCACGCATGGTCAAGTCCGTGCTGAACTGGCACCAAAGCAGGAAGCAAAGAGTTCTAAGCCACCGTGAGCGGTGTCCACTATTCTGTGAATCTCAGTGGATCCAAGCCCAGAGTCCCTGGGGCTGAAGTGCCAGTGAGAGTTAGGAACTCAGACAACCCGGACAGAGCACCTGGAAACTCTTGGGAGTTTGAGGAGGGGGAGGGAGGAGGTGGGGGATTGGAAGTAGAGTATAAAGTTGGCTGTTTAGGGTCAGGAACACTTGTGCCATTTTATGGGACGAGTGTCTGTCCCCAGTCCAGACAAAGTCCAGTCCCTAGACAGAGGGAGTTCGCTGTCTCTCTCCCTTTCTTCCTTTTCTGGAGTCTATTCTGGGCTTCCCATCAAACTGTCTTCATCAGAACTTGTTCTCAGTTCATTCCTCATAAGAAGTGTTAGGACTAAGCCCTTCCCGACGGAATGTTCACTTAAAACACAGGCCTGGCCCAGGAGTCCCATTTGTGGTCCTTTTCCTTCTTCCAGGAAGCTTAACACATCCTTGCTCCCCATCTCTTGCCCCAGTCTGCACCCCCAACCCATGCCCTTGGAGACCTGACCGGTGCTGCTCCCACAGACAGGAAGAGTAGTGACCCACATGGAAGAGCTCCTGGGCCTTGCTGAACTGCTAGTCAGCTCCTGGTGGAGCCGGGTCAGTAGGCGCTGAAGAGGCTGGGGTTGAGGCCTGGACAACCTCGTCTACCACAGGGGCCGAGGGACAGCTGGGCCTGCTGCAGGCTTCAGTTTGTCCTGCTGTGTGAGGGAGTTGACTGCGAGGACTGCTAAGTGTTCAGTCCGTGCAGACGTGAGGCTCGGCAGCAGAACTCCTCCTCTGTGTTGGCAATCCCGGGCCTGTGCAGGAGCAGTCAGTGGGGTCTGAATTGTAAGAGCTCAGGAGGGAAGAGGGCACAATATGATCAGCTCCCAGCAGAGCCCCCTGTCGCACGCTTCGGCAAATCATAAGCATCAGGACAGGTGGTGTGCTAGGACCGGAAGGCAGCCCCACAGCCGTTTCCTAACCATGGAATCTTGGATGAGTTAGTGGATGTCTCCAGGTCTCAGTTTGCTCATCTGTAAAGTGGGATTAATAAAGCCTACCACATGGTGAAGCGAGTTTCTGTATAAGACTGTGGACATGAGGTGTGTTGCATGCAGAGCCTAGCGTGTAAAGCATCACTATGTGAATATTTCTTGGGGGCGGGCATATGGCCTAGCAGTTAAGAAACTCAGGTCCTGTTTTGGAGTAACTGTGTTCGGTACCCAGTTCTACCTCCAGATTCCAACTTCCTGCTTAATGCAGACCTTGGGAGGGAGCATTGAGAGCTCGAGCCGTTGGGTTCCTGCCGCCTACGTGGGAGACTTGGATTGAGCGGCCAGCTCTTGGCTTCAACCCAGCCTAGCCCCAGCTGTTGCAGGCATGTGGGAAGTAAACCAGCAGATGGGAGTTCTCTGTCTTGTCTCAAATAAATAAATAAAATATTTATAATAAATAAATAAAAATCAATATTTATTGGGCCTGAATGCTTACAATAGGAGGCTACAGTGCCTGCAATTTCTATGATTCTAGGACACTCACACTGGAGCATGTCGGGCTGAAACACAGACCTCTCTCTCTTTTTTTTAAGTGGAGCTGAATTTTTCCTGGCTGCTTTGCTGGGCAGTGGCCCTTCTCCCAGCATCTGAACCAGGAGCTGCATTTTTGTATTCCTTTCAACTGAGACAATTGTGATGCAGTGGTTCCCAAGGTAATAGAATGACTGTCTCCCTGGCTGGCTCTAGTTTTGCTTTACTTCTTTTTCTTCCTTTTCTTTTCTTGACAACAGAATGCTTTTTTTTTCTTCCACAACAGAAGTGACATCACCCTGTTAATGTTAAAATTCTGGCAGCAATGGAGCCACTAAAATGGAAATAGGAAAAAATATTTTGGCACCAGCCAGGAATGAGAAGTTATAGAGCATTTACTTAGTCGTATATATTTCAAGGAAACAGAGTACTCTGTATTATTGAAATGGCTGTCTCTGGTTAAAACTTAATTCTCTGTTTATTTAGTTCATTTTATTTGCAAGGCAGAGAGACAGAGACAGATAGAGATCTCCCATCCACTGATTCACTCCCCCAAGTGCACATAGAGCCGGGAGCCAGCCCACCTGGGTCTCCCATGTGAGTGGCAGGGACCCACCCACTTGGACCATCATCTGCTGTCTTCCCGGGGTGTGCATAAGCAGGAAGGTGGATCAGAAGCTGAGTCAGGACTCCAACCAGGAACTCCAGGGGTGATCCAGTGAGTGATACAGGGGTATTACAGGATCTACAGTGAGGTACCCAGGTCCCGCGCGGCAACTTAACTGCTGTGCCAAATGCCTGTCCCATAATTCTTAAAATTTTCATGCTAAAGTGCGTTGATGATGTTGGTCTTTTCTCTCTCTTTGGTCTGTGACTTTGCTGTCCCCCTCTTTAGGGGGGTGGTCTCTTCATCCATCTCTTGCACTTGGTCTTGGTCATGTGACTAGCTTTAGCCTGTGGATTATTATAGGTCATGATGTAAATGGAGCCTTTAAAAAGTGCTGATGTATTTCCAAATCCCGGTCCTTTCAGATCCCTGACAGTATCTTGTCCTGCTAGAGGGATGTGCAGGAGGGCCAGGTCATCCAAGCCAAGGCTGTCCTAGACCATCCAGCTCCTGTCAGCTGACCAGATACACAAGCAAATCCACTGACATACAGAAGCACCCAGCTGACCCAAACACTTGTCAACAAGCATTGTGGTGTAGTCAGTAGAGCCATCACCTGCAACACCAGCATCCATATGGGTGTCCATTCAAGAGCCAGCTGCTCCACTTCTGATCCAGCTCCCTGCTGATGTGCATGGGAAAAGCAATGGAAGAAGCTCCTGGCGCCTGGTTTCAATCTGACCCAACACTGGCCTTTGCAGACATTTGGAGAGTGAACCAGCATATGGAACCAGTATATGGAAGTCTCCATCTTTCCCTCTCTCTCTCTCTCCCCACCTCCTCAGTTCTGCCTTTAGAATAAATTTTTTTAAAGTCTTAAAAAAAAATAAGGGCTGGCACTGTGGTGTACCAGGTTGAGCTGCTACCTGCAACATTGGCATCTCATATAGGTGCTGGTTGGAGTCCCAGCTGCTCCACTTCTGATCCAGCTCCCTACTAATGCACCTCGGAAAGCAAAGGAGGATGGCTGATGTCCTTGATGTTGGAGATCTGGAGGAGGCTCCTGGCTCCTGGATTCAACCAGGCCCCGCCCTAGCCATTGTGGCCATTTGGGGAGTGAACCAGCGGATAGAGGACACCACTATCTCTGTCTCTCCCTCTCTCTCTCTTGAACTCTGACTTTCAAGTACATAAATAAATCTTTTCAAAAATTATAAAATAATTTTCACTCCAACAGTTTTGTGGTTATTTGTTACAGCAATAACTGATTGATACAGTGCATTTGTCAGCAATATTGGTGCCTGGGGGTGACCCATGACTTCTCTTACTGAAGTGGTGAACAAGTGGCTGTTGAATTAACAGCCTGAAGAAAGAGGTTCGCTTGAAATCTCCATTCGAGGCACACTGCCCTTTAGTATTTCCCTAAGCACGACCAGCACATCCCTGCCTCAGCCTTTGTGCATTTTATTTCTCCTTCCTGGAATGCCCTTCCCTCCTCTCTGCTTATTTGAATCATGTTATCTCCAAGGACCTACTTAAAATAAGCCTTTCCTTTCTTTTCCTTTTTTAAAAAACAATTATTCATTTTTACTTATTTGAAAGAGCAGCCGGCGCCGCGGCTCACTAGGCTAATCCTCTGCCTTGCGGCGCCAGCACACCGAGTTCTAGTCCCGGTTGGGGCACTGGATTCTATCCCAGTTGCCCCTCTTCCAGGCCAGCTCTCTGCTGTGGCCAGGGGAGTGCAGTGGGGGATGGCCCAAGTGCTTGGGCCCTGCACCCCATGGGAGACCAGGAGAAGCACCTGGCTCCTGGCTTCGGATCAGCATGGTGTGCCGGCCGCAGTGCACCAGCTGCGGCGGCCATTGGAGGGTGAACCAACGGCAAAGGAAGACCTTTCTCTCTGTTTCTCTCTCTCTCACTGTCCACTCTGCCTGTCAAAAAGTAGAAAGAAAAGAAAAGAAAGAAAGAAAGAAAGAAAGAAAGAAAGAAAGAAAGAAAGAAAGAAAGAAAGAAAGGAAGGAAGGAAGGAAGGAAGGAAAGAAAGAAAAGAAAGAAAGAGAGAAAGAGAGAGAGAGAGAAAGAAAGAAAGAACAACACAGACAAACAGAGACAGAGATCTTCCATCCACTAGTTCACTCCCCAAGTGCCTGCAACAGTCGGCATTGGGACAGGTCAAAGCCAGGAGCCAGGAGCTCCATCTAGGACTCCTATGTGGGTAGCAGGAACTCAGTGCTTCTTGAGCCATCACCCACTACCTGCTAGGTGCATTAGCGGGAGCTAGTTCAGAAGTGGAGGTGGAGGCAGCACTCAACCCCAGGCACTTCATTCTGGGCTGTGGGCATCCCAAGCAATGACTTAACCTGCTGCACCATAATGCCTGCCCCACCAGCCTTTTCTGAATGGCATTCTGTGGCTGCCTCTTGCCTCTCCAGCCTATTAACTCTTAGGGTATTTCCTGTGTGAACCGTGATTTGAATGCCAGACATGTGCTTCCTTCTATGACTACTATTTCTTATCCATAGCTGTTTATTAAATTAGTTTCCAAGTGCTCGGAGGGCAGGGCCCTTATGGTTCTGTGATTTCCCCAAGCCTTGCCTTGCATAGTTCGTTGAAAAGGGAACTACATAGCCCTTCACTTATTTGTAGGTAGACTGTCATTGGGGACTAACTGTTTAGGGTCATTGCTAAGGAATAAAACAGAGAGATAGATGATTGATAGACTTTATAGAGAGATAAGATTGATTAGGTAAATATATAAGCTAGGTTAGATACATGAGATCAATGGATTTGATAGATGATAGATTGATGATTTAGATAGATATGATTGATGCATTTGATAGATACATGATAGATAATAGGTGATAGATATAGAATAAATGAAAGATTAGGCAAAATAGATGAATTTGACGGATTAGGTAGATGGATAAAGATAAAAGATAGACAGACAGCAGCTGCCAGATCTGAGTTGGTAGAATGTCATCCCACTGTACTATAATACCCAGATTTCCTGTGAAGATTTTCCTGACCTCCCATTCTCCCCAAATTCAATATGCTTTCTCCCTCCCTCAAGTGTCTAGGTCTCTTTCCTTGTCCTCTCTTAGGAACCTCACCCAAGCCCCTGGTGTGATGGTCAGATGTGTTCTTCTTTGGGGCTCCCCATTACAAACAGCAACTCCTTGATATCAAAGCTGACACTTTAACTATGTTTAGCTCTCCAGCACCTATAGGGGGCGCTCATAAGGGTTTGATTATCTCACTGATTTCTCCTCTGTCAGTATTTTTAATGCCCTAATGCAGGCTCTCATGATTGCTCATACAGACAACTGCAGAAATCTTGTAATTGGCCTTCTTGCTTCTACCTTATCTTCCTCCCTACCTTTCAACCAGTTAGAAGTACACAAGTACAGAATTCAATTTAAAAGGAAAATCCTACCAGGTCGCTCCTACTAAAAACCCTCTCAATGGTTCACTTTCCCTCTGGATAAAAGCAACACTCTAAAACCTGGCATGCAAAGCCTGCTAAGGTGTGCCCCAGCCCACCGCACAGACCTTTCACATCTCCTTTCACACAGCCTGGAACGTCTACACCAGCAGCATCTGCACTGCTCTCCATGCTGGGGACTGCTTGTCCCCATCTGAGGCTCGGCCCCCTTTCCCCCTAGTTGACTTGTCTGGCCCAGCTCCATCCATCCTGACCTTCTCTCCCGCCCACCACTTCCTGCATCGCTCTCCGGTCCCCACTGATAGCTGACCCATTGCACTCTGTATATCTGATGACATGGAAGCAGCCTGAGAATGAAGAAAGGGTTGTATATGCACAACCTACCCCAGAACTCGGGGAAAAAATTTATGGTAGATGGCTGGCTGGATAGACGGACAGAGGGATGGAGCAGGGATATTCCTGTAACTGTGGGCTGAAACAGACCAACTTTGATACAATCTGTCTCAATGTAGCCTCAATCTAGGGAGCTAACGTCCTCAATAAGTTCATCCCTCTCATGGTATTGCCCTTTAGAACTGCAGCAAGATTAACTGGCCTGGGCTCAGTGCGTGCTCCTCTGCCAGCCGTGGTGCCTAAGCCCACATGGGGCAGATGGAGGTTCACTTGAACATCTCACCACAGTGATAGGTAGCTGACAGTCACTGAGCACCAACCATAAGCCTGATATTGGACTGAGTGTTTTCAACGAATATGCTCATTCAACTTCTCACAACAATCTTTTAGGGTACACACTATTAGTATAGCCATTTTAGAGATAAGGGTTAGACAAGGTTAATTAGCTTTTTTTTTTTCTTTTTATAAATAAAGGATTTATTTGTTTATTTGAAAGGCAGTGGGAGAGGGGTGCAGAGAAAGATCTTCCATCTGCTGGTTTTTATTCCCCAAATGCCCACAACCGCCAGGGCTGGGCCAGGCTGAAGCCAGGAAACTGGAACTCCATTCAGGTCTTCCACATGGGTGGCAGGGACCCAAGTACTTGAGCCACCATCTGCTGCCTTCTTAGGCTTATCAGCAGAAAGCTGGATCAGAAGCACAGTGTAGCCGGAAGTTGACCTTGGGCACTCCAGTATTGGATGCAGGTGTCTCAGGTGGCAGTAACCTGCTGCCCACCACACTGCCTGCCATGTACTAGCTTCTCTAAGATTGCACAGCTAAGTAAAAGTAGAATTAGTGTGCAACCCTGGCCAGCCTGCCACCCCGCCATCATGTCACATCACCCCAGGCCCGTGTTTTCCTGGCACCCCCTCTCATTTCCTGTGTCAAGACAGGAGAGGAGGTGAGGGCCAAGAAGAGAACATTTCTAATTGCTTTTTGATATTTTGACTTCACTTAAACCCCTTCATCAATACCAAATAGTCCATCCATATTTACCCAAAATAAGCAATTATCGTATTCTTATCTGTCTATACGTGCTTAACCCTAAAGATCGCTTCTTTAGCCCTGAATGTGAGTGAGCAACAAAGATCCATATAATGTAACCAGCTGTGCTCTTTGCAAGACATATCTGTTTCTCTGCAGGCTGAAAACCACACAATTGCTTCCTCTTTACTCCTGCAGCGAGCACAAGTATTTGCCACTCAGCCTCTGAGCAGCGTCGGTGACACCACCTGGAAAGCGCTGTTGTGGCCCCATGGCACGCGTCCTGCATGCGGCATCTCTCTTTTTCCTTCTGAGTAAGTGTCATAACCCTGCGTGATTCTGTCATCACAGGGAACAGGGCAACTTGGGCTCCCAAGGGAGAGCCAGGCCACCCTTTTCTGGTGCTGGCAGTCACTTTTTTTTTTTTTTTTTTTTTTTTGGCAGGCAGAGTGGACAGTGAGAGAGAGACAGAGAGAAAGGTCTTCCTTTGCCGTTGGTTCACCCTCCAATGGCCGCCGCGGCTGGTGCACCGTGCTGATCCGAAGCCAGGAGCCAGGTGCTTCTCCTGGTCTCCCATGGGGTGCAGGGCCCAAGCACTTGGGCCATCCTCCACTGCACTCCCTGGCTACAGCAGGGAGCTGGCCTGGAAGAGGGGCAACCGGGACAGAATCCGGCGCCCCGACCGGGACTAGAACCCCGGGGTGCCGGCGCCGCAAGGCGGAGGATTAGCCTAGTGAGCCACGGCGCCGGCCAAGCAGTCACTTTTGATGCTAAGGACAGGCCTTGGCTTTCCTAGACAGTTTGCAGTTTCAGGGCGTGGCAATGGTCGGTTGAGTCCCATGTACCTGGTGCCATGGCTTTTTAGGTTTGTCTGCTTTGCCAGAGCTGCCAGTTTTGCTTGGCTTTGGTATCTCGTCTTGCTGGGCTGACCATCCTGAGACAGAGTGCAAGACTTAGCTCCCCAGACTGAGAGGAGACCCTAAGTTTTCCCTTAGGTGTATGCCTTGGGGATGTGGCTTGGTGGAAAGGTATTCAGGAGAGCACCTGGTAGTTCTAAGCTACACGTAGGAGCTGGCAGACAGCTACCGAAAGGCTGGGGAGAGAGCAGGACTATTCAGTTGGCCCTGCGGAAGGCCACAAGCAGAGGCTTCCTGGCCCCGGGCCTTTCTCCGTGTGAGAACAGAGTGGGGGAAGGGGATCTGCACAGGTAAAATGGAGAACCAGGCAGACTGGGAAGAGAATGAAATATTCTACACCAAGGAGAACAGGGAGCAGCAGCTTTTGTGCCCTGGGTTCCTTTGGCATCTGGTGAAGTTTATAGACCTCATCTCAGAATAGTTTCTTTAAATGCATAGGATTATAGAAGAAATCAGCATTGCCATATGGTTATCAAAATACTTGTTAGCAGGGCCGGCGCCGCGGTTCACTAGGCTAATCCTCCGCCTTGTGGCGCCGGCACACCGGGTTCTAGTCCCGGTTGGGGCGCCAGATTCTGTCCCGGTTGCCCCTCTTCCAGGCCAGCTCTCTGCTGTGGCCAGGGAGTGCAGTGGAGGATGGCCCAGGTGCTTGGGCCCTGCACCCCATGGGAGACCAGGAGAAGCACCTGGCTCCTGGCTCCTGCCATCGGATCAGTGCAGTGCGCCGGCCGCAGCGCGCCGGCCGCGGCGGCCATTGGAGGGTGAACCAACGGCAAAGGAAGACCTTTCTCTCTGTCTCTCTCTCTCTCACTGTCCACTCTGCCTGTCAAAAAATAAAAAAAAAAAATACTTGTTAGCAAATTGTGATGTAGTGGCTTATTTGATTCTTTATGCATTACATGACAAGACCTGGAGATGGATCTGTTAATCAGCAAACTTCAAAGTAGTGATGAGTATGAATAAGAGTTTAATATATGTGCAATGATTGTAACATGATAGGAAAATAATCTGTGGTTTGTTATCTGCATTTATAGCAAAATAAAATACTAAATTTATATTAGAAAGAAATGAAACTAAGGATGGAAGGGTTTTTTTCCCCCACCCTAGTTTATAGGATCCTTTAAGTCTATATGTAGACCCTGATTACAAACTTTGCTTTTGAGAGACTGGATGGAGTTAGTGCAGATGCCTGAATGGCCTGGATGTTGGCGGCAACCAAACCAAACTGTAGTCAGTGTGGCCAGGGCTGTGGCTAAAGAATTAGCATGTGGCACCATAGGGCTTGCTTAGTAAGCATTGGTGGAGTTAGACTGGTAACTCAAGGGACATATGATTGCGTAAGCTAGGGATCAGCTCTGGGCCTGATGGAAACAAAGACAGCCTGCAGGGGGAGGTGCTAGGACCTCCGGGGGGCAGGGTGGTGGTGGTTGTGGTGGCGGTGGTCTTTTCCTGCCAGAGGGGTGTAGCAGGTGTTAGTGCACAGATGCACTGGTGCGATCCTTTGGGGGCTGCTGTGTTTCTTTATTTGTCCTGCTCAGCTGTCTGAGAGTGAGTCTCAAGTCTGTGTGCTTTGTGTATTTGGACTGTGTGAGTATATTTGCCTTGTGTATAAGGGAAACCGGGCTTACATTGTGCAATAAATCAGAGAATTATAAAATCTCTCTCTCTCTTTCCCCTCCCCCCCCCCCATTTGGTGTAGGCTAGAAGGCCTTGGGGGAGCAAAGTACTAACCAAGATTCAAAAAGGGGAAACTGGAAGCTTTTCCTTAACCTGTTTAAACCATCACCTAAACTGGATTCTATATTTATGTTCACTAAATTCTGACTCAAAATTAAGCATTAATTTTGTATGGAATCATGGTTTTTATGTGACGGATACATCAATCAGGCAGTAACTTGAAAAGCTTTGGAAGCTTGCTATTTGTCATTGCAAATATAGAAGAAAAATGAAGGAAATAAAATGATGATTAACAGAGCAATTACATTGTTTAGAAAATGTATGCGCACTTTGTCCCAATTTATTATTTTTTCCCAGAAAATATAAAGAGTGAATAATCCCTTCAGGATATATGGTACTGGAGGAGGTTGACATCATGGGTAACCGAGCTCTGGACTTGGCAGTGAGCTTTGCCGGCCTGACCTGTCACGCTCCTTACCAGCTGTCCTACAGATAAAGGCCATTAATGCCGAAGGCTCGGGGGGGGGGGGGGGGGGCTGTTGTTTGTCTTGGATTGAGTTCATGAGTGAGGGGTGGGGGTTGACCCCACTTTATCTTAGAAGGAGGCTCTCAGCTTCCGAGTGTTTAGGGTATCCCTGTGTGTAAAGAAAGAGAAGTTGATTGGTTATGATGGTTGTTCCCCAGGCACATTTTGTACAAATGAAGTTATTCAAAATTGGTTGGAGTTTTTTATATGAAAAATATTTAAGTATGGGCCATTTATTATAGTGCAACCTAATCATTTCAAATAATACCAAAATGGTAATTTGTGACGATACCAGTGATTTTTTTTAATAATGACGATACTCTCAAGGACTTCCTAGTGTGTGTGAAGCAGGGCTCCCGTGTTGGTATGTCATTGCCAAGCTGGGTGCTCATGGCTCAGCCAGAACCTGGGCTGCTGTGCGAGGGTGGCCTAATGCCCCGTCTGTTAAAACAGAAAGCGATGGAACAGCCCGCTGTTGGGGGCAGGTTCCCTCCTCAGGAGGAGAGCTAGTTCCTGAAGCAGCCGCCAGGGAATGAGATGCTTCAGTAGAGGGTCCCCAGGCATGCCCATTGGCATTGAGCTCTGCCACTCACTCCTTTTCACCCAGAAATACTGGTGACCCCCCCCCCCCCACTCTGCCCCCATTTCTTCCACTTTCCTGTGAGAGCAGGGTGTCTCAGTCTGGGCAGCCCTCAAAAGCAGCAGAAAGTCATTGCCCACAGCCCTGGAGTCTGGGGCATCCAAGATCAAGGCCTCCCAAGATTCGGTGTCTGGTGGGAGCCCGCTCACAGACAGCGCCTTCTAGCCATGTCCTCACGTGGTGGAAGGGACCCGCTAGCTTTCTGGATTCGTCCACAGGGCATCAATCCCAGGGATAACCCTATGACCCGGTCACCTCTGCAAGGTCCAACATCCCGGGGTGTACGGTCCCAAATACAGCTTTGTGGGGCACACACATGTTGTGACCACACCACAGCACCCTCCCGTGGGCATTCCTGGAATCACACGTGGGGTCGGTAGGGCCTTCCTCCACTCATTACCTGCTCTGTCTTCACCCACCTCTGCCCTCTGCTGCTGCTGCTGCCGCCAAAACACTTGCCAAGGAAATTGTTTCCATCCGCCCCTCACTGCTTCTCTACACACAGCTCCTCTTTCCTGCTGCCACCAGTCTGCTCTCTCCCTTTCCATGGAACTTCCTGGTTTTCACTTCCTGCAGTCGCTTGTCACCCTTCAACCCTACTGCGTCTGCGCCATCAAGACCTCTTTGGCGAAGCTCTCCGTGGACAGCCTCATCAAGCAGCTTCAGGACCTGCTCTGTGTGGAGTCCCGAACCTCTTAGCAGCCTTCAGCAGTGCTGCCAAGCCCCTTCCTCCTGGGTTCCCAGTCGCTGGGTCCTGGGTGCCCTCTCACCTCCCTAACTTCTCCAGTGATCTCTGCTTAGCCCCCCTCACATTCTCTAAGACTTCCCACTAGTCTACGTTTCTAGCCCTGAACTCTCCCTGGTTACAAACAGGCATTTAGAGGAAGTGTTGAGAAACAATGGAAACACCAGAGATTTGGCAACTGAAGGTCTAGGCTCAAGTCTGACTCAGCCTCTTCTAAGTGCTGACATTACCAAATATGGGAATATCACAGAGGTTATTTTTTGGAAGGGTCAGGTTATAGATTTTTCCAAGGGTTGAGTAGACTTTCAATTTTAAACATACACACATATACACTGAAGCCACATTTCTAAATGTTTGCTGGCTGTCTTTCCTGTTAGTAAAATTAAACACATCATACTCTCCCACCCTCCAACACAACAGCACAACAGTGGCCCAGCCTGCTACCCTTGTTTCTGTTAAGAGTACTGCTATTCTCCCAGTCAACCAGACAAAACCTGCATGTCAGCCGTGATTTCTGCCCACCTCCCGTCCCTTAGTTTACCCCTACTACCCCTAAGGATCCAAAACACTGGAAACCCTGTAGCTCTCACCCCTGCAGCAGCAGCTCCTAAGCTTTAGTCCCTTTCTTCATCGTTATTGTCATCATCGCCTCTCTCCTGGCCTCTATACTGTTTTGTTTTGTTTGTTGCTTTTTTTTTTTTTTTTTAGATTTGTTGTATTTATTTGAAAGGCAGAGTTACAAAGAGAGAAAGAGGGAGAGACAGAGAGAAAGGTCTTCCATCTGCTGGTTCACTCTCCAGATGGCCACAATGGCTGGGACTGGGTTGATCTGACGTCAGGAGCCAGGAGCTTCTTCTGGGTCTCCCACGTGGATGCAATGGCCCAAACACTTAGGCCATCTCCCAATTCTTTCCTGAGATCATTAGCAGGGAGCTGGATGGGAAGTGGAGCAGCCAGAACTCGAACCAGTGTCCAAATGGAATGTGGGCAGTGCAGGCAGCAGCTTTGCCAGCTATGCCACCCCAAGGTCTACTTCTAATGCCATCTCTTCTATAAGCCTTTCCTATTTGCTGCCTCCAAAAATGTCACTTTCTTTGAATTCCTGAAAGCACTCTTATTGTATCTTTTTCATAGAGAGATGATCACCAGCCTACCTTTAAAATCCAGAAGTCAGGAACTCCCAAACTCATCCTCACATTTTAGTCTCTCAAGCATCAAATATAAAAACTTGTTGAACTGGCAGATAAAGCACTAGAAAATGAAGTGCTAATTTTCACAATAAAATTCTTCAAATGCAGTACCCATCTCTGAAAAGTGATGGAAAATGTTGCAGAAGTGTTGCCCAACCGCCAAAAATAACTTTGTTTGTGGAAACATGCCCTGATATAAACAGATTAGCAGTAGCAAAAAAGCAGATTTTTACAAGAACGTTTTTATTGTGCAATGTGACACATAAGAAGATGTTGGTAAAACATAAACACACAGTTTAACAAACAAGTCAAAAGTAAAACCCGTGTGCTCAGCACCCAAGTCCAGAAACAGAACATTGTCTGGCCAGCGCCGCGGCTCACTAGGCTAATCCTCCGCCTGCAGTGCTGGCACCCCGGGTTCCTGTCCTGGTTGGGGACGCCAGTTCTGTCCTGGTTGCTCCTCTTCCAGACCAGCTCTCTGCTGTGGCCCGGGAAGGCAGTGGAGGATGGCTCGGGTCCTTGGGCCCTGCACCCTCATGGGAGACCAGGAGGAAGCACCTGGCTCCTGGCTTCGGATCGGTGCAGCGCACCGGCCGTAGTGGCCATTTGTGGGGTGAACCAACGGAAGGAAGACCTTTCTCTCTGTCTCTCTCTCACACTAACTCTGCCTGTCAAAAAAAAAAAAAAAAAAAAAAAAAAAAAAAAAGAAAAGAAAAGAAAGAAAGAAAGAAACAGAACATTGTCAGGACCCTGGGGGCTCCAGGCCACCTGCTGCATGCCAGTCACATTCCCCACCCCCGCCCCCACCCATCACTCTCTTGACTTTCATGATAACCACTTCCTACCTTTTTCTTTTAATGATTTAACTCCTTCTGCCTGCATCACTAAACGACCCAGTGTGGTTTTTTGTCGATTTCCAAACTCTGTAAACAGTGGAATCATTCTGTATGTAGGCATTCAGGAGTGTTTTGTATCTGCCATGGAACAAAGTCATCCATGGCACTGAAAACAGTCGCAACTAATTCATTCTCATTTCTTTTCAAATTCTTTCTTTCTTTATGTGAGGAGTCAAGGGCCGGCATTGTGGCTCAGCAGGGTAAGCTGCTGCTTATGGTGCAGGCATCCCTTGTGGGAGCGCCAGTTTGAGTCCTGGCTTCTTCGCTTCCGATTCAGCTTCCTGTTAAAGCACCTGGGAAGGCAGTGAAAGATGGCCCAAGCGCGTGGGCCCTTGACCCTCACAGGAAAGGCCAGGATGATGTTGCTGGCTCCTGCCTGCAGCCTGGCCCAGCCCTGGCTGTTGGGACCCTTTGGGGAGTGAACCAGTGGACGGAAGGTCACTCTCTCCCTCTGTTGCTCTTTCAAATAATTAGATAAATAAATCTTGGGCGAGGCTGAGGACTACAGCCCAACACTCAATCCAGATCCCCCACATCGCTGGCAGGGACCCAAGTACTTGAAGCACCAGCTGCTCCCTCCCAGGGTGTGCCTTAGCAGGAAGCTGGGATCGGGAGCAGGGCCAGCACTTGAATCGAGGTGCTCCAACGTGGGATGCAGGCATTCCAAAGGACAGCCTAACTGCCGTGCCAAACACTCACCCCATTCTTTTTCAGTTTGGCAAAATATTCCAGTTCAAGCATTCTACTGTTGATGGTCATATGGGTTATCACATGAACAGGATAGCTATGAATGTTCTTTCTCATGTAGTGTGGTGCACAGAGTACACATTTCTCTAAGACAGCATTGCTGAAAAATCTTTAAAATTGCCTATGCGGTATACTTTTTTGGTAAGTAATTAAACTTTTCTAAGGTGGTCTAATGTCTATTCCTAAATACTTATTATAAAAAGAATGTGATGTATTAATTGGGATTTATGAGCAAATGAGCATATTTTTAATGATTACTGGAAGTGTTGCAGCTTGTTGGTTGGGCATTGATTTGTTTGTCTACCAGTTTTAGATTAAGCATATATATATGCAATTTTTTAAGGATTTATTGATTGATTTGAAAGGCTAAGCAACAGAGAATGATGGAGAGAGATAGCTCCTATCCATTAGTTCATTCCCCAAAATGCCCACAATGGCTAAGACTGGGACAGGCTGAAGCCAGGTGCCAAATACTCCATCCAGGTCTCCCTGGTGGGTGCAGGGACCTAAGCACTTGGGCCATCTTCTGCTGTCTTCCCAGGTGCATTAGCAGGGAGCTGGATCAGAAGTGGAGCAGCTGAGACTCAAACTGGGCTGTGAAATGGGCTGCTGGCATCGTAGGTGATGGCTTGACCCACTGCACCACAGCGTGGTCCCCCTTATATGCAACTTTTAATTGACTGTATCAGGTGACCACTCACCGTTTTTATCTTGTCTTTTTTTTTTGTATCCCCTTGCTGTCTTTTAGAATTGTTTGCCTCTCACTCACGATTCTTATATCCAGTGTCATCAGGGTTGCTGTAATATCATTGTCCATTTCCCTCACCTTTCTTTCCCCTCTAATGTGTCCTTTATTCTTTGTCCTTGTGGAGTCGGGAACTCCAGCAGATGCTCTGTGCTTCATGTCTTCTTACGAACACTGTTCTATTAACGCTGTAACCCCAGCAATCACCCACTGCGGGCCCTTTCTGATGTCTTCCAACCCTGTCTCCCCATCTTGCCGTTGAACCCTTGTAAAAGACCTAGCCCACCCTGTGGCATCTCTTTCATCTGTTTCAGTTCTTTCTGTAACACAAAATGAACTAGCTTTCAAAAATTAATATTAAAGCATAGGCCTTCCTTTTCCCTGCTGAAGAACTCTTGATTTACAAGATTTTTCAAATGTGGCCTTTTCGTCATGTTTTCTTCATAAACCTAATGTCTGATGCTCATTACATAGAGGCCACTCCATAGTGGTGCTCCTGACTGGAAAGTTTGGTAAACAAAAATCTAAAATAAATTCTGGGGGCCGACACTGTGGCATAGCGGGTTAAACCGCCACCTGTGGCGCTGGCATTTCCAGCTGCTCCACTTCCCATCCAGCTCTCTGCTGTGGCCTGGGAGAGCAGTAAAAGATGCCCAAGTCCTTGGGCCCCTGCACCCACGTGGGAGACTCAGAAGCTCCTGGCTCCTGGCTTCAGACTTATTCGGCTCCAGCTGTAGTAGCCATTTGGGGAGCAAACCAGTGGATGAAAGATCTCTCTCTCTCTCTCCCTCTCTCTCTCCCCCTCTGCCTCTCTCTCTGTAACTCCACCTTTAAAGTAAATAAATAAATCTTAAAAAAAATAAAACAAAATAAATTCTGACCCCAGAACCTGCTAGACTTCACAGCCATCTCATGAATCATTTCAGTAAAGCTGTGGCTCTTCAAGAAATCACAAGACAATTAAAAAAAAAAAAGCCTACCCACCTCCACTGTATAGAAAGGAAGTGTCGCTGCCTATTCAGCTGCTAACTTTAGCTAGTCTTGCATCAGACCTGGCCAAGAGCTACAAATAGTTCCAACTCACCAGCTAGAAGAATCACGGCACCCAGGGAAGAGCTGTCGACTTTCCCTCAGTGGGAGAGCAGGTACTGTGGAGTTTGAGGACATGTATGCTGAATTCTCCCATAAAAGATCAATCATCATACATTGTATGTGCTTTAAAACAAGTGCACTTAGATAAGCAGATGTTTTATGGAAGTCGCCATGCTGCATTGATGAAGCTTCCCTTTTTAAAAAAGAGACTAGAGATTACTATGAAAGTTAAAGTTGTAAAAGAACAATTAACTCATCAAGCCATTCTACTGCAGCTCAGCCTGAAGAAGGTGTACAACATTTAAGTTGATTATAGCTAATAACCTCCGATCTCATTTACCAGCATTGTAATATAGGAAGCTACATAATGTGGCGCACTGGGAACTGAAGTGCTAATCTATTTTTATTCCCTTTTCTTCCTCCTCCTTGCAAGCTAAGCTCAGCATTGGCCAGAGAGAAGTAACAATTCAAAAAGGACCACTGTACAGAACTGAAGGTTACCCAGTCAGCATTGGCTGCAACGTAACTGGCCACCAGGGACCTTCTGAGCAGCATTTCCGGTGGTCTGTGTACCTGCCGACAGCCCCAGCCCAGGAAATCCAGATCGTCAGCACCGAGAATGCAAAATTCTCCTATGCAGTGTATGCGCAGCGAGTGCGGAGCCGGGAAATCTACGTGGAGAGGGTGCAGGGCAACTCTGTCTTGCACATCGCAGCGCTCCAGATGAAGGATGCTGGCGAGTATGAGTGTCACACACCCAACACTGATGGCAAATACCACGGCAGTTACAGTGCCAAGACTAATCTAGTCGGTAAGCTGTCTGCCTGCTTCTGCGAGCCAGCCCCTGCAAAGCCAGAGGGCCCTCCATCCCCTGGCACCAGGACATGCCCTTAACCTGTTCCATTTGCTTTGAGAAAGAGCCTGGAAATCCTAGAGATCAGTCACCCATAGGTATCTCATTCTTCCCAATCACAGTGCCATAAAGATTTAACCAATGTATTGTCTTCCCAAGGTCTCGTCCACGGTCTCCATAGGTTGGTAACTTCGATCGCGTTAAGCAAAGCTTTGAGCATTCTCCCCATGTCCTCTCTCCTTGAAGGCAGACCAGTGATTTTAAGAGAGAACTAGCATTAGAATTACAGGTGACAAGCCACTAACGTGAAAATGATTGTTCTCAAGCCACCGTCCTCTAGCTTATCTGCCTAGGGGGAGAGGGTCACAGTCCTTGCAGTTGTCATTTTTGTCCCTTTGCATTACACCCTCTTTCTGTTGAGCAGACTCCTACATCTACTTCGGCACCCAGGATAGATAGTACTTCTGTAGAATTCATCTTGACTGCTTGAGCCGTATGGCACCTGTCCCCCCCCTCCCCCCCCGCCTCTCTTTCCAATTTATTTTATTTGAAAGGTAGAGTGACAGAGAGGGTGGAGGAGGGAGAGTGAGAGAGATCTTCCATCTGCTGATTCACTCCCGGGGAGGCTGGGCCAGACTGAAAGCCAGGAGCCAGGAATTCCATTCAGGTCTTCTGCATGAGTGGCAGGGCCCAAGAACTTGAGCCATTTTCCACTACCTTCCAGGGCGTATTATCAGGGAGCTGGATCATGAGCAGAGCAGCCGGGACTCCAACTGGGGCTCACGTGGGATGCTAGCATTGCAGGCAGCAGCTTAATCCACTGCGCCACAACGCTGGCCCCTACAGGTTTCCTCCTGAAACTCTGTTCACACCACTCTTCTCATCACCCACCAGTTTGGCTATTTGTTGGCCTCTTTCCCACCACACCCTGAGCTCCTTGAGGATGCTTGCATCAGTTCCTAGCACAATGGCTAGCACTGAGTAGATGCTAATGAAATGCAATTAGTGATTCGACCCAAGCGTTGCTTCCACAGAAACTTCAGTTGTGTGATTTCATTTGAGGAAGAAGAGAATGGTAGGGAATTAGCATAGCCAGAAAACTTTGGCGATGACGGTGCTTTGACTCAGGTAAGTGATCCCAGATCGTCTCAGAACTGTACCTTCGAGAGCAGCAGGGTAAGGCCTGGGGCGGTAAAGTGATGGGCCCGAGTTTCACGTCAGACAGAGATAGATTAAGGATCAGAATGTAGGTTTTGAGGCTCCCAGGGCTTTTCCCCTTTAAATTCTCCACGTCTGAGTCCCTAAATTGGTCACAGCTATGCTGATGAAGCAAAGCCAGAGTCAATGCATCACCGAGCCATTTGCTGTGCCAAGTTCCATAGCCTATACAGAGATGCCAATGTTCCCGTGGGCAATGGGGAAAGCATATGGCTAATGAGAAATCCAACCCAAAGTACACGCTGTGCAGATGGGGCTGCAGGCCCCCCCTGCTCGCCAAAGGAGGCCAGCTGCACGAGAACAGGCCAGTCCGGTGACCACCGTTCCTTGTCTCCAGTCCTGCCAGACACCCTCTCTGCCACCATGAGTCCTCGCACTCTCAGTAAGGAGGAAGATGACGCCCTAGAGCTTACCTGTGAGGCAGCCAAAGCCACAGCTCAGCACACCCACCTCTCCGTCTCCTGGTACCTGACGCAGGATGGAGGAAGCGGCCAGGCCACCAAGATTATTTCCCTCTCCAGAGATTTTGTGGTGGTCCCTGGGCCAGTGTATACAGAGAGGTTTGCGGCCGGTGATGTGCGGCTGGACAGGCTTGGGGTCACGACCTTCAGACTGCGTATAGAGAGGCTGCAGCCCTCAGATCAAGGCCAGGTGTTCTGTGAGGCGGCTGAGTGGATTCAGGATCCAGATGAAACCTGGAGCTGCATCTCAAAAAAGCGGACCGATCCAACCGTACTGAGGATCCAGCCAGCGGGTAATTATCTTCTCGGGAAATGCATTAACATGTGGTGGTGGGGATGGATGGGGTGTCTCTCTATTTGTCTCTGGTCGCTGGTTGCCTCCAAGAAAATGCGGCTGGCAGGTTTGAGTACGTGTCGTCGCTGGGGGATGTGTAGCTCAATAGGATGCCCCGCCAGCTCTGCCCTCAGGGGCTGACCTGGGACAAGGTGTGCCGGAGGGAGAGATGGATTCTGGCTCCATTCCTGTTATTGCCAGCTTTCTGTAAGCACGTGACCTATGTTCCCCAGTTTAACCCTCACCACCACCCTAGGAGGCAAGGGGCCGACCCCCCATTGTAGATCCGAGGTGCCTGATTTCAACACACTGACCCTGCCAAGCCCACCAGCCCCCTGCAGAGGGACTGGATTGGAAGGCAGACCTGTCTCTCTGTGGAGTCCACTCATCTCGGACATCTTAAGGTAGTTCCAGTTCCCAACTCGTGCTTTGCCTTTGTCAGCGCTGATTCTCTTCCACCTGACCCCCTTCCCAACTTGGAGCAGTGTCACTCCCGGTGACCCTGGCATTTTCATCAAAGCAAGTAGAAAGGCCTCGTCTGGGATTCCCGATGTCCCCACGTGGGTGCTGGTCCTATAGGAGGGGTTGCTGAAACTACATATATCCTTTGCTACAAGCAATGAATTCGTGGTGGATTATTGAAGTTTGCTTTTCTTTTTTAAAAAGTTTGAGAGGCAGAGAGATGAGACAGGGCTCCCAAATGCTGGCTCACACCCCACATGGCCAGAGCTGGGCCAGGCAGAAGCCAGGAGACAGGAACTCAGTCTAAGTCCTCCAAGTAGGTGGCAGGGACCCAACCTTTGAATCATCACCTGCTGCCTCCCAGGGTCTGCATCAGCAGGAAGCTGGAGCCAGAAGCGGCGCCGAGTATCAAACCCAAGTACTCCAATGTGGGACAGGGACAACTTAACCGCTAGGCCAAGTACCCACTCCTTTCTTGTTAAGAAGTTACTCTGATTGAGGGAGGGAGGGAGGGAAGTATGGTTATCTTCTTAGAATTTTATCTCTGAAATACGTGTGTCCTGTAAAGACATATCACATGTGCCTTTAACTTATGGAAATTCCATTGAGTATTCTTAGTCAACAAAGAGAGTAAGAAGTCACAAAGTACAGCAATTCTATATGGTAAAAAATGTTTTTAATTGAAAAAGCATACCTAATGTATGCTCTATTCATTTGTGCATACATCCTGCTTATTAGGGTTGCGTTCAGAAAGCTGTATATGCTCTCCTTTCTGGGTGGTTTAAAGACCAGTCAGGAGCCTATTGACTCCAGGGACTTTATTTTATTTTATTCTTTGCTTCCCTGCCACTACAGAACTGAATTCCCAAGTGAAAGGTGAGGCTGCGGCATCCTCGCGGCGGGTCTTGCCCATCTCGGCTGCTGGAAGCGCAGATGCAGTCGGCTCTCTAATTACTGGCCTTGCTTTGTTTGCCAGGGAGAGATTTCCAGGTCAGCATCACAGCTGAGAGCACGTTTGCTGAAGGGAAGCCCTTAGAACTCACGTGCCTGGCAGAGGGCAGCAGCAGCCGCCAACAGCTCCAGGGTGCTTGGTTCCTCAATGGGACGGAAATTGCCCAGGTGGATGCTGATGGAGTCCTGGGCCTGAAGACGGACTACAAAGACAGAGCAAGTCAAGGACAGCTGCAGGTTTCCAAGTTAAACCCCAGGGCTTTCTCGCTCAAGATCTTCTCTGTGGGGCCGGAGGATGAAGGTGCCTACAGATGCTCCGTGGCCGAGGTGGTGAGATCTCGGAGGGGCTCCTGGCAGGTGCTGCAGAGGAAGCAGTCACCAGTCAGCCCCGTGCAGCTGGTGAAGCCAGCAGGTAGGTAAAGACAGGGCCAGACGTAGACTGGGCAGTTCACAATGGGTGTCAACCAGACCACACTGGAGGTGAAGTGGAGTGAAGGAACCAGCTGGAGAGGCGAGTCCAATTCCTGGGCCATCAGTGAGCCATGGCCACGAACACAGCGCTTCCTGTCTCTAAATATCAGCCCCCTTGTCTGTAAAATGACGCATACAACCAGAGGGACCCTAAGTTCCTTCTTGCTGCCTTAGGTTCTCTGATCTATTTGTGGTGTGTGTGTGTGTGTGTGTGTGTGTGTGTGAGAGAGAGAGAGAGAGAGAAAGAGACATGAGTAGACTAAGCATAGCTACACTTTTTGGCCCTTTTTGGGGAGTCAGCACCCAGGTTACCTCCCCTTCAGGCTGGGCTGGATCATTCAATTGCCTTCTGTTAATCGCCTGTTATGTTACCCTGGGATGAGGAATGGTGCTTAGTTATAATTCTGACTCACGGTGAGAAATGAAGAGGTGCATGGTAGTGTGCAGACTGCCGCCCCTGAACTTGCTGTGATGTGGTAAGACGCCCGGCCAAATGGCTCTGAGTATCTGAGGCACAGGACTGGGAAAGACACTCACTCACCTCTACTCTCTGAAAGTTGGATGACCTTAAACATATTTGCATAATCAGTGCTGCAGTGTGGAGACAAAAAAAAAGACAAATCCAAACTAATATTCAGATGCTCTGGACTGGGTGTTAAATTTCAAGTCTAGAAAGAGTAATTGCCCAAAAGCAAACCAAGTTTTTAAGCATTTTTAAAAATAAGCTGAACTAAAAATAAAGACATCCTGTTGTACTTGCTCATGGGAGGCGTCTCCAAAGACGGATCGATTTCCCTTTCCTCTTCTTCTCCATCACCCCAGCTGCTAGGAACGAAGACGCACATGCTTCGGGGTAGAGTGGCAGGCCAGGAAGTGTGTTGGTGTAGTTTTCACACTCAGCATTTGGTCTGACTTTCTAGGATTCAGGAGAAACAGTGTAGGCGGGTTTGGATATTTACACAGAGCTGAAGCTCTGCTTCGTGCATCTCAGCCTCCCTTAGAACAAGCTGCAGGCTTTCTTTCTTCACCCGGCAGGTGGAGATTTGTGCCAGCCATGTGCAAAGGTGTGCTTCACGGTACACAGCTGCTCGCCCCAACAGCGGGGGCATCTCCCAGCGCTGAAAATAGCCTTTCACATGAGCAGGAAACATTACTAGCAAATTTATGAAGGACCCTATTTAGCATTCTGCTCCACTATTTGAAGTAGGAGGACAGTATTATCATTCCATGCATATTTTAAACAAAAGGAGACACTCACTACACCCATCACCACTGTACCTCACACACGCTTAGCAAGTTTATTATGTCTTAGCAAGAGGCAATCATGACCACAATGAACTAAGGAAACCTCATTGGTTTTTTTTTTTTTTAATGATGTTAGTTGGAACATATAATGGTTAAGGTGGTGAGAATATGAGTAATAATTTCCACCTCTAATTTCTAAACTTCAGTTATGAGTCTAACTTGAAGAAATTTTAAAGTATGATCATGCTTCTAACACACAAAGTTTGGGAACAAGTTTGCTAATTTTGTTGACCTACTTTTAGACATTAACCTCCATTCTGTCTTTGTAACTAAAGTATATGTATACATAAAACAAAGACTGAACTCCTCCCTCAGCAGGGAAGAGCAATTTGCACATTGATTTAGACCCTCTTTGGAGTTCTAATGCCAGTTCTAGTTTGCTTTTCTCATTTGCTTTAAACTACCTCTTCTTTCGCAGGTGCATGTCATTTTAAATGCGGATGCTAATAGCTAACCTTCACCGAGAACTTGCCCTGAGCCAGCTGGGCTAAGCCCTTGGCAGGTGTCACTTCTTCAACGATGCAGTAGGCTGGGTGCTATTATTGTCCTTATATTTACAGGAAAGGAAACTGAGGCTCAGAAAGAGCCAGTATGTTGCTGGGGTAATTGCGACTCCGAGGACAGTGGCCTCACACATGTTGCTGGGCTGCCCAGGACGCCTGAGCTCCTGATGTGTCTCTACGTGGCCCCCAACCACACAAGATGCTGCACAATGAGTGATTGTTGAGCGAATGTCTGCATTTCTGCACATCTTTGATTTCCCATCTGAGAGCCAGTCTTACATTCATACATTTATGTTTTACACTGCAGTTCAGACATAAGCAGCTTCTCCTGTTAGCAACATGTACAGATATATGCGGATGTATACATATATGTATAAACATATAGACATATATGTACACCTATATCTACATATTTTCCCCCAAGTAATTGTGCCCCCCCTCCCCAGTAATTATTTTTTTAAAGGTTTATTTACTTGAGAGACATAGTTACAGAGAGAGGCAGACACAGAGAGAGAAGTCTTCCATCTGCTGTTTCACTCCCCAAAAGGCTGCAACAGCCAGAGCTGAGCCAATCCGAGGCCAGGAGCTTCTTCCAGATCTCCCATGTGGAGGCAGGGGCACAAGCATTCGAGTCAAACTCCACTGCTTTCTCAGGCCATCAGTAGAGAGCTGGATTGGAAGTAGAGCAGCCGGGACTCGAACCAGCGCCCATATGGAAAGCTGGTGCTGCAGGCAGATGCTTACCCTACTACACCTAAACGCCGACCCCTCTAGTAATTATTATTATGGTAGTATTGTAAACAGAGATATTATAATGTTCATTCTTTATTTAAAACATATTCTAAACTAATTAGAATTAATTAGGGAAAGATAAGTAGGAAGAGGAGGATCATTTTGAAGCTGAAGGTATGAGTTTGAAAATAAGAATTTAAATAAAAATAGCTTTATTACTTCCAGACTCAAACCCTGCCCCCAATTAATCTGATGCACAATTTCACCAGATGTTTGCCCAACTAGATATTTCTAAGGAAGGGCTGGTTTAACAAACTGATAGAAAATTCACGCAAATGATCAGTTACGTAAGGGTAAAGACACCTTCCTGATACGCTTGCTGCTATCTTGTTCCCACTCTTTAAGTGTTTAGTAAATCTTTTTTCTGGAGGTGGTACAGGAGGAAGCAGCCAGATCTAGTTTATCACAAGCCAGTTAAGTGCCAATAAATGAGATTTGAATGTGCTTTAGAAAATGTTTTGTTTACTGAAACCCTCTTTTCTTTTAAAATCTGAACCCCGCAGCGAGAAGTGTGGAAGTGTCGGCCAAGAACAAGCAGCAGCCTGTGTGGGAAGGAGAGGCGCTCACCCTTCTCTGCAGGGTGGGGGGAGCTGCCAGTCCGCTGTCTGTGAGCTGGTGGCGTACCCGGCAGGATCAGACCCAGCCCGAGCTGGTGGCTGCTATGGCACAGGATGGCACTGTGCAGCTGGGAGCCTCCTCTGGGGGACCCAGTAACCATGGCAACACAAGGCTGGAGAAAGGCGACTGGGCCACCTTCCAGCTGGAGATCACCTCCACCGCTGTCGTGGACAGTGGCACGTATGAGTGCAGAGTGTCTGAGCGGACCTGGAGCCCGGCCAGCGATCTGAGCTGGGCTCAGAGGACTGCGGTTACCGTAAAGTCCCTGCGTAAGTGTCTGAGGGATCGTTTCTGAACTCGGGCGTCAGCCTCGTCATTCTGCTGTGGAATTTGATTGTGTGTCATCCTGAACCCCCCGGTTATGGTGTGTGTACCCTAGGACCCAGTGCAGGCTCTAGCTGCAGGCTCTGCCAATTGATCTCCAAAGCTTATTCATCTTCATAAAGATCATCTTTAGAGTGCAACTTGTGAGTTGTTCAAGGTTAAAAACATTCCTATGTATTGGAGAAATGTAGCTGTGCCTTACACATTCTGGCTTTTGACTGCTATTCTCCTGGCATTGCAGCTTCTTCTAGCACGTGCAAAAGGGTTCTCATACTGTACCCGTGCTGGGGGGAGGGGAAGGAAGGCAGCCTTGGGGTGGGGACAGCTCCACCCACCCAGCAGCAGCCGTCCAATTCCCAGACTGGAGAGACACTGCCTACTTGTTGTCACTGCTGGGAGCAGTCTTAGAAGGGGTCAACTTTGGAAAACGGAGGTCAGAATTCAGACCTGTGAACCAATGTCTACCCAGAATGTATGACACTCCAAATACACAAATGCATGGTCCAATGTGGAGAGGTAGCAATGAGAAAAATTTGGAAGTACTGCACTTGATTTGGGAAACATGGTAGAGGTTATATTTTGCTTTTCTGTGTGCAGAGTCAAGTCTACAAGTGAATCTGATGAGCCGTCAACCTCAAGTGACGTTAGCCAGCACCTTTGACTTGGCCTGCATCGTTACGACTGGCTATTCGGAGCTCAGCCTACCGCTGTCTGTGACATGGCAGTTCCAGCCGACTAGGTCTCCTGTCTTCCAGCAGCTCATTCGGATCTCCCACAATGGCACTATTGAGTGGGGAGATACCCTACCCCAGTTCCAAAGGAAGACAAAGATCTCACAGTCTTCATCTCGCTCTCAACTCCAAATCTACGATGCCACTGAGGAAGAGATAGGCGTGTACAGGTGTAAAGTGGAAGTTCATGACAGAAACGCCCTACCCACCAATGGCTTTGTGAGGGCTTCTGCCATCTCTCACCCGGTGAGGGTACACATTGTCTTACCAGGTATGAGCACCACTGGGAATTCATCCCTGCTTCTTGTTGGGAAGTATTCTTCCCGTTCTGGGGAAGTCACAGGGATACAGTGTTGAATGCCTGCTGCCATGCTGGTGTCGTGTAAGTAGGCATCACATGATGAGCGACATCCAGGTCAACGTTAAGTTAGTATGCATGGGATGCCCATGTTGCTTGTTCAAGCATTGAAATCCTTCTATACTGGCTAATGATAACCACCGTACTGTGTCCCTTCCCCGTCTTCCTGTGAGCTCCATCCACGTGGCAACTAAAGGGTACCATGGTGCACAGCAGGGGGCCCCGAGGGCCCGGATCCAGGAGAGAGAAAAATCTTTTAGCTTGGTTTTTGCCCATGCCTTACCAGTTATTTGTTGTTTAGACTGTCTTACCTAGTAGTAGGGATAATGTAATTCCATTAGAACGCATTCATCCACCTCTTTTTAATGTGTTAGTGTATGATAATCAAAGAATTTAGGATTACAATCAAGTATAATCTACCTTATCAATTGGTTAAAAGTAAAACACAACCTAGGCAAAGTTTGGCTGTGTCATGTATCTTCTATCTTGTAATTTGCATTCTCTTAGGACAGAGCGATTGAGAGATTTTGAAATCATTTAGATCAGACAAGCATTGAATAGCAGCATGGAAAAGTCACTTAATCTGTTCAAGCCTTGGTTACTTCAACTGTGAATTGCTGATGTGCAATTTAAATGTGATGACATATCTGACATGCTTAGTACAGGGCTGAACACACCAAGCTCATGCTTGAACATGGTAGCTATCATATTCTCTCTGCTGCTGGGTAATATTTTTGGTACTAGAAGTGATCCTTTTCTTATGACTTCATGCCTTAATTTACTTGTGCTGTCTGTGGTATTGAAATGGTGTCCCACGCCTTTCTTCTTGAAGCTTCTCTTTTTCTTGGCCCCATAACACCAGAGTCTCTTGGCTGCTTTCTAACACTGTGTGTCCCTTCTCATCCTCTTTTGCAAAAGTCACGTCCTCCTCTAATTCATTATGAAAGGAAACTGTTCCTCTGGGTTTCATCCTCAGTTTGCTCTCTGCCCACTGTACTCTCCCAAGGGAGGTGCCATCCACATGCTGACAACTCCCCAGTCCATTATCCTCAAGCACTTACTTCTCTTCTGATCTCCAGATTCAAACTGCCTCCAAGACATGTGTACACTCACTAGGGCAGAACACAGGCCCGCCGTTATCCAGAGCTACTTCTTCTACATGGTTCTCCTGTCTCCACTACCCACTAGTAACCCGTGTTGGAAACCTGAGTCATCACAACTCCTCCCTGTGCACCTTATGTCCTAACTCCCCTGGGCTGCCCTGCAAGGTCCTCTATAACTGGTACATTTGTGCTTTTCCAGCACCCTCTTCCACTTTCTGTCTTGAATTTAAGCTCCAGCCACACTGAATTGTTTGCAGTTCTGCCATATCCAATGTTCCCGTTCAAAGTCTTTGTTCAAGTCGCTTCCTTTGTGTGGAATTCTTTAACCCCTTCTTCATCACAATTATTTCCACGAACCTATAAGATTTAGCTCAGAGTCACCTCCTCCAGGAAGTCTTTGTCACTTCTACATCTGGGTTGTATGGTCCTTTCATGTGCTCTGATAGCCACTTCTCCTCATCCCTGTCCCACAGGGTGACACGATGCTGTAAACTCTAAGCCTCTGTCCCTGTATATGTCTCTCCTTCTAACTGCGAGCCGCTGAGGGGAGGTATCCACAGGCTCTGGGCTAGTCTGGCACACAGTGTCAAATGCACTTAATAAATGTTTGTTGAAGAAAGGAACCTACTGGCAAATCAAGAAGCTATTACAAAAGTAGAATCAGTGACGCCAGCAAGAAATTAGGATAAGATTTGGAAGAAAGGTGTATTGCCCATCTTTCTGACAAAGCAGAAAAGTTGCTGAGGTTAGGAGATAGTGGACTGAGTGGCTGCAAAGAGACATACAATTTTAGCAGCCCATATACAGCTTCCTTTCGTTTGTCCATGTTTGAAGGCAGATACAAGCAAAATGTGGCAAACTGTGGAACCAGAAGTACTGCGGGTAGTGAACATACAGAAGCTTACTAGTGCTGTTTCCCCTTGACCTGATGCCTGAAATGCTACCAAAGGGACAGCTTTGCTTAAATACTGAAGCATTAGCTCGTGGGAAAGAGATGGGGCTTTTCTCTGCAGCAAGGGTAGGACTGGGACCAGTGTGTGGAGTTAGGAAGAGAGAAAACTCACCTTGATACCAGCCAGAGTTCTCTCTGGTGGCAGAGCAGCCTGCAGATGGAATGGGCTGCTTGGTAAGTGGGGAGCTGTCCCCTTAGTGGGGCTGTTGTGGATTCTATAGGAAGAATTGCCCTAGTTGCTCTCTAATAACCCTTTTACCTTCAGAGTCTGTTTTCTAGCAAAGTAAATGCTTCCATTCTTTTACTTTAGTGAGCAAGCTAAAAGTGAATTCAAGTAGCCAAGTCCAAGAGATCGCCATCAACTCCAACACCAAAATAGAATGTAGCATTTTGTCCTGGTCCACTGGAAACCTCCAGTTGGTTGTTATTTGGTATTTCTCTCCTATTTCCACGAATGCATCCTGGCTGAGGATCCTGGAAGTGGACCAAACCAATGTTATAAAATATGGGGATGAATTTCACACCCCTTGGAGGAAACAAAAATTTCACGCTGAGAAGGTTTCCCAAGATTTGTTTCAGCTGCACATTCTGGGCGTAGATGACAGCGACCAGGGTGACTATCACTGTGCTGTGGAAGAATGGCTCTTGTCTACAAATAGCACTTGGCACAAGCTTGGGAGCGAGAAGTCAGGACTAACACAATTGAGACTCAAGCCCACAGGTAAACCTTGTGTGTATACAAAAGTACATCCAAAAGGCAAACTAACTTTGGTGCAAATAATTTGAAACTCATGCATAGGATGGATCTTCAAAAGTTCATGGAAAATGTGTATTAGAAAAAAACCATGCATGAATTCTCAAGGGTCTTTCTCTAGGACTGCCATCTTTGCTTGGTCAGCTATCCTATGGTGTGATGGTTAAGATTTTCACTTATATGGAAGTGAAAATATGGCCTGGAGTTCTAGGGATGGTGTCTACTCACCAATGATTGTGGGACCTAGTAGTTCACTGGAGGAGGTGAGGTCACTCAAGGTGAACCCATCAGAGGGTTCTAGGAGCTCAGATGGGTACAAGATCCCTGTGATTGGTTTGCTTCTCAGCCTGGCAGCCTGGTCTCTGCAGCTACCCAGGGTATCGTATCTCCGGATCTCTGTAATAACAAGCTGTGTCATTCCAGTGGGGCTCTACTGTAATTTGGCTGAGAAAGAGTAATACGAAGCATATTTCTCCCACTGTGAACAGAAACTGTACAACTCTATGGGGATGTGTGGAGAAATTGCTTTTCAACATTTGGCTGCCTAAACATAAGGCAAATAAGAGTAGTTAACCATTGGAATGGCTTGCTGAGGGAATCTCCTCTTCCTCAGGAGATCTTTAAAAATGCAATGGGAGTGCCATCCATTTGCACCAGTCTCAATGTGGACAGGGTTGATTAGGTCTCACAGCATTGGTCAGGTCACCTCCAGTGTTGATTAAAATTAAATGAATGTCACAGCTAAGGTTCAGCAATTGGACAAGCTCCAGTAGCACAATGCAAACAAATCGGTCTACTTTCATGCTTAAAATTCTATTTTCAAGGCAGCATCAAAAAAAATAAAATAAAAATAAGATTATGAGGCAGGCATTTAGCCTGGCTGTTAAAATACTCACATCCCATATCTCAGAGCCCGGGTTTGAGTCCTGACTTGGCTTCTGATTCCAGCTTCCTACTAATGCACACCATGAGAGGTGGCAGAAGATGGTTCAAGTACTTGGTTGGGTCCCTGCCAGGCATCAGGGAGACTTGTATTGTGTTCCTGACTCCCGGCTACAGCCTGGCCCAGTCCAGGTGTGGGCATTTGGGGCAGTGAACCAACAAATGGAAGGTTTCTCTGTCTCTCAAATAAACAAATAAGATTATAATTGCACATTACTGTGCATTAGGTAGTGGGTATGCAAAGGTACACAGGGCCAGCTCTTGCCCTTAAGACACTCGCCACCCAAGGGCAATATGGTAGTTAGGCTGTGTTTCCAGCTGTCTAAGCCAGAGTCTTACCCTTGTGTGTATGCCCCCTTTTAGGAGACGGCCACTGTTTAGCTCAAGCCAGTGCTGCCCATGTAGAAATGTGGGCTCAATGCTATCAGATCTCTTGTACATTCAAGAGGTAGCTACAATCACATTCACTGTTAATCCTAAGTCTTTTAACATATTGTAGGTAGGGGTGGGCATTTAGCCGAGTGGTGAAGATGTGAGTGAAGATGCCCACTTCCCATAGTACATAGTACATAGTACTATAGTACATTCCCAGAGTACTGGGCTCGATATCCAGCTCCGGTTCCTGGTTCCAGCCGCTTGGTAATGTGCATCCTGGGAGGCAGCTGGAGATGGCTCAAGTAACTGGGTCCCTTACACCCACAGGGGAGACCTGGACTGAGTTCTCTACTCCCTTCTTCAGCCAGGCCTGGGCCTGATTGTTGCAGGCGTTTGGGGAATGAATCAGCAGATGGGAGTTCTTTCTCGGCCTCTCAAGTTAAAAAATGAAATACTGTAGGTATCACACAAAATATGTCTGTGGGTTGATGTGATGTGGGTTGCCAATTCTCTGATGTAGAGAATGAGTTAAGGAAGAAGCCCCTGGAGGAGAAATTGAGAAGAATCGGTTAGAATTGGAGGAGGGAAGTTTTCCCTGAGGTCAAAAGAGAAGAGAATTTCAAGAAGGAAAGGGGTGCCAGTGATAAAAATCACAGACAAGAAAAGAAAGAGAAAGACTGGAGCTTCCCCTGACCTGGCTCACCAGGCCCTGGCCAAGGACAGGGATGGGGCAGGAAGCCAGATGGCAACGAAGTCGGGAGGGTTTGAGGCCAGGAGACAGAGACAGTGTCACAGGAACCTACTCCTGCACATACTTTTCCGGGAAGAAAAGGAGAGAGCAACGCTAGTAACTAAAAAAGCCCAAGATCAGACAAAGCTGTTCTTTTAAAAGGAAACTCGTAAATATGTTTGTCATGGAATGGGAATTTAGCACACCCTAAAATTTCTTCATTTCGTTTGTACCTACTCTGAATGTCTTTCCAAGTCCTCACCTACTGATTAGCAGGGGCAAGACAAAATAAGTGCCAGGCTGGTGCTGTGGCATAGTGGGGAAAGCCACCGCCTGCAGCGCTGGCATCCCATGTGGGTGCCGGGTTGTGTCCCGGCTGCTCTGTTTCCCATCCAGTTCCTTGCTAATGCACCTGAGAAAGCAGCCGAAAATGGTCCAAGTGTTTGGGCCCCTGCCACCCACGTGGGAGACCTGGATGAAGCTTCTGGCTCCTGGCTTTGGCCTGGCCTAGCCCTGGCTGTTGCAATCATTTGGGGAGTTAACCCAGGGGCCAGAAGATCTCTCTCTCTTATTTATCTCAAATGAAATAAGTAAATCTTTTTTTTTTTTTTAATTTATTTATTTACTTGAAAGTCAGAGTCACACAGAGAGAGAAGGAGAGGCAGAAAGAGATAGGTCTTTCATCCACTGGTTCACTCCCCGGCCACAATGGCTGGAGCTGCACTGTTCCGAAGCCAGGAGCCAGGAGCCAGGAGCTTCTTCCAGGTCTCCCACGTGGGTGCAGGGGCCCAAGGACTTGGGCCATCTTCTACTGCCCTCCCAGGCTACAGCAGAGAGCTGGATCGGAAGTGGAGCAGCCGGGACATGAACTGGCGCCCATATGGGATGCCAACACAGCAGGCAGTGGCTTTACCCAATGCACCACAGTGCCAGCTCCTAAATAAATCTTAAAAACAAACAAACAAAAACAGGTAGCCCTATCATTCTGCAGTCCACTCCCTTGTTTAAAAAAAAAAAAGTAAATACCCAAATCTGTTTGTACTATAATCAAATCATTTGAATGGTTCCCCTGGGTAGTATTCTGATACTTGCATCAAAATGTCCGGTCACACAGGAGACAGTCCTCAGGTGTGGGAGGAGGGGTGGTGGTGGAATACACAACTGCAGAGGTGCAGAGTCACAGACGGCCCCTCTGGGAAGTGGAGCAGCAAGAGAATCTGCGAGGACGAGGTGGAAGCTGCAGGCGAGGGGGCCCAGTTCAAGCTGGGTGTTGCTCAGTGGTAGGTCCAAGAGGCAAGAGGTCAGGTTAAAAAAGGAAGTGACTGGTTTGGTTCTTAGTAGAGAATGTTCTGGCAAATGTGAAAGAAGGCCAGGGGTCAAGGAAAAGTATTAAGGATGAAGCATGGAAGGTAGATATTTGGTGCAGTGACTAAGATCCCAAGGAAGATGCCCCCACCCGTATCAGAGTGCCCGAGGCTGACTCTCAGCTCTAGCTCCTCACTCCAGCTGCCTCGGGAAGCAACAGAGATGGCTCAAGGAGCTGGGTCCCTGCCACCCAAGTGGGAGACCTGGATTGTTCCCAGCTGCTGGCTTCGGCCTGGCCCGGCCCCAGGCATTTGAGGAGGGAATTAACAGATGGTATCGCACTCTGGCCCTAGCTCCCCTTCTCCTTCTCTCCTGGATTTCTCCACGGAGAAACGATTTTTCAGAGGACATGTCCAGTTTGAACGTGTGCATTCTTCTCTAACTTACTGCCATTTGTTTCCTAGGAAGTAATATCCGTGTCTCCAAGGTGGACTGGACAGCAAACGCCACTGAGCACAGAGAGGTGGCCATGCGCTGTGGCCTGGAGAACTCGGGCGGCCCAGCTGCCCTGTACTCCGTGATATGGTACTGGAACAGAGAGCATTCCGGAAGTAAAATGCTGGTGCACCTGCACCATGATGGCTTGCTGGAGTATGGGGAAGAGGCGCTCCAGAGCCGTCTGCACTGCTACCGCTCAGCCCCTGCGGACTTTGTCCTGAAGCTGCACCGGGTGGAGCTGGCAGATGCTGGCATGTACTGGTGCAGGGTGGCAGAGTGGCAGCTACATGGGCAGTCAAGCAAATGGGCCAGCCAAGCGTCAGCTGAGTCACAGCGCATGATGCTCACCGTGCTGCCCTCAGGTACTGGGGTTCACCTGCATGGGCTGGGGAGCGAGAGGGTATTGGGCTCTCTGCAGCTTTCCCTCCCAACTAGGTATTGCTCCTCCATGGGGCTGAAGACATGTTTTCCTAAAGACAGTGATTTTGCTATCTCTCTCAACAGTGACTCCTTTGAACAAAGTCTAAATGAGGTTTTTGCATAGTTGTTCAATTATCAGGGGCATCTGACCTGCTTGCCCTTCTTCTCCCAAACAAACGTGTCACCAATGTCATTGTCCCTTTGAGGAACCAAATAATGTGGGACGCAGACAGCCTTGTCTCTTGGCTGATCCTTTCATCTCCACCTGGTTGTAGGAGGGAGAGGGAGACGGGGACTTTACATGCTGATCTGATGGAACCAAGGCCAACTACATATCTAAGGGCTCCCTTAGTCCCTCCTCAGTGAATACATGCCAACCTCCTGGGGCCACCAGGACTTTGCCCATGATGGTCATTTGGTGCCCCTCTTCTAACTATGCCTTGAAAGCATCAAGGAAGCCAGGGTGCCCTATGGAACTTCTTTATGGGCTCCAGCAAGGAGGGCAGCATCTCAAGGCTATTGGCCAAAGGGTGACCTTTCTCTAGAATGAAGGTCATCCTATCAGCAGGGTGCTTCAGGAAGGTGTGGCACAGGTGACTGGGATGGAGGAGCAGGCCAGGGCCAGGCATATGATAGGCATTGACTAAGCACTTGTTAATGAAAGCCGAAATGTCTCCAGCCGGGCCAGGATGTCTTCTCTGGTGATCAGCAGGCAGGTGTTGTAGCCAGGTGCGTTCTCTCAGCCAGGTCTTTCCAGTGGGGTTCAAGGAGAAGCGAGAGATGATCTAGACGCTAAACCAGCTGTGGGAAAGACCACTGGAGAAGTGGAGGTGTGGTCTCGTGTCCACACCAGGAAGGATAACAGGTCATGTCCAGTAAAGGTAAGATTCCAAAGACTCCTGCTAGCTTTGGAGAGCCCAGGAGGGAAAGATAAGACTTCCCAAAGTGGGGACAACTGCAGCCAGGCTTCAGTAGTGAGTTCAGAGCTGGCTGATGCATTCCCTGGGGCACCGTCTCCTTCTCCCCACATCTAGTCTTCAGCAGAATTGTTCTCCCTGCCAGCCTTCCCTCCATTCCAACAATCACAGGAAGCCCCACACCCCGGAGCACATTCCGTACATGTTTTCCCACTGGGATTCGTGGGCTCTGGAGAAGCAGCAGTTTTGGCAGTAGAATAAGTAGATAATAACTGTAAAAAGTATCTATTCTGTGACTAAAATGCACATCTCCTCTGAGGCAGTTGGGATCCTTCATAATATATATACTATATATATATATAATATGAAGTTTATATATAAATATATATAGTTAATGTCGGCAGAATACTTGGAAAACAGGAGTAACATTTTAAAAAGATGAGCTCTGAATGTGAAACCTTAAAAATTGAGTGATCTTTGCATTCTTCATAGCTGCAAAAGCTCAAAAGCCTGTGCCGTGACCAACCGAGGATTTTCAGTGTGACTACTGTCAAGGTTCTCAAGGCAGTCTCCCCAGTACGAGTTAGAACTTCGGATTTTCCACCAGGCTGTTCCTTTCCAGTGGTTGAGGAGACCAAACAGGATGATGAAAATCCCCCAGGGGTGGAGCCAGATAAGCCTCACGTCTCTACAGCTTACTAGCCACGAAATCACACCCTGGTTACTTGACCTCTGTGAGCCTCTGCCTTCTCATAAAATGAGCATCAGTGCACAAATGTACATAAAGTATCTAGTGCAGTCCACAAATGGTAACTCCTTTTCCCTTTATGTCTCCAAGCATCACACACACACACACACACACACACAGTGTCATTGAACAAGCTCCAGCGGGGGAGTGACATCATGAGATTCGCATTTGAGAATGCTCAGCTGGGAGCAGTGTTCCAGATGAGTCGGAGGGGAGGCAGACAGAGCGAGAGGACTGTTTGAGATTGTGGGAGGCAAGGTGAGACAAGGGCCAGACTTAAGATGGTGCCAGTGCCGACTGAAAGAAGGGCAGGCATTAGCTATTTTTTTTTTCTTTTTGACAGGCAGAGTGGACAGTGAGAGAGAGAGAGACAGAAAGAAAGGTCTTCCTTTTGCCATTGGTTCACCCTCCAATGGCTGCTGCGGCCGGCGTGTCGCGCTGATCTGAAGCCAGGAGCCAGGTGCTTCTCCTGGTCTCCCATAGGGTGCAGGGCCCAAGTACTTGGGCCATCCTCCAGTGCACTCCCAGGCCACAGCAGAGAGCTGGACTGGAAGAAGAGCAACAGGGACTAGAACCCGGTGTGCTAGCGCCACAGGTGGAGGATTAGCCTATTGAGCCGCGGCACCGGCCAGGCATTAACTATTAAGAGAGAGAATCTTCAAGATTTAAAAACTGATTACATATATGCGGAGAGTGAATGCCTGGGACGGAAAATCAAGGATGAATGGTTGGTGGCTTAGGTGGAGACTGGAGCTATTTATAGGCGCGGTAACCCAGGAGAAAGGTTTAGAGGGGCATTAGTTCAGTTCTGGGTAAGTTGATCTGGGATTGAGCTTGGAGTACCTGTGAGTTGTCAGAGGGGAGCTGTCAGAGGCTCATCAGGACTTCCACATGGCAGCATTTGTTAGGGGAATGGAGAGGAAGACCAGGGAAAGAGACTGAAAGGAGAGGCTGAGGGATGCGAGAAGTGGTACTGACGACATCAGAGCAAACCAAGGCAGAGAGGGTATCCCGAGGGAGGGGGCGTCAGCACATCGAACGGTTGCGCAGGGGTCAATTAAGAGGAGCGAGGTAAAGTGGCTGCTGGGCTTGGCGATACAGGACAATTACAGAAAAGGAATGAGAGGAGTCAGACTGCACGGCTCGAGGAGCGAGCAAGTGGACACGTCAAGTGCAGATGACTCTATCGAGAGCTTCGATAGAAAGGAAAAGAGAAAAGGCAGTAACAAGCGGCGGCAGGTGTTCATCCGTGTTTCAGCCCTGCTTCTTTTCCGTCTTGGTTTCAAGATGGCCAGAACTTGAGGACGTGTATGTTCCAGAGGGGGAAGGGTCAGTGGGAAGGGAGAAGGTGCCGAGTAGAGGAGAGTAGCTGGGACTGAGTGGCCTCTCGCTTTGAACGAGTGCCACACTGGAACCCCCGTGCTGTCATTCCCAGGTCAGTATCTGCTATCCCTTGCCTATCAGCTGAGCTGCCAGTTTTAGTGACTTACCTTTTCCTTAGTCCCTACACCTGCAATTGCCGGTTGAACATCCATCACCATTGTTGGACCATCCGTTCTGAGAGGCAATGATTGTGAGCATCTTGTTGCCAGTACTAACGCAGTGCCTAGATCACAGCAGATACTTAAATAGTTACAGAATCTCAGTGGGATTGCCTCCAGGTGGGTACCAGGTCTATGTGTTAATAAGATCCGGGTCAAATATAACATAGTACTAATTTGCACTTCTCAAGTGATTTTTTTTCTTAAATATTTATTTATTTATTTGAAAGGCAGAGATACAGAGAGGAGAGAGAGAGAGAGTGAGATCTTCCATCTTCTGGTTCACTCCCCAGGTGGCCACAATAGCTGGAGCTGGGCCAAGCTGAAGCCAGGAGCCAAGAGCTTCTTCTGAGTCTCCACGTGGGTGCAGGGGCCCAAGGACTTGGGCCATCTTCCACTGGTTTCCCAGGTGCGTTAGCAGGGAGCTGCCAGGACTTGAACCAGTGCCCATATGGGATGCTGACACTGCAGGCAGAGGCTTAACCTTCTACGCTACAGTACCAGCGCCCTCAAATGATTTCCTACCCACTCTATTTGGCCTCATTTTAGGACTACATTCCAGAACTTTATAGCATGTGGTTGTACAAGTGACAGCAGCAAAGTTCAGAGGTATTTCCTGGGGGAAAGGATCTTGCCTTTTCCTCCCTATCTTACTTGCTTACTATTGACTAAGCCAAGGAAGGGACTAGAGTTGTCTGGGTCTTTTTACCTAACTCTCAGACTCTAAACATAAATGTTTTATCCTAGAGAATTCTCTGTTATTAATAGGCCAGAACATAAGGCTTCCCAAAGACTCAATTATTTGTAGTAGTGAGGTGCGTATGACTATTCCCAGCTTTTATCTGCATGAGGATTTATTCAGAAAGTGTATCCTTGAAGCTAATAGGTGTTGCAGTCTCACTGGAGTTTCTAGAGACACCATGCCATTTGTCTAGACATACAGTGCCTCCAATAAGGCCTTTTATGTAGCACTCAACAAATTCTTTTCTTTTTTTAAGATTTATTTATTTATTAGAAAGGCAGAGTTACAGAGAGGCAGAGGTAGAGAGAGAGGGAGAGGGAGAGAGAGAGAGGTCTTCCATCTGCTGGTTCACTCCCCAAATGGCCTAAACAGTCAGAGCTGGGCTGATATGAAGCCAGGATCCAGGAGCTTCTTCCAAGTCTCCCACGCAGGTGCAGGGGCCCAATGATTTGGGCCATGTTCCGCTGCTTTCCCAGGCCATGGCAGAGAGCTGGATCGGAAGTGGGGCAGCCAGGACTAGAATAAGCATCCATATCGGATGCCAGCACTGCAGGCGGCTGCTTTACCCGCTTCGCCACAGAGCTGGCCCCCTCAACAAATTCTTGGTGAAAGAACAAAACTAGAGTTGTCTGTTCAAGTCTTCAATAGTGTTGAAACAGGATGCTGTCGGGGGTGCACTTATTCTGGGATGCACTTGTTACCAGGTTACCTCGTGCCTCATCTGTTTCCTTGACAGGAGCCAACTTACCCGCATGGCTACACAGGGCATAGTTAGGTGCTCAAGTTTTGGATTGCTGGTGAGAAGAAGTTGTTATTCCATAGCTCTCTTCTTCTGAAGTATTTCTAGGCCAATATAAAAAAGGAGTGCTCCTTGTGCTATGTTTAGCTGTGGACAGAAGCAAGTTACGCGCTAAACCTCATGATGAAGTGTTCTCATTACGTTTTTGGCTCTGTTTTGCAGGCCTTGTACTTTGAGCATTGGGCACTTACTTGGATTGATTCAAAGTGCCAAACCTTAATGGTTTGGAATGTCCCTAGTTCTAGTCCAGATATGGGTGAGAGGCAGATGGTGGGGAATGGTGATTTGTGAGATCCAGAGCAAACACTACCCTCCAGGAGAAGGAATTCAGAAACACTGGAGCTGAAACTTGCTACTGTTGGCCAGTGCAGCACTGTGAAGAGCACACTCTGCCTGCCTTTGGTGGCAGAGCACCGTAGCTGAAGCCGTCTCCATCTCCCCTTAGGAGTGTCAAGCCCTCTGGCAGCCCCATCCAGCTGAGGTCTCAGGGGCGGAAGTGTACAGTATCAGATCTCTTCCTGTCTCTGGGGTACTGGCCCCATCCTGTCATTATGATCACCATCATCTCGGCAACTATGATACTTGGTGCCACGGACTCTGGCCTTACAATTCTTTGCCTCCTGTAACTAGAAGAGCCAGCGCCTGCTAAGTTGTTGATTCTCAGGTGAACGTCACCTTGGTCTGGGGACAAAGGTCTAAAAGACAGACTGAGCCTGGGGAGGAACGTGGCCAAGCTTGTGGTCCCTTTGTGAGAAATCAGCAGACTCTGGCCCTGTTCTCTGTCTGGTCTCTCAAGAGAAGATTGCTTGCAATTCTCCTGTCCCGTAACTTTCTCAGCAGCATTTTAGCTAAGGCTTATTGCTTGCCAGTCAACGAGTGCTATCTGTCCTATGTTCAGTGCTGTATTATCCATTAGCTCATCACAACTCTAGAAAGCAGTATCTCCACTTGGTTGACCAGGAAACTAATTAGAGAAGACAACTAACTTATTCAATATCAATAATAAGTTGAGAGTGAGGGTTTGAACCCAGTTCTCTTTGAGACCCGCTAGGTGCTCACTTAGTACTCTCTGCAGAATGCCCAAGACCAGTGATCTCAACAGCTGGACCCTGGCTCCATTCTCTTTCGGCATTGCAGGGCCCACAGGCCCTCAAATGTACTCAGACAAAACCTGGGAGAATAACTATAGTCAAGATGGGTCATTTGGGAGCGGAGTTGGGTCAGGTGTGGAGAGAGAATGGTAAGAATTTGAAATCTAGCCTACTCATTGTTCACCCTGCCACAAAGATAAACCAGATTTGATTGGAGAATACACAGGAGCCCAGAGACAATCCCAGCACAAACCTCTGCAGCTCTTTGCTAACCCCGTTCAGAGCTGCCAGCCCAATGCTTGGTGATGACCTTCACCTGTGGAATGGGATGACCACCACCCCTGCGTTCCCACATATGCAATGTTCTTGTGCAACGGATTTATTCACTGGGCTCCACTGAAGCCCCGTGGACAAAGTTGCTGCCCCCGATGAAAAGACAAGCAGAACACAGGCCCTCCGCTCAAGAAGCTCACAATGCAGGAGTTGAGCGAATTTCTAGACTCTTCCTTGACTGCCATCAAAGAGACATTTTCTCACATGTAGGCCAAAAATGGAATTCTTGTAGCAGAAGACTGGTCAAAAATGACCTCCAAATGCTCTCGTCTCTAAGAGTACATGATCCCAGGAATCCTGTAGCTTCACCTTTGAAGAAGAAATGGCTTCTATCATTCCAATGCCCACCACCCTGTAAAAGCTCAGCTACTGTTAGCGTCAGAATTTTCTGAACATCCAATTTCTTTTTTGACAGGCAGAGTGGACAGTGAGAAAGAGAGACAGAGAGAAAGGTCTTCCTTTGCCGTTGGTTCACCCTCCAATGGCCGCCATGGCCGGTGCACTGCGGCTGGCGCACTGCACTGATCCAATGGCAGGAGCCAGGTACTTCTCCTGGTCTCCCATGGGGTGCAGGGCTCAAGCACTTGGGCCATCCTCCACTGCACTCCCGGGCCACAGCAGAGAGCTGGCCTGGAAGAGGGGCAACCGGGACAGAATCCGGCGCCCCGACCAGGACTAGAACCCGGTGTGCCAGCGCTGCAAGGCAGAGGATTAGCCTAGTGAGCCGCGGCGCCGGCCAGAACATCCAATTTCAAATACTGTGACACAAATACATATAGTAGTTCAAAGACCCTATTTAGTAGTTAGTGTCCCTTTAAGCATGTATCTTTCTGTTTCAAGAGACTGTAGGCCTAGTCCTTTGACCAGCGGCTCAAGAATATTATTTCCGGGAACCTGCGGTGTTTGCTGTCCTGCCTGCCTTTGCTTGCCTGGCCGTGTGGCCAGGAACCGCGTTGGGCGGCCTGTGCGTGCTCTGCATGTCTGGCTGCCGCCGGTGCTTCCCGGGGACAGCAGCTGCCGCTGAGCCTGTGCCTCTGCGTGCCTGCGCCGAGTCCCTGGAGTCCCTGCTGTCCGCGTGGCTGCTGTGGATCCAGTTTAATTCAGATCAGCAAAAGCGATGGAGCACTAGTGCTAGGCGCTGCAGGGGATACGGAAACCAATGGCACCATCAGAAAAACTCAAGTAACTACAGTGAAGCAAAGGAGGCGGTACAAGGGCAGGAAAGAGGTTTAAACAAAGGGGATAAAGAGAGGAACTGTGCCTGGGGCTAGGTAGGAAGCGGGCAGAGGTAGCGGTCCCAGCCGGGTGGGAAGGAGGCAGAGGATTGGATCCTGGGAGCAGGTCGGGTGCTGGCTACAGGGGAGCCACACAGGGCAGGAGCCCGAGGGAGGCCCCCGGGTTGCGGAGATGGTGCTGCTCGCTGTGGAGGCGGCTGGTTTGGAGGACAGTGTGGCGTGTGATCCAGGAGCAGCAGTGGGAATATAACTCAGTTAAAAATTCAGCAGCAGCAACAGCGTGGAGAATGAGGGCTGAATTATAGATATCTTTTCCCAAGAAAGAAGATGAAAGGAGAGGTTTGCTTTTTTGTTTTGTGTTGTGTTTTGGCTGGTGGCTTTAAGTAGGTCACTGCCACCTCGGGCGGTGGAAATTGCCGGGCCGGGGGTTGGGGGGTTGCATGGGGAGAACAGAGCAGCGCCCCCTCCCTCCCTGTCCGGTGTCAGCAGCCTGCTCCAGGGGCTGTTTGGCCCCATTATTTTCTCATAGATTCGCCTGTAACAGTAAGTGCCGCTAGCATTTATGATTGATGAGTACCAGCCCGGCGGAGAGTGATGATCCCTTTCTTGGTCCCCCTTTCGTTGCAGAGCCCACGTTCTCTTCCAGGATCTGCTCCTCCGTCCCTTTAGTCTACTTCCTGTTCATCTGCCCCTTCGTCCTGTGCGGCCTGCTCCTCCTGGCCCTGCTCTGCGTATACCAGAAGGCCAGGAAGGTGGCAACGCTGGGTTCCAAGGCGCAGAAAGAAAAGGCCCTCTGGCTCGATCTGGGCGGGGCTGGGGGCAGGACCACAGACAGAAGGGAAGACCAAGAGGAAGAGGAAGAGGAAGGCCAGTGAGCTCCGAGAGGCACCGGCAGCTGACACAAGGCCTTTGCACCGGAGTCCCGGGTGTGGGGGAAGGGGAGGGAGGGATCCTCATTCTGTTTGTTGCTGTGGCCCTGGCAGTGAGCAGGCACATTCACTGTTGGGTGTGTACACAGGGCCGGGCAGTGCTTTGTGCTGCTGTAGATCACCTCATCGTCCCCTCACACCTCCCCCACCCCGGGGGCTAGCCAGCACCATTCCCCCTTCCCAGAGACCATCCCTCACGGAAGTCCCGCTCCTCCCCACACAGCCTCTCAGTGCAGGGAGACCCTGTGGCAAAGCCCGGGGGCCTCCCTCCCCTCCCGTCTCTTCTCCTCTCCAATGGCTCTGGGAACACCACCGGGAGTAGCCCATCCCACTGGCCCTAGGTGGCCTTCTCCTGCAGGTAAGAGGCCAAGACAAGCTGGGAACGTGACAAGCTCTCGTGTGCCTCCGCGCTCCCTCTCCGACCAGACTAAAACTTCTTTGGAGGCAGAAATCCAGTTTTCTTCCTCCAGCCCATCTATAAATGCCTACTCAAGAGCCTAAGAGTAGGTGTTTAATCCATTTTGGCTCATTGACAACATGCTAAGACAGCTGACAGCCGAGTTTTTCTGTCCTCTGTTTCTGTTCTCTGTAACTTCCTAAGTCATCACTGAGGAGCAACCGTGTTTCGTTTCGTTTTGTTCCGTGGGGCAATGCCCCTGCCCACCCCCAGGGCCCCTAGTTTCCTTTCCTCCCCTGCCAAAAGGTCCACGGGGTCCTGGGGCAGCTGTGGCTGGTGGCAAGGGTGGTGGGAGCTGTGTGGAAGGGCAGGGATTAATAGTGGTCCCGTCCCCCTCCTATGCCAGCAGGGCCAGAGTTCGGGGAAGCAGAGGTCCACTCTGGCCCCTGGGGGTCAGCTATCAGGCTGGAAAATTTCAAGGAGGTGGGTGTCATGCTTGAGGCTTTCAACAGCTGCACTGGGGCTCCCTCCCCGTTGTCTCACGTTGCACCCTGTATTGGAGATCCATCGAAGCCGCACCGCAGACTTGAGAAAACACATCTATTTATTGTCTGTGTGGCCAAAGGGTTCACACTCGGCAATTTGCATTTCCAAGGAGAGCGATTTATTTTTAATTATTTTATCAGGCACACAGCCCTCTCCAAATGTAATTGGTTCCTTTGCAAGCGGATTATTGGTAGCTATAAGAACTCCCACTGTAGACTCGCTTGTTCCTTAAATTCATCTCCCTTTATGCCCCACGTGAAATACTCTGAATGTTTCCTTAAGCATGTCAACACATTGGTTTCTTCTCTATCAGGTAAGGGAGCATTTTAGGGCAAATGAAGCTGGAATAGAGTGTTCTTAGAAAGCCCCATGGTCCCCTCCCCTCACTTTTTAGGAATCTGTATTTTAATTGGGATTTTGAAGGGATGCGAGCCTTGGCCAGAGAATCATGGGTTCTGGTGCTGCTCCTCTGCCTGAGAGCCCCCCCCCCCCAACGCAACCCCTCACCTCCCCGTTCACCTTCCAGCTTCTTCACATTTCAGTCCAGCACAGAGATGCCACAGAGACCACCAGCCTGTTCCAGCCAGGGCAAGACAGGGGAAGCATTACTTCCAGGAGCACTTCTATGTGTCAGGTGCACAGGGCTCAGCGGTGCCCACCCCCACCCCCAGGAGGATCAGTGTGTTTGTTCTGATCACCCTGCTTTCATTCATGGGCCCTACAGCACATTTTATTTTCTAAGCAGTTCCATTTCACTGTGGGTCTCATCATGAGTTTTTTCAGGCAACTAAAACCCCTAAGTCGTCTTTCTCCTTTTGAACTTCTAGAATAAAATTTGTTTGAATCCAATTCAGCAGACCATCTCTTCTCTCTCCAATTATGTTCTTCACTTTCGTTCTGGAAGCTTCATGGAGAGCCTCACCGTTTCTCCTTGATTTAACCTCTTCTGTTCTGTGTCGCCCACCTGCTTTTACTTTTTTAGTGTTTTGTGTTGCACATCCTCCCTAGCCTCCATCTCAGGGGCTGGCGAACTGTGGCCCACAATTTCTGCTTCTTCTTCTTCTTCTTTTTTTTTTTTTTTTTTTTTTATGACAGGCAGAGTGGACAGTGAGAGGGAGAGACAGAGAGAAAGGTCTTCCTTTTTCCATTGGTTCACCCCCAAGTGGCTGCTGCGGCCGGCGCACCGCGCTGATCCAAAGGCAGGAGCCAGGTGCTTCTCCTGGTCTCCCGTGCGGTGCAGGGTCCAAGCACTTGGGCCATCCTCCACTGCACTCCCAGGCCACAGCAGAGAGCTGGCCTGGAAGAGGAGCAACCGGGACAGAATCCAGTGCCCCAACCGGGACTAGAACCCGGTGTGCTGGCGCCGCAGGCGGAGGATTAGCCTATTGAGCCGCAGCACTGGCTTCTGCTTCTTAAATATAAGTTATAGGAGAACAGTCACTCCTATTGCTCACATACTGTCTGTGACTGCTTTCATGATCAAATGGCAGAGTTCAGCAGTTGTCCTGGAGACCATATGACCTGCAAGGCCTAAAATGTTTACTTCTAGGGGCCGGCACTGTGGCGTAGTGGGTAAAGCCACCGCCTACAGTGCCAGTATCCCATATGGGCGCTGATTCAAGTTCCAGCTGCTCCACTTCCAATCCTGCTCTCTGCTGTGGCCTGGGAAAGCAGTAGAAGATGGCTCAAGTCCTTGGGCTCCTGCACGCACGTGGGAGACCTGGAAGAAGCTCCTGGCTCCTGGCTTTGGATCAGTGCAGCTCTGTCCCTTGTGGCCATTTGGGGAGTGAACCAGTGGATGGAAGACACCTCCCACACCCCCTGCCTCTGGCTTTCTGTAACTCTGCCTTTCAAATACTAAATAAATAAATCTTTAAATAAACAAATAAAAATAGGGGCCTGTGCTGTGGCACAGTGCGTTAACACCCTGGCCTGAAGTGCTGGCATCACATATGGGCGCCGGTTCGAGACCCAGCTGCTCCACTTCCGATCCAGCTCTCTACTATGGCCTGGGAAAGCAGTAGAAGATGCTTGGGCCCCTGCACCCGCATGGGAGACCCTGAGGAAGTTCCTGGCTCCTGGCTTCAGATCAGCGCAGCTCCAACCATTGCGGCCAATTGGGGGGTGAACCATTGGATGGAAGACCTCTCTCTCTCTATCTCTGTCTCTCCTCTCTATGTGTAACTCTTTCAAATAAATAAATAAATATTTTTAAAAAATAAATAAAAATAATATGTTTACCATCTGGCCCTTTCTGGGGAAGGTTTGCCAGCTCCTGCTCACTCTTGCTTATTCTCTCTCTCCCTATCAAAAGATTTATTTTCTTTGAAAGGCAGAGCAACAGGAAGAGAGAGAAAGAGAGAGAGATTGGAAATGAAAGAAAAATCATTCATCTCGGGGTTCACTCCCCATATGCCTGCAACAGCCAGGACTGGACAGGATAAAACCAGGAGCCAGGAACTCCATCCAAATATCCCACATGAGTTGCAGGGCTCAAAGCACTTGGGCCGTCTCCTGCTGCCTTGCTAGGAGCATTAGCAGGACACCAGACCCGAAGGGGAGCAGCCAGGACTTGAACCAGCACTCTAATATGGAATGCTCGCATCCCAGGGAGCAGCTTAACCCACAATGCCAGCCCCCTTGCTCTCTTTTAACAGTTGTATTTAGTTGGTTTGTTCTTAGCAAAACGAAAATACTGGAAACAGGCTAACTTATAAAGGAAAGCTGCTTATTTAGCTCTTATTTAGTTTTGGAGGCTGGAAGTCCAAACAGCATGGCACAAGCCCCCCGTGAGGGCAGTGGGTTGTAAGCAGCCGTGGCTGGAGCAGGTGATCACATCTCCACTCAGGAAGAAGAGAGCAAAGGAGGGGCGGGCTTGCTCCTTTATGACAAAGCTCTTACGAGAACCACCAAGGGGTCACAGAGAAAGCTCTGACTCTGGAGGGCAGGGCCTCCAAGGATCCAAGGACCACCCAGTAGGCTCTGCCTCCCAAAGACTTATCACTTCCTAATCCTGCCAGCAGGGGACCAAGCCTCCAACACAGGCACCCTTGGGGGACACTCAAACCATGTCCAAACCATAGCAATTATTCATTTCTGCAAGTCTTGGCCATGTATTACATTCCTGGGAAACTTGATCTGACCTATTGTATTTGATGGTGTTATATACCTGATTACCTTAATAAATGACCTTGCTCTCTCGGGATTGGTGTCTAGTCCAAGCCATTCTGTGGTTTGAACCCTGTTTCATCGCCTCTGTGGCTTTCTGCACCATCATATTGAGTTCCTACTCCGTGCAAGGCAAGTTGACACAGACAGATGAGGCATGGTTGTTCCTTCATTATTTCTAGTCTATTGAGACATATATGAGAATAACTGACTTACGGCAGAAGATGAATGTAGTGGTAGAAAGTCATGTGCCGTAATAATTTCTCACACTTGTGCAGGGTTTGTTTGTCATTTCAGGGTCACATGGCATCCCTGCGCAGAAGGGGTTGTTATTCCTATTCTACAGGTAAGGAATCAAAGCTGAGGGATTATGATTTATCCATGCTCCTGTAGCCACATGAAGAAGAATTAGAGCTCAAACTGAGAGCTGCCGACAAGTCCGGGAGTCTTTCCACCATAGACACAATGCTCACATCCATCGATGTGGGGAGAATCTGCCAGTAATACCCACCTCACGTGGTTGATACGCTGATCAAATCAGACATTATTTGGCGATAGGTTTTAAACGATTCCAGGTTGTAAATGAATGTCGATGTAACCCAAATTTCTCCCAGTCTTCATCTTCTGTGCACATAAAATAAACCAAATCAGCAGTAATAATCCAAATTCTACAGGATTTTTGGACCTGATTGCTTATATAAGGTCTTGGCCATCTACAACGTCCTGCACATATTCCTGGGAATTCATATGAGCTCACAAGTAAGTCCACCCTCATCTGATTCCCTGCTGCTCTGTCTGCCACATGGGCTCCCACCACAGCTGGAGGATGGAGCACACAAGATGCCAGGCTGGACAGGGCTCAGTGGTAGCAAGACCACACTCTCCCCCTGTCTCTGCACTGTACGCTGATATAAGGGTACAAATCCAAGCTCGTGTGTGCCTCTCTATCTCTCTAAAGAATCCCTTGTGAAAACAGCTTTCTCTGCTTTTGCTCAACTTCTCCTGTCTCCGTAGAGTCCAGACCCCAGCCTGTCTGTGACCCGCCGGGAGACAGTCTTCATGCTATTTTCCTCATTGTCCATCCTCTGCTCCCAGGAACCTCTGCAGCGACCTCTTCATCACACCATCCCCCTTCCTTCCAACAGGTGATGTCATGCAGTTGTGCTGTGGGAGGCTCCACCCCTCAACAGGTCCAGCGAAGTCTGCATTTCATGTAAGCTCAGGTGGGACTTCTATTATATTGGTTATTAATTTTTTTTAAAATTTCTTTTATTTGAAAGGCAGAGAAAGAAAGAGAATGAGCACATACTTTTTGTTGATTTATGCCCCAGATGCCTGCAACAGATTAGGCAGGCCTGGAGCCAATGCCAGGAACCAGGAATGGCATCCAGGTCTCCCACGTGGGTGGCAGGAGCCTAATTACTTGAGCCAGCACCACTTCTTACCAGAAGCTGAGTTAGTAGGAAGCTTGAGTCAGGAGTTGGAGCTGGGAATAGAACCCAGGTACTCTAACATGGGACATCGGCATCCAACCTGCTAGGCTAAATATCTACTCCCGGGGCTGGCGCTGTGGCACAGTGGGTTAAAGCCCTGGCCTGAAGCGCTGGCGTCCCATATGGGTGCCAGTTCTAGTCCCAGCTGCTCCTCTTCTGATCCAGCTCTCTGCTATGGCCTGGGAAAGCAGTAGAAGATGGCCCAAGTCCTTGGGACCCTGCCCTCACATGGGGGACCTGGAAGAAGCTCCTGGCTCCTGGCTTCGGATTGGCGCAGCTCCAGCCGTTGTGGTCATCTGGGGAGTGAACCAGCGGATGGAAGATCTCTCTGTCTCTACCTCTCTCTGTAACCTATCTTTCAAATAAATAAAATAAATCTCTAATAAATAAATAAATATCTACTCCCTGGCTATTAACTTTTTCCTTCCTAATGAAGAAAAGTAGTATGGACATTAAGAAAGAAGAGAAAAATTCAAGACAGAAATGTCATTTGCATTGGGCTTTAAACAGAACGTGTTTTGAGAGGAGCACTTGGGGTGAGCAGCAGTCTGGGTAGAGGGGCCCCGTGTAAAGTACTGTGCAGGGAGGAGCTTTGGTTTGATTCCAGTGTCAGATTTACAGAGGAGAGCAATGGAGATAAATCTGGAAAGGCAGTTAGCGCAAGATTCTGGGGCAGAGAGAGGCAGTAGAACAACCCTGGACATGCATTGGAACCTGGACTTCATTTGCTTGACAAGGGTGAGCCACCGGCTGTTATTTAGTGGGGAGGCAGCAGCTCGGCTTCAGGAGACTTGAAAGCAATCAGCACAGTTGATGGATGGGGTTGAGGTGATACCAAGGTGAGGCAGGTCAGCCAGCTGGAAAATGATCTTCGCTTTCCTGATTTGCATAACGCTTGTGAGTATTTCAAGTACAAAATGAAATTATCAGAAAATTCTGAGTCTCACATCTAGTGCTTAGAGATTGTTAATAGATATTTGAGAGACTGCTAATATATATTTGTTAAATACAATGACACACGTCTTCTTGTGTCTTGTTAACTTGTTTTCTACTGTTGAGTGTAGAGATAGGAGCGAGTTACATCCATCACTATCTTAGCTGGCTTTCTGTTCACCTTTTCAATACTTGCTTTATATTTAATTGCATGTTGGACATTTGGAGTTTCCTTCATGTCGCCTCTGAATTCAAGACTCCTTCCGCCAGCTCTGATTGCTAAATAGTGGTGTTTTGGCAACAGTGTAATTATTACATTAAACCATTTGCTGGGACAAAAGACCACACTGGATAAGGACACTGATTAACAAGTTCATATATTATAAGTGACTTATGTATGGAAACCCAAGTTCATTACTTCTTTAAGGTCACAGCAGGCAGGATGTGAAGAGGGTGAGTGCTGCCATTTTAAGTGGCTTTTTCCAGTAATAGGAGCCTTGTGGGCTGCATCGTCATATTTGCTCCCTGGTCCACTGTGCTCTAGCCACACTGAATCACCTGCTGGCTCCCAAACGTGTCCGATTTGGTGTCTTTAGTTTGGAACTCTTCCCTTTCCTCAATCCTACCATACCCATTGAATAAACCTGCATTTTTTTTTTTAACAAGCAGAGTGGACAGTGAGAGAGAGAGACAGAGAGAAAGGTCTTCCTTTTCTTCCTTTGCCGTTGGTTCACCCTCCAATGGCCGCCGCGGCTGGCGCGCTGCGGCCGGCACACCGCACTGATCCGAAGCCTGGAGCCAGGAGCCAGGTGCTTCTCCTGGTCTCCCATGGGGTGCAGGGCCCAAGCACTTGGGCCATCCTCCACTGCACTCCCGGGCCACAGCAGAGAGCTGGCCTGGAAGAGGGGCAACCGGGACAGAATCCGGCGCCCCGACTGGGACTAGAACCCAGGGTGCCGGCGTCGCAAGGCGGAGGATTAGCCTAGTGAGCCGTGGCACCGGCCCAAACCTCCATATTTGTTTATCGCTTAGGATATCCACAGAGGAGAAAATAAAAGTGCGTATTCTTCCATTTGCGTGTTCTGAGCTGCATCACGTCCACAGAGAGAATTGTGATGCCACCCACAATCCCAGAAGGCCCCTGCTGTGCTCATGTCCCTCCCAGGCTTCTCATGTTGGAAACCTGGTTCTGGGGAGGGGGTACCCGAGGAGGTCCTTAGGGCCTGGGGCCCGGGGGTGGGGGGGCGCCCTCTGAAGGGAGTACTGGGAGTGCTTAGAAAGGAAGTTGACACAAAAGGAGCAAGCGCGGCTCCCCTCAGCTTCTTCTGCTTCCTGGTTCAAGTGTACCACTGCAATCTGTCATGACTCCTGCCAGCACTGAGCTGATGCGGGCCCTGTGCCCTTAAACCTCCAAAACTGTGGGTTAAATAACCCCCATGTCTTCCTAAGAAGCCTGTGTCGGGAATATTGTTAGAGTGATGACAGGCTGATTAATTCAGCCCCTACCTCTACCCATGCCCTTTGGTAACGATGAGATTATGAGCTCCTAGACTTTCACTTTGTGTCCTCTTCCTGGGAGACATTTCTCTGGCCTACTGTGCACACACAGCCCACACAGGGAGACACACGGTAATGAGGAACCTGTCCTATATCACTGGTGCAATTGCTCAGCCTACTACCTTACCTTTATTAGGTACAAAGTAAGAGCATTTTTCAGTGTGAGGGGTTTTCAATGTTTTCTTTGTTATAACAATAATCATTGAGAGTCCCCAGTCAATGGAACAGAGATAAAATGGAACAATTACAATACATTTTCTTTGATGGCACGTACAGGTGTATATGCAGTAAGTCTCTAATTAAAAGACATCCCTGTAATAGTTCTTTGAGTACAATGACACTATAGACCAAGGATCACCGACTTACATGTTTCCGGGTCCAGGCAGATAAATGAAGAGAAAATCAATGGGTCTGGGGAGAGTTCTTGAGTGATGAAGACTGGAGCGACTGGAGCATGCATTTCTACTTAAATACATTCAAACGAAACATAAGCTATAAGATATTGTGCAAGGTAATTAGAACAATGTAGGGAGGGGAATTCTATCCTTTGTCATCCCTGTACCACATCCTAAAGCCACCGATAGAAACAAAAACTCTGCCATCCTAAGTGTCTCGTGGTTATGCCTACATCCCATTTCATGAAGCTGGTGTGTGTGTGTGGTGGAGGGGTTGTGGCAGGCTAAGCTGCTGCTTGTTATGCCTGCATTCCATTTCAGAGTGCCAATTTGAGTCCTGACGCCTCTGCTCCCATTCCAGCCTCCTGTTAACGCACCCAGAGGATAACTCAAGTTCTTGGGCTCGTGCCACACACTTAGGAGATCCAGATTGAGTTCCAGGCTCCTGGCTTCAGGCTAGGCCAGCCCCAGCTATTACATTTGAACCAGTGGATGGCAGAGCTCTTTCTCTCTTTCTGACTATCTGTCTCTCTGTCCCTTTTGCCTCTCAATTAATAAATGTAGCAATAAAGAGAACATGAAGCTATTTGCCTGTGTTTTCTTCTAGCAACGTTGTTGCTTTACCTTCAAAAATAATACATCTCAATTAATTTTGTATCAATTTTCGTATAAAATAGGAGGTGGAACCGTCAAGCACTACTGATGGGAATATAAAATGGTGCAGCTGCTGTGGAAAGCAGCGTGGCAGTTCTTCAAAACAGAATCGCCATGCGGTCCAGCAATTCCTCTTCTGGGTAAAAACAGGGACAGGAAGAGACACGGGCATAGCTATGTTCATTGCAGCATTATGCACACGAGACAAAAGGTGAAAGCAGCCAGGGCCCACTGATGGATGAATAAACAAATGTGGTGTGTACATATAATGGGATTTCATTCAGCTATAAAAAAGATGGGAATTCTGACACATGCTACAACACGGATGAACCGTGAAGACATTATGCTAGGTGGAATAAGCCAGTCACAAAAGGATAAATATTGTATTATGTCATTTATAGCAAGTGCCTAGAGTGCTAGAGACAAATATAGAGAGACAGAAGGAATGGTGGTTGTCTGGACTGGAGGAGGGGGCAACAGGAAATTATTGTTTAATGGGTTATGGAGTTTTGATTTGGGGAAATGGAAGACATTCTGGAGATGGGCGATGGTAGTAGTTGCACAACAATGTCACTGACCTTCACGCCACTGTACTACACAATGGTTGAAATGGTACATTTCATGTTCTGTATGTCTCACTACATTTTAAGCAGTAGAATAAAGGTCAAGGTTTGTTTTACTCCATATGATTATCTCATTGCTCCAGTACCAAACATGATCTAATTACTGAGCATGATTTATTACAAGAATGTAAGGTTGTTTTAGCACTTAAAATCCAATCTATGTAAATAACTATGAATTAAAGAGAAATAAACACTTGATCATCTCAATAGATGTGGAAAAAGAATTTAATAATAGTAATTTTTCTTGATATTATTCTTCAGTATAATAGTGATAGAAGGAAACTTTCTAAAGACTATTATAGGGGCCAGCACTGTGGTGTGGCAGGTAAGGCCACCGCCTGCATTGCCGGCATCCCATATGGGCACCAGTTGGAGACCCAGCTGCTCCACTTCCGATCCAGCTCCCTGCTATGGCCTGGCAAAGCAATGGAGGATGGCCCAAGTTCTTCGGTCCCTGCACCCATGTGGGAGACCCGGATGAAGCTCCAGGCTCCTGGCTTCAGATCAGCATAGCTCTGGCTGTTGCAGTCATTCAGGAAATGAACCAACAGAAGGAAGATATTTCTCCCTGTCTCTCTCCCCACTCCACCACTTCCTCTGCCTCCTGTAACTCTGCCTTCCCAATAAATAAATAAATCTTTAAAAAAATAAAATACAATATAAAGACTATTGTATTCAGTGGTGGAATATTCACTGCTTCCACCCCATACTTAGGAATAAGATGAAAATGCCAACTATCTCTATCTCTATTGAACATTATATTAGGAGTCCTGGGTAGTGCAATAAGACAAGAAGTAAAAAGTAAAAGCAATGGAACAGAAGTTTAACTGTCTTGACTTGCAGATGATTTGAATATTTGTAGAACATTCACAAATATCTACAACAGGATCACTGAGTACAAGATTAATCTACAAAAATGAACTGGGAGGTGGGCATTTAGCCTAATTGTTAAGATGCCTGGATGCCCTATCAGAGTGCAGGTGTTAGTCCCTGCATGCACCTCCTGACGGCAGCTTCTTGCTAATGCAGACCCTGGGAGGCAGTGACAATGGCTCAGGCACTTGGATTCCCGCCACCCACATGGGAGACTTGGAGTGAATTCCCAACTCCCATCATCAGCCTGACCCTGTCCCAGCCATTGGAGGCATCAGGGGAGTGGATGAGCGGATGAGATCGCTCTCTCTCTCTCCCTTTGTCTCTGTCTCTGTCTCTGTCTCTCTGCCTTCAAATAAACAAAATAAATGAATGAAAATTTTATAAAAATAAAGGCTGAATATTATAAAGATGTCAGTTTTCTCCAAGTTCACCTGTAGGTTTTTTACAGCTGTCATCAATGGGGAAGAGGTGGCAAACTTGCTTCCCAGAGGACACCAGGCAACTTATGGAGACATTTTTGGTGTCATTACTTAAGGAGGTGCTACCTGCATCTTTTAAGTAGAAACAAGAGATGCTGCTAAGCATCTTCCTCCTCACAACAAAGAATTGTCTAGCCCAAACTTTCAATAGCGTCAGGTTGAAAAACCTTGATTTAATGGAATCCTAATTCAAATCTCAGGTAGGTGTGTGTGTGTATGTGTGTGTGTGTGTTTTAGAAACTGATGAACTCATTCTAACATTAAATCAAAATACAAAATATCTAGGATAGCCAAGGCAGTATTTAAGGATAAAAAGTTGGAAGGATTAGACTCTCAGACTCCAGAACATTCTATTAAACTGCAACAATTAAGACCATATGGAAAGCCGGCGCTGTGGCTCACTAGGCTAATCCTCCACCTAGCGGCGCCGGCACACCAGGTTCTAGTCCCGGTCGGGGCGCCGGATTCTGTCCCGGTTGCCCCTCTTCCAGGCCAGCTCTCTGCTGTGGCCTGGGAAGGCAGTGGAGGATGGCCCAAGTGCTTGAGCCCTGCACCCACATGGGAGACCAGAGAAGCACCTGGCTCCTGCCTTCGGATCAGCACAGTGCGCCAGCCGTGGCGGCCATTGGAGGGTGAACCAACGGCAAAAGGAAGACCTTTCTCTCTTTCTCTCTGTCTCTCTCTCTCACTATCCACTCTGCCTGTCAAAAAAAAAAAAAAAAAAAAAAAAACCATATGGAAAAGGTGCACAAATAAACCAATACTGAGTCCAGGAATACTTCTATGCATATACCTAATTTCTATTTATAGATGCTATTGTGCTGGGGAAGGGATACTCTTTCTAATATGTGGTACTGGAGTAAGGGACTAATCATATAAAAATGAATTTTGACATCTTTATCATTTCCTTTATCATCTTACATGATAAAGGAAAACATTGATAAGTTGGACATGACTACAATTAAAATTTTCCATTTATTAAAAGACAACATTGAGACTGATTACACAAGCCACAGATGGGGAAATGATATTCACAAAACATATGTAACAAAGACTTCTATCCAGACTACATACTGAAATCAATTAAAAGGGAGAAGCACACAATTCAGTTTAAAAATGAGCAAAAGGCAACCATGGTTTGGAAAAAAAAAAAAAGACTTGAACATGAGTTTCTCATGTTATCTCAGGGTAGTTGATAGCACGTGTGTCAGTGCAGGTGCTCTGAGAAGCACACACCACGATTAGTCATGCAAAGGCTCCGCTGGAGAAAATGACTGGGAAGGTGATGTGGGGATGGAGCAATGGGGCAGGAGAAGGCTGGAAGAGCCCTTGATTGTCATGGAGGCTCGATTTGTGTGAAAGGAAAGAGGGAGGGAAGAAGGATTGTACAGGCAGAGCTTCCGAGCGCACAGCAGTTCTGAGATAATCGGGCCAGGCTGAGAGGAGTCTCTGAACAAAGGCTGCCATTGGGAGGAATATCCCCCCATTAGGAAGAAAAGGCCTATTTTTAGTGTCTCTAGTCTTTGGCGAGAAGCAGCTGGAAGGAAATGTGCCTCAGCGTGAACATCACGAGAGATCTGAAGATCTGGAAGCTGGAGGTTGTCAATCAGCTCTGCTCTCTGCATCGGGTTCCCTTGAAGGGAGATATTAGGGAAAGATACTCAGCACTGTTGCTCATCAGAAACATGCAAATTACCACAGTGAGATGACTTCATAGACGCATGACTAAAATAAAATGTAGAAGACTTACAATATCAAATGCTGGTGAGAATTTGGAACAACTAATACATTGCTGGTGGGACTGTAAATTTGTTCAACTATTTGGTAAAAAAGTTTTTCCTTTCTAACACAGCTAAACATATATACCCTACCTTATGACCTAGCAATTCCACTACTAGCATTTACTCAAGAGAAAGGAATGCTTGCTATGTTCACCAAATGACATATAATTTATTCATCATCATTAAAGACAAGAAAAAAAAACCAGTGTTCATCAACAGGTGAGTGGATAAATTATAGTTTCTATATACCATGGAATTCTACATAGTAATAAGGATGAATAAACTACTGACATACATGACAATATAATGAATCCCATGGCATTTGTTGAGTGAAAGAAGTCTGATACAAAAGGGTATGAAGTTCAAGAACCAAAGAAGCTAATCTGTGATGACAGAAATCAGAATAATGATTTCCTCTGTCAGGGGAGAACTAGGTATGAGGTAGAAGGAAGGAAACTTCCAGGGTAACTGAAATTTTCTGTATCTTGACCTGGATGATGGTTTTGTGAGTGTATTCATATGTAAAAAATTATGAAGTGTCCTCTTAAGATTTAAGTACTTTATTGCATGTGAATAACAACAATATATAAATGTATATAATAATAGATATCTTACTTATGCAAATAACTTAAATCTGAGGGCTTTTTAAAAAACACTTTTCTTTCAAAAAGTATTTGAGAACCAGATGACCCATGTGGAATAAAGATATTTTTCTAAAATTTATTTTATTTATTTGAAAGGCAGAGATGGACAGACTGATCTCTCATCCACTGGTTCACTCTCCAAATGGCCACACTAGTTGGGGCTGGGCCAGACTGAAGCTAGGAACCAGAAATGTAATACAGATTTCCTAGAAGGGTGGCAGAAACCCAAGTAGCTGAGCCATCATCTGCTGCCTCCCAGGGTGTGCATTAGCAGGAAGCTGGAATCAGGAACAGAGCCAAGACTCAAATCCAGGCACAGATGTGAGATGCAGAAATGCCAAGGAATATCTTAACCACTGTGTCAAACGCCCCCTCCACTGGAATATTAATGTAGAAGAAAAATTAAAAGGTTTGTGTGTTCTCTGGCATTTAGTGTGTGCCAAGACTTATGCTAGGAGCTAAGACATACAGAAATTGTATAATTGTCCCTTCCCTCAGCCAGGAAAGGCAAAAGGAGCTAATGTTACTGTGGGAATTGAATCCTTGTGACAATGATGTGAAGAAGCCAAAATTAAACCATTGTGTTAGGGTTCCTGTAGAAACAGAAATGAGGGACTTTGAATCCATACATGCAGGGAGATTTATTCTAGGAATTGTCTCACTCAAGTTTATGGACACAGAGAAGTCCCATGACCTGCCTTCTACGCTGGGGAACCAAGAAAATTGGTGGTATGATTCGGCCTCGGTCTCAAGGTCTGAGAACAAGGAGAGCAGGTGCTGTAACTCCCAGCATGAGGCCGGAATCTGGAAGGTGAAACATACAGAAATGTTAAGTCCCAGAGTCTGAAGGCCCAAGAACCAGGCACTGTCCTGTCCGAGGGCAGGAGAAGGTAGGTGGCCCACTCAGGAGGAGAGAGAATTCTCCCTTCCTCCGCCTTTCTGTTCCGTTTAGGCCCTCAACCGATTGGATGGTGCCCAGTGGCTGACCAATACTCAGTCTACTGATTCAAATGTTAATCTCTTCCCAAAACATCCTCCCAGACACACTCAGAAATAATGTTTAATTGGCTACCCGGTGCCCCTTAGATCAGTCAGGTTGACATGTGAAAGTGGCCATCACAACTGTGAATCAGGAAAAACCAATTAAGTGTCATGATCTTAAATGGCATTAAGGCTCATGGTCATGAAATCCGGGTGCACTGACTCCAAAATCAATGCTCCTTCCATCACAGTGTGTTCTGCCATCTCATCATGACTCATCAAAGCTCTCTCCACGTAAGGTAAAGAGAGGACCACTGGGACGGAAAAGGCGATCTGTGCTTGCTTTGTCCCTGGGTCTCTTAAGTTTGCTCTGGAAGAGAGAGGTGTATTCAGACTGAAAGAAGAGGGGATCCCTTTGCCATCTTTGCCCTGGGTCCCAGATTTCCATTCAGCCTGAAGCATACTGAGTCAATGGCTACCTTGTGCTGCCTGATGGTGCTGTTCAAATACACACATGAAAGCATGGCTGATTATGGGCTCCCATGATGGAAGGCAAATGGTACAAGTTCTTAAGTCAGTCTGTAGGGAATCTTTCGTATTGTTTAGTGGTCTGTCTGACAGCAACTAGTTGTACCACTCTGCTGGTAACAGGATATGGAGGGTCTGTCTGCTCTCCGTGCTCACCATTCAACCAGCCCGATAAAAAGGTGCTGGTGCCATGTGGCTGGGATTCTCTAGGCGTGGGCCAGGTACTTTCTATTCCTAAAATGGACCAGTAGAGACACTGTGGAAAAAGCACTGTTGACCCAAGGCATTGAATGGCGTCACAGGAGTCTGTAGTGGCTGAGCTCAGCTTCGATGTAGAGTCAAGATTATTGGCTCCGCCCAGTCAGTTCTAACACATACAGCTGCCCACATAGCTCCTTTGACACACTTTTTTTTTTTTTTTTTTTTTGACAGGCAGAGTAGACAGTGAGAGAGACGGAGAGAAAGGTCTTTCTTCGCCGTTGGTTCACCCTCCAATGGCCGCCGCGGCCGGCGCACTGCGGCCGGCACACCGCACTGATCCGAAGGCAGGAGCCAGGTGCTTCTCCTGGTCTCCCATGGGGTGCAGGGCCCAAGGACCTGGGCCATCCTCCACTGCAGAGAGCTGGCCACAGCAGAGAGCTGGCCTGGAAGAGGGGCAACCGGGACAGAATCCGGCGCCCCGACTGGGACTAGAACCTGGTGTGCCAGCGCCACAAGGCAGAGGATTAGCCTAGTGAGCCGCGGCGCCGGCCTGACACACTTTTTTGACTGGGGACAAGAATTCAGTGTGGTAATAATGGGGGATCATTAAATTCAGTAAGCCCAGAGGTTTCCCACCTGATGACAAAGGCAAAATGGCAGCCACCATATCTAGCAGTCCTCACTTATAAAAGAAATGGTAGACATATGAGCTCTCATCAAGAAGGAAGTTCCAGGGGCTGGTGCTGTGGCACAGTGGGTTAGTCCTCTGCCTGCAGTGCCGGCATCCCTTATGGGCGCTGGTTCTAGTCCTGGATGCTTCTCTTCCGATCCAGCTCTCTGCTATGGCCTGGGAAAGCAGTGGAAGATGGCCCAAGTCCTTGGGCCCCTACACCCGAATGGGTGACCTGGAGGAAACTCCTGGCTTCTGGCTTCAGATGGGTGCAGCTCCAGCCATTGCGGCATATTGGGGACTAAAAGTGGATGGAGGACTTCTTTCTCTCTCTCTCTCTCTCTCTCTCTGCCTTTCCTCCTCTCTCTGTGTAACTCTGACTTTTCAAATAAATCTCAAAAAAAAAAAAAAAAAAAAAAAAAGGAAGCTCCAGCAAGACAAAGCTGAGACCACCAACAGCTCCCTCCTCCTGTCTTCTACTTTGGCTTTTTGCTCCTTTTGGGTGGTGCGCTTAGTGATTACATCTGGCAAATTAATAGCCAGGAATGTAAGCTCTAGATTTAGACTGCTTGCTTTCAAATGCTGACCACATCACCCACTGGCCTGTAATCTTTGACAGTTATTCTCTGCCTTACTCTCCTCATTCACAAAATGGAAATAATCTTACTTCGTAAGATTCGTAGGGGTGGGCTTAGAACGCACAATCACCAGGCATCATCATTGTTAGCACTGATAAAGCAGCCATTTAAATCCTTTCTGCCTCCAGAAAGGACGGCAGACACCTGCTTTTGAATTCCGAATTCTTAGCACCCTACTGGAGAGAACAGGATGTGGGAATTCAATGCAAGCATGGTCTTTCCCACAAAATGGGATCATTGCTTGGGTTCTCAGACCAAGAGGCTAATTTAGGAAAGGAGAGAGAGAGAGAGAGAGAGAGAGAGAGAGAGAGAGAGAGAGAGAACGAGTCCAAACAGGGATATCTTCTGTCCAATGTGGACAGAAGAACATTTGGATAAAACCGTGAGTGAGTGCTCACAGTTAAATGAAAAAAGCCAGGGTGGTTTAGTACAGGAGTTCCCAGTGAAGATGTAGAAATCTATGGGAATTAATGAGAAACGGAGTCCCCAGAGACTTCCGTCATGAGCTACGTTATGCCTGTATTAATTGGATAATTCAATTTACATGTAGATTGGAGTGTGTATGGTATACTTGGGAAACAAATGTTATGGCAGATAATTAGTTTGGGTATTTGTATTGATCAGCTTGGGCTGCCATTGCAAAACACCATGGACTGGGGGCTGAAACTGCAGCATCTCATTTTGTCACAGCCAAAAGGCTAGAAGAGCCAGATCAAGGGTCAGATGACAGGGTTTCTGGTAGGGGCACCTGTCCTGGCTTGGAGACAAGCCACCTTCCTACCGTGCCCTCACACAGCAGAGAGGCCAAGCTCTCTGATGTGTCTTCTTATAATGGCACTAACAACACCTTGAGGGCCCCAGTCTCTTGGCCTCATCTAAATGTAGTTATCTCCCAAAGGTCCCCTCTCCAGATACCATCACATTGTGGGTTACAGCTTCAACATATGCATTACGGGGGTCACAGCTCAGACTGTGGCAGAACTGTCCAATGATGGGTTGCCCTTGAGTTTGTCCTGTACCTACTCAACATGTGCTCTTCAAATCCATTAACATGGCTCGGGTGGACTAGGTTATTTGAGTGCGCATGCTTGGTACGTTCTATTGTGCATACGCACAGTTAGGGAACATATACAACTTGAAAGCAAAGCCAGTCAAGTGAACTGTGTGGAATTTCCCACCTGCCACTTCGCCGTGCTCGGGCTCTTCTGTCTGAAACAGGTGATTACTGCAGTGGCAGGGCTGGTGTCATTATAAAAAGGTTTAAGGATGAAATGGGATTGCTTAAACGTGCATGCAGAGCGCTGGGTGAGAATTCAAAGAACCTAGGAGACTCCCCCTCCACAGCCCCTCTTTCAAGGGGTTTTCATCTACCCCGCACTGAAGGAGAAGTGTTGAAGGCTAGAAGGGAAGGGGAAGTAGGGAAAGCAGGAGGAAAAAGAGGAACAGAGAGAAGAAATGGAGACAATTAGCACACAGGCATGAGAAAGCAGAAATAAAAGCCAACCAACCAGAGAGAGGAGAGTCGCCCGTTCCCTGCCCCACTCAGACTCTGCTCTGGGCTCCAGTGGCTGGGTCTGACTCCCACCCAGCCGGCCATGCTCGAGAGAGGGAAGAAAACTGCACTTGCAGGAAGAAAGCCTTTAGACGCGGGGAGAGGCAGGAAACTCCTGGCTGGCTGGCACGGTAGACAGAAGCAAGAATACGTTCTGTCTACTGTGTGTCGGTCGAAATAGGTCTGCAGTTGTGCTTAGAGTAACGTGGACGTTCCATCTCTGAAAGGGAGGGTGAGAAAGTAGAGGGGGAACTCAAGAGAAGGAGGGCTCAGTCTTGGGGAGCATGTGCTGGGCTTCTGTGCCCTTCCCCACAGGGAGCTGCCTGGGCTCTTCATCCCGAGAGTTAACGCTTCCTCGTCTCGTCTCATCGCAAAGTCACAGCAAATCCCTCCCATGCAACTCAGCACTTTCCTGGCCCCCATCCAAATGCCTGTAAACCCTGAGAGAGGACCAAGAGAGAGAGGAAGGAGGGGGCAGGTTGGCTCTGAAGTGAGAAGTGACAGACATGAAGTGAATCTGCACGCAGGAGGTGGCGTGACTCTATGAATCACTGACCTAGCTGAGGCGAGAGACTTTGGCCCCCAAAGCCACATCCCCCTGCGGTCTCTAGGCTGCTTCCTGTGCTGTTCACCAAGACAAAGCCGTACCAGGTTCATCTCACGTCCTTCTCTGCTGGGCTCTTCAGGCTGGCAGGTAAAGGGAGAGCCACAGGTCCATCCATGAGCTGCAGCAAGGCCTTTGAAAAAGAAAGACGACATGGGCATTATGTGACTCCCTGCCTCCCTGATGGCCAAGGCGCCTCATTGATCTCCAGGTCACAATAAAGGGCTCCACTTGCTCAGCATTTTTCTTGGAAACTTGGGTGAAGGTAAAGAGAATGGCCTTGTCAAGTGTTCACTTGACAGTCAGGGATGGCACTGATAAGTGAGCTGCACCAGATTCAAAGAGCTCTAGACAGGCTAGAGTGATGGATCAAAACTCACAAGATGAAATATAGAATTCATAGTTAAGTTCCAGCAATTAGAGGTGCCAGGTAGGGGAGAGGAGTTCATGTGTGAAAGATGAAAGCAGTGGTTTTGGATGATGGCACACTCCATTTACATTACTAATATGCATATTTGTTTAAAGAGAGAAAAAAAATTTGCAACTTTATATTGCATATATGCAAAAAATATTATTTTAAGAGTTATTTTATTTATTTGAAAGGCAGACTTACAGAAAGAGGAAGAGACAGAGATCTTCCCTCCCCTGGATCACTCTCCAAATGGCCACAACAGCCAGGGCTGGGCCAGGCCAAAGCCAGGAGCCAGAGCTTCCTCCAGGTCTCCCACATGAGTGCAGAGGCCCAAGCAGTTGGGCCATCTTCTGCTGCTTTCCCAGGACCATTATCAGAGAGCTGGATTGGAAATGGAGCAGCTGGGACTCGAACCAGCCACTCATACGGAATGCCAGCGCTGCAGGCCGTGGCTTTAACCAGCTGTGCCACAGCCCTGGCCGCAGTCCTGCTACCTTAAATGAGCATAGTTATTATTTTTGGCGTGTTTCCTTTGTTATTTTTCCTATGTGTTTGCTTTTAATATCTTTATTGGACTCTCTAAATCATAAGGAAGGTACATGCTAATTATGGAAAATAAAAGCTGTATCATCTCTCTACCCAGCCTCCTTAAAAGTCTGCAGGTTGCTTGGCTAAAAATATTGTTGACATGACTGTAGTCAGAATGCATAAGCAAATTTGTTACTTCACACTATACAAACCATTACTATTTCTTTGATCTCCTTGGGTTAAGAACAATGTCATTTTAGTTCAAGTTCCATACAAACCTTAAAGGAAAAAGACCTTCAGGGTTATTTAAAAAGCGGAAGATGATGGCTAAAAAGCCCATGAAAAGGAGCATTTGTCAATAATCATTGGCAAAATGCCAATTAAAACAAACAGAGTGCATTTCACATCTATACTAGAATGACTATAATAATAAGACAGACAATAGGCCGCTGCTCAATAGGCTTAATCCTCCACCTGAGGCGCCAGCACACTGGGTTCTAGTCCCAGTCGGGGTGCTGGATTCTGTCCCGGTTGCTCCTCTTCCAGGCCAACTCTCTGCTGTGGCCTGGGAAGGCAGTGGAGGATGGCCCAAGTGCTTGGGCCCTGCACCCACATGGGAGACCAGGAGGAAGCACTTGGCTCCTGGCTTCGGATCAGCATGGTGCGCCAGCTGCAGCACGCCCGCCACAGCGGCCATTGTGGGGTGAACCAATGGCAAAAGAAGACCTTTCTCTCTCTCTCTCTCTCTCTCTCTCACTGTCCACTCTGCCTGTCAAAAAAAAAAAAAAAAAAAAAAAAAAAAAGACAGGCAATAACAAGGGTTGGTAAGCACACGAAAAACCAGGAACCTTCACTCATGCACATGAGCATTCAAGATGTATAGCAACTTTGGAAAACGGTTTGGAAGTTTCTTAAAATGTTACACATAATCACAGCATGTGAGCCAGAAGGTCCCCTCGGTTTCCAAGAGGAATGAGACCACATGCCCACAAAGGGACTGGATGCTCCCAACTACTCTGCTTCTAATAACCTCAACAGGTAAACAATCCAGATGCTCATCAACAGGAGACCGATCACAGTGGAATACTCTACAGCCATGAAGAGTGGAGCATCACACACACTGCAGCATGTAAGGACGTCAAAAGCCTTACGCTCAGTGGCAGAAGACAGAGGCAAAGTGGACTACATATTGCAGAACTGTTTATACGGAATGTCCGGAAAAGGGGAAATTTATAAAGGTAGAAAGCAGATCCGTGGTTGCCTTGGGGCTGGGGGCGGCAGGGGTCTGACTACACGCAGGTTTGAGCAAAGGTTTGGGGTGATGGAAATGTTCTGAAACTGTATCTTGGTGGTGATGGCACAATTTTATAAATGTACTTTACAAATCCAAGAAGGGGCAGTATTGTGGCGACGTGGATAACACTGCTGCCTGTGACGCCAACATCCCATATAGGCACTGGTTCATGTCCTGGCTGCTTCACTTCCGATCCAGCTCCCTGCTAAGGTGCCCGGGAAAGCAGTGGAACATAGCCCAAGTACTTGGGCCCCTGCCATCCACATGGGAGACCTGGCTGAAGCTCCTGGCTTTGGCTGGCCCCATGCTGGCTGTTGTGGCCATTTGGGGAGTGAACCAGCAGATGGAAGCTTGCTCACTCTCTACCTCTTCCTCTAACTCAGTTTTTCAAAATAAATAAATAAAAACCTTTTTAAAAATCCAGTGAAGTGTACACTTACAAAAAGGAAGATGAGAAGGGGCCTGCTTTGAACCACTTTTGGTATAATATTTTAAGAACAAGGAAATTTGGAATCTAGTACAGCAAAATACTGGTACAAGAAAAGAATCTGTGGGGCCCGTACTGTGGCGTAGTGGGTAAAGCCACCACCTGCAGTTCTGGCATTCCATATAGGCACCAGTGTGAGTCCCGGCTGCTCCACTTCTGATCCAGCTCTCTGCTTCTGGCCTGGGAAAGCAGGGGAAGATGGCCCAAGTCCTCGGGCCCCTGCACCCACGTGGGAGACTTAGAAGAAGCTCCTGGCTTTGGATCAGTGCAGTTCTGGCCATTGTGGCCATGTGGGGCATGACCAGTGGATGGAGGACCTCTCTCTGCCTCTCTGTAACTCTACCTCTCAAATAAATTAAAAAATATATTAAATATATTAAACAAAAGAAATCTGTGAAGTCTCTTTTCAAATTAAGACCAGACTCACCTTGCTATGACATCACCCTGACTGTGCCCGTGTTAAAGGACGCATCTCACAAGTCACATATTTGAAAGACACAACATAAACGAAGTTGCACTGATTACCTGCCTTTAAGCTGGATGAAGCAGAAGGTGGTGCATCTTTTCTTCGGTTTTGATGCAAATCTACTGCCACCTAGTGATCACTTTTAAAACGGCAGGACTCAGGGGGTTGGTTTGCTTTTAGCTTGGCTATGTTGAACCGTATGTGTATACCACAACACAGAACTAAATGCTTGGCAATCTGTAGGTTAAATACCTACATGATGAATTTATGCTTTGAAAGATCCACAGTTGCAAGAACTGGGTTGGAAGTCCCCAAAATGGCTTCCAGTCCCTCATCTGCTGTTACCAGTTTTATGGCTTTGAGTCAGAAAAATTAATCTATGGGCCCTTTCTGATTCCAAAGTCCTAGGAGAGGCTCTGTAAGGTAGAGGCTGGGACATGACTTTAGGGCAAGTTCCTCCACTGCTCTGAATTTTAGTATCCTGACAATTAAGAGGAGAAAGGAATACGGGTCAGGTGGTAGCTGTGCCTGTAAAGGCAGTTATCACAGAACACGAGAACTTTCCCTCTCAGCCATGTCTCTTGGACAAAGATCCTTCGTCTGCCAGCTAACATCAGTTACTCCCTCCTCTCCCCAAACCAAGGCAACAAAGACATCAGCAGCTCAGAAAGCAAAGTACGTTTCTTGGGAGTATCAGCTAAGTGGAACAGTATATTTGAATAATTTAATTCAAAAAATGAGTAAAGATAAAGCTTGCATAAGCAGGGATTTTACAAATTACGAATCACTTGAAACTTGGAATTGCTTATTATGTTTTTTAAATTATATTTTATTTATTTGAAAGAGAGAGATCTTCCACCGCTGGTTCACTCCCCAAGTGCCTACAACAGCTGGGCTGGGCCAGGCTGAAGCCAGGAGCCTGGAACTCCATCCGGATCTCCCAGGCGGGTGGCAGGAGCCCGAGTGCTGAGCCACCATGGGCTGCAGCTCGTGGTGCACACTGCCAGGAAACTGGAACTGGAAGAGGAGCCCGGATTTGAACCCAGGCACTCCAAAATAGGATCTGGGTTTCTTAATCACCACCCCTGCTTTTATTTTAAAATGATAGTGACAGGGGTGTCAAGAGTGACTGCTCAGGGCTGGTACTATGGTGTAGCAGGTAAAGCTTCGGCCCTCAGTGCTGGCATGTCATATGGGTGCTGGTTCGAGTCCTAGCTGCTCCACTTCTGATCCAGCTCTCTGCTTTGGCCTGGAAAGCAGTAGAAGGCCCAAGTGCTTGGGCCCCTGCACGTATGTGGCAGAAGCTCCTGGCTCTTGCCTTTGGATTGGCTCAGCTCCTGCCATGGTGGCAATTTGGGGAGTGAACCAGCAGATGGAAGACCCCTCTCTCCGTCTCTGCCTCTCTAACTCTTTCAAGTAAATAAATAAATATTTAAAAAAAGATAGGTAACTCCTCTATGCGATCCTCTCGCCCCTGGCACCTTACAGGTGTCTGATACACTTAATATATGCTGCTTAGCACAATGCCAGCCAGAGAAAATATAATTTTTCCATTTTCCCAAAAATTAACGTACATGTTTGCACCAACTTCGGTTTTATTGCACAGGTTAGAGAACTAGTGTGCCTAGCCAGTGAACACAGATCAACAGCATCTGAAACTAGAGTTCCTACTACTACTTTCCTTCTTCACCCATTAGGATATTTCCTTAGGCTGTCAACGCATCTGCATGAACTGTTTCAGCCATCACTGTCCATGCAGATGTTTTGGTATTGCTCACATGTTTTTTTAAAAGTTGTACTGAGGTATAACTCGGATGTCACAGAACACAGCTGTTAAAGCGTACAGTTCTATGAGTCTCACCAAATGCACACAGTTGCCCAGCCATTACCACAATCCAGCTTGAGAACAATTCCAGCATAGACTTTGCATTTGACCACTGCTGTCTGCACAGACATGGATGTCTGACCTGTGCATTTAAACCATCCAGACCTGGATCAAGGCGTTCATTCTGAATACATCAAGCCTCCAGGAAAAGCAAACTCAAATGCTCAGTTTTACTTAAGACAGGGGTCCATAAAGCACATCTCCAGAGCTATCTTCAGTGGTCTTAGCTAATGAACAAAATATATTTAAAATAAACACACACACATATATACATATGCCTATATTTTGAAAACCATATATTGTAAAATTCATTATCATTCATGCCAATAAGCAGATGAATTGATGTTAAAAATGTTTCCAATTATGCTCTTTTACTCAATGTAAAACTGTTCATTTTTTCTGTTTTCATAAATACGGTTCAGTGGGATAAGCTGTCCAAGGACTACACATTTTGATCCAGCAGATCTCCGATTTATGGGAGTATTTCCCCTCTCTGTAATTTGGCTGTGCACAGTTTTGTGGAGTTGGGCCTGGCTTGGGTGAGTACTTGCAGAGGTAGGGCTTCTTCCTTAATGGCACATCTCAAGGCCCTGATTTTGTCTTGTTTCAAAAATCACATTATTCAAGAATTATCTTGCCCATCTGTCAGTAAACCCAGCATTTACGACCCATCTTCCCAGTAGAGTACCTATTAAAGACACACACAAAAACCTTTCAATTCAGGACTAGCTAGTAGCAGATAAAACCTCTGCTTGCATCCCATATGGGCCCTGGTTTGAGTCCCAGCTTTGGGCACCTGCATCCACTAAGAGACCCAGATGAATCTCCTGGCTGCTGGCCATTGCAGCCATTTGGGAGTGAACCAGTGGATGGAAGGTCTCTCTTTCTGCCTCTTCCTCTAACTCTGCCTTTCAAATAAATACATATTTTTAAAAAATCTTTCAATTACAATCTTGGAATAATGAAAAGTGTCTACCTGTTTGGTTTTGCATCTGTCTTGCTTTTTTAAAGATTTATTTATTTGAAAGAGTTACACAGAGAGAGGCAGAGAGAGGTCTTCCATCCGCTGGTTCACTCCCCAGTTGGCCGCAATGTCTGGAGCTGTGCTGATCTGAAGCCAGGAGCCAGGAGCTTCTTCCGGGTCTCCCACGTGGGTGCAGGGGCCCAAGGACCTGGGCCATCCTCCACTGCTTTCCCAGGCCATAGCAGAGAGCTGGATTGGAAGTGGTGCAGTCAGGTCTCGAACCGGTGCCCATATGAGATGCTGGCACTGGTGCCCATATGGGATGCCGGCACTGCAGGCCAGGGCGTTAACCTGCTGCGTCATCGTGCCAGACCCTACCCACAAGTATTTCAAATGGAGTTATCACCACAAACTAACCCTCTACTTTTGGAAATTTCAGACATATCTTTTTCTAACTCGACAACGTTTACCGCTAACTATTCATTCTGATATCTAAATAGGATTTTATTTGTTGTTCATTTAAGTGTCATTTTAAGTGTTCAAGATGTGCTAGTTCAGTGTCCCCCAAATAACTAAGTAAGCTCTCTGTGGTTAGAATAGCTTCATGCAACTGTGAGTAAATTAATTTTATATTTTCAAGCGCCTGCTCCACGGTGGCACATGAAAGCTATCTGTAAGTCCTGTTTAATTAATCAGTGATGCTCAGGTTTGTCTTCCCCGCTCCAGACGCCCGTACATTGACCCCACATAGCCCACAGTTCCTAGACATTGCAAATTTGCTGTCCTACTTGTTTCCCTAAGAACAGTGCCACGAGCCACTCATATATCTGCTACACCTGGTCCTCAATAGCTGTGCTATGAAGCCATCTCTACTGCAAGAAGGCTCTGGCATCGACTTCTCCTTTTTTGGTTAATGGATACATTTTAATACAATTTTAAACTGTCTTCTTTTACGCCCATTCTCGGGTCTTAAAATTAAGGAAGCATACTAGAGTAAATGTGACGCTTCAAAACGCACAAGGCAAAACCGAATTTCCCCTCTGCTGTTCCCAGTCCACACAGGAGGCCCTGAGCCCGTGCACCTGTCCAAACAGCGCCCATCACTAGCCCTCTGACCCTGGGAGAGTCTGTCAAAGCTCTGCGGGTCTCGGGATCGCGCGTAAACGGCTGCGCAGCCCCCCAGAGGGTGGAGCGAGACAGCCGCGCACATGTGAGCACCAGCGGGACGCGTCTGCTCCATTACAGACTATGCAATTGGCCCCTGCTCCCGCCTCCAGCACCGCAGATTCGCCGGTTCCGCCTGCAGGGCTGCTTCTCCAGGCCGCCCCTCGCCAGTGACCGAGCACAAGGCCAAGGGAGCCCACGAGCGCCAGCCCCGGCTGACAGACTGCAGAGTTCGAAGCTCCCAGCGGCTTGGGCCGGGTGCTCCCTCCAGGGACGGCCTCTAAGTCTTACACGTAAACCACAAAACCCCTCTCCCTCCGCGCTCAAGACCCGCAAGCGGAAGCTTCCCTTTCCTCTGAAGCCCCGCCAGCCTCCAGCTCTAACCACGCCCCAGCCGGCAGTTTAGCTCCAGACAGGTCCTCTACGTCCTCTAGATTTGATTTCGACGCCCGCCAATCCAGCTGGCGGCCGTGATTGGCTGGAGGTGAGCGACTGTCCTATGTGATTGGCTGACAATAGCTAGGGCAGGGACTAAGGCCGTGGGCCGTGAATTATGGAGGCTCCGCCTGCAGGGGGGTGAATGATGATTGGTTCCTGGATGGAGAGGGCGGAGTAAAAGGCGGAAGTAGGGGCTGGAGGTGGGGTTTCGGGGAAGAGCAGAGCAGGGGCGTGATGGAGGTAGTTCAGTGCCCGGAGCACGGTAAGGCATCCAGGGCTTGCGTCCGTCGGGCCCGTGGACCCAGCGCGGCGTAACCGTTGTTAACCTTCTTGTTTCCCCAGGGACTTTGTGCTTTCTGAAGACCGGCGTCCGCGATGGCCCTAATAAGGGAAAGAGCTTCTACGTGTGCCGAACGGACACGTGCGGCTTCGCGCGGGCAACCGAGTAGGTCTCGAGCGGGGCGCCGTTCCCTGCGATCCCCGGAGCCCCCCGGGAGGAGCTGCCAGCCGCTGCCGTGCGGGGACTGGGAGTGGCGGCGCCCCTGGTCCGCGGGGCCAGGACCCTTCAGGCTTTTGGTGACCCCAGGCTGAAGCTGTAGGCTCATCCCGGCCCTGTCGCCGAGGGTGGTTCCTCTCTGGGCCGCGGATTCCCCGTCTGTGAAATGGAGGGTCCACTGTATTTGGAAACCCTCAGTCTCTTCCGGTTCTGGGTTTCTGTTCACCTGTCAGTCCTGAGCCACGCCCTTCTGCTGGACACCCCCCTCCCCCATCCCCTTCCCGGAGTGAGGACCTACGGTGGGCATCGTGCAAAATTATTTGTGCTGTTTTATACTAATTTAAGGGCCGGCCAGCTTTTTGATGTTCTTTTTTCAATGTTTAAGTTGCAACACTGCTGTTCAGATTGTCAACCTTTTTTTTTTAATAGAATGAATCCAAATGGTGAGATTAGTAATCCAAGGAAACATTGTCATTTGAGTGGTTAACGTTGAAAGAAGACCTGATTCAGCACTCTAGTTTTGCAGACTTGAAAGCTAAGACCCAGAGATGATAAAAGTCGTCTTCTTTTTTTTTTGTAAAATTTTTGTAAGATTAATTTGAAAAGTGGAATTACAGAGGGAGAAAGGCAGAAGCAGAGAGAAAGAGAGGGATCTTCCATCTGCTGGTTCACTCCCCACATGGCTGAACATCCAGGGCTTGGCCAGGCGGAAGCTGGGAGCCAGGAGCTTCATCCGGGTCGCCCGTGTCCGGGCAGGGACCCAAGCACTTGGGCAGTCTTCTGTTGCTGTCCCAGGTGCATTAGTAGAGGGCTGGATTGGAAGTGGAGCAGCCGAGATCAAACTGGCACCCATATGGGATGCTGGCAGTGCAGGCAGTGGCTTAACCTGCTACACCAGAGTGCCGGCCCCAAAACGTCTTCTCTACAGTGAGAAAAGTTAATACTAGGCTCATCAGCTGAGATATTTTACAGTATCAGTGGCTACATTCTCTGTGTGAAGCTAAAGCTATCGCATCAGTAAACATTTTTTTCCTGCTCTCTATTTAGCTGAGTAGTTATTTGCTCCTTATTATGTGTACAGAACCCACGGATATTAGTACTAGAAAGTAAATATCTTTTCAGTAGGTTTAACTTCTGATGATTCCTTTATGATTTGTACCTTTGTTTTGCTTTGAAACTGAGTGAAGATTTTTGCATCCCATTTCAGATCTAGAAAGTAAGTTTTAGAGAAAATGTTTTTTTAGACTTCAAATACATATTTTATTTGAAAAAAATTAAGTGGGATCCATTTTAATTAAATTCAAGATGATTTTTGAGTAAAGCAGTATCACATCTTAAAAGGGAGAGAGAGAGGGAGGGACATACTCAATGGGGCCGTTGCTGTGACATAGTGGGTAAAGCTGCCACCTGCAGTGCTGGCATCCATATGGGCACCAGTTTAAGACCTGGCTGCTCTACTTCTGATCCAGCTCTCTGCTATGGCCTGAGAAGGCAGTAGAAGATGGCCCAAGCCCTTGGACCCCTGCACCCACTTGGTGGAAGAACCTCCTGGCTCCTGGCTTCAGATTGGCGCAGCTCCAGCCGTTGTGGCCAACTGGGGAGTGAACCAGCGGATGAAAGATCTCTCTGTTTCTCTGCCTCTCCTTCTCTCTCTGTGTAACTCTGACTTTCAAATACATAAATCTTTTTTTAAAAAAAACATACTCAAGCTATCTAGAGCAACAATGTATCAGCATATCAGGGCTTAGTATCTATTCTTTTTAAAAAGATTTATTTATTTAAAAGGCAGAGTTACAGAGAGGCAAAGAGAGAGAGAGGCTTTTCATCTGCTGGTTCACTCCCCAAATGGCTGCAATGGCCAGAGCTGCACTGATCCGAAGCCAGGAGCCAGGAGCTTCTTCCAGGTCTCCCAGGTGGGTGCAGGGGCCCAGGGACCTGGGGCCGTCTTCTGCTTTCCCAGGCCACAGCAGAGAGCTGGATCGGATGTGGAGCAACTGAACTGGAACCAGTGCCAATTTGGGATGCCAGCACTGCAGGCGGCAGCCCCAAGATTTATTTCTAATATTTCAGAGCCTCTTAGCTTTAGTACCCAGCTCAAGTTTTATGAGATGAGCATGTTCAGGTGCACAGAAACTAAGCGTTGATGGTGGCATAAGGCTTTTACATCAAGAGAAACATACTGTCAGGGACTGACTTTCTTCCAAAGATCAGTGTCCCCCTCCTCTGGTAAAGCATGGTAATGAATATCTTTTTCTTAATGACTCAGTCATTTAAAACTACACTGAAATGGACCTCTACCCAGAGACATTCATGTAAATGTACAGCTATACCAGCATACAGTAGTACTTCATTTGATGGCGATTATTTGATGAACGACTTACTTGGCATATGTCTGGTAAGCAGAATTATATAGGCTGGCCGGCGCCGCGGCTCACTAGGCTAATCCTCCGCCTTGCGGTGCCGGCACACCAGGTTCTAGTCCTGGTCGGGGCGCCGGATTCTGTCCCGGTTGCCCCTCTTCCAGGCCAACTCTCTGCTGTGGCCCGGGAAGGCAGTGGAGGATGGCCCAAGTACTTGGGCCCTGCACCCCATGGGAGACCAGGAGAAGCACCTGGCTCCTGCCTTCGGATCAGTGTGGCGCGCCGGCCACGGTGGCCATTGGAGGGTGAACCAATGGCAAAAGGAAGACCTTTCTCTCTGTCTCTCTCGTTCACTGTCCACTCTGCCTGTCAAAAAATAAAAATAAAAAAAGAATTATATAGGCTAAGAAATGCATCCCAGGTTATGGGCGAGCACTCAAACTTGCTCTCCAATGGTCTGCATATGTCAAGTTGGGAGGCAGTAGTTATAAATCACCTAAGCCAGGAGCAGGTTAGTATTGTTAGAAGGAGGCAGGAGAATAGCACTGAGCGGCAGCTAAGGGGTCGTGAAGGAGAAAGGGGAGGGGAGGGGCCTGAGGAGAATCACGTGAGGCCTCACCGCAGCCTTGCTGCCAGAGTTATTCCTGGGGATGTCACTCTGCAGTCTCGGATTCCTGAGTCAATAAGGAAAAGGTGTTTGTGGGCCTGTTCCAGCTGAGGCAATGAGAAAGGATGGAAGAGAGGGGCCCTTCCCTCCACAGACACCACTGTGGCACCTGCCAGCCTTACCTAGCCTCTTGGTTTAAACCCAGAGGGTGTTGAAACCTATCCTCTGCCTCCTAAAACAACATGTTTTCCTCCCCCCCACCCCTTCTAGCGTTCCTGTTTCTCATTGTTTATTGCATGAGGACTTCGTGGTGGAACTTCAGGGTTTGTTCTCATCACAAGACAAGAAAGACTACAGGTAAGTGTCCAAAGGGAGTATCTACGTGCATTTGCTTTTTTTTTAATACCCTGAAATATTTGCAGTTGGGGATGTTTTAGGATTTTTCTTCAAAAGTCATTACAAACCAATGTTTTTACATGTATTGAGTTATCTTCTGGACTGTCACTCCCTAGCTTCTGGGCGACTGGTTAATTTGAGAAGCTTGATCTCTGGTTAATTTCTGGGTAAATAGCTCCAGTGTGGTCAACCTCTCAAGTAATTAGTAGTGTCAAACCACCAAGAGCAACTAACTTGCCAGCTTTCAAATTCTCGTAATAGAACAGAGGAAATGTGTAAAAAGGTCTAACATATGTTAAGGACTCAATAAACCTTAGGAGTGGGCTTTTTTTTTTTTTTAAAGATTTATTTTATTTTATTGTAAGACAGAGTTACAGAGAGAGGTAGAGTAGAGAGAGAGAGGTCTTCCATCCGCTGGTTCACTCCCCAGATGGCCACAACGGCTGGAGCTGTGCCAGTCCGAAGCCAGGAGCTTCCTCCGGGTCCCCAGCATGGGCACAGGGGCCCAAGGACACGGGCCATCCTGTACTGCTATCCCAGGCCACAGCAGAGAGCTGGATCAGAAGAGGAGCAGCCGGGATTAGAACCGGTGCCCATATGGGACGCCAGCGCTCCAGGCCAGGGCTTTAACCCACTGTGTCACAGCGCCGGCCCCAGGAGTGGGCATTTGGCACCATGGATTAAGCTACTGCTTGGGATACCAACATCCTAGGTTGGAGACTCAGCTACTCCACTTCAGATCAGCTTCCTGTTAACGCAATCCCAGGAATTAGCCTAGATGGCTCAAGTGGCTGGCGGCCCTGTCACCCTCTCAGGGAGACCTGGATGGAGTTCTGGTCTCTTGGCTTTGGCTTGGTGCAGGCCTGGCCATTGTGGGCATTTGAAGAGTGAACTGGCATATGGAAGATTCTCTCTCTCCCTCTCCCTCTGCCTCTTCCTCCCTTTCCTCTCCTCTCCCCCACCTCTTCTGCCTTTCAAATAAAATGAAAACAAATGCAAATTTAAAGAAAACAAAAAGTTGCTTTCCTCTCCTTTATAGGGAACTCAGGGCAGGGAACTGTATATGGATAAAATAAGCTATTTGTCACACGTATGGAAAGATACGTAGGAAAATCAGTAGGAGTTACAGAAGGATCATCTTGTACTAATTTGCGTGTGTGCACATATTTAGTTGTTTTTATATGTGTGGTTTCATGTACCTACCACGGCAGACACTCATTCCCACAGTCCCTGACGCCCCCTCCTCACCCCTGGCACCCATGAATCTGGTTTCTGTTTCTGAACTTTTTGCCATTTCAAAATTGTTACATAAATGGAATTATACAGTGTAAATTTTTGGATTTTTACCAATTAAAGTTTGAAAGAATCCTTTGTGTATTCTCTATACAAGTTGCTCAGCAGATATTTGTATTGTGAATATTTTCTGCCAGTCTGTGGTTTTCATTTTCTTAACTGGTTTGGAAAAGACGTTTCTAATTTTTATGAAGTCCAAGTTACCATTTTTTTATAGTCTGCAATTTTTTTTTTTTTCTGAGAAATCTTTGCCCACCCCAAAGATCACAGTATCTCCAGTGGATCCCCCAGAAACTTTATAGATTTTTGTGTTTTCAGATGACTTTTTCATTCAGACTCATGTACCTTGTATTAACTGTGTGTACTGTATGAGGTAGAAGTTCATTTATTTTCCACATGTTGTCCAATTGTTGCAGCGCTGTATTTTGAAGATCTTTCTTTTCCCTTTGAAATACATGAGATCTTTGTAAAAAGGCAGTTGATCGTATATGTGTGTCTGTTTTGGGGACTGATGATCTGTTCCATTTGATCTGTTTGCCTATCCTAATACAGTTAATCAGATAAAATAGTGTGAGTCCTCCAACTTTATTCTTTTTTAAGATTATGTTGGCTATTCTGGAATTTTTATTTAAAGATTTATATATTTGTTTGAAAGAGTGACAGAGAAAGAGCAGGGAGGGGGAACAGAGAAAGAGATCTTCATTTTCTGTTACACTCCCCAAATGTCTGCAATAGCCAGGATAGGGCCAGGCGCTAAGCCAGGAGCCTGAAACTCCATCCAGGTCTCCCACGTGGGTGGCGGAGGCTCAGGTATGGGGGCCATCTTCCACTGCCTTCCCAGGCACATTAACAGGAGACTGGAATGGAAATGGAGCAGCCAGGGTTCACACTGGTGTCCACATGGGATGCCTTCATCACAGCTGGAGGCTTAACCTGCTGCACCACAATACTGGCCCCAAAAGAATAGACTTTTTTTTTTTTTTTTTTAAGATTTATTTATTTATTTGAAAGGCAGAGTTAGAGAAGAAGAGAGAGATCTTCCATTCACTGGTTCACTCCCCAAATGGCTGCAACAGCTGGAGTTCTGATGTGAAACCAGGACCTTTTTCCAGGTCTCCCAAGTGGGTGCAGGGGCCCAAGCACTTGGACCATCTTCTGCTGCTTTCCTTGGTACATTAGCAGGGAGCTGGCTCAGAAGTGGAGTAACCAGGACTCAAACTGGCACCCATGTGGGATGCTGGTGTCGCATGCTGCAGCTTTACTCGCTACACCACAGCACTGGTCCCCAAATAAATACATTTTTGAAAAAAAAAAATTCTCCATACTAAATATATAAGGCTGAGAGATGATCAGTGTCATAAAATAGAAAAAAAAAACATATACTAAATATATTTCTTTCATCCCAAACCTAGAACACTTTTAGTATTGGAGCTTTGAAAATGTTGTTTTAGGGCAAATAAAATGCAGTTCTCAACATATAAGCAAACATGTACCCTGATAGGTGGGGATTTAAGCAGAAAAAAATCAGCTTAGGAATAATCTTCCTCGGCAGACAGTAAGGGCACTCAGCCGGAACCCTTGTACTGTGGGCAGTGACCTCAGGGAGTTTATGGGCGTTTGTGGGTTTTTGAATAGTTTTACATTCTCTAATTAATACTATTATGTTTGGCTTACAGCTAGGAGATGGTGCAGCAGAGTAATGGGGGCGGTGAGATGTAAATCAAAGCTAAGGCACCCACTTGTTTAAGCCTTGCCGCATTCACATAGATGCACTTCTCCAGCTGAAACACCAGATGGCAGCACTCACCAGCATTTGGCCAGCTCTGTCAGACATGGCCCTCTGTGCATGGGCAATGACATAAGCGTGACAGTCTCTGCAGAACCAGAGGGAAGCAACTGACGGGAATGATGTGGTGCACCCTGGCTGCACACATTAAGTATCGTCGTCCGTTCCCGAGTTCCTGTTTCTCTCTTCTATCTCAGAGCTCTTGTTTTCTAGATACAGGGCCTATGAATGTTTAAAGCACGTTTTTGTTCTTTTTATCTTTATTTTATTTTATTTGAAAAACAGAGACAGACATCCTCTGGCCTGTTTCTCAAATGTCTGCAACAGCTGGCACTGGGCCAGGCTGTAACCACAAGCCTGCAGCTCAGTCCAGGTCTCCCTTGAGGATGGCAGGGACCCAGCGTCTTGCGTCATCACTGCTGCCTCCCAGGGTGGACATCTGCAGAGAGCTGACATTGGGAGCAGAGCCGGCGCTCAAACCCAGGCCCTCCAGAGCGGCATGCAGGCATCCTAAGCCACATCCCTACTGCTGTGCCAGACATCCAGTTCACATTTTAGTCTTCTAAATAGTTGTGGGATATTAAAAATATTTATTTTTAAATTACTGTGTTTTATTTATTTACTTTAAAAGATTTATTTGAAAGTCAGAGTTACAGAGAGAAAGGGAGAGACAGAGAGAGATCTTCCATCTGCTGATTTACTCCCCAGATGGCTGCAGTGCCAGGGCTGAGGCAGGCCGAAGCCAGGAGCTTCATGCTGGGCTCCCACTTGGGTGGCAGGGGCCTACATGCTCTGGCCATCCTCCACTGCTTTTCCTAGGCCATTAGCAGGGAGCTGGATCAGAAGTGGAACAGCTGTGGCTTTACCCACTATGTCACAACGCAGCTCCCTTAATTTTTTTTTTTTTTTGAGAAATAATAAGAAAGGAAAAGGGCAAAGAAGAGAGATCAAGAAAGTGATAGAGACCCCTGTCCACTGGTTCACTCCCCAAACGCCCACCAGGCCAAAGACAGAAACCAGGAACTCAATCCAGGTCTCCCACGTGGGTGGCAAGAACCCAACTACTCGAGTCATCACTATGGCCTCCCAGGGTCTGCATTAGCTAGAATTAGGAGCCAGAGCCAGGAACCAGAGCCCAGGGTCTCCACCGTGGGACACAGGCTTCCCAGCTGATGTCTTAACCGTTAGGCCCAAATCCCACCCCTAAATAGTTTATTTTTAATAGCACATGAATTCTTGTATGTCTAGAAAACTTGTGTTGTCGCTCACTGGGTGAAATTGGCATGCAGATTATCTAGCCCCAGTGTCATCGGTTGATGATGGAAAGGCATCTGGGCATGAACCAGACCTGTGCAGAAGGTCCTTGGCCCCGCCAAGCTGTGAAGAATAAAGCCAGGACTTGGTGGTGTGGAGTGTCATGGACTGGGCTGTGAGTGGATGAAATCCTTGTGCATAAGGATGTTAGCCCTTCATCTTGTGTATGGCAGTTACTTCTTCCCGGCTGCATTTTGCCTTATAATTTTGCTTATAGTATTTTTACTACATGGACATTTACAACTTTTATGTAGTTAAAATTACCAGATTCCTTACCTTAGCTTCAGAGTTTTATGTCATACTAAGAAAAGCCTTCACTTTAGATTTACAAAAATATTCATCTCATCTCTTTTGTCCCTAGAGTACTTATTTATATGAAAGGGAGAGGGAGGGAGGAAAAGAGGGAGGGAGAGGGAGAGGGAGAGGGAGAGGGAGAAGGAGAGAGAGAGAGAGATATCTTCCAGTTAATTGATTCATTCCTCAAATGGCCACAACAACTGGGCCTGGGCCAGGCCAAAGCTGAGAGCCAGGAACTCAGTTCAAGTCTCCGATGTGGAGTGATAGGGACCCAAGTGCTTCAGCCATTGCCTGCTGCCTCTCAGGGTGTGCACTAGCAGGAAGCTGGAATTGGAAGCAGACCTAGGACCAGAACCCAGGCCCTCGAATACGGGATGTAGGTTCCACTGTGCCAAACACCACGCCCCGCCCCCTCCCCAGCACTTAGAGTTTTGCTTCTTCACCTTCACATTTTTATTCCGTCTTGAATTTTAGTGTGAAGGACTAGAGTAGAGAGCTAGCCTTTGGTTTTTCCAGCACTGGAGCGTGTAAGACGTGGGCTTGTGACTCTAAGGGCCCTTTGACACGGCTTGGGGAAGAGTTAGACCTACCAGCATCAGGGAATAGGCTGATCTGCACCTCACACTGCCAAACCCAATGTGTATCTGCTTAGTGTATCCGAGTCAGTGAGCTCCCGTCTGCTGGTTCACTCCCCAGATGCCTGTAACAGCCAGGTCTGGGCCAGGCTGAAGCCAGGAGCTGGGAACTCAGTCCAGGTCTCCTTCCCTGGTGGCAGGAGCCCCAACTGCCTGAGCCAATACCTGCTGCTTCCCTGGAATCGGAATTGGGAACCCAGGCCCTCCAAGGTGAGATGCAGGTGTCCCTAATCGGCAGCTTAGCCCCTAGGCCAACTGCCTGCCTCTGATTGTTTCTATTATTGTATATGTTAACTCTTTAATCATCATAATGACTGGATGAGGTGTGACTATTATTATTTTACCTTTTTACAGAAAAGGAAATTGCTGTGGGGCTTTTGAGTAAAGTCTGATGTGTCAGAACTGACTCTGGTAGGAGTGGGATTAGAACCAAGGGAGGGTAGTGCTAGAGCCTGAGAGAGTCCCAGCCTGCTGCAGTGAGTGCCGTTGTGGGTCTGGTGCTGGTAACCCTTAGCTGCTTTCTGGGAGAAAGGAGGGTTTGTATTCTGGTAAAGGTTTGGCTTCCTTCTCGTTGTTATTTATAACCTGTGTCCTGGAAAATAATTAATTAGCATCCTGGAGACATTCCGTGCATCTTCATAGCAGAATCAATATTTACTTTCACTGTGAGAATATATTTCCACTGCCTTCTTTGTTGATTTATAATTTAATAAACATAATGGAAACATTTAATCCTAAAAACAGAGAAGCCCAGCCAGATTGATTTTAATTAAAAATATAAGTAAAAAGCATTTTTAGCCTTGCCCCTAGTACATAGCAGATGCTCAGTATGTGTTGTTTTCTTCTTTCTCCAACTCTTGTACTTCTCCTGAAAATCCCCATGACTTTAAAATAGGTACCACTTATGAAATGTTCTCTCAATACAGATTTTAGTACCCAGCACACTTCGAACAACAGCCGCATTTGTTCTTGATTTATTTTCATCAATAGCAGCACTCCCAATGGTAGCTGGTACTTTGGATTTTATGCATTTAAAGAATTTCAAACATTTTATTTATTTAATTTATATGACAGATAGAGTTATAGACAGTGAGAGAGAGAGACAGAGAGAAAGGTCTTCCTTCCGTTGGTTCACCCCCAAATGGCCGCTATGGCTGGCGCTGTGCTGATCTGAAGCCAGGAGCCAGGTGCTTCTTCCTGGTCTCCCATGCGGGTGCAGGGGCCCAAGCACTTGGGCCATCCTCCACTGCACTCCTGGGCCACAGCAGAGAGCTGGACTGGAAGAGGAGCAACCGGAAATAGAACCCGGCGCCCACATGGGATACCGGTGCCGCAGGTGGAGGATTAATCAAGTGAGCCTTGGCATCAGCCCCCAAACATTTTATTACACGTGTTCAATATACTATCCTGCACTGAGAAAAATTAGATAAGTACATTTTTTAAAAATTGTGAGCTTGAACGGGAACATTGTGAGTTTGTACAAGAGGGAGAGTGTGGATCTGTTTTCTTTTTGCCTTAGCTTTTACGGCATATAGGAGCGTTGGGGCAGGATCATCTTTGCTTTTCCCTCTAGGCTTGGGGAACTTGAGACCCACTCAGGATTAGCTTTGAATCAGGATGCACACTGTTGTGGTTCATATTGTGCATCACAGGGCATTTAAGAAGTTAGAAAATTTAGCTAAAGGAAAGCAGAAAGAAGGAACTGATGAAGGTGAAAATTGAATAAGACAGCTGCAAAAAGACAACCAATAAAATCCAAAGGTTAACCTGATCGAGAGAAGCAGAAAGCACAGATTCACAGTATGAGGAATGAGGAGTCTGCAGTTGTACTGAAACATGCGCAATGGCACATGCAGAGCTATTTATTTGTTGTGATTTGCTTTCAGAAGTAAAGTATTAGAAAGAACACAATTCTGGATCCAGTTAAAAATAATGCAACACTCATAAGTAGAAAACTGTATCTGTGAGAAGTCTATGAATAAGGAAGCCTTTTATATAAATGTTCTTACAGAAAAATATCCAAGTATATTGTGTTTTTTATAAGATTTATTTTATTTATTTGAAAGAGTTACAGAGAGAGGTAGAGACACAGAGAGAGATCTTCCATCCTTTGGTTCACTCCCTAGATGGCCGCAACGGCCTGAGCTGAGCCAATCCAAAGCCAGGAGCCAGGAGCTTCTTCCAGGTCTCCCATGTGGGTGCAGGGGCCCAAGGACTTGGGCCATCTTCTACTGCTTTCCCAGGCCATAGCAGAGAGCTGAATTGGAAGTGGAGCAGCCGGGACTAGAACCAGCACCCATGTGGGATCCCGGCGATTCAAGCCAGGGCTTTAACCCACTGTGCCACAGTGCCGGCCCCAAAGGCATATTGTTAAGTTAAATGGAAACAAAAATTAAAAAAGCAGGGGTCCAGTATTGTGGTGTAGCGGATTAAGTCACTGCTTTTCACTCTGGCATCCCATATTGGAGTGCCTGTTTGAGTCCCAGCTGCTCCACTTCTGATCCAGCTGCTGCTAACGCTCCTGGGAATGCAGCAGAGCTTGGCCCAGGTACTTGAACCTTTGCCACCCATGCATGCAGCTGAATGGAGTTCTGTGCTCCTGACTTTGGCTTGGCCCAGCCCTGGCCATTATGGCTATTTGGGAAGTGAATCGGCAGACGGGATATCTCTCTTAATTTGTCTCTCCCTCTCTCTCTGTCACTCTGCCTTTCAAACAAACAAATATATAAACTTTTTTGTATAAAAGGGCAAGAAATTTAATATTGTTTGATCATCCTCTATCCAAAATGCTTGGGATGGAGCCAGCGCTATGGCATAGTGGATAAAGCTGCTACCTGCAGTGCTGGCATCCCATATGGATGCTGGTTCAGGTCCCAGCTGCTCCACTTCCAATCCAGCTCTCTATTATGGCCTAGGAAAGCAGTAGAAGATGGCCCAAGTCTCTGGGTCCCTGCACCCATGTGAGAGACCTGGAAGAAGCTCCTGGTTCCTGGCTTTGGATCAGCCAGCTCCAGTCATTGTGGCCATCTGGGAAGTGAACCAGCAGATAAAAGATTCTCTCTCTCTCTCTCTCTGTAACTGCCTTTCAAATAAAAATATCGTTAAAAAAAAAAAAAAAGAAAGTTAAAAAAAATACTTGGGATCTCTCTTTCTCTCTCTCTCTCTGCCTCTGTAATTCTACCTTTCAAATAAATAAATCGTTAAGAAAGTTAAAAAAAAATGCTTGGGATCAGAAGTGTTTGCGGATTTCAGATTTGGAATATTTTCATATATGAGTACATAATGAGACATCTTGGCTTAGGGATGGTATCTAAATCTTTTTTTATTTATTTATTTATTATTTTTTTGACAGAGTGGACAGTGAGAGAGAGAGAGAGACAGAGAGAAAGGTCTTCCTTTGCCGTTGGTTCACCCTCCAATGACCGTCGCGGCCAGCGTGCTGCGGCTGGCGCACCGCGCTGATCCGATGGCAGAAGCCAGGTACTTATCCTGGTCTCCCATAGGGTGCAGGGCCCAAGTACTTGGGCCATCCTCCACTGCACTCCCTGGCCACAGCAGAGAGCTGGTCTGGAAGAGGGACAACCGGGACAGAATCCGGCGCCCCGACCAGGACTAGAACCCGGTGTGCCGGCGCCGCAAGGCGGAGGATTAGCCTAGTGAGCCGCAGCGCCGGCCGGGTATCTAAATCTAAACATGAAATTCCCTGTTTCATGTATATTGTATGCACATAGCCCAAAAATAGTTGTACACACTGCTTGTAATAATTTTGTGTAGGAATAGTTTCGTGGTACTGAATTTTTCCAGTTTCTGGATCATGTTGATGTGTTGAAGTGTTCAGGTTTGGGAACAGTTTGGATTTTGTGTTTTCAGAGTAGGGCTGTTCCACCTATAGTATAGATACTAACTTAACCATTTCCATAGCAGAGGAAGAAATCATGTATATGTATCTCTATTGACCTGAGTATGCACTTAAGAATCTCTCTAGAGGTAAACAAAAAGATGATAAGAGTGGCTATGTGCTGAGAGGGAGGTGAGTAGGCAGATATGGAATGGAGGGTGCCTTTCACTGCCTATTGTATACTTTTTGACTGACTACATTGCCTACTTTAAAAAATGCATTTTAAAAGCTGTTGTTTAACTGATAAAATGTTTTTAGGAACTGTGTTAAGCCATAAAAAAAAAAAAAAAAAAAAAAACCACTCAATTCTGTTTTATTCAGCAGTGTTTAACCACTGTATACAAAAGGCAAGCATTTAACTGTGGACAAAGACTTGTGGACAGGTACAAAAGACAAATACTCTTTTACCACTCAGAACTCACTGTTCTGTGTGAATTTTGATACATTTAAGAAGGAGTATGATAAGTAAGAGAGGTAAAGGTGATGAGGGTATTGATAACATAAAGAGTCAGTCCAGGATTGAGGAGTTGATAATTAAAAAGTACAGGACACAAGGGACATCTCAGTGTATTGATTTAGCATTCCAGTTTTCAGGTTGACATGATAAATTAAGATGGCCCTTTCTTATAAAGGCTTTTATTGTGACAACATGTCTAGCATTGAAGATCTATCTTAATGTAAGTGTTTGGATCATATTTGTTTAAATGTAGTAAGTGATGTACTGTCAGATTAATTTAAAGATAGCTTCCACAGGTGTCATTAAAAAAAAAAAAGGCAAAACATAGCCAGGAATAAGGAGATCTTACGTGGCTGTTGTCTTCTAGTTGCTGAAAAGATGGTTGGGTAGACAAGCATATGCAAATGTAGTGCAAGGAAATACAGCAAAATTACAGAAGGGATTCTGAAGATGACCCATGAAGAGTGGGAAAATCTGCAGAAGGGGAGTGACATGGGCAGGGGCTGTCAGGGATTGGTGGGACTTCATCAGCTGCAGATGGGAGCAAATGAATAGGGATAAAGAGAACGTCCTTAGGATCGAGAGAGGCATACATGTGAAGTCTGGTGAGCTGGAGAACGGGTGGCTCACTCAGGACTCAGAGCAGTGTAGTATCTCTTGCTGGGGTACCAGCTATCTTTATACAAAACTTGCAATGGGATGCAAGTTTGTATTTTTTTTTAATTGAAGATAGTAAATATGTACACAAGTAGACAGGAAAGGATTATACAGCACATGAGCTTTGACAATGACCAACTCTTGACTAATTCTGTTCCATATATACCCTACCTACTTTTGCCATATTTGAAATAAATCCCAACTAATATAATTGCATCTGCAAATATTTCAGTATGTAGGCCTAAAAGATATGGGCTCCTTTTTAAAAAATATCAGTTAGTGTAACAACTACCAGTAGATTCATAAATGCCATAAATCTTTTTTGTTAGTTTTAATTTTTATTTGCTTAAATTAATATCCAAATATGATTCACAAATTGCAGTTGATTAATATCACTTTGAAGTCTGTTAAGTTTCCTCTCCATATTTTTTCTCTCGTCCTTTTTTTCTTGAAGGAGGTAGGTGGTTTGTCTATAGTTCCCACACTGTCAACATTTTGGAGATTGTATTTCCAGTGTTTCAGTTTTCTGTGTTCCTCTGTTTGTATTTTCTATAAACTAGTAATTGGATCTAGAGGTTTGACCAGATTCAGGTTAGCTTCTTTTTTGGTTTAGCTTGGCTGGGATGTTTTTGCAACATCACTTTATAGGTAGTATGTAGCCTTCCTTCAGGGACAAACAATGCCTGGTTATTTCTCCCTTTTTGATTTTGGCAGCCACTGCTAATTATCTCTCCATTTCAGTCATTCTGTAAAAGGGTTATTTATTTATTTGAGAGAAACAGAGACAAAGATAACTCCCGTCTGTTGGTTCATTCCCCAAATGCCTGCAACAAGCCCTTGTGAGGGCTGAACCCTAGAACGGGGAGCTCAATTCAGGTCTCCCCTGTAGGTGGCCAGGAACCAGTCACTTTAGCCATCACCATTATCTCCTAGTGTCTCTATTGGCAGGATGCTGGAGTCAGGAGGCAGTGCCTCATATCAAATCTAGGTGTTTTATTGGGATGCAAGTATGCTAACCAGTATCTTAACTGCTAAGCTAAACACTCACCCCTTGGTCATTCTTCATAGAGTAAAAGGAATGCATGTGTACATACTCTCTGGTTACCATGCCATCTTTATTCTTTAACTTAGCCCTTATGAATGTTCTGTGCAGCAAGAATTATTTTTTGTACATGTAAGAGTAACTGGTTCCGAATGCTCTCCTGAAGACAGTATCAAGTAGTGGTAAGTCTTCGGTTAATAATAAGCATGTCTCTTGCTGTAACGGCTTTTCACAGCCTTGATTACTTGTGTTTTGTGCTTTGTTAGGTTGTTCTTCCGATGCACTAGGAGTAAGGCAGAGGGGAAGCACTGGTGTGGAAATGTCCCCTGGCAGGTAGGAATTGCTCATCTGTTTTCAGATCTGTTATGATTTTTTAATATGTGGCATCACCTGGAAAGACCTTGAAGTCCATATGAACTGGTGGGTCTTCATTAGCCTGACTCAGCAAGAGTTTTCTTTAAGCAAGCTAGACCTTAGTGGAACTGGTAATTCAGAGGACCAATTATTTGCCTCCTATTTTTACTTCTTTAAATATTTTTCAAGGATTTTAAGGCAGTCAGTATTTAGCAAGAGAATCTTGACCAACTACAGCATCTTTTTGTAGATCTATATCTAGTTGATATTGGCATGAATTAGCTGCTAGCATGTCAGAACTAGGAGAGGCCCAGCAGATATTTGGTATATGAAGAACTGAGGGAGATAGTGAGATGTCTTTGGGCAGAGGTGTGCCTTGAACTTGAGATTCTAGATTCCCTCAATGAAATCTTCTTGAAGCCAAAATCAAAAAACTAGCGTACTAGGACAATATTTAGGTTTGGGGAAAAGTTCATTTTGAAAGATTAGTTTTCCTGAAAAGTATAAATTGTGGCTATTGGGATAGTAAAAGCACTTCGGTTTGCTCTCTACTTCTCCTTGAGGCTTAGAAATCGTGATCATGGACAAAGCAGGAACCAAGAGTGGAAAATATGGTTAAGAAACTAAAAATTTGTAAATTGGGCATATAGTATCTTCTAGATGCAGAAATATTGGACTGCTTTTAGTGTTTCCATTTCCTCTTAAAATATATTCTATTTTATATCAATTCTACTTACTTCCATTGTCTTCAGGATCCTACTTACAAGGAACGTTCTGTAACCAGCACGTCTCAGCGTGCTCTGGAGCCATGCCCTCATCCTTACAGCCAACCACGAAACCCATTCAAGGTGCTGGACAAGAATCAAGAACCGGGTCTCTGGAAGCAGTTCCTCAAAGGGGACGGTGAGGAAAAGATGGCTGCCAAGAAGCCGAAGGAAAAGACTGGCGAGCTCTTGGATCAAAAGAAGGAACGGAAGCCCGGATCTGATTGCCGGCTGGAGAAAGATCTCTCATCTGGCCTGGTGATGAAGACACAACAATCTGTAGTTCAAGGGAAGAAGCCTGAGGAGAGAAAGAAGCCGTTTCAGCACGTGGCCAAGGAGACTGAAGGCACGCACAGCAGAAACTTTTCTGAAATGAAACCCAAGCAGTGTCGGGGAACTGAGCCGAGCAGACCATCTGCGCCTCCCCGGGAAAAGTCAGCTGGTGAGAGTCAAGGTGTCCAGAAAGAATCAGGGCTTCCAGGAGTAAAGGACACTCGGGCTTTTCCTCCGAAGGTTCACCATCCGAGCCCAGTGGCCCAGCCCCAGGCAGGCGGCTGCCTCCGCAAGGAGCTCCCCCTGAACCTGGAGGCTGGCAGAACAAAGGCTCCCGGCGATCCTCCAGCCCAGTCTCTCCAGAATGGGCTGCCCCTGGGGCGTTCCCAGCCACAGTCCGACGCGCCAGTGCCTGCCCCCGAAGGACAGGCAGCTCCACGGCTGTCCCCACGAGAGGGGCGCCGAGCTGCCACCAGCAGTGACGACAGCGAGCAAGAGGATGACGTTGTTGTTGTCGGCTCTCATCCAGGCAGCCCCTTACTCTTTGACGCGGCTCCAAACTCAGAGAAGAAGCAGAGCCTTCAACTCCCTGCCCCGAGCGTGGAGAGAAAACTCTCTCCTGCCTCAGTTTCCAAGCAAATGGAACCCTCCGACCCTGCAGCCCAGCGCGTGCACCTGACAACACAGCTGAGACAGAAGAAGGTAACGTTGCATGTGTGTTTTGTGCCAGAGGTCTGAGCACTGCTTGCTGTGGGCAGACATGAGCCCCTCGGGGAAGGCTGAAGTGTATTCATGTGAAGCTTTCACAGGTGGATGTTTAGCGTCTACAGGTTATTTCTAATGCAGAAACCTGAAATTCGAAATCTCTCCCCAATTTTTTGAATACCGATGTGATGCCACAAGTGGAAAATTTCACACCTGACCTCATGTGACAGTTCACAGTCAAAATGCAGGTACCTTAAAAATAGTGTGTCTGGTTTGTAGGTTCAGTACCCACCCTGGCTCCTGATTCTAGCCTTCTGCTATGGAGGACCTGGGAAGCAGTAGTGATGGCTCAAATGACTGAGCTCCTGCTACCTATGTCTGAGACCTGGATCAAGTTCTAGGCTTCCCATTTGAGCCCTGGGCATCTGTTGGCATTTGGGGAGTGAACCAGCAGTTGGAGCTCCTCACCCTCCTCTCTCTCTCTCTGTCTCAGCCTCTCAAATAAATAAATAAATATGTTAAAAGTTAAATTATGTCAAGGCTATGTGTAGAAGGTGTATATGAAACATAAGTGAATTTGGTGTTTCCACTTACGTCTCATTCCCAAGATATCTTATATAAGGGGCCTTTAAAAAGTTCATGGAAAATGTACATCATAATTTAATTTTTTATGAATTTTTTGAAGCTCCCTCATGTATGCAAATATTCCACAATCTGAAAAAATATCTTGAAATCCTGAACACTTACTTTTCCTGTCATTTGGGAATGAGTTTTGGCAGTGGAGGCTACTTTGATCCGAAGCTATCCCTCTAACACCTTGAGCGGAGGGAGAGATGCATTTTCCTGGGTCTGTTTTTCAGAGCACACTGGCATCCGTGAACATCCAGGCTCTTCCAGACAAGGGTCAGAAGTTGTTCAAGCAAATAGAGGCGCTGGAGGAAGCACTCGGCGCTCTTGCCCTCTCCCCAGAACAAGGTAAAATGAGCTCTGTTCCAGAACCAGCCTTGCTCTAACTTTTGGGAGGCCACTTTGATGAAGAATGCGTTGATTTATTCACCGTTCCATTTTAGTGTCTCCTTCTGAGCTTGCTTTTAAGTTGCACTGTGATTTATAAAAACTTTCTCCTATTTCCTGTGCCGTAAGCTCTCTTTCCCATTGATTAAGCACCTGTTAAAATACTGTGTTCTCTAGGAAGCCCAGCTCACTGGAACGGTGATTCCACCCTCTCTTAACCTCCCCATCTACACCTGTAGTCCCTTTTCTTTTCTGAACTTTAACCTCTTTCATTGTTTCTTGAACAGGAACTGATGAGAAGAGCAACACTCACGTACCACAACCGAGTAACTTCACTAAAACTACCACTGACCCTCCCCACTTGGTGCCTCCCCTACCACTTCTGGGTCGTGATCTCCAACCTGTGGGTTCTCTAGGACTAAACACCGCTGGAGAACCAGGTCAGTCCTGTGGAGGTAAGATCCAAGGGCCTGCTCCTGCTGTGAACACTTGTGATTTCAGTGCTACCTATTGCTGTCTCTGCCCATGTGAAGGAGAAGCCATTCTTGAGTTGTAAGTTGCCCAAATGATGAAGAATGAGATGAGTAGAGCTTTGCACAGTGTTACTTAGATCTCGGAGGGGACAGAGACTGCCTGTTCACTACTGAATGCTGATCAGTCAGCCCAGTGGCCAGCACACAGGAGTCATGCAGTCGGTATCTGTAGGTGAGAGCTGTGGTTCCTGGTTTTATGAGGTAGGTAGACCAGTAGATAGTGTGTGTGTGAGATTGTGTGTTTGAGTGTGTGTGCGTGTGTGTGTGTGTTCTAAGGCAGAATAGAGGAGTGACATGGGTGAAGAATGATAATAGACCCACAGAGAGCATTAGCATCCAGTTCAGCTATGTGCTTCCATCCTGAACTTTCCAGACAACTTTGAATTCAGAAGTAACTGCAGAATGGTAGCTGGTGTTGTGGTGCAGTGGGTTAAGCCGCTGGTTGCAACAGCACCGGCATCCCATATTGGAGAATTGGTTCAATTCCTTGCTCCTCTGCTTCTGGGCCAACTTCCTGCTGATGCATCTGAGAAGGCAATCGATGATGACCCAAGTATTTGGATCCTTGCCACCCATGCGGGAGACCAGGATGGAGTTCCAGGCTCCCTGGTTTGGCCTGGCACAAGCCTGGCTGTTGAGGCCATTTGGAGAGTGAACCAGCAGATGGATGATCTCCCTTTCTCTATTGCTCTGCCTTTCAAATCAATGAATAAATCTCAGGAAGGAAGGAAGGGAGGGAGAGAGGGGGGAGGGAGGGAGGGAGAAAAGTAGCTGCAGAATGAAGATCCCAAGTAGAGCCTTAAACATGAGTGTTTGCTATGATTGGTTGGTTTGCTGATCGGGAGATGGGAGCACAGGTTGGCCGGCAGTGACTGGAAAAGCCAGAGCCAGTTCCCTCCCAGCTGAGACCTGCTAGGGATGTAGAGTTGAGAGCAGTAGCTAACAAGAGCGATGAGCAGTAGACTCAGTGCCATTTGAAGCTAAGGTCACTGTAAAAGGGAAAAGAGAAAACATACTTCCTCAAGTAGTGTAGCACTCTCAGCGGCTCAGGAGGGATTTTGAGGGCCTGAGTCACCTAGGGAAAATTAAGTCATGTTAGATTATTAAGGCAAGGATGTGTGTGACTTGTTTTGGAAAGAAGTCCATATGAGTAGTTTTTCATTTTAAAACATTTTAATATTTTTTCATTTGTTTAGAAACCTCTTATTTGGAATACTTCATCCCTAAAATTATAAAGAGCTGAGGGCCCATAGTTGTTAACTCGTTGCTGTAGATGTTCTCTGTGTGGAATGAGTGGGTTGGCAATGCTGAAGTATTTCCCAGTACACTGCAGTGAGCTCGGGGCCCACACGTGGCCTTTTCTGTCGCTGACTTTTCCTTCTTTGCATCCAATTCCAGGGATGTTTCCTTCCTAAAATACCGGATACCATTGCCTTTTTTGCGCCATTTCTTTAGTGCTAAAAAGAGCCATCAAAAATACCATGGGTTAGCTTGTTCTTGTCCTTATACTTTCTGTTATTTTGTCCTGTAGTGTAATAATAGTTGATGTGATTTTAGAAACAGCAGGTGGGGAGAGAGGAGCCTGTGAGACTAGGCGAGTCTCCAGGCAAGAATTTTTACACAACTCTGATCCATCACGGGGCCAAGAATTCCTTGCCTCTTTGCAGCTCTGGCCGGGACACAGTTCTTGAGACACGTTTGGGTAACACCTCTTTGTATGCAGGCCACAAGAACCAAGATTGCCTTCACGCAGTGTGGAAGATCACCAGTGAAGCCATCGATGAGCTGCATCGATCCCTCGAGTCCCGTCCTGGAGAGACAGCTGAGGCAGAAGATCCGGCTGGGCTGAAGGTGAGCCCGGGCAGACCGAGGCGGAGTGGCGCCCCTGAGGAGACGCCACTGCGAGTGTCCCGGCCGAGCGCCATCTGGATACGTCTTTTCCACGGATAGATAGCGACTTTCCTTGCAGTGTTTGCTCCTTTCATGTTGAGCAGTGGGAACAATAGCAAAAAACCCTGTCAAATAGTTCATAACATTATACATTTCTGTAGCAGTCAAGGATGCATGTATTGAGTTTTGGTTGATGCTACAAGCATGCAGAAGAATTGCTGTTGATAGGGACTAGTTGGGGTGAACGTGCATGTACCACATATGTAAAACAGGAAGTGACCTTAGTGTAAGATAAAGTGCATATTGCAACATACATAGACTGCATACAAAGTACAGAAAGGATTCAGAATAAAGGCAAAGTCCCTCTGTAGGCCACTCGTTATTTGTGGCCTGCCTACTTTGTGCCTGAGAGGAACTACACACCTTCCAGACAGCAGGGAGGGTAGTAACAAAAGGCTGCAAATAGAGGGAATGGCGGTTAGAGGAGGATACAGAGATGAGATAATAAGTGATGATCAGGTGTCATCAGTACCCGTGCTGGGAGGGGCAGGCGATGGCACTGAAGAGGAGGACCCCCTCTCTGAGGAGCGTGGCTTTGGCACAGGGACTTAGATGTGCATAGCTTGACAACATCATGGAGTCACTGTGACATTTTGAGCAGGGATGTTTTGTGAAGGTTTTCTCAGAGTCCAGGGCTAACTGGACTACAAAGGGCCTGCGAGAGAGACTGCAGCTAGGTTACTGAAATCTGTGACCAGCAGTACAGACTGGGGCGACTACAGAGAGGCGAGCCCAGTTAAGAGACGATCAGCAAACACCCACGGAATGGCTGCTGAAAGCAGGGTGGCCCGTCAGAGGTCTTGGTCGCGAGCAGTAGAGATTCAGCAGACAAACTGGGAATCTCGCTGCAGAGGGGGTGAGGGCCTCTTAATAGTCCTGCTGGGCATTTGCTGTAAACCAGAACGTAAACGCGAGCAGAGCGACCCGGTCAGAGGGTGCCCTGGATGAGAGGGAGCGGGTGAGGGGACCTCATGGTGGGACGAGCGGCTCATACGCTGACAGCTAGAGTATCGAGGGCAGCGCTTGCAGAAGATGGAGGAGTGCAGGGTTCGTGGAGCCCCCATCTGCCTGGGCCTCTCAGCAGGAATTGCCCTTCCATCTTGTGATTACCCTTGTCAGGTCCCTCTGCTGCTGCACCAGAAGCAGGCATTGGCCTGGTTACTCTGGCGGGAAAGTCAGAAGCCACAAGGAGGAATTCTGGGTAAGTCTGCTATTGAGGTAAGTGCCCGCATTTCATGGAATGCTGGTGCGCTAATACTCTGTGTTGTTTCATTAGGTCCTCTCAACAGCCCTGTGTGGCAGGTACAATAATCTCTTATTTCACAGATGGGGAAACAGGTATAGAAATGCTTAGCTTGCTCAGACTCCCATAGCTGTGTGATCAGAGGTGTTGGTTGCAAGCAGCAGCAGCCAAGTTTGGCTGAGTAAGCAGAGGAGGTGTCTATTCTGTGGTGGCCCCCAAGTCTCTGGGAGATGTGGAGTGCCAGGCTGGAGGCCGCATTTCCAGGAGCAGTGGCCACAGCCACGTCACAAACTGGGTGTCCTAGGAAAGCGGATGGCTCCTTTGCTTCAAGCAGCAAAGGAAATCATTGTCACCTCAGGGTCAGACATTCCACCCCCACCGCTTCCTGTAGAAAGGACTTCCAGGGAGCCTGTTTCCAGTACCACTTACATTGGAGTAAGTGGTAGGTGGAGTAAGTGGAGGTGTGAGTGCACCTGGTATAAAAAGCCGGGCCACACGGCCATTGCCTTAGTTGTCACAGAAGATAGAAGGGAAAGTTTTCCATTCTGCTTGGGGACTTGTCAGGCTAAAGTTCTCCAAGGTGCTCTCTTTAGAAAACATGACAGCGTCCTCATTGGCTATTAAGTGACTGTGTTGGGGTCCTCAAGCCCACCCCCAGGCTCACTGATTTGCTAGAAAAACTCATCGCATAGTCATGCTCATGGCTGTCATTTATTACAGTGAAAGGATTCAGAGCCAAGTCAGCACAAAGAGGCTCACAGGGCCCAATCCAGGGGAAGCCAGCACAAGCTTCCGGAGTCCAGAGCAGAGGCACACAGGTCCTGCTTAACTCTCCCAGTGAAGTGATCCTCACCAGAGAAGCCTGTTAGAGATCCGGTGCCCATGGCTTTTACTGGGGGCTGGGCACATAGCTTTATTTAGCCTGGCATATACCAAAATCCCAGGAGGAAAGCGGGTGGTCAGCATAAGCTGTATTGTTGGTACAGTTTCGGCAGAGTAAGCTACTCCCATCAGTTCTTAAATAGTGAGGACTCTCCCTAAATGGCAGCCAAATCCAACTTAGTGAGCAGGTCTTTCAAAGGACAGCAGACAGGCTTGCTGTGTTAACCTTCAGCACAGTGGCAGAGCCACGATTTGAATAGAGCCCATGCTCTGGCATTGTACTTGCCTTATGTCAGTGATTATGTTGGGTAAATTTAGTATCTTGATGACCAAGCCTCAGTGTCATAATCTGTTAAAATGAGCATGCATACATCTATAGGATGTAAATGTTAAATTAGATAAACTCGGTGACAAGCTCAATGACAGTACCCAAGAAATGTCCCTTTACGTCCTTCTCTGATGGTTAAGTTAAGGGGATTGTTTCGAGTTAGCTTAACCCCATGGATGTGCTAGCACCAGTAGAGGAGGGGGTAGGGTATATCTACTGGAGTTTTGTTTGCTTTTGGAGTCAACAGAAAAAGACTAAGCAACACCGTCAAACTGGAATAGATATCAATCACTATGTTAGGTAGGTAACAATATGACATGGAGGCTAGAGAAAGATCCAAATTATTAGTTTTAGATTTTATGTGAGTTGTAGTAAATATCTTTGATCTAGATCTCAAAATAAATTTTTAGAGGTGGAGTTCACTTGAGTAAGGAAGAGAAAGAATCCGTCAGGATGGGCAGAGCAGAGGGACTGGAGTGGGACTGAGACCATAGGAACCAGTGATGGCTTCTCTTGTACTTGTGCTGATTCTTTGCCGTACGTAATTAATCCTTTAATTTTGTTCTTATTTTCCAGCGGATGATATGGGTTTGGGAAAAACCCTGACAATGATTGCCCTCATCCTGACCCAAAATAGTCAAGAGACAAAGAAAGAAAAGGACAAAAATGTGGCTTTGACATGGCTTTCTAAAGACGGTAGGAAAAAATGCCTTGTTCCTGTATCATTTGAGCCAGCAGAGAAGAGGAATTGTTAAGCTACGCCTTGGTCATATTTAATTTATTTGCTGGAAAACCAGAATTAGATTACTTTCTTATGATATTATTTCTGATCTGCAGTATGCTAATTATAAGTGATTATTTCTTTTCCTTTTAAAATAAAATTAGATTGGTCTGTGATTAAAATAATTTAGGGAGAAAGCTAAGGCTCTAGAAGACTTAGTTTAAGCATAGTAATTATTATTTTTGTTCTTGTTGAAGATATAACTACAGGGTACATCCAAATTAATTAGTGTATTATTTTTTTAAGGATCTACCACAAATTCACATTTTAGGCACCATAGCAGAAGCTGTTTTCCATGCTTCTGAAATTTCAGGCTTTTCCAGATTATAGATGATTTCTTACTCTATGTTTTTAAAGTGTAATAATGTTGGAAGTACCTTAAAGGTCGTATTTGTTACACATAGATAACACTGCTAGTAAGTCATCATGTGCACAAGGACAGCTCTCAGGGGGTTACACAGATAAAACGTCCATGGCCATGTGCTCTCAGGGCCTCCAATGACCGCTGTTGCTGCTGGCTCCTGTCCCCTGTGCGCAGAGGGACGTGTACACACACAGATGAGGGGCGATGGCACTAGTACTCCATCACTCCCTGCTTCCAAAGTAAGGTTTGCACACCTTAGAAAGGGTTTTGTACGTATATTTTAATGCGGAAGGATAATGTTATACTTTTCTGAAAAAAATAACAATACTCACAAAGAATCGACTCGGGAGGGTTAGGGAACAGTCTAGCCTTCTACCTGCGGCCAGGTGAAAGTGCGTTGTGTCTTGGACGCTACCCACTGTCTTCTTTAGCTTTTCTCTCTGACAGTTTTATAAGAGAAAATAAATCATTAATTGTTTTGCTTTAAAAGGCCATCTCCTGCATATCCTATTCTAGAGAGGCTGTGTGTAGAATTAAGAACAACAGCTAACAATATTGATTGTAAGAGTAAAGCCAGTCAAGAGAAAGGGTAATGCTTTAAGAAGTTACAGGCTATCTAATGAGTGTAACGAGGCATTGATGTTCCCCCCCTCTCAAGACTCCGCTGACTTTGTCTCCCATGGGACACTGATCATCTGCCCCGCTTCCCTGATCCATCACTGGAAGAATGAGGTAGAGAAACGTGTGAAGAGCAGCAGACTGAGAGTCTACCTCTACCACGGGCCCAACCGGAACCAGCACGCCAAAGTGTAAGTGCAGAAATGTCACGTGCAGGCTCGCAGGTGTTCAGCCCCTCTGGACTTTCCTGCTCTCTGATTTTTCGCTTAGTCAAGCCTCATGATATCTGGGACATTAAACAACCTATACCCTGTACTGGGAGAGCAAGTGGTCTTTTGCTCTGTCCTTTGTCACTGCCCCCCCAAAAAAGCTCCCATGTCGGGAGGCCTGAGGTCCCTGGGTTACCAGCCAGGTGGCAGCAGCATTCCCTGGTAAAAGCTGTATTGCAAGCATGGTGGCCAAATTCTGATTCCCAGTTCACATTCCTTTTCTGTTAGTGGGAATGGAACCAGCCCCATCTTACAGAGCATCTTGAGATAATACTAGTGGTCAGTTGCCCTTGGCTGATTATATATGTATTTTTATGGCTGTATTTTTCACACATGTAAGAAGCTTTAGGCTTGTGTGGGGGGGGGATTAGACCCAACCGTAAATTCCTGAAGGGGGATGCTCAGGGTAGAAGAAAGGAAATGTTTCCCCAGATGGAATCTGAGTTATTTTTTTTTCTTTCTTTTTTTTTTTTAAGATGTATTTATTTTGAAAGTCAGAGTTACACAGAGAGAGAAGGAGAGGCAGAGAGAGAGAGAGGTCCTCCAACCACTGATTCACTCCCCTAATTGGCCTAAGTGGCCAAGCTTCCTCCGGGTTTTCTCAAGGACTTGGGCCATCTTCCACTGCTTTCCCAGGCCATAGCAGAGAGCCAGATAGGAAGTGGAGCCGCCGGGACCCAACCTGGCACCCCTATGGGATGCCGGCAGTGCAGGCTACACCACAGCCCTGGCCCCACTGTGTTTTTGTTTTAGAGGAGTTATTTTCTGTCGTAACTGTGATGTGAGGATCCGGGTTGAATCCTTGCTGCTCGAATCAAGGATGAGAACATAGTTGTTGCTGCTGCTAAGGAATCTCTGCCCCCAGCCTCTGATAGTGGCTGTTTTATCTGCTGAAGAACAGGGCAGCACTCCTGCAGGAGTAAACTACCTGACTGGGGACCCTCGGCCCAGGAACACTCCCTCCATCTACTGCTGGGCCCCACAGCAGACAAAAGGTACCGGGACGGCCTCTGGGGTGTGCAGGCCCTCCCCAGCGTGGAGTACTATGTGGGGCCTGCCTTGGTTCTGAATTTTCATGGAGAAGTAGATTGGCTCCCACTTAGTTTGCATTTTGAGGATGACTGGTCTGAAATCCAGAATATGCTGCCTATGTCTGATGCCTACGTCCTCAAGTGTTTTGGACTTTGAAATTTTCCAGGTTTTGGAATATTTACATAGATAATTTTGTAATGTTAACACTCAAAGTGTCAGTTTTGAGAATATTTTGGGTTTTAGATTTTTGAGTTGGGGTGCTCAACGTGTGGCTGACTGATTGTAATCATTCCTGATTATTCTCACTTGTTGTGATCCTTAGGCAACTTGTAGACCTTGCATGTCATTTTTATCAAAAATGTTTACTGAAGTTCTCTGAAATATACAATATTAAGCTTCAATTAAGAATCTTTACATGTAAAGAATATAGGCAAGGTAAACTGAAAGCTTATGTGAAAGCCAAACAAATTGGTTTTCACAAATCCACTGTAGAGGAGTGGGCTGGGGGCATGGCGGTTGGTGGGGAGGGGCTGCGGGAAGCACCAATGGTATAAAGTGAACAGTGCTTTGAGGGTTTCTTTCTTCCCTGGGACTGTAGAGTCATCCATCTCAAACCAGTATTAAATGTGTATTCCCAACCCTATCCCACCTGCTATTGTGGCCAAAGCATATCCAGCTTAATATGACCCTTGCCAGAGATCTGCAGTCAAATGCTCTACCACTGAGCTATACCCCCACTAGCCAGAGATTTGCTTTTCTGACTCATTAGATGGGAAGAGGGAGGCTAGTCTAGCTATAGTGAGGTGTGTAGATTGTAAAATTGATCAGAAGTGAGAGATAGGGAAGCCAACTGGGGGAACTTAATGTCTCCAACATTGTGTGTGTGTGTGTGTCTGTGTGTGTGTTTGTGTATGTGACAGAAAGAGAGAGAGACAAAAGTTAATGAATGCTGCTCTCTGTCTTTCCAGCCATAGGCATCTTTGTGAAGTGATCATCTCCATCTCTCTAGTTGTCCCAGTCTGTAGAAGGATTGTTTACCATTTGCTCTGTGTTGTATCTACGCAGCCTCTCGACGTACGACGTTGTGATCACTACCTATAGCCTTGTGGCCAAGGAGATTCCCACAAAGAAGCAGGAGGGCGAGGTCCCAGGAGCACAGCTCAGTGTGGAGGTGAGGCTTGGGGGAGGTAGGGAGGTGGAGTCTTTTAAGCCACACACCATGTGACGGGAGTCTATTTATAGCCTTGGAGGTGGCAAATGTACCTTCCTGTGAGGGCAGGAATGCTGCAGATGTGCTTCCTGTGGAACGACTGTCCTCCTTGTGTCCAATCTCTCACGCTCTAGATGGCCATTCAGTGATAGGGCTGATGCTCGGCGCAGTGTTCAGCTATGTTTCAGAACCAGAGATGACTGCATTGCAGTGTGGCGGTAATGCATAAATATAGCGAAGCCTCCCGCTGCTGTTTTCATTTTAGAGTGTTTGGGACATAGTCTCATACACTTTTTATCTTGATATTAAGATATCATTTCCCGCCTCTCCTCTGCTTCCCAGAAAAAGCACTTGCAAACAACAGGGCTACCCAAGGGGCAGAAGCTAAATGATAGCCACAAACCCCTCAGACTTTGCCAGGGGATCCCAGGCCATCTCAGCTGTGTGCTGTGAATACTGTGAGGCCTCCCCCCTCAGAGATGCAGCGACATCCAAGGACTGATCCTCTGTGTGAGCTCTTATTTTCAGTACAATAAAGTGTTCAGAGATTTCTGCATTTGGGAAGATCTCTAGAAGGCTTCTCCAGATTGTGACCGATCTGACTTCCCCCAGATTAAGAACTTTTCCAGATGCGTCAGGGACTCGCCATTGCTCTCAGGATAAACTCAGCACTCCTGTACATGCTGCAGTAGGTCCTGATGACCTTGCCTTCCTGAGGTGCCCTCCCCCCTCCCACACCCTGTGCCCGCCTGGGGCCCTTCCTCACCAGGGGATCTGGAGCTCCCGCAGGGCTCTGCACACTCTCCTCCCTCCTTCTCCCTCTGAGTGCGAGGGCTTCTCCACCCCTCTTCCTGGGGTAGTTTTATGTTTGTTTGTTTGTTCTGCTTCAAGAATCCTGTCTGGATTACTCTTCCCACCCTACCACAGTTCGAGTGAATGCCTCCTGTAGTACCTCGAGTTTATGCAGGTCGTGGCGCTGCGTTTGTTCAGCGAATACTGAGCATCCTCAGGGTATCCGATGTGGTGTCAGTGGTCAGGGATGCAGCGTGGACAAGCTCAGCTAGGTCCCCACTGCTGGAGTCTGAGCTTCTCGAGTCGGAAATGTCCTTTATGTCTGACTTAGTGCCTTACGTCTAAAAGTGGACCTTTAAAGCCGGCGCCGCGGCTCACTAGGCTAATCCTCCGCCTTGCAGCGTTGGCACACCGGGTTCTAGTCCCGGTCAGGGCACCGGATTCTGTCCCGGTTGCCCCTCTTCCAGGCCAGCTCTCTGCTGTGGCCTGGGAGTGCAGTGGAGGATGGCCCAAGTGCTTGGGCCCTGCACCCCATGGGAGACCAGGAGAAACACCTGGCTCCTGCCTTCGGATCAGCGCGGTGCGCCGGCCGTGGCGGCCATTGGAGGGTGAACCAACGGCAAAGGAAGACCTTTCTCTCTGTCTCTCTCTCTCACTGTCCACTCTGCCTGTCAAAAAAAAAAAAAAAAAAAAAAAAAAAGTGGACCTTTAGAACGGTTGTAGGGACTCTTAGTGAGATTTACTAAATATTTTATTGAGTGAGTGAATTTGCAGACTCAGCACAATGTAGTCCTTACCTGTGGCTGTTGCTCAAATGTGACTTGAGAGAATAAATGAAAACTTTCTAAAAAATCCTTTATTCTTTGGCATCTTAAGCTGGAGGACTGAGACTTTCAAGTTATTTATTGATTTGAAACTGCATTCCTACTCTTGGCTTCTTTTTTGTGAAAAATAAATAAATAATTAATTTGAAAGCCAGAGAGAGAGAGACAGAAGAAAGTGAGCTCCATCTGCTGGTGTACCCTCCAGATTCCCATAAAGGTCAGCTGGAGCTGGGGCCAGGGCAGGGCTGGAGGCCGGAGCCAGGAACTCAGTCCAGGTTCCCCACATGGGTGGCAGGAATCCAGTTACTTGAGCCATCTCTGCTTCCTCCCAGGGTCTGCTTTAGCAGGAAGTTGGAGTCAGATATCAAACCCAGGCACTCTGATGTGGTACATGAGCGTCTTAACCGCTAAACACCTGTTCCCTACTCTTGGTTTTTTAACTCCTGTTCAGTGTAGCTGATCTAAACAAATCTGAAGTTAAAACTGAATCCTCAATATCTGCTTGTACTTCTCCTTATCTCCTTGAAGATATGTACATCGTCCTTATTGTTCTTGGGTTTCCCTTGTATTTCTTCCAGGGCATTTCAACACCTTTGCTTGGAGTAGTCTGGGCTCGGATCATATTGGATGAAGCTCACAATGTTAAGAATCCCCGCGTGCAAACGTCGATAGCGGTGTGTAAGCTGAAGGCGCATGCCCGCTGGGCTGTCACTGGAACCCCCATTCAAAACAACTTGCTGGATATGTATTCCCTGCTGAAGTGAGTAACTTCCTATCTCACGATGACTCCAGTGTGTGCCAGATGATCTCGTGGAGCAGATGGCAAGGCTGTCAACCTTTAGAGAGCAGGAGAATTAATATTTATGAGATGGGATCTGTGGATTGACTGCCTGATCTAGGACTTTGATTACATCCAGCCCCTACATAGGCAAAAACACAGGACAGGTGGAATTAAAGGAAACAAAAGTCATCTTTCTTTAGTCCAGTGAATGTTTGGGTCTGCCCTCCAATTTATTTGAAGCAAAGAGAAAAGAATGCTGATTTTAAAATACGTCCTGTTGTTCAAGTTAGCCCATAACAGGATGTGGAATGTCTTTGCTAACCTTTAAAGCTTTAGGAATAAATTCTAACTACTGGCTGTATGTCTTGTGAGGATATAGACATTGTTAATGGGAAATCTTACATTTTTAAAATGTGGTTTTCATTATTGACTGGGATCCTTTTGATCAGGTTAACAGAGAGCTTTGCTATGAAATGCAGTTTTAAAAATGATCAGATGACAGATGTAACAGAAAATCTGATTTGTTTTTCATGTTGTATCTCACTTTGAACCTTCACTCTTTTCTCCTCTATTGCCCCTTCCCTACTCTGCCTTTCCATCCACAACACAAAAGATTTCTTCGTTGTTCTCCATTTGACGATTTCAATCTGTGGAAAAGTCAGGTTGACAATGGTTCAAAAAAAGGAGGAGAACGGTTAAGTATTTTAACCAAGAGCCTTTTGCTGAGGAGAACAAAAGACCAACTGGATTCCTCTGGCAGGCCTTTGGTAAGCAGATGTGTTCCTGCCCCGTGGCGGCCAGGGGAAGGGGGTGTGTGCCTTGGCTTGGACAGCAGCTGTCTGCTGTGCTTCCGGAACCTGGAACCCCCAGTTGTCGTCTGGTGCCTCAGTTACAACGGCGCCCTTGTGCTGTAGTCAGAGTGGGCCTGGGTGTAGGCAAGGGTGGTAGCTGCTCCCCCAGGGTTGGCTAGGTTTCCAGTGTCAATCTGGGGAATTTACTTTGCAAACTTCAGTTAATTTATGTAGGTTTGTGCCAGTTTTTCTTTTTTTTTTTTTTTCACTCTTCCAGGTGACCCTGCCCCAGCGTAAATTTCAGTTGCACCGTTTAAAGCTTTCCGAAGATGAAGAGACTGTTTACAATGTCTTTTTTGCAAGATCAAGGTATGTGCAATGAAGAAACCCCTTCCATTGGTATTGTTGCTTTATTCCTATCTTTCATTAAACGTGAATCAAGGGTCAAATTTCCATAAACTATTTTTTCTGGTATTATTGATAAGTTTGGTATCTGTATTCTTTTATTTTTTTCCTTTGGTTCTTCCTCTCTTCCTCCTTCTGCCATTGTGTGTCATAGACACACTGGAGGCAAAATTTTGAACCTATTCCTCATTGACTTCCTGGCATAGATGTCACAGGGGGTGGGAGGGACAATATACACTGAATCTGACCTTTGACCTGTCATCCAGCATCTCACTGACACTTAAAAAGCTGCCTTGCTATCCTTCATATTGTCTGTTTTTAGCACTTTCTCTAGAGCTCTTGTCTTCCGAATTCCAGCTTAATTCTCTCCCACCTGATACCTCTCATTTCCAATGTAGATGTATTTTTTTTTTCTGTTTTCTTACCTTATACTTATTAGCTCATTTGGGAAAATGGTTTGGGTTTTTAAAATAATTGTTTTTTGGGCGTTACCTTTGGCCAATGCTTGCTGTAGGATTGGCAGCATTTAATAAGTCCATTGCTATAATTTGCCAAGGCCCCGGCACAAGCACAGTGGAGGAGTGGCCATTGTAAACCTGTCTGATCTTAGCAAACATTATCCATGGCTTTGCTTTTTTGATGTGAGGCAGGTCAGCTCTGCAGTCCTATCTAAAACGACATGAGAGTGGAAGCAGCCTATCAGGAAGAAGTCCTGATAATCCGTTCAGCAGAGGTAAGCTGTGGAATGCTCACAATACGTAAGGCCGATAACAATGGGCTGCGTAACCGAAATGGGAGCTATGAATCTTTGGTGTCAGAGACTTGACCTTAGCAAGGAACCTCAAACCAGAGTGAAATATACTCGCCATACCTAGGATCAGAACTTCTTTTTGATTATTTTGTAAATCTGCCTCATTAAACTACAGGTGAGTTTATAAGGAAAACCAGTTTTTCACTTGGCTTACTTGGTCTAGAAGTAAGTTATAACTATACTATATTATTGGATACCAACAAGTTTAAAATAGCGTGCATTCATTCCCTGTCTTCCTGGTATCTGTCTGTGTTAAATCCTGTGGTTTGTTCTCCCTCCTGGAAGTGGCCCAGGAGTTTGGGTCCAGTGGGCCAGGATCCTCCATGGCAGCAGACTCACCGAGGTCCAGCACCGTCCACATACTGTCCCAGTTGCTGAGACTCCGCCAATGTTGCTGTCATCTTTCTTTACTGAAGTCGGTAAGAGAAGCCCCTGCCTGGCCCAGGGAAGCCACTGGAGAAAGCAGTTTCAGTCTCCCGTGGCAGGGATCCAGGCTGCTGGGCAGGGGAAGCGCTGTTCTGGATTTCCTGGTGGGGCATGGAGGAGGGGCATGTATTTATTCTGTCAGTCTTATTAATCTTGATAATTCCCATGGCATGAGAACAGTGTATCCTTATTGTTTCTTTTGTTTTAGAATGGAAAATGGCATTTTTTTTTTCAAAAGGAAACCACTTCTGAATGCTTTTTGGTATTTCAGAATGTCACCAAGTTAATTTAGCTATTGGTGTTTTCTGCCTTCAGGTAGTATTCAGGTAGGCTTTTCTGTATAAAACCCAAGTCATTATAGAAAGTGAAAAGTTATCTTTGCACTGGAAAGGGAAGTATGTTCCCGGATCCATGGTGGTGTGTGTTGACTATCAACAGCTTAATTGACTTGCTTTAGGTGGGAAATACAGAATTGTGCAATCTGGCAAGTCTTTAAAAAAGTTCCATCGTTTGTTTTATCTGTAATCTAGTTAAAAAAAAAAAAAAACAACCTATAGGATCAGGGTTTCTCTGGGGATTGACTGATGAGGAATTTTAAGACATCTTGCCATGTGTGATGTCATACAGCGAGAACCTCATCAGCAAGCAGTAAGTCTTGCTTCCTCAACTGCCCAGCTGCTCCTGTCCCTGCTCTTCATTCTGCTCAGGCCCTGGACCCAACAGAACTGAAGAGCGAAGGCCTTGTCCTATCCCTGGAAGAGCAGCTCAGCGCTTTGACCTTGTCCGAACTCCATGATCCAGTCCCATCGCCTACGGTTTCCCTTAATGGCACCTGCTTCAAGGTGGAGCTTTTTGAAGACACACGCGAGAGCACCAAGGTACTTGGGTCACCATGTTCTGGTAGGGACCTGGAACCCTTGTGCATTTTCCTGTATGAAGGCACTTCAAGTGGCTTACAGCCATTTGATCACAGTGCTGGAACTCTCAGACTTTGGCTGATCAGCTCCTCATTTCATTTCGTGAATAACCCGGAAGCTTTATTGCAGAGTGGGCAGTGAGAGAGAGATTTGGGACAGCACCGGCCAGCATCGAGGCAGGTTTTCTGTCATGGATCACTGGAGGAGCCTGCTACGTTTAAACTAGGGACGGGCCTAAGGGAGTGAGCAATTTGTTTAGGGAAAGCTTGAAAGGAAAACCAAAAAGGCTTGACCCTCGGGGCTATGTAATACACGCGAGCGCCCATGGCTGTGGCTTGTTGAAAGGCCTCCATCTGTGAGGGTTGTTTCCCCGCAGGACCTCCCGTCTTCATTAGTCATCCTGTTCTATTTTCATCAGCGCTTTGAAGGCCGCAGAGTTAGGAGGCCTCAGCTCTGCTGAAACCTGAGTCCTGCCCTTCTGTTGGCTTGGAATGTGCACCATTACCCTGTGTGCCCTGAAAGCGGCTCGGCCATTCGTAGTCTCAGCCTCTCTCTTGAAAGGCTTTTTGAAAAAATTGTAATGGGAAAGGAGGTCGCTGCCAGGAGAATGGTATCATTTAAGAGAAGAAATGCCTTTTAATTAAGATTCTGAAGCATTTCCCCGGGTCTCGGCTGTGGATAACAGAGAAACCTAACAAGCACCGCATGTGGTCGGAGTTCACATTCCGGGGCTTTTAGAGCCAGCTATTGAGTTAAATAGTTTAGTGCTCCTTGTTTAATACTCGGGCAATAACATTCACAAGGCTTCTTACTGTACGCCCATTAGCAATAGTTCAAACTGTTTAAGGTTGTTTGAAATAGGGAAGGTATCTTCTCACCAGAATCTGACTCCAGGGGCCAGTGCTGTGGCATAGTGGGTAAAGCCGCCGCCTGCAGTGCCAGCATATCATATGGGTGCTAGTTTGAGTCCCGGCTGCTCCACTTCCGATATAGCTCTCTGCTGTGGCCTGGAAGGGCGGAAGAGGATAGCCCAAGGCCATGGGCCGTTGCACCCATGTGGGAGACCCGGAGGAAGCTCCTGGCTCCCAGCTTTGGATCGGCTTAGCTCCGGCCATTGTGGCCAGTTGGGGAACGAATCAGCGGATAGAGGACCTCTCGGTCTCTCTCTGCCTCTCCTCTTTGTGTGTAACTCTTTCAAATAAATAAATAAATCTTAAGAAAAAAATGATTAAAAAAAAAAAAGAATCTGACTCCATCTCATGAACAATGAATCCAGCCCTCCAGCTTTTGCACGCGGCATCGCGGCACCTTCCACCATCCCAAGCTGTCGAAACGCCAGTGTCTTCAGTGTCTGTGCACTGGCCGTAGCTTAGAGAGAAGTGCACCTGCTCTTCCCCCTGCCTCTTCAGACGGTGCAGTCCTGTGCTGCGCTTTTGGCCCCGGCGTCAGAATGTTGGTTACGACTGACGCCGCCTCATGCCGTGGAGCCCTCTAGGTTGCCACTGTACTGATGACAGCCTAAAATGTGGGATCCCGGGGGTCCCTCAGAGTTTATCTCCTTATTTCTAAGGAACCTGGGTTCCATGTGGTGGCAGGATAGGAACTATACTCATTTGTCTCCCAATCTGTCCTGGTGCAGTTTTCTTCCTCCTCTGCCCTTCTGGGCATGCATGCCAGGCCCCTCAGAGGCCTTGAAAGGTCATTCATAAGACCAGTCAGAAGAGTGAACCCTGCTGCCTTCTGAGTCAGGCCCCATGTGGACTTGAACGCATCCTCAGGTTCTGGTAAATAACCGGAGAGCTGCTTTGGGAGCTTCAGCAGCCGACTGGCCGGTTCCTCTTCTTCCCCAGCAACATTTGGAGTAGGTCTTCAAGTAGAAAAAGCGCTTTCAGCTTCTTCTGCAGATATTAAGATAATACCCTCTCTGTTCCTGCAAGGTGCTGCGGGCTAGGCCCCAGACATGTGCTGCCCTTGCTTTCTTGGAGCGTCTGAAGTTAGGAAGCAGGACGTGATTAATAAGCAATTAGTATATGGTGTCACAGGAACCGTGGTAATGGAAATAGTACAGAGGCAGTGGGCACCTAATCCATACTTTGGGGGTTGGGGAAGACATCCAAGAAGAAGTGACCTTAAGCAGACATGGAGACAGCTGTTCCAGGGAGAGAGAACTGAGTGGACAAAGATGAGATGAGGTGTGGCTTATTGAAAGCACAATCTGGTATAGTTAAGGTGTCGTTTGAGAAGGGTATAGTGGGAGGTAAGCAGGGGTCAGAACAGCAGGGATCTAGCTCTTTTTTTTTTTTTTTCAAAGTGAACAAAATGATTTATTTTTTTTTTTTTTGACAGGCAGAGTGGACAGTGAGAGCGAGAGAGAGACAGACAGAAAGGTCTTCCTTTTCCATTGGTTCACCTCCCCCCCTGCCCCCACAATGTCCACTACGGCCGATGCACTGTGGCCAGCACACTGTGCTGACCGAAGCCAGGAACCAGGTGCTTTTCCTGGTCTCCCATGTGGGTGCAGGGCCCAAGCATTTGGGCCATCCTCCACTGCACTCCCAGGCCACAGCAGAGAGCTGGACTGGAAGAGGGGCAACTGGGACAGAATCCGGCACCCCAACCGGGACTAGAACCCGGTGTGCTGGCACCACAGGTAGAGGATTAGGCTAGTGAGCCACGGCGCTGGCCTGATTTTATTATTTTTTAATGTCTGTTTATTTTCATCTATTTGCAAGGCAGAGTGACAGTGACAGAGAGGTATCTTCCATCCATTGCTTCATCCCCCAAATGCCCACAACAGCTAAGGCTGAGCCAGGCCATAGGCAGGATCCCAGAACTCCATCCAGGCCTTCCACATGGGTGGCAGGAGCTCAGGCACTTATACCGTCATCTGCTGTTTCCCAGGAAGCATTCGCAGGTAGCTAGATCAGAAGTAGAGAAGCCATGACTCAAACTGGCGTTCTGATATGGGATGTGGGCATCCGAAGTGGCAGCCTGACCTGCTGTGTCAGCATGCCTGCCCCATGATGCAGCATTTTTTAAGGAGCTCGGGCTTTTTCCTCAGCAGGAAGCTGTGGAAGGGGCTTCCGCCAGGAAGTAACTTGACAGACAGTTTAGAAATAGCTTTCTGGATGCCGAGAGGAAAGTGAAATAGAGACACATAGAGGAAGGGCATTTAACCTAGCAGTTAAAGCACCTGCGTCCCACATCCCAATGCTTGGGTTTGATTCCTGGCTCTGCTTCTGACTCCAGCTTCCTGCTAATACACACCCTGAAGGCAGCGCTGCTGGCTCAAGTGACTGAGTTCCTGTCACCCATGTGGGAGTCTTAGATTAAGTTCCTGGCTCCTGGGTTTGGCCCAAGCCCAGCCTTGGTGGTTTCAGACATTTGGGGAGTGAACCAGTGAATGGGAGCTCTCTCTGTCTCTCTGCCTCTCAAACAAATAAATGCAAAGAAATAAAAACAACCAGAGCGGAGCATAGAGGCAATCCAGGAGACTGAGTAATTTAGGTAAGAAGATGGAGAAAAATGAATTATTTAAACTACACTGTTAATGTACTACACTTTTCCCAGATAGCATCTCTGTTGGCAGAACTGGAGGCCATCCGAAGCAATTCAAAGTCCCAAAAGAGGTACGTGAATTATTTCATTATCCAGACAGACATTGGTTGTAATTAAGTAAGAAAAATTGGTATTGCTGATAGTCACAAATCCTGTCTCTGTACATCAAGGACCTGAGTCGTGCTCAGCAGAGAGCGCTGAGGTCATAGCACAAATGCCCTGTGATTTCTAATTAAAGTATTTGTGGCACAGATTGAAGAGGCCATCCCTGGAGAGTCAGGGTGAGCCAGGCTTCTGCAGAAACTCTCACAGGAGAGAAGCATGGGAACCAAAGCAGGGGTGTGACGGCAAACTCAGTGAGGGCGCTCCAGCAGGGCTGGTGACGTCTTGATCGGGTGCTCGGATACTTGGAGGTTTGTTTCGTCAGTTGTTATGCGTTACCTGGCTGTCATACATCTGCATGTGTGTATATGAAATACTTACATCTGAAAATGTGAAACCAATGACACCACAGCTGGGGCCAGGGCAGCACTAGCAGCTTGCTGTTCTGGCTGGCGCAGGGAGGGGCCGGTGTCCCGTCCCTGTGGGCCCACAGGTCTCTGCGTGAGCACTGGGTCCTTGATGAAAGGAGGGCTAGGGATGTCACTTTAGCTACTGCTTTTTTTTTTTTTTTCTTTTCTGATATCAGCACAACAAAGCTATAGAATGGACCTAGAAATAACTAAAAGCATTAGAATCTTATACTGTGACCCCAATGGATGCCTTTCCCCTTGGCAGCAGAATGCCAAGGGCATTAAAGCCCTGCAGTGGGTTTGTTTAATGTATTTTGGAGGCATGGGTTTTAATTTTGTCCTTCTTTCCAGTGTTATTGTCTCTCAGTGGACCAGCATGCTGAAAGTTGTAGCACTGCACCTCAAGAGGCATGGCCTGACTTACGCCACCATCGATGGCTCCGTCAACCCCAAACAGAGAATGGATTTGGTGGAGGCATTTAACCGCTCCAGTGGCCCTCAGGTACGAGCTGGTCACATCAGAGCTGTATGATAAGAAACAAATAGTTTGCAGAGAGTTGTATAGTAACTCAAAGATATTCACAGCCTAGTGGCTGGCATCGTGGCGCAGCATGTTAGGCCTCCACTTGCAATGGCAGAATGGCAGTTTGAGTCCTGGCTGCTCTGCTTCTGATCCAGCTCCCTGCTAATGCACCTGGGAAAGTAGTGTAAGGTGGCCCAAGTGCTTGGGACCCTAACACCTATGTGGGAGACTAAATTGAATTTCCTGGCTCCTGGCTTCAGCCTGGCCCAGCCCCAGCTATTGCAACCATTTGGGGAGTGAACCAGCTGATGGAAGACCTTTGTCTCTCCCTCTCTCTGCAACTCTGCCTCTCAAATAAATAAATAAAATCTTAAAAAAAAAAAAAGATTTGTCAGTGGTAACATTTTAAAAAAAAAGCTGAAGGAAATTTGATAAGGAAGACATTGTTCATCTATATTGATCTTGGACTTGAACCTGAGGCAGAAGAGAGATGTTTGGGAGAACAAGTCTATATAAAGTTAATGGTGTGTTTCCTTTTGAAGGTTATGCTGATCTCTCTCTTGGCTGGAGGTGTTGGTCTAAACCTGACTGGAGGAAACCATCTCTTTCTTTTGGACATGCACTGGTAACAATGCTGGATGTTTCTTGAGTTGTCCGAGCATGGCAGGAAGGCCAGTGGGCTAGAGGGGTGATGAGCACTACTGATGAGAGTGCTCCTATGGTGAGGGAGCTCTGGGTCATGGAGCTGCCTCGGTGCCTGCAGGTCTAGAAGCATTCCTAAGCAGAGTGAAGGTCTAGCTGACCTGAGCAAGCAAGGCTTCAAATGACTACTGAAAATAGTTCATTCACTTGATTGTTAATGTAACAAATCTGTTGCCATGGAAACTGGGAGCACAGCTTTCCTCCTGGCTAGGAGCTGACATCACCTAATTTTACCTCTTCTCCAGAATACTGTAATCTAGACATATTTGTTGAGATCCAAGGATACTTAATCTTAAAGAAGGAGGAGAAGCATTACTCCCAAGGGAGAAAGAATTTTCTAAGTATGTTAGAAATACACTAAATACAGAGCCCTTGGCTTTGTTGCATGTATGTCAACACCAGGAGCACAAGACATCCTTCCTGAGTTCTTGGGTTGCCAAGGGAAAAGTCTTCTTAGCACCAGTGTCTGATTTTTTAATTGGACCAGTCAAGGGCTGCAGACACCACTGCTTGGGATTGTCATTGGTTGAAGTCTCCAGGAAGCCCAAATTGGTACAAACAGGCCAGCCTGGAGAATGTTGTGTCTGACTTGAGCTCCCCTAGGTCTGAGAGAGGAGAAAGCACACAGAGATTATGTGGTTTTCTGAGTTGGAGAATATCATCCAGGGTTCTAAAGAGGTTTTTTTTTTTTTTGTAATTTTCATTTTTTATTACTTTTACACTGATAGTTAACAGGTGGTAGAAAAGTTATATATAATTTAGCTACACTCTTCAACTAAAGATAACCAAGAAAGTGATATCAGTGCCTTTTGAGTTAGCCTGCGATTATCCAACCTTCAAGACAATTTCCCCAAAGACAAATAATTACATATAATTACCTAATAAAAATGATAATATAGCTCATGAAATTATAATTACGCATTATAATTTAGATATTAGATTTCATAGACTTGGTTAAATTTTAATTTGATAATTTTGTTTATAAGATAGGACAAAATATAAGGGTTCAATAGTAAAATAGCCTGATTTGGAGCGATAATGAGACTCTATAAAGAAGGAAACAAGTTAAGTCTCCTTAGTTGAATTACAGAATACGAGAGTGTGAGAAAGGTGAGTATTCAAGATTCTTTGCCTTCACATTTGCAGGGAGAAATCCAGAGCCTTGTGGTTACGTAACTCGTCCAAGGTCATCCAGCTAGCTGGAACAGAATAGAACCAGAATTGAATTCTGATTTTCCCCTACATTACTTATTATTGTCAATTGATGGTAGGTGCTAGCAGTTAGTCACAGTCTGACCCCAATTTCTTGTTAGAGTCTGAGATGATTTCTCACTAGTCTTTCTTGGGCCTATTTAGCCTTTGTAGGCCACATAGTTCTCTGTGACATATTCTTTGCGTTTCGCTTTGGTTTCTTAAGTTGGTAGCTCAAGAATCACACAAAAACTGGCTGTGTGCTGGGTCTGGCCCCTAGGCCATTGTGTGCCACCCTGGCCTGGGATGTCAGCACCTTTGAGCTTTAACTCTCTCCGACAGGAATCCATCACTTGAGGATCAAGCTTGCGACCGGATTTACCGAGTCGGGCAGCAGAAAGATGTTGTCATTCACAGGCAAGTGAAGGTCCCCACGGCCCCTCCCAGCTCTGCTTTGCTGCAGGTCCTTCTTGGGAAGTGTTATAATAGACGGTGAGGTCCACGGTGATCACCTTACCGCCGAGGCTCCTGAGGCACCACCCTCAGGCCAGCGGCACTCAGGAGCCAGAGGAGCAACCAGGCCAAGCCTGGAGTTGGTCACTGCCAAAGAACACGTCTGTGTGTGATGGCGAACCGTGTCTCGGTCAAGGTGGCCCATGAAAGGATCCTCTTCTCTGTCTTTTTGCTTTGAACTTTTAATTTCAGACACACAGAATAGTGACATGAATAGTACAAGAAATGTGCACATTCTGCCTATATGTGCATGTGTGCATAAACTTTTTTTCTGGACTACTTGAAAGTAAGTTGAAGACATGATGCCCCTTTATTCCTAAGAACCTTAGTGTGCATTTCCTAAAAATAAGGCCGATCTCTTATATAACCATGAAAAAAGATGGCCAAAGTGAAGGTGTTAACAACACACTGCTGTTCCCTGGTCTGCAGGCCCGGAGATGTCCTTTGCGGTCACAGCAATAGGAAGTCCAGATGTGCATGTGCTGTGGTCATGACTTTGTCCCCTCGATCCAGGACACTCCCTCAGCCTGTCTGTGTGTGTCACGACGCTGACGTTTTTGGGGAGCTGGTTATAGTGCTGGCTATGTGCAGACCCTTCCTCTGAGACCCTCCTGTCTTTAAATCCACAACAAAACCTGCTGCAGTGCTGTGGTCCACTCTCTCGATGGCCCTCTCTTCCTTCTTCCTTTTCGTGACCAAGGTTCCTGGAGGATTGGAAATGACCTCCTGCCTGTACTCGTGTATCTCCCATGCACTCCCAGGCTTCACTGTGGCTCCACTGAAACTGCTCTTGTAAAGGGAGACCTGAGACCCCAAAATTCGCGAATACAGTGACTGTGTTAGCTTTCCTGCCTTCACCTCGGCTCATTCTGCGTGCCCTTCCCTTAAAAACTCTGTCAGCTCCAATAAGTCCAAAATCTGTATCTCCAGATCCAAGGACTCCTAACCTTCAGACCTGGATATACAGACCTCTGCCAAATATCTGACTCCGAGTGCCCACGGTCTCATCAATTACTCATTCATTCATGGGTTCAGCTCCTAAGACTCATACCTATTGAGCACCACTATGTAGCAAGTACAATTACATGTTCCAGGGACTCAAACTGAAATTTTTTCTTTCCTCCTAACACCTTGAGTCTGCACATTCTTCTGTATTTCTTGTTGTTAGGAATAGTATCCCTGTTTCTCTAATCTATAGCCAGAAACTAGATCCTGCGTCTTTCTCACTTCTCACATGCCAGACCTAGTCACTGTATTTTCTAAGTATTCCTGATAGCCATCCCCTCCCCACTGCCACCTCCTTTCTCCAGCTGTAGTGACTCCTGTCATCCCACTGTTCTCCTTCTTCAGTGGCTCTCACTTTAGGATAAACTCTGCGTGTCTGAGATGACATGCACAGCATTCCGCATTCCCCTCCCAGTCTTCCTTCTGGAAAACCTTTGCTCATCCTACAAGTCACACATTAAGAGCTAACCCTTTACTCCGTAACGGAGCCTGCTCTGACTGCCTTGGGCAGATTTCTTTTCCCTTCATTTGCACGTTGGGCATACTTCTGGTATAGCACTAACCAGATCATATTATTCTTGTTTAATTTTCATGTCTGTCTGCAGAGCAAAACCATTCATCTCTCAAGTCCCACACATCGCATGGTACATGATAAATACCAAGTACTTAATCAAGTACTTGTTGAATGATTGAAAGAATGACAGAATGGCATCTTCTTCATTTGAAAACCCTGTTTTCAGTATGAAACAGCCAAGAAATTAGACACTGTTCTTAAAACCATCTTGCACATACCTAGCAGAAACTTGGTAACCTTTGAGGCCTTGGACTATCAAATAGAACTTATGTGAAAACTGGATCTCTTTGCTTTTGCATATTTGGGTTTTCTTAATTACCTTAATTGTAGAAAGAAATTAAGGGCCCAGCATTATGATGTAGCAGGTAAAGCCGCCTGTGATGCTGGCATCCCATTTGGGTGCTGGTTTGTGTCCTGACTGCTACACTTCTGATCCAGCTTTTTGTTAATGGTCTGGAAAAAAGCAGTGGAAGATGGCCCAAAGGCCCAAGGGTTTGGGCCCTGTCACCCATGTAGGGTCTCCTCTGATGAAGCTTCTGGCGCCTGGCTTTGGCCTGGCCCAGCCCTGGCTGTTGTGGCCATCTGGATAGTGAACAAGCAGACAACAGATCTCTCTTTTTCGCTTCCCCCCTCTCTGGAATTCTGACTTTCAAATAAGTAAATAAATCTAAGAATGAGAGAAGGAAAGAAAGAAAGAAATTAAAAGTCAGTCTGAGTCCATTAAGTGGACATGTGTTTAATCAAGGTTATTTGGATCCCCTAAACATGGCATTCTTTTTTAAAAAATATTTTATTTATTTGAAAGTCAGAGTTACACAGAGAAAGAGAGGCAGAGAGAGAGAGAGAGGTCTTCCATCCACTGGTTCACTCCCCAATTGGCAGCAATGGCCGGAGCTGCGCCGATACGAAGCCAGGAGCCAGGAGCTTCTTCTGAGTCTCCCACGTGGGTGCAGGGGCCCAAGGACTTGGGCCATCTTCTACTGCTTTCCCAGGCCATAGCAGAGAGCTAGCTCGGAAGTGGAGCAGCTGGGTCTCGAACCAGCGCGCATAATGCGATGCTGGCACTGCAGGCGGCGGCTTTACCCACTATGCCACAGCGCTGGCCCCCAAAACATGACATTCTCAACTAAACCTAGAAAACTTGAAGTAAGCTCATTTACAAACTAAAGCATAATAGAAGCCTGGATGATATTAGATATGCTGCTTTGGGTTTTTGTTAGTTTACAAATCAAAACCATCATTTGTTTTTTAGATTTGTGTGTGAGGGAACAGTGGAAGAGAAGATCTTGCAGCTCCAAGAGAAAAAGAAGGATTTGGCCAAACAGGTTCTATCAGGATCTGCAGAATCTGTCACCAAGCTCACCTTGGCGGACCTCAAAGTCCTTTTTGGCATCTAACCTTGTTTTCAGGGCACATAACAATGCCATTGCTGGCTTGTGTTGGGATCTGGGACTGGCCACCTAACCATGATCCTTGAGTGCTGTTCTTGGTAGCCCATTCACCTCCTCAAAATGAGGCATGATCTTATCCCTAGAACTGAGGGTACCCTATTGGCTAATCAATCAACATGTTTAATGAACTGCATGGGAACCAGTTGGTTTTTAAGCACTTTGGAGTTGGGTCATTTTGGAAACCACTGGCAGAAATGTATATAAGGTCCGGTGGAGACCAGAACATCCCATTTCCTTTTTCTCAGCTGTTGGGAGAGCCGCCGTTGTTACCTGCTCTAACACGGCCTGCACCCATCTCTCTCTCAGCTTGCCCAGGACACTGCCCACAGAACCATCTCCTGGTGGATGGGCAGGGTGGATCGCTGTGGCCAGCCGGCTGTTCCTGTGCAGCTCTCAGGCTGAACAGGGGGTGCTTTGCATGAGGGTACTTCAGAAAGCTCACAGAATATGGAATTCATAAAAGATGTTTATTTTGTTGCAAAAATATTTTGAAATCTGTGTACTTTTTCATAATATACATTTCTCTGAACTTTCTGAAGTCCCCTCATGTATAGACAGATGTTGAGCATAATTGTATCATCCGGGATCAGTGTGTCATTTAGTAATGTATCATCTTGATATCAGTGTGTGTGCCACTTAGTATTGATTATCACTGTGTCATTTAGCATTTGTGTCATTTGGTATCATTACACCATTGAGTATTTCATATGTAATATTTGTATCATACAATTTAATATTTGTATAATTTTTATTACAAATTTACAGTATTTGTAGAATTTAGTATCATTTCATTTAGTATTTTCAGCATTTTGTTGTGTTGTTTAGTAGTTATACCACTGTATCCTTTAGTGTTTGTATTATCATTGATATGATTTAATAAATGTCTTTGACCAGGTAGCAAAGACAATGCCATATGTTCACCCCATTTCCTTTTCCTCCTGGCTACTCAGCGACTCTGTCTCCCAGTGGTCACTGCCGTCTTCCACGTTACTGTCCTAGTTAGCCTCTAGGCTGCCTTCTAGGTCCTGCCTGTTGTGGCCGTTTGGGGAGTAAACCAGTGGATGGAAGCCTTCTCTTTTTCTGTCTCCCCTCCTCTTGCCCTATAATTCTACCGTTCAAGTAAATATATCTTTTAAGGAAAAAAAGAATCATAATTCTTCCTCAGTAGAAATATTTCCTCCTTTCATTTGGTTTAGGAGAGAAACCCTGAGTTAGCCCAGTCACAGCGTGGACTGAGGGAGGCACTGGGGCAAAGATTCCCCTGAGGACAAGGTGAGGAGACTTACAACAGGAAGGATACTGCCCTGTGGAGAGAGTTCTGGTCTAGAGCTTAGACCTAATTCAAGTTCTGGGGCTGTAACCTTGAAAGAATCGTGAACTCTTCCACAGCTCCGTTTCCTCATTTGTGAGGGGGCATTGTTTTCAGAACTCAGCAGCTACAGCGTGGACCCTGATAAAATCAGGAGGTGAAGAAAGTACAGTTGCCCTCTTAAATCACGCTGTTAGGCCAGCACGACATAGAGTCACCTCAAAAGCAGTGGCTCCTAGCCAGGAAGAATGTACAAACCCTGCTCAGCCATTTGCTGACTGTACAAGATTAGGCTAGTTACAGATTCCTTGGGCATCTCAGGCCTTCCATCTGTAGGCTGTGTGGGTTTTCAAAAGTTCCTGGAAAACATGTATTATGAAAAAACTGCATTGATTGCAAAATTCTTTTGTGCCAAAATAATTCTGCTTTTCCATGAACTTTTTCAGACAGCCTCCTATCTCATATTCCACAGCACGTGTGCTTACTGTAGCCTGGTTGACCACATAGATATGGATTAGTAATGTCAATCAGAAGTAAGTGAGATGACCGTTACCTGTGTCCGTTCCAAAGCACTGTTTAGGGGAGAGGAAGTCTTAACTCTCAGGTTCAAATATTCTGGCTTTGGGTTTGGAACAGTGCAGGAATTACAGCCTACAACCTACAATTTCCAGATACTCAGCCCATTGACAAATGTAACCTCTGGGAAGGTAGATTGCTAGAGGTGTCTTAAACCATTTCTCTAATTTTGTTCTGATTGTAAGTTGGCAGAGCCATATAATTATTGTCTTAAGTAGGTGAGAGGCTATCGATGTGATGTGGATGCAGAGAAAGTTGGCACCAGTGTCCCAGAAGGGTAGAATATACTGAAAGTGTATTCTTCGGTCCCGGTCCTGAGATGGAAGCGTCTCATTACGAATGCACACAAGCGGCATTCTGGTGTTCGTCTCAGGCTCGTGTTCTCTTTAGTTCGTGTGGGGCAGTTACTGAGGGTCTGGCTGTGACAAGGAGGGTCTTCGCACCCTAGTCACGGCCAACCTCCCGGTGCAGCGCCCTCACCGACGTGCTGCGCCGAGCCCTGCAGCACCAGCCCGCTTTCCTGCATGTGGCACCACTGCTGCTGCATTTTCTTCCGACACCTGCCTGCCTGCCTGCCTGCCTCACCAGATGAGCAGGGATGCTACGAGGATTCTGGGCTGTAAAGGGCCGTGCAGGTCCCAGTGTTACTGCTGAGGACAAAGTCCGGGAATAAGAGGATGAGGCAGCAACACGAGCGCAGCCTGAAGAACCAGGTAGCGAACCTTCCTCAGCAAACCGCAAGGCTCCCGAGCAGCAAATTCACACAGGATTCCTGTGTGACAGTTACCCTCGCGGAAGGTTCAGTTTGGCTCTGCTTTGGCTGTCTTGCTCAAACAAGAGCATGGTGCGTGCCATGGCTGGGAATCCAGGAGCCCTTCAGAGATGCCATCGGGACTCTTACCACCAGGCAGTCATTAGGAGTAGCAGTACTAAGAATTATTATGTTCTGTGGGACAGGACCCTTTTCCTTAGTGATCATGCATGGCGATTTGATAGGGCTGTTTCTAAACACCCTGCTGTTTCTTCTTTCTGATTCCCTCCTGCTCAGTGAAGCGGCGTGTAGCTGGGAGGTGAGGCCAGGTCCTCCAGCACTGATAGGATGACCGTAGGGACACCAGTGCCCACTCGGTGTGGCCTGGCATCTTGCTGTCCACCATAAGACCTTGAGAGACTTGGGTTTACAAGGTGGGATGTGGTACTAGCATTTGTCGTGTAGCCTCTAGCCCTTGGAAAAGGCAGAAATAACTGAAGAGCAGACCTGCAGACATAAAAATAATGATAACAAACTCAGAATTCTTGGGCATATAACCCGGGTTAAAATGTTTTCATAACTGAAAATGAAATCGGGGCCAGTTACAGTGCAAAGTACAGCAGGAATCAGTAGTTTCAGAATGAAGATGGAGCTGAAAACAGCCCAGCCCCTAGGGGTGGAACTGGGAGATGGGTACGTAGCCATACAATGTATTTGCTATCTTGAGTCCTCGCTAAATCTGGCTGTAGGCACATCATGCATGAAAGGAAGGAAGGAGAGCAAGAATCCCATTTCTGTTGCTTAATTATTCACACATTAGTTCAAAAATATATAAAGACTATTTACTCCGTGCCAGGGACTGTTGGGCCCTGGGGCAAAACCCAGCCTGGTCCTGTGCTCCTGAGGCCTCGCGGCTGGTAGGCAAGACAGGCAGGAATAAAATAGCCACGGAAGGCTTTGAGGCAGGGTGGTGACAAGTGCTATGATGAAGGGTTTGTGGAGCCAGAGCTGACAGACGGGTGTGTCCTGGCACCAGAGGTCTTTGTGGAAGTGCTAAACTGAAATCAGTAAGTAGGAGCCATCAAGGTAGAGCGCAGTGCCTTTTCCCATGTTCTGCATCTACTTAGCACTCACTTCATCAAAACCACCTCTTAATGCAATCAAACCTAATGCCCAGGTGTACGTCCTCGGGCAAAGCTGAGCGCCAGCTGTACTGTGGAGATCAGAGAGCCCGTGGACTGACAGGTTTACGTGTGTGTTCATCATCCAAGATGGCTGATGGTGTTTATCCCGTTAGAACATCCCAGGGGACTGACACTCTAAACTGTTCCTCTTTTTTCTTACCTGTTACACCAGAGACATACTTACATCAGAACACAAAGGTGATTGCCGAGGCACACCTTTGAGACAATTCCTAAATCCTCTAGTTCCACCTTCCTCACCATGCAGCCTTGGGCCCTGTAGATCAATCACACTGGTCTCTCAGCTGGCAGGGCAGTTGAATCCACTCCATTGTGCAGGCCAAGGAGTGGCAGCGCCCCCGCCCCGCTCCCGGGAACTTCAGATCTTAACAGAAGCGTTACCCCTACTACTGCTTGAAGGCTAAGGCATTAGCCAGACACTAGATGTCTTACGCAAGTTTTCCAGAGTAGTGTTGTCCAGTTACTGAAACAACTGAATATAAATAGTGAGTTTTTTTCAGCCTGTTCTGAAATCAGGTTCATTAAAAGATGCATGGGAAGATGATGTAACACCACCAGCTCTTCATGGCAAGCAGTTCCCTGGATGTCTGAGGTAATGGGGAGGTGCAAGGCTGGTCCCTCAGGTGCATTCAACTTACCCAAAAGGTTTAAGAGAAGGCCTAGATTGTCTCCCAAGTAGTCTTTGGGTAAGCGACAATTACTGGGGTGTTGCGAGAAGGGAAGTCTGGTTTGTAAAGACAGATTATCAAGGCGATCCCAACAGCCAGTGAGATAGGAGAATTGAGAAGAGTGACGCTGCATAAACTGGGTGAGGGAAATGTTTCCTGGAAGGGAAGGCTACCAGGTGTATGAAGGCTGGCAACAGGACAACTGGCCTGTGCATGCTGTGACTGGACTCCACTGGTCACCTTGACAAGGGCTGTTGCAGTGTAGGTCTGGGCATGAGACTGATGATTAGATCCAGGAGTGAGGGTGGCAAACACTTCTTGTGAGGTGTTTTTACAAAGGAAGCACTGAGAGGTTGCTAAAGGAGATGTACATTTGTTAGGGACTGGATTATTTCCCCAAAATGCATAGGTTAGAGCGCTAATTGCCAGTGTGACTGCTTTTGGAGACAGGGCCTGTAAGGAAATAATTAAATAGCGTCGTCAGGGTGGGGCCCTAATCCCTAGGGACTGGTGTCCTTGTAAGAAGAGGAAGAGAGACCAGGAGCACAGGCACACGGGGAAAGGCCACGTGAGGACTCAGAGGAAGGCTGCCGCCTGCAAGCCAAGGAGCGAGGCCTCACCAGGCACATCCCTGCCAGCACCCTCCACGTGGACTTCCAGATTCCAGAACTGTGGATTAAGCTACGCAGTCTGTGGTGTGGTTATGGGGGCTATGAAGACTAATGCAAAAATCAAGGAAAATTTGCATTTTTTCTTTTCTTTCTTTTTTTTTTTTTTTGACAGGCAGAGTGGATAGCGAGAGAGAGAGACAGAGAGAAAGGTCTTCCTTTGCCGTTGGTTCACCCTCCAAGGGCCGCCACGGCCGGCGCGCTGCGGCCGGCGCACCGCGCTGATCCGATGGCAGGAGCCAGGAGCCAGGTGCTTTTCCTGGTCTCCCATGGGGTGCAGGGCCCAAGCACCTGGGCCATCCTCCACTGCACTCCCTGGCCACAGCAGAGAGTTGGCCTGGAAGAGGGGCAGCCGGGACAGAATCCGGCACCCCAACCGGGACTAGAACCTGGTGTGCCGGCGCCGCTAGGCGGAGGATTAGCCTAGTGAGCCGCGGTGCCGGCCTGCATTTTTTCTTTTAAGATAGAATTCTTGTAGAATGTTTCTTTCTTTAAAAATTTATTTATTTGAGAGGCAGAGAGAGAGAGAGAGGTCTTCCATCCTCTTGTTCACTCCCCAAATGGCTGTAATGGCCAGGAACCAGGAGCTTCTGGGTCTCCCACGTGTTTGCAGGGACCCAAGCACTCGGGCCATCTTCCACTGCTTTCCCGGGCACGTTGACAGGGAGCTGGATCAGAAGTGGAACAGCTGGGGCCGGCACCGTGGTGCAGGTTAATTCTCCACCTGCAGCGCCGGCATCCCATATGGGTGCCAGTTCTAGTCCTGGCTGCTCCACTTGCAGTCCAGCTCTCTGCTATAGTCTGGGAAAGCAGTAGAAGATGGTCCAAGTCCTTGGGCCCCTGCACCTACGTGGGAGACCTGGAAGAAGCTCCTGGCTCCTGGCTTTGGATACGCGCAGCTCTGACTGTTGCGGCCGTTTAGGGGGTGAACCAACAAAAGGAAGACCTTTCTCTCTATCTCTCCTCTCACTGTCTGTAACTCTACCTCTCAATAAATAAATAAAAATCTTAGAAAAAAAAAAAGTGGAGCAGCTGGGACTTGAACCGTGCCTATATGGGATAATGGTACTGCATCCCATAAGCAGGAAGCTTAGCCTGCTAAGTAAGCCACAGCGCCAGGCCCCATCATGTTTATTTTCTGAAGTGGGCACTGCAGTGTGTGGAGGTAGCAGGGCGCACTGGAGCAGTGTTCCGGAATGGAATCTAGCATACAGTGTAGAAGTTGGCTTTTCATAGGAACACAGGTAGACTGGTAGAATTTAGGAGGGCAGGAAAATTGTCTTCTGAATCCTTTTATTTTCTTGGTGGAATATGAAGCAAGGTCTTAAGTGGACAGGAGAGTTGGGTTTGAAATTGGATTGAGGAGAAGAAAGTATGAAATGACTGTTTAGGAGAGTGGGAGGATAAATGGACTAGTGAGACGTCAGGCCTTTGGGCAAGGCTAAAAGTCCACTGAAATTAGGCCATACATTTCAGTGAGACTAGACAGCAGGCACTGTGTTCTTGTGCAGGGTCACTCCCTGGGGCTACATGGAGAGCTGCAGCTAATCTGGGTTGCCGTTTTGCCAGGCAGGAATGACAGAAGGGGACTATCCCCAAGAGAGTGATAATAGTGATTTTTGAATCAAAGCTGGGAAAAATAAAGAAAAGGACGTGAGGGAGGTGCGGGGAACAGGGAGAAGGCAATGGCGTCACCGCGTTGTGAGGTCTAAGAAGACAGAACTTGTAAAGTCAGGATGTTACAGGGGCAAGCTGGGAGGATGGGAGGCTGTGATTATAGGATGCTCAAAACTGAACCTGTGCAGAGGGTGCAGTTAGAACTAAGGTCTAGGCTGTGGTTATACGGCTAGAGTAAAGCAAAAACCATGGGGGACTGGCCACAAAGCCAAGAATTCCGTGTAACTGCAATTATCCCAAGACTGACAAGGAATAGAACCGCAGACACAGCCAGCTAGGTGCCATGCTCTTCAAGGAACGCGGGGGCATCGTTTGGAGCTCTACAGATGGCTGGACCAGGGAGTGATAGTAAGTTATATAGTCTAAAGACATGAGCCTCTAGGCAGTCCATTTTTAGAAAGGAGAGTTAATGATCTAGAATGGGTTTCCTCAACTGACCTTTTGGACTTACTGGTTCTGTTTGGGGAAGCTGTCCTGAGCATTGTGAAGTGATCAGCAGACCCTGACCTACCCACGTGCCAGTAGTGGCAACCAAGTCTCCCACGAGGGCAGAAGCACTGCTGACCGGAAGCACTGATGACCTCCGGCTCAGTGACTCAGGAGTGTGTCGGAGCAAAGGCTAACCATCTAGAGGGTGACGGGGCAGCAGTGTCTCGTGGGAAGGTCAGATTTTGGTTAGAGAAAGGGGCTTACAGAAATGTTCCCAGAAAAGGGTAAGAATGTAGGGAGGACCCTGGAACATCCAGCTGCAATGTGCCCCACACCCGTGAGCCTCAAGGAGGAAATTACTCTGTCACAATCGGACAGCACCTAGTTACTTCACTCCCTTTGCCTGACCCAGCTCAACATGAGTCGCTCACTTCCTAAGGGATCTTACAATGGAGATTTTAATAATTATATTTAATACATACTGAGTTTATTTCTCTATAAGAAATAGAGTCCCAAAAACACATAACACTGAAGACGCGGCAGGGATGAGGCACCACACCATGCCTCTCCCCAGCGTTCTCTAGCAGCGAAGAAGGTATGCTGCGAGCTTCAAAGCTCTGACATTCCACACCTAGGAGTAGGCGTAAGTTTCCAAATTTTTTTTTGCACCAAAATAATCGTTTAATCTCATTTTCCTTGAGCTTTTTGAAATCCCCTCATACAGACAAAAACAGAGTACTCTCTCATAAATAAAGAGACTGCAGATCTAGATTGCCTGGCATGACCAGAACTGCAGTAAATGGATGGGGCTCTAGTTCAACACCGTCACCTTTACTAAGTTCCTACGTGTATCCCTTGACCAAACAGTAATCTTCCAGGCTCAGGGTAGGGGTGAGTGCCGTGTAGAGAGGGAAGAGGGGATGCCCACTGAAACAGCAAAATCACTTGGGAAGTTCACGAAATGTACCAGTGACGCCACTGCAAGGGTACTAACAAGATGTGCACAGAATCAAAGATTTTATTCTCTGAGAGAAAATAGCTAATATGTGGCTCAGGCAATAACAAAGTTCTAATGCACCAGAAGTTAGTAAACTAAGTCCCCTCCCCCCGACACACACACACACACACACACACACACACTCGCCATGATCTCTAAATTCCAAAGGCACAGATACCCCCACACTCGTACAAAACAGAAAGGAGACTCCTCTGGTTTAGAATAACCGACCCTTCAAGAGAAAGGTCTTTGGCTCGCAACCATCCACAAAACAAGCAGTGAGTAACTCACAAAAAAGCACTTGGACTCTGATGTACGATAAGGCACTCTGTTTTTAATTCTCTCTGTCTCTCGGAAGTAATCAAGGCCTGGGGCCCCTCTGATAAACTGAATTCACACCGCTGCAGCTCTGAGTCCACAGCCAGAGGGCTGTCAGAGCGCCACGGTCCTGAGCAGACCCCTCGGTGCAGTCTGCCCACCTGCGCACGAGCACTCGGACTTCTCAGCAAACTTTCCACAGCACGACCAGTGGGGACGACCTGGGTGGCCTCTGTGTCCGTGGCCACAGCCTTGGTAGCCACCTGCATGATGCAAAGAACGGAGAGAAAAACAACCATTGGAGTAGAGCCCAGCAGTTACCATGGATGTTAAACCTCCTGGCAGCATGTGGACCCCTGAGAATAAAGATGAAGAAAAACCTGACGAGGAACAAGCCATCTGACTCCTCTTCTGTGGGGACTCTCATCATGACAGACGACAGCCAAAGTTCTAAGAACAGTTGTAAAATGCGGGGCCTGTGTTGCGGTGCAGCGGGCTAAGCTGCTGCCTGTGGTGCCAACAGCCCATGTGAGCACCGATCTGAGTCTCAGCTGCTCCACTTCCAATCCATTTCCCTGCTAATACGCGTGGGAAAGCAGCAGCAAATGGCACAAGTGCTTGGGCCGCTGTACTCATGTGGGAGACCCGGATGAAGCTCTCAGTTCCTGGCTTTCCCCTGGCTCAGCTCTGGCCACTGCAGGCATTTGGGGAGAGAACCAGTGGATGGGAGACCTCTGTCTCTCCTCTCTCTGTAACTCTGATTTTCATATAAATAAATAAATCTTGCAAGAAAAATTTGCCAAAAGAAAGAGATGAATTATTTTGAACTTGAACTGTAAAATGTTTGAAGAAAAAAAGAAGAGGAGACTGGTGGAAAAAAGGGGGGGGGGAGGCTGAAGTGTGCAAGAGCCTATTTTATAATATGCCCCCCATGCTAGACCTCATTTTTTTTAAAAAAAGATTTATTTATTTGAAAGGCAGAGTTACAGAGAGAGAGGGAGAGATCCTCCATCTACTGGTTCACTCCCCAGATGGCCTCAACGGCCGGAGCTGTGCCAATCTGAAGCCCAGAGCCAGGAGCTTCCTCTGGATCTCCCATGAGGGTGCAGGGGGCCAAGCACTTGGGCCATCCTCCACTGCTTTCCCTGGCCATTAGCAGGGAGCTGGATCAGAAGTGGAACAGCTGGGACCTGAACTAGGGTCCTTATGGGATGCCAGCGCCACAGGCAGAGACTTAACCTACTACACCACAGCACTGGCCTCAGACCTTTTTTTTTTTTTTTTTTTTAAATAATTACATATCTTTCCTGGGCTGGCCTCCCTTCCCTCCTCTCCCACCAGAAGAACCAGACCTAGTTCACTTGGTTTGTTATCCACTCCCCAGTCCCAGCTGCGTTTGGAATTCTGCGAGGCCGGCCACTTCCATTTAGAACAGAGGAGCTTAGTGGAACTTTAGAGCAGTGGGACCTCTGTATACACAGCCTCTACTTCCTAGAGACATTCTGGACATCCTCAACCTCGCGGCGGGCGGTAGTGGAGGAGCTGCCACCTGGTTCCCAGCGCCCAGAGGGTAATGACTGTCCTCCTTACCTGGCATGGTCCCGCCACAGGCACAGCGAGCCGTTTTCTGTCCTCCACTGGAGCAGAAGGTACAGCAATGAAATACACCTGGGTGTGGGCGGTGCTTCCTCCTCACCGTCACGGTGAATGGGGAGCCCTTCAGTGGTCGGACGGAGAGCAAAGAACAGCATCGTATGAGTCAACAAGATTTGCTGAGCACCACCATGGGCTACACAGTCTAAGTCCAAGGCCTTCCCTTGGAGGCTCAAGGACAGCAGGAGAGAGATTAGAAGACCAAGAAGACCTCTGCTCAGCTGGGTGGGGGCAGATAAACATGCAGTGAAAGAACCACGGAGTGGGGCCAGCGCTCTGCTGCAGCTAGTTAAGTCGCTGCTTGGGACACTGGCATATCCTATCAGAGCGCCGTTTGAGTCCCAGCTGCTCCACTTATAATCCAGCTCCCCGCTAATGCCTGGGCTCAAGTACTTGGGTCCCTACAACCTGTGTGGGAGACCAAGATGGAATTCCTGGCTCTTGGTTTCAGCCTGATCCAGTGTCAGCCACTGCAGCCATTCGGTGAGTGCATGAGTGGGTAGAAGCCTGATCTCTCTCTCCCTGTAACTCTGCCTTTCAAGTAAATAAATAAATCTTAGAAAACAGACAAAAACCCAAAAAGAACCAAGGAATCTGTGCAGCGCTTCCATCGTGCCTCTCACGGCAGATGCTAACCACGCAGCAGGGCCACAAATGCCCGCCATGCAGCTGGACACGGGCAGCTGATCACACAGGGGGAAGCTGCACTTGCTGTGACATCTGTCTTGGCTGGGGCTTGTGCTGGCAGGATGGCAGCCCGTATCACAGTCGGGTGAACCTTCCTCTTTAATGGATTCTGCCTCACCCTAGCCTTGCACGAAGTGACAGCATGTGGATCCTGTGACACACCAGTCATCTCAATGTGTGCTTTTGATGTGACTGACACTGGACTCCCCGGTTCTCAATTTCAATTTTGAGGAATCTCAGGCACTGTGAGTAGAATATTGTGACCAGGGAGTGAGGACAGCCTGTGGTCCTTTCTTCAATTTCACAGGCCTGTGGCTCCTCTCCTCTCATACTGAGCTGGCTTCTCTTTCCACCCCGACCCGGGACTCGACACATCCGTTTCCCCATCCTCTCATTCCGGGGCCGTGAGGTCACGTGGAAGGGAGAAAGGTTGGGTTTGTACGGCCAGTATTTCTCAGGTTAGTGCTCTTTCATCTGCCTCCTTCCCTTCAAGGTAACTCCTTCTCCAGTCTCTATCCTGTGTTAAACAAAAACTATTTCCTAAGGGTTATAATGTGCCCAGCACGGCGTGACAACCACGTAGTTTGTGAACGCACAGAGTAAACAGCCTAGCCGGGATGAGGCACCTGCTTTCTGCCGAGGGCCACTAGGGTATTTACATCATTCTCGGACCATACGAAATTATCAACTTAAATGAGCCTGCTATAGATTCACTGAATTTCAAGTCCCACCTGTGACTGTCTTGGCAGGGCCAGACCATGTGAGTTCATGGGCCTTATAAAGTCTGTGGGCCAGGAGTTCGTCACCCCTGGCCCAGAGCTTTAGAAACTTTTCCTGTGTTAAATTTCCCCTCCTTTTAAAGAGTTTACAACCCATTAAAAAACAACAACAACAACAACTTGGAGTTCAAAGAAATGGGTTCAAATTCCGATTTTGCTATGGGTTGTGAAAGTTGGACTATACCTGAGTGGTTTTGAGGAAAATCAAAGAACTAATGCAACTTGTTGCTGTTGCTGACATTACCATCCAGCAATAAATGGCTACTGTGGTATGCTATCGTATTACTCTGTCAGTGTGGATTTCCAGTGTCAGCAGAGAAATACTGCTGGACATGTATGACCCAATTCTCAAACCTTCATCTCTAAACCAGAAAGTAACACTGGTCTGTGGAGGTGGCAGAGTAACCATGGTAACATAAGTATATCCGTAACACAGAGTGCAGAATCATGTGGTTAGGCAGACAGACGACTGGTCAGTGGAGAGGAGGGGGCACAACCCTCCCCACTGCGTTCCAGGAAGTTCACGTCCAGTCGCAGTCTGACCAGGACTGGGAGAAGCTGAGTCAGATTTTATTTCTTGGACATGCACAGCCGATTGCTGACAGACTACAACCTCAGATCAGAGAATCTTCTCCAAGTTAAGAATTCCAATAAACCAACTGAGAGAACTATAAAGCTGAAACATGATTACCAAGAAGTAAAACAGAGAGAGTTCTTACTGTCACCGGCATGCTCTAACAAGAAAAAAGCGTAGCAAGACCCGGGCCATTTCTATAGTGAAGAGGCGGCATAAGGAAGAGAATCCTATTCAATCTGTTTGCAGCTGACCCCATGATAAAATCTCCAGATCCTAAGACAAAGAACCCAGGCGGGCTGGGGAGAAAGGACGGCGGCAGCGCATGCGCAGGGGTTACTCACCTGCACGTGCTGCTCTTTGACACAGACCCACACGGTGTACAGGCCAGGCTCCTTGGGGGTGTAGGAGACATAGTATGTTCCATCCTTGTTATCCTGGACCACCGTTCTGACTGCACTGCTGGGAGGTAAGAATACAAAACACCACTCACTCCTCTAGGGCTACGTCAGTTCCCTGCTGTCTTAGGAGGTCAACACTACACCATCCCATTCAACATTAATGCTGAATGTCCCTCAAACAGGCCGCTTCTTCCCTGTGCCTCTGAAGTTAATTTTATAATAGTATGTAGGTAGTGTAAGTTCTAATTCAGTCTGACGTTCAGATGAATTCCCTGAGAACGTCACTGTGCGCTTTCCAGGGGTCTCAGGTGTACCCTCTTGTTCTTTGTCACTCCTTCTCCTTACTCCAAATGCAGAGGAACACAGATATGCTCCTGGCACAATGCAGTAGCAAGGCAGGGGTGGATTTTGAGGCCATCATTCAGCCTGACAGAGGATTTTTTCAGTCTGATCCAAACCTTGGGGTGAACACAACTGGAAAAGGCAGACTCCTCTCGGAGAGAACAGAACACAGACACAAAACCCACACAGGACAACCCATTTGGTCCAGTCGGGCATCACGGCGAGGTAAGATGAACCACCGTAGTTGTATCCCCAGTGCCTCAAAGGACCTCCTGTTGCCAGTGTCCACACTGCTGGTGACCCATGACACCTGTGTAATACACACCTGTCTTTCTTATCCTTCGGGACAACGGCGACATGAATGTCGTCTCCTCCCCTGCCCATGTTCTCTCCTGCAGAGTCCTTACACAGCAGGGTGAAAGAGGCTGTCTGTTTCTCTCGGGCTCTGTGGAGATCTGCAAATGACAAACACTTGTCCTCACCGTGAAGGCAAACTGCAGTGCCCAAATCCCCAGACCAGAAGGCTTCGCTGTTTCTCTTCAGAACAAAGGGTTGTGCTTCATGTTGACCGCTGCCACCCAGCTGCCTTTCTTCTCTCTTCCCCTCTGCCTACCTCTTGGGAATCCTTCCCCGTAAGTCTGGTTATCTCTCAGCCAGTAGCTGCTCTTGGATCACACAGGATCCTAGACCTTACTGTCAGCCATAAAGCAGCCTTGCAAATACCCGGAACTTGCCTAGGTACAGAGAAGAAAACCTGTAGATAGGCTGCCCCAAAGCTGCCCTCTCCCAGCTCTGGATCTTGCTGGAACAGGCAGGGGTTCAGCAGACCAGCTGGGACCCTGGCTGCCGTGAGATACTCCCCAACTCTGCAGCTCATGCCAAGGTGCTGGGGTAATATCCAATGGCCATGGACTCTTACTGAGCATTCCGATGAAGTAAGGTTCCTTAATTTATGGCTCATGGACTACCATGAGGTCTACAGAGAGGTTTACGGAGGGTCTAAGACTCTCCTGAAATTGTATGTCCATGGTAGTGGGTGTTTCTGGGGAGATGTCATTCTCAAAGGGATACATGACCTCCAAACTGTTAAGAATTCCTGTGCGAGAGCCTAGGTGACTCTTCTCAGCAGGACTGATTCATGAACACACATTTGAATAGCATGCTTCCTCTAGGAAGAGAACACTGGTCAACAGAAACCATTTTCTTCCCTACTGAATGAAACACCTACCATATGCTTTTAAAAGCTATAACTAGAGGAGGTTTATATGAATCAAAAGCAGCATAAAGAAGGAAACATCCTCTTGTCTGCCTCATTCTTCTGAAAGCCCCTTCAGAACTTGATTCAAGCAACCCAGGGCCTGCCACACTCCCCTCTGAGCAGGCAAGATTCTCCCTGCCCTAGTCAATGCAGTTACCTCCTGTGGGCACCATCTCAGCTCTGTCACCTGATAGAACAAAGCATGATCCTTGGGTTCCTTGGTGGTTACTACTTCCCTGAAGTGGGAAAGGGTCAAGCTCCCCATTGCACTGGGGACTACTGACTGTCCTTGGATCAGAACAAACCAGAAAGAAACGGGCAAGGTGGCAGCATGGGGCAGGTATGTCCTCTAGGCCAGCATGTCTCTCTCCCTTGACACACTGGCCAGTAGGGGAGTACTTCCTAGCTAGGCAAAGGCCTTAGAGGAACAACTGATAATTCTTTATACACCAGGTCCCGGCCTCCTGCCCCTCTCCGTGCCAGTGGGAAAGGCCCTCCTACCTTCTCCCTGAAGAACACATTTGGCTGGATCAACCTCTTTGGTATTAATGGCCCCATAAACTTCATAACCACGGCACTGGCCCGCTTTCTCCTGAGGAAAGAAGCAGATCTTATCATTCACTCCGGGCCGGGCGCTATACTCGACTTTGTTCAGCTTCCTGAGCCGTTCTACCACCACGCCCTTGGTGATGAGGACCTCCAAGTCCGAGCCGCTGGCCAGCAAGTGCTCAGTGAACTCCACTCCAGTCCGCATATCTGCCAGCAGCTGCTCCAGCTGTGCCTTCTGCAGCTGCAGCGAATTCTCCTTCTGGACCCGGATGTCAGCCAGCTGCTTCAGCAGCTTATCCCGGTGCTCCTCGATGGCCTTGATGTAGCCCTCGGAGAAGGCCCGGACATCAGCTGCCACGGCCTCTACCCGCTCCTGGAGGGCGCTGTTGAGGCCTCTGATCTGGGCCAGCGCCTCCTCCAGGGCCTCCACGTGGGGCTGGGTGCCTTTGAGAAGCTGCCGTACGGAGTCGCCGTGCTTGTGGATGACGTTGCTGGTGAAGTCACAGGGGTGCTCCCGGTGCTCCCCGACCACGCAATCCCGGCACACCGGCTGGTCGCAGAGCTCGCAGAACAGCCTCAGCTCCTCGGCAGGGTGGGCGGCACACAGGATGGGCCTCCCAATCCCGCTGGAGCCTTTCAGGTCCTTCAGATCCACCATGGTGTGGGAGGCTGTTTTCTTCTGCCGCCTGGGGGCAAGCAAAGTCAGAAAAGGAAATTATGGAATAGGTTCAGCGGGAGGCATTAGGCTGCGGAGTTAAACAAATCTGAATTCAATTCCTTCCCCTAATCTCTAACTGCATGGGGCGCTCTCATACCCGTTCCTTGGGTATACAGTGGGGACAATATATATATATATATATATTTTCTTTTCTTTCTTTTTCTTTTTTTCTTTTTTTTTTTTTTTTTGACAGGCAGAGTGGACAGTGAGAGAGAGAGAGAGAGAGAGAGAGGTCTTCCTTTTTGCCGTTGGTTCACCCTCCAATGGCCCCGCGGCTGGCACACCGCGCTGATCCGAAGGCAGGAGCCAGGTACTTATCCTGGTCTCCCATGGGGTGCAGGGCCCAAGCACCTGGGCCATCCTCCACTGCACTCCCTGGCCACAGCAGAGAGCTGGCCTGGAAGAGGGGTAACCGGGACAGAATCCAGCACCCCAACCGGGACTAGAACCCGGAGTGCTGGCGCCGCAAGGTGGAGGATTAGCCTAGTGAGCCGCGGCGCCGGCCAGTGGGGACAATATTTATATGAAAGTGGACTAGGGCTGCCTTGGGACAACATCTTTGCAAAACTTGCGACACTCAGACTATATATCCCAAAACCCTCCCCAGAGTTAATTTGGCAAGCTTAGACATGAGCTACAGCCTGTTCCCTACAGCAGGCTAGAGCAGACAGCACGATGGAAAACCAACACCGGGAGATGGAAACTGTGCCAGATGGCATAGCAATAACCCCAGCAATTAAAAAGCAGCTAGCTGGCCCCAACAGGAAAGTGCCATCAGCCGTCATCTAAGAATGTAACGAAGCATTTCCTTAGACCAGTAACTCTATCACCCAAATCAGCGGGCTAGAAGGGCCCTCGAGTCGTTAGCATCATTAGAAAGTGAACTCAACGGTCGGCAGAATGAACGCTCTCTCAGTTCCCTTTTCTGGAGGCCTCCAGAGATTCAGAGAAGTTCCTACAGAACCACAGCGACAATGCAGTGTCTGTTAATTTCTTATCAACTGGAGGCTCATAGGCCTATCCAGGCACCAGAGAAATGGCTGCAGAGAAAAAGGGACAGCTGCTCAGCTCGAAGCAAGGCCGTTACAGGGACTATCACATAATTACAAGTTAAACTATCACATAATTACAAGTTACTATTTATCTGTTCTGTTGGTGAAGCCAGAAAACAAATGGAAGTCAGCACTTAAAAACTATTTTAGGCTAATCCTAAACCCTTGGTCATTTTATAATCTGATGTCCTGGAATGGGATGGGGGCAGGGGGTGGAAAAAGAAAGGACAAAGAATGATCCCTCTCATAATTATTCACTAAGCATAATAAAAGACATCATCTGCACCTTCCGATTAACACCAACCAGCCCACTTACCAGGCTCCACAGTAACTCTAGGGCACATAGTGCAGGCTGAGGTGAGGCCTGCCAGTCAGCACCTACACCGATAGGGCAGCACGGAACAGTCGGAGATCTGGATGTGAGACTCGGTTCTGTTTCACACTTAATACCAGCTCTGCGGGAACTTGGCAAATCACGGAACATACAGAGCTTGTTTCCTCAATTAATAACTGGGAATAAAAATAGTGCCTGCCTTTCTGTAAGAGTTGCAATAATCAGATGAGACAAGGGCAGACCTAAGAGACTGTTCCTCCTCCTGTTTCTCCAGCACCCACCACAATTGTTCACTACACAGAAGGCTGATGACTGAAGGCATCAGTGAGCGCTTTAGGACTATGCAAGCTATTATGGCCATTATTTCTACAGATATTCTATGCGGCTGAGGGGGTAACGAGTGTTCTAAAGTGTTTGCTATCGCGTTGTATACTGTTGGTTGACGTTCAACTGTAGTTGAGAAAGCTTTCTTCTTCATCTGCTCACCCAGGGGTCTCTGTATCTGATACCTCCTTGCACTCTGCTCCTAAGCCACACCCGGGAGGGGATCCCATCTTTACCTATGAGCCTGGCAGCAGAAGTGGCAGAGATTGGCTTTGCAGGTCTGACACCTCTTCTCCACCTCCCTGTCGCTGCACAGGTCACACACCAGGCCCTGGCCTTCCCCACGCAGGCTCTCCAGCATGACATCATTCATGGCCAGGTGGTCTAGGGTTAAAGCCTTCACTCCACCCACGGGCAGGTCCACCTGGGCATCACATACCGGACAGAGGATGCCAGTCTGCGGCTGCACACTGCGCGGCTTGAGTTCCTGGAACATTGACCCCTCAGAGCTGCTGTCGGAGTCTCCCCCTCGGATATCCACTACCGAGAAGGGTTCCAACTGCTCCAGACACTGGGTGCAGACCGTGTGCAAACAAGGCAAGAGCCTGGGGGCTTTGAAAAGCGCCAAGCACGAAGGGCAGTGGGTCTTGCCCGGGCCCCCAAGTGCAGTCCCGCTGGGAAGTTTGCGCACCAAGCCCATGGGTGGCTTCCCGTGTTCTGACATAGTCCCCACGTTTGTGCCTAGTATCAGAAACAGCCCTGGGCAGTTCTAAAATGGTGAGGAAGCCCACCCAAGGAGAAAACTTCCAGAACTTGAACAGAGACCATGGGGACGCTCTCGTTGGCAAATAAAAGGGCACACGGGAGGAGGCTTCCTCAAAGGACCCACCCACAGATATCGGCAGGATCTGTGGTACGGCCCCCTCCTTTCCACGGCATCCCATACCAGACCCGCCCAAGCCCTCCTCCCCAGATGCGCTTCCAGCTCTAAGCCTCAGGCCAGTGGCGCTGCCAGATCCTCGACCCCTGCATCGCCCGCCCACCCCAGCCAACCCCTCCCGCCTTCCCGCCCCAATGGCCCCGCGCCCCACACGCGACAAGCGCCACCCCCGCCAGCGCGCAGTGAGGTAGGGAGCCCTGCGGCTCCTGCCCTCCGTGGAGGGCGCGCGGCGGGCGACGGAGCCGCCAGTCCCCGCCGGCTCCTCCGTGGTCACTGTATCTCGGGTCCTCGGCCCAGGATGCCCGGAGAAGCGCTGCCCTCGTCCCACCAATCCCAGCCCCGTCTACTCCAGCGAGTCCAATCACCATCCGAGAGGGGCGGCCCTCGCCGCTTGGGGCCCCGCCATCCTCCAGAGTGACGCGAGCAGCAGCCAGTAAGTTTTGGAAATTCCACATTCTCGCCTGTCCGCTCACGCGAGGGAAGGGACCAAGCTAAGGGCCGGAGGCTGGGCGGCCAAAGAGCACGGGGCGGCGAAAGGGAAGTTAAAGAGAGAGGCAGGGAGTGAACGACATAGTGTAGGCAGCGTCACCATTTCACAGGGACTGTCCGTCTCTCTAGCTCTGAGGCGACCAGAGAGGGCTCAGGCCCATCGAAGAAGCCGCGCAGATACACCACACGCACGGCCTTCTTTCTGCCTTTGGATTGGCCCCGAGAACGCCGACTGGGCTCTCCCATTGGTCCGTGGCGCTGTCAGTTGCCCTCGGACGTGCTCAGCCCGGAGCTTGCTGGGAGTTGTAGGAGCTGCTTTTCTGGCGGCGCGGTCACGGGTGTTTGTTAGCTGCGGAGTTCCCGCGTGGCTTTGGAATTTTAGTTCAAGAATCCCTCAGGCCTAGCGTGCGGGTCACAGAAACTCCCGTGGCCCTGGTTCTGGGCACGAGTTAGGGACACCTTTGAACAACCCGAGGAGCTCGACTTGCATCCCCTGGACCGGAGAAGCTTTGGTTTCACCCACTTGGGAAAAGTGCAGTTGGTCCAAGAGGTGAACTGTGTGTCACCCAGAATCCTACAGCTGTGTGTAACAGAAGCCGGCCAGCAGAGCAGATTTGGAGCCGGCTTTACCCGTCAATCTTGATTGAGGCCGCCTGAGCGGTCACAATGGAGTGGTTGGAGGATGATGTCCACTTTGTGGGCTCACGGGCTAATTGGGAAATGAACCCGTCTGGCACCCTTAGCTTTATAATTTTGTTGTCTTTGCAAAGTGCCCTGACCGGGAGTCTCTGGATTCGGCCAAATCGGGGCTTTGCTACGCCTGGGATCTGAGACCTGTATCTCCAAAACTCCAAAAACGGTAACTAGCTGACTCCTCACCCTCGGCTTGGGGTCTCCAGCGGCTTAAGCCTGCCTGGAGAGCCGAGGTGTCGCCCGGCTTTGCAGCGGGCAGCTGTTTAGCTGATGCCCTCATGACCCGCTTCGGGCATAGTGCCTGGAGCCTTTGAAAAACATAGAAGGGGCAGGGCAGAGGTTGACTCCGTAAAACATGAAAACTATTAAGTGAAACCATCGAAGGGTGGCTATTTCAAAAACACAACCTCTCAACGAGTCAAATGCCGCTTTTATATGAACATTACATGTAATTTCCAAATGTAGGCATGGCTACAAAGGCCTTAAAACACTCCTTACCTAGATTTCTGCAGCCTGTCTTCCTTCTCCACACTTGTCCTCAGGATCTGCTCTGTCTCCACTCCAGTATGTTGGAATAAGTCACACGCTGGGCCTGGTTTGCTATATATTCTTGCTGAACTTCACCCCCACCCTCTCTGGTGCCAGGCTGCGCTTCGCTTCATCTCTTTTTCATGCAATATCACATTGCCTGTGATGGGTGTTCCCACTTCTCTCATTAAGAAGTGCTTTATAATTTACATGTGCCTTATCTCATTTACTCGTCACAACTTGGAGGAAATCAGAGAGGTCTGGTGATCAGCCCGTGTAGCCTGTCTGAGACTTGAACACAGCCTTGGGATGTCGTGTCTGAAGTTCTACCTCGGCTACCTCTGCACTTCCCTTTCTCGGCTTCTTAAACATCCCATCCCTGACGCGCTCCACGGCTGCCTTTAGTTGAGTGGAAAGAGAAGGTTGCCTGGAGGACTCCCTCACCTCTCTGCTTCAGGATCAGAGTCTTGACACTCCTGACCAACCTCACTGCTATTGTTCTCTTCCAGGGCCGGCCACTCAAGACCTTCCTTCTTTAATCCCAACCTCTCTCGCCTCCTCCGAACTCTTCTATGTTTTCAGTGAGTCCTCGACTAACATTCTATCAGGAAGTGTGCCCGAGCCCTGCAGGGGCACACAGATCTTCCCCTCGCCCCACTCCCTTTCGACCAGCTGACTGTGGTGGCTCTCACCACTCCACTGTCCAAAAGAACACTCACTGTGTGTTCATCACCATCCATTTACTCCTTGCCTCTTTCCTATTGAAACTCTTGTAGATTACGAGTGACCCTATTACCGGCCTTTTCTCAATAATCTCTCCAGCATTCACCATTTTTATGCGTCTCCTCCTCCTTAAAACCTGCTTCCTCCTTGGTGTGGGGAGCAGCCCGGACTGGACTGAGTTACTGGAATTAAGACTTATTCTATGCATCTGCTCTCCCACAATATGGCGCTGGGAGAGAAGTAAACAGCTTCCACACAGCTGCCTCCAGTTCAACCAATAAACTGTAGGACTTGCTACTGATTGGAGGAGAGCAGCGTACTCGGCGTGTGGGCAGCCGAGTTGGGATTGGCGGAGGAGGACTATAAAGGAGGAGAAAGACGGCATGCACCAGGGAACATCTAAGGGGAACATCTATCCGAATAACACCTGTGCAGCCCCCGAGAAGAGCCGGCCGGCGGTGTGCCGCTCCCCTGCAGAAGTGGGGAATGTGGCCAGGGGGAACTGCCCTTCCACGGAGGTGGAAGGGATAGTAGCCAACCCGGGAAGAACCAGCAGCAAACCCGGGGAGGGCCGAGCAGACGAAAGAACAGCGCAGGGTCCTGTGTTGTTCCTCCACGAAGAGGGGGAGCGACACTTGGTTTCTGCTCTCCTGGCCTTCGGATCTCAGGATGCTTCTCCCAGGCTTCCTCTCTAGTTCTCTTTCCTCTTTTCTCTCTTGTGCTGATGATCCCAAGAGTCACACTTTTCTTTCCTTTTTATTTTTTTAAGCAGAATATCAAGCCCCAGTTCTTAATGATACATTTCTTTTTGTGTTTAGACTTATTTATTTATTTGAAAGAGTTATAGAGAGAGGGGGAAAGACAGAGAGAGCTTCCAACTGCTGGTTCACTCCCAAGATGGTTGCAACGGTCAGAGCTGGGCCAGGCTGAAGCCAGAAGCCCTGGCTTGCTCCAGGGCTCTCGCATGGAGAGCAGGGGCCTAAGCACTTGGGCCATTGTCTGCTGCTTTTCCCAGGCTGTCAGCAGGGAGCTGGATCAGAAATGGAGCAGTTGGGACACAAACCACCACTCATGTGGGATGCCAGCATCACTGGTGGTAGTTTTACCTGCTACACCACAACACTAGCCCCTTCCTTCCTTCCTCCCTCCCTGCCTTCCTTCCTTCCTCCCTTCCTTCCTTATTTGTTGGCCTATTGTTGTGACACAGTGGGTTAAGCTGTAGCTTGTGATGCCAATACCTCCCCCCCTTTTTAAAAAAAGATGACGATTATTTATTTGGGAGGCAGAGTAATAGAGAGTAAGAGGCAGAGACACAGAGAGAGAGAGAGAGAGCGAGTGAGCAAGCTCTTCTTCTCAGATGGCTGTAATGGCCAGAGCTGTGCTGATCTAGCCGGGAACCAGGAGCTTCTTCTAGGTCTCCCACGGGGGTGCAGAGGCCCAAGGACTTGGGCCATCTTCTACTGCTTTCCCGGGCCATAGCAGAGAGCTGGATCAGAAGAGAAGCAGCCGGGACTCGAACTGGCGCCCATATGGGATGCCAGCACTGCAAGTGGTGGCTTTACCTGCTATGCCACTGCACCAGCCCAAACACTTTCAGTACTTACCTATTCCCAGAGGTTTTGTCAATCCCTCTATAAAAAATCTGCATCCAGATGTGCCCCTATCATGTTAGCCCCATGTGTCTTAATTTTCACTGGACTTTGCTTACTGAACTGTGCTGTCTGGGTTTTCCCCTTTCATTCTTTCCAGGGTGACCTCAGTCTCCCTCCTCTCCAGCTTGAAATGTTATAGCGCTCCTGGCCTACTTTCCCTTTTCCCATATCCAGGCAGGCACTGTTTTTTTCCATCCCGATTGCCAATATCTTACTGCATAGAACTTTAAAGATGAGGCAGAGCTTTATCACCTTCACATCAAGTATCACAGGAGTCTCTTATTACCCCGTATGACGTTTTTAAAAAAATTGATCTACACGGTTATTCCACATCATGCAAGTCAGTCTTCATTCTGAAAACCTTCAGGAGCTCCCCATCTCTGGAGGATGATATTTGGATTCCTTAATAGAACCATAAAATTGGCCTCTAAGATGTACCAAGGACATTTAAGGCCAATGTGCCTGCAGTATTCTCTTATATTATTTAATCTACCCTTCCTTCTATGTCAGGCCTGCTTCCCAGTAATTCCTTGAAGCCTTTCTCAATATTTTAAGGCTCCAGATTTGAGCTTTCAAAGCTCTCTAGCCAATATTGTTGACTTTGCAGTTTGTGCTACCTTGTAATGGTTTTTACTTATGTATGCATATATATGTTGTACATGTCTGTGTATACCATAAATATCTACACATGTGTCGCTCCCCCTCTTCGTGGAGGAGCAACACTGAACCCTGCGCTGTTCTTTCGTCTGCTCGGCCCTCCCCGGGTTTGCTGCTGGTTCTTCCCGGGTTGGCTACTATCCCTTCCACCTCCGTGGAAGGGCAGTTCCCCCTGGCCGCATTCCCCACTTCCGCAGGGGAGCGGCATAATGGTGCCGTGACTCGGATAGGAAACCTGACTCGGATAGGAAACTTAGGAGGGAAGAAACGGGAAGAACTGGGAAATTACCGGAGAGAGAGATTAGCAAACAGCCTAGGGAAAAGCCGGACGAAAAAGGAGCCGGAAGAAGCTATTGAAAGCATAGGCATAGACTCGGATACGGACTACGGGGGGAAGCTGGGAGAAATCTCTAAGGTCGAAAGCGAAAGTGAAAGCTAGAACAAACAGACTCGGACGCGGACTGTGGGGAGAGGCCAGGAGAAATGAGGGAGGAATATCGTTGGAGGAAAGCTTGGGGAAACATACCGGGTAGAGAAAAATGTTAGGGAAATTGAAGCCGCGGGGGGCAGGCCAAGGCGGAAACGAAAGCCACTTTGGGATTCTCAAGTTAGCCCGGGAATAGGGGGCGAAAAGTTAAAACCAGAAGCTGAGACGCAAGCCAGATTGGGATCCGTCTGATTAGCCCGGGGAGCAAAGGACGGGAAGCCAAATCGTGGGGCGGAGACGTACGCTGGGTTGAATTCGCCAGGCTAGCCCGGGGAACTTGGATTGAATCCTAGTGGCGGAGACGCAAGCTACGCTGTGTTACTCGCGGAAGCCGCCGCGTGCAGAGAGAGCACGGGGCGTGAATAGATAGGGAACGCTGGCGTAGGCCGTGGTTCAGACGCGAAAGGGTTAAGCGTGGAGACCGCGGAGCCGCGCAAAGCCGGGAAGCTGCGCAGATGAGAGAGGCGCGCGGGCTGAAGCGGCGCAGAGCCGGGAACCCGCCGGCGGGGCGAGGTGCCGGGAAGCTGCGGGGATAAGAGAAACAGAAGTTTTAGAAGTAAAGTGAGAGAAATAGGAATGCTGGCAGACAGAAGTAAAATGGGAGAAATAGAAATGCCCGGAGATAGAGAAATAGAGAAAAATAAGGCCTCCCCTCAACATGCCAATTAGAAGGCTTGGATTCGGTCTGCCTGATTTAAGGCGGTAAGCGCCAGCAAAGCTCGACCAGAGTATGAGCTGCAGGTCACCGAAGATAGGCACGAACCAACACTAATAAGTCTCCCCCACAATACGGCAATGAGAAGGCTTGGATTCGGTTTGCCTGATAGGTTTTGTAAACACCTGCAGGCAGTTCTAGCAGAGCAGAGCATGCGCTGCAGGGCACCGAACACAGGCACGCATCAGCGCCTAAAAACCTCCTCACAATGGCGAAGAGAGGACCCGGATTCGGTTTTCCTGATTGATAGGACTTGTAAGAGCCTGTGGCAACTCTAGCAAGTACAGCAGAGTGTGTGCTGCGGGACACCGAAGACAGGCGCGTATCAACGCCAAAAAATAAAAAGAAAGGGGGATCTGTGGGGAGCAAACCGGACTAGACTGTTACTGGAATTAAGACTTATTCTATGCATCTGCTCTCCCACAATATGGCGCTGGGAGAGAAGTAAACAGCTTCCGCACAGCTGCCTCCAGTTCAACCAATTAACTGTAGGACTTGCTCCTGATTGGAGAGCAGCGTACTCAGCCGAGTTGGGATTGGCGGAGGAGGACTATAAAGGAGGAGAGAGACGGCATGCACCAGGAACATCTATGGGGAACATCTGAGGGAACCCGTGCAGCCCCCAGAGAGCCGGCCGGCGGTGTGCCGCTCCCCTGCGGAAGTGGGGAATGCGGCCAGGGGGAACTGCCCTTCCACGGAGGTGGAAGGGATAGTAGCCAACCCGGGAAGAACCAGCAGCAAACCCGGGGAGGGCCGAGCAGACGAAAGAACAGCGCAGGGTTCAGTGTTGCTCCTCCACGAAGAGGGGGAGCGACACACATGTATGAATGGTATTAACTGTCTCTCTGTTCCCTTGCCAGCCAACCTAGCACCTACACTGTAGGTGTTTACTAAAGACCTGTTATTAACAAGATAGAGAATAGTGAACTCAAATAATAGTAAGACAACAGTCACACATTGAGGGAAGAGTTTTGTGGTAGTGCCCACCATAAGTGGTATGGGGTGAGATTACTGGATGAAAGAGGATTTGTTAGGGTTGCTTCTTTCTCAGAATTAATGCAGTGCCTTGTCTCATGCTCACACACAGCTTCATCTGGGGACCTCAGCCAGCACACAGTTACCGGGAGGTGCATAAGTCATGGGATCAGAGGAACAGGACTGATGACCAGGGTTGTGTCAAGGTGTTACGAGTGCAGCCCACTTCCATTGCCCAAAACTAGGGAGGGAAGATGACCCGTCAGGAAATCAGGCAGGTCAGGACTGGGCTCTTTGCTTAATCAGTGCCGGCAGACACGGAGTGAATATATGGGAGCGGAACCTGAGAGCTCTGTCAGAACCGTTTTTCGCTGTTGCACCTGTCTCTATCAGGCATCATTCCTCCTCCTGTATTTCAGAGGAAGGTGAATCCTCTTGAGACCTGTGCTTGGAACCCCAGCCTCCTTCCTCTCTTCTGACATCCTCTTCTTCTGTCTGGAGGATCTTTCAGCTCATACCCAAGCGTAAGTCACTCCTACCTTATGCTCCTCTCTGGTTCCCAATCTCTTTCTTCCTGTTATGGCTAAGCTTCTTGCTCCTCTAACTCTTTTTAGTTGTTGCATTTTACTCTGGAACACAGGATAATCTAGTGTTTGGTCTCAGCTATGCCCTGAAATTGCTTTTGTCAAAGTTACCAAAAGCTTCCTATTGGCTATATCTGGTGGTTACTTTTCAGTTCTTTTATAAATGAATTCACTATAGCTTTTGACACTGAAAGCTTTCACCTTGAAACTCTCTTCTCTTGCTTGCTGTCCACTGACCCTGGTTAACCTTCTGCCTCCTGCCCCTCTGCCCACTCCTCCTTTTCCCTGGTAGTACTTCTTCCACTTAACTCAAATGTTGCTTTATCCCAGGTCCTTGGCCCTGTTTGAACTTCTTTATCCTTTCTTTGTTGTGGTGTTTGGAGGTGATGTATGTAAAGCACTAGTCCATTTTGCTACCTGGGGCCTCTCTTTACTGTTGTCCTTATTGCTTCCGACAGATCTCTGAATTCAGTAGCTCCTTTCCATCCCTACTCCCTGCTTTAGCTCTTGTTCTTAGGCTTTGTCTCGGTTCCTAATTGGTGTCCCTATCCCTGGTCCATTCACTAGTATTCCATCAGTGATCTTTCTGCAATTCATATTTGATTTTTGTGGCTCTTCATGTGTATTTTGACTTAGAATATGTTTTTCCAGGTGTCTTTCTGGCCTGCTCCCAATGAGATTAGTAAGCTCCATGAGGGCAAGGTGATTTGACTATGTGCCAGGCACCAGAGACAGATACAACACTGTTAGAACAAGCAAACATTTCTGCTCTCATGGGACTTGTCTTGTTGTAGGAAAAAGCAGCCAATAAACAATGAGCATAGTAACTACATGAACTGTATAGGGTGTTAGGATGGGATAAGTCCCACGGAGGGAAATTCAGCCGAGTGAAGAGCATCTGTCAGCCGGGTAGGGTGTGTTGCAAGTTAAATGGGGTGACCAGAGCTAGTATCACTGAGATGGTGATATTTGAGCAAAGATTTAAAGATGAAAGAATGCCCCATGCAGGTGATTGGAGGAACGGTATACAGAAGAGTCAGTGATGTTAGGAGAAGAAATACCTACTGTGTTAGAGCAGTGGCTAGGAGTCCAGAGTGACAGGAGCAGCCTGAGCAAGGGAGAGAGGGGTAGGAGCTGGCTGTCAGCGTCCAACTCCATGGATACGTACGTGTTTCCCCTCATTCTACTTCTGCCAGTCCAGCTGACCTCATTTCTTGAATTGCCTTGTGCCAGTCCCTTCAGCCTTCTTTTATGATTGAACAAGCTACTTGCTCTGCTTAGGACACCCCGCCCACTCTTCTTTGACTAATTAAAGTCTAACTGTTCTTTAAAGCACAGTTCAGACATCACCTTCTCTAGGGATCATCTGTTTCCCGATCTTCATTGGGTTCCCCTCTATTCACTACCCATGTAACCATGTGACTCTGTGATGATCTCTGTCAAGTTTTTAACTTTTTGCCTTTCACTTTTCCACTTGCTTGTGTACAAAGTTTGACAAAACTATTTTCAGTAATACTGAGTGCACAAGGTACAAATTCACTCCCTTCAGAATGTCCATTCTCCCAAAAGCAATTTATAGATTCAATGCAATCCCAATCAATATACCGAAGACCTTCTTTTGCCCTCTGCCCTCATTATACTCCCACCCCAATGCACTAGGAACCATGTCTGCCTGCCTGCCTTTCTTTTTCTTTTTTGAGGATTGACTTATTTAATTAAGTCAGAGGTACAGGGAGAGGGAGAGAAAAAGAGAGTTTCTGGTTCATTCCTAGAATCTCATCGGATCTCCCACATGGGTGGCAGGGGCCCGAGCATTTGGGCCATCTTCTGCTACTGTCCCCAGTGCGTTAGCAGGGAACTGGAATGAAAATGGAGCAGCTGGGACTCAAACTGGCCCTCCTGTGAGTTCAGACACTGCCAGTATTAGAGACACAGAAAGACATGGTGCCGGTACTAGCGTTGTGGGTTTAACAAATGCGTGATGAGTTAACAAATGGCTGAGATTAATGTTTCATTTCTAAAAAACTGATCTTAATGACAGGACAAGTTTTGCTTCTGATTTTCCTTTTTGAAAAGGGCAAGATTCCTGAAAAAAAATCTTTAGTGCCATCTAGTGGAAGTAGCTGCAATGAAAAGATATACTTTGGATCGTGTTTGCTTCTGTTCTATCTTATTTTTCATTTGAACTGAGAGAAGGAAGGACATGGTTGCATAGGCTTCAGCACACACTGCCTTATGGGTATTTTGATATTTTACATTTAAATTTATTTGAAAGGCAGAGAAAGAGAGAGACAAAGATCTTCCATCTGTTGGTTTACAACCCATATGCCCACAACAGCTGGAGCCAGAAGCCTGGAACTTAAACATCCAGAGCTCCCTCGTGGGTGGCAAAGATCCAGATGCTTGACCCATTACCTACTGGACCCCCTGGTGCAGCTTAGCAGGAAGTTGGAATGGGAAACGGAGCTGGGACTCAGACCCAGGCACTCTGATACGGGATGCAGGCGTCCTAAGCAATATCGTGACTGCCACAACAAGTACTCATGCTGGGAGTTTTGGTTTTCTGTCTAGCAATTCTCTATATTCTGAGATGATTCTGCTTGTGATATCTAATAAGTATAAACATAGTCCTTCCTAACTGATATAATATGTGCTAAGTGGGCAACTCTGCAAGTTGAAGGTGCAGGTGCAATAGCTAGAATAACATAGCTTTGGAGCTCTTGTGTAACTTTTTTCAGGTCAGACTATAAAAACACAAGACATCAGTTCCATTATTACATAACTACCTACCATTTTAGGAAAAATTTTCCACTGTGTTATCCAAGCTCTTTTAGCTCCCTCATTTCGCTCCCAGTTGTCTGACCAAATGGTTTGCCATAACTTCAGACATTCCATAGTTGACGTAGTGTGAGAACCGCACCCAATCTCTGTTGGTTTAATGTAGATTTAAGTGGTTCCTAGACCGTGTGCCTTAGTCATCTCTTTCTGTGAACTCCCTTTTCTATGTGTATCACAAAATAGTTTTAACCTCTTTCAAAATGAATGGTTTTGAAAGTACCTGTTATATTAATATATTTTATTAAAAAATAAATGGAAGAGCAGGCATTTGGCTTAGCAGTTAAGTTGCCTGCATTCCACATCACAATCCCTGGGTTTGATTCTCAGCTGTCGCTCCTGCCTTCAGCTTCTTGCCAGTGCAGACCCTGAGAAGTAATGATGGCTGTGGTGTTTGGGTTCCGGCCACCCCTGAGGGAGTCCTGGATTGAGGCCCCAGCTCCAGCCCTGGCCCATCCCAGATCACTGGGAGCATTTGGGCAGTGAACCAACCAGCAGCTGGGATCATTCTCTCTCTCTGTGTGTCTCTCTGCCTTTTAAGTAAACAGATAAATTATTTAAAAATGGGGATAAGTTCTCTTTGATAGTTTATACAGATGTGTTTTCCATATGAAACATAATCAAGTGGGTGGTAATAGGAGAAAGGGCACAGTGAGAGACTGGATTTCCTGGTGCATATGCAGCAATGCCCAGGGTTGCAATTAGAGCAGCAGCTGGCACTGCTCACACTGTGTGTGTTAGAGAATCAATCACAAAAGTCATGTTGATAATCATCTTCATAATATTGCATTACAACTTAGCATGCACTAGTTTTTACTTTAGATTCTTTTATTTAATACACATGTCAACTTTCAAGATTAGCCATGCAAATTTTGGTTTAGCCAAGGGCCTTGGGAAAGGGTTTATAATGTGTTTGCTCCAGATACCTTCATGGCTTGCTCCTTGCCAGAATGATAAAGCAGCAAGGGCAAGGACTGTTAGCTGTTGAATTCTCTCTGCTTTCCCAGGATCTAGGTGCATATCCAGCCCATAATTGGAACTCAGTAAATATTTATTAAATAAGTGTATGAAAAAACTGAGGCATGGTGAGGTAAAAGCATTGGCTTAAGGTCTCAGATGAAGCAATTAGGGCAAGAATTCATATCTTCTGACATCTTTTCCATTGAGTGGTTCAGTGTAGCACCTGTCTCCAATCAGCACAGCTTTTAGTTCCCTCCCCTGGGGCCCCTGGGGCCTTTGCTTCGAAAGGACCCATCCTGGCCCTTCTCCAGCCACACCCATTGTATGGGCCACGGAATTCCAAGAGCTCTTGGAATGTATTATGCAATTTAAATGTTATCTTTTCATAAGAAGGCTCAGAAGTAACTTATTCAGGAACACACAATCAGTATCCTCAGGAAGTAATAATTCTATACTTACCAAGTCACTAATGTGTGTATGTATATGTGTGTAGATGTGTATGTGTATGATACACAGGCTGGTCTGCTGTATATGTCAACTTGCATCTGTGGATTCAATCAAATGTTGATTTAAAATATATTTTTAAAATTTAGGCCTATATTGAACATGTACAGACTTATTTTATTTATCATTACTTTCTAATACATAACCACTATTTATATAGCATTTATATTGTATGAGTTTTGGGTATTATAAGTAATCTAAAGATGATTTAAAGTGTACAAGACAATGGTTATATGCAAACACTATGACATTTTATTTAAGGAACTTGATCATCCATAGATTGGGTGCCTGCTGGGATTCCTGGAACCAATTCCCCATTGATTCCCAAGGACCACTCTATATGTGTGAGTGGTGTGTATACTTGGACATATACACATACACATTTTTCATTGAAAACATGTGTTTGATTAAAAGCATGCAAACAATTTTTAAAAATATAAGTAAACAGTAAATTCCCCATGGTAGGCCCCACGTCAGAGACAGAATATTAACTTTTTTTTAACTTAAAAGAGCCCATACATTTAAAAAGTTGTATTGAAATTTAACTGAAAAGTGATCCCTGTTAAATATAAGAGTGGGAATAAGAGAGAGAGGAGATGTACAATTTGGGACATGCTCAATCGGACTTGCCCCAAATGGTGGAGTTAGAAATGTGCCAGGGGATTCCAATACAATCCCATCAAGGTTGCATGTACCAGTGCCATCTCACTAGTCCAAATGATCAATTTCAATTCACAATTGATCACACTGATGGGTCTGGGAGTCGAGGGGATCACACAAACAGGACTAGTGTCTGCTAATACTAACTGATAGAATCAAAAAGGGAGAGAACGATCCAACATGTGAAGTGGGATACACAGCAGACTCATAGAATGGCAGATGTCCTAAACAGCACTCTGGCTTCAGAATCAGCCCTTAAGGCACTCGGATCTGGCTGAAGAGCCCATGAGAGTATTTTAGGCATGGAAAGCCAAGACACTCTGGCAAAAAAAAAAAAAAAAAAAAAAAAAAAAAAAAAAAAAAAAAAGAAAGGTCTCTGTGAGTGAGATCCCAGTAGAAAGAACAGGCCATCAAAGAAGGAGGTACCTTTCTCTGAAGGGAGGAGAGAACTTCCACTTTGACTATGACCTTGTCTAAATAAGATCGAAGTCAGCGAACTCAAGAGGCTTCCATAGCCTTGGCAACTCATGACTAGAGCCTAGGGAGATTACTGACGCCATAAACAAGAGTGTCAAATTGTTAAGTCAACAACAGGAGTCACTGTGTACTTACTCCTTATGTGGGATCTCTGTCCTTAATCTGTTGTCCAATGTGAAGTAATGCTATAACTAGTACTCAAACAGTATTTTACACTTTATGTTCTATGTGGGTGCAAAGTGATGAAATCTTTACTTAATATATACTGAATCAATCTTCTGTATATAAAGATAATTGAAAATGAATCTTGATGTGAATGGAATGGGAGAGGGAGCGGGAGATGGGAGGGGTGTGGGTGGGAGGGAAGTTATGGGGGGCAAAAGCCATTGTAATCCATAAACTGTACCTTGGAAAATTATATTTACTAAATAAAAGTTTAAAAAATTTTTTTTAACTTTTTTATTTGGGACACTATACTTATTACATACACGATAGTGTGGAAAAGTGTAAGGTGCTCCCAAGTACCCTTTACTGAGCTCCACCACTACACAGAATTCTGTCCTTCTTGTCTAATTACTGCCCCAACTTTCACTTTGATTATTGTCTTTGCTGGAGCGTTCTAAAGCAAATCCCAGATATTAATGTGATGTAATTATATTGAGATTACCTTAAGATACTAATTTGTAAAGGTTTGGATATAAAATTGGAAAATATTTTGCATTTAATTTTTAAAATGTCCTTCATTTCAGAGAAGACTCACTGGAAGCTGGGCCTTTAACAATGGCCTTGTGACTATCAGTAAGACTTCATGTGTGCACACACGCGGGTGTACTTGTCATGTCCTGCTGCTTATGTCAAGCAGCTTCCTTTGCAGGATTCAGTGAGCCTCATCTCTTTTTATCTCACAGCCAGCCTACTATCTGTGATTTCCTTTCCCTTCTTTGGGAAGAGCTGTTGAAAATGGTAGGGAAATAAATGCCTTTTTTCCTCTCACTTTTTTGAGTGATGAAATCTGAAAATGATGACTGTAAAAGAGCAGACTATGATTTAATGTAGGACTTTTTTTCTAATTCCAGCACCAGCCCACTTTCGTGAGCTAAAGTGCACTCACGTCCTGGTAATAGCTCTAGAGCACGAGTAGGTTATAATATATCATGGCACATACAGAAGTCCATGCATTAGCTCCAGGAATGTTGCTAGGAAATAATGCCCCTGGCTGCAAAGAAATATAAATAACCTTCGCCTAAAGAGGCAAAACCTAGTTATTTACTTCTGTACTGACAGTAACTTTTTTTCTTAAGTACCTATTTTCTCGGTAGCATTTAAGTCTGCACTGCACTTTAATAAAACATTTTTCATTCTTTTTGCACAATGCACCAGACCTAAAAACCCTTTCCCCAGTTAGTAATGAGGGGAACATGGTATTTTCAGGAAATTATGGTGTGATAAAGCCCTCTTACTCTTCAGTGCCCCATGCTGCTCCCGTTGAGGAAATCCTTGAAGTGGTACCCTCTGGAGCTGGAGTGGGGGCAGCGTGCAGGGATGACGCGCCTGCGTATCTGTGGTCCAGGAGCCGAGAGGCAACAATCAGGGCGGGGTGAAAGTTCAGAGACTTATTTAGAAACTTCCTTTGCCATGCAAAAGCACATTTTCCTTATACTTGGATCCAGAGTGGCTTGGAGAAGTGCTGATAGAGATTGTGAAGTAGGAAGAATGGAGGGCAGGTCAAGTCTTTCCAAGCTGCCTTGGACACTGTCACATTTTTAGACTTGTGCTGTTCAACATGGGAGCCAGGAGGCATAGGTGGCTTTTTGGCCCTTAAAATGTGGTTAGTCCAAATTAAGATAATGCTTTTAGTCTAAGATATATGTTGGTCTTCAAAAATTTATTGTGCAAAAAAAAAATGAGTATTTCATTAATAATGTTGTATGTTGATTGCATGTTGAAGTGATAATATATATTACATTGTTTTTCAAAGATTTACTTATTTGGAAGACAGAGTGACAGAGGGAAAGAGAGACAGAGCGAGAACTCTTCCATCTGTTGGTTCACTGCCAAAATGGCCTAGAGATGGTTCAGACCAAAGCCAAAGGCCTAGAACTCCATCTAGTCTCCAAAATGGGTAGCAGAAGCCTAAGTACTTGAGCCAGTCTCCTCTGCTTTCCCATGTGCATTAGTAGGGAGCTAGATCAGAAGGCCATGACTTCACCAATGCCAGCTCTTATTTTTGTTTTTATAATTTTTAAATATAGACTTTATTTTTTAGAGAAGTCTCAGGCTCACAGCAAAATTGCGTGGTAGGTACAGAGCATTCTCACATCCCTCTCCTGCCTACACAGGCCCCAGCTGCCTCACCAAGAACACACTGCACCAAGATGGTACATGTGTTAGAATCAGCAAGCCCAGGTGCACATACTGTTATTACCCAAAGATCATAGTTTGCGTCAGAAATCACTCTTAATCACCTTTTATGAGCTTTGGCAACTGTATGATGCATATCAACCATCACAGATAGTTAAAAAAATTGTGGAAAATGGAATTAAAAGATAAATTTGTTCAGGAGCAAAAACATGTTGCAATCCATGCTTAGTATTTCTCATCATTGAAGACCCCAAATGGTATGTAGGGTGTTTCAATGCCTTAAAAAATCCGTTGGCGCCACCTACTCATTCCTCTCTCCCTCCCTCAAGCCTCTGGCAGCCACTGTCTCTCTTATTTCATCTTTTCCAGAGTGTTGTAGGCCAGAATCAGCCAGCACTGAGCCATCCGGATGACCTCTCTCACTTGGTGATATGCACTGACATTTCCTCCACATCACTTTGTGGCCCAATGGCTCATTTCTTTTTCAGCACTGAGTAATATTTCATTGTATGGGTATACTAGTTTTTCTAAAAATGATACTATTTTAATAAAAATATAGTAAATAAAACCTTTTAGTAAAATTAATTTCCACTTGTTTTTTTAAAGGTTTTTATTTTTATTTTTAGACAGGCAGAGTTAGACAGTGAGAGAGAGAGACAGAGAGAAAGGTCTTCCTTCTGTTTGTTTACCCCCCCAAATGGCTGCTACGGCCTATGCACTGCACAAATCCGAAGCCAGGAGCCAGGAGCCAGGTGCTTCCTCCTGGTCTCCCATGTGGGTGCAGGGCCCAAGGACCTGGGCCATCCTCCACTGCCTTTCCGGGCCATAGCAGAGAGCTGGCCTGGAAGAGGAGCAACCGGGACAGAATCCGGCACCCCAAATGGGACTAGAATCACGGGGAGCTGGCGCCACAGGCAGAGGATCAGCCTAGTGAGTCACGGCGCCAGCCAATTTCCACTTGTTAATTCCTACTTTTAAAATAAATGTCTATGGGGCCTGCGCTGTGGCATAGCGGGTAAAGCCCTCTGCCTACAGTGCTGGCATCCCATATGGGCACTGGTTCAAGACCCAGCTGTTCCACTTCCGATCCAGCTCCCTGCTATGGCCTGGAAAAGCAGTAGAAGATGGCCCAAGTCTCTGGGTCCCTGCACCTGTGTGGGAGACCCTGAAGAAGCTCCTGACTCCTGGCCTTGGATCAGCACAGCTCCAGCCACTGTGGCCATTTGAAGAGTGAACCAGCGAATGGAGGACCTCTCTCTCTCTCTCTCTCTCTCTCTGCCTCTCTTCTTCTCTCTCTGACTTTCAAATAAATAAATAAATAAATCTTTAAAAAAAATACATGGCTATTAGAATAAAATTGTATAAATTGCTCATAGCACAATTCTATTGGACAGCTCTGCTCTAGACCTTATGAAAACAGTGTTATCAGTAGAGTTCATCTTTAGTACACCTTCTCATTCCAACCCCTGCCTAGCTTTTGTTGCCTCCAACAATGGGCACTCTTCTCTAAAACTGCCTACCTTCCTTAGTTTCCTGTGCCATCCCTAAATGGCTTGGGGTCATCATGCTTCCTTGTACACCATTCCCACCACCATTGGAAGTCACTTCAGTGATTTTGCAGGACTGGATGAAAATTTACTAACTTGGTCTTTTTTTTTTTTTTTTTTTTGACAGGTAGAGTTATAGACAGTGAGAGAGAGACAGAGAGAAAGGTCTTCCTTCCATTGGTCCACTCCCCAAATGGTAGCTATGGCTGACACTGCGCTGATCTGAAGCCAGGAGCCAGGTGCTTCTCCCTGGTCTCCCATGCGGGTGCAGGGGCCCAAGCACTTGGGCCATCCTCCACTGCCTTCCCGGGCCACAGCAGAGATCTGGACTGGAAGAGGAGCAACCAGGACTAGAACCGGCGTCCATATGGGATGCTGGTGCCGCAGGCGGAGGATTAACCAAGTGAGCTATGGCACCAGCCCCTAACTTGGTCTTTATTTGAAAGGTAATTACAGAGATAGAGGGAGAGACACACAGAGAGATCTTCCACCTGTTGGTTCACTCTCCAAGTGGCTGCAATGGCCAGGGCTGGGCCAGGTTGAAGCCAGGAGCATGAACTTCCATCTGGGTCTCCCACATGGGTAGCAGGAGCTCAAGTACTTGGGCCATCTTCTGCTGCTTTCCCAGGAGCATTAGCAGAGAGCTGGATTGGAAGTGGAGCAGCCAGGACGTGAACTGGCCCTCATGTGGGATGCTGGCATTGCAGGCAATGGCCTAACCCACCGCAACATAGTGCTGGCAATAGCTTGGTCTCTCACCATTATTCTGGATTTCCTGGAGCATACGGAAATGTGCTCAGACGGCTTGCTTACAGCAAAAAGGTGTCACTTAGAAGAGATGAAACAGTGTAAGGGTTAAAAACATTATTTGATAGAAAACTTCCAAGTTATTTTATTATATAAGTGATTAACATTATTTCTAAAACTTAAATGGAATAGAAGCTCATTCTATCGTACTCTGATTTATTCCTCTTTTGTGTTGGGTCTGTTCACCTTATATTTTCTCAAGGGGAGCAATATTACACTTTAATAGGAAAATAATTGGTTATTGGGATATGAGAAAAATATCTTGCTCTTTCAATGTATAAAGCACAGATATGTATAGACAGTACAAAACCACATCTATAGCACATCTGTAGATTAAAATTTCTTGAGGGGAATGATTAAGAAAAAAGTGTCCAAAAATGTTCCTTAGGGCATTAGTCATGAAAAGTAGCATGCAGGATATTCCTAGAGTGTACCCATAGCCATGGGACTTTTTAAGGATCAGTTGATCTCTGCATTTCCCAAGGAGAGTGAGGAGTATTTAATAGAAGAAGAATATAGCAAGATTCACATGTACAATTGGGGGAGGGGAGCATCTTGGGGGTGTTGCAAATGTCTGCTACCATTTGATTACTCTTTGTTAACATTTTGCCAAATTCATTCTCTCTCTCTCTCTCTCTCTCTCTCTGTGTGTGTGTGTGTGTGTACAATGTAGGTGAAGAGGGCATAGAAGTTCATTGCATTGTCTTGTCAGTTTTTTCTTCTTCTTCTTTTTTAAAGATTTATTTATTTGTTTGAAAGTCAGAGCTACACAAAGATAAAAGGAGAGGCAGAGAGAGAGAGAGAGAGAGAGAGAGAGAGAGAGAGGTCTTCCATCTGCTGGTTCACTCCCCAATTGGCCGCAACCGCTGGAGCTGAGCTGAGCTGAAGCCAGGAGCCTTCTCCAGGTCTCCCACACGGGTGCAGGGACCCAAGGACTTGGGCCATCTTCCGGTGCTTTCCCAGGCCATAGCAGAGAGCTGCATCAGAAGTGGAGCAGCCAGGACTTGACTGGCACCCATATGGGATGCCAGCACCGCAGGCAGCAGCTCTACACGCAATGCCACAGCGTCAGCCCCTCAGCTGTTTTCTAGGTGTGAACATTTTCAAAATAAAAGTTGGGGTAAAAGGCCATCCTTCTCCAACCCTGTATCTAGCCACCCCTGCATTCCCTTTTTACTCTGGGGCCCTGTGGAGCTGCAATCTCTGGCCTTTTGCATAAGTTGCACCCTCTGCATAGAACACAGCTTGGGGTCTCCCTCCTCTTCCCTCATGCCCAGCCTCTGTATGGATAACTCCTAACAGACTTTGTTTCTCTTCCTCCAGGAAGCCTTCCATCACCACCCAACTCCACCCAGGTCTAGGTTCAGACTCCCACATATTTTCTCTTTATTGAAATTGTCCTTGTCATATAATACTATATCACACATTATATTTATCTGTCTTCACTGGACTATAAGTTCCTTAGAGGAGAGGAGAGGACAACAACTTGTTTTAGTCATTTCTTTGTCCTCTGTAACTTCACAGGGCTTCTCTCAATATTTATTAAATAAAGCAAAAATTAACTTTTCTATGAGATGCATAATTATTTTACATAATTCCATGCAAAATGTAAAAAAAAAAGACAAAAGTAAAATCGAAGCAAACTTGATGTTTTGTTTGACTTGTAAACTTTTACTCCTGATAACAGTATAATTTCAGGTTGAGCTTTTATCAAATATAAAAGCTCCCAGATGCCCATTGTTAAGAGCTCTTGGTGCAACATCCCTGACCATCCCAGGAACCATCGTCTGGCTGTTGCCCTCAGCTCCGACACGGTCCTGCTTCTGCCAGTGTGACACAGACTCTGCAGAAAAGGCCGGGGGTAAGAGGGACAGTGCGAATTTACAAAGATAGATGGAATATGCTTTCAGGATTTCAGAGTTTAATGAGAAATACAAACTCGTGAGTGATACTAGGAGTTTTTCCTTACAGCTGTATCCTCTTTTTGGTAGTTTAAAAAGCAATTTCACATATTTGTCCCTCAACAAAAGCCCTATGAAGTAGGCATTCTCACCCTATCTTATGGCTGTTCATATAAGCCAGAATGTACTGGGAAAGGAAGGGGTTCTTTTCTTTTTAAAGATTTTATCTATTTATTTGAGAGGCAGAGTTACAGATAGAGAGTGGGAGCACTGATTCACTTCCCAGATGGCTGCAACGGCTGCCACTGGGCTGGTCCAAAGCCAGGAGCCAGGAGCTTCACCCAGGTCTCCCATGTGAGTGCTGGGGCCTGAGTACTTGAGCAATCCTTTGCTGCTTTCCCAGGTGCATTAGCAGAGAGCTGGATTGGAAGTGGAGCAGCAGGGACTCGAACCAGCACCCATATGGGATGCTGGCACTGCAGGTGGTAGCTTTACCTGATATGCCACAGCACTGGCCCCCAGGAAGGGGTTCTTTGTTCTCTAGACTTTAGGTATTTTCATCATATCTAGGGTCTGCCAACTTTACATCCATAGCTCCTTACTAAACTGCACACTTTTCCTTCTGCATAAAATTCTGTAGATTCAACTCAGGTGCAACTTCACCCTTCACTGGCAGGAGGTACAATCTAGAGCATGATGCACTCCACATGGAAAATTCATCAGGAGAAATGCATAGGACTTGGATAAAGTCATCCCCCCACCATTTAGCTACTCGATGGCTCTATAATTCTATACATTTGCTGAAGACAAAGGTTATCATTGCAGCCACATAAAAATTGTGTGTAAATGAATAATGACTGTACAGGCATGGTAATCATTATTAGGGAGCTGGACTTAGGAGCAATTTTTTTTTCTATAAGAAAATCAGAACTTGAAGTGGGCATTTGGCCCCATGGTTAAGATGCTGGTTGGGTTGCCACCATCCCATATCAGAGTGCTTGGCTTTGAGTCCTGGCTCTGCTTCTGAATCCAGCTTCCTGCTAATATGCACCCTGCACGGCAGCAGGTGATAACCCAAACACTGGGTTCCCGCCAAGGACCTGAGCCGAGGTCTATGCTCCTGGATTCCACCTGGCCCAGCCCTGACTTGAGGAGGGAATCAGCAGATGGAAGATTTTCGTGTTTCTTTGTTTTTGTCTCTCTTCCTTTCAAATAATATAAATAATAAAATTAAAATTGGGGGCAGATGTTTAGCCTTGTGGTTAAGATGCTTCAGTACCCCATAAGAGTACCTGGGTTCAATCCCTGGCTCTGGTTTCTGATTCTGCCAACACCTAATGCAGACTCAGGGAGGCAGCTGTGATGGCTTAAGTAGTTACGCTTTTTCCACCCATGTAGGAGACCTGGATTGATTTCTTGGCTGCTGTCTGAGGTTTGTTCTGGCTGCAAACATTGTGGGCATTTGAGGAGTGAGTTAGCAGTGAATCTATCTTCTCTCTTCCTCTCAAATAATAAATAAATAAATAAAATTTTGAAAGAAGTTAAAAATTGTTAACTTTTAAAAAATTTATTTGAGAGGCAGAGTTAGAGAGAGAGAGAGAGAGAGAACCATTCACTGGCTCTCTTCTCAAATGGCTGCAATGGTCAGGGCTGGGCCAGGCTGAAGCCAGGAGCCTGGAACTCATTCTGGGTCTACCATGTGGGTGGTAGTGACCCAGGTACTTGGACTATCTTCTGCTGCTTTCGCAGGCACATTAGCAAGGAGCTGGATTTGAAGTGGAGCAGGTGGAACTCAAACATGTCCTCATATAGGATGCCAGTGTTGTAAGCAGTGGCTTAATCTGCTGTGCCATAATGCCAGTCCCCATCAACAATTTTTAGTGTATATCCAAGTTCTTTTGTACACTCATTAAGCTGAGAGTAACCTATCTTGAATACTAATAGATTCGTGGCTTTCTTTTTTTAAAAGATTTATTTTATTTATTTGAAAGGCAGAGTTACAGAGAGGCAGCGGCAGAGGCAGAAAGAGAGAGAGAGGTTTTCCATCTGCTGGTTCACTCCCCAAATTGCCACAATGGCCAGAGCTGGGCCAATCTGAAGCCAGCAGCCAGGAGCTTCTTCTGGATGGCCTACGTAGGTATAGGGGCCCAAGGACTTGGGCCATCAACTGCTTTCCCAGGCCATAGCAGAGAGCTGGATTGGAAGTGGAGCATCTAGGACTTGAACCAGCACCCCTATGGGATGCCGGCAGTGTAGGTGGTGGCTTTACCTGCTCTGCCACTGTGCTGGCCCTGATTCTTGGCTTTTCAAACCCATGTGTTGAGTAGCCAATTTTCCTATGTTTTCTCAGCTCTGTTCAAGGACATACACAGGATTTGTCAGAATTATTGGATCAGACCACAGTGATCTAGGAAGGACTGTTCTTCTCTTTCTTTCTTGCTTTCTTTCTTTCTTTCTAAGATTTATTTATTTATTTGATAGGCAGAGTTACAGAGAGGCAGAAGCAGAGATAGAAAGAAAGAGAGGTTTTCCATCCACTGGTTCACTCCCTAAATGGCCGCAATGGCCAGAACTGCACCAATCCGAAACCAGGAGCCATGAGCTTCTTCCCAGTCTCCAATATGGATTCAGGGACCCAAACACTTGGGCCATCTTCTACTGCTTTCCCAGGTCATAGCAGAGAGCTGGATCAGAAGTGGAGCAGCCAGGACTCAAACCGGCACCCATATGGGATGCTGGCACTGCAGGTGGAGTTTTTACCCTGTATGCCACAGTGCCAGCCCCTCTTCTTCTACTTCTAAGCATATTCACTCTTCTGTTTCTAACAAGGCCTACTGAATGCTTGCTTTTCCCTTCCTAAGTCACAATGAAGCCGCAGGCAGGAGGATTAGTTGAGGGACCGAGGCAATTGTCCACCTAGTTGCTACTGTACATCTGAGAAGAGGTCTGCAGGTCTCTTCTCCCTGCCCCTGACAGGGAGCTTGTTCACTCTGCAGGTGCGGCCACCCCCACGTGAGAGCTCTTACAGAAAAGTGGTCACCCTGTGTGTTGTCATTCTAACCGACCAACGTCCAGTGACATTGATGGATAGTGAGGAGAGCCTGACCCTCCCTGTGATGTCTGCTAGGCAGGTCTGACTATTCCTTTTTTTTTTCTTTTTTTTTTTTTAAGAAAGCTTTTATTTAATAAATATGAATTTCATAGGTGTAGCTTTTGGAATATAGCAGTTCTTCTCCCCCATACCTGCCCTCCCACCTCCACTCCTGTCCCACCTCCCACTCCCTCTTTCATCCCATTCTTCATTAAGATTCATTTTTAATTATCTTTTTTTTTTTTTTTTTTAACAGGCAGAGTGGACAGTGAGAGAGAGAGACAGAGAGAAAGGTCTTCCTTTGTCGTTGGTTCACCCTCCAATGGCCGCCACGGCCGGCGCGCTGTGGCCGGCGCACCACGCTGATCCGATGGCAGAAGCCAGGTACTTATCCTGGTCTCCCATGGGGTGCAGGGCCCAAGCACTTGGGCCATCCTCCACTGCACTCCCTGGCCACAGCAGAGAGCTGGCCTGGAAGAGGGGCAACCGGGACAGAATCCGGTGCCCTGACTGGGACTAGAACCCAGTGTGCTGGGCCGCAAGGTGGAGGATTAGCCTAGTGAGCCGCGGCGCTGGCCTCATTTTTAATTATCTTTATATAAAAAGATCAACTGTATACTAAATAAAGATTTCAACAGTTTGCACCCACACAGACACACAAAGTATAAAGTACTGTTTAAAGACAAGTTTTACAGTTAATTCTCATAGTACAACACATTAAGGACAGAGGTCAGCTATTCCGTTTCCTTGACTGAGCAGGTACTCACCTGAAGGACCCTGGAAGCCTTTGGCAGAACAACCTAATCTCAGCTCTGAGCTTTGTGGGCTTCCCTTTCTAATAAGACCTTCCCTCAACTGGGGGCTTCCACGAGGTCATACTCATCTGCCCTTCTTTCCCTACAGTTATAATACAGATTTTTACTGTTGGGGAGGGTCACTCTTTACTGTAATGGGACTGGGGAGGCCTCTCTATACCAGAAAACTGAGAGGCAATGGGGAGACCTGTCTATTGGAAAACCTGGCCCTGATGAGTCCAGTTGTGTCTGACCCAAGCACAAAAACAAGAACCCAGAGGGTTGTCCTGCTCCTTTAAACTGATTGTAAGTCTTCCCCGAAATAAGCCGTCTTCTATGTTTGCATTACATGGCACCAGAGGACAGTGTGCCTGTGTCCCTTAAGCGCTCTGACCAGCACAACAGATGTTTTCAGTCAGGAAGGGCTGCAGAAAGTTAAGGGTTTTAGAAAAAGAAAAAAAGAAAAACTAATTCTGTCCTGAGAGCCCCAGGATAGAAAAGATTGTAACCTGTCTAGCCCCGAGGCAGTCCTAGTACTCAGCAATTTCATTTAGTCCCACTGTGATTCAATTCTCCTTCTTTGAAGATTGGACCCACACTGGTTTTATTTTTCGTCTTTTCATGCTCTGTGGTCCTTTGTAGCATTTAAAATAGTAACCTGTGGTTTGGGGAGGCCATTAGGCAATTCAGCCCCCTTAGCAGCATGCACCTGCTGAGTCATTGTGCCCTAGGTTGCAAGTATCCTCTGACACCATTCGAATCAGTGAGCTATTTGGACAGGGTTTTCCATTGTGTCCCAACTGTTCAAACGTTAAGCGTCTGTTCTTGGTCAAACAGAGGAAAAGGCAAAATTGTTCGCATCTTTCCTGTTGTGATTCCTTGATATTCATTTGCCCTGTCTGCCCTGTCCATGTACTTAAGAATAGCTCATTTTTGTCAATTCCTTCACACATGCTAGTGTTAGGGACTGAATTGTATCTCCCCAGATTTGCAGGTTGAATTCCTAATCCCCAGAACAACTCAGAATGTGACTATGGAGATACAGCCTCTCCAGAGGTCACTGGGCTTAAATGAAGTCATATTTGTGGACCCCAATCCAGTGTCTTTGTAAGAAGGGGGAGAGATCCCAGACACACACAGGTGCAGAAGAAAGACCTCGTGAGTACGCAGCAGACACACAACTGTCTGCAAAACACAGAGGACTCTGTTGACTCCTTGATCTTGTACTCCCAGCCTCCAGAACTCAGAAAATAAATTTCTATCATTTAAGCTGCCTGATCTGTGGCATTTGATGATGGCAGTCTTGCCACACTAATATAACCAGGCAGTGTCATAACTGCTTTTTATGATTTATTTGTTGTTCCTTTATTTGAAAGGCAGAAAGACAGATAAAGTCTTCCACCTGCTGGTTCACTCCACAAATGCCTGCCATCAGCCAAGACTGGGCCAGGCCCAAGCCAGGAGCCCAAAACTCCATCCAGGTCTCCCCTGTGAGTGTCAGGGACCCAGGTACTTGAACTATCACTTGCTGCCTCCCACAGTGTACAACAGCAAGAAGATGGGTCAGAAGTGGAGGAGCCAGGACTCTAACCAGACACTCCAACACAGGGCATGTGTGCCCCAAGAGGCATTTTAACGGCTGTGCCAAACGCCCACCCCCATGAAGTATTTAATCGTCATGGTTACCAGATGAAGCAGGTACGATTTAGACAGGGCTTCCCAATATAGACTTTGCCCACAGTAGGGGCTCAGGCCTGACTTTGAAAGTAGGTAAGTGGAGTGCTCGGGCTCATAAATGGGTGAGGTGGGGAGAGGGATTGGATGGAGCCGAGTGTTTTCCTGACACATGCATATCTTGATCCGGACTGTGTGTGTTCCTTGCTCATCACACGTAAGGAACACAAGGTGGTGTCCTAGGAGTGCGTTAGGAGGAGCTCACAATTTTGCTCTTAGTCTGGTTTCTGTTGCTGCAACAGAATGAATACTCGAGGCTAGGCAAATTACAAAAACTGAGAGGTTTATTTGATTTACGATTCTGGCAGCTGGAGGGTCCATAGAACTCAGTGCCGGCATCTTCGAGAGGGCCCCCTGCTGTATCACAACATGGCAGAGAATGGAAAGGGAATAGACCCCGCTTTATAACAACACACTCTCGGGCCAGCGCTGTGGCTCACTTGGTTAATCCTCCGCCTGTGGCACCAGCATCCCATATGGGCGCCGGTTTTAGTCCCGGTTGCTCCTCTTCCAGTCCAGCTCTCTGCTGCGGCCCAGGAGGGCAGTGGAGGATGGCCCAAGTCCTTGGGCCCTTGCACCTGCATGGGAGACCAGGAGGAGGCGCCTGGCTCCTGGCTTCAGATCAGCGCAGCGTGCTGGCCGTGGCGGCCATTTGGGGGGTGAACCAGCGGAGGGAAGACCTTTCTCTCTGTCTCTCTCTCTCACTGTCTATAACTCTACCTGTCAAATAAATGAAAATATAAAAAACACACACACACACACATTCTCATGGGAACAGACTCACCCAAGACCAACCAGCACTGCTCTCTAATTGTCTTCCACCAGGTGCCACCTCTTTAAGCTTCCACCTGCCCCCCGCCCCTGCCACAGTGGGGCCCAGACCTGCAGCACGTGCACCTGTGAGGAATGCACTCAAACCATCTCCAAACCACAGCAGCCGGGAAAGGCCCGAGCATAGGAAGGGGTCATTGCAGTCTCCTCCAGGGAGAGGAGCTGTCCTCCATGCAGGAGCTGACGGTCTTCATCAGCAACCAGCTGAAAGCTCCCAGTGACTCCCCCTATGCCAATACAAATAGAACCACAGCCAATACGCATGTAATGTGTTAGCCCCCAGATAGCACTCGTGTATGTGTTTGTACTCTTCCAGAAATGGTGTGGCTTGTGAAGACAGGTGTGGGTTTGAGTTTGGTTAATCGATTGGCTACAGGATCCTGGGTGAGTTATGGAACCTCTCAGAACCTGTTTTGCCTTCTGTCAAATGGTGATGGTGATGGTACAAGAGCCAAAATGATACCCCTGTGGTAGGATAAGGATGGAGCGGGAGAGGTAGCCAGCAGGACATTTTGCACGCAGGGGACACTCAGTCTCTTCCCTCAAAGAGGCTGTCTTTGCACCAGTGGACTTCCACAGTAGTTCCATTCCCTTCAAACAGCTCGCGTTACTGTCCACAGCTCTCGTTACTGACGACAGTGATGCTTAACTCCAGCAGGGGCCTGGAGCTAGGGACGCCTGCATTATCAGGAAGCACCCCCACCTTCCTGCTGAGAACTGCTGTCTACACTGTGGGACCCCAAGTCTCCCTGACCAGGTTGATATGTTTGAGATACTTTCTCCTTCACTCTTACTGCTTTCTCTCAGTGGAGTAGGCGTTAGCTCCACAGGAGGGCAATGCAGTAAGCTAATGAAAAAGGTACTTGATACACTGCCTTCTCACATGCAGCTAGACGCCAGGAAGCATCTGGGAGAGTTGTGGGAAAACAAGATAAAGAACGCACAGGCCTAGAGGAGTGTTGACTGGGCCATTTGGGGAAAATGGATAAAAGGGAAGGTGAGAGGAATGGAAGATTATCATCATTTTTCTCATGGAGCCTCATTTAGCTGTCTGTGATTTGGCTTCCTCCGGGGGCACCTGCCACCTCTCACTAGAAACAGCTATGTATGCTAGAACCCTGTCCCACATCCAGTCTCACCTGCCCCAGGTCTAAAACCTGGGCTACTGACTTGGGTCAGATGAGTATATAGTTACCTGAACCATCTCATCAAAATCATATTAAATACCAAAAGGCCCTAGAATTTTATCTCTCAGAACCTAAAAATGTTCTCCCTGTAATGATACATGAATGGTTGCACATAAAATTTCATAGCCCCAAATATGGAAGACTAGAAAGGGAGGAAATGGCCTGTGTCTCTCATGAACAGCTGGCACACAGGCTAGGTTAACTGAGCATCATTCTTTGGCTGTTCTAAGGGAAGGGTTATAGGACCAAAGTGTCCAGAAAGTTCTGAGTTGAAGTAATGTTTAGTGTTTTGGGTAAGGGACCTTATAACTGAAAATACTAAGGATACCTCTTAGGCCAGGCAATTACATCTGAACTGAGGAGTTCAGATCAAGCTCAAGGTCAAAGTTACGGCTTTGAGAAGAGTCAGGCGATGCCATCATCTGCAGCAGCCGTGCCTTCTAGCAGCCAGGGGCTCCTGCAGTGCTGCCAGCCGAGCCTCCTCTCCAGGCAATGACTTAGCTGCTATGGCCCAGGGCAAACCAACAGTAAACAAGTCCTCCTAGGGATCCCCTTGACTTCTTTCACAGACAAATCTCCAAGGACTGGTTGGGTTTCCATGCTTATGTTGTTATCATCTTCAAGGGAGTCAAAATGCACATCAATGAAAAAAATAACGGTGTGTGATTGTGTGGCAAATTGTGTGTGATTGACTTTGGATCACTCAGAGATAGCTTCACTGGGAAAGAAAACCTTTTGGACTTGGAGAGTGTGTAGAATGTAAAGAAAAATGAGAAGGAGAATGGTTGCACTTTTGTTTGTGGGTCTCTATTTTCACTGGTGATGCCCACATGGGAACTCGGGGGAATGATGCATGTGAAAGAGGAAGTTAGCCCAGCTTAGAAGGAGAAGGCAGTTCGGCAATGTAGAGAATCCAAGAGCAGTCAGGTGGATATTTGAAGACTTCATCAGCTTTAGGGGGATTGGGAATTACAGTTGTCATCAACAGAACCAAAGTCCACTACATATTCCTCGGGGCAGAGCCTTATTATGTAATAATGACGCCCTGCCTCCCCCCTTTTTCCTTAATCAGCAATGCGCAGATTGAGGTCACTGTGTACTTAAAAACCAAGTTCACATGAACCTAGGACAAGTGGTAGCCTGTACTTGACTTTGTCCCGTCGTTTGTTCCCTCAAATGTGTTGTTGGTTCTGAAATGCTTTGGCCTTTTTGGCATTGCTGGATGTCTGGCATATGTCACGTTCTGGTCACTTTACCCGGAGTCTCCGGGTCTTTTTTTTGACAACTGAAAGGACTAGAGAGGATGATTTTGAGGTTCTTCTAGCTCAAAGATTTGAGAATTTGGTAATTCCTCCCTATACACTGTAGAAATTCATCTCTCTATGTGGATTTTTCCATTTAACTGCCTCAAGTCCCCTGTGCCACTATTTCCTAACTAGAGATGTGCCAGGGGACATTAATCTGGTGGAGTTTCCTTGAGAAACTACTCAGCCACCTGGCTGTTCTCACAGTTCCCACCATTCCCTGCCGTTCGTTTATCCATTTGTGCAACACAAAGTGTACTGAAGACTTGTCCCATAATTATAAGCCCTAATCTTTCACAACTTCTCTGTGGTATATGTAACCCATTGTCCACATCACTCACTTTCTTTGACAAACCAGGCCGGCAGCAGTGTAGGAAATGTATATTTAATCATTCTCCTGAACGGTCAGAATGCTGAAATCAAGTTTTCGGTGACACAATGTAACACAGTTGTGGTGAGTCCAAGTGCCAGGCAGGCAGTGGTCAACACACGAAGAGTTTTGGGGGAGAAGGGCTGGAAACCAGCGTCCTTTTCCATCAAAGCTTTCTTCCACGAGGCCTTAGTTCATGCCCTGCTTTCAGAAGTCCCTGTGTGTTTCAAGGAGGATACCTGGATTGCCTTCATTTGAATTTTGGTGAGACTGGGTCCTGAGATCAAAATTCAGAGCAAGAGACCTTGAGCTGGAATTCCGGCATCTCTCTCTCTCACAGAACCCAGTTTGCAGGGAGACGGAAGGGAGAGGAACCTGAAGATAATCCCCTCTTGAATTTCCCAGGGCCCTGTGGGTTCAATTCCTTGGAAGACGCTGTCCAGGTTGCCTGACACAGACTTCCAGCTCTCTGTGCTGAGGCAGCAGCCAAAGAGACAGAAACCAGTGCCTAATCCTGGGAAGCAAACAGATGTATTTGCTCCCTCCTTTTTACTCTAAGTCAGGGTCTCTAACCTTGGCGTGACTGACGAGGGCTGGCTAATTCCCTCTGGTAGGGTGCCGTCCTGTACGTTGTAGGATGCTGAATAGCATCTATGGGCTACACTGGCCAGGTGCTAGTAGTACCGTGTCCTCACCTCCCAAGTTGTGATTCCCAAACTTCGTCTCCAGACATTGCCAAGTGTCTCCTGAGGAATAGGGGTGGAGGGGACGCAAAATTGGGCCTGGTGAGTCTCACTGTTCTAGGTGCTGTCAAGAATGGGAGCCATGAAGGACAGGGAGTCGAAGCCCCATACCTCGTGATGACGTAATGCCACGTAGGCAAGGTGAGAGGTCCTTCCCTGGACCACTAATAGATGAAAGTCCTCTGACAGATACACTGGCATTGGTTTGTTTTTAAAGAGATGCTCCCATGATTTAGAAAAGCACTGTCAGCCAACTCCTTTTCTTCCACTAAAATAATTTTTCATTCTTTGGCGTTTATAAGGTGGGAGGGGGAGCCAAGACACTTTTGAAGGCATCGGAATGAAGTGCAGATCTTTGGCCCCACCTCTGAGGGTGCGGTGGCAGCTGACCAGCAGCGTCTTCATGGCATACACAGCAGTTGAGTTTGTGGAATACAAGACGAGGTTGTATCGTGAGCGAAACTTGCCAGAGCTTCCTCGGAGCAGCACCACAGCACGAGAGACTAAGATTCAGAGCCAAGGCAGGTGCACTTTCCCATCTCTCACTCCCCGGAAGTCAATGGAAGGTCCCTGAGATACGGGAGCACCTGTGTCCACGTGTGCGCCACTCAGCAGTCTGCACACTCCTCCAGATCACATGAATTAGTTCCCCAATTTTTCATAGATGTCTTTGAAGACAGATTTATTTTGCTCTTACTGGTATCTTCTCTGGGTTGCTTTTGACATCTTTTTTTGTTTCCTGTTTTTGTTTGTGCACTCCAGACTCCTAGATATGAATTCATTTCCCCGCAGAAATATAAAACTAGGTCATATCATCTGGTAAAATTGTTCTGTAGATTCCTGGGATTCTGAAAATAACAGCAATAAGACACCATTACAGCCAGTCAGCAAACTTCTGTTTGAGAACCAAGCCCCTCCCTGACGCTGTGCCTGTGGGTATCTTGTTTAGAAATGGGCTTAATTTTCTGTATTTTGATGTTGTCCTATTGAGGCCACGCAGTCCCATGGGTTGCTGGGGCAAGGGGCATGTCTTGAATCCATCCTTAAGGGAGGTCATTCCAGGGACTTCTCAGGAAGAGACAGGTCCTCAGATGAGGAATGGGCAGGCTCCCTGGTAGGGGTGGAAGAGTGCCTCCTGCTTCAGTCCCCAACAAGAGGGTATGTGTGACCTAAACTGTCATGGTCGGTCATAATATGTGTATCTAATAATGACCAAGTCTTTAGTTTAAAAATATCTGAGGGGCCGGTGTTGTGGCATAATGGGGTAAGCCACCACCTGTGATGCTGGCATCCCATATAGGTACCGGTTTGAGTCCCGGATGCTCCATTTCCTGTTCAGCTCCCTGCTAATGCGCTTGGGAAAGCAGCAGAAGATGGCCCAAGTACTTGGGCCCCTGCACCCACATGGGAGGCCCAGAAGAGGCTCCTGGCTCCTGGCTTCTGCCTGGCCCAGCCCTGGCTGTTGTGGCCATTTGGGGAGTGAATCAGTAAATGGAAGAGCTCCCCTCCTCCCACCCCACAAATCTGCCTTTCAAATAAATACAAATAAATCTTTAAAAAATATCTGTTTGGGCCGGCGCCGCGGCTCACTAGGCTAATCCTCCGCCTTGAGGCGCCGGCACACCAGGTTCTAGTCCCGGTCAGGGCGCCAGATTCTGTCCCAGTTGCCCCTCTTGCAGGCCAGCTCTCTGTTGTGGCCAGGGAGTGCAGTGGAGGATGGCCCAAGTCCTTGGCCCTGCACCCCATGGGAGACCAGGATAAGTACCTGGCTCCTGCCATCGGATCAGCGTGGTGCGCTGGCCACAGCGCCCTGGCCGTGGCAGCCATTGGAGGGTGAACCAACTGCAAAGGAAGACCTTTCTCTCTGTCTCTCTCTCTCACTATCCACTCTGCCTGTCCAAAAAAAAAAAAAAAAAAAAAAATCTGATTGAAGGCTGTTCCTCTGGTTCTAGAGAGAAGGAGGTGGGGCTGCAGCTGACTGGCTCGCAGTACATCTCCCAGTGTATCTATGTCATGGCTTTTTTTTTTTTTATATAAAAAGGCTGCAAATGATTGCTTTTAGGGGAAAAATGTAGACAATAAGCTGTACTTTGTAGGTCCTGTTGTCAAGTTGTAGGTTATTAAAAACTCTTTTGCAGTGCTATGAGAAATCAAGGGGGAAAAAAAGTTCCTTCTAATGGTAAGATCGCCAAAGGACACGGTCCTCAGGAAACCTCCCTGCACTGGCGGTGGTGGAGGGTGGGAAATGAGGGCAGCTGGTGAGTTTCCTTCTGAAGAACTGACTCCGGTCCCTGCATTGTGATAAGCGCATGGAGAACAAGAGGAAGAATGAAAAGAAGCCGGTCAGATCTTTGCCTGCCCCGGGGACTGAACACTCTAGATAAAGAATGGAGAATGACTCAGCGAGCATAAGCTCAATGATACATGCATGGCACAGGGATGGCAAATCCAAGGACCCCAGCAAAGGGGCACAGGCGCTGGGGCGTGCTTTCCTGCAGTGGACAGAGGAAGTAGTACGTGTGGGTTGCTCTAGAGGTAGAGATTTCCGGGGAGGGGCAGGGGCAGAGGGAGGAAGGCTGGGAGCACTAGCAGGTGTTTGCGGGGAGGAGGATGCTCATCAAGCACAGTGGTTGGAGGGCTGTGACCGCAGAGCTGAGGACGGTAGCTGCCATCTAGCGGTGCCCCAGAGTCAGGGTACGTTCCACAGCCAAGGGTTCCTGTGATGAAAACAGTGGGGGAAGACTTTCCTCCCAACACCTTGCTTCGCATCTCCTGCAACAGGAAGGGGGAGCAGCGAGTACAAGGTTTGAGAACTAGTTTGGGTGTGAGATAATGGAGACAGGATTAGGATCAGTGTGAGAGATGACAGGGGGAAATGCGCTAGGGGCTGGTAATAAATGACAGGGAGGACAGAGGAGGCACACAATTAGCTCTAGAGCCGTGAGCCTCGGGGCTGGTGGGTAACCAGTGAGTCATGTGGCAGTGCTGGCTCATACACAAATTCCACATGCTGGGGAATATTCCGAAGGAAATGTCCTAGCAGTAATTGGAACCCAAGGACTGCAGTGAGAAGGAGAAATCTCCGTAGGAGGCCTCGTTGGCGACTCATCTGCCCACTCTCCCGTCCCCGGGGCCCTGCTGGAGCGGTGGGGGTGAGGTCACTTGTGTGAGTAATTATGTCATTATGCTTTGTAGGTAATAGTGGCATTCGGGGTAATTAGGGATCAACTCCTCTTTCTCTTCAATAAGATATTTTTGCCTTCACTGATGACTCCGTCAACGAAGAGGTGTTTCAGTGGACACAAGCATTGCATTGTGCGGCGCTGTTTTCTCTCTGACTCTTGTTAGGAACACAAGCGCAGCCAGGCCCAGTCTCCCCTGCCGTTCGTGATTCATCTCACCTGTGGTCCCAGAGGCTTTGCATGCCTTTGTACGGCCAGGGCACATTATTTCAGCATCACGTAAGAGGAGAGGGGCAGGAGCAGCCAGCCGACGGCAGAGCGAGGGGAGACACTCGGGGCAGCCCTGGAGTTGAGCAGCTGCAGGCTACTTCGCCTTTTGATCTCGGAGTCTGTAAAGGGAGGGAAGAACATTGAAGGTCCCGTAAGAGAAGCTGGATGTCGTCTTCACGTGCCTGCCTAGCAAAGAACAGGCCAGAGCGAGGGTTCCCCACACAGGCACTGTTGTACCCCTCGCTGCATGTTCCTCTGACTGGCTTCCTTTCTTCAAAGGAGTTCCATGCCATGGTCCCCTTCGGTAAGCACTCAGCCAAATGCAAACCTACACCAGCAACGAGGCTGTTAGAGGTTAGCCAAGGAAGAATGAGCCAGACACGCAGCCATGGCCAGGTCTTAGTTTCAGGCACATCTTTCCTCCAGGCTGTGACCTTTACCGGTTCTTTGTCACTGGCTTTCATTGCACCACTATACCGTAATGAAGAAGAATGGTGTTCATTTTGAAGTAGAGGAAGGTAGAAGTGAAGTCATAAAATTACTCTTCTTTTACTCTGTTTTCTCCTTACACAATCTGATCTCATTTAGTTCATTTTGGTTCTGTCACTGACTAGTTATGTAACTCTAGGCAAGTTAATATGTGATTGACTCCAGTTTCTTAATCTATAAAATAGGGCTAAAATAATAATAATCTACATCATAGGATGTTTAAAATAAGGCTTAATAAGTGCATGAAAAGCACTTAGTTTAGTGGCTGGCACATAGTGAGCACTGATTATTAGCTATAAAAACAATAGTAATCTCAGTTCAGCCTAATGATTATCACTTCCATCCTGATCATTTCCAAATCTACTTCCCTGGTTTGAACTCCATCTTGAGTCGCACTTCTGGATTTACAGTTGCCCCTAAATATGTTGGTTAAAAACATAACGATTCACCAACTGTTTTGAGTGTCTACTGTTGAGATTCAAAGATGTCCAATAAATAGCACTCTCTTTTCCCAGCTTAGCGCCAAACCAATTAAAGACAAGGACAGAAAAAGTAAGGCAGCGGAGACCAAAATATAACTTTGCTGAAAAAAATCTGATAACAAAAGATGAAACTTTATAAGTGGGCTGCAGCCCAGACTTCCCCAGTGGGAGCCGAAAAGGAAGTAGGGAAGCTTTCCTCCTGGCAGATTCTACCCCTGAAAAACTGACAACTTGGAGGAGCAGAGAAAAATGCGTACTTCCTTCCTGGTAGCATTTCCAACCTCCTAAATATCCTGGGTAGAAACATCACAGTCATTTTGACTTATTTCTATTGACCTTCACACATATTTATATATAAACACATCATCAATACTTACACAGTTTTTTTGCTCAAGTAATCTGTTTTCCCACTGCTGCTGCCCCAATTAATACACTCATAATTTCTTCCCTGAACATTGCCATAGGCTCTTGACTTCTTGGCTTCCTAGTCTATCAAAATAGTTTTTCTTCTCCTTTATCACCCAACTTGATCTCTGTCTTACCTACACAACCCACTGATCCTCTACAATCATGATTATGAGCTTTTTCCAGTGGGTACCATGTCTACACTGTGACAAACTTTTCTTAGGATATTTGTGCGATTCTTATCAGTCTCTCCTGGGGGATAATTGTGAACATACCTGGCATGCAGTAGAAACTTTAAAAAAAATGACCTGAATTAGTAGTATACTCAGAGAACGTAGGAGGTGATTCCCATGGTCCTATTCAACTTTTTAAAAATATGTGCAGAGGTGTTGACATTGTGGCATAGTGGGTAAAGCTACCACCTGCAACACTGTTATACCATATAGGTGCCAGTTTGTGTCCTGGTTGCTCCACTTCCGATTCAGTTCCCTGCTGATGGCCTGGGAAAAGCAGTGGATGGCCCAAGTGCTTGGGTCCCTGCACCCGTGTGGGAGATCCGGAAGAAGCTCCTGGCTCCTGGCTTCAGCCTGGCCCAGCCCCGTCATGGCCATCTCAGGAGTGAATCAGTAGATGGAAGACCTCTGTCTTTCTCTGTGTATGTGTCTCCATCTCTTTCTCTCTGTAACTCTGCCTTACAAATAAATAAATCTTCAAAAAAGAAGAAAAAAAAAAAAAAAAAAGAAGGGGCCACACTGCAGTGCTGTAGGGTAAGCGCCTTTGCTTGTGGCACTGGGATCCCATGTGGGCACCAGTTCCTGTCCCAGCTGCTCCTATTCCAATCCAGCTCTCTGCTATGGCCTGGGAAAGCAGTAGAAGGTGGCCCAAGCATGTGCAAGACCCAGAAGAAGCTCCTGGCTCTTGGCTCCTGGCTTCAGATTGGCTTAGCACTGGCCATTGTGGCCATTTGGGGAGTGAACCAGTGGATGGAAGACCTTTCTATCTGTACCTCTCTGTAACTCAGTCTCTCAAATAAATTAAAAAAAAAACTTCACAAATAAATAAATAAATAAAAAAGAAACCACATATGGAGCACCTACTTTTTACATGGCAAGAAGGAATTTTAAGGCCAGCGCCGTGGTTCACTAGGCTAATCCTCTGCCTACGGCATTGGCACCCTGGTTCTAGTCCTGGTTGGGGTGCCGGATTCTGTCCCAGTTGCCCCTCTTCCAGTCCAGCTCTCTGCTGTGGCCCAGGAAGGCAGTGGAGGATGGCCCAAGTGCTTGGGCCCTGCATCTGCATGGGAGACCAGGAGGAAGCACCTGGCTCCTGGCTTCGGATCAGCGCAGCGCACTGGCCGTAGCAGCCATTTGGGGGGTGAACCAATGGAAGGAAGACCTTTCTCTCTGTCTCTCTCTCTCTCACTGTCTAACTCTGCCTGTAAAAAAAAAAAAGAAGAAGAAGAAGAAGAAATTTTATTGTTTTCTTAATTTTGAGCTTCCAAAAGTTGTATTTAATCCTAATATAGACACTTGGAATTAGAATGTAAGGGGAAAATCTATTTACTGAATAAAAGGTGTTCTCAATTTCTGTGTGTGTGTGTGTGTATGTAAAAGTATATATACATATATAATATTTCATTAATCATTGCCTTTCTCCTAGGCATTAGATATACAGTTTGGAGCTTTTCAACAATATCTGGACTGAGATACTGTTGCCAGCAATCATTGTTATAAAGATCAATGGTTCACTCCCCCACCCCGCTTTTCTACTAAGCAGGACCGCCACCAAACACTGCCTCATTGGTCTAGGTACGGTCATATGACCCACACTGAGCCAATCAAAGTCCTTCTTGGGAGTGCAGACTGGGGCTGATGGATTGAGGTCAGTCTGGTGAATCTCCAGAGAGAAAGACATTTTTTTAAATTTAGGAGCTTTGGCATCCGCATCTTGCCATATACACTAGAGTAAGCAAGTACAGAGAGTGTGGTGTAGAAATTAGAGACAAACTCATAGGAATTGAAATTCCTGATTCCACCTGTTTCTGAAGTCAGTATTTTTGATTTCATGAAATATAGTATCTTTTCCATAAATACCCCTTTCAGTTTACTTGAATTGATTTTCTGTTATAGGCAACTAAGAGCTCCCTAACCAAGATAGTCACCAATTTGTCCCTCAATAGATTATCTCTTGTGTGTGTGCTTTAAACCATATATAATGGTTTAAAAATTGTAGTAAAAACACATAACATTAAATTTATAACTTAAGCCATTTTAAGTATACAGTTCAGTAGTGTTAAGTATATTCACATTGTTGCATAACCAATATCCAGAATGTTTTCATCTTGCAAATTAAACAGCCATTCTGTCCGCCTCCATCCTCATCATCCCACCTGGTATCCACCATTCTATTTTCTATTTCTGTGGCTCTGACTACTTTGGATGCCTCATTTTCATAGACTTATACAGAGTCTGGCTTTTTGTGATTGGCTTATGTCACTTAGCATAATGTCCTAAATGTTCACCCATGTTGTAGCATGTGACAGGATTTCCTTCCTTTTTAAAGCCTGAATAATTTTGCATATACTATGCATATGTATTTATGTATATATCACATTTTGTTTATTCAGTAACCTGTCAGTGTACATTTTGGGGTTGCTTCTAGCTCTTGACTATTGTGAACAGTGCTGTTACCAACATGGATGTGAAAATATCTGTGAGACTCTCCTTTTAATTCTTTTGGATATGTATGTAGAAGTAGGATTGCTAGATTATAGAGTAGTTCTATTTTTAATTTTTGAGAACCTCCGATTCTATTTTGATAACAGTTGCCCTGCTTTAGAATCCCATCAACAGTGCATGTGGGTCCCACTTTCTCTATATTTTCGCAAACACTTGTTATTTTCTTGGTTTTGTTTGGCTTTGTTTTTGATAGTAACTATCCTAATGAATGTGAAATGATATCCCATTGTGGTGGTCTTGATTTGCATTTTTCTGATGATTAGTGATGTTGAGCATGTTTTCGTGTGCTTTTTACATTACCTTTGGATAATGCTGGTGCATTATCTTCAGGAAAATGTCTATTCAAGTCCCTTGCTCATTTTAAAATTGGACTGTTTTGCTGAGTGTAGGAGCTCATTATATATTCTGGATATTGAACCTTTATTAGGTATATTGTTTATAAATACATTCTCTCATTCTATAAGTTTTCACATAATTTTAAATTACAAATATAAGCTGGTAAGGATATGATATATTCAGTCAAATTCAGCAAACATGTATGGGGCACTTAGAATGTGCAGGATAATTTCTGCCTAGCTCTGACCTTGATATAGAAAGCAGCTCTTCTTGTATATTCCTTCCTCTATAATTTGAATCCAGTTTTGCCCCAAGAGAGATGATCTTAAACGTCACAATTCAGGGGCTCGCACTGTGGCACAGTGGGTTAAAACCCTGGCCTGAAGCGCCGGCATCCCCTATGGGCACCGGTTTGAGTCCTGGCTGCTCCACTTCTGATCCAGCTCTCTGATATGGCCTGGGAAAGCAATAGAAGATGGCCCAAGTCCTTGGGCCCTGCACCTGCATGGGAGAGCTGAAGGAAGCTCCTGGCTCCTGGCTTCGGATCGGCACAGCTCCGGCCATTGCTGCCATCTGGGGAGTGAACCAGGGGATGGAAGACCTCTCTCTCTGCCTCTACCTCTCTCTGTAACTCTGTCTTTCAAATAAATAAAATGAATCTTGTTTTAAAAAAGGTCAGAATTTGGTCTATGCATTTTCCTGACTCTAGCTCAACCTTAGGTTTTGTGTAGTAGCACACTGTAGGCAAACTAGGGTGGTGGCCCTGTCAGCCAGTTCTCAGCAGAGTGCTGGGAAAGCAGCTCCTTGTAGAGCATTCACATTCATCTGGGGCCAGTATTAGTGGGGTCACAAGTCAGTTCCAGGATTGTTGAATAAAGTCAGAGCCCAGACTTTTAATCTTCAGATTCAAAACCTCAAAGGCAGGTTAGAGCCAAGCCAGTGGGATGGTGGCGGAAAACTTAGGATATAGTATAGCGACTGAATATATCAAATATGTCAAGTAATCACCATTTCTCCGCTGTTACACAAAAGTCGTACCAGGGAGTTAGACAGAGCCTCGGGATCCTAAACACTGCTTTCCAGGAAACCCGTTGGTGAGAAGGTGCCGGAGATGAAGCCTAATCGCCATGGCTGACTTTTGTGACATGGATGTTGTTTTGTGCTTGGCCTGCTCTTAGGTAATGCAGCCTCAGCTGGAATTGTGACTCAGGTCTCAGGGAAGAGGACTCCTGTGGTTTTTGTGCCCTGGTACTGGGACATAACATGTTTCTCAAAGGAACTGGACCTTGATATTCTCTCCCCTTAATAAAGCCATGCACAAAAGCCTGGAGGGACCCACCTGTGACTTTGATATCCCCGGTGGCTTTGGCGATGTCATTTTCGATCATACAGGAGTACGTGTTGTTGACTGTGACGTTGTAGAGCACAGACACAACCTTCATTGTCACATTCTCCGAGTTCAGCTCAAAGCTAGTGTTGGAGACTTCTGAGAAGTTGGCACCCTGGTCCACTTGGGATGCCCAGACCACTGTGGGCTGGGGGAACCAGCGAGGAGCCTCACATCGCAAGCTCTCTGAACTGGCATTATAGTCCACATTTACCTCTGGCATGCTGAAGGCTGCAAGGTCAAAAGTCAAAAGGGCAGATGTCAAGGTCAGACAGATAAGACAAGATAGCATTTGAAGTGCTAGGTCTTAAAAATCACAGTCATTCCCACCATTAGAAGTGACTCAGTACCTCCCTGGGGAGGAATCTGTGTGAAGTCCATTGTGTTGTAGACACAAACAATGATTTGCTTATTGCTATGCATCACAACCCTTTGGCCAGAATCACAAACTCCAAGTATTTAAGTTCTAGGTATATTATTGCTACAACAGATCACTTTCTCTAAGTAAGAGAAGGTCCCATGATCCAAAAAAACCTTATCCCTCAGGGAAATGGAGCATTTTCTTAGGAACCCGTGAAATCTTCCAGATTTTATGTATTTTTCGGCCTGGTGGATAAATTTAGGGTGAAGAGGGAGAAGAAGAAGAAAGAAACAAATGGCATTCTCCTGTCACCCACAGAGATTCCATACATAGAATTTACACAAAGAGATGTAAATTCAGAAAACATGTGTTCAGCTACGTTGGCAAGGAAGGGTGGATTTCATGGTGGAGAGGTATTCATGAGTTCACAGGACAAGACTGCTTTGGCCAGTTCCCTAGGAACTTCTCCTGGAATGGATTACACTGGATTGACTCAGGAGTCTGGAGATTCTGGTTGCAGACTTGGGCCCGGGCCTCCTTGGCATAGAAACGTTCCAGCCCAGATAGGCTTTCCTTACTAGTAGCACCAGGTGCTACCATAAAAGAGACTACATTTATTTCGGTAAAATATCTGTGAAGAACACACACATAAGTTTTGAAGTGGCAATAAACTAGAACAACAGATTTTAAGTCTTAACATGATGGCAGACTACTTTTGGAGTTGAAGTGGATCCTGGGCATAAACAGCAAGATGGCTGCTTACAGAATTGCAAAGGTCTTTGCCTGATACTGGTCTTTCATGAACTCAACATATTTCATTAGCAACTCCTGCTCTTTCGCCTCAAATATCTTTCGGTACGTTCTTTCCCTTCCCTTGAAAGGAACTCACCTCCAGTTTTATACTCAAGGTTGGCATTCCCTTTGCCTTTAGAAGTGATGATGTAACACTTGTAGGTGCCAGCATCTGTGAGTTGCACATTTTTCAGCCTCAAAGAGGCATTGCCAACTATCACTTGATCTGTAAACACTGCTGTCCGGCCTCGGAACATCTCATCCTGGTCTGACAGGTCATCTTTGCCTTCTTTGAACTCATGGACCAAGCCTACAACACCTTCCTTCAGCCACTGGATCACAATATCAGAAAGTCTGATGTCGGGTTCAAAAGTACAGCTCAGGATTCCATCCTCACCAATGTTCCCGGCCGAGGTGAGAGTAGTGACTGTGATGGAGTGTCTCCCTGAAATTCAAGAAGCAAGAGTCAATGCCAAGGGCAGATTTGGGACTTCTACAACCAAACCATTCATTGGTAAAAGCCAAATGGAGACTTTTAGGATAAATTAGAAACAGAAGCACAGGTGAGGCATTTCAAAAAAGACAACAAGAATTGAAGAGAAGGAAGACAACATCGTGTTATCTACATTGATCTGCCCTTCACCTTTGCTTTGGTGAGACCAAGAAACCTAAACCTTGAGGTTGAAAGATGAGAATTCAAATCTTGGCTTTGTCACTTTATAGCTATGTCATCCTGCATAAGTCGTGTTACCTTTCTGGGCTTCAGAAAAATAGAGGCAAAAATATCTGTCTTACCTACCTGAAGGGGCTCTTGTGAGGGGTAAGTCAAGTGGAAGTGAACTTGACTTGCAAACTGTAATTACACATGTAAGTTATTGTTAGTCTTACTTAACCAGAAGTGGCACAGAAGTGAAACCGCATGTTAACTGAATGAAGCTAGTAACTATGCAGGATGTTAAATTATAAATGTTGCTACTTTTTTTCTCCACTTGAATGATGAAGAAAATAAGGCATGGAGAATACCAGGAATTTGCTCAAGGTTACAATTCTAGCTATGGCATAGTGGAGAATAGCATGAATTTTGTTGATTTTTGCTCACGGTAGAGGCTACACCCTCCTTTCTGAACATATTACCAGGAGAAATATTAATTATGGGACCAGCTGTACACAACTGCATTTTCTTCACTTTCCTGGGTTATAGCCCAGTCAGGGAAAGATCCACCAGCTGTTCTTTGTGCACTGGAGGCGGATCAGGACGCCTTTAATTTGCTGAGTATTCCTGAGAGACTTCTTCTGTGCTCTGGATGTGAAGCTAAGGAGAGGATGGCCATGGAGTGGTGGAGCAGACAAAGCGAAGTGTGGGAGAGAGATCATGAAAGAGGAAGATGGGGCGAGTTCTCCACGCCAAGAGCTGGCTTGGATCCCGAGTGTGCTCAGATCTAGTTCTTGTCTCACTCTGCATGTTCTTTAAGCAAACACCTAACATTAAAATGGCCTGCACGTCGGTGCCACGGCTCACTAGGCTAATCCTCCGCCTGCGGCGCTGGAACCCCAGGTTCTAGTCCTGGTTGGGGCGCCAGATTCTGCCCGGTTGCTCCTCTTCCAGTCCAGCTCTCTGCTGTGGCCCGGGAGTGCAGTGGAGGATGGCCCAAGTGCTTGGGCCCTGCACCCACATGGGAGACCAGGAGAAGCACCTGGTTCCTGGCTTCAGATTAGCGCAGCATGCTGGCCATAGCGGCCATTTGGGGGTGAACCAGCGGAAGGAAGACCTTTCTCTCTGTCTCTCTCACTAACTCTGCCTGTCAAAAAAATAAAAATAAATAAATAAATTAAAAAATTAAAATGGCCTGCACAAGCCCCTCTGCCTTATAGACGTAAAAGCCCAGCATGATGTGTCCTGAGCACTTCTCAGTTTCCTTATTGGTATTCCTGTCTTTCACCTTTGCCTCCATCGGTCCCCTTTTCACGCATTAATCTGACAGGTAGACCTTATTACAGTGCATTCATAACATGTCTGTTCTCTAATGGCCAATCTTCCATGGTTCTTCAGGGCTGTGAGATGACTTTCCCATTTGCTAGCGTGGTCATCAGAACCAAACACCGCCTACCATGCAGTAAATGCTCCACGGGTACTTGCTGCTACCGTGGCAGCCTTGTTTCCCACTTGATCCTTTCATAATCCATTCTGTCTGTTTCTAGCAAATGATGTGTTGATTTTCTGCCCTTGATAATCTGTCATCTCTCTAAACAAAGCAAACATTTTCTTTCCAGATGTCAGAAATAAACATTATGAATGTAGGGATGTCCTTGGCTTTTCTCTTCTTCCAGCCCATTAGATTTGGAATTGTTTAGTTGCCTGCAAAATCTTCATAAAGTAGATGAGGGTAATGATTGGGCGACTGAATTGTAAAAGCTAAGCTAGATTTATTTTCACTAGAAAGAACAGAGGGGTTTTGACGGGAGAAAAATTAAAGCAGCAAAAGAAGCAGAGGAAGCAAAAACATGTGCATAGATCGGGGTGGGAAGATGTTTTGGAGGCTTGAGAAAGTGGGACGAGAGACTTCGGGAGCTGCTGCCATGCATGGCCATTCACGTGGGAAATTGAGAGAGAAATTATGAGAGGACAGTTTGAAGTTTGTGCTGCCTAATATGAATGTACTACACCCCCATCTCCTGTCCAGGCGTCTTCTTGAACAATGCTTTAAGGATTCAGTTTGCATTTCAATGATTTTCATTTGACAGACCCATATCCAGGGCCTCCCCGGCTGGCATGAGTCATTCAAGTACGCTCCCCGCTCATCTTGCATCAACATTTCATAGTGCCCTCCTCTCCTGTCTCCAAATTCTACTTAGATTTGAGTCTGCTCAGATGGCAGCCCTCCCAAGAAATCTTCTTTTAATCTGCCAAAAAAAAATTTTGTAGATTCTCTCTTTATTCTTCTTCAACACTTTCTTTGGCCTTAATTATAGCAGCTGTCTCCCTCTACCTTGCCTCTAGTCCAGATCTGGCAGTAATTTGCGAGTTTTTCAAGGGCAGAGATTGTCTTAATCATACCTTAAGTCTTACAGTGGCAAGTGCTATGTTCCTGTAGGAAAAACACGATTTACTGAGTGCATGAATAAATGGAGAAATGGAAATCAGGAAAGTCAAAGCACTGTTTGAGATAACCTATTCAAAATGGTTGTAGGAGTAAGGAACATTTGGCAGAATTACCACATCTAAATTTTGGAGAAATGAGAGCCAGTGAAAAAGAAGGCAATAAAAATACACAGAGATTCTCAATAAAATCATGGAGAAAATGTAACTACATTAGAGCAAGAGTAGACTTGATTATAGTTTATAAAGTGCCATTGAAGTTGAATTGAGAAATTACTTTTCAGAAAAAAATACATGATTAGCATAATATATAGAGAGAATGAAATGGTAATGACATATTTTAGTTCAGTAATTGTGTCACTGAGATAATTTGAAAGTGTTGGCCTTGAGCCCATAGGTAGGGAATCCATTGAAATATCTCCTAGAGACCTTAATGGTTAAAAGCAGGCAGCTGTGGAGTGCCCCAGGGACCTGCTGCAGGTTCTAATCATTTAAGGTTGCATTGATGATGTGGCAGATGGAATGAGTGTAATGTCAATTAAATCCTCCTCCCTCCACATATCAAGTACGGAGGAGTAATAAAAGCCAGGGAGATCTGAGACCATGAGTACCTTGCCATTGCTCTGCAACCAGAACATAGTCAGTCAATACTCATTTGTTAAGTGAATCAGTGAGAATTAAAAGTGGCAAAATGTAATTTAATTTACAAGCAACAACATGCAACTATTATTTCTCACAGCAATAACGTTGGAGCTGGCGTTGTAGTGCACGGGGTTAAACCATTGCCTGTGACACTAGCATCCCATATTGCAGCACTGGTTTGAGTCCTGGCTGCTCTGCTTCCGATCCAGCTCCCTGCTAATGTGGGAAAGAAGCAGAAGATGACCCAAGTGCTTGGGCTGCTGTCACCCACGTGGGAAGCCTGGATGGACTTCCTGGCTCCTGGCATAGGCCAATGCCATCCTCAACCAGACATTGTGGCCATTTGATGAGTGAATCAGTGAGTGAAAGATCTCTCTCTCTCTCTCTTCTCAACTCTGCCTTTTAAATAAATAAAATAAATCTTTAACAACAAAAGAATAAATCTATATTCCAACCTGCAAACAAATGTTGGCTCAAAGAGCATTATAGAGTCTGGCCTGAGAGGAATCCAGACCAGCTCACCCCCAGAGCCTCTTGTGTGGTCTGATGGGCCTGAGCACGAAAGGAGCCCGTGCAGATGGGTTACAGGCAGCCATCAGTTGATCCGGGATTCTATGAGACAGCCACAGATTTTAAGTGCTTCGTTGGCCTCTAAGGATGACCACAGTTCTGGTGTCTGTGCGTGAAGAAAGTGGGGCGGGGGTGTCAAAGGGGAGCAAGTTGAACTCAGAGCAGCTCTGCTTTCACACGCAGTGCGTGCTATTCGATTGGCCGTCAGTAGTAGAAATGGGACTCTCTTGGAAACTGGGGTGCAGATGACACAAAGCAAGGATTCTTTGCAGGAATTACAGCTCAGTTCTGGAAAAGGAGCTTTCCTTTGAAATGACTCAGACCTGTACATTCCAGTCCCACAGAGAGCACCCTAGATGCCTTCAGTGTGGCACTCCGCATCTGCTGAAACCCAGCTGTCCAGATGTGCCCACAGGTGGAAACACAAGGCTTAAGCCGGTACCCATGTGGCCTGGATGGCACCTGTGGGCACCACTCTTGCCAAAGAAGAGGGTGGGGCTGGGAGTAGCCCTACCTCCATGTTGGAAGAAATCGGAAAGAAGGCAAACCGGGTCAGATAGAGGAGCAACGTAAGGAAGCAGCAGGGCACAGTGTTCGAGCACATGGCACAGGTGTCGGTGTCAGGCTGTCCAGGCCCAAGGCCCAGCTCTGCTGCTTACTGGCCATGTGACCCTGGTCAAGTTGCTGACACTTTTATTCTCTAATTTTTTCATCTGTAAAATAAGAATGTTCCCTTAGAGGGTCCCTGAAAGGACTAAATCATTCAGTGCTGGTGAAGTGTTAATGAAGTACCTAATGATCTATGTGAAACCTTAAATCAGTGTTATTTGTAACCATTATTGATTAGAATCATTTGGAACACTTGTCGATCAGAGCCCCAGGAAGTAAGGAAAGGAGCGTATTATTAAGTGCTTTCCCAATGGTGACTCATTTCAAACCATGAGGGGTAAGACCCAATGTACTCACTTTATGAATGAGGAAAAAGAGGTTGGTTTGCCTAACGCCCTGTATCTAGCAAGTAGTGGAGCCAGGATCACACCAGCCTTGTCAGCACTAAGCCTATGCTCTTTTATCACATTTTGCTGACTCTTGGGGCTAGATTGAGATATGTAGTCAGTCCACTTCATTTAAAAATAAAATCAATTACACACTAGCACATAGTGTAAGGTCAATAGCAGTTACTTTTCTCAAATGACTACATTTGTTTATTTGTTTGTAATATCAATGCTTTTCAAACAGTCTGAGCAATGCTCCTGTTTTGGTGTCATAAGCACATTCAGGCTTGTCCGGTGTCCAGATGGAGAGGATTAGGGGACAGTGCCCTGTGGCTTCCTGCCCTGAACTCCCTGCCTTCAGAGGAGACCAGGACATCGTGCAGCTCCCAGGGGTGCAATATTATTCCATGAATGATACCAAAGGACACCCAGGAAGTGTCAGACCTGAGACTGGAGTGTCTCTGATCCTTCAGGTCTTCCACGCTACAGAGCTGTTCAGAGTCTCCCAGGGAGTGGCCTAAGCCCGTCGGGGGTCTTTCTGCTACATCTTCCTTCTCAAGGGATCATCCACAACGGCTATCCTCTAACAAGGGGCCAGGGGAGCCCCCAACCTCTCTTCTGAACAATTAATTTTGAATGCATCTCATGTTCTATGGGGTCCATATTTGGAATTGAATGGCTATGAGAGGTAGCAAATATAATATTAAGAGAATCATGAAGAAAATACCTTTTTTTCTGTATTTGGAAATATTTTCAACACTTTATAAGCTGTGGTCTCAGGAATAATGCCTGCAGGGCAAACCAGGGAACACTGTTCTCAGCCATGACTCCGAGTGAATATTATCTTGGTATAGGGAGTGTAGGTTCTAGAAACAAATTCCTAGGACTCGAGGCACAATCATGCTTGCTTGCTGTGTTTGACTTTACACAAGTGTATCACCCAGGCACAGTAACACTATCTACCTCCTATTTGTTGTGCATAGTGAATGGTGTATATGCATATAATATATGCAGTCACAGAACAGTGAGGTACGTGAAGAGAGAATTCAGAAGGTATCATCATTATCACCATCACTTAAATGATACTTGCTTAATTTCAATGTTTTGTATATTAAACCAGCTAACATTTTATTGAATTTAAGTGTGATAATTGCTCTCTTGTAAAGGTTTTGATCCTTCAATAGAGGCAATTAAAATATCCAACTAAGTGGTATTAAATTAATAAACAGCCCATTTTATCCAAAATAAATAGCTTTCACCCTGTGAAACGGGAAGGAGGCAGAATTGCTCTTTGTTGGTGATAATGTTTTAAATCATTGATAGTTCTGTGTTGAGTAGGTTGTAACTGCATTCTATTTATTCACAACTCCATGCATCCCTCCATTTGTTCTTTGAAAAACACTTAACGAGTGCCCTCTGCATTGGAGGAAGTGAGCTCAGGACTTGAGGTCACTAGCATTACTTGAGGTTGCTATAGCAACAGGAAAAGGTGTAAGTAACACAGCGAAGCTGTTACAATGTGAAAATTCCTGCCAGGGTAGTCAAGGCTACTAACAATCAAAAGAGAAACAACTTTTTCTAAGGATTCTGATCTCAAGTCTGTTAGCCCTAGGCCCAAAAAGGTTAGCCATCAAGATTTGGATTAAAGGTCAAAACGAGGACATAATAATTCAGGGTGATGTATGATAAGGAAGAGATTAAATTATAGTTGAGAAAGAGTTAAACCTTAGAGAGGAAAGTATCAAAATGTGCCTTAGCATTAATATTTTTTTTAAAGATTTATTTATTTATTTGAGAGGCAGAGTTAGAGAGAAAGAGGTCTTTGATCCATTGGTTCACTCCTCAAATGGCTACAAGGGCCAGAGCTGGGCCAATCCAAAGCCAGGAGACTCTTCTGGATTACCCACGTGGGTACATGGGCCCAAGGACTTGGGCCATCTTCCACTGCTTTCCCAGATGCATTAGCAGAGAGCTGGATTGGAACTGGAGCAGCCAGGACTCGAACTGGCGCCTATATGGGATGCCAGCTCTGCAGATGGTGGCTTAACTCACTGCACCACAGTGCCAGTCCCAGAATTAATATCTTTAAAAGTTATTCCAAAACACTTGTATTCTTGGTCAATATTTTATTTTCTTATAAAAATACATATTTGTACATGCACAAATATGTTTCTGAATGTGTCTTTATATATGCCCGTACTAAAGTACAACATACATCCATAAAAATCCACTCATGCTAACTGTACAACCTGAAGAGTTCGCATAACTTCACCCCATGAAGCCACAACCTACAGCAAGAAACGGAACAGTCCCTCCCTCCGAGTTCCCTCATCCCTTCCTCATTGCTACCCCTCACCCTTCCCCAGGGATCATAACCATTATTCTACCTTTTAACAACACAGGTTTATTGGCATATTTTTAAAAATTCTGATTTATTTATTTATTTGAAAGGCAGAGAGAGAGAGAGAGAGAGAGAGAGATCTTTTATCTGCTGGTTCACTTCCCAAATAACTGCAATAGCCCGGGCTGGGCCAGGCTGAGGCCAGGAGCCAGGAATCCAATCTGGGTTTCCCAAGTGGGTGGCAGGGACCCAAGTGCTTGGTCCATCATTGTTGCCTCCCAGGATGTGTATTAGCAGGAAGCTGGAACTGGGAATGGAGCCAGGACTTGAACCCAGGTACTCCAATATGAGATGCAGGCATCCCAAGCAGTGCCTTAACTAACAGGTCAAGCACCTGTCCCCATTCACTTGTTTTTAAGTTGTATATACGTGGTCTCATGCAGAATTTACTCTTTTGTGCTGGCTTTGTCCCTCAACCTTGTGTTTCTAATAGGAAAATGTACTTAGTTGAGGTCAGCGTTGCAGCACAGCAGGTTAAGCCACCACCTGGGAAGCTGGCATCTCATATGAGCACCAGTTCAAATCCCGGCTGCTCCACTTCTGATCTAGCTCCCTTCTAATGAGCGTGGGAGGGCAGTGAATAATGGCCCTAGTGCTTGGCCCCTGTCACTCGTATAAGAGACCCAGATGAAGTTCTAGATTCCTGGCTCTGGCCTGGCCCAGCCCCGATAGTTACAGTCATCTGGGAGTGAACCAGAAGATGGGGAGCTCGCTTGCTCGCTCGCTCTCTCTCTCTTGCTCTCTTTCTGTAACTATGCCTTTCAAATAAATAAATAAATCTTTAAAAAGAATGTACTCAGTCTCCTCAGTCAGCAGGAACTAGAAACCACCGGATTCCACACCTTCCAGTGCTTGGGAGGACACGGAGTCTCTCACGCACTTCCGCTGAGGCGCAAACGCTAAGTTACTCTGGGACACTGAATGGCAGTGTCTCCTGAAAGCTAGCTATTGGCAGCCTGGCCAGACACTCCTTTGTGAAGTACGTGTTTAAGGTAAGATATTAGAAAAGAATTAAAAGACAGCCAAACAAAGCAGAAAGAGGGAACATCAATGAAGATAAAAGAATTAGTAAAAGGAAAGCAAATGAAAGAAAGTAGAAATAAACCGAAAGTACCGTAGGAGGGTACTTCAAAAACTGAGAGGAGGGGGTGAGCATTTGGTATGGTCGTGAAGATTCCTGAGCCCATATTGGAGTGCCTGGTTCAAGTTCTGGCTCTCTTCCCGATCCCAGCTTCCTGCTCATGCAGACCTGAGAGGGAGTGGTGTTGGCTTAAGTTCCTGCCACCCACAGGAGAGACCTAGACTGAGTTGCCATCTTGTGGCTTAGGCCTGGCCCAGCCCCAGCCATTGGGGTCATTAGGTCAGTAAGCCAGAGGATGGCAGACTTCTCTGTCTGTCTCTCTTTCTCTGCCTCTCAAATGGAAAAAAAAAACTGTGGAAAAAAGGAATTGAAAGACAAGTTTGGTGCAGAACTTTGAAATTCATGCAGTTTCTTCATAATACACATTTTCAGTAACTTTTTGAAGACCCCATGTATGGATGGCTTTAAAATGTTTTGCACCAAAATAAAATTATCTTTGAAGCAATGTTTCATTTATGTATTTGAGAAACAGAGAAAGAGAGTCCACTGGTTTACTCCCCAAATGCTCACAAAGGCTGGGGGACAGAAGCCAGGTCTCCCTCATGGGTGGCAAGAACCCACCTACTTGAGGCCATCACCACTGTTAGGGTTTGCATTAGCTGGAAGCTAGAATCAGAAGACAGAGCCTGGTATTGAACCCAGGTACTCTGATGTAGGACGTGGGCATCCTAACTGGCATTTTAACCACTAGGCCAAATGTCCTCCCATCTTTCCTTTTTTTTTTAACGATTTATTTATTTATTTGAAAGTCAGAGTTACACAGAGAGAGAAGGAGAGGCAGAGAGAAAGAGACAGAGAGACAGAGACAGAGAGGTCTTCCATCCGGTGGTTCACTCCCCAATTGGCCACTATGGCCAGAGCTGCACCTATCTGAAGCCAGAAGCCAGGAACTTCTTCTGGGTCTCTCATGTAGGTGCAGGGGCCCAAGGAGTTGGGCTATCTTCTATTGCTTTTCCAGGCCATAGCAGAGAGCTGGATTGAAAGTGGAGCAGCCGGGACATGGACTGGCGCCCATATGGGATGCTGGCACTGCAGGTGGCAGCTTTACCTGCTACGCCACAGTGCCAGCCCTGTCTGCCCCTATCTTTTAATCCCACTTTTTCACAAACAGTTTAAAGTACTCTCATAAAACTAATACTATCTGCAGCCTTGTTAAAATGACTTTAAGGAGGGGCAAGATTAGAAATTAGAGGAGCTAAAATGGCAAATGAAAATAAAATTAATTATAAAAGGCTATTATAGTGAATTTGGAATTCATCATAATTCATTTGGAATTTATAATTCTTTGAGAATTATAAAAGGCTATTAGAATTCACTCTAGTGAAGCTGGAAACAAACTCATGTACGAATACTTGATTCATGACAATGATGGCTCAGGGACAGAAGTGGGATGGGGGTGGGGAGTGTTTTTTTTTTTTGTAATTTTTATTCAATGAATGCATTTTTACATAGATACAACTTTAGGAATATAGTGGTTCTTTCCCCCATACCACCACCGCCCCCCCCCCCAGCTCCCATCCCACCTCCCTCTCCCTCTCCCTCTCCTATCTCCTTCATTATGGTTCATTTTTAGTATGACTTTATACACAGAGGACCAACTCCATGCTAATCATAGACTTCAACAATTTGCACCCATGCACACACACAGCATATAGAGTACAATTTGGGGAGAGAATTTGCAGTCGATTCTCATATTACAATTCAATAGGGACAGAGGTCCTACATGGGGAGCAAGTGCACAGTGACTACTGTTGTTCCTTTAACAATTAACACTCCTTTTTATGACATCAGTGATCATCCGAGGCTCTTGCCATGGGCTGCCAAGGCTATGGGAGCCTTTTGTGACCATAGACTCCATCAGTATTTGGACACAACCATAAGCAAAGTGAATGTTCTCTCCTCCCTTCAGAGAAGAGTGTCTCCTTTGATGACCCTTTCTTTCCTCTGAGATCTCACAGAGATCCTCCATGTAGGATATTTTTTTTTTTTTTTGTCACAGAGTCTTGGCTTTCCATGCCTGAAATGCTCTTTCAGGCCTTTCAGTCTGACCAGGAAGCCTTGAGGGTTGATTCTGAGGTCAGAGTGTTATTTACCGCAAATGTCATTCTAGGAGTGCTGTGTGGACTGCTTCTGACGTTGGTCCTTCTTTCCTTTTTAATTCTATTATTTTTACTGGGTACTTGACATTATTTATATCATCGCTTTTAAACTTAGACTGAGCTATCTGTTGCCTTTAACATTTAAGATGATCATTTTAACAGTGAAGATGGCATCTATACCACCGATGCTTATGGGTCTGGAGCCCCGTGACTAGTTCCTAGGCTGTGTCCTTAGAGGTGAGTCTGCATGACTGTATGCAGTACTAGACTGTTTTACAGTTATAGACTACCTCCTCCATCTCTTATTCCCCCTCTTACTTTTAACTGGGATCTTTTTCCAATTGCCTTAAAGTACATATAATTAACTCTGTGTTACATAGAGAGTTCAGCATATAGTATGAAAAAGAGAAATGAAAGAGAATGAAAGAAAACAGAGAAAAAGAAAACAAAAAGGATACACGTAGTAAAAAGTAACAATGGTAAACTGTCCCTCCACAATCAGGTCACAATCAGGTAAAGGACTCTTGAAGACACTGATTCTTTTTTTTTTTTTTTTTTTTTTTTTTTTTTTTTTTTTTGACAGGCAGAGTGGACAGTGAGAGAGAGACAGAGAGAAAGGTCTTCCTTTGCAGTTGGTTCACCCTCCAATGGCTGCCGAGGCCTGGCGTGCTGCGGCCGGTGCACCACGCTGATCCGATGGCAGGAGCCAGGTACTTCTCCTGGTCTCCCATGGGGTGCAGGGCCCAAGCACTTGGGCCATCCTCCACTGCACTCCCTGGCCACAGCAGAGAGCTAGCCTGGAAGAGGGGCAACTGGGACAGAATCTGGCGCCCTGACCGGGACTAGAACCTGGTGTGCTGGCACCGCAAGGTGGAGGATCAGCCTAGTGAGCCACGGCGCCGGCCTGAAGACATTGATTCTAAAAGTGACAATTTCACTTCTATAGCTTTCATTTTAGGTGCACTATTAATTCTCCCAAATCAGGGAGAACATATGGTGTTTGTCTCTTTGGGTCTGGGTTATTTTACTAAGTATGAGGTTTTCCAGCTTGCTCCATTTTGTTGCAAAGGACTGGATTTCATCCTTTTTTACTGCTGTGTGGTATTTCGTAGTGTACATATCCCACAATTTCTTTTTCCAGTCTTTGGTTGATGGACATTCAGGTTGCTTCCATGTCTTAGCTATTGTGAATTGAGCTGCAATAAACATGGAGGTGCAGATAGTTCTTTTGTTTACTGATTTCATTTCCCTTGGGTAAATTCCCAGTAGTGGGATGGCTGGATTCAGATTTCTGGGTCTCTCCATACTGTTTTCCACAGTGGCTTTACCAGTTTACATTCCCACCAAAGTGGGTTAGGGTGCCCTTTTCCCCACATCCTCTCCAGCATTTGATATCCACTTGTAAAGTATGAAGCGAGACCCCTACCTTGCACCGTATACAAAAATCCACTCAAAATGGATTAAAGATCTAAATCTATGCCACAACACCATCAAATTAATCGAGAGCATAGGGGAAACCCTTCAAGACATTGGCACAGACAAAGAATTCCTGGAAAAGACCTCAGGGGCACAGGCAGTCAAAGTCAAGATGAATTGGGATTTCCTCAAATTGAGAAGTTTCTGCACAGCAAAAGAAACAGTCAGGAAAGTGAAGAGGCAACGGACAGAATGGGAGAAATTATTTGCAAACTACACAACTGATAAAGGATTAATAAAGGACTAATAAAGGATTAATAACCAGAATCTATGAAGTGATCAAGAAACTCCACAGTAACAAAACAAACAACCCAATAAAAAGATGGGCCAAGGACCTTAACAGGCATTTTTCAAAAGAGGAAATCCAAATAGCCAACAGACACATGAGAAAATGCTCAGGATCAGCCATCAGGGAAATGCAAATCAAAACCACAATGAAGTTTCACCTCTCCCCAGTTAGAGTGGCCCTCAAACAGAAATCAACAAACAACAAATGCTGGGGAGTGTTTTTAAAAAATGGAGCTGGGTCTACTGGACAGCCACACAGAAAGAACAAATCTTGACCCTTGTACCATGCATAAAATTAAATTTTAGAACATTTGTGTACATAAACATGAGAGGTTACACAGCAAAGCTTCTCCAAGGCAACCTAGAACATCCTTATGACCTGGGCTAGGCAAAGATTTCTTAAGGAAAAGTTCCAAGTATAAGGGAAAGGATTGCTACTTTGGACTATGTTAAAATTAAGAACTTCTGATTCCTGAAAGAAATCAAGAGAGTGAAAAGGCAAGAGAGAGTAGATCTGGTGATACATATAACCAAGTTTAAGCCAGAATATATAAAGAATTTCCATGAATCAAGAGGAAAACGACAGATACAGGCACACCTTATTTTATCATGCTTTTCACATATTGCGTTTGGTTTTTTTTTTCTTTTTTTATTTTTTATTTTTTTTATTTTTTGACAGGCAGAGTGGACAGTGAGAGAGAGAGACAGAGAGAAAGGTCTTCTCTTGCCGTTGGTTCACCCTCCAATGGCCGCCGCGGCCGCCGCGCTGCGGCCGGCGCACCACGCTGATCCGATGGCAGGAGCCAGGAGCCAGGTGCTTTTCCTGGTCTCCCATGGGGTGCAGGGCCCAAACACCTGGGCCATCCTCCACTGCACTCCCGGGCCACAGCAGAGAGCTGGCCTGGAAGAGGGGCAACCGGGACAGAATCCGGTGCCCCGACCAGGACTAGAACCCGGTGTGCCGGCGCCGCTAGGCGGAGGATTAGCCTAGTGAGCCGCAGCGCCGGCCCGGTTTTTTTTTTTCTAATTGAAGATTTGTGGAGCAGATAAGTAGATTTCCCATGTAGGTGAAAGAAGGAGATACCATCCAGGACTTTCATAGCAGGAGAGGAGGTCAGTGCCTGGCTTCACAGCTGCAAAGGCTGACCTTCCCGCCAGGAGCTAAGGCATCTGGTCACTTCAGGTTGAAGTAATAATCATTTACCATTCCCCAAACCCTACGGCCCTACTCTACCTGTGCTTTATAGAGGGGGGACAAAAGCTGGGTGACAGCACATCTGTTTACAGTATGGTTCACAGGGTATTTTCAACCCACTGTTGAGACCCAACACGCAAGACAACAAAGACTCCTTTCCAGATGTTACTGCCCACGGACAAGGCACCTGGTCACCTAAGAGCACCGAGGCCGTACAAGGAAGCTAACACAGCATCCATTGTGCTGCAGCCCATGGACCAAGAATTTCCACTTTCAAGTCACATTAGTTAAGAAAGGCATTCCCAAGGCCATAGTTGCTCTAGACAGTTATTCCTTTGATGGGTCTGAGCAAAGCAAATTTAAAGCCTTCTGAAAAGCATTCACCATTCCAGATGTCTTTAAGAGCATCTGTGATTCGTGGGAGGAGGTCAAATACCAATGCCAACAGGAGTTTGGGAGCAATTGAACCCAGAGGTCACGAATGACTTTGATGGGCTCCAGGTTTCAGTGGAGGAAGCAGCAACAGACGTCATTGTAACAGATCTGGAATTAGAAGTGGCACCTGGAGATAGGGCTGCATTGCCACAATCTCACAATACATCGCATGATAAATCATTGTAAGATGAGACGTTATTTCCTATGAATGAGCAAGGATAGTGGTTTCTTGAGATGGAACCTGCTCCTGGTGAGGATGCTGGGAACATTGTTGAAATGACAACAAAGGATTTAGAATATTACATAAACTCAGTTAATAAGGCAGTGGTAGGGTTTGAAAGAATCGACTCCAATTAAACTGTTATCAAACAGCATCAGAAATACACAGAAATCTCCATAAAAGGAGGAGTCAGTGGGTACAGCAAGCTTCATTCTTGCCTTGCTTTAAGAAACTGCCACAGGGGACCGGTGTTGTGGCATAGTGGTTAAGCCGCAGCCTGTGGTGCCCGCATCCCAGTGGTTAAGCCGCAGCCTGTGGTGCCCGCATCCCATCTGAGCATCAGTTTGGATTCAGACTGCTCCACTTCAGATCTGGCTCCCTGCTAATGCATCTGGGAAGGCAGTGGGAGACGGCCCAAGCGCTTGTGCAACTGCCACTGACATGGCATGGGGTTACTGGCTTCTGGCTTGGGTTTGGCCTAGCCCTGGCCATTGCAACGATTTGGGGAATGAACCAGCTGATGGAAGCTATCTCTCTCTCTCTCTCTCTCTCTCTCTCTCTCTGTCTCTTCTTCTCTCTCTTTAACTCACTTTCAAATAAATAGTCTTTAAAAAAGAAAGAAGAATGGACAAAAGATAAAATATTTACTTGATAAAGAAAGTGAGAAAGGGTGTTAATGCCTTGTCTAGGCCAACACACGTGTAGCAAGTCTCCTTGGCTTAAGCCTTGTGATCACTTTGTAGTGGCAGCACATCTGTGCTGGGAGACAGGGACAGAATACAGGAGGCCAGGACTATGAAACTGATGTTAGGGAGGGAAAACTTTGGTCACAGACTGAGTTAAAGTAGAGGCTGCAGGTGGTTGATGGGAAATAGAGCAAACAATCTGCCTCAGAGAAGACAGCCGCTGGCCTAATGCAGTGTCACAGCTAAGGTGGCATCCATAATAGATGTGACGCTTCAGAGAAATGGGCTGCACAGAAGAGGAAGGGGCAGGCTCTTCCTGCCGCGGGTGTCGCTTCACTGCATTCGGAAGCCAGCCATCCACGCCATGATGGCATCTGCTTCCTGCACGGTACAGTGGGCTCTTTGCCTAGGACACGTGTGTGCAAAGACTTGCGATTCTTCAGCACGCCGCTCAGAGCTTCAAGCAAGGAAGTCACACACCCAGGTCAACCACTGGGAGAATGGCTCAGATGAGCACTTTCTTGGGAGCCCAATGCCACCTTCAGCCCTGCCAGGCAGATTGACTGCTGATCAACATCTGCAGTGAGGGAACCTGGGCCGACACCGTGGCACAGTGGGTTAAGCTGCTACCTGCAATCCCAGCATTCCATATAGGTGTCAGTTCAAGTGTCTGCTGCTCCACTTCCGATCCAGCTCTCTGCTAATGCGCCTCAGAAAGCAGCAGAGGATGGCCCGTGTCTTTAGGCTCCTGCACCCAAGTGGGTGACCTGGCTCCAGTTTCAGGCTCCCAGCCCCAGTCATTGCAGCCATTTGGAGAATAAACCAGCAGACAGATTCTCTCTCTCTCTCTCTCTCTCTCTCTCTCTATCTCTCTCTCTCTCTCTCTCTTTCTGTGTGTGTGTGTCTCCACCTCTCTCTATATATAACTCTGCCTTTCAATTAAATTGATAAATCTTTTTAAAAATTAAATTATGGAACCAAGGCCCAAAGAGTTAAATGACTAAGGTGAAGAGAGTGCAGTAAATAGAAGAACAAGTGCTCAACTCTGCAGTTCTGTGGGTTCGAGTCCTGTGCTCTTTCTGTATTCCACATCAATCGATTGACAGGTTCAATGGTGAGGGGAGAATGGATCATGTAATATAAAAAAAAAAACCACATACCTGAAATTCCAAAGCCAATGATGAGTGCGATTGCTCCAGCCAGAATAATGATGATGCTAATAATGCTATGGAAAGAGAGAGAGAAACAGCAAATTACTTCTTTGTTCCATTTGGCACACTGCGACCTGGGCGCACGTCCACTGCGCAGGAAGATGTGCCACACAGGGCAGCTCAGCTTTCCTTGCCACAGAAGCTCCTTCTGGGATACGTTCCTCAGAAAGGAACCTCCACAGCTCATCCCCATCTCGCTGGGGCGTTGGGGTAGGTTAAAGGAGTGGCCCTTTTATTCGGTACTTACTTATTTTCTTTCTTATTTCTGATGCTTATTCTTACTTTCTTCTTTCCAGATCAGGGAAGACCATGCACAACGACTGATGAGAACATCTCTGCAGAGCCAGGTGCTATGGGGTGGGGTTGGGAGGTGGGTAATGGTCCATACCCAGGCTATCCCGGCATTCGTGTCCAAATCAAACTTATTCAAGAGGCTAGCGGCATGGGGGAGGGGCATTGGCCATCTTTGTCTCAGAAAAAAATTCTCTTCCCCTTGCCAGTTAGCAAGAACGTGTTGTAAGTTGGAAAGGGGAGTTGGAGTAGGCGAAGGTTAGGAAGACAATGGGCACAGTGTCAGGCAGATCCCCAAGGTTCACTTGGACCTGGGTGGGCAGCGATCCTTTTGATCTAAGACTTGACTGTTTACAGTGGGCGATCACAGTTCGTGGGTAGGCGTGGAATGAGTGGTTCAGCGGTTCCTTTGGCGTTAAAGTCAACGACGGCAAATTCCTTCCTTGCGTGATTCTAGCCATTTCCTTGCGGTCAGTCCCTGGAATCCCTCAGCACGCACTATTTGTTGGGTTAAACATGAGTCTGATTAATCTCAAGACCAGTGATTAGCTCATTCTCCAATGCTGGTGTGGAGTCTCTCAGCTGCTGGGGTCCTGAGTTGTGGGCGTCCATGCACTCATGTACGTCCACTGTGTCCCCTTAATTTGCGTCGATTTTCCTCTGCCATTTTTCTCCCTAACTCTTCCCTGAGACTGCACTCTCTACTGTTTTTTTTTTTTTTAATATCTTCTACACTAGAGCGGTCAGCTCCCTCCCTGCTCTGCTGTCTTTGAACTTCTCAGCCCATCCACCTGCTTAGATCGTTTGTTTACCTGTCTTGTCTCCTTCCATAAATGTTTAACTTCTTATCTTCACTTTGCACCCACTCACACCTAATCCACTGTACCCATGAGGTCCTCAGTGGATTGTTTTCTTGTAATAAAATAGTAAACGTGTCTACTACAGAAAGTTTAGGAAATATAAATAAGCACAACAAAATCCCCTGTAATTCCACCGTCTGGATACAGCCACTGTTACTGTTTTGCTCTGTATCCTACTCGTCTTAAATCAACAGATTAGCAAGTGAAACTGGGAAATTGCACAAATAAACAGATGAGGAAGTATTTCATGTAGTGAGTATGAGAATTGTGCGGCAGATGTTGTTTCCAGCACCATTTATGGATTATGGCATGTATCCACGCAGTACCCTTAGGAGGCGAGCAAACTTCTCATCTCCACCTCATTGATGAGGAAGCAACACAGGAGACTAAGCGTCTCTTCCTGAAATCACGTCGTTAGCCAGTGGCAGAGCTAAGATTAGGATCTGCTAATTTTGTACTCATTTGCTTCCTCTACTGCTTCCCTGGGCGTGGTGGCTCCCACGTGGGAACACGTCCCTCCACTCTACCCAGGTGAGCCCACGCTCTACAAGGGGACAGCAGCTTCAGCAGGCAGCGCAGAGGGCACAGCCGTCCCGGGAAGCTGGCCCCATGGCTGCTTGCCCCAGGGCATGCATCCCAGGCAGGTGTCCTGGGCCACACTCTCACACTGTTCACACACTCCCCACACCCACACTGAGGTTACTCAATAGGCAGGACAAAAGGAAGGCACAGGGAGGCAAAGAATGGTGGTACTGAGAGCAAAAGGAAGCGCAGGGCATTTTCCTCTCTGCCTTGAATAGGTCCATTGTGCGCAGTGCCCATGGCTCCGGGACGGCCCACTCCCAGAAGTAACAGGAATGAACAGTGCTCCTGGAGGTCAAGGCCTCCTGAGGCGCAGCCACAGAGGAGGCAGGTGAAGCTTTAATAACAGGGCACCTGCTAAATTGGTGCTTCCTGGTCTGAGTGTGGGCAAGCGGCTGCTTACACGCAGGGCAAGAGGTACCGCTGGCTTTCCTTGACCCCGGTACCAGGCAGCAGATCTGCATTTGTGGTCCAGGGCTTGCACTTACTTTGGATACATTACCTCATTTCCCTGAGACTCAGTCTTTATCTATAAAATGGGAACAAGAGTAATTTTCCATTTCACCTACGATAAAAATGTAATGGGTTGCAAGTTCCCAATTGTTACTTTGACGCTCCAGTGCCCCGACTGTGACTTTATTAGGAAATGGGATTCTTGCAGATGTAATTAGTTAAGGTGAGGTCATCCTGGAGCAGAGTGGGCTCCTAATCCGATAGGACAGGTGTCTTTTTCCAGAAGGAGGAATTTGGCCACAGCACACAAAGGGACAACACCACGTGAAGACGAAAGCAGGGATCTATCCCCGGAAGCTGGGGCAAGGGGCGGGGCAGCCTCTCAGGTACAGCTCTCAGAAAGAGCGAACCCTGCAGAGCGCTGGGCTCAGACTTCCAGCCTCCAGCCTCCGGAACCACGAACCACACACCTGTTACTGAGCCACCCTGTCACAGTATTCTGAGCAAAGTAACACAACAGGGTTGTAGAATCCACAAAGGGCTGCCCGTGTGTTACTGCTAACTATAATTTCTACCTGTAGCTATGTGCTCTTATTTCATTTTTAAAAATTTACTGTATTCTATATCAAACTGTTAGGGAAGTGGGGCTGGACAGCAGAGACACTGAATAGCTGTCCGGACACTCACCACAAGCAGGGGGCTTTTTAGAGTGTTTCGGTCAAAGCAGATGAGCCCCAGGCCCACGTTTCCCTGGCTGTCACCATAGAATCCTGCCATCTGCCAGCAACTTCTCTGTCTAAGCAGGAGTCACCTTGAGGCTTGCTCAGAACTGGCATTCCCTTGGGAAATAGCTCAGCTCCACAGCCTTGGAAAAAGAAGCAGGAACCATCAGAGAAGCCAAATTAAATAATTCCAGTCTGTTGCTTATTAATTTTTAAAAAGAGGAATAAAATATTTCACATAAGATGTTCTTGCACTGCTTTCTGGTCTTCACTTTCACAAAATCATTTCCAATAACTATGCTACAGGAAAATTGTCATGCAAAACTATGCATCCTAACCAACACATTAGAATTCAAGGTATACTTTTGTCTGTTCCTCACAACAGAATCCCCTACCCCCCTGCAAAAATTCAACATTTCTGGAGGACTCGTTCACTTGGTAAACACTTACTATATGCAAGACCTGGTGCTGGGCAATATGGGAGCAGTATGGGGATGAAGTTAACAAAGTCTGTGCCCTTAATGAGCTTATAGTTAGAATTGCAGCGTGTGCACACACACATACATCTTTGTAATTATGTGGGGCAGAATGTGATTACGGCATCAATAAGGAGAGGACCAGATTTTCCCAGGGATTCTAGGGAAGTAGGAAGTATTTGAACCTGGGGAAAACAGGGAGACTCAAAGTGCATTTCCACGAGTACTTTTTAAAAAGATTTATTTATCTATTTGAAAGGCATAGTTACAGAGACACAAAGAGAGGTCTTTCACCTGCTGGTTCACTCCCCAGACAGCCACAACAGCTGGGGCTAGGCCAGGTTGAGGCCAGGAGCCGGGAGCCTCATCCAGGGTCTCCCACGTGGGAATGTGGACCCAGGGACCTGAGCCATCTCCCACTGCTTTCCCAGATTCATTAGCAGGGAGGTGGATTGGATGTGGTGCAACTGGGACTTGAACTGGAACCCATATGAGATGCCAGTGGTGTTGTGTGCAGCGACTTTCACCTGCTATACCACAATGCTGGCCCTTCCGTGAAAAAAAAATTTAAAGAGAAAGGGAAGGGAATGATTTTATCCTGAAATACATGTATTTAGCTAATCCTTGCCCCTACCACCTCTCTGCTCAAGACAGAAAAACAAAGCAAGGGTGTTACTTCTGCCCTGGGTGGCGACAGACCCTAAGCCCCACCCTGGAGTGCTCTGGGAGTGCTGGCTTTGCAGGGTGAGGTCCTGGCTTAGTAGCCCCGAGTTCCGCTGAGTGTGCCCACCTGCCTGGCATGGCCTCATCCAGTTCCTTGCTGTGTCTTTGCTGCAGCTACTGTCGCCTTTTGCGGCACTTGAAAGACATCGGGAATCTGTTAAAATGAGCGTTCCTGAAGAGCCTCTCATTCTGTGAAATGCCACAACAAAGGTAATAGGGCTCGTGGGGGGTAAAAGGGAGCTAAGGGCAGGCCACTCCAAACCTGTGTGGCTTTGTAATTGGTCTACTAACAGAAGCGATAATTGGTCCGCCAGAGATAAGGCTGAGCGCGGGAGCACCAGAAGCTGGTGCAGAGGATATTAAACACGCACGAAAATAATGCAGTGCACACTCTGGCTTGTGGTCCTGTGAGCCCCTGGGGCTGCTGGGAGCTGGACACAAGGGGAGTATCACCCCGGGCATGCGAGGCTGGAACGTGCTTCCTGAGGGCGGGAGCCCCACGTGCACGTGTTCACTTAAAATGACAGAAAAACAAAAAGGAAAAAAAATACAGAACCGAATGCCATGCTCAGCTCTTCCCATGGAGGTGGCCATTGCACTCTACGATTTCAGCTCCTCTCACCTTGGAAAACACACATGGGAACCACACAGCTTCCATGTTACCCAGTCTGCACTACCCTGCTTTTCGACCACAGCTGGTGCTGTGAAAATGCGTATCACATGCTGGGCTAGAGACAGCAATCCCTTACGGACTGCCTTTCACCGGGTCAGAGGTTTGTGGGGTTGGTAAGACAGCAGCTGGCTCCTACGGGCCAGTTCTCTACATACGGGACCTTGTTCTATCTTCAGGGACTCAGTAAGGGACGTGCTGCTGGCGTTACCTCTCTGAGGCTTAGGTTAGATATCGTGCGGTGAAGTTCAGATGAGGCTCTCACAGACTCAGGAGCTTGCACCCCTGCTTCCATGCCTGATGGCCAAGGCCCTGAGTTTGGAAGGCTCCTCTCACCCCACCCCTGCATGTCGACATCAGCGCCTTTTCTGAAAACAAGGTGCATTGTGGATCTGCGGTACCGTGTGTGGAGCCCACAGTCAGGGAATCAAAATGCTCTTTGTGTTACTTCAGTGTTAGTAGTTTCTGTGTTCTCACGTTTCTGCCCCCTCAAATTCTGACAGAACTGAGATACCACATTCCTCAAAGATCGTTAGTGAGCTCCACTTGTGTGGGTGACAAATGTTTAAAACTCTAAAAACCAGATTAGGTTAGCAAACATGGCATTAATCTGAACAGACTCTGCTTTCAACTTCAGTGGACCGAGCAGAACATTGAGTGACTCAAGCTGTGCCACCATATTATTTTATTCATAAGCTAACAAAGTGACTAGGCGTATGAAGAATGCTGGAATGGAAGACACTTACTGCAGCCTCTCTACAAAGTTCTTCTCCTTTCTAAATGCCCCCCCCCCCCCACAGTGAAAAGGGAACAGCAATTACAGCCAGCCCTCCTTATCCGTGGTTATGCATCTGGGGATTCAACCAACCACGGATCAAAAAATATTCAGAAAAAAATCTGCATCTTTACTGAACATACACAGATGTTTCTTGTCCTTATTCCCTAAACAGCATAGTTTAAAAAGTGTTTGCATATAGCATTTACATTGCATTAGGCAACGCCAGTTATCTAGAGATGATTTAGAGTATATGGGAGACTGTGTGCAGATTACATGCAAATGCTCTGCTATTTTGGGGCCTAAGTCTCTGTGGATTTTGGTATCCACAGGGGTCCTGGATTCGGTACCTGAGGATGCCGGGGAAGGACTGTGTTGTACACACTCCGTGGAACACAGTATTAGGCTTCAAGGTATCATTATCCAGCCACGTCCTGGAAGCTGATGAGTATGGGTGTCAGGGTTCTGGGCAGCTTCGATTGCTGTCTACTCCAGTTCTACAGTTTTCACTTGTTTCCCTGAAGAATCCATGCTACAGAGTGTGTTTGCTGACCCCTACCTCCCTCTCCTGTACCTCTGGTGGAGCCCAGACTAGCTTGGGTGGAAAGAGCTGAGAACAAGACTATCAGGAAGGTGCCAAGAGCAGGAGCATCAGGATGGTGAGAGGAGGGTGGAGAAGAACTTGGCAGAGAGCAGGCACCACTTCACAGGTATCATTTCTGGGCAGCTGTGGCTCTGACCGCATTGCTTTCACGGCGACGGATGGCCAGGCTCTGTGTTTGGGAAAGGATTTAGGGCGTGGTATGAAGGAAGGAGTCTTGACTGCCATGGAGTATCTGATGCATCCTCTGTTCCTTCTAGCTGCCTCCACGAATCAACAGAGTCCCCCAAAGCGCAGGAACTGAGGTTACATCATGACCTGGGTCCCAGCACCACAAAACCAGGGAACCTTGGCCAGCCAATAGGTTTCATCTTACCTGCCAACAATCATTTGAATGATTGGTGAGTGGCCTAGAACACACACACTGTGTTGGAAAAGATTGCAAGGCAGCCTTAAGGCTCACATGGAGGAGTGCTGCCACTGATTTGCCCTTTCTAAGCGAGCATGTGGGTCTCAGGTATGCTATTCCTGAGTCAGCAGCGACCCATGAAAGGGTTCTTAGCTGACTACTAACCACAAAACTAGCAGAATCTTGGGCTAATGTAGCAGAAATGCCATGACAACACAATGGCAGTAGTAGCCAGTAGTCTGTGTGTGATGTTGGCCCATGCTTTAAGAACATGGATTAACATTCGTCTTTAAGACAGAGTCTCTCAACCTCATACTTGAACTGTTGGACTGGAAACTTCTTTGTTGTCGGAGGCTGTCTTGTACATTTAGCAGCAACCCTGGCCTCTACCTTCTGGTTGACAACACCACCCTTTCCCCTCTAGGGACAAACAAAAATGTTTCCAGATGTGCCACCTGGATTGACAGCCATTGAGCTAGAAGAAGGGGGACCAGAGAGAGTAGTGGTGTCACTAGAAGGTATGCTTTTTGAAAAATCACTGAAGGGAATGGGAGTGGCTTAATTTAAAGAAGACTAAAAGGAGCGATGCCATTTCAGTATTGGAAAGGTGCCACCTGGGCCCATGTTCCATCACTCTGGAAGAAACAAAGCCAGCAGGTGAATGCACTAGGAGATTGGAAGGAGGTGAAATACACAGATAGGCTTTGCAACAGATCCAGCCATCCACCGGCCTGAGATACCTGAGATCCCAACCACGGGATGCATGTGCAGAAGGGGGGCCACTTAGGAAGAAGAGTGGGTAGGGAAGAGTTTCTAGCACCAGATAAGGAGTGGAGCAACTTTGAAAGCCCCCTTTCGAGCAACAGCTCTCTATAGAGCTGTGTCATCTGATGACTGGGGGCTTGCCTTCTGCCTTTGCCATCACTGCATATGCTATATGTGCCCCCAAAAGCCTTCGTTAATCACGTAACAGGGATTTCCTGAGTGCGTGGCCGCATGTGTGTCATGAGACCCCCCACAACTACTCTACGAGATAGAGACTATTATTTTTGTTCTACAGATGCGAGAGATGAGGCTTCATGTTATATAACTCCCCAAGGTCTCTCCCCCTGGGAAATTATGGCAAAAGTGGACTCAGTTCTGAGACACCATCATCATTGGTCTTGGTTATTAGGCTGTATTTTATATTAATCCCACATTTCATAAAACTTGGGGCTCAAGTTAGTTGGCAGGCATGTATTTTATGTAGGTATAACCTGTGGAAGGACACCACACAGGGGTTTGCATAGATTGAAAAAATTGAATCTTCCCTAAGAGGTATCTTCTGTCTGAGACTCTGGAGGGGAGTATCAGGTGGAAAAATCGAGATTGTTAACAGGTACCTTTTCCTAAACGATATTCGAGTCGGTAGCAGCTGAGATGTGATTTTATTCTTAAGCCTGTCCTATTTATAACTGTCGCCCTGATTGCCATGAAGCTCCCCTTAGCATCGCATCAACCTTGTGCACACTCTTTCCACTGGCACCAGCACGGGAGACAAGAGTCAACACAAGGCTGATTGCGAGTGGGTTTCCTAATCAGACCTGTGAATCAGCTCCTGATTCTCAGTGCACAGAAGCAGCAGTTGCAGGAGGTTCCTCGGGCATTATAACTGGTCCCATTGTGTTGGCTAACAAGCGCACTTCACACCTTTTACGACCCTCCCACGACGTGAAGTGCCTGCACTGTTGGAAAAGCCACTGGGAGTCCCACAAGCACTGGGTGTGGTCCATGCCTGATTGTACGGCTTCCAAACCTGAGTGTAGGCGAGATTTGCAGGTCACTCACCAGCACCCACAGCGAGCTCTGGCCCCCAATGAACACTTCGTTTTTGTGATTGGCTACTCTCCCCTTCACTCACAGCCTCCCCCCACGTTGTCCGGGCCTCTACCGGCCTCTTTCACAGTTCCTCCTCCAGCCCAGGCCCAGAGGAGGGCAGGAGTACAGCTCCCGGAGGGCCTGATCATTGCTGCAATGGGTGGGGGCTGCGGTGAGGGCCCAAAGGAACCAATCGTATAAATACTGCTGCTGGGTTTACATCCTAAAGTTCCTCTGAGTTTTACCCCTCCATATCACCCCATATGTCAGTGACTCCTGAAGGGTTTGAGACCGTCCTAACTCAGCTCCAGCGATTTCTCCAGCCCGTCTGCCCATCGGGAGCCCTGTACTCTGTTCACTGTCTCCTTTCCTCTCTGCCTAGACCAGGCTCTCTCTCAAGTTAGCAAAAGCGAGTCCAGTCAAGGCCCAACCCCGCTCTTCCCTGCTTCATTTGTCTTCCCCAAAGGACAGCGTGGAACGGCTCTTTCCTTGGTGGATTTAAGGGAGTGGGGTGGAAGCTGGGTCCCAGATGGCTGGGAGGGCGTGGGGTTTGCACTGGGGGGTCAGGAAGGCAGGCGTCAGACCTGGGGAAGGCTGAAGGGGAAGGGTAGGGCAGGCTCCCTCCCGGGAGAAGGCATTAATCATCCTCCCCACCAGGTACCTCAGGGACCGGGGCCTCAGGCAGATGGCTGGCCCCAGCGAGCCAGGGACCTAGAATCCCGATGCCTCGCAGCTCCCTAAAGCCACACCAACTGACTTCTCATTCCTTTCTTGCCTTCGGGAAACCGGGGGCTGTGGCTGGGGAGATCCAGAGAAGTGCTGGGGCTGGTGGTCGTGGTGCAGCCAGCCATGGCCAGCCAGCCTCACTCTGGCATCAGTCAGTTCATTGTTTAATCTGTTAATGAAGCTGAAAGCAAGGGTGTCACCCTCAGCGCTTCTCTCTGCCCAAGCGCACGCACCTGCAGTAGGCAGCCCGGCTTCTCCGTGTTCTGAGAGGGGGCACAAGGTCATATTTGGATGCTCCAAACCCTCTCTTTTAGTAAGACCAGAACTATCTTCCCAGGGAGAAGCAGGTCAGAGAATCCTGGCGATCAGAAACGGATCAATGGCTCCGTCCTCCCTGGTCCTAGCAGGAGTTCTGCTGCAGGTCTCGCCCATGTCCCCCTGGTTTAGACCTGGACACAGTTCTGCAGGTGTGGCCGAGCAAGGCTCCAGAGGACTGAGGCGTGACAGTCAGGATGCCTGGCACATTCCTTGAGGGCTTGGCCTGCCTGGGCCGAATTCTCCAGCGGCAGACCCTGGGGCTGCTCTGTGCCTATGCCGACCTCTGCCTGCCCACGCTAAGGACGGCAGTGGGGAGACGCTGTCTGTCCTCGAATCTGCTGTCATCCTTCAGTTGAACCTTTCTGTGGCCCTGTTCATGGGCGGCAGACATGAGGGAAGTTTCTTGGACTTCTAGCCTGAGGTCTGTACTCTCTCTCTTCCCAGGAGCTGGGCTGGGCCCCAGGGCCCGCCAGGGAGGCCTGCGATTCCCATCCTGCTCCTTAGTCTTCTCCCTCGGGTCCATCCTGACCTTGGGACACTGGGTTGAGCTTTCTCTTACAGCTCCCCACATTCTTCCCAGAGCCCACCAGCCTGATGCCTAGGCAAGCTGGCCCGCCGTGTCCTGCACCCACTCTGACCGCTAAAGCCCGGTGCAGCCTGCACACTAATCCCACACGGTTAAAATGCTGCTGCACAAACACAGGCTGGGGAAGAGCCTACCTGCATTTGTGAAGATCCTGTTCCTCTCCCCATTTCCGGTTCTCCACCTCCATGTTACTCTGGCTCCTTGATCACGCCAGGCTCTTACTTGCCTCTGTGCCACTGTCATGCTGTTTGTCAGGTTCTTGGAACATGGTAGTACCTTAATGAATGCTCCATCCTGCCAATCCCTCTCCATAGTGCCAATGCAGTGCCTCACATTTAAAACATGTTGAACTAATGCATAAATACCTATACCGCACTATGAAGGAACCGAACACATTTCTAACTTTTGAGAAGGTGCTTATGGGAGAAATGATCATTAATTTCCCTCTCTAAAGGAAAACAGTCTTTTTGAAAAATTGTGTTCTGTGACATCTTTCTGATGCCGTGAATGAATACGAAATGTCTTGGGGAGTGGGCACAGGACAGAACTGGCTGGCTGAGTATCAAGACTCAGCCTGTGGAAGGAATTAATCTCCGGCAGCTGTGCCTGATCACGGGTTAGATCAAATCCTCTTAGTCGTTTCTTTTCATAAATGAGGTACAACGCAGTGATGTCCCGCTAAAAGCCAAAGGAGCGTTGTAGGGAACAGAGAGCTTAATTTCCAGCTGTAGCATGTATTAAACATCCATAAGAAAACACAAACTTAATTTAAAAAAAATTGAAATGCTAAATTTTAAAAAGAGAAACCACACACATACACACACACACGTGCGTGAATACTTGATTTTGCAGGGGAGAAAAATGAGGGAGAGTGACTGAGGCTGACAATGAAGCCACAGCATGAACCGCGAGTGGCAGGAGAGTGCTGGACACAGTGGCTGCCCGTGGCTGCCTGTGACTTCTGTCTCGGGAGCCATGTAAGCTGCAGACTCACATGAGCGAGGTAGGACACCCCAGCCCCCGCAGGTAGCAACTTCATTTAGTCTTGGTTCTGGGTTAAGGAAAAAAAATACTCCTTGAAATCCTGCTGCCAGTCATCACGCAGGTTTGAGGCCTCAATTCACAACGCCCCCAGCCCCAGAGAAGGTGGCACCGAGAGTTAATTGTTAAGGGCCCCAAGTTGGTAAAATTCCAAAGCTTAATAGAAGCAAAATCAAATATTCTCAGAATAAATGCACTTTTAACCCAGGCCTTGGCAAATTTTAGTGGATAAAATTCTCAAAAGTATGAACTCAAGTGAAAAATCACAAAGTACACTGGGGAAAAACTGCTCTGGGTGGAAAGTGTGGTAGAAACGAGGGATGGGTTTGGAAATGAAAAGACTTCAGGTACTGGAACCATTAGATACAGAATATAAAATAAGCCTTTTAATATGCTAAAATCTAAGAATAAGGGAATAAGGAAAAAGAGTGAAACAGAACATCTAGATATGAAAAATAAATAACTGATATTTAAAATGCACTGAACAGCCTAAGTTGCAGTAGAATGGATAAAACTGGACACCAGAATTAGTTAAACTGAAGAGTTGAAGAAATTTCACTCAATACAGTAGTACAGAGGAACAAAGAGATTAAAAATATGAAAGGGAGGGTAAGACACATGAAGACCAAAATGAGAAAATTTAATGTTTACCTAATCAGAGGTTCAGGATAGAACAATACAGAATGAGGGCGAAACAATATTTTTCCAAGAGAAAAAGGCTGAGTATTTTCCAGTATGTATGAAAGACTCCGGTCTTTAGATTGGGGCAGGGCAGGGAGTGGGGGTGGCCAGTGAATCTCAGGTAGATAAACAGGAAGGAAATACAACCCAAAACCTCACAGTGAAACTGAAGAAGAACACAGACCAAAAACTATTCCAAGCAGCAAGAGAACAAAAAGACTACCCAAAGGGATGAAAATTAGACAAACAACTTAATCTCCAAAATAACCAAGGAAACCAGAAAAATGATGGGATTGCCTCTTTAAAGTGCCGAGAGAAAAGGAGGTGAGAGATATGAAGTGTCTCTGACAGTTAGCAGGTACCATAGGCACTAATATGATAGAGGGAGAACACAGCACCCACCACTAACTGTATCTTCATGCCCGTTAGAGACACTGCTAGATGCAGCTCTGAAACTTAAAAGTCAGTTTCGTACTTAATCAAGGATCGAATGAGCTTCAGCAGTCACCCAAAGGCCCTATCTGCTTCAGGCATAGTGAATAAGTTGGAGAAAAAAGGCACAGAACACGCTTTTCTGTGCAGGAGTCCAAGCTATCAATACTTCAAGAGACGAACCAAGGAACGCATTTCTTGAGCTACTGTAGAGTGAGCTGAAGCTTAGGCAGCCCTGGGCTGGCAGGGAGGGCCACTCAACATGACCTTCCAGCATTAGCACTGCAGGGATGGTGTCGGTCCCCCTTACCTTGACAGCCTCACTCACAGAAAGGAGCCAAAGAGAAAGTCAAGGGTCAATGGGCCTACCTAGAAATTGGCAACAAGGAAAATTAAGTGGCAATGTTTTGGCTTACGTGTGCATTACTTTTTTCTAGCTTTCTATTCTTCATACTGTGAATTGCAGGTGGACGAGGTCATTGCTGTGCGCTGCTACCACTGTTTGGAGGCTTAAGGCATTGTTTCTGAGAAATATTTAAGGCTCAAGGAGGAAACAACCTTCTTCGCTCGGCGCCTGTCTTTATAACGTATGTAGCATCTGCAGGGTGGTGTCTGGTGTGTCGCAAACGCATTAAAAAATGTTAGTTACTGTCTCTAATACCACAAAGCTAAGGCCCCTGGCAAGATCGGGGGTGATAGAAAGGGTGGAGAGTAGAGTTAGGAGAGGAAGCTCCCACTAGAAACACTAATGGCAGATTCTGTCAGGGACTGAGAATCCTGTCGGGCCTGGATTTTCCCTTGTTCTAGAAACGGATTAGCTTGGCCCCTCACCAGCCCAGAGCTGAGAAAAGGAATCCCTGCCGGTGCCCTTAAAACTGTCCCAGCTAAATTAAGTCTTGACTTAGCTTTAAAAAATCAAGACAACAAACTAATGGTTCTGTATCTCCAGCATTTCTGAGTTTCTTTCTCCTTTTAGGCACAGCTTACTCAAGCCAGGCACAGAAACAGTCTTGCTATTTCAGTCCAACCCCAAGGCCCTGGTGGCCACTGGAGCTGAGAAGCATGGGGAGCCCCAGTGGGGCCGAGGTAGCACAGAATGCGGCTCTGCAAGGCGGAAAGCAGCAGTGACCGGCGTTCGGGTCCCTACCACCCAGGGAAGTTTCTTACTACCTCAGGGAATTCAATCTCCTTCTTCCAGAAGATTCTGTGGCTGCCACCAGAATCCAAATCCAGCTAGGTTGGGGGTTCCCTGGTTAGGGCCAAGGTGGCCTTTCTTGCATGAGACTCTGCCTGGTTGCTGTGAAATGTGGCCTCTGGTGTACGGAAGGCGTCTTTTCCAGACACTGGAAATGTATGTCAATAGTGCGCATGAGGGCTCCTTCCAGGTGTGAGGGGTCCCCAGGGCACAGTTTGGATTCATAACGATTTGAATTTCTGGTCTATTTCAATGGCTCGCAGGGATGACGAGTAAAGCAACGGGGAACAGAACAATCCTATGAGATCTGAGCTACCAGGCCCACAAGGAGGCATCTTCTCTGTGTAAAGTGGGTACACCCATTTATACAACAGAATAAGACACCTCTAGGGTGCTGGGGCTCCACAGCCTGAACTCCAGTGGAGGCAAGGCCCTGCCTGGTCACAGCTCCCCTCCTGCCCACATCGTAGTAGAGAAGGAACAAGACCATGCTCAGACTTTTTTTTTTTTTTTTCAGTGTTTTCTTTGCAATTTTAAAATGTCATGTTGGGAAGAGGGACTGGGAAAGTGAAATTAACTTCGCAGCAAAAGAAGAAGAACCAGACAGGAGACAGGACTCAGGGAAAGAGAAAAGCGGATGCGTAGAACAGGGCCCCTTATCTCCTGGCCACCTGGAGGCCAGATGTCCTCTGCATTCACTGCCAGCTGGAAGCCAAGGGCACTGCTGTGACACATCTGGATGTGCTAGGCCCTGTCCTGGACTCCTTAGGGCACAGCCAGCAAGCATGATGGTATTTATTATAAATTTTACATTTGGCTGCTGAGACCTTGTTCCAAAACCCTCAAACAAGGAGCTTCGTCCTGTCCACTATAACAATTACCTAGCACTACAAAGAACCTAAATTTCAACTGTTCCTCCAGGCACTTGAATAATCGGGGTGCACACCAGGGCACACGGTCATGAGGCGTGAAGTCCCCAGTGACACACCCCATCTTTTCAGCTCACTTGGAAGCCTTGCGTTCTCTTCATTCTCTAGGGCGTGGCTTTCCCTATAGAGTTTTTTTTTTTTTTGGTGTGTTTTTCTGTTTGTTTTTTAAATTTTCTTCCCTAAACTCAGGGATTTATTTATTTATTTATTTTTAAGATTTATTTACTTTTATTTGAGAGACAGAGTTACAGAAAGAGAGAGGGAAAGGGAGAGACAGATAGCTCTTCCATCTGCTGGTTCACTCCCCAAATGGCCACAATGGCTGGAGCTGAGCTGATCCGAAGCCAGGAGCCAAGAACTTCCTCCTGGTCTCCCACAAGAGTGCAGGGGCCCAAGGACTTGGGCTATCTTGCTCTGCTTTTCCAGGCAGATTAGCAGGAAGCCGGATTGGAAGTGGAGCAGCTGGACCCAAACTGGTGCCCATATGGGATGTCAGTGCCATGAGCGACAGCTTTACCTGCTACACCACGGCGCCCACCCTGTAGATAAGTTCTGAGAGAAGCTGGTGGCAGCCTGTCTCAGAAACGGCCTCTGCACCCTCACTGCCCCTGGTAGACCGCTCCATCGTGGGCCTGGTCACAGCGTGTGGAAATGATCTGCTGGCACCAATGCGTCTCCTTTATCCCCTCTGAATTCCTCAGACAGAGACCGTGCGCTTTTACTTTCGTGTAGCAGGATGCTAATCTAAAGTTGCAAGTGAGGTTACTCGACGGTGCACACCAGAGTGCGGTGCCTCATCACCGGGCGGAGTTTGAAAAAGGAATCTTGGACAACTGTTCCCACAATTCCTAGCCACGTCGCACAGCTGAAGGATTTGAAAGGGGCTCTGAGCATGAAGAAAAGATTTGTGAAGATATTTCTTTGGAGAAAAGTGTTTTCTTGGGCTATGAGAGCACCCCCTCTCCTTCCACAGCACACAAATACAAAGCGGAACGTGAGGAGCTTGCTGTGTGCTCCTAGCCGGGTGAGCTTGGGGACACCATGGGTTAGAATCGAAATCATACTTGAGAAGTCCAGTGTGGTCTAGAACAGACTGGAGTGAGGGAGGGATTGGAGGGGAGGGGAGGGGAGAGAGAAGAGGATGGGGAGGGGAGGGAGGAGAAGATGGGGGGGAGAGGATGGGGAGGGGAAGAGAGGAGAGGGAGGAGAGAAAGGGGAGGGGAGGGGAGAGGAGAAGATGGGGAAGGGAGGGGAGGGGAGGTGGGAGAGAATGGGGAGGGGAGGGAGGAGAGAATGATGCTTCATTTGGCAAGTCACTGCTCTTCTCCCAGCTGAGGGCTGTGTGCTTTCTCTGTGGGCCAGAGCTCCTGGCATCACGCTGAGTCCTCCCCCACGGGGACATCTGGAGAGGGCACTTGGATAGCAAAAGTCGTGCCTAAAGTAGACTCCAAGAGCCAGGCCTGGGGTGACATGGGCCAACTACAGAAGCCGCGTTTTCCTAAGAGGCCCCAGAAGTCTCATTATGCACTTTTCTAAAAGGTCAGTAGGAGATAAAAATAAACTTTTCTTTTGATTATAATTATTGGACATGTCCTATTTATTTTCCAAAGTATCCACACATGGCGCCCGACTCATCCTAGGCCTTTGACCGATGCTGAACTGAGCTGGCCTGAATTGGCAGCACTCCTGTACCAAAATATGTCCATGACACAGTTCAACTGAATGGCAGGCCATATTTGTTATTTCAGGGCTTGGTCAGGTTTTGTGTGAACAGTTAAAATTAGCAAATAAATATAAACACACATTTAAAAATTATCTCTTCGTTATTGCAGATGGGTAGAAAAAGTTTTCTAGATCCAGGAAGGCCTCCTGGTGTAACCCATATAAAGTCTAGGTGTCTGGTAGTCCAGTTGTTGACAGTGCCATGGTCAAAGAAATATCAATGTAGCAGAAAAGTTGAAAGGTAGTAAGTGAAGAGCTGGGAAAATATCAGAAGGCATTACACAGACAATGCACAGGAACATTTCATCTTGGAAAAAATCCTCTTTTTTTTTGGCTTCTCCCCTTCTTATTAACTCTCAAAACTTTTCCCTTCTTGAAATTTCCCTAAAACTCTCTCTGCAATCCACACTCCCATCCATCTCCTCTTACTTGTAGCCTCCCTTGCTGCCTATTTTTTTCTCTCTCGCCAACCGATTTTCTATTTTCTGTCCTTGCTTTCACACCCTTTGTGCCTTCCCTGCATGGTTTACTCCACAGGACTTAGAACTGTGAGTTGGAGAATGAAGAGACTTAACAGAAAATGCCAAGATTTTCTGGCAAAGTTGCACAGAGGAAGAAGAGCCTGCCAATTTTTGTTTTTCCTTGCTTTTCCATAAAAAGGTAGCCTTGGAAAAGGGCAGCGTGAGGGAGAGCAAGGACTGCTGTTTTACCAGCCCTGAGGACCTGCACCAACTCTCATCATTAGCTTATAATAAAGCGAAACTCCTTATTAGCAAATCTACTAATGGGGTTTTGTTACTGATTAAAGTATTTAGCATAATATTTTACCTCGTTAGTCACTGGGACCTGGGTAAATACCTGTATTATTTGCCTTACTGAGAATAGAGTTGGATGATAAATTAAGAGGAAGGCAGCTAAGAGGAAAGACATCTGCAAGACGGTGGTGTAGGAGGTGCCTCCACTCCTGTTCTCCCATAGCAGCAATAATTTGTCAGCCATCAATGGACAGAAGAGCCTTTATGGGAGATTCAGGATCCAAGTAAGCAGTTGCAAAACCCTGGTGAAGCACAAGCCCAGAGGGTGCTATTTTGAGAAGGCTGATTCACTGACATGGTCCTAGCCACCAGAAATGTGGGATCAGCTACAACTTCATTTGGCTTTGATCCTGTGACCAGTACCATCTGCCAACAGGCCTGGAAGGAGTCATGCCCGTACAATAGTACCATAGGTGACAGCCTCACTGAGCATAGTCCCAGCTGTGGATTCTAAAGCAGCCTGTGCCTTGACTCTAGCCCTGCTCAGCCACGGCCCAGGAGCAACCCTGCGGGAGAATCATTTCTCCATGCTTGCAGAGGCTGACTTGATGAGTTGGCTCTAGCACAGCCCTGTCATGACCCAAGGGCCATCCTGCTCACTCAACCCAGGAGAAGGCACACCCGTCCACATCCCCAGCAGAGGTCTGCAGACTTCAGTCTCAATTGTAGATCTGAGGCAATCCTGTGACTTGATTCCAGTCCCTCTCGAGTCCTAACTGCCTAATTACCCGGTAGGAGTCATCAGGGACATAGCAGGGGCCATGGTCATCCATACACTTATTAATAGGTCCTGTTTCAGAGTCTGTGGACCCAGCTGAAGCACTCAGAGTGGATCTTTGACCCAGCATCAGCCCTACCAGTCTAGGAAAACTCTAGTGCACCCAGAGATCACCTTGTCCAAGCCACTGGCAATTCTCAAAATAGCTGCATCTACAGTGCACCCTACTGCAGATCCAGCAGCAGCTACATAAACTGTTTCCAATTCTACCTGACTGCAATCCTGCAGGCAATCACATCAGCCCAGGGACCCAAGAGGAAAAGATCATTACCTGCTTTGTTTAAAGACTAGAAGGGATATTTTTTCTTTCAAATGCATAGACACCAATGCAAAGCTTCATAGATGATGAAAAATCAGGCAAATACCACCAAAGAAAACTAACTAAGCCCCAGCAACCAACCCCAAAGAAATGGATACCTATGACTTGCCTAATGAAGAATTTTAAATAGTCACCTAAAAAAAAAAAAAAAAAACCTCAATAAGATGCAAGGAACAGAGACAACTAAACAAAAAGAAAAGATGTATGAATAAAATGAATTAAATAAAGAAATAGAAATCATAAAAAGGGACCTGGGGCTGGAATGACAGAACTGAAACATTCAATAGAGTTTCAACCCCAAGCTTAATGATGCAGAATAAAGAATAATTTACTGTCAGGTAGAGGGACAAAAAAAAAAAAAAAAGAATGAAAAAAAGTGAAGAAAACACATGGGGCCCATTGTATACCATCAACTCAACAAGCATTACGGGACACCGAAAAGAGTGAGAGGGAAAGTGGAAGAAAGTTTATCTAAAGAAATAATGACGGAAAAGTTCTCAAATCTTGGTGAGAATATGGATTTTCAGATTCATAAAGCATAAGAGTTCTCAAACAAGATTGACTCAAATAATATTACTCCAGGACATCTTATAATTAAAGATTGAAATATCAAAGACAAAGTGAAAGTAAAGTGACATTTAAAGATGCTTATCACAGACAAAGGAACCTTAACAGTATCAGCAGATTTCTCAGCAGAAACTTTGCATGTCAGGAGAGAATGAAATGATATATTCAGTTCTGAAAAAAAAAAGTCAACGTAGAATTGGTGCTTGCTACAGCAGTTGAGATGCTCCTTGGGATGCCCATATCCTGTGTGAGGGTGCCTGGGTGTGAGTTCTAGCTCCTCTTCTGATTCCCGCTTCCTGCTAATGGGCAGCAGCAGCTGATGGCTCAAGTAGTTGGATCTCTTCTACCTATGTAGGAGACCCATGTTGAATTTTGAGCTCCTGGCTTTGGCCTGAGTCAGCTCCAGATGTTGCAGGCATCTAGAGGGTAAACCAGCAGAGGGAAGACCTTCACCCACCCACTCTGTGTGTGTGTGTGTCTGCCAGTTTCTTTGCTGTTCAAAGTTTTCTAAAAGAGAAAAAAATGCCAAACAAGAATACTGTACCCAGAGAAACTATCCTTCCTTCAGAATTAAAGAAGATATGAAGACATGCAAGTAAAACAAAACTGAAGGAGTTCATCACTACTAAACCTGCCTTGCAAGAAATGCTAAAGAGAATTCTTCAAGTTAAAATGAACAGATGCTGTATCTCACCAAGTATCTCACCAAGATGATGAGCACATAAGGGAACAAGGAGAAGCACCTGACACATGTTCTCCCTGCCTTTTAGAAAATGGGGAGCTCTTCCTTTGGCCACATACATGCACATCTACAAGGATGTGTCGACATCAAGGGAATGGGTACTGTTCCAAAAGCAATGCCCCATAAATGTCACTGTGTCGAAATAGGAAGAATGTACAATGTTACCTGGCATGCTGTTGGCATTGTTGTAAACAAACAAGTCAAAGGCAACATTCTTGCCAGGAGACTTAATGTGCTTATTGAGCATATTAAGCACTGCAAGAGCCAAGATCTCTTCCTGGAGCAAGTGAAAGAAAATGATAAGAAGAAGAAAGCCACAGAGAAGCTACCTGGGTTCAACAGAATCACCAGCCTGCTCCACCCAGAGAAGCCGCTTAGTCAGAACTAATGAAAAGGAGCCTGAGCTGCTGGAACCCATTCTCTGGGAATTTATGATGTAATAAATATAATAAAAAGATCTCTGACTTTAAAAAATGATGCTAAGAATATGAAAGTCTAGAAATCACTGATAAAGTAAATATATAGTCAAATTGGGAATATTCCAATACTGTAATGGGGCTGCATAAATCACTTTTAAATCTGGACTAAAAGTTAAAAGTCAGGAGGATTCAAATACAGTAAACTATAGCTGCACTAATTTGTTAATGGATACATAATATAAAAATATGTAAAGTGTGACATCAATATCACAAAATGTGAGAGAGAACAATGAAATGTAGAATTTTTCTATGCAACTAAGGTTATGTTGTTATCAGCTTAAAATAGAATAATATAACTATAAAATATTTTCTGTAAGCCTCATAATAACCTTAAAAGAAAAAACTGTAGTAGATTCACAAAAGATAAACAGAAATGAATCAAAGTATACTTCCACTACTGTTGCTTTTAAAAAAAATCAAATCACAAAGAAAGATAAGACAGGACAAAAGGATTAAATTTTACAAACCAGTCAGAAAATAATGTGAAAAAGTAAATAGTAGGTACTCACCTATTAATAATTTCTTTAGATGTAAATGGGTTGCATTCTCCAATTAAAAGACACAGAGTGGGTCCAGCGCTGTGTCACAGCAGGTAAAGCCACCACCTGCCATGCTGCATCCCATCTGGGTGCCAGTTTGTGTACCAGCTGACCCACTTCCAATCCAGTTCCCGGCTAATGGCTTGGGAAAAGCAATGGAAGACGTTCCAAGTATTTGGACCTTTGGATCTTGCCACGCAAGTGGGAGACCCTGATGAAGCTTCTCGCTCTTGGCTTCAGCCTGACCATTGTAGCTGTTTAGGCAGTGAAACAGTAGGAGGAAGATCTCCTCCTCCCACCCAGCTCTCTCTTTAAAAAATATATATATATATATATGTGTGTATATATATATATTTTAAAAGAGCGACTGAATGGATTAAAAGATAAGATCCAACAATATGCTGCCTATAAAGGACTCATTTAACATCTAACAGACAAGCAAAACATTCTTTTCAAGCACACATAAACCATTCTCCAGGATAGACTAAGTATTAGGCCACAAAGAAATCTTAATAAATAGAAGGATATTTTCCAAGCATAACAGTATTAAACTATAAGTAAATAGCAGGAAGAAAATTGAAAAGTTACTAAATATGTGGAATTCAAACAACACACTCCTGAATAACCAATGAGTCAAAAAAGAAATAAAAAGAAAATCAAAAAGTATGTTGGGACAAACAAAAATAGAAACACAACATACTGAAACTTACGGGATGAAGCAAAAACATTCTTAAGAGGGAAGTTTATAGCAATAAATGTCTATATGAGTAAGAAAGAAAGAGCTCAAATAAACAACCTCAAGGAAATAGAAAAACAAATAAGCCACGTCCAAACTTTATGGAAGGAAGGAAATAGTTAGAACAGAAATAAATGAAACAGAACCTAGAACGAAAATAGAACAGATCAGCTGAACAGTTATGATTTCTAGAAGACAAACATAACTGGCAGCTGTTAGCTAGACCCACCATGAAAAATAGAGAATGCAAATTCGTACACTATAAACAAAAGAGGAGGCATTATAATGACATGATGGAAATACAGAGGATCAGAAGTGACTCTGGACAATTATACATCAGCACATTGTATAACCTGGATGAAATGGATAAATTACTGGAAACATAGGTCCTGCCAAGACTCAATAGTGCAGAAACAGAAGATTTGAACAATAATTCTCAAGATTAAGACAGTGATAAAAAATCTGCCAACAGACAAAAGCCCAGGAAAAGCACTTGAAGAATTAGTGCTACTTTTCCTCAAGTTTTTCCAGAAAATTGAAGATCAGGGAATGCTCCAAACTCATTTTTTGAGACCAGCATTTTCTTCACACCAATCCAGATAACAACAACAAAATAAAATTATCGACCAATATCCCTGATGAACATAGAGGCAAAAATCCTTAACAAAAACTAGCGAACCAAATTTAAATCAACATAAGGAACACCATACTCCATGACCAAGTGGAATTCATCTCTGGATGCAAGAAGTGTTCAACATATCCAAATCAGTAAACTTGACATACCACATTAACAGAACAAAGGATAAAAATCATATGATTATCTCAACAGATACAGGAGCAGCATTTGACAACATACCACATACTTTCTCATGAAAAAAAAAAAAAAAACCTCTCAACAAATTAGGTACAGAAGGTTGAATGAGTGTTGACATAACAGCAGCCATATATAACAAGCTCGTAGCTAACATCATAATCAACAAAGGAAAGCTGTTCCTCTAAGATCAGAAATAAGACAAGGATGCCCATTCTCATCATTTCTATTCACAAAAAGCACTGGAAGTCCCAGCCAGAGCAATTATACGGTAAAAAGGACAATAAGGGGTCAGCACTTTGGCATAGCAGGTAAAGCCACCACCTGCAGTGCCAGCATTCCCTATGGATGCCGGCTTGAGTCACAGCTGCTCCACTCCTGATCCAGCTCTCTGCTATGGCCTGGGAAAGCACAAGTCCTTGGGCCCCTGCACCCACGTGGGAGACCCAGAAGAAGCTTCGGACTTCCAGCTTCAGATTGGCCCAGCTGCAGCCATTGTGGCCAGTTAGGGAGCAAACCAGCTGGTGGAAGACCTCTCTCTCTCTCTCTTTCTCTCTCTCTCTCTCTCTCAACTCTGCCTTCCAAATAAATAAATAAATAAATAAATCTTTTTTTAAAAAAAGAAACAATAAGCTTCTTAATCAGAAAGAAAGAAGTTAAATTGTCTTTCTTTGAAGATGACATGACTGAATATACATAAAATCCTAAAAGAATCCACTAAGAAAAACTAGTAGAACTGGTAAGAAACAAATTCAGTAAAGTTGAGTATACCAAATCAACAGACAAAAGTCAATTGTGCATCTATACACTGACAACAAATTCTATGGAAAAGAAATTAAGAAAATCATCTCATTTCCAAGAACATCAAAATGACTAAAATAGTTAGGAATGAGTTGAACCAGGGAGATCAAAGAGCTGTACATTGAAAATATTTATTTTTGTTTAATCCCAATTTAAGAAATTGGGAAAGACAAACAAATGAGAAGATGTCCCATGTTAATGAATTGGAAGAATCAATATTAAAATTGCCATACTACCCAAAGTGATCTACAGATTCAAAGAAATCTTTTTCAAAATTGTGATGGTATTTTCATAGAAATATAAAAAATAATCCTAAAGTTCATCCAGATTCTCAAAGGAGACTCTAAATATCCAAGGCAATATGAAGCAATAAAAACAAAGCTGGGGGCATCACCGGTCCTGACTTCAAACTGTATTGCAAAGCCATTTAAAGAAAAAAACAAAAACCACTGTGGCACTGGCTGAAGACCAGATACATGGATCAATGGAACAGAACAGAGAGCACAAAGAGCAGCCTCTTCATACTCGGTTAACTAATCTTTGACAAGGGCACCAGGAACCCACAATAGAAAAAAAGATACTCTCTTCAACAAATGATGCTGGGATAACTGGACACTGACGTGCAAAAGAATGAAATTGGACCCCTACCATATATCATACACAAAAATTAATTCCAAATGCATTAAAGACTCCGTGAAAGATCTGAAAGAACACTCCCAAAAGAAAAGACATGGGAAACCTCTTTAATATTGGTCTTGGCAATAATTTTTTGGTACACCACCAACAGCATAGACAACTAAAGCAGAAATGAACAAGTGGGACAACCTCAAACTGAAAAGCTTCTTTAAAGGAAACAACAATATTGGTAGGCAACCCAAGGCTGGGAGAACGTATTTGAAAACCGTATGTTTGATAAGGGGTTAATATACAAAACATATAAGGAGCTTAGACAACTCAACAGGAAAAAAAGAAAATTATCCAATTTTTTAAATGGGCAAAGATCCAGTTATATGTATTTTTAAAGAAGATCTACAAATGACCAATATGAATATATAAAAGTTCTTAGCTTACTAATCATCTGTGGGAAATATAAATCAAGACCGCAATAAGAGATCACCTCAAGACATGAGATGGCAAGTGTTGGTGAGGGTCTGGAGAAAGAGGGACACTGGGACACTGTTAGTGGGAAGGTAAATTGGCCCAGCCATTGTAGAAAACAGTGTGGCATTTCCTCAAATAGTTTCAAAACAGCTACCATCCCATCCACTCCCAAGAGCACTGGTATCTTAACACAGTAGAGCATGCCGGGGAATGCACACCACACACAACGTGGCTGTCTTCATTTAAGTGGGCTAGCAAGTTCACAGTTCATGCACTGGTCACAGCTGTCCCTGGGGGTGATCAGAGAAAAGCCTCTGTTCCAGGGGGCCTGGGTGAGCGGCTCTAGGGGCTCGAAGAATTCTTGTATAAACTGAGCATTTCCTTCAGAGTCTGACACCTTTGAGGACTGCCAAGGAGAGCCACCACCTGGGAACTCACTTCTTTACAACTGTATTTGCCTTAAAGGTAGCACATTGTAACACTGTCACGATCTAAGGTCTCATCTGCCCTGCCTGCCTCAGAAAGATAGCATTTACATTGGGACAACGCATTCATTAAGGTAAGTGGGATTTGTTGGGGTCTGTGTCAGTAAAAATATTTATTTGCTAAATATATAAAAGTTGAGGGGCTGGCGCTGTGGTACGGTGGGTTAAGCTGCCATCTGCAATGCTGGCATCCCACACAGGCACCAGTTCAATTCCCAGCTGTTCCATTTCTGATCCAGCTCCCTACTAATGTGCCTGGGAAAGCAGTAGAAGATGGCCCAAGTGTGTGGGCCCCTGCACCCGTGGAAGACCCGGAAGAAGCTCCTGGCTCCTGGCTTAGGCATGGCCCAGCCCTGGGCGTTGTGGCCATTTGGGAAGTGAACCAGTGGATGGAATGGAAGATTCATTCTCTCTCTCTCTCTCTCTCTCTCTCTCTCTCTCTTCCTCTCTCTCATTCTGATTTTCAAATAAATAAATATTTAAAACTAAAAGCTGAGCATTCCATTGAGCTAGTAATTTATTAGAAAATATCAGCCTAGATATATGAGAAAAAAAGCCAGATTTTTCCCTTATGAAAGTTTGAGAACTATTAAAAAGCTTTCAAGGTTTTGGTCTTCTTCTGTAACTTCAGCACAGAAATCTGGAGGGAGGAGCTCTTTGAGGAAAATAGTCCTTTTAGCTTTTCAAAAGAACTAAGATCCTGACAGCTTTGTAATATCAAAACACAGTTTTCCTCACACTGATGTTCCTCTCTGCAAACAATTCAGAGTTTTGCTTCTCAAGCTTTTAAAGCAAGGCAGTGGAACACGGCAGTTGGAGTTTTGATATGGAGACTCCTGGGAAGCCAGTTTCCTGAGCTCTAAATCAAGTGTAGCTCTCCAATCCTCAGACCCAAGGTGATACGCCTCCTAAAATCCCCGGTGCCATAGCGCCTGGCACCTCAACTGCCCTGGCTACTTCAGTCTTATTATTGAAAATAAAATTTTTCCTAAGCTAGAAAAGGGCACAGGTTTTGTTTTTATTTTATTTACTTATTTATTTATTTTTTGACAGGCAGAGTGGACAGTGAGAGAGAGAGACAAAGAGAAAGGTCTTCCTTTGCCGTTGGTTCACCCTCCAATGGCCGCCGCTGCCGGCGCGCCGCGCTGATCCGATGGCAGGAGCCAGGTGCTTCTCCTGGTCTCCCATGGGGTGCAGGGCCCAAGCACTTGGGCCATCCTCCACTGCCTTCCCGGGCCACAGCAGAGAGCTGGCCTGGAAGAGGGGCAACCGGGACAGAATCCGGCGCCCCGACTGGGACTAGAACCCGGTGTGCCGGCGCCGCAAGGCAGAGGATTAGCCTAGTGAGCCGCGGCGCCGGCCTAGGTTTTGAAGGCAGGTGGATTGCATTTTCATCTCCCGTTACAAATAGGTTCACACAGCTGTGGTGATGGTAGCAGTGAAGTTGCTGATGTTAGGAACCAGTGGCTAGGAAGTGGCCTTGTGGACTGGGTGGAGTCCTGCCTTGAACCAGTGGCCTCCTGACCACAACCTCTGTCTTCGCTCACTTGAAAATCATTCTCAAAGGGGATTTGGTCTCAGCTAGTGGATTTGCACATCTTCTAATCATCCCTCCAATCAGGTTCTCATTCATTGGAAGCCTTAATTTATTCAGCTGGCCCACAGAGAGGCCAAAGCCCACCTGCCTCTGCTGCCGTGTTACGTTTGGCTGGTGCTCATCTCTCCACTTCTGGTCCCTGCACAGACTTCCTCTTCCCATTCCCATCCCACCTCGTACGCCTTTGCCATGCCAGGATGTTCTTCCCCCATCTCCTTGCTCAGCTAATCCCACTCAGACTAGAAGTTACCTCTTCCAGAAAGTTTCTCCACCACCCAAACTTCATGGCCACCACGAAGACTAGATCAGAAGTGTTGCCAGGGCCAGGGGTTTAGCCTGTCAATTAAGACACTGATTATTAATGGCCAGCGCCACAGCTCAGTAGGCTAATCCTCCGCCTGTGGTGCCGGCACTCCGGGTTCTAGTCCCGGTTGCTCCTTTTCCAGGCCAGTTCTCTGCTGTGGCCTGGGAAGGCAGTGGAGGATGGCCCAAGTGCTTGGGGCCCTGCACCCCATGGGAGACCAGGATAAGCACCTGGCTCCTGGCTTTGGATTGGCGCAGCGCGCCGACCATAACAGCCATTTGGGGAAGTGAACCAAAAGAAGGAAGACCTTTTGCTTGTTCACTCTCTCTCTCACTGTCTAACTCTGCCTGTCAAAAAAAAAAAAAAAAAAAAAAAAAAAAGGACACTGATTAAGACACCCACGTATGCACTGTGGCATAGCAGATAAAGCCCCCGCCTGCAGTGCCAGCATCCCACATGGGTGCCGGTTTGAGTCCTGGCTGCTCCACTTCCGATCCTGCTCTCTGCTATGGCCTGGGATAGCAGCAGAAGATGGCCCAAGTGTCTGGGCCCCTGCACCCACATGGGAGACCTAGAAGAAGCTCCTGGCTCCTGGCTTTGGATTAGCCCAGCTCTGGATGTTGAGGCTATTTAGGGGAGTAAACTAACAGATGGAGGATCTCTCTCTCTCTCTCTCTCTTTCTCTCTGTACCTGGACCTTTCAAATAAATAAATAAATTTAAAAAAAAAAAGACACCCACGTACCACATTGGCGTGTTCGAGTTCAAATTCCAGCTTCGTCCCTTGACTCCATCTTCCTGCTAATATGCATGTTGGTGAGTGCTCAAGTGCTTGGGGCCCTGCCACCGTATGAGAGATCCAGATGGAGTTCTTGGCTCCTGGCTTCAGCCTGACAAGTCCCAGATGTTATGGGCATTTGGGAGCATCAACCAGAAGAACAGAGCCCTCGTCTATGTGCTGCTTTGGCTCTCTAGCTGCCTCTCAAATAAGTAAATAATAATAATAAAAAGGAGCCGGCGCCACAGCTCAATAGGCTAATCCTCCGCCTAGCGGCGCCGGCATACGGGGTTCTAATCCCGGCTGGGGCACCGGATTCTGTCCTGGTTGCCCTTCTTCCAGGCCGCTCTCTGCTGTGGCCAGGGAGTGCAGTGGAGGATGGCCCAAGTGCTTGGGCCCTGCACCCCATGGGAGACCAGGAAAAGCACCTGGCTCCTGGCTCCTGCCTTCGGATCAGCGCGGTGCACCGGCCACAGCGTGCCGGCAGCGGTGGCCATTGGAGGATGAACCAACGGCAAAAGGAAGACCTTTCTGTCTGGCTGTGTTCCTCGTAGACACAGACAGGACACAAAGGGACACGGACAGTGGGATATGTGTGATCAGTGTTTTCAGCATTTCTGCCTATTTTAAGGTCCAAGTGATATGGCTCTTGGTACATTTGAAAACCTTTTCCATTCCAGCGGGCCGGGCAGCCTGTCAGTGACAGATGTAGGTGTGCCAGGTGTTGCAGAGGCTTGTGTGCCACCACCATCCTTGGCGTGATCAAATCACTGCACTTTATCACCTGTGATCCTCAGGGCCATTCCGTGTACCGTACCATCTTTACTTAATAAATGAGAAAAAGAAATCTGAGGTTCAAAGAAAATTCTCTGGCTTTGGGATCGCACACAATAAATGTGGAAAAGGATTTCAGGCCAGGGCCCTCGATTACTCTTAATCCCACCCCTTTTACAGCTGCGGTGCCCGCCCCTCCCCTTTCCCATTGCTATCAGAGCACTCAGTCTATTAAGAGTATCTGAGGGGCTGGCACTGTGGTGCAACCGGTAAGGCCATTGCCTGTGGTGCCGGCATCCCATATGGGAGCCATTTGAGTCCCAGCTGCTCCACTTCCGATCCAGCTCTCTGCTGTGGCCTGGGAAAGCAGTGGAAGATGGCCCAAGTCCTTGGGCCTCTGCACCTGTGTGGGAGACCCAGAGAACCTCTTGGCTCCTGGCTTCAGGTCGGCGCAGCTCTGGCCATTGCAGCTAGTTGGGGGGGTGAACCAGTGGATGGAAGACCTCCCTCTCTCTCTCTCTCTCTCTGCCTCTCCTTCTCTCTCTGTGTAACTCTGACTTTCAAATAAATAAATAATTTTAAAAAAAGATTATTCAGCTTTACAGAGAGAGGACAAACCAGGTGCGAGGGCCTGAAAGATGCTGTGACCTGTTCAGGGTTTCCTGGTGTTTGCTCTTTCGGTGAGCACGAGGCATTGTGAAAAACCAAAAAGTTTGTTCTGATCTTTCTTTATAATCGCATGCTCATAGCAACAGCCCTGAGTGTCCAAGAATTTCTTTTGTAGGCACAGTCACTCTGAGAAGTGCCTCTCACTCGCAGGGGCAAGGGAAGTGACCCCATTCAACATCACTTGAGGGCCAGCACTGTGATACAATGGGTGAAGCTGCTGCCTGTGTCACTGGCATCCCATATGAGCATCTGTTTGAGTCCTGGCTGCTCCACTTCCCATACAGCTTCCTGCTAATGTGCCTGAGAAAGCAGTGGAAGATGGCCCAAGTGCTTGGGTCCCTCCCACCCATGTGGGAGACCTGGATGGAGTTCATGGCTCTTGGTTTTGCCCTGCACCTCCCTACCCCTGGCCATTGTGGCCATCTGAGGAGTGAACCAGTGGATGGAAGGTCTTTTTCTCTCTCTGTAACTCTGCCTTTCAAATAACTAAAATACACTAAAAAAAAAAAAAGCCACTTAAACCTCACACAGCTACGATTAATCACTATAATTAGCTCCGTGCTCTCAGAGGGAAGCAACACACAACCTTCTAACTGCCACCCCCCACGTCCTCAGTGGTGTGTCACAATAATCCCCTCCGGTTCCTAACAGCTGCTGGATGACCGCAGCGATGCCCAAGTTCACTGCAAGTTGGTCGTACTGACGACCACAAAGCAGTATGTGAGTGACAGGCAGCCTTCTCACAGCTCTGTCATGTGAGGAATTCCAGACAGTGGGTCAGCGAGGTGAAAATGAAAAGAAAAATACAGGGCAAGTGCTGAGTTGGTCCAGCCAGGCCCCTGTCTCCTTGTACTGGGGATTTACCTCTGCCCAGCATTTCCGTTCCCTCTTTTGAGCATTTGGCTCTGGGGGCTGCAGAAAAACAAATTCTAATTCTGGCCACATGTGTCTTTGGTGCCCACGATGCTTCTTCATAGATGCACTGGCAACTGGGGCCGAGTCTCCTCCCTGCATCCACATCAACTTCACTCACTGAACAGTAGAAAGCGATTTAGACGAACACCTATAAACCAGGATGATCACAGTACCCTGGAAAGATGAACTGACTCATAATTATGATAATGACAGGGCATTTGAAATGATGCCCATGTTTATTCAGTGTCTGCCATTTGGAGAATATGAAGTGGGCTATTAATGTCACCTGGTGAATCGGCCCTACACCTTTCTGAGAGCAGAAAGGGCATGTGTTAGTTACAGGAAGCCAGTGTGGGGCGAGGTTAATCAAGGAATTGCTGTAGAAGGAGAAGGCGTGAAAAACAGGATGGCTGTGGATATCGGAGAAGAGTGGACGTTCTTGGGAAGTAAAACCCCAGCCCACCCTGTGCCTCTGGGTACCTGCTCAGCCCGCACGCGAGTCGTCTGGAGGGCAGAGCAGGCTCTCCGTGCTGTTCCCAGATCCCACGGTCACGCACCCTGTCCCACTCACGTCTTCTACTCTTTGGTAATTACCCCGGCTTGTTGTTTCTCAAAGGTGTCCCGATAAAACTCAGTAGGTCTTGCCTTAAGGAGGATTACATTTTCCTGACACAGAAATCACAGATTTCTTTAACTGTGTAGGACCATTCAGAGCCTTTAACATAGTAATTGGCAGAGTCAGTGTCCCCAGGAATTTATATTAGATGGAAGCATTTGAAAATACCATTTTCTAGGTGTTGTTGGCAGTTTCATACAGTCACACCTGACACTACTCAGCTCCCCCAAACTTGCTTGGCTACAGAATCTCCCGAGGAAAGTGTGGGCGCAGCGTCAGTGTCCTCAGAACCCGCTTGGAGAGCCGCTGTCTTTGTACCCTTACACAGAAAGACCGCTACGTGCTTGAGGTGTGCGTGCTGCTTTGGCCCCAGTGGTACCCAGGGCCACCTGGATAATGGGTTGAGCAGAATGGGACACACTCCCAAGACACATGGGGCATCCGGCCGGGTCTGGGGCTGAGTTTCTGGGAGGGGAAAGCCCAGCGCAGCATTTCCCCATCTAATAAAAATTCAGAAATGCTCACTGCTACATAGAAAAACAACTGTTGCAGGATAAAAAGCAAGGCTTTCTACACTCTAAACTTGCTTTAAAACTTAGCTTTTATTAAAAGAAAACACAGTTTCCATGGAAAACTCAGAATGGAAAAAAGCACGCACTGCATTAATAACTAGGAAAAAATTCCTTGTGACTGGGCTTGAAAAGGGACAGAAAAATAGTCATTGGCAATGATGGAGCCATGAGGGACTCTTGGTTTCCTCTTTTCAAAATATCTTTAAATGTTAATATTTTTACTATTTCACAGTAAAAAAAAATAAAAAAAATTATGAGTTACTCATTAGGATTTGGGTCCATACCAAAGTTTCCTCTGGGAACAGCCCAGTGCCCCTCTCCCCACCCTTCCAGGTGGGAAAGGAGCCGTGGAGAAGAGACTTCCCCCAGGTCCCTGGACTTCGGAACTCGATGTCTCTCTGGCCTCCTCACTTTGCTGGAGGCAGCAAAGACCTCGGGAGCAGGTGCACACTGCCCCATGAGCAGCCATCTCTCTCCTCACATAGATGAAGCCATCTACACAGATCCCAATGCTACAGGCATTCTCAGCACCCAAGTGCCCCTTTCTAAACTTGCATTTAAGGTGGTTTATGTGAAGTGTTGAACCAGATCTGATAGAGACAGTATTTATAACTGATGATTAGCTTTCTCAGCAAGGCCTTGGAAACTGGTTAAATCCCAATGTTTTAGACATCGTATAATGGGAAAGGAAAATTGTAGGAAATAATCCCAACATAAAAGCACGATTGTAGCTACAATGTGGAGCGCACAGACTTTTGTAGGTTACTTTGGGCTTTAGCTCCCGTCTCTAAAGGTGTGTGCATGGGGACACGTGCACCCAGCACTGTTGAGTTTACAGCCTCCAGGGACCCTGCCTCGGTGGAGAGAGTGGTTATCATCAGCCAAGGAATTCCTCTGCCAGGCCCTCAGGCAAGGCCTGATCTGCAAGGAAGGGTCCCCGCACAGCTGCAACACGGAGCACCTGACCAGGAGCCCAGGCAATGTGACAGCCTGCAGCGTGACAGCTCTGGTTGGCCTATGGGACAGCTCTGGCCAGCTAGAGCAGCAGCTATGATTGGCAGATAGGACAGCCCAGCCTGGTCCAACTGACAGCCTGGTCTGCACCACCCAAATCCCTTTTCTGTGCACCACCAAGCCTCCCTTTCCCTGCACCGCCAAATCCCTGTTTCTGTGTAGTGGAAACTGCAAGTCCCATCATGTTGCAAACTTAGAAGCATTGGGAGCTGGAAATACCCAATATGGCTGCAGGCTATTCTCCCCCCACACCTCACCATGGCCTTTACATCATTATAATAAAATTGCCACGGCTGACACTTCCACTCCCATCTGACACCACGACACTTCTGGGATTTCCAAAAATGTGTATGAAAATGGGCAGTACTCAAGGCACATCCCAGATTCCACCTCCTTTAGATATTCAATTAAGCCCCACCCCAGACACCACCCCTGTGTCTCTCCCAGTAGTATAAAAGGACAGCTCTAAACCTTGTTAAGGGTGGCTTATTCTCCCTGGAGCCTGCCAATGCTCATCCCTTGAGTGTGTTGCTTTTGCTTTAAATAAATCTCGTTTTGCTGCTCGCCTTTGTCCACCTTGCAGACAAGAACCTGCACCAAGCCTGGTCAGGAGCCAAGCTGGAACAGTTTGGGAAGTGAAGGATGGAGAAGCCCCCCCATTGCTCACTTCTGGTTTCTCAGTGCAGGACAAGGCAAGGCACCCACCTGAGACTGGGGTGGGGAGAAGGAATGTGGGGTGAAGAGAAGCGGGCTGTGCCATAGCCATTCTGGGCACAGAGTGTGAACAAAGTGCAAGAGGAGGCAGGGTGGGTGGGGAAAGAGACAAATCAACCCCCCCCCCCCCACACACACATACACTTTATGGCTGCTCTCTGTGGAATGTTTCAAGGTTTTTATTCTATGCAGTTTTTCCTTCTAAATCTGCAGAGAAAGAAAGAAGGAAAACTTCCCCTCCTGTGGTTACTGCTGTGCTGGGAATGGAGGGATCATTAGGAGTGATGGGGCAGTAAATCTGAGATTCTCGGGCGCATGGTTTGGGACTTTGGACAACTAGAGAATGAGAAACATAACCCGGGCTTCTCACCCGGGAAAACTTTGTTTTTCTCTTCATTTTCATCAAGACCCATCTACTGATCTCCTAAGGAGGAAAGTGGAGGGACAGAGGATCCCAGGAGAGATTTACAGCCCCCTGGCTTCAACCCTCACACTTTCCCTCAACAATCAAGGCGTCCAGTGAGTGCTTTGGCCGTGCACCCAGATCCCCTGCTGGGCTTAGAAAGTCTGGATCCCAGGCCACCCCCAGCGTTTCTCATGGGTCTGGAGAGAAAATCAGCCTGGCTGACAGTTCCCTGGTCCTGCTGGCAAGGAGGGCACACTGGGGACCTCAGGTGGCAGAGCAAGGACTGGAATCCCCAAATATCCTGGACAAACTAACCCTAGCTGCTCTTTCTGAGTTTGCCAACCCCCCCCAACCCCCAGTCACCTTTCCAAGTCAGTTTGTTACCTGGAAACAGTGTTAATTAGTGTAATTAACACATAAAGAACTAGCTGTGTGCAAGACACTGCTCTGGACTCTTTACATGCATTAACCCAGTCTTTCCAATCATCCTAGGAGCAAGGTGCTTCTATTAGCATCCAATTGACTGATGAGGAACTGAAGACACAGAGAGGTTAAGTAACTTGCTTGAGGTCACCAGCTAGGAAGTGGAGAGATGGAATCTGTACACAGATCAGACCAATGACAGAATCCACAGTATTTCCACTTCCTCATACGTCAAAGGGAAGCATGGATGAAACTTTAAACTCTCAGATTTTCCAATCTTTGGTGCTGGGGGTAAAAAATGATCTTTTGGATTGTGGCACAGTTTTTTAACTAAGGTGACTAGGAAAATTAGGATCATTGAAAAAGCCTTTTCTTACTATTTATTTATTTTTAAAGATGGATCTTATTTGAAAAGCAAAGTGACACAAAGAAAGCAGGGAGAGGAAGAGAGAGAGATCTTCCGCCTGCTTGTTCACTCCTCAAATGGCAGTACATGGCTCCATCGGGGTCTCTGCCACGGGTAGCAGAAGCCCAGGCACTTGAGCTATCATCTGCCGCTTTCCTGTGTGTAGCAGCAGGGTGCTGGATCAGAAGCAAGGCAGCCAGGACTCAGGTGCTCTAAGATGGGTTGCTGGTGTTTCTGGCGTCGACGTAACCCATGTGCCGCAACACCAGCCCCGCCCTGCCATTCTTTCGCAGCACGCACGCCGCCTGGGGGAGTGTCACCCATGGTCTGGATTATCCCATGGATAAAGTGAGGCGGTGCACAGACTTGCTGCAGTTTCAAGCTCTGTGAGAGTATGCTTTTCACGGAGCTTCTGTCACTTCTTATTCCTGCACACGTTCGTCTGGAGCAGCTCCGGAGACAACACAGACCAACAGCCCCCAGGTGCCAGCCTGCTCTAGGGACAAGCAGTTCCCTCCTGGCCACCTAAGAATCCTGTTGCTGGGGCATCAGTGGTCAGTGAGGAAGTGAGTTTTTGCCAGTGATGAGTTGCACTCCAGTTTAAATTGCAGGAGGTGGCGCAGAACTGACTAGAAATAAAGTTTTCTAATACAACTAGTATAGAGGGCTGGGTAGTAACTTGCTTATTTCTGCCACTTGTTGACTGGGAGACATTGAGAAGGGCCTCTTGCCTCAACATTTGCATCTATGAAATGGGGATAATTAGGAGTGTGAGGGAGTCTGGCTATTTAACCATTAACAAGTCCTTTCACAGCTCCAACATCCCTTGGAGGTTGTTGCTCCTGGTGTTAGCAGTGGCTCATCAGGGAGCCCTCCCAGGCTCACCTCACCCACCCTGAAGCTCTTTGCTACCACCTTTTAATGCTCAATGCTTGCAGGGTCTGGCACTTAATGTAGAGTCTACATCCCAGCACATCCTAAGGTGCAGAGAAGGATTGTGGCTCAACGGTGGGGTAGACTTGATTCTATTTTCCAAAACAAGAATGTGGAGAAATTCGGAGGTGGGTGTTGTAGCACCGTAAGTTCAACCACCTCCTGGGACTTCCATACTGGGGTGCCTAGGTCGAGTCCTGGCTACTTGGTGCCTGCGATCCAGCTCCCTACTAATGTGCCTGGGAGGCAGTGGATGATGGCTCAGGTACTTGAGCCCCTGCCACCCATGTGGGAGAACCCGGAAGCAGTCTCGGCCTCCTGGCTTCAGCCTGTGCCAGCGCCGGCTGCTGTGGGCATTTGGGGAGTGAAGCAGCGGATGAAAGCCTGTTGGAGAGTCTTCAAGGGCTGTTCATCGCCAACGATAAATTCTGAGTGCCGAGTGTGTACATAAGGCCCGGCTTGTGCTGCTGTCACCCCCCCAGTCCCACCTCCCGTCACTGGAGCCTCATGCCCTGGTGAGAACACAGAGCACCTTACAGTGTTTCCAGCACACCGTGCTGTGTGCTCAGCTGTATCTCGTTGGGTTCCCTCTCCTCCGTTCAGATCACACCACCTCCTTCAGTCACGCTCAGGAAGCCTTCCTTGAGAAGTGCTCCCTGTGCCTAGTGTCTCCTGACTTACGAACGGCCAATTGGGATTACTTGAGAATCTTCCCCCCCATTCCCCAGGCTAAACGCTGGTCAGCATCTCCGTCGCCTGTGCCCACTCGGTTCCCTGCACGACCGCCATCCACATCCCTGGGACACGCTTTCCAGATCCTGCCTCCCACGGACGCTGCTTGTTGGCCTTCTTCCTGGGGGCCCTTGTGCACAAGCGCCCCGCCAGCCTTGTGGCTTGCCACCACTTGCGCAACCCCGGAGCGCGAATAGCTAATGAGGCACGCTGGGGCCAACAAGAGGAGCCTCTGTTGACTCCAGTGGGTCTCTCAAGGGTGGGGGCTACGCAGTTGGAACACCCACCTTCTGCTAATCCTCCGGCAAAACCAGTCGGGCTGGTCGTAATGTATTATTAGAAAGCCCACACGCCCGCCCATCCTTGGGACAACACAGCCACTTGCTGCGTGTTTCACATCCGTGGGACCCGAGCTGACGGATTGTGAGGGGGCGGGAGGGCGGTGGTAGAGGTGGCAGCGAGGGTAAGCACGGCTCCGTGGGGAGAGCCTGGGGCTTCAGTGGCCGAGAGGTTCCAAGCTGCCCTACCCTTACGCACAGTCAGGTGGCCTTGAGCAAGTGGCTTAAATTCTGAGGCGCTGAGGAACCCGCACCAGGCAGCAGTGAGCTTGAATGGAGCGCTTTCAGCTCTTGCTGTAGGGCAGGGAGAGAGGCGCTCAGGAACGCTAGCTTCTCTGCCCCGGGTGCTCTGTGGGGACAGGGTCAGGGCAGAAGGCTGCCACCTGCTGCCGCCCCAGGGTCTGAGGGAGCCGAGGGAGGCGGTGCCGCCCCAGCCCCTGCTGCGGACCCCAGGAGGCCCCGCCGCCCACGGGAGATGTTTTACGTCAAGGAAGAGAATGTTCTCGGCTGCCTCTGGGAAGTAGCGTTCTCTCAGCCTCCTCGCAACTTTTCCCTGTTAACCTGAGGTTTTCTTTCCTCCCTCTTCCCGGGCTCTTCTCCCTTCCGCTGGAGAAGACCCGACCATTTGGAGATTGCTCCTTCCATCAACCCTGGGAGCTCACAAGCACCCGCCCTCCTGAGCGCCGAATCACCTTCCAGAAACCCCTTCATGTTTCCATCTCACTGCCTCCAGCAAGGAACATGCTGTGGGAGGGAAAGAGAGGCCGCGAGGACGGAGCAGAGGGACGCGGAGGCAGAGAGTGCACTGGCCTCTTGCCGGTTTCTGGGGGGGCTAAGTGGCAGCAGTGGCAGCGGCAAGGGTCTCTTCTCCAGGGCGTTCCAGGAGGACTAGGGCCCCATCCTGCCGCAGGGGGCTAGAAGGAAACGCTCAGTGGTGTTGAGAACTCACACCCATAGAGCGGGAACAAAGCACCTCACCTCCTCCACCTCCTGGCTGTATAGAGGGGCCTCCTATACCCCCAGTCACAAACACCGGTTCCCTTCCATCCCATCAAATGTCCCCAGGCCTCCTGCCCAGTGCCCACACATTGCTCAGAGTTTTGACATCTCAGCAGAACCCCCCAGCCTGGCACACACTCCCCTCAGCCCAGAGATGCCCCAGCAGGTGCCAGTCCTCCAGGGCAGGTCACCAACCAAAACCCTTCTTAGCCCTGACCAGGTGCCCTGAGTGGTTGGGGTGTGGCGCTCTGTCTTGTCTGCTTAGGCTCTTGTCTGGCCCAGCTCCTGCCAGCCCCATGTTAGATCAGATAAGGGCACAGGTGGGGCTCTACCCATCAGACAGCCCGGCCATGCGCAACACTCCAAGAGACCTCAGCCCCGTGCCCTCCACCTGTGAGGAGAGTGGCGAGAACATTACCTCCAGAAGATGATCTGCCCCAGGGAAGCCATGGCGGCTGGGTGCTGGGGTGTGTGGAGCCGCTGCTGCCCTTCTGGGTGCTGTGACTCACAGTCGGCTCCTGGTGCTGACCTTAAATAGCGCACAAAGGCTGGGAGGGGTGCACACAGCTGGGGACAGCTCAGGTATGAGGAAGCAGCCCTGCTGTGCGGAGCTGCCTGCAGGCATGGTGGCCGCCTGCTCCCCACGGGCTGGGAAGCCCAGGGTCAGAGCTGCCCTGCCAAGCCCTGACCTGGCAGGAGGATGCTTCCCAGGCCCTCGCTGCAGGGCTTGTATTGAGCACAGGGTTTTTCCTCTGGACCGGGGAAGGAGCGCTAGGGAGGGAGATTAAATCTCCAAATAAGACAAGGACTGGGACTGCTCAAAGTGCCAGAGCTGCGGTGCCTTGGGGGGCTGGGGGTCCCCACCCTTGCTGGCAGCTGACACTCAGACAGAGCTGGGTCGCCCCTGCAGGATCTCCTGTGGAGGCGATTCGCGCTGGCGAACCTCAGAAGGGCCCTCACTACGACGACAAGAGTGCTGAGTGTTTGACTCAACACCGAGTTCTCCTGGGGTCTCTGGGACTGCCTGACTGGGTGGGCAAATCTGTTCTAGAGAGAGGACCTGCCCTTCTCACCTCACTGGGTTTTTTTTGTTTTGTTTTTATTTGTTTATTTGCTTTTTAAGACTCAAAAAAAAAAATACACAGAATTTGCATAACATAAAAGCTCTTGGCTAAAGGTGATTGAGTTAGTAAAATTGATCTCTGATGTTTCAGATACAGCATTCGGGTTTCCAGCCAGACTGGATGTTTTTTCTCAAAAAAATATTTATTTATTTGAAAGACAGAGCGACACACAGAGAGAGACAGGAAAGGGGAGAGAGGGAGAGAGAGAGAGAGAGAGAGAGATCTTTCATCCATCAGTTCACATTCCAAATCCCCGCAGCATCCGGGGCTGTGCTAAGACAAAACCAGGCGCCTGGAATTCCTTCCCGGTTTCCCACATGAATGGCAGGAGCCCAGGAACTTAAGCCCTCACCTGCTGCCTCCCCGAGTATGCATTAGCTGGAAGCTGGGTTGGAAGTGAGCCGGCACTTCAGCTACAGATGTGGGCATCCCAAGCTGTGGCTTCATCCGCTGTTCCATGACACCTGCCCCATCTGGTGCTACCCAAACACAAAGCTTTCCTTCTTCAGAGTGTTTCCTCCACACGCCTGAGGAGCACCGGATGTGAACCATTCCGATCTGGTTGTCAGGCTTGCTGGCTACTGCTGCCTGCGTGTTGAAAGCAAGGGTGCTCCAGGCCCTCAGCGGAATCATTCCAGGGCTGGTGCCGGGGTTGTTGGAGCAAGTGCGGAGTCCAGGTGGAGGGTGGAGGTGGGGAGAAGGCAGGGGCAGAGAGGGCAAGTTCATGGTGGGGAGATGTCCAGAGTCCAACAGAGCCAGGTTCAAATCCTGGCCCCCTAGAAAATCTTGTGGCTTTGGGAAAAGCGCTTTGCCTTCTTCTAGGCAACTCTTACTGGGTGGAGTGAGGAGTCCAGGAGAGGTGGTCCTCATGCCTTCCTTTCCTCCAGAGTAGCAGGTGACATCCCGGGACCTCAGAGGCACTCTGGTGCTGGCTGGACCCTTCCCAGTCGGGGGCAGCTGAGGGCAGCGGGAGTCATGGCTTCCATATTCCCTGCACATTCTGGCTCAGGGCACAGGCATTCTGCCCAAGCCGGCAATGAGCCTTGGAAAGAGCAGCTCTGCCCTGACGGCGGAGCAGAACCTTGGAGACTCTCTCCCCAGCCAGCCACTGTTGGCAGGAGAAGGTTCGGAGAAGGTCCTGGAGGAAAAAAAAACAGCCAATCCGGCTGGAAGGTCCTGAGTGACCAATGAGCAACTTCTGGTTTTTTTTTTTTTGTTGTTGTTGTTGTTGTTGGTTCATTTTTAGAAATTGGAAGTCAGAGAGATACACACAGAGAGCTCCCATCTGCCAGTTTACTCCCCAGGTGTGCACAATGACCAGAATTGGGCTGAGCCAAACCCAGGAGCAAGGGACTCAATCCAGGTCTCCCGCCTGTGTGGCAGGAACCTAACCATGTGAGCTGTTACCTCTGCCTGCCAGGGTGCACATTGGCAGGAAGCTGGAATTGGGAGCCAGAACCAGAACCGGATATGAAGCCCAGGTTGCCATAATATAGAACCAAGGTGTCTCACCAGGCATCAGCTGCTAGGCTGAATGCCCATGGCCTTAACCCCACAACAACGGGCAGCTTTTGTCAGGAAGAGGCTGAAGGGGTGTGCTTATCTGGCAGGGACGAAGAGCTGAAAAGCATTTGCTGTGTCTGGAGAAGCAAACAGGTGTTACCCTGATTCTGAATCCAAAACCTGAAAGGTCATACATGTAGGGGCTGGCATTGTGGCATAGCAGGTAAAGCCACGTGCCAAGCTGGCATCCCATATGGGTACCAGTTCAAGTCCTGGCTGCTCCTCTTTATATCCAGCTCCTTGCTAATGCACCTGGGAAAGCAATGAAGGATGGCCCAAGTGCTCGGGCCCCAGCACTCACATGGGAGACCTGGAAGAAGCTCCTGGCTCCTGGCTTCAGCCTGGCCCAGACTTTCAAGTTAAATAAGTAAGTAAATAAATAAATAAATAAAGAGTTGTGCACATGAAATAATGGGGATGTCATTGCAAACAACCGATGAAGCCTGTGTGTGTGTGCATGGAGAGAGTCTTACAAGCATGAACGCCTCGAGCCGTTCTCTTGGCCCTCATTCTTATCTGAGCCCCTCGAACCAGCGCCTCTCACTCTGTTTTGCACCCAGGCCTCCCCCTTTGTCTCTCCCCTAGGGGATGGCTTCTCTATGGTTCTGTCCTTTCCCTTCTCTTATAGCGCATGCGTCTCCTGGAGGCCTCATGCACCACTCTGCTTCTACTGCCCCAGTGTCTGGAGATCCCAACATCTGTGTCCCCAGTGCCTGTCTCTTGAATGAACTTGAGCCCTGCCACCAGATGCGTAGCGAGCAGCTTGACTCAGCTGTCCTACGGGGACCAGAGAACCGGAGCGCATCATCCGCCTTCTCTAACCCTGCTGCTCCTGCTGGCTGCAGCTCCTAGAACTCCTGCTGGGTCACACAGGCCAGAAACCTCAGTCTCCTTCCTCTGCCTTCTCCTCCCCTCCTGGGCTCTCCCATCTCCTGATCCTCTGTGTGAGCTGCTGGGATTCCCATCGCAAGGTACCGTAGATTGGGTGGCTTAAAGAGCAGAGATTGATTTTCACACATTTCTGGAGTCTACCCATCTGAGACCTAGATGTCTGCAGGCTTGGGTTCTCCCGAGGCCCCTTGGCCCATAGACAGCTGCCCTTTCTGTGTCTCCGCATAGTCTCCCCTCTATGTGCGTGTCCTAAACTCGTCTTCTTACAGGGACTGTGGTCCCATTGGAGTAGGGTCTACCCTCATTACCTCATTTTAACTCAATTACTCCTTAAAGGCCTCATGTCCAAACAGTCACATTCTGAGATATGGAGGGTTAGGAACTTCAAACAGGAATTTTGGAGATTGACACAGTTGAGCCCAAATCCATCCTCTAATTGCCTAACTTCAATCCCTCAGCATTTCCTGTTTGTGTTGAGTTGTTTAATAGTGTCTAGTTTCATTGTCCTGCCCCTGGCCTGCCCCTCTGTGTACCAATGCACCTGCTTCTGCTGAGTGGTCTTTCTAACAGGCGAATCTGATGAGGCCATGTTCTGCTTTAAATGCTCAATGGTTCTCCAGGACCTGCATTCTGGCTTCTGTCTACCTCTCCCAGTTTTCCCTGTACGGATGCCTCATGAGCACTCTGGGAAGCAGCCATGTTGAGTGGCGTTCAATTTCTCCAAAAGCCCCTCATGCTGTCCCCACGCCACTCTGCCTTTATCAGTGTTGCTCTCTGTGCCTGGAATCCATCGTTGCCTTTTTCTTGCTTTATATAAAATCTATGGGAAACTTTTCCCAACCACTTCCATCTGGCAGGTGCAGGCTCTAGGCTCGCATGTGCACCTGGTGCCAACTCTGTGTTCCTAACTTGTGGCTGTTGACTTATCTGTCTCCTTCATTAGACACATCTTAAAAATAGAAAAGGAGGCTTATCACAGCAGCGTAAGGCACGCACAGAAGAAACAACCATAAAATGTTTGTTGAATAAATGCACATTTTTCTTTCACAGCACACAATAATAGCACTATTTTCTGCTTATGCATCTATCTCATTGCTAGTCTGTGAGCTCCTAGGGGATAAAAAAAACTGTGCCTCATTCATCTTTTTCATCACCAGCTCCTAGCACCGAGATAGACATAAAAAGGGCTCGGTAACATTTGATGGATGGGTGAGCAGGGATCCACTTGGGTGTGATCAATCAAACACTTTCTGGAGGAGACGTCTTGAGAGCTGGATTGCCACTCTTAGAGGCAGGAGAGAACAAGTTGCACTGGAGATGGAAGAGCAGTGTAGGATGGAGAAAAAAGGGAAAGCAGATGCATGAAATAAACACAAAAATCTGTTTTCCCTGTTGATCTTGGGGGAAAGACAGAGACGGACTAACCATGTGTCTGGGATCAAAGCATCTTCTCACGGAACTTCTTTTAAATCAAAGAGCCCTGTCTTTAGGTTCTTTTCTCATTGTTTATCTGCACTTTTCCTGTGTACCAGGATTAAGATTCCTCAGAACTGCAGCATACCCTGGCACTCACATGTATGTGGGGTTTTATACATCTTCAAAAGGCCCCAAGAGGAGGTGAGCCTTACCATAACCCTACGAAGTGAGTGTCACAAGTGGCAAACAGCCTCAGAGATTAAGGAATTCATTCAAGGTCAACTAATTTGAATTTTCCTGAGCCTTACTTGTCTACAGCTATAAATGGGCTCATATTAATAAAAATTATAAAGATTTCACCAGCTCTTGACTCTGCCTCATAGAGTGTGAGACTAAGATTACCTAGCCCTCTGCAAGTTTTAGCTTTGGGAGTCTTAGAACATGATACGAAGGTTCTCAAAAGAGCAAACCGAGTCAGAATCTTCCACCAAGGGCCCCCAAGGAGCCATGCCTTTGTGCCATCCTTGGTCACTGTGGCATTAGCAAACCTGATGCAAGCAGAGCCTTGAAGAGCCTTGTGCATTTGGCCACACCCTCTCTGGCTGCAGAGAACTCTGCGGGGCAAAGCCTGTGGGACAGAGATGAACCATCGAAGCGGGGATCCATTGCAGCCACATGAATGACCCCGAAAAGGAAAAGCATTAGCTGGCTGGGCCCAGCCCAAGTGGCCGATCCGCATAATCACAAACAAATAAAATGGCAGTTGTTTTAAGGCACTGTGTTTCGGAGCGGGTTGTTACAAAAGCAGCAGAAAACCTATACATGGTCCTTTCACCCGGTCCTGCTCCATATTTCTCTCTGCTGGTCAGTGCCTCCGAAACCACTCCAAATGAAATCTCCCAGTCTACTGTTGAAGCCTGCTAAGGCAACCTTACTCTATAGAGCAAAGGTGCTATCTTGCTTCTAAATTGGAATGGTGTTCCATGGAGCGCATAGTATACTAAGACATATTGCACACACACACACACACACATGTGCACACACTCTTGCCTTTCCAAAAGGAAAAAGCAAAGCAAAACAAACAAAACTCACTCAACTTCATTGTTGGATCTGCCCACAGGAAAGAAAAAAATAAGGGACCATCATCTGCCAGGAGCATCTCTATATATTTTCATCAGCATTTGAGGCTCCTTCTATAGAAAAGTCCACTCTAGGATCTGCTCCAAGAAATACCATGGAGTTAGCTGGGATTGGGATCTTGTGATACTCTGCTAGAGGAGAAGAGATCTTACAAATCTCTACATAGCTGGGAAGAGCAAACTTGAAACAGGCAGTAGGAAGGGATGCCGGCATCTGGCAGACGTGAAGTAGCTATCGTTTTGTCTGAGTCTTTGACCTTCTGCCCCCCACTAGTGCTCTCTTATTAGGAGTGGGCTGACTGCTTCATCCCTGCCAAGCTGAGGACTGAAACCTGAAGCAGATGCCATGCCTCCTCTCCATCCCCCCGCCCCACCCCACCATTCTTCAGTCACAAGCCCCCAGTGGTTCACAAACTGGTGGGAACTCTCCCATCATCACTAAGTCAGGAACCGCTGGAGCCTGGGTGCAAGCCCTGGTCAGCTGACTCCAAGTTCATTTCTGCTCCCTGCCCCATATTCATGCGAGACATTGCTGATTCATCCTGGGACCCTTTCCTGCTGGTCTGGTTGTGGCTCCAGAAATCCTTCCATCTGGGCAGCTCCAACCAAGCAGTTGGAGTTGGTCCCTATATTATTAGTTGCTGAGGAGTCCAGGACAAAGTGACACCAATGGTGGCCCTGACAGCATATGTTTTTGTCTCTCTGGAGACTGGAGGTCAAAACTCAAGGTGCTGGCAGAGTTTAATCCTTCCAATGGCAGTGCAGGAAGGAAGAGTTCCAGGCTTCTCTCCCCAGCTAACAGATGCCATCTTCTCCAGTCTCTTCACAGCTTCCTTCTACGTGTGTCTGTCTGTGTCCAACTCCCCCTCATTACAAGGCCACGGCCATGTTGGGTTAGGACCCAACCAAATGAGCGCACTGTGATTTCCTCCGTAAATCCTCACCTCCAAATAAGGCCACAGCCTGTGGAACTGCGAATATACGGGGAGTCTAGCATATCTTTTTGAGGGTGCAGTGGACTGAGTGTGTGTGTCTCACCAAATGCATATGTTGAAATCTTGACCCTCAGTGGATGGTATGAGGAGGTGGGGCCTTTGGGGTCTGATCCGGTTATGAAGATGGAGCCCCTGTGGATGAGATTAGTGTCTTTTTTTTTTTTTTTTTTTGACAGGCAGGGTGGACAGTGAGAGGGAGACAGAGAGAAAGGTCTTCCTTTTGCCGTTGGTTCACCCTCCAATGGCCGTCGCGGCCGGCGCGCTGTGGCTGGCGCACAGCGCGCTGATCCGAAGCCAGGAGCCAGGTGCTTCTCCTGGTCTCCCATGGGGTGCAGGGCCCAAGGACTTGGGCCATCCTCCACTGCACTCCCGGGCCATAGCAGAGAGCTGGCCTGGAAGAGGGGCAACCGGGACAGAATCCGGCGCCCCGACCAGGACTAGAACCCGGTGTGCCGGCGCCGCAAGGCGGAGGATTAGCCTAGTGAGCGGCGGCGCCAGCCGGAGATTAGTGTCTTGATAAAAGGGACCACAGAGAGTTTTTTTACCTTCTCTCTACTTTGGGAGGAAACAGTAAAAATTCATCATTCCAGGGCTGATGTCGTGGCACAGCAGGTTAAGCCACTGCCTGCAGTGCCGGTATCTCATAGAGTGCCAGTTCAAGTTCCAGTTGCTCCATTCTAATCCAGCTCCCTGGTAATTCGCTTGGGAAAGCAGCAGAAGATGGCCCGAATGCTCAAGATGGCTCCCACGCAATAGACCCAGATGAGCTTCTGGCTCCTGGCTTCTGCCTCCCGAGCCTGTGCCATTGTGATCATTTGGGGAGTTAATCAGCTGATGGAAGAACCCTCTCCATCCCCCTCCTCTCCCCTCCCCTCCCCTCCCCTCCCCCTCCCCCTCTCCATCTCCCTCTCCCTCTCCCTCTCTCCCTGTCTCTCTCTCTGTAACTCTGCCTTTCAAATACACCCAGAGGTCAGCAGTCTGAATCCCAGAAATGGGTCCTCACCAGAACCCACCTCTGCTGTACTCTGATCTTGGACCTCCAGCCTCCAGAACCAGGATGTAAATGTTGCTTAAGCTACCTAGTCTGTGGAATATTATCATGGCAACCTGGAATGAATTAAAAAATGGGACAAAATTCAACCTCTCACAGTCCTGTAGATGAGATCCACTCTTCTTCCCTCTCTGCATGCTTCTGCTCCAAGCACTTGGGCCATCCTCCACTGCACTCCCGGGCCACAGCAGAGAGCTGGCCTGGAAGAGGGGCAACCGGGACAGAATCCGGTGCCCTGACCGGGACTAGAACCTGAACCCGGTGTGCCGGTGCTGTAGGCGGAGGATTAGCCTATTGAGCTGTGGCGCCAGCCATGACAGCTAACTTTTACCCTGCTTTATCTCCCACCATGCCTCTCTCCCCACACCTCCTTTGCTCCAAAACTCCCCCTAGTCGTTACCCAAACCAAAGCAGCATATTTATTATCCCAGCCGTCTGGGATGTTCTGGGCTCAGGGATGTCCTGAGGAGGGACCACCTGTGTCACGAGGATCCGGAGAGAAAGAGATTGACAGCAGTTAGTGCTGTTCAGTCTGTTTCCAGCCCCGAGGAGGAGGGTGCTCGAGCAGCAGAGGGTAGAGAGAGTGTGGGAGAAGAATTGGTACCTTGCTGTGCCGGGCAGCACCCGAGCATCCTCCACTCGCTCTCAGGCTGAAGGAGGAGTGAGGATTATGGATTAGCACCAGGCAACAGCACAGGGAGAACTCTCTCCTGAAGCACCTCTCATCCTGCCTCACGCCAGTCTTACCCGTGAGCCTGCTGTTCACTCAGCAGCAGCCATGATGCTTGAAAGCATAACACACATCCCATCACTGCCCTGCTAAAAGCCCTCCAGCACTTCCCCCCAGACTCTCACGGCCTGTGAGCTCCGAATCCATCCGGTCCCTGCCTACCAAGCTACTCACTGCATTCTCTCATGTCCACATCTGTAAAATGGGGATGAATACGGATGCTTTTAGAATGAAGCCAGAGGATATACAAGGATACTGCCAAAGTCCATGGAAAGTTCCATTTAAAAATTGAAAAAATTTCATTAAAATGGAATTAAGAGGTACGTTTATTTTGGTGCAACTAACTTTTAAACTTCATGCATAGTTGTTTTTTCATAATACATATTTTCATGAACTTTTTGAAAACCCCTTGTGTGTCACACACAGACCCACACATCATGGCCTTCACTGCCATCAGGACACATCTTGGTTATATTTGAATTTTAAGAAGTTATTAAACTGAGCATGCATATAACCATGTGGAGAATTCTAGGATTAGGTACTTGGTTCATGAGTAAGGGTCAAGTTAGTGGCTTGGTTAATACATCTTTGAATAGAAGATTTGACAAAAGTTGGGCATAAAAGAGTGAATAACTGGGAGGGTAGAAACTTAAGGGACGAATGAGGAACACATTAAGCTCTAGCCTCTCAAGTGTGACCCTTATGGAATTGAATGGTCACAGATTTTTAGAAAAACAGAAGTATTCCTACTAGTTATCTCACACTTAAGTTAGTAGTCACTCATGTCTAATATACTCCATCACACAACTACAACAGTTGTGTAACTATTTCTGCCTGGCCTAACACTAACTGGCTTTCACCATTTAATAATGATATTTAAAACTAACATAATTCTGTAAGTTTCATCTTGAACCAAGGCATTGTAGAGGATTCCAACAGTTAGAATAATAGGTATCAGCATAGTCTCATCATTGCACTTGGTCCCTGCAGGAACTTGTAGGCCAACGTTGGATCTTTTGAATTCCCATGACTATGAGTAAAAGATTGATGGGGCCCACAGCTAGGGATGTGTGGTCATGGTGCCTCCTATTGAGAAAAACTAAGTCCCTCTTCACTAGTTAAAAGTCATCACATTTAGAATAAATAACAAACATCGACCTACTTCTAAGCAGCTTGACAGCTGAAACCAAACACTGTATAAGTTCACACATGGGCTTGTATCTTTCAGGCCTGACTCCCAACAGCACCACTTCTGGGCACGGTTCTAATTCCAGGCTGGCCAGACTCTGTCGTGACCTTGGTTGGCATCCAACCTCATGCTGGTCCCTTCTGGTAACAAGATATTCCACACATTCCTGACTAGCGTCTGAAGTTACCATTGAATAATCAAAAGATCAAATCCTTAAGAAATACCAGCTCCATTTCTAGCCGAGGGGGAAGGGAAGAGACTGTTTTAGAAACATTATCAGGAAACCACTATTCAGCTGGATTACGTTAGGCAAACAGAAATTTTAACTGGTGGTAAAACAAGAAGCCAACTTGGAACCTCAAGCTGAAATCATGGTTTCAGGTGACAATTTGTCCCTCTCAGAAACTGTGGCCTTAGAGTAGTTCCTTTTGCCCACCAGTTCCAAGGCGGTTGACCTCTGCCAAGGTATCGTAAATCATTCTCTTACCCCAACAATGAAGCCCAGGCTTCATTTCTCAGTTTGCTATTCATGAACTGCAAGAAAACACCCCCAGGGAACTCAACCACTGTTCTTTACAGGGGCTATGATTAGATGAGAGCTGCTACTTGACCCATCAATGGGTTTTTCCACTGGTTCCTGTTCTATTAATTAAAGAAGGAGGAAAGCAGGCATGCTATGAAGAACTCTGGCCCAAGATTTTGGAGGTCACTTGTAGGGAGCGTGTGTTCCTTGTTGGGTTTCTCCTCTGACACTGACCTGTGTGTGACCTTGAAGAAGTCCCTCCACCTTTCTGTGCCTCAGTTCCTTCATCTGCAAGGTTATAATAGTGACAAGCTTCACACCTACCTATTTGATGCTAGACATTTTAAACCAGAACTCAGATATTGCCCCACTGATTTCTCTTTAGAAAGGTGTGGTCTTTTCTGTGCATATCACACCCCATTTCCCAAATACAATGGACAGTTTTATTTTGGATGATTGGATTTACTGGCTCATTACAATTTTAAACATAGAGCAAGTCACACAGAATTCCTACAAATTACTCCCTGAGGCTGATAGAGTTGGCAGGCAAAGAGGCAGCTTGGGATTTGATGTGAACACACAGGTTGTGTGGCAGTTGAAGGATTCATGTAAAAGCAGCACTCCAATCATTTTTTTTATTTTTTAAGATTTATGTATTTATTTTGAAAGTCAGAGTTACAGAGAAAAAAGGAGAAATGGAGAGAGAGAGATCTTTCATGTGCTGGTTCACCCTTCAGTTGGCCACAATGGCCAGGGCTGAGGCAGGCTAAAGTTAGAAGCCAAGGTTGAGGTAGGCTGAAGTCAGGAGCCCGCAGCTTCATCAGGGTCTCCCACATGAGTGGCAGGGGCCCAAACATTTGGGCCATCTTCCTTTGCTTTTCCCAGGCCATTACCAGGGAGCTGGATTGGAAATAGAGCAGCCAGGACTTGAACCAGTGCCCATATGGGATGCTGGTATCATGGAGTCAACAGTTTAACCAGTTATGCCACACTGCTGGCCCCTGCACTCCAACCTCAGAGCACAGAGAGGAGAGAGGATTGTTGACCCCACAGCCTGGGGTTTTCTGTATTTGAGCCTTGATTTACTACCTATTTACCTGCTGGCTGCCTTGTCTTCTCTGCCTAGCAAAATCTCAGCCCTCTTTCAAGGTTTCCAAAGTCTCTTGCATCTGTCTTCCTCAGTCCTTCCCCTTTTCCCCCTATCTGGAAGCGTTCTCCCTCTAGAAGCACTAGTTTGTGCAACACCCATCAGTTATAACAGTGCATGTATGTCTGCACCTTGCTCCACGTCCTTTCCTGAGCCCAGGGCTCACTGTCTGTAAAGTTTTCCCCAGCAGAGGGCAAAGGGATGACTAGAAGACTGTGAGCATGAGTATTCAGTGACCTCACTGGGCCTTCTTTCCCTTCCTGGATGCCATCCACGCTCCCTTCCTAGGGCAGCATGCATGAGTGACTAATCTGCGTGAGTTTATAGAGATCCTGTCCCTAATTGCAATTTTGTACAATTCCAGGGCCAGCCCAGCTTCAGAGCTTCCTGTGGGATTGGCTGAGGCCTTCAGGACTATGTCCCAGGGGCCAGTGCTTTGGTGTAGTGGACTAAGCTTCTGCCTATGGTTCTGGCGTCCCATATGGGCACTGGTTCATATCCCAGCTGCCCCTCTTCTGCTCCAGCTCCCTGCTAATATGCCTGAGAAAGCAGTGGAAGATGGCCCAAGTGCTTGGACCTTTGCATTGCCTGGGAGGCAGACATTTGGGGAGTGAACCAGCTGATGGAAGACCTCTCTCTCTGTCTCTCCCTCTCTCTGTCTGTAACTCTACCTCTCAAATAAATAAATAAAAGTCTTAAGAAAAAAAAAAAAAGACCATGTCCCAGCCCAGTTTCTTCCTCTGCTCAATCCTGTTTCCTTCTTTTCCCTTTCACGGCTGTGGTTCTCAGAGCACTACCTAATAGCAGTCATGCATAAATCCCGACTCAGCCTGCTTTCCAGGAATCCCAGCCTGCAACATGCGCCACTGGGTAGCAGGCGCTCTTCGCGGTTGTGGAGTTGGAGTGGTGGACAAGGCCAGGTACCTTCTCTTGTGGGACAATCTATTGAGAGAAGACAGACAATGAACAAACACACACACATAGTAAGTTGAACAGGGGTACGGAGGGAAGGAGAGAATTGGAGAGTGACTCAGGAACATGGCGGGAGTGCTGTTTGGAAAGAGGAGGCTTAGGAGACTTCACTGAAGAGTAGCGATAGAATGATCGAGAGAGACAGAGAGATGTCTTGGGAAAGAATATCCTAAGGCCTCGGAATAACAGCTTCAAAGGCTGTGAGACAAGGGAACAGCAGGAAGGATGATACCAAGTATGATGCCATGATACCCAGAGAGTCAGATGGTGTAGGGCCTAGAGTCACGGCTCTAGTTCCTGTACTGGGAAGTGAGTTAACAGGGACTTGTTACATTATTTAAAGAAAGAAAAATTATAAAAAAGAGGCCCAAGCAGTGACAAAAATAATGAGTGTATCAGCCGAAGGTTATGATTCGATGTGCCTGAAATTTAGTGCTGTTTAAAAAAATGCATTTTCAATTGAGAAACACCATCTATTTACAAATTAGCTCTTGAAAATACAAGGAATACAGAAACTGTAAAACAAACTCTGGTCACGAGCCCCTACATACATTGTGTGAAAGCAATAGTCTGATCTCCAGGTTTTGAAAACCAGAACTAAAAATTCACCACATAGAAAAGACCCAAGTTTCCAGCTTAACAAAACTTGGGTGCAGTTACACAAAATGTTTAATAAACGGAGTTTCCCCCAAATGTATAAATAAAATGACAAGACTGCTTCCATGCCTGGTGAGGCAGACGGGTAGCCCAGTGGTTAAGTTGCTCTGTAGGACACCACAGCACACATCAGAGTGCCTGCTTTGAGCCCGGACTACTCCACTGCACTTCCAGCTCTCTGCTGATGAGCATCCTGGGAGGCGTCAGGTGACGGCTCACGTAACTGTGCCCCCGTCACTCACATGAAAGAGCTAGATTGAGTTCCGAGCTCCTGGCTATGGTCTGACTCAGCCATGGTTGTTGAGGGCATTTGGGGAGTAAACCAGAGGATGGAAAATGTCTCTTTCTATCTCTCTCTTTTTCAAAGAAAATGAAAATAAATAAATAAAAATTAAATATGTGTCTGGCAACTCCAACTGTACTCTGAGGCTGCACTAAAGGCGTGACAATTTGGACAGATCCCCAGTTAGCCTGACCATGTTTCTTCCTCGGGCGGTGGAAGAAGGAACAAAGAGACTGTGCAGCAAACAGAAGAGCGCCTGAAACATAAACAAAGACAGGTCAGGTTTTATTAAAAAATCCAGGAGGAACCGTTCAGTCCGTGAGTCTTGACTTCAGGGCTTGGAGACAAATTTGAGAGTCGTTGGCATACAGACGGGACATGAAGTGTGGGAGTGAGTGTGATAAAAAGGGATGTCTGTATGTGGGAGCTGCAAGATTCCAACAATAGGAAGTCGGAGAGCTGAGTAGGGCCCAGAAAACGTGGCTAAAATGGAAAGGCCCACAAGGAGAGGTGCTCGCTAGTCCAACTGCCAAATATGGCGCAGTCTAAGAATGGACTTGGCGAAAGGGAGCTCATCGGTGATCCCAAAGGAGCAGTTTTAGCAGAGTTGTGGATATCAAAAGAGAACAAGAAGATGCAAAGAGAAGACAGTGAGAACACGAACAATGCACTTGTGTATTTTGCTGAAAAAGGGGTGCAGAGAAATGGGCTGGTAGCTGGACAGGTTGTGGAGTGAAGACCGGGACAATTTAAGATGGAAGATATCCTTTCTTCAGTGACTATTTATTATTTATTAAACACATACTGATTTTCAGGCCTAAAACTATGCACCGAGAAGCAGTGGGAAATTCCTTGGTGGATGCCTGGAGTGCCTGCAGCCCTCCATAGGGCAGCTCTGTGGGCGGTTCTGTGCGGGTTTCCAGCACCCGCCCTAGACACACGCCAGAGCACCTCTTTGCTGTAGTGCCTCGGGGCTGCTCCAGCACTCACCTGCGTGCTGCTGGGAATTGTCCAGCTGAGAGGGGACAAGCGAGGATGCTGGAGAGATGAGTCAAGGCAGGAGGGGATAGGGTGCTGAACAATCGGGAGGGTTAAACCCTCCTGTGTGGCAAGAGGGAAGGAGCCAGTGTGGGTAAGGCTGCATGTGGGCCGGCAGACTTGGTGGTGGGCGTGTGTGAATGTTCTCTTCAGATTAATTCTGTTGACTCAGTGGAATAAGCACCAAGGTCAACGATGGAGTTTGGATTGTGGTGCAAAGGTTTGGGGTCTGAAAAAAGAGGACAAAGTATAAACACTTGTCCAGAACATTCACTGCCCGGGTTGTGTGCAAGGTGCTATCCTAGGCACCCGGGATAGACCAGTGGCTAAAACGGAGCTTCCTGTCCTGCCGGAGTTCACTGCCCAGCGGGCTCAGCAGAGAAACACTCACAGGTCCCAGGCCGCACCCCGGACCCACCTGAGATTTGGAATCAACACCAACGTGAGAGCGATCACACGAATTTCATATTGTTCTGGGATTCTGATAGCCATCAGAGCAGTGTCTGGAGAATATGAAGTAGAACAAACTAAAAATAAAAAGCAACATTGGAAATATATGTCTAAAGCTAAAGAGCGTTATTTCCCACTCGCACCTGCTTTGCGGTGCAGCAGGCCAAGCTTTCTGTTCTCAGCGGAACCATTTCAATAGCCTCTTAATTTATTTCTCTTTTCCATTATTTTCTCCCTTTACCCCAGTCTAAAAAACCTTGTGAGATCGATTTTCTGTAAATGTAACTGTCAGCGTGTCACTCTGCTGCTCAGAAGCCCAAACAGGCCGGCACTGCGGCTCACTAGGCTAATCCTCTGCCTGCGGCTCTGGCACCCCGGGTTCTAGTCCCGGTTGGGGCACTGGATTCTGTCCCTATTGCCCCTCTTCCAGGCCAGCTCTCTGCTGTGGCCCGGGAGTGCAGTGGAGGATGGCCCAAGTGCTTGGGCCCTGCACCCGCATGGGAGACCAGGAGAAGCACCCGGCTCCTGGCTTCGGATCGGCACAGTGCACTGGCTATAGCTCGGTGCGCCGGCCGCAGCGGCCATTGGGAAGTGAACCAATGGCAAAGGAAGACCTGTCTCTCTGTCTCTCTCTTTCTCTCACTGTCCACTCTGCCTGGAAAAAAAAAAAAAAAAGCCCAAACAGCATCTGGCTCTCTGTAGGAAAAAGCCTAAACTGAGTTTCATTTTCAACACTCCTCTCCATCGGGTCCTCATGCCATTCCAGCATCTGCTCATTTCCTTACCTGATTATCCTGTGCCATTGCTTTACTCACGGCCCATGGCCTGTGCCTTGCACTCTGCACCTGAAGCATTGCAACCTGAGGATGTGTGTTGGTGCTCTGTTCAAGGCACAGGCATCCCCCACCAGAGTGCCTGGGTTTGAGTCCCGCTCCACTTCCAATTCCAGCTTCTTGCTAATCCACATCCAGGGAGGTGATGGATCAAGTAGCTGAGGCCCTGTCACCCGTCACACACGTTGGAGACCCATATTGGGTTCTTAGCGCCTGGTTTCAGACTGGCCCAGCCATAACTGTTGTGGGCATTTGGGGAGCGAATCAGCAGATTGGGTAGATTTCTCTTTGTTTCTCTCTGTCTCTGTCTCTCTGTTGCTGTCTGTCTTTCAAATCAAGACAAATACATAGGGGCAGGCGCCATGGCTCACTTGGTTAATCCTCCACCTGCGGTGCCTGTATCCCATATGGGCACCAGGTTCTAGTCCCGGCTGTTCCTCTTCCAGTCCAGCTCTCTGCTGTGGCCCGGGAGGGCAGTGGAGGATGGCCCAAGTGCTTGGGCCCTGCATGGGAGACCAGGAGAAAGTACCTGGCTCCTGGCTTCGGATCGGCACAGTGCCGGCTGTAGCAGCCATTTGGGGAGTGAACCAATGGAAGGGAGACCTTTCTCTCTGTCTCTCTCTCTCTCACTGTCTGTAACTCTATCTGTCAAATAAAAAAATAAATAAAAAATGACAAATACATAAACAAGAGTTGAGGAAATCAGTAAAAACACTGAGCTTTTCTGCCAGTCTTCAGGTACTCATGCACCTTTCAAAGGCCTGCTTGCTGGCAGCTCGTCTCCTGCCCATGTGGACAGTGAGCACTCCCCTTGGTCTCCAGGCACCTTATGCCACCAGTCGATTAGGTTTGTTCAAAGATCTTTTACATGCAACCTATATTTTAATTTAATATTTTTATTTATTTATTTATCCATTTATTTATTTTGAAAGAGAGAGAGAGTAGAAGAGATCGTGTGCACAGAAGAGAGAGACAAAGAGAAAGGTCTTCCATCTGCTGGTCCACTTCCCAGATCTGAAGCCAGGACCCAGGAACCTAAAGGTCTGGAGGAACCCCAGATCACTTCTTTCAACGGCTTTTTCCTTCTGAAGCCCCCTATGTGGGTGGCAGGAATTCAAGTACTTGAACCATCACCTGCTGCCTTCCAGGGTACACATTAGCCAGAAGCCGGATCAGAAGAGCCAAGACTCCAACCCTGGGACTCTGATGTGGGAGGCATCTCAAGCAGAGTCTTAACTGCTGAGCCAAACCCATCCCTTTAAAAAATTATTTTCTTATTTTTATTTATTTGAAAGGAAGAATGACAGAGAGAGAGATAGAGAAACAGAGAGAGAGAGAGAGAGAGAGAGAGAGGACAGGGAGTGAGACAGACTCTTCCATCTGCTGTTTTACTCCCCAAATTACCACAACAGTCAGGACTGGCCAGGCCAAAGCCGGGAGCCAGGAGCTCCACCCAGGTTGCCCACATGGGTGTCAGGGATGCAGGAACTATGTCCATCACTTGGTGTCTCCCAGACTAAACCTGAGCAGGACACTGGGTTAGAAGCACGACTGGGACTCAAGCCCAGGCACTCCAGTATGGTGTGTGGGGCTCCCAAGTGGTGTCACAATCACTGCACCAAATGCCCACCCCTTAACTTAGATTTATGATCTTCGACGTGTTCACGTCCCCCTCTCTGCAGTTAGATTGTAAGCTTTTAGCAAGTATGCCTTACACTCGTCTCTCTGACTGTCAGCAATTCATGATAACCCTTGCTCAGCATTTCATGGTGTGTGCTCAGAGCCTGAAAGGATGCCATCAGGGAGCCCTGGAGCTAACCTCTGACTGGTGGGTCCAGTACAGAGCTAGCCTTTGATTTGCGCATCCAGGACACAGCTAGCTTCTGATTGGTGTGTCCAGTACAGAGCTAGCCTCTGATTGGTGGGTCCAGTACAGGAAACTCACACAAGAAGCCGCCTCCCATTTATTTTCACTCCATTATTAAATATTGCATGTTATTATAAAAATTTATTTTCTTATTTTTATTTATTTGAAAGGAAGAATGACAGAGAAAGAGACAGAGAGAGACAGACTCTTCCATCTGCTGGTTTACTCATTAAGTTAAAGCTACGTTGAAAGCATTTTAAAACCACTTTGCTTTTGCCAGGTTGCCAGCACTCCTAGTTTTTCTGTGCAGAAGGTGGTCTATGAAATGCAGCATCTCACATACAATGCATCAGCCAGGAGCCCAGCAGCTCGGGAGTGTTTAATGCTGAGGTTCTGGGGAGTTTCTCTCACATGGCTTATGTCACTTGGCTGAGAAACAGATTTTGCAAATGTAGCTTACTGTCAACAAGCTGCAGCACACAACAGACAGCCCATGCCTACACACACACACACACACACACACACACACACACATTCTCTTTTTCTTTGCGTAAATGAATAGCAACCTGGGTGTGCCTGCAAAGCCCCAGCAATTATCATGAAACCCAGAAATGGTCACTGTATAGTATCGCGAGTTCTTGGTCCCCAAATGAAAGAACATCCTGCTTGAGGCTGAATCTTTTCTGTACCCAGAACACTCTTATTTATTTCTTCACCCAGAAAAGATTTATTGAAGTTTGACTATTCACCTGAGACGAATGGGGTAGGGGACACAATACAAAGGAAAATAAGGTCTGGATTCTACTCTTTTTTTTTTTTTTGTAAAGATTTATTTATTTTACTTGAAAGTCAGAGTTACAGAGAGAGAGAGAGAGAGAGAGAGAGAGAGAGAGGTCTTCCATCTGCTGGTTCACTCCCCAGATGACCGCAACAGTTGGAGTTGCACCGATCTGAAGCCAGGAGCCAGGAGCTTCTTCCAGGTCTCCCATGAGGGGGCAGGGGCCCCAGGACTTGGGCCATCTTCTACTGCTATCCCAGGCCATAGCAGAGAGCTGGATGGGAAGTGGAGCAGCCGGGACTAGAACCGGCGCCCATATGGGATGTCAGCACTGCAGGCGATGGCTTTACCTGCTATGCCAGAGCGCCAGACCCTTGGGTTCAGGTTCTATTCTTAAAGGGTTTTTTATTGATCGGAGGCAGGTAATACAAGTGGCTAAGTTCAAGTTCAAGTACTGGGAGAGACTAAAAATTAGAAACAATGAGAACAAAGGGAGGGAGACCTTGGATGAGAAGGGAAAGGGCGGTTCAAGAAAGTCTTCTGAGTGGATACTCAAGTAACAATATATAAAATTACCTCAATAACAAATATGTAATTACCATGTGACCCAGTATCTCCACTCCTTTTTTTAAAAACAGATTTATTTATTTATTTGAAAGTCAGAGTTACAGAGACAGGAAAGGAGAGAGAGAGAGAGAAATCTTCTATCCATGGGTTCATTCGCCAGATGACCATAATGGCTGGGGCAGGGACAAGCCAAAGCCAGAAGCCAGGAGCTTCTTTCAGGTTTTCCACATGGGCACCTTCTTCTGCTTTTCCCAGGCCATTAGCAGGGAGCTGGATTGGAAGCAGAGCCGCCGTGACCAGAACCGGCGCCCATATGGGATGCCAGTATTGCAGGCGGTGACTTTATCCACTGCACCACAACAATGGTCCCTCCACTCCTTTTTATGTACTTCAAAAAGCTCATGAGAAATGCGTATTAAGAAAAAAACTGCATGGCCTTTGAAATTTTTTGCATAAAATTAAATTTTTTTAATTCTATTTTTTTCCCAAACTTCTTGAAGAATCCTCAAATCCCTCCCAAACTGAAAACAGGTACAAAGACTTTTACACATAAGGTCTTTCAAAATAGGTGGCACCCTAGGCTGGTATGGTATTAGCTGCATATTGTAAGTTGGCATAGAAGAGTCAAACTTTGACCCATGAAAATTGTTACTCTATTAGGCATGACCATTTGTGAAATTCAGGAAATTGAGTTAAAATCATAGTTTTCTGTGCCAAGATAAAAAGTCTTTATGATATTATATTTAAAGATAATATGCCCTTACTTTATAAGGTACTCTGTTAGAGGGTCGCTTTGTAAGAAATGAAATGTGATGCAACGAACTCCTTCCTCAGTATCAGATATAGTGAATGGGATGGCTGCAGCTGACTGAAATTGGACAAGCATCTTGCGACCATATTTCTGGCCAACACAGTTCCTAGGCGATGCAGATGGCAGAGAACCCAAGGTTCACCCTGCTCTGTAGGGCAGACCGCTGACTTACTGGTGAGAAGGTAGTTCAGGCTCATTGGAAACACTCCTTACATCACCACTTGAGCTCAGAAACGCTGCATCCATTGCCATTTGTCTTTCAGCCTTGTTAAGGTCTGACATTGGCCAGAATTCCTTCATTCCTTTGTTGATTAACAGGGTATTTAAAAGAGAACCTCTTTCCAAGACAAGGCTCTTTGATTGAATGTCTTTAAGAACAAGTGGGAACATGGCTTCTGAGTGTGAGGCTGCAGAGAAACATCTTGAACTATAAATGTGGCTTTATAATGACCACATTAAATACAAGGGGCCTTTTAAAAGCTCATGGAAAATGCATATTTATGAAAAAACTACATGGATTTCAAAAAAAAATTTGCACCAAAATAAACTGTTCTTTTATTTCCATTTTACATGAATTTTTTTAAGTATACTGCTCAGAAAAAAGAAACAGGTTAAACTAATTCTACTGTTCAACCCAATAAACCCAAAGTAATATTACTGTAACATGTAATCAATATAAAAATTATTGGGGCCTGCATTGTGGTGCAGCAGGTTAAGCCGCTGCTCACAATGCCAGATTCCCCTATTAAAGTGCTGGTTCAAGGCCCAGCAGCTTGGCTTTGATCCAGTTCCTTGACAATGCACCTGGGAAAGTAGCCAAAGATGGCCCAAATACTTGGGTCCCCGCTGCCAACTTAGGAGACCTGGATGGAGTTCTGGGCTCCTGGCTTCAGCCTGGGTCATCCCCGGTTGGTGTAGCCGTTTAAGGAGCGATCAGCAGATGGAAGATCGCTTTCTCCTTCTGTCTTTCCCTCTCTCTTTGACATTCTGCCTTTCAAATAAACAGATCTTAAAAAGGAAAAAAAATCTAAAATTATTAATAAATTCTTAAAGAAATGGAAGTATGGAGATAAACAGGGAAAAAGAGAGAAGGCAGAAAGGATAGGAGAAAGTTGTGCAAGAAACTGCCATTTGCTGGCACAAATACATGTCCATAGATTCAAGCACTCTTTGCTCTTAACAAACACTACCTTTTTTTCCCCCCAAACACTGCCTTCTTTGATCCAAACCCCCACAAATTCATAAGCACAAATAATCATCTGCATGTATACATGTGTTCCCACAAGCCATTGAGAAGAATTATTGGGCATATGAGCAGGACATTTCTTCCAGATGTCCCACATTACTCAGTTGGTCTTGGGTACCACCCTAGGCACAAACTCCTTGCTTCTTGCATCTGTGTGAGCTTGGCCCTGCGCAGGTCCATCCTCCACGGCTGACTTTCCTCATTGCCCTCTGTGCTACCATCTTCTGGCTCCACCTCTGCCACTTCCTCCATTTCCCTCATCTAGTTAATGACACCCCTCCACTCACCTGCCAACAGCCTCTTAATTATTCTATCAAGTGGCTTTTTCTGGTCCACCCCTGCTTAACTTCTCTGCAGCATTAAGTTCCTAAATAATTCCTCCAGATATATTTGTTAAGACCTCAGTATGTGCCATCACTGCAAGGCATCAGGAAGACTAAGACAAACAATGAGCCCCCCAAGTCTCCTTCTCTTTGTCTTCCTCCCCTTCCAACATCTTTATCATTTAATTACTTTTAGGACTGGCTGGTTGGTGGAGCTATCAAGATGCCTCTTGGGTTGCCTGATTCTGTACCAAAGTGCCTGGGTTCAAGTCTCAGCTTTGCTTCTGATTCCAGCCTCCTGCTAATGTGCACCTGGGAGGTAGCAAGTGATGGCTTGAGTGCTTGGGTCCCTGCACCCACAGGAATCAGCTCCAAGCAAGGCGTGCAGCTGGGGCCGCAGCTTGCAGTCAGCACTGTGGAGTTAAATCTTTATTTAGCATTGCTCTGTGCCCTTGGTGTCCGTAAGCTCTTGCCACATTTGGTTAGTGAGGTCGAGAGATGTAGTATTTGTTCACTGTTCTTGTCCCCTCCCCAATATCAAAGTGCGACGCCTGCGATTTGTTAATACTCTGGGTGACTCATAGCTAACTTTGCACGTCCAGCTATAGGTTTTGTTTGATTTCCTCTTTCTCTCAGGACTTTTACAAATACATCTATACATGGATCTTCGGAAAAGTTTTGTGAGGTGCGAGTTTTTTCTCTTTAGCGGACACTGAGCGGTCAGTCACTCCATGAACCGCCTGCCTGTGAAAACAAAACAAACAAAACCCCAAGGGCTGTTTCCCAGCAGGTGGGGTGGGGTCGGGGCTGGGGACAGCCATGCGACAGTTTCAGAAAGATTCATCATCCGGTCGGCTCTTTCCTCTCCACTCGTCCTGCAAGAAGGATGTTGATCCTATTGATTTCAGCCCATACATTAGACAGGAGACAATAATAGATGTTTGATTTTTCTGAATTCAAATTTTTTCTAAAGGGAACTTAAAATCTGCTGCTGTATGTTATGTGATGTACAAGACGCTTATGCCACGTGAACAGGGGCACGTTTGGTTTGCATACTTTTTTTCCTCTTTGTATTAAGTTGTACAGAACTTCCAGATTCAGAATGAAAAGAAGGATGTTCTGTACCAAACTTCTAAGCAATAAATTGTTATATGTTAAAAATGGCAACAACAAAAAAACACCTGAGTTCCCAGGTATGGGCATGTGGGGAATGAACCAGTCTATAAGATCTCCCTCTTTCCCTCTCCCTCCCTCCCTCCTTCCCTCTCAAATAAAATAATAGAAATAATTACTTACATTAATTTCCAAATCTATTTTTCCACTGTTATTTCCAAAGGGTCCACAAGGTCTATTGAATCTTTTTGCTTAGCATCTATGAAATCTGAGTTCCCTACCATGTGAGCAGTGTCTTATCTGGCACAGGCATCCCAATTGCATTTAAATCACTACAGTAGCCACTATCCACCTTCTAAACCGCACAGCTAACCCTCGTCACGTCTCCCTTCTAAACCCATCTGTAGTGTCCCACTCTCTCCCTTCTGGGGTCTTCTTTTACCACTTTTTAGGCCCTGCCTCTCTAACAAGGACCAGTGTATGTGCCAATTCCTCCACAAACTTCTCTTGCCCCAGCTAAATCCAGTATCTTCCTCCTTTGAGTTCCAAAGAATTCTATCATCTCTTAAAGAATTTATTCACTGAGGCCAGTGCTGTGGCATAGTAGGCTAAGCCTCTACCTGCAGTGCCAGCATCCCATATGGGCATCAGTTCTTGTCCCAGCTGCCCTTCTTCTTCTTCTTCTTTTTTTTTTTTTTTTTTTTGGAAGTAAGACGCTGTACTTTATTTCAGAAGGTTCAAGTTTTTTATCATAATTGAAGGAAATGCATGATTGAGTAAACATTGATAGCATTGTTTTCCATTAAATAGCTGCCCTTCTTCTAACCCAGCTCTTTGGCCTAGGGAAAGCAGCAGAAGATGGCCTAAGTGCTTGGGCCCCTGCACCTGCATAGGAGACCTGGAAGACGCTCCTAGCTCGTGGCTTCAGGTCAGCCCAGCTCCAGCCGTTGCAGCTATTTGGGGAGTGACCCAGAGGATGGAAGACCTTTCTCTCTCTCTCTCTCTCTCTCTCTGCCCCCCATCTGTAGCTTTGCCTTTCAAATAAATAAATAAAATCTTTTTTAAAAAAGAATGTATTCATTTTACCTTTAGTAGAGTTATTTATTTATCTGTCTTCTTTCCTTGAATTCAGAAATTGTAAGAGTGCAGGAAGTGTGAATTATGTGCTGAAAATGTGCTGAAAAGCAGTAAAGCACTTGGCCCAATGGTTGGTACTCAATAAATGTTTGTCGAATGAATGATGAAGTTCATGTTTGATTCAAAATACCCTTTATCATCCTGAATTTTTTTTCTTCCAGTAGTTAAAAAAAGAAACCCATGAAGACATTGAATCAAAAAATTAGTTCATTGATTTTTGCAAAAACAAAAAACCACTGATGGCCAAGCACTGACATCTGTTGGTGATAATGATCAATTTAGATAATCTAATGGGCTTTAAAAACAAATTTATTATAATCAAGGAACACAAAGCCATCTACCAACTGTAACAAAGAACCCAAAAACCTTTGGGGCCTCTGTCATGGTCATAAAGCAGGATTCTAAGTGAATGCAGATAAGCGGCCCTTTGTGAATGGTTTACAGCATAATGCAGATACAGGAATGAGGAGGGTTGTCACTCAACATCTCAACCTTTAAGGTTACTTGGCCCTGTTGTCTGGCATGGGGCAATTTGCTTTCTCTTAGGCAGATGTGAAACTGGGAGGAACTGTGGGTGGGGGGCCCCCTGCCTTGATCCCTGCCCCTACAACTGTCCCAGCCTCTGTGGAGCAGTTTCTACCCCTTGGCCTTGGGGAAATCCATTCTTGGCCTCGCACAGGAATGTGGCATGGAAATGATGCTATGGATGAGGCTGAGTGGCTCAAGGTCCACATTTTAATGATCCTCCTGTAGTTAGGAAGCTAGCTTGGTAGCCTCTGCATACCACCTTGATGGTTTGTACAAATGCAATCTGAAGGACTCCCAACAGCTGCACCTTTAAACACCCTTTTTCTGGACGCGCTTTCCACACTTCATCTATTGACCTCGCAGAATGGCTCAGGGGCCTGCTGTCTGTCCCAGGGGTCTGAGAGACGTCACAAGCAGATGCACCATTTGGCTCAATGACACTTGAAAATCCAAGCAAGTGACATTTCTGAGACGGTGATAAAAAAACAACACAAAAAAGAAACTGTATATATAATAAAGCATGGAAGGTAATTTTTGAAATTTTCTTTCTAAGATGTGTTACCATGATGATCTATTCACTTGTGCAAAAAACTATTTTACTTCTTCCACAATTCACCTGGAATTGTTCTCAGCTGCCCAGAAATCATAAACTCACAGGGTTGGAAGAGCCCTTGGAGATCATCTGGTCCAATGCCCTCATTTTTCCTACAAACAAAATGAAATTGCCTCAGTTTTATCTTCATTATAAATGTTATGAATGCTTCCTATGGGGTCAAATGCAGCCCATTGGGTTCCATATTAAACCAGCTTTGTTTATAAAACTTCAGGAGGAATTAATACATGGTGTCTCTTTGGATAATACATGATGGAAAACAATGTCAGAATCAATTCCATAAAGTGGAATTATGGAAATAAAAGGCCGCAGACTAGAAGTTTTAGATTAAGGCTCTGTAAACAGGAAGAATGATTGGAAGACGCACCTGAGAGCAGTGGCTTAACTTCTAGGCTTCTTGGTACTTTGGGGACGCATTTATTTAATTTTTTCGAAACCAGCTAAGTAACTTGAGCAAATAGCTAGAACTTTCCTTGTGAGAACTGTCGCTGTGGTTAGAGAGTTCTTTGTTCAAAAACTTTTTTTCTCTCTTCTTTTGCATGAATGGAATTTCTGATGGCACAGAAAAGCTTTGAATAGGGATACCTAGTAACCCAGAGGAAGGGATAGGTGCTTGTCGCGGTGGTTAAGATGCCAACTGGGCCACCTGCATCCCGTATCAGGGTGTCTGGGTTCAAATCCTGGCTCTACCTGTGATCTAGCTTCCCGTTAATGTACACCCTGGGGTCAACCGTGATGGTTCAAATATTGGGTCACTGCAATCCGCATGGGAGACCTGGCTGAATTCCAGGCTTCTGGCTCCAGCCTGGCCCAGCCCTGGCTTTTGCAGGCATTTGGGGAGATCTCTCTTAGTCTGTGCGTGTGTCTGTCTGTCTCCTCTCTCTGTCTCTATGTCTTGCAAGTAATAAATAACAAAAGGGGGCTGTTTGGGTGCTATCTTGTAACACAGGGGACTAGTGAAACTTCTAAGTATAAAGGGATAGGTGGAGTGCTCATCAGGTAGTGGAGAACATGAGGACGTAGAGGTAGCTGGTGGTAAAGCAAATCTCTTACATAAATGGGTGCAGATAGAAATACAACTATTGAAAACTAGAATGATAAAATCACCTCTGGATCAAATACGTCACGTTACTCATCAACTAGCTCAGGTCCACCTTTATCTGCATTAGGTACTGAGACCCCTACTAACATTTTGTTTAAAAATGGCTGCACTAGAGGGTATTCACAAGACTTAAAAATCATCGATCTAATTCAATTCCCTTGATTGAAATCAATTAAACTGACATTAATTAAGCACCTGCTGCTTTGTTTGAACTCTGATGGTTTCTAGGGATATAAAGATGAATAAGACACACTTTCTGCTCCTCAGAAATTTATCATTTTGTGAGAAAGACAGGCCCATCAATCACAACAGAGATGATAAGAGCTATGGGGATACAGATGAAGGAACAATTAATTTAGCCAGAGGGAGCCAAATAAAGCAATGAAAGTGCAACATTTGAGTCCGACCTTTAAATGTGTTAAAGTTTGTCAGGTGGAAAAGCAGCCTGAGAGCTCTCAAGGTCACAAACGCCTGGAGTGGGTGGAGTGAGACAAGGGTGTTGGTGTCTGCTGGAGCCGCTCTGGAGAGAGACGCTGGGGCCAAGCTCACAGGCTGGATCAGCGAGCACATGCCAGGGGTCACCAGCTGCTAATGTTGTTGCTATAAGAAAGGGGATGAAAGTGTCAGATCTACGCTTTGAATATGTAGATTGGGAACAGAGGGAGGAGGGCTCAGTTGGGAGGCCTCACCAGGTCCAGGTGGGAGAACACGAATGCAAGCAATGTTTAGAAGTGAAATTAATTGTTCTTGGTGAGAAACAAAGAGATAAGAAAGAAGAGGAGCCAGATGGGTTCTTTCTTGAGAAGGGTGTGGGTATAGTTCTACTCTTTTGTCTGTGAATGATAGACATCCAGCTGGGCAAAATGGCAAATACATTATCCCTAGAACTCAAGTTCTTAGAAAACCACGTGGAGATGCAGCCAGGCCCTTAGAACTAGAGAACATCGCTGGCGCCGCGGCTCAATAGGCTAATCCTCCACCTTGCGGCGCTGGCACACCAGGTTCTAGTCCTGGTCGGGGAGCCGGATTCTGTCCCGGTTGCCCCTCTTCCAGGCCAGCTCTCTGCTGTGGCCCGGGAGTGCAGTGGAGGATGGCCCAAGTCCTTGGGCCCTGCACCCGCATGGGAGACCAGGAGAAGCACCTGGCTCCTGCCATCGGATCAGCGCGATGTGCCGGCCGCAGTGCGCTGGCTGTGGCAGCCATTGGAGGATGAACCAACAGCAAAAGGAAGACCTTTCTCTCTGTCTCTCTCTCTCACTGTCCACTCTGCCTGTCAAAAAAAAAAAAAAAAAAAAAAAAAAGAACTAGAGAACAAACATGATCTGAAGTCAGTCTTTCTCTTTTCCACCCACCCTCCTATACACTCATCCCTGCTTTCCACTTCTTTCTGTCAGTTTCTCCCCTCCCCATCTCTGCCTTTTAGAAAACAGCTTTGTTGATATATCACTGACTTAAAATACACTGGGCATACTTAAGGTGCATAATTTAATAAGTTTTGAGATAAGTATATACCTAGGAAACCATTACCATAATCAAGATTGTGAATATATATGTATCTGTCACCACCAAATTTTCCCTTTTTTTTTTTTAGGATTTATTTATTTATTTGAAGGTCACAGTTACAGAGAGGCAGAGGCAGAAGCAGAGAGAGAGAGAGAGAGAGAGAGAGATCTTCCATCTGCTAGTTTACTCCCTAAATGGCTGCAATGGCCTGAGCTGGGCTGATCTGAAGCCAGGAGCCTGGAGCTTCTTCCGAGTCTCCCACGTGGGTGCAGGGGCCCAAGGACTTGGGCCATCTTCTGCTGCTTTCCCAGGCACATTAATAGGGAGCTGGATCAGAGGTGGAGCATCTGGGACTCGAACCAGCACCCATATGGGATGCCGGTACTACAGGCAGTGGCTTTACCCACAGTCTTTTTGTAATTCCTCCTTTCTATCACACTCTGCCTCTTCCTACCTCTCCTCGCTTCCCAGCAATCACTTAAATACAAACATTAATTTGTATGTTCAAGAGTTTTATGTAAAGGGATTCATCTAGTTTTGTTCGGCTTCTTCCCGTGACATGGATTCGTGTTCTGTGTGTGTGTCTCTAGTCCGTTCCCTTCTATTGCTAGGTAATGTTTCATCATCTCTGCTCTTCTCTCCACGTTGCAGTGTGGTCAGCTCATGCAGAAGGAAGCCTGGCCCACAGGAGTCCCAAGGTTCACGTTTTATGGTTGCCTCCACCAAGCACTGCCTGATTCTCTTCCTGGTCTCAAGTTCAGAAAGTCCCAAGAAGGATTCTGATTGGCCCTTGCTTGGATCAGATACTCACCCTTGGGCCAAAGATCTATACGTGGATGGAAAGGGCCCCATGAAGAACATTGCAAATCCACTAGAATCTGGTTGTCTTTGGTTCCAGCTTTCAGACCACACGAGAACACACTCTGACCTCTTTCCCCACCCGACTGCTCAGGCACTCAGTGACTTTGTGAGCGTTCCTGTGGAAGGATCTGGTTCCACACCATTGTCATTTCTCAAATTTCTCTGCTCTTTTGGGATTTATCTCTATTTTAGATGATAGCCCAATGATTTGCAAAGTTTTAAATTTTCTATTATTTATAAATCAATAGAACAGAATAAAAAATTCAAGAAGTAGATTCAAACATACACAGGGATTTAGCATATGATAGCATTACCCTTTTCTTTTTAAGATTTATTTCATTCATTTGAAAGGCAGAGTTACAGAGAGAGGTAGAAACAGAGAGAGAGAGAGAGAGGTGTTCCATCTGCCAGCTCACTCCCCAGATGGCCACAAAGACAAGGGCTGGGCAAGGCTGAAGCCAGGAGTCAGGAGCTTCCTTCAGGTCTCCCACGTGGACACAGGGCCCTAGGACTTGGGTCATCCTCCACTGTTCTCCCAAGTGCACCAGCAGGAGGTTGGTTCAGAAGCGGAGCAGCCAGGACTTGAACCAGGCCCATATGGGATGCTGGCATTGCAGGCAAGGGCTTTAACCCACTGTGCCGCAGTGCTGGCCCCTATTGTCACCCTCTTAAACTGGTGGAAAAAATGATACACTGTTCAATAAACAACTGTGGGCCCATCTGGAAAAAAAATTAGATCCATGTTGGTGCCTTATACCAAGATCCATTCCAGGTAAGTCAGAAATTAAATGTAAAATAGTAAGTCCTAAAAGGAAACTTCCTGCATAAATTCAGAGTGGGGAAGACCTTTCTAACAATGATACAAACTCTAGAAAGCATAAAGGAAAAGATTTAAAAATTAAATCCCACCAAAAGCAAAATCTTTACTTGGCAAAAACTGCTTGAAGAAAGTCAAAAGACAAATGGCAAATTGGGAGTAAATTGCTTGCAGCTCATTCCACAGACAAGGCTTACTGCCCTTAATCTTTTAAGAACCCCTACAGATCAGTAAGAAGTAGAAGTCAATCGTCCAGAAGACAATTGGGCAAATAGTAAAGGAAACAGATCACAGAAAAATGAAGCACATGTAGCTCTGAAAAATGTGACTAGTCAGTAGTATTCATTTTAAAAGAGACACAAATGCAGACTACAGCAAATTATGTTACTGTCAAGTTTGTAGAAATCTAAGTGAACTGTACACCGTACCTCAAGGAAGTGGGAAATGGGTGCTGCCCCACACTGCTGCTGCATCAGTTGGTGCTACCTACAGGTGGGTAATTTAGCAGTAACTATCCAAATTGGTTGCTTATTGCAATACTGTTTGCTGTAGCAAGAAACTGGCATCAACCCAAGTATACAGCAATAGGGAATTGGTTAAACACATTACAGTGCATCCGCATAATTGAATATTGCTTAGTCGCAAAAAGGGATTGCAGGCATTTCTTATGAATTAGCATTGAAAGATTTCCAAGATGGATTTTGAAGTGAAAATAAAAAGGATAATGCAGTATAATATATAGTATGCTCTAATTTTTATATAGAGAAAGATATTGAATTGTGAATTTGTATTTGCTTGTATATCAATTTGAAACCTCTTGAAGAACTCACAGGAACTTTTTTTATGGTGAAAAAACATATATTTAGAATTAGGCAGCGGGGCTCAGTCTGGATGATCCCCATAGTGTTGGCGACACCCAGAGCACCGTCCTCAGGCGTCACACACACGCCTTCTTCTCTCCATCAGGTCTGATCAGGGTGTTGACCTTGGCCACACCAAGGTCACAGAGTTTCTCACAGCGTGTTGGATCAGTGCTTGTTGGCCTTGACCTCCACAATGAACACAAGTGTACCGTTGTCTTCTGTCTTCTTCGCGGCCAAGCCAGTGGTCCAGGGAACTTGATGGCATAGCAGTCAAGCTTGTTGCTCCTGGGGGCGCTCTCCTGAGGATATTTGGGCCACCAGAGGCATTGTGTCTCGGGCCGCAGGAATGTGGGTGACGTGCGGATCTTTTTTTGTGTGGCTGTGGACACCTTTCAGCCCAGCCTTCTTGGCCTTCAAACCCTTTCTCTGGCTGTGGCTTTGGGAGGGGCAGGAGTGTGCTTCTTTGCTTTTGGTGCCATCTTGGTGAGACACTTAGGAACTGTTAAGGTGATTAGCAATTGGGAGAGATAAAGCAGAACAAAACACATGGGTAACAGGTGGAAAAGAGACAGCCATCCCCAGACTCATTTAACTCTGAGTCATACAAATATGCTACCTACTTTAAAAATTAAACAATTCTTAATTCTATTATTTGTCAAATAAAAGTTCACATGCCATCCTGAGTTGTACCTTCCCAGGAAAGAAGAGAAAGAACAAGTTACTGCTTTTCCTTAAAAAGTTCTCATTACCCTAAAGTCACAGTAGTGTCCCATGTGTGCACCTCCGTCAGACTGTAGAGGGAGCTTCTTGAAGACTTGGACTATTTTGTATTCACCTGTATCCCCCACAGTGCTTTGCGCCTAATACGTGCTTAATCTGTTTACTGAATGAATGTTATTTTTGGATTCAAAACATTATTTTAATCCAGGAGTACTTTTTAGTATCAGCACTCACAACCTTCTCTACACCTCCAACTCCTCAGCTGCTCTGCCCGTCAGGATCGCCGGCTGTAGGTAGGGCTCTTACTGCACGCCAGGCACTCTGCCAGGTGCTGGGGACACAGACGGGAGGGAACTGTGGGGACACGACCTGTTTGTTAGCCTTACTTCCTGGGGGAGGAGTCCCATCAGTCTCTTGAGGTGTAGAGATGCTCTGGAACACGGAGTTCCTTCCTAGTCCCCAAGTCCCCATAGGCAAGCGCAGAGCAGATCATCCCACAAGCTGCAAACCCGGGCAGCACCGGGAGGGAGAGCCGGCCTTCAGCCTCCGGGCTAGTGCCGCCCTTGTTATTGCGCAGGGTGGAAGGCAGAAGACTGGGGAGAAAGAGAAATGGCAGATGAAGCCTTTTAATTTGTCAGCAATTAATTATTTCCCTTACTTTAAATTAAAATGTTCAGCTTCTCCCAGTCACTCATCAACAACTGTTACCATCAGCGTCTCTTCAGCCCAGGGAAGACTCAGCAGAGACCTGGCAACAGAAGATAAATGGCAAAACCTTCGTTAAGCGACTGCTCTGGGAATGAGTTGTACTGGCTTATTGATTCTTCTACTTATTGGAGACTTACCCAAAAAACTCTTTTTTTTTTCTTTTAGCATGCATTCATCCTTTTGGTCATTTCATAGTATCAATTAATCAACTTAATCTAGTAAAGTGGTTAAGAGCTGTTGCTGGAGCCAGGCTGCCTGGATTGAATCCCAGCTTAATCTCTGTGTTCTTGTGGGGAAGCCACTCACCTTCTGCCTTCTCATCTGCAAAATGGAGATGGTAACAGTGCTTATCTCATAGCACTTCATATGAAAATCACATAGGTTAACATGTAAGGTCCATGAGATAGTGCCCAGTACATGGTGGGTTCTGCACAAAGGCTGCTCTTACTATTGATCACTTCCTCTACTCTGTACAACATACTCTGTAAGTATGACCCCTGTCCCATCATGAGTTTATAGTTTTACCACTATATTCTTTATATTCTTTAAATATTTATATTTATATTCTTTAAAATTATATTCTTTATAGCTTTACCACTATAAAGAATTCAAACAATATAGAATCATGCAGAATAAACTTACAAAATAAGTAACATAAAACCATACAGAGTAAGTAAAAATGTACCTCACTTTTTTTAAAAGGATTTATTTATTTATTTGAAAGGTAGAGTTACAGAAAGAGAGACAGAGAGAAAGGTCTTCCATCTGCTGGGTCACCCCCCAAATGGTTGTAACGGCTAGAGAGCTAGGCTGATCCAAAGCCAGGAACCAGGAGCTTCTTCCAGGTCTCCCATAGGGGTCCAGGGGTCCAGGCTCTTGAGCCTTCATCCACTGCTTTCCCAGGCCATAGCATAGAGCTGGATCGAAATTGGAGCAGCTGGGACTAGAACCAGCTCCCATATGGGATGCTGGCACTGCAAGCAGTGGCTTCACCCACTATGCCACAGCGCCAGCCCCAGCCTGCCCTACTTTTCTTAATTCTACTTCCTAGAGGTAACCATTATTAATAATTTCATGTATCCTCTTCCAGAATATTTGTCTAGCATATGAATATATAGACATATTAGTTGTTTATATTTAACAAAACTGGAATCATTCTAACAATGTACATTGTAAATAGTTTTGCAGTTTGGTTTCTCTTTTGAAGTGGTTGCTTTCCCTTTTATAATAAGAGAAGCCATACTTTGTCCAATATTCCTCATAGTAGTGGGCACTGGGTTGTTTTCAATTTCAAAAACATGTTATTTCTTTATTTTGGGGAGTCAGAGAGACACAGAAACAGCTCCCATCTTCTGCTTCACTCCCCCAAAGCCTCCAACAACCAGGGCTTAGCCCATCTGAAGCCAGGAGCTGGGAACTCAATCCAGTTTTCTCACTTGGGCAGCAGGGACTCTAATATTTGAGCCATCACCTGTTACCTCCTAGGGTGCTCATTAGCAGGAAGCTGGAATCAGGAGTGGAGCTGGCACTTACCTTAATTACTTTTTTCAAGGGCTCAGTTACTAGGCCGTATGTCTGCCTCTGTGTCCATTTTTAACCAATGCAAACAATACCTTAATGAACAGTCATATACGAAGATGCTTCAAAAATTCATGAAAAGTGTAGCTAAAAGATTCGTTTATTTTGACATAAAAATCTAAAATCCATGCATAGTTTTCTTCCATAATACATATTTTCTGTGACCTTTTTGAATACTCCTCATACATGAAACTGCACATTTGTAGAGTATTTCATTAGAATAAGTTACTTAAAATGGACATTGCAGTTCGTTTCTCTGCCCCTCGCCTGCCTGAAATGTAAGTAACTTCTCTAACAAAGCAGGGCTGTGTGATGGTGAGGGGTGGCCTCAGAGCCTTTGTGACAAGTCTCATCTCATCACACCTGCATGTGGGCTGGCACTCTGGCCCAGGCCTGATGATTGTTTTTTTTTTTTTTTTCTTTTTATGAATCTCTAATAATAACTTATTTGGTCATGATTTTCTTCTATCTCAAGGTGTTGAAAACATTCACATTAATAGAGGCCTTGCTTATCTGTGTTCCAGGTAATTAACATCTTCATGTCAAAGTTTCATTCACATCCCTTTCCCCTCCAAGTCCACTCTCCCTAAGGCATCATAACCGAGCCAAGAAATCCCTATAACTCCATGACTTTGATCCGTCTCAAAATAATTAAAACTCCTGAATAATGAAAGAGGGAGCGAGTGAACAGGGACATAGCGGTAGGAAGTGCTAAAAGAAATGCCAGGAAGGATGGTATCCTGACAGTATTTAGACTGAGAAATCACTCCAGAGGAACAAAAAATGCCACAGCTATGCGCAGATTGTGACCGACTGGGTAAACGACTTTATAGTCCTGAGCTAAGCTAAAAGCATGCCAAAAGGCAGAGCCTGAATCTGGGAGCTAGGGAGCAGGCTTACCTGCTCTGACAAAGAAACCCAAAACTACGGCCGCTCAAACAAAGCAGAAGCTTAATCACTCTCTTGGGAGGGGCCACTGCTAGGCTGAAAGTCCGGAGGGGGCAGGCAACAGTGTTCCCTAAGGTGGCCCCACGACCCAGGCCATGGAGCGGCTCTCCATTCTCGGTGGCGGCCCCCACGTTTGGTCTAAGTTGGCTGCTGAAACTGCTGCCATTTCCCACACAGCAGGGAATGGAGAGTGGGGCACCAGCCCTTTTCCCTGTGAAGCCTGGGACCCTGATGCTGCTACACTGCTTCTGCTCTTACTCCGGGGCAAGAATCTAGTTTATTCCCCTCCTAGCTGCAAGGGAGGCCGAGAAATGTGGTTGCTACATGGGTGACCATTTGAAAACCTAAATTTTGGTGTTTTATTTCAAACAAACTAATAACAATCATGGAAGGAGATGTTACGATTCTGCTCTCCCGTACTGTGTTTATGTGAATGGGCATTTCGTAGGATTTGGAACAGGAGGGTAGACGTAGGAGCATTGTGAAACAAGGTGTAAAACCAATCAGGAAAGAGTTGGAGACGGTGTCCTAAAGATTAAATATCCATTGGGAACACCTCCCTGGAGTTGTAGACTAGGTCATGGCCTCTACTCTGTAGTACCACTGTAAGCTTCTCTCTTCAAAGCTCTGATCAACTTACAGGTGAGTATTTGTACAATGACTGACTTTCTCACTAGAGTGGAAACTCCATGAGGGCAAGAATGATACCTGTCTTATTCAGTGCTGTATCTTTGGTGCCTATGACGTGGTACTAGACGTGCCCAACAAATGCTTGTTAAATCAAGGGGGAATACAATCAAGAGGTATCTAGTCTCTGCACTCAAGACACGAATAATCTAGTTGGAGAAGAGGGAAGATAGGCACATTACACCTATAACACCAGGCAAGTCCTATAAGCGGGGAACCCAGAAAGTGATGGGAGACAACATCCAACTGAGACGGTGGCTGCTGCCATTCAAAGCCTGTTGAATTGAGGTCTGAGTTCTGCTCATCCAAGGAATGCAGAAGCCAGGGTACTGCACATGAGAGCACCGATCTTGCCATGTGACTAATGACTAAGCCTAGATTCAAGTATAGAGCACAGGGAGACAGGGGAGCCATTGCAGCCCTTCACTGTCTCGGGCCCCACCACCAGCCGAGTACCAGTTGTTTCAAGATTTATCGTTGAGCATCACTTCTCCATAAAAATGTATCTGATCACTCCACCCCACCTCATCCTGTTCAGCTGGAGCTGAACTCTTTTGTCCTATGTTCCCAGTGTATCTGATATTTCATATCAAAGCACCTTCAGAACACTTTCGGTTTTTCTCTCCGAAACCCCAGCAAGGAAATCTTGAGGGACTGTGCTTTATTTATCTTTGCTTCTGTTAAATCAAAAGGGCCTGGAGCTTAGAAGGCCTTCAATAAATATTGAATATGGGAGCTAACCTACGGCTGGGCATCGTATACAAGTATCCCTTATCTGAAATGTGTTGGACTGGAAGTGGAATATCCATATAGAATATACCAGTTTTGCATGGTTTATCTGAAAATTTGGGATCCAAAATGTTCCCCATAATCTAAAACTTTCTGAGCGTCAACATCACACTCAAAAAATGGGATTCTCAACCTGTATTTCCAGACCAGTGAAGCTGCACTCTTTAAACTGTGTGCTGGGGCCGGCGCTGTGGCATAGCGGGAAAAGCCGCTGCCTGCAGTGCCAGCATTCCACATGGGCGCCAGTTCAAGTTCCAGCTGCTCCACTTCTGATCCAGCTCCCTGCTATGGCCTGGGAAAGCAGCAGAAGATGGCCCAAGTCCTTGGGCCCCTGCACCCGCGCAGGAGACCCGGAAGAAGCTCCTGGCTCCTGGCTTCAGATGGGTGCAGCTCTGGCCATTGCAGCCAACTGGGAAGTGAACCATCAGATGGAAGATCTCTCTGCTTCTCTCTCTGCCTCTCCTCTCTCTGTGTAACTCTGACTTTCAAATAAAAAAATAAATCTTTAAAAACAATAATCCAGGGCTGGCGCCTTGGCTCACTAGGCTAATCCTCCACCTTGCGGCGCCGGCACACCGGGTTCTAGTCCCGGTCGGGGCGCCGGATTCTGTCCCGGTTGCCCCTCTTCCAGGCCAGCTCTCTGATATGGCCCGGGAGTGCAGTAGAGGATGGCCCAAGTGCTTGGGCCCTGCACCCCGTGGGAGACCAGGAGAAACACCTGGCTCCTGCCTTCGGATCAGCACAGTGTGCTGGCTGCAGTGCGCCAGCCATGGCGGCCGTTGGAGGGTGAACCAACGGCACAAGGAAGACCTTTCTCTCTGTCTCTCTCTCTCACTGTCCACTCTGCCTGTCAAAAAAAAAAAAAAAAAAAATCCAAAGCTTAGGAATAAACAGCCCTTGCTAGTTTACCTCCCAAGTCCAAAGACGGAATGGGGCTGTGAGCTGCTTCTTTGCTCTCCAGGTGTGTGTGCCCCTTCCAGGCCTCACCTGATGCTTGCTCTGCCCTCACTCTCCTGTCTGCAAGCCCACTGCTCAGGGCTGTTTGTCACACCTGAATGCCATTCTAAGCACCCAACCTACTCTCTGGAGAGCCTGTACCACTGGGAGTAGCCCGTTTGTCCTGTGCTCATGGCTGCCTCAACAGCGCTGTGGTTGCCTTCTCCTAGTTACTGCCCAGCTCCCAGGCCTGCACCTGTCCTGCAGTTTAGGCTTCCCAATTAGAAAATGACAGTCAGCACCAAAAGGAAGACGAATATTCTGGTTCCAATGAAGCAACCTGAGCAAGTTCTTTCTCTACATGAGTGATTTCAGACTTATAAGAGAATACATTAAATGCAATCCAGCAACTGTACTCAGAAGGGAGGAAAAGTGGAGTACTTCTGGCCAAAGAAGAAAATGTAGATTACTATAGTTACTTAGCCAATCACATACACACTTTAAACACAGACTAGAATTCTATCCTATCCTATCCTATCCTATTCCATTAGATACCTAAACTACTTTATTACAAATTGCATCAGTCAGGTTTACGCCCATAGACTAATTACTTTGGAGGATATTTTAGTATAATTAATAGTGAATCAGGTTAAATTCTTTTTAAAAAAAATGTTTCTCAGGACTGGAACTGTGGCGTAGTGGGCTGAGCCTCTGCCTGCAGTGCCAGCATCCCATATGGGCACTGGTTCTAGTCCCGGCTGTTCCATTTCCATTTTACTTTCTTGCACTTCTCCCACTACTCACCAGATAAATGCATGCACCTGGGCCCTCTGAACAATTTCTGTTCCCATCACAGAGCAGGGAAAGCGTTTCATAATCCTGTTAGTTTCCTAGGCCATCACAAAGTACAATAAACTGCCTGGCTCCAGAAGTTTTTGGAGGCTTGTCAGTCCACTTTTTATTGCTAGTAACATAATCCCACAGTCTGGATAAGTTACAAAGAAAAGAATGTAGGGGTTGGTGTTGTGGTGTAGTGGGTAAAGCTGCCGCCTGTAATGCTGGCATCTGATAGGTGAGTGGGTTCATGTCCCAGCTGCTCCACTTCTGATCCGGTTCCCTGCTAATGGCCTGGGAAAAGCAGCAGAGGATGGCGCAGGTGTCTGGGCCCATGTGGGAGGCCTGCATTAAGCTCTTGGCTTTGGCCTGGTTCAGCCCCCCCAGTGGTTGTAGCCATCTGGAGAGTGAAGCAGCTTCAGGAAGATCTACTCTCTGTCTCTTCTTCTCTCCCTGTAGCTCCGACTTTCAAATAAATAAATCCTTTTAAAAAAAAAAATAGAGAGAGAGAGAGAGAAAAGAACTTTATTTTGGCTCCTGGTTCTGGAAACCCAAGGTCAAGGGACTGCATTTGGCGATGGCCTTCTTGCTGGCAGAACCTCAAGGCAGAGCAAGGCATCACATGGGAGATACGGGGGGCATGCATGTGTGAATGGCCTTTGCTTTCTCTCTCTTCTCTTATAAAGCCAGTAGTGTTCAATCCTGGGGGCTCCACTCTGATGAGTTTAGCTGATCCTAATGACTTCCCAGGTGCTCCACCTCCACAGGTGATTAAGTTTCTACCCTCTTAATACCTCAACCCCAGCATTTGGGACAAACTAAATTCAAACCATGGCAAAGCTCAAAGTCTGAAATCAATGTGTTGACACAGTCATGCTCCCCAAGAAATAGGTAAGTAAGACTTTCTTTGCCTCTTCTAGATTTGTCCTGGCCATCTTTGGCATTCCTTTGCTTGTAGATGCATCATTTCATCTTCTTATAAGGACAATGTCACACTGGGGTAAGCTCATTCTAACAACTTCCTGTTAACTTAATTAAATCTTCAAAAACTGTATTGCCAAATAAGGTCACATTCCTCAGTACTGGAGGTTAGGATTTCAATGCATCTTTTGAAGAGAGACCTAATGCAACAATAAACAATACTAATGATAGCAACAGTGATCCTTAAGCTCTAGCATGCTTCAGAATCACCTAAGAGTTGTTTTGTTTTATTTTGTTTGTTTGTTTTCTTGTTTTTTAAAGACAGAGTTACAGAGAGAGGTAGAGACAGAGAGAGAGATCTTCCATCCGATGGTTCACTCCCCAGATGGCTGCAACGGCTGGAGCTGCTCCAATCCAAAGCCAGGAGCCAGGAGCTTTTTCTGGGTCTCCCACGAGGGTGCAGGGCCCCAAGGACTTGAGCCATTTTCTGCTGCTTTCCCAGGCCATAGCAGAGAGCTGGATCAGAAGTGGGGCAGCCGGGACTTGAACTGGCACCCATATGGGATGCCAGTGCTTCAGGCCAGGGCTTTAACCTGCTGCACCACATCGCCGGCCCCCATCTAAGAGATTTGTAATGATACATGTTGTTGGGCCACCCATTCAGAGTTTCTGATTCAGGTCTGAGAACTTGCATTCCTGTAAGTTCTAGGTGATGCTGTCACCATTGGTCCTGGTGGCACACTTTGAGAACCATGAGTACAGGAGCTTGCAATCTATGGACCGGCGGCATCACCAGCACCGGGAAGGCTGAGAAAAATTGGGATGCTCTCCTGGCTCATGCCCCAAACTCACTGAGCCAGAATCTGCATTCTTCCAGGTGGTGTGTGTGCACGTGGGAAGCCTTGCTCATTGCCCTGACACAGAAACAAGGTTCCAGAGAGCTGTACCAGTTGGCTCAGTCCAGTCGAGTTGGCTCCATCATCGAGGCCTCCCAGGGCCTCAGTTGGTGTCTGACCTTCAGCAGAGTTCAAATCTCTCCTCCAGACCCTACTCACCCGAGCAAACTGCCCCAGCTTGGGAAATACAGGAAGTCATGCCTGAGGTCAAGTCTTCCTAACCCTCAAACAACTGAAACCCAGGCTGCACACACCACTGTGCTAAAGAGAAAACACGGCTTGTTCTTGAAAGCAGCTGACAGATACACTTGGGGATGCTGACACACTGGAGGGAATTACACGACTCACAGATGTACCAAAGAGCGGTTGAGGAAGATGTGTCACCACAGAGGTTGTGAGAGAGGTTTCTCTTGGACCCGCGCCTGATCTATTGATCTTTTTTTGGTTACTTTTAGCGCAGTCTTGTGGGAAGCAATTTATTTTCATGACTGCTCTAATTGGAAAAACAGGTTCACTCGGTTGTGATAAGACTTGTGCTTTACAAGACAGAGCGTAGGAAACAACACAATTTCTGCGGCTGCCCCTGGCTGTGCTGAAAGGTTGTGGATGGCTCTCTAATGTGGTTCCCAGTGGTACTGTCTGGGATGAGGGTGTTTGTCCTGGCAGCGTTTCGGTAGTGCCTTTTATGATTTCTAAATGAAGCGCCAAACCCGGACCTGACCCCTGAACTAGTGAGAAAGGGTAGGCTTTGCTAGCCAGGGCTCGGGCCAGCCTCTCTTCCCTGGGCTGCTTACGTGACTCCCGCTGTTCTGGACTCAAGCCAGCCAGAGTTATTTGCTGCTTAGCTGCTCGTCTGCTCACTGCATCCGCTTCTGGAAGCTATACTCCAAAGTCAGCTCCTCCTGTGAGAATTTGACTTACAGGCTGTACCGTAAAATAGTGTCGGAGCTGACATTAGCTTGTAACATCCACTCTAATACGTCCCCTTTGTAGGCGTCGACAAGGAAAGTGACTCTGTGTGGCTCACACAAGTGGCCTGTGTCAGACCCAGCCCTGTCTGCGCCACCCCTTTATCCTGTATCTCCCTTGGAGATGAACTGACTTTGCAATTAACCACAAACTAATTACCTGCCACAAACCATCAGCTCACACGGATGTTCTCTGCTCCTAACCAGCCTGAGAGATCAGTGTTACCAGTTCCTGGGCCAAACAAGGTTGGGGGTACACTTAGCACCCCAAAATCATAGTCTGGGGGCCTGTGGGGCAAGCCTGGGCAATTCAGGAGCCTGGAGAAGTCATGTGGATATTTGAGCAGCCTAACCTGCCGAGGGAGGCTGAGTGCACACACCCCCTACGACAGGGAAGCTAACGCTTATCTCCAGGACTCTGGGACTGAGGGCTCAAGTGTTGCCAGACGTATCCATTTTAGAGATGCTAGACTTTTGTGCGTGTTTACATATGGAGTGGCTTGTATTTTAAATATTGGCTCACATTTCAAAATATCTTTAAAAACACTGGCAGGCTAAACAAAATCCAGCCCACGGGCTACCACTTCAGCATCTACAGCACAGCAACCGTGCAGGGAGGGTGCTAAAGGCAGGGGGAGACCCCTGTGCACCCTGGATCAACCTCTCTGGGTGGCTTTGTCAGGGTAACCTCCCACCCTCAGGTCAACGGTCCCATCGCACAGCAGCCACGGGAAGAGTCAGTGAGATAAGGTTGGTGCAGCCCTGAGCGGGCTGCCAGCAGCAGCGACACTCAGTAAAAGTCGGTGTTGCTGTTGTCACACTGAGCCATTAAGACCTGATGGTTGCTGGTCAGAGCGCCAAGCAGAAAGCCCTCTAAGGCCCTGCTGGCATGCACCTGCCAGGAGCTCTGCATCCTGCTCAGCCAGTTTCTGGACCAGAGTCCTCTTGGGCTCCATGATCCCTGCTGGGAGGTCAATGTTAGGATAGTACAGCATCCTGGCACACAGCTCCCTGTGGTCGACCTCTGTGGGGCTGGACAGATGGAAATCCCAGGCACAGCAGCCTGGAGAGCCCTGGAGGATGCCAGTGCACTGCCTGCCATGTGAGCACGCACAGAAGAGAGCAATTCCAGTCAGGAGGCTCCAGGCGCTTTGGCTTATGAGACGAATGCCCTTCCGAGAATACCTGGAGTCACCTGATACAAGAATGCAGCCCCGACCAGAGACAGCTTTGCTCTGGTTTTTCTCAGCTAGTCAGGTGTAGGTGAAATATGCAGCTGAGATAGGGATCTGGCCCGGAGGGCCTGGTCAGGGAATCTGGGCGTTTCAATGTGGTGGGGAACTTTGGAATGTTGCCTGGCTGGTGCTCTAGGAATTCCTTCAGTTGTCAGCAAGGATGGCAAGGAACTGAAAAGCAGGGATGCAAATGACCATTATGCTTCAGGACACAGTGTCTTAGAGCCTTGTGGAAATACAGGCAGGTTTTCTCCTTTTACCAGAGGTAAGAAATGGATTCCTTTAGGGGCCCGCGCTGTGGCACAGCGGGTTAACACCCTGGCCTGAAGCACCGGCATCCCATAGGGGCACCTGTTCTAGTCCTGGCTGCTCCACTTCCAATCCAGCTCTCTGCTATGGCCTGGGAAAGCAGTAGAAGATGGCCCAAGTCCTTGGGTCCCTGCACCTGCGTGGGAGACTGGGAGGAAGCTCCTGGCTCCTGGCTTCAGATGGGTGCAGCTCCGGCTGTTGCGGCCATTTGGGGAGGAAGGAATGGAATACCTCTCTCTCTCTCTCTCTCTGCCTTTCTCTCTCTGTAACTCTGACTTTCAAATAAATAAATAAATCTTTTTTTAACTTCCACTTTGACCATGGCCTTGTCTAAATATGATCAGAGTCAGTGAACTCAGGGGGCTTCCATAGCCTTGGCAGCTCATGACAAGAGCCTAGGGTGATTACTGAGGCCATAAACAAGAGTGTCAATTTGTTAAGTCAACAACAGGAGTCACTGTGCACTTACTCCTCATGTAGGATCTTTGTCCTTAGTGTGCTGTACATTGAGATTTAATGCTCTAACTAGTACTCAAACAGTATTTTTCACTTTATGTTTCTGTGTGGCAGCAAACTGTTGAAATCTTTACTTAATGTATGCTAAACTGATCTTCTGTATATAAAGAGAATTGAAAATGAATCTTGATGTGAATGGAAGGGGAGAGGGAGTGGGAGAGGGGAGGGTTGCAGGTGGGAGGGACGTTATGGGGGGGAAGCCATTGTAATCCATAAGCTGTACTTTGGAAATTTATATTCATTAAATAAAAGTTTGAAAGCAAAAAAAAAAATAAATAAAGCAAAAAAAAAAAAAGAAATAGAAATGGATTCCTTTCGGGGGTACCACAGCTGCTGAAGCAAGCAGGATGGTGGATTGACAGCTAACACCTCGTTACTTTCATCTATGGTATAAGGGTTTAAAGCAGAGGGAATGTCATTACTGAGCCGATTGAAACAAGCCTGCTCCGGAGGCTTGGTTGTTTCTTTTTTCTCTCTTCATGGCTTGAAAGATCAGATTACAACTTAGTTTTGGCGGACTTTTAGTGTGAGTGATTGAATTCTTATATTTAGTCCAGTTTGTTGGGGCCTTGGACGGAGCTTAGTATAAAAAATGGCCCCCATATCAACATCATCAAAATGTCCATTCTCCCAAAAGCAATTTACAGATTCAATGCAATACCAATTAAGATACCAAAGACATCCTTCTCAGATCTAGAAAAAATGATGCTGAAATTCATATGGAGACGCAGGAGACCTCGAATAGCTAAAGCAATTTTGTACAACAAAAACAAAGCCAGAGGCATCACAATACCAGATTTCAGGACATACTACAAGGCAGTTGTAATCAAAACAGCACGGTACTGGTACAGAAACAGATGGATAGACTGATGGAACAGAATAGAAACACCAGAGATTAATCCAAACATCTACAGCCAACTTATATTTGATTAAGGATCTAAAACTAATTCCTGGAGCAAGGACAGTCTATTCAATAAATGGTGCTGGGAAAACTTGATTTCCACGTGCAGAAGCATGAAGCAAGACCCCTACCTTACACCTTACACAAAAATCCACTCAACGTGGATTAAAGACCTAAATCTATGACCCGACACCATCAAATAATTAGAGAACATTGGAGAAACCCTGCAAGATATTGGCACCGGCAAAGACTTCCTAGAAAAGACCCTGGAGGCGCAGGCAGTCAAAGCCAAAATTAACATTTGGGATTGCATCAAATTGAGAAGTTTCTGTACTGCAAAAGAAACAGTCAGGAGAGTGAAGAGGCAACCGACAGAATGGGAAAAAATATTCGCAAACTATGCAACAGATAAAGGATTAATAACCAGAATCTACAAAGAAATCAAGAAACTCCATAACAACAAAACAAACAACCCACTTAAGAGATGGGCCAAGGACCTCAATAGACATTTTTCAAAAGAGGAAATCCAAATGGCCAACAGGCACATGAAAAAATGTTCAAGATCACTAGCAATCAGGGGAATGCAAATCAAAACCACAATGAGGTCTCACCTCACCCCAGTTAGAATGGCTTACATTCAGAAATCTACCAACAACAGATGCTGGCGAGGATGTGGGGAAAAAGGGACACTAACCCACTGTTGGTGGGAATGCAAACTGGTAAAGCCACTATGGAAGTCAGTCTGGAGATTCCTCAGAAACCTGAATATAACTCTACCATTCAACCCAGCCATCCCACTCTTTGGAATTTACCCAAAGGAAATTAAATTGGCAAACAAAAAAGCTGTCTGCACCTTAATGTTTATTGCAGCTCAATTCACAATAGCTAAGACCTGGAATCAACCTAAATGCCCATCAACGGTAGACTGGATAAAGAAATTATGGGATATTTACTCTATAGAATACTATACACCAGTCAAAAACAATGAAATCCGGTCATTTGCAACAAAATTGAGGAATCTGGAAAACATTATGCTGAGTGAAATAAGCCAGTCCCAAAGGGACAAATATCATATGTTCTCCCTGATCTGTGACAACTAACCGAACACCAAAAAGGAAACCTGTTAAAGTGAAATGAACACTATGAGAAATGGTGACTTGATCAGCCCTTGCCCTGACTGTTGTTGAACAACTTAATACGTTATCCCTCTTAGTATTTTTTTTGTTTGTTCTACTTAATACTATTGGTTGAATTCTGTAATTAATACACAGTTATTCTTAAGTGTTGAAACTTAACTGAAAAGTGTGATCCCTGTTAAATATAAGAGTGTGAATAAGAGAGGGAAGAGATGTACAATTTGGGACATGCTCAAGCCGACTTGCCCCAAACGGTAGAGTTAGAAACATACCAGGGGATTCCAATTCAATCCCATCAAGGTGGTATGTACCAATGCCATCTCACTAGTCCCAGTGATCAATTTCTGTTCACAATTGATCATAATGATAGGACTAAGAACCAAAGGGATCACATAAACAAGTCTAGTCCCTGCTAATACTAACCGATAGAATAAATAAAGGGGAGAGCAATCCAACATGGGAAGCGAGATACACAGCAGACTCATAGAATGGCGGATGTCCTAAACAGCACTCTGGCTTCAGAATCAGCCCTTAAGGCATGCGGATGCAGCTGAAAAGCCCATGAGAGTATTTCAGGCATGGAGAGCCAAGACACTCTATCAAAAAAAAAAAAAAAAAAATGACCTAAATGAAAGATCTCCGTGAGTGAGATCCCAGTGGAAAGAACAGGTCATCAAAGAAGGAGGTACCTCTCTGAAGGGAGGAGAGAACTTTCACTTTGACTATGACCTTGTCTAAATATGATCAGAGTCGGTGAACTCAAAAGGCTTCCATAGCCTTGGAAACTCATGACAAGAGCCTAGGGTGATTACTGAGGCCATAAACAAGAGTGTCAATTTGTTAAGTCAACAACAGGAGTCACTGTGCACTTACTCCTCATGTAGGATCTTTGTCCTTAATGTGCTGTACATTGTGATTTAATGCTCTAACTAGTACTCAAACAGTATTTTCCACTTTGTGCCTCTATGTGGGTGCAAACTGTTGAAATCTTTACTTAATGTATGCTAAACTGATCTTCTGTATATAAAGAGAATTGAAAATGAATCATGATGTGAATGGAAGGGGAGAGGGAGTGGGAAAGGGGAGGGTTGCGGGTGGGAGGGAAGTTATTGGGGGGAAGCCATTGTAATCCATAAGCTGTACTTTGGAAATTTATATTCATTAAATAAAAGTTAAAAAAAATGGCCCCCGTGATTTTTGTTTAGCAGCCTCTTGCCAGTCTCATAAGCCAGTAATTTTTTTTTATTTTTTTATTTTTTTAAATTTGACAGAGTTATAGATGATGAGCGAGAGAGAAAAAAAGGTCCTCCTTCCATCGGCTCACCCCACAAATGGCCGCTACGGCTGGAGCTATGCTGATCCAAAGCCAGGAGCCAGGTGCTTCCTCCTGGTCTCCCATGCGGGTGCAGGGCCCAAGGACTTGGGCCATCCTCCACTGCACTCCCAGGCCACAGCAGAGAGCTGGACTGGAAGAGGAGCAGCTGGGACTGGAACCCGGTGCCCATATGAGATGCTGGCGCAGGATTAACCAAGTGAGCCACAGCACCAGCCCCGCCAGTAATATTTCTTCCAGAACCTGGGAGCCTTTGTTAAGGGAGCTGGCTCCCCTAGCTGCCTGTTCCTGTGGGAGACGAGTTGACTGATGGGGCTCAGGACACACCACTCTAAAATACAACAGTTGGGGCTGGCGCTATTGCGTAGTGGGCTAAGCCTCCGCCTGCTGTGCCGGCATCCCGTACGGGCACTGGTTTGAGTCCTGGCTGCTCCACTTCCGATCCAGCTCTCTGCTATGACTTGGCAGGGCAGTGGGAGATGGCCCAATTGCTTGGTCCCTATACCTACATGGGAGACCCGGAAGAAGCTCCTGGCTCCTGGCTTTGGATCGGTGCAGCTCCAGCCGTTGTGGCCAACTGGGGAGTGAACCAGCAGATGAAAGACCTCTCTCTTTCTGTCTCTCCCTCTCTCTATCCGTAACTCTCTCTCTCAAATAAATAAATTAAAAAAAATTACTGTTGACAACTGGGACATCCCACCTTGGAATAGGCCTGTTTTCTGTATTGATTATTTTGAGCCGATTATTTTTAGAAACTGCAGACATAGGAGTAGCTCTAACAAATTGTCCTTTTGGAAGAGAACTGTGCATCTATAAAGGAAATTACTGCAGCAGGAGCTGCTCTGGCCACTCAAAGAGAGGGAGAACTGAATCGCTAGAGACTCTGACTACGGCGAAGACATTTAGTCAACCTGTGCAACACACCTGACTTGATCTAAGGAGCTTCTCGCTGCTCTCACATCTCAGCTGGCCCCTTCCCCACATCCTTCTTCCAGAGAAAGAGGATCTTTAAGCCTGAATGTAGGAAAAAAACCTAATGCATTTATTTTCATTTTTTTTTCCAAAAAGTAGAGAAAGAGCGAGTGATCTGCCGTCCACTGATGCTCTCTGGATGCTCACAATAGCTGGGCCTGAGCCAGGCCAAAGTCAGGCACCTGGAGCTCCGGATCTCCCACAGGGGTGGCAGAGGCCCCGGTACTTGGGCTCTCAGGGGCTGTTTCCCAGGGCCTGCAGCAGCAGGGAGCCAGAAGTGAAAGCAGAGCCCAGGCTGGAACCCAGGCACGGTGACGCAGGCGGTGGGCAGCACAGGCAGCGGCCCGGCAGCTTCACCAAACGCCCGCCCAAGCCTGAACTTGGGACACTTTTCTTTGGGATCTACCCAGTAGACTGACCTCTCTGGATTTTGTTCTCATGTATACACGAGGTACGCAATAATCTCCTCTTAGCCGCAGTTTTGCTCCCTGTATTTTCAGTAACCCACAGGCAGCAACAATATGAATGTGTCAAATGGAAAATTCCACAAATAGGACATTTACAGGTGTTGCATTGCACACCATTCTAGCTGCATAATGAACTCTCACGGCTTGCTGCTCCGCCCAGCTCAGAACCAGGTTTCCTGGCGGTATACACGGCCTGCCCATTCATCGCTTTGTCTACACTGTCAGGTTGGCTGTGGTGGTTTGCAGTGCTTATCTTACCCTTATTTTGTGTAATAAAGGCCCCAAAACACAAGAGCAATGATGCTGGCAATTCAGGAGGTAGGAAGAAGCTGCAAAATCCGTCCAGAACTTTTCGTGTGATAGAGCGTTGTGATTATTCTGTTTTATTACCAGTTAATCCAGGAAAAGCATGGTGTTCACAGGCCTCAGTACTACCTCAGTTTCAGGCATTCCCTTGGAATCATGGAACAAATTCCCAGTGAATGCGATGGAAAACTGCCATACATCTTAATACGCTTCCGCTTGTTTTTCCTTTATCTGTCTTCCTTTACTCCGTCTTCTGTTACACGAAGTCCCAGTCAAGAACCATGAACAGACAAAAAAGGTTTTTTCCCTTCCCTAGTAGCCTAATTTTACTAGGCAGCTTACTCCAATTTGTGAAGCCACCTCCTATGGTAAAGCTAGGAGAAGTCTGTTTCTCCTCTGGATAAAGCCCACGCAGGAAGTCTCCCCAATGCATGATGACACCAGGAAGAACTACCCTTATGGGCAGCAAAAAGTGCCCAGGTCATCCTACTTGAGGACTAGCCCTTGTTTATCTCAACAACACGCACACAGTGAGGTGTATCTGCTGGGCCACATACGACCTAGGATTCTTTCCGTCTCTGCGGTCTGCTAGTGCATGGCCTGTGCCGTTCATCACACCCTGCATGAATGCTCCTTCAATGCCCAGGTCTCCCCTATGGGTCAGTCCCTGCGTGTGGGCTGCCCTCTGAAAGGCGGCCCTGGGGCAGAAGCTGCCAGGGGCCCACAGCACTCCCAGCCCTTCCCTGAAGGGGCGGCTGGGTAGGGGTCAGCCACAGTGCTTTGTTCTGCTTCACCACATTGTTCTTCCAGACAGATCCCAGGTCTTCACAATCTGGCACATTTTCCTCTTGAGAGGTGAGGCGTTCCCTGCCCCATTCATGCCTACTTTCACACAGTGAGAAGGACCAGAGGGCCAAGTCAGTGACAGTCACAAGAGATCACACAGCTCCCTGGCCACTCAGCGGCCGCAGTATTGCTTGCTCCTTGCTTTGCCACCATAACGAGATGCTGTGAAGCCAAACCTGGATACTGGCTGTGGTTCTGTTTCAGAGAATCTGTTCTCAGGCCTCTACCCCGCCGCGAGCACAGTATGAAAGCTCCCAGGTGCTTCCAGTCCCACACACACCCTAGAACACTGTGGCTCGGTCCATTCTCCAGAGAAACGGAACCAGTGGGATATACAGAGATACACTCACATGCACACACACACACGCACACATGCATACACACACACGTGCTCACACACACACACGGATCTGGTATGAGGCACTGGTTCACCTGACTGTGGATACTAAGGCCCACATTCTGCTGTCAGCAAGCTGCAGGCCAAGAAAGCTGGTGGGTCAGAACCAGTCCAAGCCCAAGGCCCGAGGAACAAGGGAGCAAATCCCAGTCAGTCCCAGTCCGAGACAGAAGACCCAAGAATGAGGATCTCTGATGTCCAAGGATAGAAGACGGGTGCGCAGCCTCAAGCAGAGGGAGCAAATCCACCTTTCCTAGGCCGTTTTGTTGCATGTGGTCCCTCGCCTGATTGAGTGACAGCCCATCCTCATCAGGAAGAGGGCGCTTAGCCACCACAGATGCCTCAAGCCACTGTTAGCAGGGAAATAGGAGTTCCTGCCAGGACACCCAGACCTTCCTATACCTTGCCCCTTCTCCTTGTCCCTGGGGGACTTCCAAATCATGGTGAGCACTAGGACATCTGCACCCCAGAATCAATTCCACAGTGCAGAGTGAAACCCAAATCCAGCCGCTTTGGAGATGGTCTGAGCGCCTGCATGCTGTGGGACAGTGCTAAGCAGGCTGATAGGCATGTAATCTCCGGCACCAGTTAAGTTGTCGTCTCCCCTGACCTGGGGGATTCAGCAGTGAAGTTCTCCTCTTCGTAGAAGAGAAGCCTTGACTCACACAGAGCATTAAATCCTCCGTAGAATCCAGCTGCCCTTGAAGGTATCATTTAATCCTTTTGTGCACAGCAGGAAAGAGGCTCTTGCAGCCCACAGAGCCCCAGGCCAGAGGTTTCTGGATTTTCTCTCCAGACAAACACAAACAAAAAGAGAGCAGGGGTGGCTTATTTTACACAAATAGGATTCAACGACAAAAAGCATTAAATGGGTCAAAGAAAAACATTTTATAGTGAACAGAGGTGCAATCTACCATAAAGTTCTAACAGCTAGAAACATCATGTGACAATAATAAAGTATGTCAGAAACATTAAAATGTTTGAAAATGCTTGAAACACAGTATTTGGGAGACTTCTAAACACTTGTATCTCAAATGTTGACAGCTCAGATAAACAAAAAGTATCAAAAACGTAGGAAATCGAATCATAGACAGGATTTTTGTTTATAAAGAAAAAAGTGTCATCGTTTTACACTTCTGTGGAACATTTCAAAAGGAGATCATAAAAAGGACAAAAAGATAAACTCTATACGTTTCCAAGCATAAAATTTACATCAGCCATTTTTATCATAACAGAATAATAAAGCTGGCAATTAGGCGAAAACAAACCACTACTTTAAGGTAGAGGGAAAACTCAGTTATTACAGTTTTGGTTTATTTTTAAAATAATGAAAAGCTATTTTTCTTGCATTCCTGTAACAAACACTTAACGATCACCTTTAAGGAAAATCAAACAGGCTGGCATTGTGGCTCACTAGGCTAATCCTCCGCCTTGCGGCGCCGGCACATCGGGTTCTAGTCCTGGTCGGGGTGCCGGATTCTGTCCCGGTTGTCCCTCTTCCAGGCCAGCTCTCTGCTGTGGCCAGGGAGTGCAGTGGAGGATGGCCCAGGTGCTTGGGCCCTGCACCCCATGGGAGACCAGGAGGAAGCACCTGGCTCCTGCCATCGGATCAGCGCAGTGCGCCGGCTGCAGTGCACCAGCCGTGGCGGCCATTGGAGGGTGAACCAACGGCAAAGGAAGACCTTTCTCTCTGTCTCTCTTTCTCACTGTCCACTCTGCCTGTCAAAAAGAAAGAAAGAAAGAAAGAAAGAAAGAAAGAAAGAAAGAAAGAAAGAAAGAAAGAAAGAAAGAAAGAAAGAAAGAAAGAGAAAGAGAGAGAGAAAGAGAGGGAGAAAGGGAGAAAGAGAGAGAGAAAGGGAGAAAGGGAGAAAAGACAAGACAATCAAACAAGGACGGATGGAGACAGGAGACAGCAGCGCGGGAGGCAGAGCCGCTGTTGGCTGGGAAGGCTAGAGGGCAGTTAAGCTGAGATCTGAACATCAGCAAGAACTCTCTGCGAAGATCTGAGAAAGGAACATTCCAGCAGGGAGATGACCTTCACTCTAGCAAACTGAAGAATCGGATGCAGCAAATGCAAAAACTAATAACTTTAAGTTTTCTCACTGGTGAGGAAAGAATGAAAATAATTAAATTATTCCATCAAGAAGTTAGAAAAAGGATAAAAAAAAAACTCATTGAAAAGAAGAACGGAAGCAATGGAGCTAGCAACCAAAATAATACAAAATAAACACAAAAAATAGGATTGATAGAGAAATTCAAGATTTAGCTGTTTTGAAGGAAAAATAGAAAAGGTAAGCATTGAAATAGGAATTTTTAAGAATACGTAAATATAAAAATAAATATAGAAAGCTCACTCAGTTTGTTAATAGAACCAAGATGGGTCCAGCACCAAATCTGACAGAGGAAGAAGGAAAGAAGAGAGGAAGGAAGGAAGGGAAGGAGGAAGGAAGGCAGGCAAGCGTATCCATTTTTAGACCATTCTTATTTACGTATCTGGAGTCATGATCCTCCTAAACTGAACTGAGTGTGTTAACTAACTCATGCTTCACAACCAAGGAACATCGTAAACAACAAAGGAACGAACCTAAGGCCAAAATTACAAGCTGACATGTGAGAGGATTTCAAAAAATTTATGGAAAATCGGAACTAAAACACAATGCTCATCTTCCATGAACTTTTGAAGACCCCTTGTATTAAGGACTCCATGGATGGGGTGGGAGTATCAAATCCAGATCCTGGGCCTAATGACCAGACCCTGGCTTTTTGCTTTGGCCTGTTAGTGGGTAGATTATACGGTGTGGCATCTGCAGAGGTGGGAAGCTATAAATAAACTCAGGAACTTGGAGGTGTTCCCCAGTGAACGAGGAACAAGAAGCACTCATTCCCTGTGCCAGCAACGTGATAAGGACATTTGAATCTGCCTAGGACTCTGACTAGAGGGAAATTTCTTTCAGAAAACAAAACCTTAGACCTATACAATGTAGAAGTGTGGAGCCCAAATGTACACTACCCAGGTGGTGCAGGCATCCCCAAGGACATAATGTAAACTTGATCTGAGTGAGGCCAGCACATGCACTCGGCAGGTGGGAGCACACATGCCTAACATCTAAAGAAGCGGGCAGTGAGCTAAGGCCTATGCATCAAATACTGCCCGTGGCCTGTTCCTATATGACTCATAGGTTCAGAATTTAGTAATTTTATTTGTTTAAAGGTAGAAAGAGCCAGAGAGGCAGAGATCTTATAACATTATACTCATATAATATGCATATTATAGAATACTACATCTATTCATCAATAAGACCTAGGAAAAGGATCAACTCAGTAGCAGCAAGACCTGTAGAGTCTCTGAACACCATTTCCTAGTCAATGAACCAGAGCTCCTTAGAAAGCCCTCTGATTCTAGGCCCGAGAAATGCAGCTGAGCATAGAATATCTTGCCATTTTAGATGGTAAGAAAGTTATTGAAGATGACATTTCAATAGATGCAGGAGCCAATCGGAACAGCCTTTCCCTAGCCAAACAATGGGATAATTTAATTTGGGTGATTTATTTTGACTGCAGAGTATCTGATACTGATTGCCCATTCCAACTAGTAGTTCCATTAATTAGCTGGTATTCTTTTAATAAATTCCTCTTCTACTTTAAGTAGATAAAAAAAAATGTTGTTACTTGCCATTAAGTATCTTGAAGATATTCCGAAGAAACCTGCCTAGTACAATATGAGGCATAGATGTTCAGTAAATGCTTATCTCCTTCCTAGGAATCAAACATCTATAATGACTTCTTTTCAAATATTAAAAAGTATATGGAAAATTTGCTTTCTATACATGAAGAAGGTGCTTCCTCTGTTCATATTTTCTGTAGCTCTCCCTTCTCTCCCCTGTTCAAGGGAAGAAAATCTGTAAACCAGCTGGCCACAGTCCAAGGTTTTGCTGAATCCCAATTATTACTGGCAGGGCCATTGTTGAAATGTCAACACCCAAGCTCTCTGGTCCCTATCTCTTCATGGTAAGAAGACACAAGACAAGCCCTCTTAACTCATCTGCTACCCGGTGCTAGAGGGTAAATGAATTTAGTTCTCATCTGAGGGCCTGGATCTCTCTATCCACCAATTCAGCTAACATTTCAATTTGAAGAATGGTAAAAGATCCTAGTTAGACATTGAGGCTGAAGCTCTTTCCCGACCTCAATCTTTACCAGAAAATCCTGTGTTGAGAATTATCAGCTGCTGGCTCAGCTATTAAGAATATCATATACTGATTCTCATTTGCTGCTAGTCCTTGTCTTGCACAGAATTCCTTTGGGAAACTGATGGATAATGGGATGCTTGAAAGGGCAAGACTCAGATATTCCTGGGTTCCCTGAATAAGAGAAAAGGGCTAACATCATTAAGTAACCCCAAAATCCCTCATATTCTTTTTTTTTATTATTTGACAGGTAGAGTTATAGAGTGTGAGGGAGACAGAGAGAAAAGCCTTCCGTTGATTCACTCCCCAAATGGCCTCTATGGCTGGCACTGTGCCGATCCGAAGCCAGGAGCCAGGTGTTTCTTCCTGGTCTCCCATGAGGGTGCCCTTGGGCCATCTGCCACTGCCCTCCTGGGCCACAGCAGAGAACTGAACTGGAAGAGGAGCAACCGGGACTAGAACTGGTGCCCATATGGGATACTGGTGCTGCAGGCGGAGGATTAACCAAGTGAGCCACGGTGCTGGCCCCCCTCATATTCTTTTTATTTTTTAAAGATTTATTTATTTATTTGAAAGAGTTACACAGAGAGAGGAGAGACAGAGACAGAGAGAGAGAGAGTGAGAGAGAGCGAGAGTGAGAAAGAGAGAGAGAGAGATCTTCTATCCCATGGTTCACTCCCCAACTGGCCGCAACGGCCAGAGCTGCGCCTATCCGAAGCCAGGAGCCAGGAGCTTCTTCCAGACCTCCTACGCAGGTGCAGGGGCCCGAGGACTTGGGCCATCTTCTACTGCTATCCCAGGCCATAGCAGAGAGTGGGATTGGAAGTGGAGCATTCAGGTCTCGAACTGGTGCCCATATGGGATGCCGGCACAGCAGATGGCAGTTTTTACCTGCTACGCCACAGCGCAGGCCCCAGTCCCTCACATTCTTACAGAACCATCAAGAGATAAGAAGTGGAAAGAGCAAGAGTGCAGCCTGAAAGAGAAGTTGAGCCGGCACCGCAGCTCACTAGGCTAATCCTCTGCCTTGCGGCACCAGCACACTGGGTTCTAGTCCTGGTCGGGGCGCCGGATTCTGTCCCAGTTGCCCCTCTTCCAGGCCAGCTCTCTGCTGTGGCCAGGGAGTGCAGTGGAGGATGGCCCAAGTGCTTGGGCCCTGCACCCCATGGGAGACCAGGAGAAGCACCTGGCTCCTGCCTTCGGATCAGCGCGGTGTGCCAGCCGCGGTGGCCATTGGAGGGTGAACCAACGGCAAAAGGAAGACCTTTCTCTCTGTCTCTCTCTCACTGTCCACTCTGCCTGTCAAAAAAAAAAAAAAAAAAAGGAAAAGAAAGAGAAGTTGATATTTAGCACCTTTGGCAGGTGGGAAAGAGGAGAGGAGGAAGCAGGTGAGAGATGAAAGGAGGAATAAGAGAATGGTCTCTTCTCTCCATTCTCTTCACCCTGCTTCTCTCGTCATTATTCATTCCCACCCACACATCCAAGGAAGGGAGTGATTAAAAGCGTAGTGAGCATGAGTCAAGCCCACAGGTATTTTATTGGCCACATCATTCTCTTCGGTGTTCATGTCTAGGGAATTCTCCTGTGCTTCTGGTGAGCTAGGGAGGCGCTTTCACCATCCCCGCTCTGCACTTTAGAGAGAAACTCATCTCTCATTCCTTTGCTGGCAAGCTTTTCCTCGGACTCATCTTTTCTTGCCATGAGGAAGTTAAAATATAGATATCTGAGAAAGAGGTTTGAACTTGGAAAGACATCAAGAAGGTCACTTGAGCTATTTTTTGTGCTTAACTTTGCCTTTATATCAGGCAAAAAGAATCCTCCAATTGTCATCTCTGCCTTCTCAATGACTCTGGAGGCCACAACACCACAATAAAATACACACATAGCCTGGCTCTGTCCCCTGAACGTGATGTCTCCCTTGTGGGCCCTATGAGCACAGGCACAGCTCTGGTTAGGCAGGATTTGGGAATTCAGAACCTTGAGCCTAAAACTAACACCACCCCAAAAGAATACTATGTCTCCCAAAGCAAGGGACATGGGTGGTAACAGAGCTGCCGCCATGGGGTCACCTGGCAGGTGACTCCTCTGCTCTGAGTGTCCCTGAGCAGTGGCGGCTCAGTAGGATCAGAGGAAGCAAGCACAGCTTGGAGGAGGCGTCAGCTCCTTTGCCTGTCTTCCCTTCTTCTTCCTGATGCTTCCATCAGCAGTCGCCCTCCCCATCCTGCTCCCCTCCGCCCCAGTGCTCTTCAGCTTTAAGGAGAACTGCTCCTTGTTGCAACTCTGAGCAATGAGTGATGGAGCAAGATGACAGCAGCCAACAATGAGTCTCATGTTCTGAAGATGATGCGGTTGAGTGTGAGCGCAGCACTCTGGCAGGTGAACTTTCCAAGGCAAGCTCCTGGATGGTTGCTGGCTTATCTTAGTTTGTACCCAAGTCACTCACAGGGGCTTCAGATGCCATCTCAGGTCCTCTGCTTCCCTCTTCTGGTCAACTGAAGGGAATCTTTATAGCCGCTTAGAGTTCAGGGAGTGGATTCATATGATGACACCTAGCAATAGAACCAAATCACAATCTCCTCACAACCCCTTTCCAGTTCACAAAAAGCTGCACCAGGAAGCATGGTAATTACAGATGACATTATCAGATTTCAAATCCCTCACACTAATGCAATCCTGACATCTATTCTGCTGTGCACACCTAGAGGGAAATGTTAAAACCTGTGGTTCCCACACATGCTATCAATGTGTGTTTTTTTGCAGAAGATTCTATGATCAAATACATCTGGAAAAACCAAAGGGTAAAGAAAGCTACACAAATTTCTTTTGTATTTGCTCAGGTTTCTCTCTCCCTCTTTCCCTTTCAAGTAGGGAAAAATTATTTTTTAGAAATAAACATTTTAACATTTCCTGGGGCCTTAAAATGGTTAATGTGTGCTGTGAAATCCCTGTGGGATAGAGTATAAAGTTTTGATCCATGAATCCGTTATGGATTCCAGCATCCCAAGGACTGGCATTCCATCCTGAAGAACACTCTGGGAGAAACGCAATACTAGACACTGAAGAAGTGAACATAAAAAGAAAGATCTCTACATGATGACATGACAGGTGTCATCTCATAAAGCCAATATGGAGCCCAATGAAGCAACTGATAATCTATAGTTTTTGAGTTAATGTTGGATTCAGTATAAATCACAATGTTCAGAATGAAGAGGATTCTACAGGCCCTAAAGGTCCCTTGTGAGCCAATGCCTTCATTTTGTAGACAAAGCTATTGAAACTCAGCTACAAGAAAGTCAAACCTCAAAATACAGTGAAGAACTATAACTAACATCTGCTTATGGGAGTCCAGGTCTCGTGACCATTCTCAGGAGAATGATCCATTGCAGAGATCTGCGTTTTGGTGTATTGGATGAGCATGTTAAAAGCACCAACCTAGTTTAGAAGGGTATATGTCAAGCCATCCACTCCACTGGAAAGAGGTACACAAGATGTTTTAGCATTTGACAAAACAAGATCTGACTCATTATTAATTCATAAATCTACAGGGGGCACTTTAAAAAATCATCATCCTCATCTACACATCAAATGGAAAATCAGGAAATATAGCTTGTGTGTTAAAGTCCCAAGTGCTTTGATACTTTTCATATAGTTAGTGCATTTGAGAGAGAACCCCCAGCCTTCTGTACTGGCTAAGACTGTGACAAGAACTCAGCCAATGCAGCTTAGGCAGAATAAAAAGGAGGGTGGGGAGTTATTTGCTGGGAGGCTCACATAATGGGGTGGGGAAGAGCAGGGGGCTACTTCCCTCTGCCTGTCAGCCTCCCTGTCTGCTGCCATGGTGGGGGGAGGCAGGGCCTGCCATGCCAGGGAGGTTGTGGCTCTCACCGACTCACAGCCACACATCTTTCCCACTGGAAAGGGATAGAGGAGTCCTTCCTTATCTGCTGGGCATTTAGTCCAAGCCTCCCAGTGGATGCCCGAGATGGCAGATAGAACCGAATCCTATATTTAATCATAGCACGATTATTTCTACACATACATATCTATTTTAAAAAGCTCAATTTGTAAATTAGACACAGGAAGAGATTCACAACTAGTAATAAAAATAGAACAATTTTTAATAATGTATCGAAATAAAAGTGACGTGAATGTGGTCTCACTCTCTCTCAACTGCCACAGGGCAGGTAGTGTACAGAGAAAGCGTGGATATGCCAGGCAAAGTGATGATTCACATCCTGGGCAGGACTCAGCAAGACAGAGTGAGGTTTCATCATGCTCCTCAGAAAGCCAATTTAAAATTTATGAGATGTTTATTTCTAGAATTTTCCATCAATATTTTCAGACCATGGTTGACTATGCGTAATTGAAAACATGGAAAATAAAACCAGAAATCGAGGGAGACTACTCCAATCTCAGCGACAGAGTCCCCGAGAAGGGCTCAGCCTGGCTTGCCTTGTTGGAGATCTTCCCTTCTAAAGCAAGGGCTGTTGGACCTTAGGAGAGGCAGGGGGCATGAGGACGAACAGCATTCTGAAGACACGTTGCTTGAGGTCAAATGCTGACTCCCCTGCCTACTAGCTGGGCAAGCTTGGGCAAGTTCCTTAAGCTCTTTCACCTCAGTTTCTTTATTTGCAAAATGGGAGAAATAATGGTACTTACTTTATAAGTTTTTATCATCAGTCAATGAGATAAAACGTGTAAAGAATTTCATCTAGTACCTGCCATGAGTAAGAAGTCAATAGTTGGGGCCCACCAGTGTGGCACAGTGGGTTAATCCTCTGCCTGCAGCGCTGACATCCCATGTGGGTGCTGGTTTGAGCCCCAGCTGCTCCTCTTCTGATCCAGCTCTCTGCTATGGCATGGGAAAGCAGTAGAAGATGGCCCAAGTGCTTGGGCCCCTGCACCTACATGGGAGAGCTGGAAGAAGCTCCTGGCTCCTGGCTTCAGATCAGCGCAGCTCCAGCCATGTGGCCTTTGGAGAGTGAACCAGCTGACAGAAGACCTCTCTCTATATGTCTTTGCTTCTCACTTTCTATAACTCTGTAACTCTACCCCTCAAACAAATAAATAATATCTTTAAAAAAAATCAATAGTCATTTGTGGTTACTGTTGTTGGTTCAGCTTGGGGGCTAAGGAGGCCATGCTTAGATCAATCACTACAGCAATTTAATGGCGAGACTAAAAACGTAAGTTCTACAGTCTGATAATTTGGTATTAAGTACCAACTCTTGCACTTGCTATCTGTGCCTTAGGCAAGTTATTGAGCTCTTCTGTGCCTTGGGTGTCTACATCTATTAAATGGGGATCATAATGGTCTCTACGTTGTGAGGCGGTTGCAAAGAATGAATGAGATGATCAATGAAAATCATTTAGCATCTTGCCTAGCACATAGTAAACATGTAACAAAAGTCATCAATGTTGTCATTAAGGCTTTTCAGGTGGACTGTGAAAATATGATAGCCCCATTTGAATGACATTATTAGAAGGAAGATTTCATTTATTTGTTCATTCCTTCAACCAATAGTTACTGAAAGCCTGGGCTGTGCTAGACGTTGTGCTCAATGTGGAGAATGCAGAGCGATGAACAAGACAGACAAGGCCCTGGGCTTATGAAGCATACATTCTAGCAAGTCCCTTACAAAAGGGACATTGTTCTGAGCAGCAAAACAATAGCTACCTGCTACAACCACGTCTGCTAGGCTCCCAACTTCTCTGAGGCCTTCAGTGTCCTTATATTCTGCCTCCTCTCATAGTCGCCTTCACCATCTTAACTACCTCTCTATTTGTAAACAGACATCTTTCCTTATTGTTTTGTATGTATGTATGTACTATGTTTATCAATTATATTCTATAGGTAACTTCTGTGTTACGTGGATCATTTCTATGACAGGGATTTGGGAGACTTGCCACCTTAATTAGCCTCAGATTTGGGTACAGACACTCAGCTTCACCAAAAGACAGAAGAACACTTCAAAAGTCACTTAGTAAAGTCCCACTATACATAAAAATCATTTTTTGAATGATGATTGAATCAGAAAAGCAAGACAATAAAGCTTCTAGCAGATAAAAAATAAAATAAAGGAGTTTGGGGGATGGGCATTGTGGTTCAACAGGATAAGCCACCACTTGGCCCACTAGCATCCCATGTCAGAGTGCCTGGTTGGAGTCCCTGCTACTTTGCACTTCATATATAGCTTCCTGCTAATGCACCTGGGAGGGAGCTCATGATGGCCCACGTGCTTGGGTCCGTCCCATTCATGAGGGAGATCACAGCAGAAATCCTGACTCCTAGATGGTTGCCTACATTTGTGGAGTGAATCAGGAGGTGGAAGATCTATTCTATGTGTCTCTCCATTTCTTTCTGTCATTCTGCCTTTCAAATAAATAAATAAACCTTTTAAAAATGGGAATTTGAAAAGTTATTACATTAAAACTGAAACTTCTGTTCATTAACATATACCATTAAAAGGGAGAAAAGGAAGTAGGCATTTAACATAGAGGTCAAGATGCCTGTATCCCATATTTGAGCGCCTGGGTTTGATTCCTGGCTCTGGCTCCTGACTTCAGCTTCCCACCAATGCAAACTCTGAGATTCAGTGGCGATAGCTCACGTAATTTGGTCCCTGCCACCCACATGGGAGACTTGGTTTGAGTTCCTGACACCTGGTTCCAGCTCTAGCCCAGTTTCCATTGTGGGTATTTGGGGAATGAACCAACAGATGGAGTGTGCATTTGTGCTCGCTCACTCTCTCCCCCCTTTTCAAATAAATAAAATCTTTTTAAAAAAGGAGGAAAGTCAAGTCAAACTGGAACATTCTGCCATGTATGAAACTCACAAATTATTCATATCTAGAATACAAAATAATTCTTACAAATGTACAACTCAAAAAGAAGACAAAAACAGACAAAACAATAAAAAATGGGCAAAATATTTGAACAGACACTCTATGAAAGTAAAATTCATATAGACAACAAGCACTGAAAACTGACCAACCTCTTTAGTTATCAGGAGACTATGCCGTGCAACCTCACTGAGATACCATTGTGTACCCACTAGAGTAATAAAGTAAGTTTTGCAACCACCAAAACATCAGCATTCTGATATATTGCTGGCAAAAGTGTACATTGGCATAATTACTATGGGAAGAAGATTGACATCATCTAGTGAAATACTAGATATGCATGATTTATGACCCAGAAATTCCCCTCTAAGGTATATCACCCCCATAAAACGTAAGCTTGTGCTCCAGCAAACATATTTAAGAATGTTCACAGCAGTGTTGAATAATGGCTTCGAACCGGAAGCGACCTAAACATCTAGAAAATATGGAGTAAATAACAAATTGTGGGATAGTTACATTATGAAACAGAGGGGAAAAATACAGCTTCATGACAAATAGAGGCTGATTCTAAGGATGTATGATTGAGTGAGAAGAGCCAAGCAGTAGAGGACACAAAGTGCATGAGGTAATTCCTATAAAAATAAGCAATTTTTATGATTACAAAGAAAAGTAAATACTATAAAAATCAATGGGATATTTACTCAGTTGAGGAGGGTGGGGTTGCCATCAGGAAGGGGTTTTTTAAGTGTAGTAATGTTCCATGTCTTGACACAGGTAATTTACACATGGGTTAAATCATTTTTTATTAAAAAAAAAAACTTTTCTATGTTTGTTATGTTAGTCCCCCAACACACACACACACACACACAGGGTCAAGATAGGTAAATATGCTACAAACACAATGGACAGAGACAGAGAAATATATAGCCAGAAAAAGTTCACAGCCACAGAGCTCTCTGAGGGCTGAAGGTCGTGGGTTTGAGAATGACAACCGCCCTGACTTGACTCTTTGCTAAATGAGGCAAGTGGTGTCTTGCCCAACCACTTTACACATTCTATTAGTATAACTTGAAGGAAGAGATTTAGTTGCAGAGAGACTAGGTAGCAAACATAAACTCCATAGGGTACAAGTCATCAAGGCTAAGAATCTCCCAGAATTTTCATCTTGGAGCACATCACTGGAGGTGATGGATGGAGCCAGCCAGCTGTGAGAACCTCTGATGACAGGACACCCTCTGTCCTAACGTGCCCCTTCTTTGTTGCTCCTGGACAAATAACTCACTCCCCAGCTGCCAGGGCTGCCCCACAGGAAACCACTGTCCTGTACCTGTACCATCACCTCCACTCCCTTGTACGCTGCCATTGGGCATCCTCCACGTTTCCCCCACAATTTTCTATCCCTCTCTCTGCTAATGTGTCTGGGAAGGCAGCAGAGATTGGCTCAAGGACTTGGGTCCCTGCCATCTGTATGGGAAACCTGGACGGAGTTCTTGGTTCTTGGTTCTTGGTTTTGGCCTGACCTAATGCTGGCTGCTGTGTGGCCTTTTGGAGAAGGAACCAGAGGATGTAAAATCTCTCTCTCTCTCTCTCTCTCTCTCTCTCCTCTCTCTCTCTCTCCCTTTCAAATAAATGAATAAATGCATGTTTACAAAATACTTTCATGATATGGAGGTGTTTTGTTGATTGGTTTGTTTGGCTGTGGCCAGCACAAGAAATTTCTTTTCATGAACATGTTTCCCATCTATTCTCCATGCTGTGTAGTTCACTTCCAATATTACCCTCACACTGCATTTCCTGTCTGCCAGGAACTTGCCAACATTCACTGGACTCTTGCATCTTTCAACCTTTATAATAATCTGAGAGGTTGGTGCAGTATACCCACGGTGGACTTAGAGAAGTTAAGTACCTCATTTTCACATCTCTGTTTCCCTGCCCCTACCCATCCATGTCCTACACATGTGCAAGAATTTAACATTTTCCCATTTTTGGTTTTCACTGAAATACTATCATAAAATATTAAGGGTATTTTTGAAAGAAAATTTTAATTTCTAATATCACTATTGTAGCTATTTCCCCCACTTTCCCCAAAGTTTTGTCATGGATATGTATGATGCATTTACAATCATATACATACGTTTGTGATTTTATAATGTAAGGGATCAGAAATATTTTTGTTCTGCTTAAACAACCTTCAAAAAGCTCATGGGGGGGTACTGTGTAGTATTCCATTAAGAAGACAAATAATAATTCATTTAACTATTCCCTTATTAGTGAGTATTTAGGAATTTTCAGTTTATTTTAACTATTTATTTATTTGAACGAGTTACAGAGAGAGAGGGAGAGATGGGGCAGTTTTGGGGGGAGGAGGAGGAAGAGATCTTCCATCTACTTGTTCCCTCCACAGATGGCTGCAATGGTCGGGCCTGGGCTAGGCTAAAGAGTCATCTGGATCTCCCACATGGGTGGCAGGGACCCAAACACTTGGGCCATCCTCTGCTGCTTTCCTAAGCACATTAGCAAGGAGCTAGAATGTAAGTGGAGCAGCTGGGACTTCAACCAGAGTCCATATGGGATGCTAGCATCATGCATGGCAGCTTTAGCCATTACACCAGAATGCTGGTTTCAATATTTTCAGTTGTAACTGATAAACTTATTTGGGAATCATCAGTGTATTGATCATAATTAATACCATGGGAATAAATGAGATCATCCACAGACAAGCGAAAAAGTCTTCTTGGAACCTTGGCAGGGGGATTAATAAGACTTATAGAAAGAACACTCATGAAGAAGGAGCTGGACAGAGAGAGAGAAGAAGCAGTGGAGAGCAGTGGGAACCAGGGGAAGAGACCCGCAGAGTGGGGAGTGACCTGGGAGCCAGATGCCAGAAACGCAGGAATCAAGTGAGGAACTGACGGGTATGCACTGGGCTTGGTAACCAGGTCACAAGTGCATTTAGTAAGAAGAAAAGAGTCAGTGGCATAGTGAGTTCCATGATGGGATTTGCATAAAGATATCATCTGGGAAGATGGCTGAGTCTGGGAAGGGAGGAAGAATTTAACATTTGGTGGTGTTGGTGGAGAGGAAGTTCAGCCAACAAAGCGGTCAGATGACGTGAGGGTGGTGTAGGACTGGCCTGGAAGCACATGGGGCACTTGGGACAATGCTGGCTGCCCATCTCCCAGCTCTCTGGCATAAAGGACTAGTACATTCTCAGCCTCTACTCGAGCCAGAGGAGTCGCAGTTCAGGTTCCAGGGAAAGCTGGCTGTCACATCGGATCGGAAGGTGAGGGGGAACATTCTACGAAGTGGCTGAGAGAGTCTTTCATCATGAAAGGAATTACTCCTGACGCTGAAGAATCTACAACGTCTTTAAATGCTTAAGCTTTACCCCTTGCAATACTGAGTGATTTACCTCTGTAGCCCATCAGCCAGTGTCCCCAGGAGATATATTACTGTCTTCTGTTATCTATTATTCCTTCTCTTATTCCTCTGTCTGTTATCTACCCCCACCCCAGTAACTCCACATTCTTATTAATTTCAATCTTCTGAATCTAAATATTTGCTTCCTCCAGTTCCAAAGTTTAGATTCCTCCTGGGTTTTTCTGCTATCTACCAAATTTAAAACCAATTTATCTCTCCTGGGGAGGCCAAGATGTCTTCTGTTAACTCATGAATATATTAGTTAAGCATCAAAAGTCAGAAGATGCAGACACTGTCAGAGTCTTGGAGGGAAAACTGGAACTCGTGGTTGGTCGTTGAGAAGAGGTCAAGTTCAGAAGAGCATTGCCGGCACATAAATATCAAGCTCGAAGGTTCCTGTGTCCATGGAACTTACCTGTTCATGTGAGAAAGGATTGATGGGCAGGTGCATACACATAAAAATTAGGGTCAATGTTCGAGTTCATTTCTCTAAGGCTTCAGTTTTATCTTCCACTCTCAGAGCAAGAGAAAAACAACCCCAAACTACTTTCCCACATCCTCTTTTACTTGGTTACCTCATTGTCTTTCCACTCCTTTTGGGGTTTATTCCAGTAGGTGGTGTGAGATAAAGCAAGAATTCAGCAAGTTGGAATAGGAGAACCCAGTACAGTGTCTAATACAATACAAAATGGTTTTCTTTTTCCTAAAGTGGGAAATCTGGGGTGAGGTGTACCTGTCCAATGAGTTCCCACTTACAGGGCTTTCAGACTTGTGGGGTTCATACCAATAAAGTCTTGCTTCAATTAAAGAAGCATTTATAAAGTGCCTCTTGTGCATGCCTAGCAACATGGAAAATATATAGAAGATGAAAATTTAATAAGTGGAATAACATCCTCACCATATATTATATCTTACTCCCTAGAATCCATAATGTTTCCTTATTTGGAAAAAGGGTCTTTGCAAATGTGACTACACTAAGGGTCTTGAAGTGAGATTATTGTTCATTAGCTGGGAAGGTCAAAAGTACAGTAACACATGTCCTTTTGACAGGGAGGCAGAGAGGAATCAGGCACACCCTCACAGTGGAAGGGGACATGAGACAGCATGCCTCATGAGATAGATGCTGGCCCTGACCACTGGCCATGTGACCACGAGCCGAGGAACGTTGGCAGTCCCCAGAAGCCAGAAAAGGCAAAGAATGACATCTTCTCCAGAGCTCTGGAGGGAACATAACCTTGCTGCTCCCTTGGTTTTGACACCAGGAGTGCTGACTTCAGACCTCTGACCTCCCAAACTGAAAGAGAATTCATTGCTGTTGCTTCACATTACCAGGTTTGTGGTCATGTGTTACAGTGGCCACAGAAAGCAAACAGAGCATGTTACAGCTTTGAAAAGGAAATGGGAATGGGTGCTGAATCAATCAATCGATCGATCAATCTGTCTCTCTCCCTGTGTGTCTAAACCTCCCTCCCACACACACACACACCCCAAGATAAAGCAACCAACACAGGTGGCATTGAAGTGCTCACCATCCAGTGACAGCACCTTATGGTGTAGATGTCCTAGTTCATGTGGGATCACCATGGTCACCCATTGTCTCTCAGACAGCACTTCCATATAGGCCACCTCATGCAAGACATCACCCACCACAAGGCTCTGCACGGGACCTAGCAGAACCTTAAGCTCAACACAGACAAGCATTGTATTGGGGCTCCGAACTCTTGCCAGGAGTGAGTAGAAAAGGAATGAAACTGACCTCTGTTTGGAAGAGCCCTCTGGACAATTTGCAGACTCAGTGGCCAGGGCTTCATCTCTTTGGCCTTTGGCAGAACTGGAAGTGACTCATCCATGGAGAGGCAAAAAGAGGTCCCCAGGAGCAACCTGCACACAAGGACACCTGCTGAGTACTAGCAGGTCATGGGCTCCACAGTGTAGTTCTGCAGTTACCATTAGAGCCCTGGGGCCACAACGATGATTTATTTCATCTTTAATGGCAAAAACTATTTAATCACAGAAAGTAAAGACTTCATGTAATGTCATTGCAGCAACCAATAAGAACATGAGGAATGACATTCTGGGTCATCAGAACAAAATCTCCCAGCATCACATTCTGGCCAACAGGCACCAGCAGAGGTCTGTAGGTGGACACTCTCAAACGTTGGGGGTATCTTCTCCCCCAAACACCTCTGACTCTCAGAAAGTAGAGCCCATTAGCATCCATTATCATATAATCCTTTTTTAAAAAAAATATTTATTTATTTACTTGTAAGTCAGAGTTACACATAGAAGGAGAGGCAGAGAGCGAGAGAGAGGTCTTCCATTCGCTGGTTCACTCCCCAGTTGGCTGGAACGGCCAGAGCTGTGCCGATCCTAAGCCAAGAGCCAGGAGTTTCTTCTGGGTCTCCCCGGCAGGTGCAGGGGTCCAAGGACTTGGACCATCTTCTACTACTTTCCCAGGCCATAGCAGAGAACTGGATCAGAAGTGGAGCAGCTGGGTCTTGAACCAGCACCCATATGGGATGCTGGTGCTGCAAGCAGCAGCTTTACCTGCTAAGCCACAGCGCCAGCCCTTCTTATAATGCTTTGATTTGAAGAGTGAGAGCAAAGAGTCTGGTCATATTTTCTGCTCAGGGAGGCTTGCATTCATCCCTCAGAATGGCCCTTGGCAACTTCATAAAGTACTTACCCAGCAGTCCCAGATTAAGGTCCCTAGCATGCCAGCCCTGTCCAGGTGACAGCTTATTTCCTGTTGCCCTCTACTGTTGAGAGGAACAATATGAGTTGTCCCAGTGATCGGTATATTATGCCACTTCTGCTAGTGACTGCACGGCCTGAATTAACCTGCCTGTGATTTAGAAGTGGATGGGCTTGAATTTCATTATAGATATGACTTCCAGGTTCTTCTCCTCTGCCAGGGCGCAGGGTTTCACTTGGAGGATGCTGTAATTACTATGCAGATTGCTTTCCTATCATTTGATTGAAGCTGCAGGAAGAAGGAAGGTCATTAACGTAACTTCTTCCTCAATTTCTCATTTCAGGAAATCTGGAAGCAGAACCATGCTTATTTCAGAGTAACTCAGCCCACGGAGCCACTCTCCACAGAAGTCTGGGTCCAGCACAGAAGCGCTGCATGGATGCAACCTCGGAGCAGAGATTCCCAGAAGCCCCAATCCCTTGGAAATAAGTTTGCCAGGTGGAGAAACAGCTTCTCCTCAGGGTCCGTGCCCCTCGGAGTGCAGTTCTGGACACACCAGCTGCTGTGTTGCTCACCCACTGGTGCAGAGCTCACGGCTGGGATGTGATGGTGGGCACTGCTGGGGTACATTCACTGCCATGCCCAGCCCAGGCTGAACTCAAGCAAGCCTCTGGACTTCCTGAAGGAAGCTGGAGAACACAGCTGCATTGTCCTAACTTCTGCCTGTGTGCACACTATCTATCCTGGATAATTTACGGACAGTCAGCTCTTGATTTCTCACAAAAATGACGGTGAGTGCTGGTACATTCAAAACAGCATGAGGTCACAAAACAGGAACTCCATCTGGGTCTCCTGCATGGGTGGGAGGGGTCTAAGCACTTCTGCTACTTTCCCAGGTACATTAGCAGGGATCTTGATGGGAAGTGGAGCAGCTGGGACTCGAATTGGAGTGCGCGAGGTATGCTAGTGTTACAGGCATCCTTTTTTTATTTTAATGTATTTATTTATTTGAAAGGTAGAATTACAGAGAGAGAGACATATCTTCCCTTCCCAAATGGCCCCAATGGCTGGGCTGGGCCAGGCTGGAGCCAAGAGGCAGGCCTGCTTTTTGATAGCATTTTTCCCCATCAGAGTTGTATGAGTACTTGAATTAAGATGAACTTGTATCCTTTGCTTCAGATGTAGCAAAACTGAAGGAAGGAGGGGAGGATTGACTGAAGACTGCATCAACCAGAGATTGAAGATTTGTTTGATGTTATTTGCATGAAGGAAGCTGAGCGTACCACTTTTAAAACCATACTTTGATTTCCTTATTTGTTTTCATATAGCAGATTTTATGCAGAACTAAGAATTCAATCTAACGCTAAAGCAGCCTCTCTTTAAACTGTTTTCTTATCTTTAATAAAATTCTTTTTGTTATGTGCATGCAGTATTAGTGAAATTGATTTTACAAAGCATCTAAAATCTCTTAATTTAGGGGTGGCCATGTACATGTACTTGAGTCTGTAAGCTGCAGCTCACTTCTTCCGGTCTAGTCTTCAGAGGGAAACACCACCAGTTATTGATTTTTAGGATGCTGGCACTCCATCTCATTAATTACGATTGCTGCACTGTTACCACTGCAAGCACAGAGGCAGCTTCATTTTTTAAAAAGATTTATATACTTATTTATTTGAAAGAAAAATGTATATAGAGGCAGAAGCAGAGAGACAGAAAGAAAAGTCTTCCATCTGCTGGTTTACTTCCCAAATGGCCGCAATGGCCAGAGCCAGGAGCCAGGAGCTTCTTCCAGGTTGCCCATGCGGGTGCAGGGGCCCAAGCACTTGGGCCATCTTCCACTGATTTCCCAGGCCATGGCAGAGAGCTGGATTGGAAGTGGAGCATCTGGGACTCAAACCTACGCCCATATGGGATGTGGGCACTGCAAGCGGCGGCTTTATTAGCTGTGCCACAGTGCCAGCCCCACAGCTTCATGTTTTGACCATTGGCTGAAGGGCTTAGGGGACCGACCAGCTGAGGATAATTTTCTGCTATATTGCATTCACTAGCTGTGTGGTCTGTGCATATGCGCATGTGTGCATCCACACGCACCCATCTTGTGTGCTGGGTACACCTGATCCAGGATATTGGCACATTTCATCCAACTACCGTATACCCACAGAGCAACACCGCTTCTCCATGATAGAAAGGGCCTGTGACGTTGCCTCTGAAAAGACTAAAATACATCACTGTGTACACAACGAGGTAGCACCGCTGAGCACTGAGTTTTCTTTCTTTCCTGTGTTCATGGGGCCTCTACCGGCCCACACCTGGCAATCTGGGTACTGCATGTGGTTCCAGAGTTTATTTCTGAGGGAGGGTCCGCAGGCCACAGCTTAGCACACAGTAAAGGAACAGGGCCCTAACAAGTGCAGTTCATCAGCTGAGTCAGTTGGGATGGAAGTGGCAATTTGAGCAGCCGTGTTTTCTGTTCTCCTTAGACAGTTTGGGTTGTTGCAGTGTAGGAGTTTTAGCAAGAGTTGTGAATTCACTAGGGAAGGAATCAGGAGGTACTTACACAGGCAAGGAATGAGAAAGGCATTTCGTAGTTCAGCCAGAGACAGAGGCTCCCCTGATTTTACTGTGAAGGTTTTTAAAAAGCAGTGTTAAGAGCTCCAGTTGCTAACAGTCATGCTGAGCAGAGGTGGCCAGAGTTGTCTTGTGATCAGAGAAGTCTGGCTCGCTGCTAGCTTATTGCTCCACGCTTGAGAACAAGAGTGGCTAAGTCAGATTTGGCTGGGTTCAGAGCCAGGACCTGCCACTTACTAGCTGTGTGATGTTGGCCATCAAGCCTGCTTCCTTATCTGGAGAATGGATTTCACAATAGTGCCTATCTAATACGATGAATAAGTATATTATAAGTGCTAACATGTTCAATGGACTTAGTACAAGGCCTGGCGCACAGTGAGTTCTCCATAAAGCGACACCGATCATTTTGCTTAAGTGTCTGAAAGCTGATCCTTCGTAATCAGCCTCATTCCCTTGGAATGGTTTTCAACAAATGATCTTTTCATGGAAGACACGCAAGAAAACCCCAATCAAGACCAGGTGAAATTATCCTAAATTCCATATCGGTAGCAGCCTAAATGAACAAGGTATCAGTGTGTGCTAGTCTCTGTGCTGATATTCCCACTCCCTTTATGCAGATCATTGGAGCTGAATGCAGTCTAAATAAAATGTTAAAGTTGTAATGCCCACGTGGAACTTACTTAAGGAGCGATTATGGCTAGAAACAGGCCTGCAAAAATAGCTCTCGTCCTTACATCACTTGTCCCCAGCGGCGCCTTCAAGTCTTCCTGACAAACAGGCCTCTCCTCCTGCAGACCCAGATTCCATTCTGCCTCACACATCCCCAGCACAACAGCCAGCTGAGTTCTAATTGCAGAATCTTCATTACCAGGGATGATTGAAACTATAAAAAGAACCCAGCTGAATTTTTCACATCCTGCTGGGTGAGCACAAGGACTGCTCTCCTGTTCCTGCCCTCCTCCTCCCCCAGCAATTATCCTTGGTACATGTGTGGTCCAGCTTGTGCAGGATGCACTGAGAAACTGAAGGATGCTATCTCCCTTTCCCTCCAAACCTCCCTCCCCAGGAGGTGGGCTGATGCCCGTGACAAATGCACCTGGCCTTTCTCCACAGCTGCAAGACAGGAGGTTTATTTCCTAACTGCCTCACCTAGGTGTCGTGCTCAAAGTCACCTAAAGAGACTGGAGGAAGATAAAAGACATTTTTCCTAACCCCCTGGGCCTTTGTGACAGCCTATGGAACCCTGTCTGCAAAGTCGCCTTTTCCAGTTACATCCTTTCTCAGCTCAGTCCATCCTTGAGCCCTCAAAATCACCTGCTGAGTGCCCAGTACCGAGTTAATTACAGTGAAGGGGACATCTAGAAGCCAGAGGCCACCAAGGAATTTAAAATGCAGTTGAAAGGCAAATCTAGACAGGACTACTCCTGGCCCTGCAGCTAATAACTAGGAACAAAAGAGTGATTTGTGCAAAATTTTTATATAAAATGTGTGTAACCCCTTTTCTCTATCTGCATGTGTGGGAGGGAGTGGAAAAGAGCACTTATCTCTAAGAGGGTACTTTAAAACTTTCATGGGAAAATAGAAGGAAAAGATAAGTTTATGTTGGTGGAAAACATGTTTGCTTACATCTTTAAAGAGATTATTCTATTATCTATTTGAAGGGTAGAGAGAGTCAGAGAGAGATCTTCCACCCACTGATTTACTCCCCAAATGTATACAATAGTCAGTGCTGGGCCAAGCCAAAGCTAGGAGCTCGGAACTCAATATAGGTCTCTCACATGGGGCAGGGACTCAAGCACTTTGGGCCATCCTCTCTACCTTCCAGAGTGCACATTAGCAGGAAGCTGGAATCAGAAGCAGAGCCAGGGCTTGAACCCAGACACTCTGATACGGAATGTGGGAGTCCCAATCAGCATTCACTCATGGTGTTGTATGTTCTGTGGGTTTGGACGGATATTTGGCATGTACCCAGACAGAGTGTTTTCCTCTTGGTTTCTCTGCCTTACCCCAACGAAAAGAGACACAGCTATTACGACAGTGAAACAAACCAACCAACCACCGGCCAATAAGATCTGCAACAAAACCAGGTACTAAGGTGTCCTGGAAACTTCAAAATATCAAGGGGTGAGGCCAAACCACCAGGCAAGATTACCCTACTGGTTTTAACATCTAGAAGGAAGCATCAGGGAGACAGTTCCAAGAGCCATGGAGCTCAGAGATTCCTAGTAAATGCTCAGCCTCAAAGGGAGGGCACTCCACAAAGGTGACCAATGGAGCAGACCCAGCTGAGACTGCCCAGGGCATGGTGGTTTGCCATGGCTGTGTGCAACTTCCCTTCAGAGAGCGGGGAAACCAGAGGAACACATCATATACAACATTACCCATAGAGCAGTGCCCTGGGTGGGTCTTGGCCTCACCCAACATTATTGAGAAAAAGAAAAATCCCATTCCCAGGCTGCACAGGGGCAGCACATTAACTCTCTGGGGCTCTGGAAGCCTGCTGCGAGGAGTGAGTGGACAGCCCAGCAGCAGGGGGACACGTGTCTCTTCCTCCTGCCTTCCTGTCAAGGGAGTACAACTCCTTGAAGGAAAAAAAAAAAGACCAAAACAGCAAACCCGCGGCTAGGATAGAGGTCAGGGCCGCCTAGGAAGAGGCAGCAATCGGGGGTAGGCGGGGCGGGGGTGGGGGGTAAGCCCTGCCTGATGCACTGAGTATCTTCCCCGAGGTCCCCTCCTCTTCCTCCTTAAAATCAGCAGGAATGATACAAATGAGGGCTTGGGTTAGGCTTCTCCCCACTAAGCCAAAAATGCTGCCAAGTACCTGACTCCTTTGAGGCAAAATAAAATAAGTAAAAAAATACCAAGTGATGCAAGCACTAATTAAAGAAAGGTAATAAACTTAATTGCCATATAGAGGGAATATATGGGTAAGAAAATCAAAATAAGCATAATGTATTCTTAATACATAATAAATATATAATTATTGTACATAATATATAGATATATAGACAGATGATAGGATATGGTTAACACAAAGTGAATATGAGCATTTTTGAAAAGATCAAGCAGGGCCAGCGCTGTGACGTAGCAGGTCAAGCCTCCATCTGCAGGGCTTGCATCCCATATGGGCTCCAGTTAAACTCCGGCTACTCCACTTCCAATTCAGCTCCCTGTTAATGGCCTGGGAAAGCACCAGAAGATAGCGTAAGTGCTTGAGCTCCTTCACCCACTTGGGAGACCCAGAAGCAAGTAAAAATACCAGATAGAAGATATTTAACAGTTGTTTTTTTTTTTTTTTTTTTTTTTTTGACAAGCAGAGTGGACAGTGAGAGAGAGAGAGACAGAGAGAAAGGTCTTCCTTTTCCGTTGGTTCACCTCGCAATGGTCACTGTGGCTGGTGCACCGCGCTGATCTGAAGCCAGGAGCCAGGTCTTCTGCTGGTCTCCCATGCGGGTGCAGGGCCCAAGCACTTGGGCCATCCTCCACTACCTTCCCAGGCCACAGCAGAGAGCTGGACTGGAAGAGGAGCAACCGGGACAGAATCCGGCGCCCCGACCGGGACTAGAACCTGGGGTGCTGGTGCCGCAGGCAGAGGATTAGTCTAGTGAGCCGCAGCGCAGGTTGACATATAACAGTTTTTAATGAAGTAGCCTAACTGAAGATGGAAATAACAGAATGAATAGAAATGTGAATTTACAAACAAACGATGAGGTAGAACTACCTCACCAAGTGACTGAGAAAACATTATAGTTGAATTTTTTAACATCCTGTGACAAAAGTCCTAAAGGAAAGGAAAAAGAAAAAAAGAGGGATGGACATTGTGGTGCAGCGGGTTAGGCTGCTTCCTGGGAGCCCATACCCCGTATCAGAGGGCCATTTTGAGTCCTGGCTACTCCACTTCCAATCCTGCTCCCTGATAATGTTCCTGGAAAGCAGAAAATACTGGATGGTTCAAGTACTTGAGTTCCTGCCACCCCCGTGGGAGACCTGAATGGAGTTCCTGGCTCCTGGTGTCAGCCTGGCCCGGCCCTGGCTATTGTGACCACTTTGAGGAGAGAACCAGCGATAGGAAGATCTCTCTCTCTCTCTCTCTCTCTCTCTCTCTCTCTCCTTTACAAATAAATAAGTAAATGAATAAATCCTTAAAAAAAAAAAAGAAAAGAAACAGAGGACAATGTGCTAGCTTGTAACACCATGATCCCAATAAATCACAGCTCTCACGGTGTAGGGCCAACGCCTCTTGCATTGATGCTGAAGCTGATCACTTGCCTTGCTTTGACTAATGAGATATCAGTAAATGCGACGCTAGCAAAGATGTACCTTGGACTTGGGTGGAATGCATGTGATCAGAAGACTTACAATGACCGAAGGGACACCTGTAAATCTGAAGCACATAGAAACTTCGTAAGCACTGTTGCTGAATGCTGCTCTAACCATGTAGGGAAGCGTAGTCTAGCCCTTTTGAAGATAAAGACAACATGGAGAGAGAGATTGTCATCCCAGTGCCCTGGGCTCTCCTCAGTTGTGAGCAGACACATGATGTGCCCAGGTGCAATCAATAAAACCACTTACCCCACCCACAAGTCCTAAATCATTGTCCTTTAAAACCACTAACTTCAGGGGTAATTTATTAAGTATATAGTGAGAGATAATTGATATAGGAGATAATATACAGAAAATAAGCAAACTAAATTGACAGAAAAATGATGTAAATCAACAGAATAAAAGATTTTAGACAAAATTTTTTTAAAAAATTACATATAAAGGCTAGTTTAGTGCCAAAAGGATACAAAAGAAAGGAAGGAAGGTAGGAAGAAAGAAAGAAAGAGACAAAGAGAAAGAAAGGACATCCTTATCCAGGATGGCATAATTTCAAATTCTAAAAACAGAGAGAGAATAAATAACTTAAAAATAACATGAGTAGTTTTACTTCAGACTTCTCAATCGTGACACGGAATCAAGAAGTCGATGGAGTACTAGGCTCAAGGAGTAAAAGCAGAAAGACTTCTGGCCTTAAGCTGAACTCTCCCATTTAAATGTGGGGTTCAGTAAAAATATTATATAAGCAAAGCTACAGGAACTTTAACATGAAAGACACTCCAAAAAATACTTCTTGATCAAAAAGTAATGAGGTGAATTATCAGTTCAAAAAGTTATTAAATACAATAAAGAACAACAAAAGTTTTTTATTTAAAAAATTGATAAAATTGATTACCTCTGACAAGAGTAATGAAGGAGAATATAAATAAATAAAATGCGGAATAAAAGGAAAATTAAAGATGAAGAACTATATGATAATAGATTTGATAGCATCAATGAAATGGAGGAGAAAGTTCCTCAGGGAAATTTATTGAGGCAAGAAGAAGTAAAAGTTTGAATCAACTACTATAAATTAAAACAGTCATCAACAATTCTATTTAGACACACACACAAATGCATGTGCATGCATATATGCCTCAAGTAAATTTTACTAAATTTTTAAGTCAGTAATCTCTAGTTTATGATGTTCTGGAAAAGTTTAAAGGATTGACCACTACTCAACTCATTTTATAAAGCCAGATTACAAAATTGAAAGATTACAAGAAAGCATCCTCTATACCAGCAAATCTGGCTGAAAAATACAAAATAAAACCAGGTATTATTTATAATAGCAAATAGTACTAAAAGATCTAAGAATTAACCTAAGAGAAAAGAACTTCATAAAGAAAATTGTAAAATCTTTGAGGGCACTTAAAAAAGTTCATGAAAATTTTGCATTAAAAGATGTTTGTTTTTGTTCAAAAAATTTGTAATCTATGCAAATTTTTCATAATATTCATCCTCCATTATCTTTTTTAGACCCCTCACACTAGAGGTTGTAAGTAATTATATGCAAATGAAAAATATATACCATATTCATTGATGGGAATGTTCAAAATTATAAAGAGGTTATTTCTCTTTTAAATTAATCTATCTAATATAATTTCTTTCTTTCTTTTTTTTTTTTTTTTTTTTGACAGGCAGAGTAGAGAGAGAAAGGTCTTCCTTTTCCGTTGGTTCACCCCTCAATGGCTGCCGTGGCCGGCGTGCTGCGCCCAGCGCGCCGCAGCCAGTGCACTGCGATTATCTGAAGCCAGGAGCCAGGTGCTTCCTCCTGGTCTCCCATGCGGGTGCAGGGCCCAAGTACTTGGGCCATCCTCCACTGCACTCCCGGGCCACAGCAGAGAGCTGGACAGGAAGAGGAGCAACCAGGATAGAATCTGGTGCCCCAACCAGGACTAGAACCTGGGTGCCGGCGCTGCAGGCAGAGGATTAGCCTATTGAGCCATGGTGTCGGCCACTAATATAATTTCAATAATAGTTTAAGACTTAAAAGATACAGAGAATAAAAATCCATAAATAGTAGTGTGATTTTTAAAATAATTAGTAAATAGCAAGAGGGAGGGATAAGAGAAGCTGGGCAAGACTCATTATGCCCCATATTAAGTTTGGACAGCAAAATAATAAAAAACAATATGTTGACATCCTGAAAACAATGTGTGAATGTGGGCTAGAGACAATGAGATCCGCTGAAATCTCAGATGATTGTAATATGCAGGCAAGGAATAACGTGGCTCAGCACTAGAGAAACTCAGGAAGAATTTCTAACTGGATAAATACACAGGTTAAGGCAAAGAGAAGACTGAGTTGTGTGACAGGAAGTTTAGGCTAGCCAGGTGAATTCCAGGTAGACTATGTAGGGCCTTTATGTGAAGTCAATCTTAGACAGAGTCAATGTAGGAGAGTGCATGGAGATTGAATCAGAAGAGAAAGAGGCCAATTAGACCAAGTAGAGACTCAGCCATTAAACTATTAGAATCACCAGGCAGGGAATGATGAGGGACCAAACTAAGAATGGAGAACTGGGATGGGAAGGGAGAGATAGAGACAAGAGATATTACAAATGTTGAAACTGAATGATTTGGTGGATTAAAGTGGATAGGGAAGGAGGAGAAGGAATTCAAGAAAACTCTGATTTTCTAGTTTCGTTAGAGGGTAAGTAATTGCAGCATTAACTAAAATAGAAAATTCAGTGGGCACTGTTTATCCAGAACTCAATTTAATTTTGAATATGTCAGTTTTGATGCTCCCAGATACACAGGTCCAGTGGGTAATCAGAAATGAAGCTCTGTAATTTAAGAGAGAGGTTAGGGCTGAGGATACAGAATTGAGAATCTGACCAGCATATGGAGAAGTAATTAAAGCTGTGGATATGCCCAAGATTTCACAGAAAATGAATTTGCAAAGTAAATGTCAGGTAGTCAGGTTCTCCAGGGATCTGTGGTCCAAAGGCGGAATCCAGTCCTATCTTTGAGAGGCGCACAGAATGCTAGGAAAAGTAAGAGCCACATTTGGCAACTGTCAGCTCACATCTGCTTTCTGTGGCATGGCTTCTTCACTGGCTGACAATCAGAATACATAAATATATGTAACACATCAAACAGATAAATCCGCTCGGCACAAATCTGCCTAAATATTTAGACACAGTCAAGCAGTGACAGAAATTATTAAGAAATTGAAATTCCAATCACCAAAGGTGATCAGTGAAAGACAGAACAGCTCTCATTCCAGCCCGACCGTCACCATCAGACCCATGGCTGATTTGTCACTTCCACGAGGAGGAAAGCACAGTTCAGCACATCTAGAAGGTTCTCTGACTCACTGTGCAGATGCTAGCTTGTGATTCTCCTCTGGTGAATTTTCTTCTCAAGGAATCCCACCATCAGAGTGTAGATGGGGGAGCACGCAAAGAGCAGAATACAAGTGCAGTTAAAAGAATACTAAGTGTTCAAGCCTCAGCTGCATGGATTATTACCTGTGTGGCACAGCCTCCCCAGACCTGCTGTTGGCTATAGAATAACAAGATTAATGCCCAACCCACCTACCTCACAAGGCATGGGAGTCAGGAGCTAATGAACATCTGTACTTTTTGAACTGTGTTCTTCATGCTTTTAGGCTTCCTGAAGGATCCCTGAGGAGCCACAGCTAACAGGTGGGAGTGAGGGTAAGAGGTGTCTGTGGGTACAGGGCTCTGGCTCCCCCATGCCTGCTATACCAGAGCAGCTCCACTTTTCTCCATTTATTACTATTATCAATTTCAGAGAGAGAAAGAGATTCACTCAATCTGCTGAATCACACCCCAAATACCCACAACAGCCAGGGCTGGGCTGGGGTCATGGCCAAAGCTGGGAGTTAGGAATTCAACCCAGGTCTCCCATGAGGGTGGCAAGAACCCAGTTCCTTGGGCCATGACCTGTTGCCTCCCAGAGCCTACAATAGCAGGAAGCTAGAGTCAGGAGCCAGAGACAGCAATTGAACCCATGCATTCTGATGTGGGATGCAAGTGTCTTCACCACTAAGCTAAATGCTCACGCCAAGCAGATCCATTTTTATCTGCTTTGTATATTGAGGTTCCCAAGAAGATTTGACTTGAAATTGTGTATCCACTGCTAAAAAGTCCTTGAAAACGCTGATCTCTATGCATATATACGTATGACAGGGCTACGTATAGCCATGAACTTATTATCATTGGTGAGGGAATTCGCTGCCCTGCATGAATGCAGGATGAAAACGAACATGTATCTGCAATGAGCTCTGGATTATCTGCGCATTGCCTCCCTGACCTTCATTATCAGATAATTAAGAATTCATTGTATGTGAATTTGTATTGTAATAATTGTAATGGCTCCTAGGACTACCCTAAATTACTTCTTCTCTTCTAAGACCACAGACTCCCTAATCTTGATTACATCTATGAATGGGTGCTGAGGGCTGCTACCAACTTCCACGGCTCCTAGTTTAATTATGAGTTCCCATCTTGCAGCCCAGTAGAATTGCTGGGAAGAGGTGATGTCCCAGCTGTTCCCCACTGCAGAGTCACCATTCAGGAGCCTGGAATCTCCCGCAGCCCAGAGTGCCTGCAGGAGAACTCAATTTCTCTGAATGTTTCAGCACATTACCTCACACTATTAGACCGCGCTCTATCAGAAAAGAGGGTGCCAGAGATGGGAAGCAGAGCTCATGTTATCTGCTGGCAGATCGTTAGTGACTTGGCTCCGGAGCATCTTAATGGGGTTCCCAGGAGCTCAGGATCTGAACGGTCCATGCGCTATCTGCGGAGGAACAGGAAATGGATGGACAAAGGAAAAACTCCCTGTGTGCTCTAATTTTAAAGAGAGAAACCTAAATCCTGCCCAGGTCTGGTGACCAGAGGAACTTGAGCTGGTTGATGATTATTCACATATTAGAATCTCCTGTTACACTCAAGTCCCTCCTTTTTAGCAAGAACACACAGAAATGCCAGTCAGAAATAAAGGGAACATTTAATTTAAGAAAGCTCTTAAATTCTTAATTACTTTAGCCTCTGAAGACTGCAGGGCTTTCAATCAACATCTCTCCAGGCAGTAGCTTTTGTAGTCAACTCGCTCCTTCCAAGGTCTGTCTCTACCTCCTCAGGGATGCGTCGCACAGCAGTCGGTCCCTCCTCAAGTGTTGCTTTCTCTAACGCCACCTGATCATTCAGCCAAGACATTGGGAGGAGACACTGCAGATTTTGTCATCTCTACTCAACTAGGGAAAAAGGAGCAGAGGAATAGCATTTCCTGACGTCCTCATTCAAGGCCTCTGGTCATTATAGGAAGCCTGTGAAAAACAACTGCATCTGACATAGGAGTGAGTGGAAAATCCCAGAATCCTAATTTGCTCCGAGCTGGAGTAGGAAGGAGAGACACAGGCACTGCTGGTGCCTGGGAGAGCCACGGGGTCCAAGCCTCCAATAGCTTGTATCGTAGAGGTTTGGAGTGAGACTAGGTGAACTGGAGGACAGGACCCAAAGGACAGGGCCCACACTGTCAGACCTCAATGTAGGATCTCCTAGAAGCTTGCCAGGAGCGCCCATTGCTTGCTCGGACAGTTTGAGACTACAGGAATTGCCTCATGAGCCCAAACATGATCCATACAACGTCAGAGCTTCCTTATCTTGAAAACTCCGGAGTTAGGTTATGGTCCCCTCAGACTCAAACCCTGAATGCTCTTAGTGCATTTCTAACAGCAAAATCTCGGAATTTGGAAGAGCTTTTATGCACTATGGGCTTGGAAGGGAGCCAGAGGCTCCGTGACAAGTGCTTTTACAATGAACATAGTTTTCTAGAAATTTTTTTTTTTGTTTTACTTCTTTCAGGTTCACTTTTTTTTTTTTTTTTCTTGGACAGGCAGAGTGGACAGTGAGAGAGAGAGAGACAGAGAGAAAGGTCTTCCTTTGCCGTTGGTTCACCCTCCAATGGCCGCTGCAGCTGGCGTGCTGCGGCCGGTGCACCGCGCTGATCCGATGGCAGGAGCCAGGTACTTCTCCTGGTCTCCCATGGGGTGCAGGGCCCAAGGACCTGGGCCATCCTCCACTGCACTCCCTGGCCACAGCAGAGAGCTGGCCTGGAAGAGGGGCAACCGGGACAGAATCCGGTGCCCCGACCGGGACTAGAATCCGGTGTGCCGGCACCACAAGGTGGAGGATTAGCCTAATGAGCCGTGGTGCCAGCACTCTGGTTCACTTTTAAAAAAATACTCAGTGGGCTCTTTCTTTTCTTTTCTTTTCTTTTTTTTTTTTTTTTTTACAGGCAGAGTTAGACAGTGAGAGAGAGACAGAGAGAAAGGTCTTCCTTCCGTTGGTTCACCCCCCCAAATGGCCGCTACAGCGCGCCAATCTGAAGCCAGGAGCCAGGTGCTTCCTCCTGGTCTCCCATGCGGGTGCAGGGCCCAAGAACCTTGGCCATCTTCCACTGTACTCCAGGGCCACAGCAAAGAGCTGGATTGGAAGAGGAGCAACCGGGAACGAATCAGGCGCCCCAACTGGGACTAGAACACGGGGTGCCAGCACCGCAGGCAGAGGATTAGCCTAGTGAGCCATGACACCGGCAACTTTCAAGGCTCTCAACAACCCCATGAAGTAAGTGTTGTAACTCCACATTTTCTAAATGAGGAAACTATGAATTAGAAAGATCAGGCACTGTGCCCAAGGCAAACCCACTAATAAAGGGTAGAACTGAGATTTTCTCTCAGCCATTACATTCAATTAACTAATTGCTAAATTTTATTGGTTCTGTTTCTTCAGTAATTTGACTATCTTTTACCATGAGCCTGGTTCAAGCCTTCATTGTTTTGTCTTGACCATTGCAGGTATACTTCCTTAGTCTCTCCTTATATTTATCTATCATTGATTCCTACCATTTCCCTGCCTTCAATGTCCCCATCCAGCCCAGCACTCCATCCTCCAGACCTTACCAACCAATATGTCTGCACATGGCTAGTCCAGTGACATAATGGGTTAAGCCACCACCTATATCACTGGCATCCTATATGCATTCCAGTTTGCATCCCTTCTACTCCACTTCCGATCCAGCTCCCTGCTAATGCACCTGGGAAAGCAGTGGAAGATAGCCCAAGAACTTGGGCCCCTGCACCCATAGGAGAGACCCAGATGAAGAACTGGGCTCCTGGCTTTGACTTGGCCCAGTCCTAACCATTGCAGCCATTTGGGGAGTGAACCACCGGATAGATCTCTCTATATAACTCTCCCTTTTTCTGTAACTCTGCCTTTCAAGCAAATAAAATAAATCTCAAAGAAAAAAAAAGTTATGTGTCTGCAATGTTAGCAGACTATGAACTTTTTGTATTCAGGAGCCAAGTCTCCTTCCATTCAAGTATCCTTTGCATTTACAGTGTTTTGCCCATAATAGGTACTCAAAGAATTTGTTGAACAAAATCAATGAATAAATGAAAAATGTAAAAATTCATTGAATAAATAAAATAAATGAAAATTTAAACAATAGTTTTCTCTGGATTTCAAGTGACTGAATAGGGAAAAGACATGCTGATTCTGACCCAGGGAAGACAGCAGGAGAAAAATCAGAGGAAGTGTAGTCTCAGGGGAAAGCTGGCGTGATGTTTGTGGTGGAAATCCTGCAGAAAGAAGAATGCCATGGAGCAGTGTGGAAAGTGCAGATGTGCAGCAGTGAGCTGGGTACCATACACGAACCACACAGTTGGGGGCTGGAGGAGATGCTAGGATCTGAGAGCAAGGGAGAGCAGACTACGGCAGCCCATGCCACTGGTGATGTTGCGTGAGGGAGAACCTTGCAGACCACGCTGACTTTGAATCCGGCCTAGAGCCCTAGCAGGGAATGGTATCCACCTAATCCAGAGAAGAAGAAGCCAAGGGTACCCAACAACCAGAGGGGAGAAGGCACCACCTTGACACCAGTAGAGTCCACCCGTGGTGGTTCCTGTGCATGTGTGACCATGAGATTTTACCAGAAGTGAAAAAAAATCTACATTTCCCACTAACTTTGAGTCTGGATGGGAAGGTTGAACAGGAGGCTGGGCACCCACTTGGGAATGTATGGTACCCCAATCATCTCAACCTATCACAGGCTCCAGGGCTCAAACAACCCAGGTGGAGCACTCACAGGCAGCTGGCACTGGAAATGACTCTTCTGTCTCAATGGACAGGGCAGGCTTAAGGGGTGGAGAGGGGATCCTCTGTACCCTAGGACTGTGGGAGCCTTGTGTGCTGTGACTGCAGGCACCCTGTGACTGCATGATAGGGTGTGGGATGTAGCTGGGTATCTGGGCAATCACCTTTGTCTGACACTAGAGGCTCAGAGCTCCCTCGCCACCTGGGGTGGGTCATTGCTGAGGGCTCCATGCCCACACTGAGGACTGCACAGAACCTTCACAGTTTATCTGCCAGCATGGGTGAGGATTGCACCACTGGGGGCTAACCCTAGGCATTGATCACCTTGGAAGAGAGGAAGTGAGGTTGTGATTATGCCAACAGGTGTGATCATATCCTTCCCCTCTGCTGACAATAGAGGAGATCCAACATGCCCAATTTGGGTGTCACCCTGGATTCTCACCCCACCCTTGAACACTGACCACAGTTGCCTAGCCCTACCCACCACATGCCCCCGAATATTCAGTGAAGGAGCAGACACTCCACTAAGTCACTGAGGGATAGTTCAAAGATAAAACCCATCAGCAGAGAAAACCAGCAAGTGTTTCCACAAATTCCTAAAAATAATTGAAGAAATACAAAAGACAAGAGCAAGGAAGACAACATGACTCCCCCAAGGGAACACAACAACACTTTAGTATGAGAATGGGAAGACAACAAGATTGATGAAATGCCTGAAAAGGAATGAAAAGAATGATCATAGGATTACTCAGAAGCAATAGGAAGCAAATTGAAAAGTTAAAGAAATCCATACACGACATGGATGAAACATTATCCCATGAGATAGAGATTTTGAAGAGAAATCAAACTGAAATGTTAGAAATGAAGGATTCAATATATCAAATAGAAATACAGTAGAAAGCCTTAATAGACTTGGTGAGGCAGAAGAAAGAATATCTGAGCTAGAAGCCAAATCTTTGGAAATACCTCAGTCAGACCCTTCTACCCCACAAAAAGAAGAAGAAATTAGAATAATTAAAAATAGAGCTCAAGGTTTATGTCTTATCAAATGACCCAACATACAGGTCTTAGGAGTTCCTGGAGGTGTGGGAAGAGAAAAAGGCTTATAAAGCCTATTCAGAGAAACAATAACAACATCTTTCCTAATTTGGAGAAAGAAAGGGACATCCAAATCCAGGAAGCACATTCAGGAACATGTTATTCAGTCTCCAGTGTTTGCATATGATCTAGAGATTCTTGAGTTGTTGATTTTCAGCTTCATTCCACTGTTTTCAGAGAAGATCTATGTCAGAAGAGAAATTAAAAAGTTTCTGGAAATGAACAAAGATGACAATACATCATATCAAAACTTATGGGATGCAGTGAAAGCAGTGTTAGGAAGGAAGATTACAGCAATTGGTGCCTACACGAAGAAATTGGAAAGGTACCAAATAAATGAGCTATCAATGCACTGCAAGGACCTAGAAAAACAGCAATCAGCCAAACCCAAATTTAGTAGTAAGAAAGAAATAATTAAAATTAGAAAATAAAATTGAAAATGAAAAAATACAAAATATCAATATAATGAAGAGCTGGTTTTTCAAATAAATAAATAAAATTTATATACCATTGGCCCAATTCACCAAAAAAGAGAGATAGAAGACCAAAATCAATAAATTCAGATATGAAAAGGAGATATAACAATGGATACCACAGAAATAAAAACAATAATCAAGAATTACTACAAAGAGCAGTATGCCAACAAATTGGAAAATCTAGAAGAAATGGATAGATTCCTGGACACATACAATCTACAAAAATTGAAGCACAAAGATACTGAAAACCTAAATAGACCAATAACCGATGGAGATTAAATCAATAATAAAGACCGTCTCAACAAAGAAAACCTAGGACTGAATAGCTTCACTGCTGAATTCTATCCAACTTCCTCAGAAATCTGAAAATAGATATACGATATGACTCAGCCATCCCACTCCTGGTAATTTACTGAAATGAAATGAAATCAGCATATGAAAGAGTTATCTATACCCCCATGTCTATTGCAGCTCAATTGACAATAGCTTATGTAAAAAAGTGGAATCAACCCACATATCCATCAACTGATGATCTGATAAAGAAAATGTATTTATACATTGTGGAATATTACTCAGCCTTAAAAAAGAATTAAATCCTGTCTTTTGCAACAAAATGGATGTAACTGGAAACCATTATACTTAGTGGAATAAGCCAATCCTCAAAAGACAAAGACCACATGTTTCCTCTGATCTGTGGTAACAGAGTAAAAAAAATTGAATGTATAATTATTTGCATTGCAATCTGGATAAAATTATTTCTGCACATAAACTGTTTAGAGGAAATGGCTTAAAGTCTAAATGAGCTTAAGTGTTATCTTCTAACCACACAAGGTACATTGTCATTGGTTCTATTTCATTGAAAGAAATTATGAATGACTAATTGACTAAAAAACTGTATATGGATGAAATGGTCATTTTCCATTCAATTATTATTTATAGCTGTTGTCTATATTCCCACATTTTGCTTTTTACCTGTTAAACTTCTTATTTGGTGAAGTATTAATCCTTTTTACTACAATGTAAATTTAAAATATGTTATCTCAAGTACTAAATATAACAAAAGACAGAAAGAAAGAAGGAAGGAGGGTTGGAGCAAGGGAGGAAGGGGGAAATATCATTCTTTTCTTAAACTTTTATCTACAAATCATATTTAATTTGTTAAAGATTAATTAAAATTAAAATAAAAATGATAGAAAAAGTAGTATTTCTCTGACTCAAAAGCTATACTAACAAAATAATCTTGAATCATCACTGAAATGCTAGATGCCTCTTACAAACACTAAGGGAACAATAAAAATAATTGCACAATCAATTTGATGAGTAAAATTTGAACTTAAAGTAATATTATTCCTCAGTTCAGTTTGCAAAAAGTACACACAGAAATGGTAAATTATATTTATGTAACAATGTAAAGTATTCAAAGAATGCTTATATTCTCTATTTCATTTAGATGTAATAGGAACAAGTGAGTAAAGCAGTGAGGTGTTTATTTTCCCATTTTTCACGTGAGGAAACTAAAGAATAGAGAGGTTGAAGTGACACACCCAAGGCACACACAGCAGAGACAGACTACAAAACAACAGTTGCAAGTGCAAGTTCAAAATTCTTTCCTCTCTACCAGGTGACCTCTGCTAAGCAGGCTTTGATTACACAACTGACAATAAAAATGTACTCTAATTTTCTAGCTTCCCACTCTCACAAACTGCTCAAATTTCTCCCCAACAATTGGGAATAGGGCCCTGGGCACCTTAAGAGACCAAAAGACTCAAAGCAGGCAAGTTCTTTCAACATCAAGACTTTAACCTCTGACTTTTCTCAACTCTCCTAGCAGAGTTGACCCCCTGATTGAATCACTGCTCCCCAAGACCAGATTCACCTTTCTGAAGGTGATGGCCAGAGACTGGAGGTAGGGCAGGGACAAGGCAAGTGTGAGGACAGAGGGTAGCAAGGTGAAGCAGAAACCAGCTGACAGGCCTAGGTTCAGATGCCAGCTACTTCTCCTTATGGATTTCCAGTTGTTCCAGCACCTTATTGCAAACACGTCTTTCCCCACCAGACTGCTGTAGTGTTGTCGTTCAACATCATTTCCCCATATGTAAATGGTCTGTTTGGGGCATTCTCTTCCATCCAATCATTCACCCATATTTATGTGCTTCTCCTGAGGACATACTGTCTCAGTAGTGAAGGTTTACTGTAAACCTTCAAACCAGATAGCTTAAATCTCCTACTTTGCTTTCTTCAGTATTTCTTTGGGCATTCTAGAGTTGTTTGGTTTTTTTTTTCCATATGAATGGAGTCAGTTTAAGAATTTCTACAAAATACCTAGGTGAAATTATAACCAAATTTACTTTGGATGGCTACATCAACGAGGGAGAACTTAATATTGAGTCTTCCAATCCATTTATTTTGGTCTCATAAATTTTCTCTTGGTAATGTTCTACAGTGTTCGGTGTAGAGATTTTCCACATTTTTGGTTGATATATTCCTAAAGATGGGCTGTATTTGTTCTTATTGAAAATGGAGTTATAGGTTTTAATTTTTTTTCCATTTTACAATTGTACCTCCTAATGGCAAATGTGAATTTATCTTGTAGTTAACATGATTTAAGCTTCAGAGACTCCCCTTGCAAAGACCTTTTACATAAACCATTAGAGGTAGGCTAGTAGTTTTGTAATCACAATTTGTGTTATTTTTCTCAAGTAAGGCCCCCCAAATTGCAAGTACCCCAGACCACACAATCCTTAGGTCCATCCCTGCCTTTTAGTAATGTTCTTGATGTCTCTGAGGGCCTTATTCTTCTCACCATAAAGTTAGGATAATGATTTCTACTTCCTAGGGGTCATTTTAAAATAGATTTATTTTATTTATTTGAAAGGCAGAGAGAGAGAGAGTCTTCCAGTTGCAATGGCTGCAACAGCTGGCACTGGGCTAGGCCATTTTTTCTAATGTGATAGACTACACAAAACAAAATCTGCTCTACCACTCAGTGACATTAAGCACAGCCTGCAGCATTGTTCAGCCATTACCACTGCCTAATTTCAAGACTTTTTCATCATTGCCAAAGGAAGTCCTGTCCAGGAACAAGATGCTCCCCATTCTCCCCTGATCCCCAGCCTGAGGAAACCACTCCTTTACTTTCTGTCTGAATGGACTGACCTATTCTGGACATTTCACACAAATGGAATTGCATGATATGTGGCCTTTCATGTCAGTCTCTTTCATTAATGTAATATTTCCAAGGCTCATCCATGTACATAAACTCTGCTTCTTTTTATGGCTCAGTAATATTCTATGGTAATATATCACATTTTGCTTATCCATTCATCTGTTGCTGTACATTTGGGTTGTCTCTGTCTTTTGGCTGTTATGAATAGTGTTGCTATAGATACTGTGCACAAGTTTTTGTTTAGACACCTGTTTCAAATTCTTTTGAATGTGTACCCAGAAATGGAATCCTGGGTGCTATGCTAATTTTATATTTAACTTATTGAGGAAACACCAAACTGTTTTCCCTCTCAGGATTTGTTTGAGGATCAAATGAGCCAACATATTTGTAAAGCTTTTAGTATACTTCCTGGCACATGGCAACAATTCAGCAAATCGTGGCTAAAAGCTATCATTCTAATTACCCCAAGTTATCAGCAATAGAATACATCTGTTGCAGCGTGTGTCATATATTGGAGGAATAATTAAGTATGCTCCTCGTCTTGCTGTGTGGAGGGACCTCCATTAGAATAACACTCCGAGCCTTGCTGCATCCCTATCCTCACTCCTTCCAGGAAAAGAGGAACGACATAATTTTGAAGACCAAACTGAGCACCCGCTTGCCAGCCCATTGCAGCCTTCCCCTGGGATCCACTTGCCTGTGGGGGCCGCGCCTGCGTTCTTTTCTCCTCTACCCTTCCATGCCGTAAATGTGAAGGGGCAACATCATTATATAACAGAGGTCTGGGCCAGGCTGGGATGGCAGAGCGCTGGGTAAGTCTCACCTGGGCCATGGTACTAGCAAGTGTACTTCCTAAGAGATCTAAGCCATCTTCTTTAAACCTATTCTTCAAGAATAATTAAGATTGTATTTTCTATCTATATTTGCCAGACCCCTGTGTGTTTTACACAATTGGTTTTGGCAATGAGAAGGAAAGTTTATTATATATTATTCCCCCCCCCAAAAAAAAATACCTGAACATATGCAGAAAAATTAACAAGGTTGATTCCAATTTCCAAATTTTTCTACCTCAAATCTAAATAGATTAAGAGGGGGCCACTGCCTGTGGTGCCAGCCTCCCATATGGGCACAAGTTTGAGTCCTGGCTGCTCCACTTCCAATCCAGCTCTCTGCTAATGTGCCTGGGACAGCAGCAGAAGATGGCCCAAGCACTTGAGCCCCTGCACCTATGTGGAAGATCTGGGTGAAGCTCCTGGCTCCCTCACTCAGCTCAGTTCCAGCCATTGTGGCCATCTGGGGAGTGAACCAGCAGATGGAAGATCTCACTCTCTCTCTCTCTCTCTAACTCTTTCTGTCTCTGTAGCTCTGTCTTTCAAAAAAATAAATAAATTTTTTTTTACTTTTTTTTTTTTTTACAGGCAGAGTGGACAGTGAGAGAGAGAGAGACAGAGAGAAAGGTCTTCCTTTGCCGTTGGTTCACCCTCCAATTGCCGCTGCGGCTGGCGTGCTGTGGCCGGCCAGCGCACCGCGCTGATCCGATGGCAGGAGCCAGGTGCTTCTCCTGGTTTCCCATGGGGTGCAGGGCCCAAGCACTTGGGCCATCCTCCACTGCACTCCCGGGCCACAGCAGAGAGCTGGCCTGGAAGAGGGGCAACCGGGACAGAATCCGGTGCCCTGACCGGGACTAGAACCTGGTGTGCCGGCGCCGCAAGGCGGAGGATTAGCCTAGTGAGCCGCGGCGCCGGCTAAACAAATCTTTTTTAAAAAGGCTAAAAGACAACTTTTAATTATATATAATATATGTGTTTTATATACATTACGTATTATAAAATATGTAATAAAATATAATGAATGAACTCTTTGTCTTTTTCAGAAGTTTTATTCTTTGTTCTTGAGAAGGTTGGAATGACAGTAGAAAAGGTTTGGACTACTCTGTGGAGTTGTTATAGTAAGCCTTGACCTAGAAAGTGCTTTACAAGCAGGACTGTAGTGAAGAGGCTTCATGTCAGAATCCTCATCTTAAATTACCAACCTTGAGGTGGCATTTGTTTTCGTTTTTCACTTAATAGAGCATAATGTCACATGCATTCTTTTCTCTGCTGGAGTGAGTTCAGAATTGGTAAGCAGTGAATGTCTTCTCTTCCATTCAAGTCAATAAACACTTATTGAGCACCTGCTATGGGCCAGGCACTGTGCCAGGCATTTGGGGGGAGACCAAGAGGAGTAACCTTCAGTTTCACAAGCAAAGAGTTTTTAGTCTAGTGGCAAAAGAAGAAAATGCTTATGTAAGTAAATACAAAATAAATTTTAGCTGATATGGCTTTAAATGGGTTTCAGCCATTTGGTTTAGATGATTAAAATCTAATACATCTCACCAAAGGAAATTGGATTCAGAATTTTTATTTCATTACCATTCCCATGCTAGCTATCCTCCCTTCTGTCAGACTAAATGCCTCGTTCCCTTTGGAAAAGAACATGTTTTCTATAGTTGCAAATGTATCCCAGCCTATTCAACTAGTTTATTAGCTTCTTTCATCTTTATGAGCCAATCCTTCAAGTGGCTTAATTGTTTAGTTTTTTGCTGATCTTTCTCAGGCAGGTAGCAGGCAACAAACATCAGGCTAATGAATGAACAAATGCATGAATAAACAGGAGCTCGGGCTGAGATCTAAAAAACCTGAGTTTTAATTTCATCTCAGATATATTCCTCAGAAATTCATTTCCCTGCCCAAAGTCACTTCTCAGGGTTCTGAATGACTCTGCTTGAATTTATGTACCGGGTAGATTGAAAGAAGTAGAAAACATCAACACCCAGAGACCATGTCCATGCAAACCAGGGTATGACTAGATCCCCAAGGACAGGCAAGGATGCATTAAAGGCCCAGGTGAGAGGCAGCTGTAGGGAAAGGATTTGGAATGGGACACTGAAGCCCGGCTGCTCATCCCTCCATCCAGCTCTTTCCTTTAGCAGCTGCGTGACCTTTGCCACGTAAGGTGCTTTTTTCTACTCACCTGTAAAATGCGGAACAATCATAGTACCTGCCTCATCAGGTTGTTTGGGAAACAAAAGTGAGCTACTATTTGCAACGTGCATGGACCTGCGTCTGACACCTGGTAAGGACTCTGGAGCACCCACGGAAGCACATCCTCCTGAGTGGAACGCCACAGGAGGGAGCAGAAACACAGCCCACAGGATGCAGAGAAGGAAGACTGAGGAGGAATGGAGCAAAATGAAGTCACAGGCAGAAGGAAGACGTTACAGGATAGAAAAATCACAGGGCAAGTTGCTGGCTTCTGATGAGGCAGTGACCTGGCTGCAGAGTGCGGAAGGAGAGGACCAAAGGCCTCTGCTTCTTGTTCTGTGCGACCCTGTGCAATGCACCTGACCACCCTATACCACTGATTCCTTGCCTGAAGAACAGGCCAGCGGCAGTGGAGACTCATGGGTAAACACCAGCATCACCACTGGCCAGCAACATGACCCTTGGCAAGTTACTTAACCTCTTTGGGCCTTAGTGTCAACCATTCCATGAGGATGGTTCCTACCTTCCAGGTAGGATGGGGTCACAAAGTGGGTGTTTAACTCAAAAAGGTCTCAGGATATCTGTTGGTAATTAAGGCATGTTATAAATTTCAAAGCCACCCCTCCAGTAAACATTAGAGGCTATTAGGAACTTTAGCGTTATTTACTATTCTTCATTTAGATAGTGACATGGCCTGAACATTTTCTTTGTGTCTTCATGCAATTGATTTTCGAAACTAATTGAGAATCTCGGTTGGTGGAGAGATTTGATAGCTCCTCTCTGCTCTCTGTGGGCTGACTTCCTAGCTAACTCTCTCCCTCTGGATAGCTGTAAAAGCAAGAAAGACTGCCAGGATAGCTCTTATCAAAATATTTTAGCACTTCTACATCTGGTCCTGGCCGTAAAATAGAAGTGAAGAAACACTTATGTAAAGCTTTCAGAGCTGCGAAGGAAGAGTGCTCTTATTTTATTGGCTCTGGTTCATATATCTCCAGGACAGCAAGGAAAAAATAACTTGAAGATTTAAACCAAAAAGGCATTCAGTGAAAGACACTTAAAGATATGACAGGAACGTCAGCAAACAAGAGCGGCAAAAAGAGTGAGTGTCGTTGAGTGAATTCTCTCTCCCCTGGGCTCTGTTCAGCTCTGTGTACCAACTCAGCTAGCGAGCCGGGCCAGTGGGAACTCAATGATCCCTATGCACGCAGTTCAGCGCCCCACTGCTGCGATGCTTCCTACCCTGGAACGTCTGCCGGGCAGGCAGCCCACATCCAGGCCGCTGAGCCGCCCAGTCCCCAGGCACTGCCTCCCGTTTTCTTCCTTAGTCTAGTTCATTCTGTCCCAGCCCTGCCTGGGATTCAAATGGGGAACGAGTAACACAGACAGCTTTAATTCAATATTTATGTACCGTGTTCCAGACTCTGAGCTAAGATCTGGGGTAGATAGATAAAAAACAGAAGCCTGGCACTCCAGTAGTTCTCTGAGTGATGGGGAGATACCTGTAATACCAGGCAGGAACTAACAGGTGGATGCCCTGGGTCCAAAGGAGCTAGGGAAGACGCAGCCTCCGTTTTGCCTGTCTTGTGTCAGCTGTCCCTTAGAATCCTCATGACCTCTCCTAGGAAGGAGAGATGAGTGTATCACGCCATAGGTTAGGGAACTGAGGCGCCATGCAATTAGCCGACTCCAAGTCACAGGGCATGGAATCTAAACGTGACTCCAAAGCGACTCCTCTTTCTGGTTTGTTGACATCAGGCAGGATGGCAGTGTTGGGGGGATTCAGAGAAAGGGGAAAGGAAGCGTAGAAAATCCCAGGTGACATTGTGGGTAATTCCAAGGCCGAGAGGGACGATAACTGGGAGATGCAGGGAGGAGTGGGAAGAGAGACTATATGAAGAGAGAAAGAAGGGCTGGTCCTGAGGCCTGTCCACTCCTGCCTTGCACATTCAGGAATTTTGCTAGCTAGCTGCATTATGATGGCAGTGTTGAAAGGCCAGAAATTGGCACATGGTGGAAATCAGGGTATTCCTCCTTCTCCCCCACCTCTACCGGGAGAGCCAGTTAGCCAGCCCACCGCTTAGGGAATGGCATGGGAGAGAGTGAGGATGTGTGTTGAAGCATCTGCACATGGTACATTTCTTTTGAGGGAAAATAAAAGTCTCAAGTCCTACACAATCCCACCTATTCACATACTTCCCCTTGCAGGGATGAAAGAAGCCCGCTGCATGGAGACTCGTTGGGTCTGGATTTTTTTTCCTCCCTTCCCATTTTTTCACCTTTATTCTAAGTGGGTTTTTTAATTATTATTTTTTGTAATTGCCTAGAGGCTTTCTATGCCGAGATGGTGCAGGAGGGGATTCCAGAGTAGGAAAGGGAGAAGATGGCCTGAGACGTGGCCACGCTTCCAGCAGCCCAGCTCAGTGACCCCAGGATCTATCTGTTCTCCCAGGGCATCACTGTGACGGTCCTGGCTTATATCACATCCCATGTCTGGGCCAGTCACTGTGATAGGAGGAGTGGGGCTCCTGGACTAGCGAGCCTGAGGCCACAAGAAAGTGAGATTCTATTTGGTTTGGGGTAGGCTGAGGGGGCGCAATTACTGGAAGTGGGGGAAAGAGGTCCCCTCTACCTGCTGACCTCCTGTTCAGAAGCAGTAGGTCCTTGGGGAGGCACCCAGGCTACATAGAGCAAGAACTCAATCACCTGACTTTGGGATTATCTCCCTATCCAAATGGATTTCTTTTGAATGAAATCAAAACTCCTCTTAGGGCCCTGCAAGATCTGGCCCTGCCTGCCTCTGCATCTCTAGCCTCCCTCCCATGATTCTCCAGCCACCCCAATTCCCCTTTTATGCTCCAGTCTGGACTCACTGGCTTTCATTCTGTTTCAAGAAGAGGTCATTTTCCATCTCTCAGCTTTTCAATTGCTGTTCTCTCTGCCAGAAATTCTCATCCCCTAGCCACTCCCGTGACTGTCCCCTTCTCATAATTCATGTCAAACATCACCTTTCAGAAAGACTTGCCCCAGCTCCCACACGTTAAATGGCGTCTGCACCAACCCCAGACAACATCTGTCTCATCAGTCTTTGTTCCATCTATCACCATCTCAATTTCCTTTTACTGATGTGTTTCCTTATTCATTGCCCATCTCTCTCTCTCTCTCGCTCTCTCTCTCTCTCTCTCTCTGTCTCTCCTAGAATATAAGCTTAATCAGAGAAAAAACCATGCTTGTCCTACACATAGATGTGTCCTCCTACCTTGGCACATTGTCTCATGTGCTTAATGAACACCTGTGGGGTGAGTGAAAAAATGGAATTGAATTGCATGTACAAGTATTATCCTAGTGTAACCGGCAGAATGAACTGAAGGTAAGGGAAGACCTTCAAGCTTTATCTGATACTAACTCAATTTTCTTGATCTAACCCTCAGTTTTATGTCCTCATCCCTGTTCTGCTGAAACTGTTCAAATGGAAATGATGACCATTTTCTGGTCAAATCTAATGATGTATCTTAGGTTCATCTTATCTTGATCTCTTTGTTGCCTTCGGCAATTGCCCAAGTGTTACTGACTGTTGTCTTTTTAATTTTGAGTTCCACAATTCCATGGTTCCTTCTGTCTCCTTCCTACCTCTCTGCCCTTCCTTATCTCTCCTCTGCTGACTCCATTTTTTCTCATTAATCCTGGATATCTACCACGTTTCAGTCCCTTTTATTTGACTATTTATCACCATATGAATGCAGTTCAGCACTAAAGAAGCTTCTAGAAGCTAAAAGATTTTAGGAACAAGAACTTAGTAAACCAGCCAAGAGTAGGAACAAGATCACCAGTGCTGTTGACACAGACTCTAATGAGCTCTCTGGGAACTTCAGTATCTAAATCATTTACACACTAACAAGAACAGATTTAGAAGTATTACCAAGGAAGTTATAAATCTCTTCACAAAACTTAATGTCATTCCAGCTCTCTGCTGTGGCCCAGGAAGGCAGTGGAAGATGGCCCAAGTGCTTGGGCCCTGCACCCGCATGGGAGACCAGGAAGAAGCACCTGGCTCCTGGCTTTGGATCAGTGCAGTGTCGGCCGTGGCGGCCATTTGGGGGGTGAACCAACGGAAGGAAGACCTTTCTCTCTGTCTCTCTCTCACTGTCTAATTCAGCCTGTCAAAAAAAAAATTAATGTCAGACTATATGACCAAAATGCAAAAGGAAAAAAAAAATCAAAGATGAGGACAAATATTTATGCCTAAATTTCATCATAATTCTTATCCATAATAATAAATGCCTATGAAAAAAATCAGTATTCAGTAAAAGGAGAAGAAATAAGATGCCCCGAAAGTCATGATGGCTTAAAATACTTAGTGGGGGCGGGGTGAGTGTTTAGCCCAAGGATTAAGATGCTGGTTAAGATACCCACCGTGTCTCACAGCAGAGTGCTTGGATTTGGTACTTGGCTCTGGCTCCTGACTCCAGCTTTGAGCTAGTGCAGACCATGGGAGGCAAGGTGATAGCTCAAGTGATTGTGGCAGACCAGAATTGAGTTCCTGGTTCCAGCCCAGCACCAGCCATTGTGGACATATAGGGTGAAAACCAGCAGATGGGAACTCTGTCTATCTACCTCTGCCTGCCTCTCAAATAAATAGAAATTTTAAAACTATATATAATATTTACTGTATGGAAAAATAATGTTATATTGCTGAGTAAAAAAATGGAAGAGACAAAAATTCAAATATCATATGTAGAGAGAGAAAAAACAAATGGTGGCCCTGCTTATTAGTGATTTTCAGTCATGTTGTTAGACTTTTTCAAACTTTTGTTTCCTTTAAAAGATAATATTTTTCATAGTATCAGGAAGTTTCTAAAAACCACCATAAGGGACATATAAATACAGTTGCAAAATACATTGCAAAAAATTCTGATGAGAGATTGCATTACAGAATTCACAACTTGGTGCAGAGTTCAACTTACTGTAATAACACAGTGCACTAAACATCTCTTAAAACGTTGCCTGAAGTCCAGCATTGTGGCCAAGCAGGCTAAGCCACCTCCTGTTGCACTGACATCCCATTTGAGCACCGGTTCCAGCCCCAGCTGCTCTACTTCCCATCTGGCTCCCTGTTAATGAGCCTGGGAGAGCAGCAGAAAATGGCCCTCATGCTGGGCTCCTACCTGCTATGTGGGAGACCCAGAAGGAGTTCCTGGTCCTGGCTTTGACCTGGCCCAGCCCTGGCCTTAGCTGCCATTTGGAAAGTAAACCAGTGGATAGAAGATTGATCTCTCTGTCTCTCTCCCCAACTCTCTCTGTAACTCTGCCTTTAAATAATAAAATAAATAATTCTTTAATAAAAGAGAGATATTGTCTGATTCATGTTTTTAAGAGATCTGTGTAAAATGTCTCATAAGGGGCATTTAAGTGCAATGATGCATACAGCCTGTTAAAAACCCTGAAGAAAGACTGCATGACAGGGTAGCAAGAAAGTTCCATCCACTGTAGGAAGGTACCATACAATGTGTATATTAAGACATATCAGATTCTTGATTTCAAGAGGTCCTTGTAAACCACTTGTAAAGGGCCTTTCACACAGTGATCATCAATGGCAGTAAAGTGCTGTGAAGTAAGACTGCATTACAGAGTTCACCCTCTTGATACTGATTTTAATTCACTGTAAGAACACAGAGCATAATATACTTTCGTTTCAAAAAAATTCTTATTTTGGGGGCTATCATTGTGGCACAGCAGGTTAAGCTACTGCCTGTGATGACAGCATCCTCTATGGAGGCTGATTTCAGTCCTGGCTGTTCCATTTCCCATCTAGCTCTCTGCTAATGTGTCTGGGAGAGCAGCAGGAGATGACCCAAGTACCTGAGCCCCTGCCACTCATATAGGAGCCCCAGATGGAGTTACAGCTCATGGGGTGTAGCTGTTGCAGCCACTGGGGAGTGAACCAGTACATGGGAGACCTCTCTCTCTCTCTCTCTCTTTCTCTGTAACTCTGCCCTCCAAATAAATAAATAAATGCTTTTAAAAAAAGTCTTAGTTTTACATTTTTTCCTTTGTTTTAGTGTTTTGGTTGCTTAGTCATTTCTTTTCACTCATTTTTTTTTCCGCTTATTTCCTTTAGTTACTAAGTAATAGTTGAACTTATTTATGAAGTACATCTTTTATAATTCCATACATGTCTACAATGTGTAATGATCAACTCAGGGTAATCAACATTCCCAGCTCCTCAAATATCATCATTTTTATGTGTTAGGAAGCTCCAAACCATTCTCCTCCAGTTACTATTTTACAGGCTATACTTACCCCATTCTGCTATACAACATTAGGACAAGAGCTTCCCCTAACTGTTTTGGTGCCTGTTATCCACTCAGCCTGCTCCCTCACACCCTTCCTAGCCTCTACTGTCCTCTGTTCTACTTTCTACTTCTGTGTGGCTGACTTTTTTTAACTTCCACAAATGAATGAGAACATGTGGAACTTGTCTTTCTATGCCTAGCTTATTTCACTTAATATAATGCCCTCCCGTTCCATCCATGTTGTCACCGTTGGCAGGATTTTATCTTATTTTAAGGCTGAATAGTATTCCATTGTGTATAGTACTTTTTTAATTCATTCACACATCAATGAATAGCTTGATTGATTCTGTATCCTGAGTATCATGAATAATGCTGCAAGGAACATGGGTGTGCAGGTGTCTCTTTGATACAATGATTTGTTTCTTCTGGATATATTCCCAGTAGTTGAATTACTGAATCACATAGTAATTCTATTTTTAATTCTTCAAGGAACCTCCCTACTATTCTCCATAATGACTGTACTAATCTACACTATCACCAATAGTGTAGAAGAGTTCCCCCTTCTCCATATCTTCACCAGAATTTGACATTTTTGGACTTTTTGACAGCTGCTATTCTAAACTAGGGTGAGTTTACATTTCATCATGGGTTTGATTTGCATTTCCCTGATGATTAGTGATATTGAACATTTTTCATATACTTCTTTTGAAAAATATGTATTCAGATCATTTGCCCACTTTTGGATCAGATTATTGGTATATTTTTTGTTGTTACTGTTGCTGTTAAATCATTTGAGTTCCATATATACTTTGGTTATTAACCCTTATCAGATATACGGCTTTCAAATATTTTTTCCCAATCTGTAGGTAGTCTCTTGACTGTTGATTGTTTCCTCTGCTATGCAGAGACATCTTACTTTTACATAATCCTACTTGTTTAGTTTTGCTTTTGTTGCCTGTACTGTTGGTATCTTATCCAAAACATCTTTCCCTATGTCTACGTCTTGAAGTGCTTCTCCTATGTTTTTTCCTAGTAGCTTCATGTAGTTTCATGCCATATATTTATGTCCTTGATCCATTTTGAATTGACTTTGTATAGAAAGAGAGGTAGTCTTTTTTTTTTTACACTATTTTAAAAAGTAACCTTCTTTTTTAAAATTTATTTGAAAGGCAAAGGTACAGAGAGGCAGAAGAAGAGGCAGAGAGAGAGAGAGAGAGAGAGAGGTCTTCCATCCACTGGTTTACTCCCCAAATGACTGCAACACCTGGAGCTGGGCTGATCTGAAGCCAGGGGCCTGAAACTTCTGGGTCTCCCACGTGGGTGCAGGGGCCCAAGGGCTTGTGTCATCTTCCACTGCTCTCCCAGGCACATTAGCAGGGAGCCAAATCGGAAGTGGAGCAGCCAGGACTCAAACCGGCACCCATATGGGATGCTGGTGCTGCAGGCGGCAGCTTTACCCTCTACATCACAGCAACGGCCCCCTTTTGTATACTTCTAAAATATTTTTAAACTGTCTACATAAAATCATGATTTTATGACACCAATAATTTTTTAAAAGATTTATCTATTTATTTGAAAGGCAGAGTTACAGAGAGAGACAGAGACAGAGACAGAGACAGAGAGTTAGAGATCTTCCATCCACTGGTTCACTCCCCAAATGGCCACTAAGTCAGGGCTAGGCTAGGCCAAAGCCAGAAGCCAGGAGCTTCCTCCAGGTCTCCCACATGGATAACAGGGGCCCAAACATTTGGGCCATCCTCTGTTGCTTTTCCCAGACCACTATCAGGGAGCTGGATTGGAAGTGGAGCAGCCAAGATGTGAACCAGCACCCATGTGGGATGCTGGCATTGTAGGCAACAGCTTTACCAGTTACACCACAACACCATTAATTTTTAAAAGGAACATATGGCTTGCTTTACTATAAATATCATACATATTTCTTTGCATTTATTATTTCAAAATGTAATATTTATTTATTTTAAAATTTATTTGTTTTGAAAGGCAGAAAGACACAAAGAGATTGTCCATCTACTGGGTTCATTCCCCAAATGCCCACAATAGCCAGGGACAGACCAGGTTGAAGCCAGAAGCCAGGAACTCCACCCAGGTCTCCCATGTGGGTGTCAGGGACTAAAGTACCTGAGCCATCACCTGCTGCCTCCCAGATGTGCATTAGCAGGAAGCTGGAACTGGTAGCAGAGCTGGGACTCAAACCCAGGCACTCATTATGGGATGCAGGCATCACAAGCAGTGTTTTTCTTTTAATTGTTAAAATTATTTTCACTTTACTTGAAAGGTAGAGAAAGAACCTCCATTTACTGATTCACTCTCCAAATGCCTGCAACAGCTGAGGCTGGCCCCAGTTGAAGCCAGGAGCCCAGAAACCTATCTGGGTCCACCACATAGGTGGCAGGGACTCAAGTATTTGAATCAACACCTTCTGCCTTCCAGGATGTGTGCCAGCAGGAAACTGGATTGGAAGTGGAGCCAGGACTCAAACCAGGCACTCCAGCATGGGACACTGATGCCCCAAGTGCCATTTCAACCACTGAGCCAAATGGTCATCCCTAAGCAGGGTCGTGACCACCGTGCCAAGTGCCTGCTTCTGCATAATGCAGTTTTATTTAAAAAAAACACACACACACACACATGACTTCAGATAACTTGCAAACTCTTTTATTCTTGTATTTTGTAAACCATATATATATATATTATATGTTATATATATATATATATATATATACGTATGTATATATATAAAGGTCTGCAGAGCTGTGCTTAACACAGAGGTTAAAGGTGCATCAGTCCTGTGTGGAATTACAGTAACTACACTAGGAGTTGTCCATCAACTGGTCAGAGTAGAAGGAGGAGGTGACCCAGTACAATCTGGGTCACTTTCTGTCAGTGAAGCTTGGCCTTGTTTAATTAGTAAAGAAAATTGCTTGTCAATAGTGGTTGCCTGACTTTTACAGGCATAACTTGGGATGAGCAAACAGTTGAAATTACAGATGATGGGGTGGCTATTTAATAGATGAGAAGAGCTGATATGTAGAAAATGGGATGCTGATTCATAAATTGAAATGCATAATTTAATTATTAGAGATAATCAGTAAATCTTTACTTCCAGTAATGGAATCAAATACAAAACACACAGTCAGCACAATTCAGGGCTCACAAGCTATGAAGATAACACAAAACAATAAAGAACAGCAGCTAAGTTAATTGACCATTTCCATTTTTATTAATTAGAAAACTATATGGCAACCATTTAAAAAAAAACTGTATTTTATGGAAAATATGTTCTAGCCATTGAAGATACATTTCTTCAGTAAAATATTTTCACCCCATTTTTGTAATACTCTTATTATTTGGGCTTTTAATATTATAAGTAGTCCATATCTCTAGGCCTTAGTTTTTTCATCCAAAATAAGGATTTTGGAGCATGGGTTTTAATAATTTGCTATGTAAGTAGAACTACAGGATTCTCACAAAGGTTTTATTCTATTTTATGGAAGCTGATGTTGACATAAGATTACAATCAGAATCCATATTCCTGCATTCCAACTTTTGTTAATGAACCAGCATTTTTGATCATATTGACAAAAGTTATAAGAAGAAAACACTAAATATTTGATCATATAAAAATTAATCCTTGTTTTTCAAAATTCTTTTACTCATTCGGTGGAGTTTGTTGGGGGAAAACATATTTTTACTGCTTAACCAACAACATGATAAAATCGAATAACTATTGAGTGTGAGCAGTTTCAAGATTTTGCTTAGCACTCAAAGTTTAAGATTACATACTCATGCATGCTGCATTCCCAAGCTTCTAGTTCAAGAAGTGTATTAAATCCAGGCCTTGAAATAATACCCTGAAAGGACCAGAGCCCATTCTTCCACACTACTTTTCACTTTTGAAATATCATTCAAAGGACCTAATGGTCTTTTTTTTGCACTTTTTTTTTTTTTTTTTTGGACAGGCAGAGTGGACAGTGAGAGAGAGAGACAGAGAAAGGTCTTCCTTTTCTGCTGGTTCACCCCTCAGTGACCGCTGTTGCCGGCGTGCTGCAGCCGGCGCACTGCGCTGATCCGAAGCCAGGAGCCAGGTGCCTCTCCTGGTCTCCCATGCAGGTGCAGGGCCCAAGGACCTGGGCCATCCTCCACTGCACTCCCAGGACACAGCAGAGAGCTGGACAGGAGAGGAGCAACCGGGAACAGAATCCGGCGCCCCGACCGGGACTAGAACCCGGTGTGCCGGTGCCACAGGCGTAGGATTAGCGTATTGAGCTGCGGCGCCGGCCTTTTTGCACTTTTAAAACTGTCACAAGTGAGGAAGTTCATGCTATATCATTAAAAAAAAGTAAGCTACAAAGAAGTATGAATAATCCCATCCCATCTTACAAAAATATACAGCTGAATCTAGATAAATGCTAGAAAGAAAGATATAGATTATACTGCTTTTGTAGATGCACCAAGCACCATTTAAAACACTTTGTGGGGGCCGGTATTGCAGCACAGCAAGCTAAGTTGCCACATGGCGATGCTAGCATCCCATATAGGAACTTCCAGTCAAGTCCCATCCAACCCCGCCCCCTCATCCGCTAATGCATCTGGGAGGGTAGGGAAAGTGGCCCAAGTACTTGGGCCCTGGCACCCATGTGGGAGACTCGGATAAAATTTTTGGCTCCTGGATTCAGCCAGGTCCAGCCCCATCCCATGTGGCCATTTGGGGAGTGAACCAATAGATGGAAGATCCCCCTCTCTCTTTATTTCAAATAAACAAATATTTAATTTCTATTTATTTAGGAGTAAGCATGCTAGGCAAGTTTAATAAAAAGAAGTAATGAAGAGAGTACACCTGACAGATCAGGCGGACATCTCAGTAAAGAGCTGGGATCCCAGTCAGCCTTCAGACTGAGTTTTTATGGCTATGGGTATGGGCCCACTCCTCCCTCCCTCCCTGCCTGGGATGTCTCTTTGGGTGGGGCTCTTCCAGGGTCAGGAATTGCTAATATTCCTCCTGAAATTTCATACTAGCTTCTTTGGTGAAGGCCAAATGAGATTCTCCTAAGCTGCCCCCAGAGAGAGGGCTGGGCTCCACTCAATCAGGCCATTGAACAATGGCAAGACTTTTGGTGTGTAAATGCTGTTTGCTTCCTTGTTCCATCATACAGAAATTCCCAGTTTTCCCTGGGTCCCTCAGACACACCTATGTTCATGTCTACCTAGCTACCTTAATGTTACCCCTTCAAGAGAAGTAGCCCATAATCTCATGTGAGTAACATGGATGAGGCCCATCTTCTATATTTTCTTCAGAACTGACACATGGGTGTGGAGCTACTTATGGGTCTTTTCTTGCTGTCTGTACTAAGGTGTTCAGAGGTAGCCTGGGATAAGATTGTCTTTTGCAGTCCAGAGGGTTGGTCACATAATCTAACAGGATAGTCCAGAAGCTCTAACTCACAACTGTCTGGAGATGGATGGCTTTTATTCTGTTAGAGACAAAATAAACAAGTGCATTAAAGATACATGATATAAAGAGAAGCAGCAAGAGTATTGTTACAGGGAGAATGGTGACAAAGAAAGGCGACCTCGCTTCTTGTCTCTGTGAAAGAAGAATTTCCATTCGGACAAGGCAGTGAGCCAAGCAAGATTTATTTAAGTCAGAAACCTCCTGCTGCAGCAGCCGGGAGCAGGGCTCCAAGAGAGGGAGACCCGAGAAACCAATGGAAGTGGAGTCTTTCAAGCCCAATTCAGGAATAATCAAAGGGCAGGGACAAAACCCATCAGAAGGCCAGACTTGTAATCCTGTCTAGCCTGCTCATGATAGAACAAAAAACCATCAGAAGGGGGGGATGGGTAACTTCTTCTTTCTAGAAAGTCTTGCTAAAGGCAGCTTCTGGGGAGAAGCAAGCATCCTGTACACTTTTAAAGGAACTCCCCCTTTTCTCATCCCATAGGGACCTGACCTAACTGCCTATTACTCCATCTCCTCACAGTGTAAGAGCTGTAGAAAGGAAAGATCACCAACAAAACACACCAAACATCGGAGTAAGGGAAAAAGGTTTATTGTCGGGTGTGGGAAACCCTACAGGCTGCCTCCCTGTGCACAAGAGAACAGAAGATGTATTGAGAGAACAGGTCTTATATAGCTTTGCAGAGAGAAGGAAGTGGGAGCAGCAAATTCTGTTAGGGTGGGGGTGGAGCTGACCCGTGATTGGGCCATTTGATCACCTGATTTCTAGTAAGCCAGGGTGAGCTTAGCAATATGGCACCATTTTAACTAACATCCCTCCCCCCTCCTTTTTTTTTTTTTTTAATATAAAACAAGTGGTATATGGGATTACATCGGCCCCAAAAATCCAGGAGGGGTGAAGGGATGATGCTTGTTGTTTCTAGACATGGGGGCACGAGTTACTCTCCCCTGGCGTGGAGCGATGGCTAAAGTCATGATGTCCTGCATGGGGAGCAGAGTATATCCCTGTAGTAGCATTTGGTTGACCGCCTGGTTGGTGAAAGTTTGGTTCATTCCATTTTCTCTTCCTGTAACACTTAAGCAGAAAATGTAGTATAAAAGCCAGGGTGAGAATAGTAGCCAGTGGTCCTAGGAGCAGCATTAACTCTGTGATGAGGGGGCTCCATAGGGAGGTAGAGAGGAGGGGTTTGTCTGTAGAAAAAGTTCTAAATAATCATACAATGTTAAGTGTGTGTGGGTTAGGACTATTAATACATACAGGTCGGGAGTAGAGCCATAGATGTAAGAGTAGAGGGTGTGATTACAAAGAAATGAGGCCCCAAGTGCCAGAGAGGGTCTAGAACAAAGGACAGAGCCACCATAGAGGACCTAAGAAAGGTGCTGTCTAAACCACAACTAAGTTTTCCCATTGAGAGGCCAATAGAAATTGACAGAAGGGGCCTGATCATAATCAGGTGGGCTCTACGGCCTTGGCAGTCATGAGGCCCAGACCTATTTGTCTCTTCATATGGGATACATCATAAGGGAGGTGTGAACTTCCTTGGGGAAGGCGTCCTGTTGTCATCCATTACCTGGGAAGTGAGCTGGTCAGGTAAAGCAGGTGGCAACTCTAACAGGAAATCTACAGTTCTGTCTGAAATGTTGCTGACCCTACATGGCCATCCCCTCAGCAGCAGTGGTTACTTTGGAAGTTAGGCAGAGTGAAGGGCTTTTAGAGCCAACAAGGTCTGTGGCTCTGACCCGGGTGTCCTTCAATTCCAGGGCAGATCTGTTTTCAGTGACCCAACTCTTGGCTGGCAGAGCTGCCAGGGCTCTTCATAAGCTGACTTCTGCTGCAGCCCTGGCCTTCCATATAAACCAATGCAGTAGACTGGCCTGTTGGGTCTTCTTGATGGAGATCACTGTGTAGAGCAGCCATCATTTGGCCTGCCACCTATCTTTACATTGCTTCTGCTGCCCAGCCCTCTCTATCTCCTGGCTTTTGTTAAAAGCAGACCAGAGGAAACCTTTTAGACAATGCAAGTCAAGGGGGTGCTCAAGTCTCATCTCTAATCTTTGATGGTCTAAACTAGAAGTCTGTGGTAGGATTTTATAAAACATGTATCCCTTTTAGGCCTCTGGGCCTTTCTCATTAAGATAACCATCATGTCTGGTAACACAAAATCATTAGACTTTTTAACTTTTGGACATTTATACCATTAGCATTTTACATTATCATAACTTAAAATTTAGCACCAATTCACATCTTGACAGTATCTGTAAAATAATCCAAATAGTCTGATTAGTTGGTGTCTCTACAAGATGAGAGACATATATCCTTTGATATTTCCAGGGGACCAACTGGAAATATCAAAGTCCAAAGGATTTGGAACTTTGATTTATTTATTTATTTTTTTTTAGAATGTCTGTCAAGGATACCAAGGATATTTAAAGTATCTGGTAGAAATAGGATCCTCTAACATCATGACATAATATAGGCCAGATTTGATCATTCTTACAAGGTGATTACTCAAATGTTTTAGAAAAAGAATATGTTTAAATAAACCATAACTCTTAATAAAAACTCAGCTGTTTTAAAAAAAATCAGAACTTAACAGAGACATTAAGAGAACATAATAGATTACTTCAACAGAACACAAAACCTGTGTCTCTTTGGTCATTCCAAAAATCAGAAATAAAATCATATATTTAAGAGCTAGTGCATGAAATCATCTCCCATAATTTGGAACAATTTTAACAGAGTCAGAACTAGAGAAGAGAAAATAGCTACTGGAGCTGGCTAGAACATTGACAGAGTCACCAACTAAGCAAAACTATTAAAAGGAGATGCTGCAGGTTTTAAACAGATTTTTAAGACAATTTCAAAATATTGTAAACATCTCATTGCTTTAACAGAGGATCAGATTCTAGTTCTATGTCAAATAATAGCTTTTGCTTTCCACCTGCTGATTTCCTTGATTTACATTTTGAAATAACCCTTTAGAAATCTGCAAATTAAGACAGGATTTTCTGAATAAGATAGCACATCAAATTTCAACCTTAGTTACTCTCAAGGGGTGTTGAACTATTTTCATATGGACAACTTATGAAATATGTTAGCAAACCTAGATAGTTTTTCCATAGAATATAAGGTGTTAAGAATTCCAATGTTTACATTTAGTACCCAATTTACATTTAGGAATAACACCTGGATGAGTAAAGATGCTGGTATTATACTATTCCTCTATCTGAATTAAGGTCAAAATTGCATTCGTATGGAATTCTACTCCTTTTATAAAACTCTAACTATAAATTGGTGATGTTAAATCAGAGGTTGCAAAATCCACTTTGGGGCTATAATGAGCAAAATCCTTTTTTAAAAGATTTATTTATTTATTTATTTATTTGAAAGGCAGAGTTACAGAGAGGCGGAGGTAGAGAGAGAGAGGTCTTCTACCTGCTGGATCACTCCCCAAATGGCCTAAATGGCCGGAGCTAGGCTGATCCGGAGCCAGGAGCTAAGAGCTTCTTCCGGGTCTCCCAGGTGGGTGCAGGGTCCCAACCACTTGGGGCATCTTCTGCTTTCCCAGGCCGCAGGAGATAGCTGGATCGGAAGAGGAGCAGCCGGGACTCGAACTTGTACCCATATTGGATGCCGGTGCAGCAGGTGGCAGCTTTACCCTCTACGCCACAGCACCTACCCCGAAGTCTACCCAGTTATTACTAAGCTGAAAAACACCTTCTTGTCTTTTCTTGTTTTCCTTTAAATAGGTTCACAGACAAGACTTAAGACAACAGCTAACTTGGACAGTTTCAGAGCCAGTCTGTACCTATTGGGGCAGGCACTCTTGGAAGACTTAAAGGATCCATCTCTTAAGGTAGGGATGGAAAACTTATCCATTATGTAGATGACTAACTCATCTGTTCCCTCACCTGTAACTCTAATTTTGAGTATTCAACTAACACCCTTAACTTCCTAACAGAATGTGGCTACAGGGTGTCCAAGGAAAAAGTGTGCCTGGTCTGACAAGAAATAAATGATTAAGTGCTCATCCTCACCCTGGGGAATAAATCATTTTTTAAATAAATGAATCTGCAACCATTAACTCGTAGTTTGCCCTCAATCACTCGGTGAGGTAGTCAATACTCATATTATCATCATCATCATTTTGCAGATGAGCAAACTACAGTACAACGTGAATTATAAAATTCACCCGAGATTGTGGACAGACCTATAATTTAAATGCCTTAAAATTTCTGGAAGGGTTTTTTTCTAAACGTTCTAAGACTCTGGGTAATATTTGCTCTTGTGCCAGTGTGTAATTTCTAAAAAGAGTTCGTATTTCCTGTGAAACAAAACAAAGGAGACTGTCAGAGCCCCCACCCCACTCATTTTTCCACGCTTTCATTTGAAGTCTGAGCTCGGGAGTGTGGACTTGGTTCTGCATGAGAATGGGACAGCGATCCATTAGGGTTGCCAGGGGCTCTTTGCTCCGTGAAATATGGGATGGAAGTGATTTTTTATACAGTTGGCAGGAAGAAGGGGTTATGACAAATTGTCCTTGGAAAGAACCTTTGCCTTTGTCAGCTGCCTTCCTTTTACTAAGGGAGGGTCTTCAACCTGCTCCACCAGACCAGGAGCACTCTGTCAGCACAAGCCCCAGAGAAGCCAGGCTCGCAGAAATGATGTGTTCATCCACTTGGCTCCCCGAGAAACAGGGACCTGGCACCAGCTCATGATGGCATTCTATTGAACTGCTTATTTTTTATTTATGTTATTAATCTGCTTTAAGTTTCTGTGTTTAATTTCCCCAGTGAGACTGCAAACTCCCGGATGGCAGTGATGCTCTGAGAAACACTTCCTCATTGTTTAGGACGTGCATGAAGCACAGAAAATGTTTGATAAATGGCAGCTGAATGGAATGGAATCGAACATGCTTGTAAAGGTAAGGTTTTAGCAATTTAGAGTGCGTATTTTCTGTTTTAGACCAATAAGCAGCACATTGATGATTGAATTCAGCACTTCAAGGCAGTGTCCCACGCAAAAGAGGTCACTTGGCTATATGTTCTAAAAAACAACAAACGATGTGGTTATGCCAAGTAACATTGTGCTGTGAGCCACGTTAGAGGACTGAAGGGACAAAACCAGAATATACTGATGCACTCCCAATAAACAAAGAACAGAACAGTCTTTCCTGGGTCTTCCCCTCCCCTCCTCTCCCTTCCTATTTTTCTTGCCTTCCCTTTCTGAACTGTATTGAGCTAAATCCATTACATGAGGAAGAGTAAGGTGCACGTCCATCCAGAGGGGTAATTTGGCATGGGCTATCAGAGCCCAAGCAGGATGAGGGCTCTATTCAGAGAGAGGGGCAGCAGCAGTGACAGGAGGCTGGCTGCATACAAGGGAGATGATCAAACAGAAAAATACAATATAAATTATGGGAGCCGAGTTCCTCACTATTGTAGAGAAGAGAGAAAAAAGGAGAAGGAAAAAACCGAAATAATACTGTGGTGCTGGATTGATATTGGTGGCATCAGTGTGAACTCACAGATTTCAGTAAATATATAGAGATATGGAAAAATGTTGAGATGCAAGGTGTTATATCTATGTCAATAGACACCAGTGTATGTGCATATGAGGGTACTTCAAAAAGTTCTTGAAAAATAGAATTACAATATATGAGTTTGTTTTTGGTGCCAAAGAATTTTTGGAATCCATGTGTAATGTTTCATAATATACATTCCATGAAGTTTTTAATATCTGACATGTATGTATATGTATATAGGTGTGCATATATTTGTGTGTGCATATTCCTTACCTAAATTTTTTTCTGACTTTGTTGTATTTTCAATTCCACATTGGTTCATCTTGAATGGATTTTTGTATGCTGCATGATGAGATGGGGCACCACATTTTTTTGACCAAGTAGCCAGCCAATTTCTCCAACGTTATTTATTGAATAATTCATCTCTCCCCCATTGATCTGAAATACTTCCATTATCATATATTATGCTGACTGTAAACTTCTGAGAAAAGCAACGTTGATCATCTCATTAATGATGGAGCAATGCTGACACATCTCTGTTTCTCCTGTCCCAACGTCTTGGGTGTCAAATCCTATTTCCAACTGAGTGTCCAATAGGCATCCTTAAGCTCAACACTTCTCAAGCTAAACTGATCCCGCTTGTCCTTGTGAGTTCCTGACCTCAGGAAACCCACATCACCACCAGCCCAACTGCCCCACAGTCTCAGCTCTCCCTGACCCTGTGCCCCCCTCACTATCACATCCATTCCTTCTCTCCCTTTTCCTAGCAACAACCCCTTTTGTTTAGGCAATCATGAGTATTGCCCCGAATGACTGCTGCAGCTTTTAAGCTCTTTCCCTTTCTAGTCCATCCTCCAAACTTATTTCTGAATAATAAATAGAAATAATAAGTAAGTAATTGCAATAATATGGGCCTGCACTGTGACTCTGTAACTCCCAAACCCTCAAATCTGTGCGGTTCCCAGAACAGCATAGCAGAACGTTCCAAGGCCACTGTGACTGACCTTCCAGCTGCTCTTCCTTCTGCCTGACTTGAATGCTTCATCATTCACACTAATTCTGGTCCTACATTGGAGCGTGGAAATCCTTCCCCAGTTTTGTACTTTTGGCTTTATATGGAAAGCTCCCCCTTCCTCCTTATCAGAAAATCTATTAACTTTTAAGGTCCAGCTTAAACACAGCTCTGTTCCATGAAGTATCTCCCTAGCCTACCAGTTAGAATTCGTAACTAGCCCTCTGTCTTGACAGCACTGTGTTGGTGTTGTATTATACTACACGTCTCATTATGCCTTGTAGGCCAGTGCTATACACCTTGGTTTTCAGATCTGGATTTTGACCTCTGAACGCAGGGTAGGTAGAGAACACCTCTATCTGCTCTAGCAGTTTCAGTCCACTTACTTTGGCGCTGTGCTGAGTGCCCACCTCCCACCCCTCCAGCTCCCCCACCCCACTTTGCATCTTCATTGATTTAATGAATGGTGATGTGTGCCAGGCACTATTCTCACACTTGGCCTACTTTGACTAACAATACAAAGTCCTTGCCTCCACGAAGGTCCTTATTTAATCCTTAATCCTATCAAGAACCTTATGGCTGGCCGGCTGAAGCTCGCTTGCTAATCCTCTGCCTGTGGCGCCAGCACCCCGGGTTCTAGTCCCGGTTGGGGCACCGGATTCTGTCCCAGTTGCCCCTCTTCCAGGCCAGCTCTCTGCTATGGCCCAGGAGTGCAGTGGAGGATGGCCCAAGTGCTTGGGCCCTCACCGGCATGGGAGACCAGGAGGAAGCACCTGGCTCCTGGCTTCAGATCGGCACAGTGCACTGGCCGTAACGGCCATTTGGGGAGTGAACCAACGGAAAAGGAAGACCTTTCTCTCTGTCTCTCTCTCTCTCTGACTGTCTAACTCTGCCTGTCAAAAAACAAAAAACAAAAAACAAACAAAAAAAACCCTATGGCATAGGGGCTATTACTCCTCAAGAGTGACTGTATATTTGCTAAGTGGCAGAACTCGAATTCAAACTCAGGTCCGTGTGATACCACTTGTCCCTATCACCAGGCCTGGCTGAAATACTCGTGGAACTGAAAAGAAGTTTGGTACCTCAAGAGACTGGAACTTCTTTAGGTACTAAAGAAGTAAAAAAACAATTACATGTAACTTTTGAAAATGCTTGACTTCTTGGGCCGGCACTGGTAACCCATATGGATGCCAGCTCACATCCTGGCTGCTCCACTTCCAATCCAGCTCTCTGCTGTGGCCTGGGAAAGCAGTGGAAGATGGCCCAAGTCCTTGGGCCCCTGCACCCACATGGGAGACCTGAAACAAGCTCCTGGATCCTGGCTTCAGACCAGCACAGCTCCAGCCCATTGCATCCATCTGGGGAGTGACCCAGGAGATGGAAGACCTTTTTCTCTGTCTCTCCTTCTATCTGTAGCCCTAGTTCTCAAATAAATAAATAAATCTTAAAAAAAAAAAAAGAAAAAGCTTGACTCCCTTTGCCATCTACATGTGTACAAAAAGTAAATATAGAAACAGAGGTTTATACCCAAGTTGGATCTTTAATTCTAACAATTTAATTGTTACAAAAAATTGAAAAGAAACAACATTGATTTAGCTGTGCCTACATATTTTATATTATTTAAAATTTTATTTTGAAAGTTTCAAAAGAACATGTTTTCTCTGTTTTTACAGGTGGAGAAATAGATCTATGGTTAATAACTTTCTACAATTACATGGGTATTTCTAGCATTGTGTTTTCAATAGAAATTTTATAAACCACATATAGAACATCATATAAATTGAGTCACGTTTAAAATGTACATGGAGGAGTTGTCATTTTTCAAATTCCTATATAAGAAGTAGATTGATTCAGTGAATGGTAATGGCATTTACTGTCTGCCATTTTGGGGCAAAAAAGAGGACACAGAAAACTGGATCCTTAGCTCACCTCTGAAACCAGAATAAGTCCCAGATGGAGCAAAGATTTACATGTAAAACATGAAATGACAGGCATTCTAGAAGAACACATGGGTGTGTATTTTTGTAATCTTAGAATGGGCAAGACTTTTAAAAATAGAATACAAAATCCAGAAGCTATAAAGGAAAATATTAGTAAATTTGACTATATAAAAATTTGAGTTTTTTTATATAGCAAATTTTAATCCATTAAGAAAAAGGAGAAAGAAAAAAAGTAGAGATACGTTTTCTTTCATTCTAAGTCTTAATTTAGACTTTATAAAAGGGTTGTAGTAGGATTTGGTGCTCCCTCCCTTGTATGGTATGGTATGGCTGTGTCTGCTACTCATGGGTCTCACTTAACAAACTCAAGTGATAGTAAATAGCCAATCAGAAACAAGATGGGGGGGCACTGTTCTATTTTTTAAATTTTTTCTTTAAGATTTTATTTATTTATTTGAAAGCCAGAGTTACAGAGATGGAGATGCAGAGACAGAGAGAAAAAGAGAGGGGGCAAAGAGGAGAGAGAGGTCTTTCATCCACTGGTTTACCCCCCAAATTGCCAAAATGGCCAGGGCTGGGCCAGGGCTGGGCTAGGGCTGGGCTAGGCTGAAGCCAGGAGCCAAGAACTTCATCTGGGTCTTCAATACTGGTCCAGGTGCCCAAGCACTTGGGCCATCCTCTGCTGCTTGCCCAGGAGCATCAGCAGGGAGCTGGATCAGAAGTGGAGCAGCCAGGACTTGAACTGACACCCATATGGGATGCCAGTGCTGGAGGCAGAGGCTTAACCTGCTATGTCACAGCACCAGTCCTGGATGACTGTTTTATATCCTGGACTATTTGTTCCTCGCCAGTCTCAAATTACAACCAATTCACAAATTACTACTTGGGGACTTAATGCATGGAAATATGTGGTCTGCTGTCAGAGGCTTCTCAAAGTAAAAGAATGGATGTGAAGGCAAAGCGTTTGGCCTGTTTGACAGTCAGGACCAAACTGAGTGGCCAGATCCTTAGAGCTCCCTGTCATTCCTTCTCGAAGCTGGGATTCGGTCAGTAAAACGGGAAGAAAAACAGGAAAGGAAAAGGCAGGTAAAAATCTGTTTTATTCTGGGTGGATCTATATTTTCTGCACAAGGTACTACTTGGTTATTTTGAAAAGAGATTCAGTGAGAGGAAAGCCGTGACTGAGTTTATGAGACTCTCCTTAGCACAATTATGGAACATATCAATTTAAAAAACATTAGGGACTGGGCTAGAGGTCTGCAGGGGAATTGCCATAAATTTGTGTTACATCTATATTTGCAAAGCACATATCCTCTATTAAGCTATTTGTCAGGCATGAAAAACATAAGCTTGTTGAAGATGAGAAATGCGCTGCTTTTTTGGTATAACTGCTTTTATTCTCTATTTGTTTTGAGTTATTTTCTAATAACTGAATAATGCTGAAGTCTCACAACGGGGAAGACTGGTGTTGATCCTTCCCTACCTGTTCACCTTTGCTTTGTGATAGAACCAGAATGTGTGCTTGTGTGTGTGTGTGTGTGTGTGTGAGGGAGAGAGAGAGAGAGAGAGAGAGAGAGAGAGAGAGAGAGAGAGAAAGAGAGAGGAGGCAGCACAGAGAGCTAGAACACTCTGGGCACGGGCAGCTCTGCTGTGTGATATTCTTAGCTGAGCATGACTCTGGGAAGACGGCCGAGGCAATCTCCTCTTCTCTTCCAAAAACATAACTAATTTGTCATAGTCTCTTGGGAAAGAGACCTGAGATAAGAAGAAGACGGAGAGAGTCACGTGGGTCGTCACACTCGGAACCTTGAATAAAACGGCAAGGGAGAGGAATTCCCAAGCGCACCTTATCCCAGCAGTCAGTTTCCGAGTTCCGGCCCAGTTAGCAAATCAGAGAGATGTGTACAAACTCTCACACAAACTTATAGACATACTTAAATACGGAATCCAAAACATTAGGATCAGGGCAAATCATCCAGGGGACTGGTGAGGTCAGGAAGAGTGTGCTCAAAGTCACTGTGATTTGAATATAAATGCCCACGAGGACTCAGGCTAGTGATGTCTGGGTATTGGTACATTAGAGTTCCTTCCAGGGTTTTTGTGAATCCCGGAGTTGTACACATCCATAATAAGGGTTAATTATTCCCATTAAGAATTATGGTCAGCGCTCTGACATTGTGGCACAGACAGTTAAGCTGCTACTTGCAATGCTGGCATCCCATGCGGGTGCTGCTTAGAGTCCCAGCTGCTCTGCTTCCAGTCCAGCTCCCTGCTAATGCACCTAGGAAGGCAGCAGAAGATGGCTCAGGTCCTTGGGCCCTGCCACCCACGTGAGAAACCTGGATGGAGTTCCAGGCTCCTGGTTTCAGCCTGGCCCAGCCCAGGCCATTTTGTCCATTTGGGGAATGAACCAGCAAATGGAGGATCTCTTTCTCTCTCTCTCTCTCTCTGTAACTTTGCCTTTCAATTAAGTAGATAGATCTTAAAAAATAATTCTGGCATTTGGAGATGATAGTGATGCTATAGGAGGTCTACTGTGGGGAAACGGATGTGGATTTTCAGTGTGCTGTGACTGTCAGTGAAGAGTCAAAGGCTGAAACTACAAACACTTGACAGGCTGTTTTAAAGATCCTGAAAAGGGAGAAAGTGATTGGAAAGTTTTTCAGAAAGGAAGAGAAGGGAAAATGCAGCCTTACTAGAACTTAATTACTTTGCACCCCGTAGAAAGATATTGAGACAGATAGGTATCTGGAAAGTCAGCTCTCAGCCTGGCCTTCTCTACCTTGAATACTGACTTCCTGTGCAGACAGAAATTTCCTAGCTCAAGGTAGGCAAGGCAAGCCAGACATACCAGAGTCCCTGAGCAAATAGCTCACTTAATGGCCTTTAACCTGAGCAGGCCATGTGCTGCCTACACGAGAGCTCAGGTTCTGGAACAGACAGTGGTGGAGACCCTGAGGGTCTGGGACAAAATCTGGGTGATTTTTTCATGAGTCTCATCCAGCCCTGAGGAAAAAGATGCTGAAACTCTGGCCACGGAAAAGCACTGACACTGCAGAAATGGCAGGTGCTAGAGGTGAAATAACAACCCCAAACACAATCCTGACAATAGCTCGCAAGTCCTGATTGCTTACCAGGTGAAAGGCATTGTGCAGAGCACTTTACAGGCATTATCTCATTTAGGAAATTGAGGGTGGTTGGAGAACCTCAGAGGCCTGACACTTGAGGCCACACATTCCCTAAGGTATGTGGTACTTCAATGAGAGTGGTCAAAAGGCTGAGAACTCTTGGGCAAGTGTTTGGGGGTGTTACCAACTGTAATGATACACAGGTAAAATTGCTAAATATCAGTGAACATAGAGGGGAAAAAAAACTTACTTTTTAAAACTGAAGACCTTATGATGGACGATGATCAAGAAGAAAACATGGGGAAGACTTTCTGTGAACAAGCAAGTCCTGTGGCTACCTTGAGCAGAAGCCTTCCATCAAAGCTCTAGCTGCCAATCCAAGATCAGGCTCCTAGGTCCAGGGACAAGCAGCAGGAAGGAGTCACCCAGGCCAAGTAGGGTAGTTCACTGAGCTGCTAGGAGAGCAAAGGCCTGATGCCAACCCCAGGGCCTCTGAGAAGGCCTACAAGTGGCCTCTTGCCGGCCACATGGGTCAGTTGGCCAAAAAACATGAGTGGAAGGTTGACCATAAAACTTCTCAACAAAACTGTCCTTATATGGACAGTGAAGGGAACAGGTCTATAAGCAAAAAACTGTGATCAAGAAGAAAATAAATAAATAAATCTTTAGTATTCTCAAGGTAAACAGGATTCATAGAGAATCAGACATGAAGTGGTCAGAGTGGAGCTGAGAAGGAGGAAGGGGGTATTTGGTGTTTGAGCAGTGCAGGAGACTGAATCACAAGCAGCTGGGACTGCTCACTCTCTCCATGACTACATCTGACCCATCCGCCTTCACAAGAATTGTCTGGATTAGGATTTTGTGGTTTGGATATGGTGTGAATAGGCAGGCATTTAGTTAGGCCTAGGTGAGCTGGAACTCTTTCCAGCCCTGCAATATAATGGTATCTCTTTACCTGTCAGTCTAAAACACCTGCCTTCCCAGGATGCACCTGTGTCTCATCCAGAACCAGGAAAGAGGAGACACATGAAGACCACATGGATGTTGAAGTTGCCATAAAAATCCCAGATGGCTTCATGCATGCTAAAACCCCACCCCATTTGTTCATTTAATTAAAACACCACCCCCTGCCTCATAAAAGAGGCTGAGAATAAGAAAGAGCCTTCTTTTTGGTCCTGACCACAGTTGGGGGTGCTATTTAGACTTTCTCCTCTCTCTCTCTAAGCAACCCTCTGGCCCACTCAGAATGGGTATTTCTCCCTACCGGGCAGCCCACACTCATGTGTGAATATATTTCCACTCACTCATCTTTAAATAAATCCTGTCCTCACTTGTGTACCTATGTATTCCTCTGCTTAGAATTCTTATCTCTCTCTGTGTGTGTGTGTGTGTGTGTGTGTGTGTGTATTTGGGGGCGGGGGAAGAACCTGGATTGAAAGTTAAGATAGCAGGTCCTCATCAGTTTTAACAGAGAGTTTTTACCTCTATCTGCTTTGGAGCTGTGAATTCAAGGCTGACATTTTTCTGAACCAAGAGAAGAGGTAGATGTGGATGGCAGTGACTGTGCTGGAAACAGAAGGTGAGACCAAGGAGAAGCTGCATGGTTACAGACCTGCTCCAGTTTAGTCAACGAGCTCCCTGCACGCTGTGGGCAGCTGGTCGAGTAGCACAGAGATCTGGATGTTCTCCCCACCCCTGCAGACAGAGGCCTACAGAAGATAGGCTTGTGAAGGAGCCAAGGACATGCAGTCTTGAGGGTATCCCAACAGGATCCCAGAGATAAACTTAGAAATCTTAGAACATTCCACCGCTGAGTGAAGAGAGGTTGAGCAGGAGGTAATCCTCTAAAAACAATGTTCCCTTTCTGCGAGCAGGACAAGACAGTCTTCAGGGAAAGCAACATAAAAGAGTGGCTTGACCCTTTTCCCCTCAGGTAAAATTTTGCAAAATTACATGGTGTAGGATTTATAAGAACCCCCACCCCACCCTCTGCCAGAGAACAACTGTTAATGAGTCAAAGTCAAAGTCTTGAGGTCTCATGGCCTGTATGCTTCCTCATCATGACAATGGGGGTGGGGAGGGAAGTGGATTTAAAAAAGGCTGTAGAATTTAGCACTCTGGATATATGCATCAAATCAGACTATTGGGGTCAGCGCTGTGGTGTAGCGGGTAATGCTGCCGCCTGCAGTGCTAACATCCCATATGGGTGCCAGTTCGAGTCCCGGCTGCACCACTTCCGATCCAGCTCCCTGCTATGGCCTGGGAAAGCAGTAGAAGATGGCCCAAGTTCTGTACCCATGTGGGAGACCCAGAAGAAGCTTCTGGCTCCCGGCTTCAGAACTGCGCAGCTCTGGCCATTGCGGTCAGTTGGGGAGTGAACCAGCGAATGGAAGTCTTCTCCCTCACTCTGCCTCTCCCTTCTCTCTGTAACTCTGAATTTCAAATAAATAAATAAATCTTTTTAAAAAAATCAGACTATTGTATGCAACACTTGCACCAGCCAGCCTACTGAAAGATCAGTGACCATCAGTGTCTGATTGAGGAGAAGGTTATCAAAAACCTGTGACTCAGAGAAGGCATTTGGCCAACATTAAGAAGTCTGCATCCCATATTGGAATGTCTGGGTTTGAGTCCAGGCTCCATGCCTGATACCAGCTTCCCAGTAATGCAGGCCCTAGGAGGCAGCAGGTGCTGGTTCAAGCGGTTGGATCCCTGTCATCAGGATGGGAGACCCAAAGTGAGTTCCTGGTTCCTGGTTTCTCCTGGCCCAAACCTAGTAGATGCACACATTTCAGTAGTGAAACCAGTGATGGGAGCTCTCTTTCTTTCTGTCTCTTTCTTTCTCTCTCTACCTCTGAGAGAAAAAAAAAAAGCTATAAATGAATAAAAAGAGACAATGAAATTAATGTATGTATAATTTCATTTGGAGACATTTGGAAGTGGAATGGCTTGTCTCTAGGCTTTGATGTTATCAACAATATACTTTTTTTTAAAAAAATATTTTATTTATTTATTTGAGAGGTAGAGCTACAGACAGAAGGAGAGACACAGAGAGATATTGCATCCGCTGGTTCACCCCCGAAATGGCCGCAACAGCCAGAGCTGAGCTGATCCATATCCAGGAACCAGGAGATTCTTCTGGGTCTCCCACACAGGTGCAGGGGTCGAAACACTTGGGCCATCTTCTTCTACTCTCCCGGACCATAGCTGGCAGCCGGGTTGGAAGTGGAGCAGCCGGGACTCAAACAAGTGCTGGTATGGTGCTACAGCACCAGCTCCAACAAATATACTTTTAAAGTAGCATAGCTATGTCATTGCTATACAGCAGTAAGAAAATAACAAAAGTTGAGACTTCCATCATTCTTGTACTCCCACCTTCAACATGTTGCTATATCTATGTCCTTTCTTAATGTTTTTCTTTAAATTGAGAAATCTTTTAAATGCACATATACTTTTTAAAAGAAGAAACTTTGTATTGTAGCTGTGAAAAGGAACCCAGTGTCACTTGCTGCAAAGAGGAGGTGACAATAAATACCAAAACAATGCTTTCAAACTCTGGCTAGGGACTGTTACACACCAAGGCTCTCTGCCTGAGGCCTGCCCCATCTTTTCAAAAGGGATATTAGCAAGTGATAGTCATAAAGGAACCAAAAGGAAACTGTGTCCTTAAAATAATGCTCAGGACTGTGAGAAAACTGGAAAGGGAATAAGTCATCTCACTGTATGGTTCTGTGCCATTTAATGCCAGTGTCTCAGTCATCATCTCCAGGGCCACTCAGTCCCCAGTCAGGATTTGAGTTCTAGGTACCATGGGGGGCACAGTTCTCGACCCTCCTAAGAAGATGTAAACCTCACTCACTCTGAATGGAATACAAGTAAGATGGAAAATCAGAGTAAGGTATTTTTAAGGGTTAAAAAATTGATTAGGAAAATTAAGAAGCAGAAATAATTCAGGAGCCAATGACCCCCTAAAAGTAAGGCAAAATATAAAAGAAGTTCAGAGAGGAACCTAGGTTTGAAAGTAAGCAGAGTCAGCTAGCAAAAGAAAAAAGCAAAGCTAATTAAAGATCGAACATGGATATGAAGAGGCATCAAATCCAGTCAAGATATGCATGAACAGAAATGTAGCAGTTATCCAAATACACACATGGGCTGAATCTGTGGGCCGCATCAGAGACAGAGGAAATGTGAGAGAGACGGCTGACACCTGTCATGACTGAGCCAGAAGCCTGAAGTAACAGGACCAATAGGCGACTCAGGTATTTTAGCTACTTTAAAAGAAACACTGGGGCTGGTGCCCTGGTGTAGCAGGTAAAGCCGCCGTCTGCAGTGCCAGCACCCCATACACGCGCCAGTTCGAGTCCCGGCTGCTCCACTTCCAATCCAGCTCTCTGCTATGGCCTGGGAAAGCACTGGAAGATGTCCCAAGTCCCTGGGCCCCTGCACCTGCATGGGAGACCTGGAGGGAGCTCCTGGCTACTGGCTTCAGTCAGCGCACCTCCGGCCATTGCAGCAGGGAGTGAACCAGTGGTTGGAAGAGCGCTCTCTCTCTCTGCTCTCTCTTTCTCTCTTTCTCTCTCTCTCTGCCTTTCTGTAACTCTGCCTTTCAAATTAATAAATAAATCTTTAAAAAAAGAGAAAGAAGCACAGTCTTCATTTTCCCCTGAGGAAAACAGTGGGAATTTGTCCAGCTGAGTTTTCTGTCTCAGAATGCTGTTTTGCATATGGAGTCTGAATTGCTCATCATTTAATTTGTTTTTCTAGAAGATAATAAAATGTAATTTATAAATGGTAGGCTCAGTGGCCAGAGAGAGTGCTAAAACTCCAAACGCAGTGCTGGTATTCAGTGCCTTTGGCTATTCTACTATATAACCTAGTTTACAGCAAAGCAAAGATGGGTCACTTGGGGCTTCTGTAGTTGCCATTTGTGTCTCAGAAAATAATTTCTAATGATTGGGGCAGGGTAAAGAAATAGACCAATAGAGCTCAAGGTAAAAGCTATGTCCAGATCACATCAGAAGCTACACATATGCCAACCAACAGAAAAGTGTATTTTGTTGTTTTAGAAATTCTACCAATCAAATTATAGCAATAACTCAGACATTATAAACACAAATAGGCAATAATGTTCTTAATACATATAGTAGGAAAATATGTAGATAAAATTTTGAAGTTTCAAAATGGTTTTTTTCAAGTGCTGCTCCAAACGTGATTTTCTGAATTTTTGAAGTTCCTTCCAGCTTTGCTTTCTTTTCACATTGACAGAATGAAGCAGGGAGGCATATTCATGATAAGACTTCCTGGGATTTAGTGTAAACGTTTTTAAAGCAGAATACTTTATATAATGTGTTACAGACTATAGAGCATTTCCACCCACCTAACTTATCCTCGCTCATCTTCACCATGACCCTGGGAGGCAAGTAGACTTTATAGAGGAGTTAACAGGCTCAGCAAGATTAAGTGACTTGCTCAGGCCCGCAGACTGTACACAGAGCTGACATTTAAGACGAGCATGGTAAAGCTGGTGTATGCCAGGGGAGGGGAGGCTGGCCCTCTCCCCTGAAACCTCAGAGGTGGCCTTGCTTCACTGCGTCATCAGGTTGTTGGATCTGTCCCTTGCATGTCAGGGTCCCAGAATGTTGCTTTCTTTTCTTTTTTTCTTTTTTTTTAATTTGATAGAGTTAGACAGTGAGAGAGAGAGAGAGAGAAACAGAGAAAGGTCTTCCTTCCGTTGGTTCACCCTCCAAATGGCTGCTATAGCCGGAGCTATGCTGATCCGAAGCCAGGAGCCAGGTGCTTCTTCCTGGTTTCCCATGCGGGTGCAGAGGCCCAAGCACTTGGGCCATCTTCCACTGCCTTCCCGGGCCACAGCAGAGATCTGGACTGGAAGAGGAGCAGCCGGGACTAGAACCTGGTGTCCATATGGGATGCTGGTGCCGCAGGCGGAGGATTAACCAAGTGAGCCACGGTGCCGGCCCCAAACGTTGCTTTCAAAGTCAACTGAAGCACCCTGACCAACCCTGAAGGGACGAAGTCAAGGGTAGAAGGCTGGTTTATTTATTGTAAGAGACAGGACTGCCACGTGAGGCACACAGAATACAGGTGCTGGTCCCACACGTGTGCTTTCTCCCTGCAGGCAGCATAACATAGGATAAGAAACCACAGTTATGAGATAAATGAGGGGCATGGAGTGGGGTAGGAAGTGAATGATGAGAAAAGCTAAGGAGGAAACACAGTGTGTTAATACCCGGGGCGGCCGGCGCCACGGCTCAATAGGCTAATCCTCCACCTTGCGGCGCCGGCACACCGGGTTCCAGTCCCGGTAGGGGCGCCGGGTTCTGTCCCGGTTGCCCCTCTTCCAGGCCAGCTCTCTGCTGTGGCCAGCGAGTGCAGTGGAGGATGGCCCAAGTGCTTGGGCCCTGCACCCCATGGGAGACCAGGAGAAGACCTGGCTCCTGCCTTCGGATCAGCGTGGTGCGCCGGCTGCGACGGCCATTGGAGGGTGAACCAACGGCAAAAGGAAGACCTTTTTTTTTCTCTCTCTCTCACTGTCCACTCTGCCTGTCAAAAAAAAAAAAAAAAAAAATACCCGGGGCATGCCTTGTGTTATTAGTACCAGCTCCATTACTACCACTGCTTATCATCATCTGCTCCATTCTAGAAAGGAGGAAATTTAGACACAAAAAGATTAATGAACTTACCCAAGCACTTCACTTGATTTCATTTCCAGGAACTGCTGCTTCTTTTTTTCAGTCGACTAAGACAACATCCTGTTTTTTTTTTTTTTTTAAGATTTATTTATTTATTTGAAAGTTAGAGCTACAGAGAGGAAGAGACAGAGAGAGAGAGAGGGAGAGAGAATGAGAGAGAGATCCTCCATCTGCTGGTTCACTTCCTAAAGGGCTGCAATGGCAAGGGCTAGGCCAGGCTGAAGCCAGGAGCCTGTAACCCCATCCAGGTCTCCCAATGTCGGGGCAAAGGCCCAAGCACTTGGGCCATCTTCCACGGCTCTCCCAGACTTATTAGCAGGGACTGGAATCAGAAATGGAGCAGCTGGGACTGGAACCAGCACTTACATGGGATGCCAGTGTTGTAGGTTGCAGCCCGACCTGCTGTATCACAACACCGGCCCCTACATGCTGCTTCTCACACCTGAGTCAGAGGCTACTAGCTCTAACTACAGCAGAAAAAGGGAGAAGAAAAGCTTCTCCCAGAAGAGGTGAGGGCATATGAGCTTGCAAGGAGTAGATCTGTCTATAGATAAAAAGTCCACATTAAAGGTTAGGTTAACTCAGCCTGACCCTGAGCTCCTTGGCTGACAGCATCTGTGAATTTGTGACATAAATTTCCTTCAGTGATTCTCTCTGACATGTGGCCCTCTCTGTGGGTATACTTATATAAGAGAGCCAGAAAACTTGAATTAAAAGTTAAAAAAAATGTTTTGAAGTTCTTTATTAAAGAATGACACCACATACCTTATTAATAATATTTAATTTGATGAACAGTAATAGGGGACCCTTATTCTTTCTCCTTTTGCAGCTTTATCACTTCCACATTAATTTTTAGGGGTTTAAATATATCATCTCTTCATGACTCTGTAGATTTTAATTATCAAAGCAGCTACAACAGGTTTTTTTTTCTTTTTTTTACCAAAAGCAGAGTGACCTTATTTTATAACTGAAACAAAGCCCAAAGCTTGGTCCCAGCAGTAGGGATTTAATAGGTCATTCCATAAAGATTTATATGTATTCTGTGAACAGAGGAGAATTTCAAATAGGGTAAGTCAACTTACGGACACACTTATCTTTAATCACTTTGGGCAAGTTAGGGTTTATTCTTGTTCAAGGAAGTATCCTGGCTAAATGCAGCTTGTTTTTATGAAGACTCCAGAAAACACTGGCACTGAATCATTTAGAGAATAGTACCTTTAGCAACTACCGTGGCTATCACTGTAGGGGCGAAAAACAGCCCCCAAGTTTTCTTTTGTTTCTTTTTAGGATGAAGGTCGCTTCACTGAGAGACTCAAGAACCAGCCAGTGTTTCATAATTATATTTTTGCACCTGATGTAAGAAATATTCCTCCAAAGTGAAAGCAAAAACTAGGGCAGAAATAGCTGAGTGTTGGAGGGAGGTGGGCCTGTGTGTAGGAGGTGAGGGACGCTCTTCTATTGCTTCTTGGATTTAGCAATATCAACATCAACTTATCTTCCAGCTCACTTTGCTGCCGTGAAATTCCTCAGGGGAGAAAAAAAAATCTGTGATTAAAACCCTCAACCTCCGCGGCCCCGTTCCCACACCCACCATCTTCTTCCCCAGCAAATCTGTTGCCAGTGCCTTTTCTGTGATTCTTTGTTGTGTGCGTTTTCTCTGTGGAATAACAGCTAAATCAGGAAAAGGTCTTGGCCACAGCTCACTGCTTCAGTGACTACCTCAAGGCCAGCTGGGCGCTGACAGGCTCAGACCCCGTCCAACTGCCACCGATGCAATTGCTTTGAGAAACAGGTTCCCCTCTCTGCTAACCTCATGCAGAAAAATGGGAAATGCAGTGATATTTTATTCAGTTTCCTCCTGCTCATTCTAGGAAATAGAGCCAAGGGAAAGTATGATTGGAGTGAAATGTGGTTTTTCTTTGCAAATAAACATTCCACATGCAGAATCAGCACAACATTAAATGGCCTTTCTTCATCTTTCTCCCGAGTTGTGGTCGGGGTGGAGGGCAAATGGTTGATACTTGGAGAACAGGCCTCATTATGCGCCTTTAAAACATAGCATTCGAATGTGTATAAGCTTTAAAAATTATAATTCTGTCGTGACAGATAGAAGCATCCTTTTCAGCATGTTTTGGATGAGGTATGAAGAAAAGTGATTGCTGTGATGTTTTGCGATCTCTTAATTAAGACTGCTAGAACTTTCTTCAATCATTTGTGTGCACTCTAAAGTCCAAAGCTCTTTCCTCCATGGTGGGGAGGTGGAGAGAGGCTGCACCTCAAAGTGAGAAAGATACCAGCAGGAGTGCCATGGCTGTGGCTGTTGCTGCCGGATGGAACCACGCTGTCCAGGGCTAGACTGGCCTCTTGGCGGGGGAGGGCGACTTCAGTGCTGAGGTGATGAGTCTCCTGTGTCCAGCTGGACACTCTGGCTTCCTACTAAACAACTGGTCTTGGGCAATTTTTCTAAATTCTACAGTTTCAGTGGCAGCCTTGAGTTTCCTTATCTCTAAGATGGAAATCGGTTGAGATAATGTATGTAAACTGCCTGGCAAATAGCACTCAACAAATGTTAGATATTATCATCAAAAGCAAACAGACATGGGTGTTTTTTTTGTTTTTTTTTTTTTTTTTTTTTTTTGAGTGGCATCTGATGTGCGGCTGATGTTTCTCCTGTCCCTGAGCCCAGGTTCTTGGATGGGCAAGTAGAGGAGCACATTTAGCTGGGATTTAAATGACAGCTTTTTCTTCAGTTCTGAAAATGATGGTTTCGTGTTAGGTCAATTTCTGTGTGAAGGAGCTGGCATGAAGACAGGTGGAGCTCTAGGGTGAGTTTTTTTCCCTTTATGCTCTGCCTGGTCTCCACACATTGCCTGATGAATATTTATGAATCAGTATTAATAAGTGTCTACCTGAGAGAATTGCAGAGCAGTAACCTCTGACCTTTCCTCCTGTCTCCCCTGTTTTCTGGGGTTTTGATAGCAACAATTATGGTTATAACATCCATTTTTATTAAATAAGGAAATGGACAAAAATTAGCAAAGTGAAAGGCTTGGGTGCACTTGGCTGTGCTGCTTTTTAAGATGTGTATTCACTATTACAATGTTAACTTTGTTCTGGGCACTCCGCCAATCTGCTTTCCTCATACTCTTTTAGTCATTACAAGAGCCTACAAGGAAGCTATTTTAGCTCTGCTTTACTGAGGATCAGAGAAGTTAAGGAGCCCACCCTAAGCGACATAGCTGCAAGTACAGAGTCCTAACCCAACCACCAGTAGAGCTATCTCATCATTCCTCACGCAGTTTTCGAGTGCCCACTCTGTGTTATGCACTTGCTAGGTGCTGAGGGCACAAAGGCAAGCAAGACTGACTCCATCTGGGTCTTCAGAGCTGCCAATCTAGGGAGGAAGGCTGACCAGGAAGTAGGCGATTACCACTCAGTGTAGAGAGCGTGCGGAGGCACAGCCATTCCAGGTAGCTAGAACAGCTGCTGCAAAGGTCCAGGGGCAGCAAAGAATAAGGCAGTCCTGAGGAACTGCATAGAGGCTACTGCAGTGTTCAGTCCTATGTCGTAAATAAAGGCACAGAAGAGTACTGCAGGCTCTCCAGGGAGGGAGCCACTGTCCCTTCTTCCCGGGAGAGTTAGAGTGAGTGTGAGTTTGAGAAATTATGTGGTCACTATGTCATATTTTACAAAGCAGTAATAGTAGGCCTTGGGAGTCATTATATTCATTTTGCTGATGAGTGTTTTCTAAAAAAGAGTGGGACCCCAGGCTTCCCCAGGGTTGTTTCAGGTTCCCATGGCCCCAGTGTGAGCTGAGAGGCAGCTGGATCATAGTCCATCAGAAAGACACAGCATGAGGGGAATGATGCATGTGGGGACTCAGTGTTAAGATCCTGATCCTGATGTCCCATCAATCCTGATAACATCAGATGATCCTATATACCTAACACTGTGTGTCAGGCTGTGTTCTGAGCTAATACTGAGTTTTCATAATAACCCTATGAGGTTGGAACAATTACTCCTGATGCTTCAGAGGAAGAAATCAAGACACAGAGAAGTTACCTAAGATACTATGATCACACACGAGGAGATGCTAGAGCCAGTATTGCAAGCCAGGCAGGGTTGGGTGTTTTGTGCAGTAGTTAAGATGTTGCTCGGGATGTCTGCATCTCATCCTGGAGTGCCTGGGATTAAGTCCTGATCTACATCTGATTCCAGCTTCCCACTAATGTGCACCCTGGGAGACAGCAGGTGATTGCTCAAGTACTGGCTCCCTGCCACCCAAGTAGGAGACTTGGATTGAGTGCCCAGCTCCTGCCTTTGGCCTGACCCAGCCTTGGCTGTTGCAGGCATTTGGGGAAAGTGGAAAATCCTTGTCTCTCTGTCTCTCTCCTTCTGCCTTTCTGCCTTTCGAATAAAATGGAAAAGACACCACCATCACCACCAGCAGCCCCACCCCTGCAACAGGCAGTATGGCCCTAGAGCGTGTGCTCTTATCTATAGACCCATAGTCCCTCCTCCCTTAACTATTCCAAGTGTAATAGAACTATCAGAATCCCATGAAAGCATTTATGTAAATTATGAAGGATAAGCCACAGTTCTGTTCTTGGAAATATGTGAATTAAAACCATTTATAGGTAATCTTGTGGCTAAACATTTCATCACCCACACCTGTCCCTGGTGCTTGTGACTCATTGCCTCTACACCTTTGCCAAATAACCAGTACTGTACAGCGTGTGAGCTTCAGTGGGGCAGTGGGCAAAGCACCCCACTCATCTCTTGTGATCTATAAAGGAAGATGATGCTTATATGTGTGCAGATGGGTGGGGGTGGCTGTCTATCTACACAAGCCTGAATTCTGGCTCCTCCTTAGAGTACTCCATAGAGGCCCTGCCTAGGTTGGACAGCGGTGACAATGTGGCAATCTGTTATTCCCAACAGAGCACCTTAGCGTTTCAAATGTGGCTAACTCCACTCCCGGAGATTCTCATTCAGTGGTTCAGGAAAGGGCTGGAGCATGCAGATTTAAAATGAACACAGAACAAACTCCAGGGGGAATTATCATGTACAACGGAAGTGAGAGCCTCTGGAATTTAGCCAATCAAATGGAGATCATTAATATTTCTGGTTTACAGAGAAAGGTAAAGAACGCCTGACATCGATAACAATGATGATACCAAATTAGATTAGCTGAGTGGTAGGTATTTGGTACAGCAATTAAGGTGCCACGTAGGACGCCCACATTTCCTATCTGAGTGCTTGGGTTTGCATTCCAGCTCTGCTTCCCCTTCCAGCTTCCTGCTACTGTAGACCCTGTGAAGCAGCAGATGATGGCTCTAGCAGTTGAGTCCTTGTCCCCACGTGGGAGACCTGGATTGAGTGCCAGGATCCTGATTTCAAAGTGCGTCCACTCAGACTGCTGTGGGCATTTGGGGAGTGAACCAGCAGATGGAAAATCTCAGTCTCTGTCTTTCAAGTCAAATGAAAATAAATAAATAAAAACTATGAAAAAATTAGCTGAATCAATGAATGAATGTTTCCATGAGGTCATCGGACGTCAGTGCTCCCTGTTTGGTAATTTCATTAGAAACAAACGTATTTGGGATATCCATGACTCCCAGCCTTTGCAGAGTGTTGTCAGGAATCTCATCTTGGGGGTTTGTGCTGTGGCATAGAGGGTAAAGCTGCTGCTTGCAGTGTCAGCGTCCCATATGGGTGCTGGTTTGAGTACCAACTGCTCCACTTCTGATCCAGCTCTCTGCTTATGGCCTGGGAAAGCAGTAGAAGATGGCCAAGTGCTTGGGCCCCTGAACCCAGAAGAAGTCCTGGGCTCTCACACCCCGGTGGGAGACCTGTAGGAAGCTCCTGGCTCCTGGCTTCAGATTGGCGCAGCTCCAGCCCTTGCGACCAGCTGGAGAGTGAACCAGTGGATGGAAGGCCTCTCTCTCTTTCTGCCTCTCCTTCTCTCTCTGTGTAACTCTTTCAAATAAATACATAAATCTTTTTTTTTTTAATCCCGTCTTTTCTAGACAGTTGTGAACTGGCTTAGGTTAGCTTCTCACCTATCATAGACTCTGAGGTCTGTGTGCCTTGCACCATCTTCCTTACAGGTTTTATTCAGATTGCCCCCTGATGTTTCTTTGCTTGTATTTAATCAGGGCATTGTTTGATCAGTTACTGAGGGGTTTCCAGTTCTGCTTTTGTTAATACAAATATAATGAATTTCTTATTTGATGGTTATATTAGCTTAAAAGAGCGTGAAGCCCAGGAGCCTCTGCCATTCCCCTATAGCCTGCAGGAATCACTAACAGGCAGGCAGGGCAGGAGAGAGGTTCAGTTTAGATGCAGAAAACAGCTTTGTATGGAATAGCAAGATGTGAGCTGACACTGGTTCGTGTCCTTGCTGCTCCACTTCTGATGTGGCTCCCTGCTGATGGCCTGGGAAAAGCAGCAGAGGAAGGTCCAGGTACCTGGGCCCTTGCTACCCGTGTAGGAGACCTGGATAAAGCTCTTGGCTCCTAACTTAGGTCTGGCTCAGCTCTGGCTATTGTAGCCATCTGGGGAGTGAAACAGTGAATGGAAGATAGCTCTCTCTCTCTCACCCTCTCTCTCTCTCTCTCTCTGTGTAACTCTGGGTTTCAAATAAATAAGTGAATCTTAAAAAAATAGCAAGATAGGTATTTGGGAACTCTTCCATCTCTCCTAAATTTATAAAAATAAGATAGCTGTTGTCTGGGACTCACTGTGGATATTTTGCTGGGGAATGAGAGCAAGCACTTTAAGGCCTTCCCAGGTTCCTTATTGCTATTATAATGATTAACATTGCTCCTGGGGAGGTAATACATTAATTTTTCCCCTGTTGACTCTTGGTTCTGTCTTCAAATCTTGGTGAATCTGTATATAAATCTTGAGCATCTATGGAAGCTTCAGTCCCTTCTTTCCTTGCATGTACATTTCCATGCAGCACAAAGATTAAAAGGAAAAATTACCACCATGGCAAAAACAAAAACAACCCAACTTTAATACATTTCTGGCTCAACTGGAGATATAAAGAGCTACAATTTTATTCCTATGGCCTAATTTTTTCCATTTTGTGTAAAACCATTACATTACTGTAATTTTGAAAAATACCAGAAAAACTAAAAAACCTAGTGCATTCACTCTTTCAGCTTACATTTGTGGAAGAACTCTACAGGATCTTTCTTTAAAAGATTGATTGATTTATTTGAAAGGCAGAATTAGAGAGAGAGAGAGAGAGATCTTTTATCTGCTGGTTCACTCCCAAATGGCTGCAATGGCAGGGGCTCGGCCAGGTGGAAGCCAGGAGTGAGCAGCTTCATCAGGGTCTCCCATGTGGGTGCAGGGGCCCAGGAACTTAGGTCATCTTCTGCTGCTTTCCCAGGCACATTAGCAGGGAGCTGGATCAGAAGTGGAGCAGCTGGGATTTGAACCGGTGACCATACGGGATGCTGGCACTGCACCGCAACTTAACTTGCTGTGTCACAGGGCGTCCCTACAACATCTTAATAGTACCATCTTTGCATTTTGAGCATGTTTTTATTAGGAGAGAGGTGTCAATCTAGCAGATGATGGCCAACTCATGCTTTTAGCTGTAAGCTACAATGTAGCAATGATCCTAAACAAGAGCCCACATGGCTATTTTGCTTGCACTGGCCATGAGTTGAATGGGCTGCAATTGAAGAAGTGATATGGTCTGAAGTAAGGTTATGTCACAATGGCTCATAGTGACTAATAGATTCTATGTGTGAAATTTAATGCAATAATATGCCTCAAATAAATGTTAACTTTGAAAAATCAGACACACAAAAAGGCTCTGTCATTTCAAAACACAGCCTTGCTATCACTGAAGAGGCAATACTGGAATCACACATGTCATATGGCGATATTATTACCAGGAAACTTAGAATGTGCAGACTTCCCAAGCAAATTCCCTTCAGTGGTTCCAAAAGGTTCTGTGCTTGTTTGAACAGTCCTGTTCTGGATTACAAGCCCAAACTGGACTCATTTTTTTTTCAGTTATTAGACTGAAATTGCACAACCTACTTGGAACTTTAAAATCTACATCTCATTTGCATTTTTGAATTGCTATAAAATGCAGAGCCTTAAATACATAATTGGAAATCTGTAAGTCCTTTAAACCTTTTTCATGCTTGAAGCTACTGAGTAAAGTGCCTTTGGAATAATAGCTCCTTAATTTGCAGCATTTATCAGTAACCTCAGTTTGGTTGTATAATATGTACCCACCACCCCAATTCTAGTCACTCCAAAATCATTGTTCGCTGAAGGATGAACACACATTGTAAACTCAAATATTAGTTTAAGATAATTAATAGCAACCAGAAAAAGCACAGGAATGTATGTGCTATGAAATTTGTGATTCTGTAGGAACTCACAGGTCAACCAATTGGATTTACTTGTTCGAAATAACAGCTGTGTACTAAGGAAAGTCATATTATTACTCCAGGAACTAGATATAAAATAGATGTGTTTGAAAATCCATTATGTGTGGGAATATACGAAAATTTGCAATAAAAATATACATAATCTTAAAGGGTTATCATTATGGAGGACTCTTTGAAATGCAGTATGAAAAAACTATATGGATTTAAAAATTTTTTCCTGTCAAAATAGGTTTATTTTTAAATTCTTTTTGTCCATGAACTTTTTGAAGTACCCTTGTATGAAAAAATGTTTATTTAGAATACACATACATATTTTTTTCTGCCTTGTAAACATGCGATTTCTTCCAGATTATTGAAGCATCCCCTCAGAATGCTTTTTAATAGATATTTTCTTTCTTTTTTTTTTTTTTAATTTCAGAGGCGGGGGGGGGGCAGGAGAGAGAGAGAGAGAGAGAGAGAGAGAGAGAGAAACTCCCATCTGCTGGGAGCTAGAGCTCAGCCAGCATGGGTTAAGGAGCTGGGTAACTCAGCCCCGGTCTCCCACCTGACGGTCAGGGACCCAACCACTCAATGCATCACTGCTGCCTCCCAAAGCCTGCCTTAGGGGGATGCTGAAATCGGGAGCTGGAGCCAGGAATTGAACCCAGGCACTCCAATATGGGTCTCAACTGCTGGGCCAAATGCTCGTCCCAATAGATAGTTTTAAAAATTGTATCTTGAACATATTTCAACATTCCAATGAACAAGTTTGAGTGTCAAAATGAAGGGGTGAGGAGGCAACCGCTATAATCAGAAACAAAATACAGTGTTTTCTCCCCCTCAAGAAAAGCACGCATCAAGTCACCAAGGGCAGGAGTATGAATGCTGCTGCTGATCCCCTCCCCTGCCATCCAATCAACTATGCTGTCCTAATGCCTGTGTAAATGCCTGCTCTTCTTTGCCACTGATGTGCTACAGATCAGGTCATTGATATCTCAGTGCTAGATGGTCAAAGGAGTTTTAACAATGGGTATTTCTCTGCCTGAATGTAGTCTGACCACCCTGAAGTACATTCTCCATTTATAGCCAGATTGATCCTTCTGAAAACACACACACACACACACACACACACTCTTATCTGATCTAATCATTCCTCTGCTTAAGACCATTTAATGGCTTCCTTTTGCTCTCAGAATAAAACCCAACTACTTAACCTGGCCTCCTTAGAGGCCCTTCAGAATTCAGTCTCTATTATGTATTTTGGTCTGTTTCATATTGCTGTTGCTGATTGCTAAAATCCCCTATTCCTATGCTGGGCTTATCAATTTCTCTTTGTAATTCCAGTGGTTTTGCTTTCGGTAATTGAAAGTGATGTTGTTAGCTACATAAAATTTCTTGGGAGTTACCCTCTTTATTTTCATTAACACATTTGGTTTAAAAGACTGTTTTGTCTGATGGCAATGTTTTATCAGCTTTCCTTTTGTTAGCGTTTTGGTAATTTGTCTCTTTTCATATCATCAGTCTTTCTGTGGTTTAGTTTCGTGTGTCTTTTGTTTGCATTAGATACCTGAATATGGTTTTGAACCAAGCTGTTCATGTCTGCCTTTCAAAAAGTAATTTCAATCTGTTTAGTTATTGTTCTCACTAATACATATTTGGATTTAATTCTGTTATTCTATTCTCTGTGTGTTTTGTACCTCTCCTTTTTTTTCTCTTTTGCTTTCTATTAAACTACCAATCTTCCAAATTAAATATCCCTGACCCTTGGCCACTATTTTTTCTCTATTGATTTAGCAGTTCTAGATAAGATTTTTATTAATATGCAATTTTTAAAAAAATCCAAAGTACTCAGGGTGAGCATTGTGGCAAAGTGGGTTAAGCCCCAGCTTGGGATTTTTGCATTTCCTATCAGAGTGTTGGTTCTGAGTTCCAGCTACTCTTCCTCCAACCCAGCTTCCTGATAATTTGTTGCCTGGGAAAGCAACAAATGATGGCTCAAGTGCTTAAATCCTTGCCACCAATGTGGGAGACCCAGATGGAGTTCCTGGCTCCTGGCATCAGCCTGGCCCAGATCTGGCTGTTGTGGCCACTTAGGGAGTGAACCAGCAGATGGAAGATCCCTCTTCTCTCTCTCTCTACCTCTCTCTCTCTCTCTCCTTGTTGCTCTGCCTTTGAAATAACTAAATAAAACCTTAAATTATTTAGATAAAGTCATTATTTCTAGCCCTCTCCTAAACATGACAAAGGCTTTAGCTCATTCTAATTATTAATTTTATACTTCCTTCTTTTTTATTAACACAAGAAGTGTTTTCTTTTAAATTCTATCACACATTTTAATAATTTCTAATCTCACCAATATCTCTTGTATCCTATGCTTTTCCTCTGAACTTTGTAGTTTTTTTGGTGTAAGTCTGTGGTGTGGTAAGCTCTCTTAGTCTGTTTTGAATTCTTCCTTAAATTGATAGTTTATCTGCAAATCCAATTCTTGGTTGATAGTGCTCATTTACAACTTTAAAAATATCGTTCAATTATTTCTTGTTTCCATTGTTACTTTTGAGAAATCTAGTTATGGTCCCTTTGTAGATAATCAGTACTTTTTCTGGGATAACCTGAGATTTTATCTATTTCCTTATTGTTCTGTAATTTCACTATAATGTGATAAAAGTATTTATTTGCCTTTATCTGTGTGTTCTTAGAACACATGATGTTCTGATGTTCTGATGTTTTCACTAGGAATTTTTAGCCATTCCTTCTCTGTAAGTAAAGCTACTCTACTTTTTCTGTTTTTCCTCTTTGAACTCTTATTAGACATATTTTGGAACTGCTCAGTGTAACCCAAGAATCTGAACTTTGCCTTCATATTTTTGAAATGTCTTTATTTCTCTCAATTCTATTCTGGGTGAACTCTTTAGCACATCCCTTTAATTCCCTGCTTCTTCTCTTCAACTTTGGTTAGCTCCAAGACCTTTTCATTTCCATCACCATACTTTTATTTTCCAAGATGTCTATTACTTCTTTTTCATATTTGTTCTTTACCTAATGTGTATGTGCTCCCTAATTTCCTGTTCTTTTAAAAATGGGTGCCATGCCCTCATTGATCCCTTTGAGATACAAAAATAGTTAGCTTCAAAATCTTTGTCAGACAGTTCCTTAGAGTTAGTTTTATTTGGAATAAATTCATGTTCTGAGTGTTCATTTTGTTGGCTGTCTTTCTTGTATGAGATATTTTTATGTCTTTGGAATCTGGTTAGGCCCATTTTGAGGGGATTTTTTATTTGCGTTTTTCTGTTCCATTTTCTTTCTTTTTCTTCTGTCTGTGCTCACCTCCTCATGTTTGGTAATTTTGGTCTCTACTTGCCTCCCCAGATCTCAGCTGCAGACTTGGGCCTGACCTTGGCATTTTGATGCACCTACTCCCAGTGATGTTGGGGATACTACAGGCCCAGCTTCATGGCCAGCTGCTCAGCTGGTTCCTGATTCCAAGGCCGAGTCTTTGTCCTGCTTCCGTAGGCAGTGGACTGGCAGCAGTTTATTTTCGGCCTCTTTTGCACAGGCTCCTGGCTTCAGGCATTAAGCCTGGCTCCTGTCTTCTCTTTTGTTTGAAGCATCTTTAGTGCCTGTCACCTTGCAGGAGACAAAAATCTTAGCTTTTGAATCTGAGACCCCAGTGGGCTTGTGGCTTCATCCTTGATAAATGCTTTCTGTTTCAGCTCCATTTCTGATCCATGGAGACATTTATTTTGTTTCTAAGCCTGGTTATGTCTTTTTTGGTTTTCTTTTTCTATATTTTAGCCATTATTGCTATTTGTATGGAGGAAAAAGAGTGGATAAAATATGACCTTGCTACACCAACTTGAGAGGCAATGTTTCTGTGTGTAGCTCTCCATCTTTATTTTTCACCATCCCTCCCTTACATTCTATGTTCTAGCCATAATTAACTACTTTTAGTTTCCAGAGCATCAGTAAATTGTATGCCCTTCCACTAAGTTTAGATGAAATAGTGTAGAGAAGACAGTCAAATGGAGAATTTTTTAAATGTCAGATTTATTACAGATAAACTAATAAAGAGCTACGTTCTGGGTCTGTAACCTAAATGGGCTTTTTGCCACACTCTGTTGACTCCCAACCCCCACAGCATCTACCCTCAGAATGTTCACCAAGGAAGAAGGCTGGGGCTGCACAGCAAACATATCCACTGAAGACTACTGTCGGCCCTGGACATGGGCAGAAAGACAAGAGGAATGAATCCTCAGTCATTGGGGCCTTTGTGCTAGATGAGCTCTACCCAGTCAACAAGGAATGAGCTAATTAATGTAACAATACTAATCAATTGAGCGTCTCACTCCTAAGTGGGAAGAATGGTGGTGTAATAAGCCAGAAGAGGCACTCCAGGAGAACTTTCACTCTCCCTCCATGAAAACTAGGGGTTAGGGTAAAAGAAGAGGCTCTCCTAACTCATGCCACACTCTTTCTCCATACTCTTTCTAAACACTCTTCTTTTTGGTAATTTATTAATTTTTAACAAAGATTATTTTATTTGAAAGACGGGGGGGGGGGTCTTCTATCCGCTGGTTCACTCCCCAAGTGGCTGCAATGGCTGGAGCTGTGCCAATCTGAAGCCAGGAGCCAGGAGTTTCTTCTGGGTCTCCCACGTGGGTGCAGGGGCCCAGCACCTGAGTCATCTTCTACTGCTTTCCCAGGCCATAGCAGAGAGCTGGATCGGAAATGGAGCAGCCGGGACTTGAACTAGTGCCCATATGGGATGCCAGCACTGCAAGTGGTGGCTTTACCCACTATGCTTCAACTCCTGCTTATTCTGAAGCCTATAATAAAAATAATAGTTCATATTTACTGAATCCTAACTATGGCAGAAATAATAGTATACATATTATCTCATTTAATCTTTCTAACAACTTGATGAGACTAATTTTTTATGTTACTTTAGTGGATGAAGAAACCAAGGATAAGGAGATCCCCAATGTTTCTAAGACCACGCAAGTAATTGGCAGAGGCAAGATTGGGCCAAGGCTTCTCCAACTCTAGAGTCCATGTTTGTTTCATCATATACTGCTGCCTGTCATATTTTATTCATCTTTGAATTCCTAGAACATTGCATAGGATCTGATAAAGAGTAGATAGTCAGTAATATTCAATGGGGGTTGGCATTGTGGCATAGCAATTAAGGCCTCTGCCTGTGACACTGGCATCCCATGTGGGCTGCAGTTCAAGTCATGGTTGCTCTGCTTCTAATCCAGCTCCCTGTTAGTGTGCTTAGAAAAGCAGTGGAGGATGGCCCAGATGCTTAGATCCCTGTGCCCAAGTGGTAGACCTGGAAGAGGCTCCTAGCACCTGGCTTTGGTCTGGTCCAGCTCTGACCATTATGGCTAATTGTGGGGTAGGCCAGGGGATGGAAGATCTTTGTATCTTTCCTTCTCTCTCTGTAACTGTGCCTTTAAAATAAATAAATTAAATCTTTAAAAAATAATATTTAATGGGCATATAAATCATTGAAACATATTCTCAAGCTAATTCCCTAGTATGGATTTAAAACTACTTTAAATAAGATTTAAAAGGTATGGCCCATCTGTTTTGGTTTCAGATTCCTCATTGTAAAGGTGGTTATGAGCATCTAAGTTTGAAGGTTTATATAGGGTTTACTAGATTCTATATACTTCTGCTGTCACCTCTGTCCAGTCTTTTCAATTTTAGGTCTTCTCTTCCTGGCTGTTCTAGGATACCTTTGTTCTTTCCTGGTTTCACCCCACTGTTTTCCCTGGCCCAAGCTTGTTGGCCTCCAAAGAGTGGGTGTTGTGGATTCCTGATCCCTTATAGTTGTGAAACTACTGATGTTGCATATACCACTGGCAACCATACTCCTTCCTCTGTGTATTAGTCAAGACTTTTGGTTACAAGCCATAGAAACTAAATCTGACTGAAAAAGCAATTTATAGACTTCTGTAACTAAGGAGTTCAAAGAACGAACTAGCTTTATACAGCTAGATTCAGAACAGACATAGATTTACTACAAAGCCGATGAAGTTTAAGGTTTTGGGTTCCTCATTGCTGGGGCTCTGTTTTAGGCCTTGGGAGTGGGCCTAGCAATATGTATACTGCATAATTTTTTCCAAAGTTTGCAAAAATAAGACACTTCCATCACAATTAGTTAAGACTGTGGTCCCTCTTCTACTCTGACTTCCCAGCCATCACTTTTCCCTGTGAGTCACATGGGTCAGATGGTGGTGGTGCAGTAGCTTCTGATATTGTGAAGAAATATTTGTAGGGGCCGGCGCTGTGGCTTAGTGAGCTAAAGCCCTGGCCTGAAGTGCTGGCATCCCTTATGGACGCCGGTTCTAGTCCAGGCTGCTCCTCTTCCGATCAGCTCTCTGCTATGGCCTGGGAAAGCAGTAGAAGATGACTCAAGTCCTTGGGCCCCTGCACCCATATAGGAGACCCAGAAGAAGCTCCTGGCTCCTAGCTTCGGATTGGCACAGGTCGGGCCATTGCAGCCATCTGGGGAGTGAGCCAGCACATGGAAGACCTCTCTCTGCCTCTCCTTCTCTCCCTGTGTAACTCTGTCTTTCAAATAAAAAAAAAATAAATCTATAAAAAAAAGAAATATTTTTAATTAAATTCAGCAAAATCTTTTTTTGTATTTACAATTTTGTATTTTTTTAAATTATGCTTCAGGCCCCACAAAAATTCAGATCCACCAGAGTCTAGCACTTGGTGACCACGGGTGAGTACATTTTCTCCCAGTGTCTCAGCTTGTCTTGGCTTCATTAGTAGGTAATGTGGCTTTCTCACATGGTTGGCAAAGTGGGCTTCTGGCAGCTCTAAGGTTACACATTCTCAGGCCTGATAATTCCAGGCATAAGAGGAGCCTTTTGGCTGATGGTGTAAACAGATGACCTGAGGGAGGGTTCTGATTAGCTTGCTTTGAGTCACATGCCCTCTCTGAATCAATCCCTCTGGCCAGGGAAGTGTGCAATGCTGGGTAAACACCAAACCTTGGATGCAGGCACATACATGCAGATTGGGGTAAGGATAGATTTCCAAAGGGATACTTGGAAACTAAAATCTCACAACTTGTCTCCCAGTCACATAAACATTCTAATTTTCAACAACTTATTATGTTGTACAGAACTACCAAGTTTTTAGAAGCAACAAGTCATTTGATTCTTTTATTTTTAAAGTTTTATTTATTTACTTGAAAGTTTGAGTTTCATAGAGAGAGAAGCAGAGGCAGAGTGAGGGAGAGAGAGATCTTCCATCCACTGGCTCACTCCCCAACTGGTTGCAACAACCAGGAGTTTATTCCGGGTCTCCCACGTGGGTGTAGGGGCCCAAGAACTTGGGCCATCTTCCAGTGCTTTCCCAGGCCATAGCAGAGAGCTGGATCAGAAGTGGAGGAGCCAGGTCTTGAACCGGCGCCCATATGGGTTGCTGGCACTGCAGGTGGCAGTTTTACCTGCTATGCCACAGCGCCAGCCCCAAGTCATTTGATTCTTAATAGGCAAATATTAGTAAACGTGTTTCTTTTTAAATAAAAAGAGAAACTCATTAAGGGGTATGACTAAGCTTGAAATCCATTTCTTTTGATTCCTAGTCAGTACTATGTCTGCAATTCCTGGTACCTTCCATATACATTTGAATAGTCCCATTTTATTAAAGGGTTTAAGCCAGTAAAACATTTGCCTGAAATAAGAGTCCTGCCCGTGAAAGCAAGGACACCATCTTAGTCTGTTTATTATAAAAACATGTTTATGATACCCAGTTGCCATCCTGAATCCATTTTATTTGCAGCACAGGTAGTAGCACCGCCCCACGATTTTCACTGTCTGAGCTCAACAGTGTTGGAGGATTTACTCTAGGGAGGAGTAAAGCAGGAAGGGTTCTGGTTAAGTGGCAGTAAAAGCCAGCTGTGGGTGCCTATCCATGTTTCTCCAGGCTGGAACACAACTCTTCTCTTCTAGTTAATTAAAAGTTCATCTCAGATAACCTTTGCCCCAGGAACCTTCCTGACATCTGCCCTCGTTCTGGTGCCTGTCAGTCTTCCCAGAAGTCCCTGGCACTTTAGCCTAACAGCACTGCTGTCACCGTTTAATTGTCAGTGTTCGTTCATTCCCCGATCCCAGCCTGCAAGCTCACCGAACATAAACATTCTGACTTATTTGTCCAAATTGCTAGTGCCTACTGGAGGATTTCTCACATGGTTGTCCTTACAAATGTGCCTTTAGAAGCAAACAAGCCTCAAGAACTTTGGCTCAAAGAGGCAGAAGAGCTTTTCTGACTTCTGACTTTCATGGCGCGAACTTGAACTTCAGCTTATCCCTGACCTTTGAGGAAAATTCTTAGCAGAGAAAAGCAGGAGTGGGAGGAGCAGGGCTGAAGCCTGGTATTTCCCTACATAGTCAGTGGTCATGTCTGCTATTATTTCCTTCCTTGGACTGATTGGGAACCAGTTAAAACTAAGAAGCAAAAGATTATCTAAGTAAATCATAAACCTCCTTCGGCATACCAGCTATTTTTATATTTTTGTCCAGCATATGACTTTAGTTTTACTTAGCTGGATGATGTGCATGTGTTTGTATAACAGGTGTTAAAATTGCTTCAATAATAGACAAGTTAACATATGAACAACTACAAGTAGCTTTCACACTGTAGTACATGATTGGATCTCAGGAGTGGTCCTAAAAATCTAAAAACATAGGAATAAATTTTATTAGCAGTTTAGTAATTCTAATTTCTGAAAATGTTAACTTATATGAATTTGTGAAAGGAAAAATCACCACTTTATCTGCCGCTTTGGAACCTTGTATACCTTTGATCAAAGCCTAACTACTGTTTAAAAATGAAATACTCCTTTTAGACTCTCTGAATGAAATCCTTTTCTGTTGTACAAATGTACTTTAAAAATTTGTGGAAAATGGAATTAAGTATTTATTTTGGTGCAAAAAATTTTTTAAATTCATGCATTTGAGGAGGGTCTCCAAAAAGTTCATGAAAAAACTATGTATGGGTTTCATTTTTTTGCACCAAAATAAATTTAATTTTCTTTTTTTTTTTAAAGATTTATTTCATTTATTTGAAAGACAGTTACAGAAAGAGGTAAAGACAGAGAGATCTTCCATCCACTGGTTCACTCCCCAGATGACCACAAAGGCCGGAGCTGTGACAATCTGAAGCCAGGAGCCGGGAGCTTTTTCTGGGTCTCCTACATGGGTGCAGGGGCCTGCTGCTTTCTCAGGCCAGCAGAGAGCTGGATGGGAAGAGTAGCAGCCAGGACTAGAACTGGCGCCCATATGGGATGCTGGCACTTCAGGCCAGGACTATAACTCCCTGCGCCACAGTGCTGGCCCCTAAATTTAGTTTTCAACTCCATTTTCCACAGACATTTTATAAAGTGCCCACCACCATCGCATATGTGCAGCTATGCATATACATATATAAAAAAACAGTACAAGTACTCCCTTTCTGCTGAATGACCTCAATGGACCCATTTGTATGTTCACCTTGATAAGACTGGCACCACCCAATGGAATATGACCTTTGCTTTCTCAAATATCAATTTACTTATATGTGTTTGTTTACTTAGCTATAAATGTAATACAAACAACACACAGGGAACATCATCTCTAATACCACATGTTAACACAACAGTTATAATTTTCACATATTCCCTTTTTATATTTTATATGCATATTTTATATACTTTTAAGTAAACTTGCAAACTTTTTTAAAAATAGTACTGGTTCTTTTTTTTTTTTTTTAAATATTTACTTATTTATTTGAAAGTCAGAGTTACACAGAGAAGGAGAGACAGAGAGAGAGAGAGAGAGAGAGAGAGACAGAGGTCTTCCATCTGCTGGTTCACTCCCCAGGTGACTGCAACAGTTGGAGCTGTACCGATCTGAAGTCAGGAGCCAAGAGCTTCTTCCAGGTCTCTCACATGGGTGCAGGGCCCCAAGGACTTGGGCCATCTTCTACTGCTTTCTCAGGCCATAGCAGAGAGCTGGATCAGAAGTGGAACAGGTGGACTCAAACCAGTGCCCATACTGGATGCCGGTACTGCAGGCTATGGCTTTACCGGCTATGCCACAGCGTCGGCCCTGTACTGGTTCTTTTAAAGCTATCTTGTTTTTAGAAGAGTATACATATATTTCAATAATTAAAAAGTTTTTTTTAATTGGTGCCAGCAGTGTGACATAGTAGGTTATGCTACTGTCAGCCACGTGGGCATTATATATTAAAGTGCTAGTTTGAGTCCTGGCTACTTTCTTCTGATGCAGCTCCCTGCTCTAATGTGCCTGGGAAGGTGGCAGAGGATGGCCCAAGTGCTTGCAGGCCCAAGTCAAAGATGCAGATGAAGTTTCTGGCTCCTGGCTTTGGCCTGGCCTGACTGGCTGTTGCCGCTACTTGGAGAGTAAACTAGTCAATGGAAGATATCTCTCTTTCTAGCCATCATTCTTTCAAATAATACATGTTAAAAAAAGACAGTAACTGACACACACACACACATCTTCCATCTGGTGTTTTCACTCCCCAAATGCCTGCAACAGCCAGGGCTGGGCCAGGCTGACACTAGGAGGCCCAGGCTCAATCTTTCCACATTGTGTGGCAGGGACCCAACTACTTGAGTCGTTACCTGCTTCCTCCCCAGCAGGAAACTGGAATAAGGACTGGAGTTGGGAACTGAACCCAAGAACTCCAATACAGAATGTGTCTTAAGTTCTATGCCAAACGCCTAGCCCTGGTATAATGTATTTGATGCTGGTATAGGAATGTAACTAAATAACTGATGACATCGTCAATGGCTTTAGACTTGGAGGCTGCACGTGGACATCTGCTATAACTCCTAATTTAAATAATGATGCTTGGGGCCGGTGCTGTGGCGTAGTGGGCTGAGCTCTGCCTGTGGTGCCAGCATCCCATGTGGGTGCTGATTCGTGTCCCAGCTGCTCCTCTTCCCATCCAGCTCTCTGCCTATGGCCTGGGAAAGCAGTGGGAGATGGGCCAGGTGCTCGGGCCCCTGTATCCACATGGGAGACCCGGAGGAAGCTCTTGCCTCCTGGCTTCAGAACAGCCCAGTTGCAGGTACTGTGGCCATCTGGGAAGTGAACCAGCAGGTAGAAGACCTCTCTGTCTCTCTCTCCCTCTATAACTCTGCCTCTTAGTAAATAAAATCTTTAAAAAAAAAAAAAAAGCTTTTACTTTTATGAAGGAAAAGCGAATTTTGCAAAATAGGCAAGGTAGTAAGGGAGGAGCATAAACAAACCTTTTCAGTTAGCTATGAGGTTGAACCTGCTAAGGTCACACCTGTCAACCAGGTTATGGCAAGTTTCACATGATTAGTATCTCAATTTGGCGTTAACCTAGGTAATATTTACTTTTCAAGATTTACGTAACTTATTTTTCCATTTACAGGTCAATATTTATTTCCCCTGAACTTTTCATGGAAAATAGTGACCTTAACAGAAGGAAACCATGGGTTTCTTTTCCTTTGGCTTCAGAGTCTCAGTATTAGAGATGTATTCACAAAATTGGCACATTTTATAAAGACACATTGGGAATGCTGGGGTTTCCTTAAATCTACTCTTCACAAGGGTCCAACACAAATCTCACCCAGCTCGGCTGGGTGAATGCATGAGAGATGACTCTTAACATTTTTATGTCTTGACTTGGGGAAGTAGAGTTAATAACAATGGCTTCTTTTGTCGTGTGGTAGGTAGTAAGATATGCAGAGCTTCTAGAAATAGTGCAGACTAGAATGTAATTATGCATTGTGCCAAGGAACATGAAGCTTTTTTGCTTCATTTTTAATCTAAGGTTGATTTTCCTCCCTTGGCGATTTAAGGGCCTCTTCTCCAATTCCGCATCAGTAAGGACGTGTACTGGGAATGGCAACTTGACAAAAACCATCTCAAAGTAAATGGGATGACACAGTAAATAAGTACTGCAAATAATTATTTTTGGGGAAACACTCTACAACATGATTCTTCTCAGCACTGGCTGTGTTTGAGCCTGAATTTAGACATTGCTGGCTTTTCTAGGCTTGCGGTGTCTCTCTAACAGGAAAGGTGGTGATGAGGAGGGTGGAGAATGTGTTCCAGAACCGGAACCAAGAGGAGCCTTTCCTGACGCCGGAGGTGCCCCTATGCCCCAGCCAGGACCCTCACCAAGGGGCAAGGTGCCATCTTAACCAGAACCTGGTCACTACCAGTCGGGCTTCCGGTGCCTAACAGCGTGCACATGGGCAGCACGGCAGTGGTGAGACCGTGTTGTTGGATCCTAGGGACCCCCGGTCTACCACAGCAGACCGGATCTCCACAGAGCGAGAGCAGACGTTAACCATCAGAACCCGTCAATTCCAGTAACCCCGAATTCCTGCGAAACCTCCGCGACCCGAGCCCCGCTCCCGCTGGGTCCACCCCGCCAACTGGCGGGCGGCAAAGCTCTGGGTGCCGGCGAAGTTCCCAGGGAAGCGCCGTCCGGCGATCCTCCTCCCTGACGCGCCCAGACCCCGGCGGCCGCGCCAGGGGGCTTCCGGGGGGCACGCGGGCGGGCGGGCGGGCGCCTGGACTCCGCCGCGGCGCGAGGCCGGAGCGCGGGGCGGGGGAGGGGCGGCGGCGGCGGGGCCGGGAGCGTGCGCGCGCACCTCACACTCCACCGCCCGGGGACGCCCACTCGTGAGTCGCGGCCGTTAGGCCGGCCCGGGGCCCGTCGACCCCCCACCCCCCACCCCGCTCCGATTCCTTTCAGGCGTGCGCCCAACGGGTTCGGCCCTGCAGCTGTTGTGTGCTGTCTGGGCCCACCAGGCAGGGAACGAAGACTACCCGGCCGCGGCCCCGCGCCGCGGAGGAGCTCTTGTCTCTACCGCGGCGGCTCTGCCCGCCGCCACAGCGAGCAGCCGCGAGACCCGAGGCAGCGCGGAGAAGGCCCCCACGGCCGCCGGCAGGAAGGAGACCGGGCCGACCTCCGCCCGCCGGAGGCGCGGCCGCGCCCGCGCCCGGGGCCGCTCGTCTTCCCGGAGCTGAGCGAGGAATGAACAGGCGCCCGCCCCGGGCTCTCGGACCGCGGCGGGCCGTGGCTCGGCTTCTTCCCACGCCGCGGAGGCGCCGGGGCTCGGCCCCTGCAGCCGGGCGCGGCGGGGTCAGCGGCGGCCTCCGTCCGGCAGCAGACGCCGGGGTTCACTGAACCGGCCGCGGCGAGGAGGAGGAGCCGCGGGGCGGGGGCGGCCGGCGCGCCTCCCCTCCCCCTGCACACGCCGGGGCTTCTCAGTGGCCGCCGGAGGAGGAAGTTCCGCTCCCTGACAGACCCGTGCGGTAGCAACAGCGGCGGCGGCGGCCGTTGGAGCCGAGGGCTCAGGTATTTTGGACGCGATTGCCCTTCGCGCCAGCCGTCGAGGGGACAGCGGCGGAGCCTGCCCGGCGGCGTCGGCCGAGAGCGTCTTCCTGCCACTTCACGCCGCGCGGCTGCTGGCCCTTCCCCGCGAGGTGGGAGAAATTTCCTCCCTCTTCTCAGACTTCCGAGGAGATCGGTGGTTTTTTTTAAAAATTATTCTTTTTACTACCGCGAAGGTTAAGAGATCTGGAAGAGAAGCGTCAGGGGAGAGTAAGTGAATCTTCGACAACTCGTCGGATCTCGCCAGGCTCCCTTTTGGGGCGAGGGACCCCATTCAGGCATCTCAGTGGGGTGCAGGCATGGAGGAACCCACCTTGGAGCTTATCTGCAGTGTGGCTTGCCTGGTCTTCTCTTAGGAATGAAGAGGAGACTTGTGAGAACCCGATGAGGCGCTGACGGCCAAATGGCAAAGAAGCTGCCACAGGACCTTGAAGTAGAGAGCGTTCGGGCGGCCGCGCAGGTTTCTGAATGTAATTGAAGGAGTGTGAAAGAGGTGATCTCTTAAAAAGCACAAGAATCCTTCAAGGGAGGCGAGATCGAGCCCCCTCCCGCCGCCGTCCCCCTCCCCCCTTTTCGGCCAAGATTGTGAAAACCGTTGGATGTGTTGCACACTTGGGCTAAGATGAGAACTTGATGCGGTGTTCTGTCTAGAGCGAAGACGATGACCGCCCCAGCCCTGCTGCCTCTGTCTGGACGTAGGATACCGCCTCTGAACCTGGGGCCGCCCTCCTTCCCGCATCACAGGGCTACCTTGAGACTTTCGGAGAAGTTCATCCTTCTGCTTATTCTTAGTGCCTTCATCACCCTGTGTTTTGGGGCATTCTTCTTCCTTCCAGACTCTTCGAAACACAAACGCTTTGATCTGGGTTTAGAAGACGTGTTAATTCCTCACGTAGATTCCGGTAAAGGGGCTAAAAACTCTGGAGTCTTCCTGATCCATGGACCCGATGAACACAGGCACAGGTTTGTTTATTTCAGAAGTTCTGGTATCAGTATTTTGACGATTTTGCTTGCGATCTGTTGCATTTTATTTTTTGCAGTAAAGGTGTTTTTTTTTTTTTTTTTTTTTTCTTTTTTCTGGGCGCTGATAGTGGTATTGCTAGTTCAGAACTGTCTGAATAGAGGCAGAGGCTCGACCGAGTCCCACCTAAAGTTTGGCTCCTTTCTTTTGTATAGGAGGAATATTTGTGTTTAGAGTTGTCTAATGTGGACAGTTGAGCATGGAAGTATGAAAACTTAAGCTAGAGAAAGTGTGACCCACGCTGGACTTGTGCCTCCTAAGACCGCATGGCAGTCAGTCATTGTGCTACCATGTGGAATCAATACACTGAACCTTGCCAGCTCCCACGGGCTCGCTCCTCCACGGGCTCTCATTCTTTGGCTTGCTGTTAAAGCTTAATCGCGCCCCTTAGCTCTTTACGGTGACAGGCATGAGAAGACTATACCTGTGGTTTCTTTACACGTCACAATATCCTGATGCATGTTATTTTCAGAGGATGTATTTTGATTTCCTGTATGTTATCAGTTAAAGGTGTCATGGAATCCTAAGTCATTTCAGTTTGAGTCTTGTAGACAAGAATTAAATTTTTTAAAATTTAATCATGCTACAGTGATTTTTTTTTTAATGTGAAATATGGATCACATCTAGTCAGTGTTAGAATTTGGTCAGTTAAAGTGAGCTCTTGGGAAAGTATAGCCAAATGAGAAGAAAATAGAGCTTTAGTTACCAACTGTACATCACAAATGTATTTTTGCTCAAAACGGTTTGGGAAAGTAGTCTACTTTTCTCAGATGTACCTTCTTTTCCTTGTTTCTTAAAACAGTTCTGGAGTCTGGAGTATGTGAGGAATTATGTGCTTCAATTCAGTTTTCAACTGATGTTAGTTTTAACTTTTTATCAAGCATGAGGGTTTTGAAAAAGCTTAGGTTCAAATGTGAGCTTAAATGCTTGGAAAATGCATTGTAATGAGAACTGGTGTTTCCTTTTTCTCAACCTAGTTCATTACTTGATGGTTCTTTGACTTTTGGCTGAACCTTATGGATTAGTTACTTATAATATTGTTGGACACTGTTCTTCTGTAACTGAGTTAATTTGGACTTTTTGCCATTTTCAACATCTGTACCCTTTTAGATGTTTCTTTAATTGTTCCAGTTGCCTTTTGTGACTTGCAGAAAAATCTGATATCTCTGAAATGTTACTAAAACTTTGACAGTGAAAGTGCTGTGAAACCCTTACTTCTCATTTGTATAAACCATGATGCATATTTGAAAAGAAATGTGTTAAGATTGACTTCAGAGCTCTTGGACAACAGCTGCATAAACATTAGTAGAGTGAGTAGTCATAAGTAAACAGTTTCCTTTAAATTTTGTGTGGCCTAAAAGTTTTAAAAATATGGCCACATTCTAGCTTAAAAACATTTTACACATAGAAAAATTCTCAGGAGTGAAAATGTGAAATTTGGAGGGCAACAGCTATATGCATTTTATTCATGTTTTTAAAAATCTACTTAAGTCACTTAAACAAGAATTGTTAAAATTTATATAGCCTGTGAATGTATAGGAACATGTGTTCTTGCCATCCAAAACCACTGGGTTCCTGAGTTTGGAGTGAGAGATTGGTTATTGAGTTCTGAGAGCAAGGGGTTGTGAATGTGAATGTGATTGTCACATCCTGAGTTTTGGCTGTTGAAAGTCTGAATAATAAGTGATAACAAGTGCATGTTTATTGGCATCTTTTTGGTTCTTGAATTTTGTAAAGTGAGAATTCAAATAGTGGGAGTTCAGATAGTGAGGGATCTGTTTATTCTCTATATTTCTGTGGTCCTAGCAATTATATTTGTTATTTGTGGTGCTTGTTGTATGAGTATCTGAATACATAGTCTGTAATGATAAGAAATCTTTGACTTTGAGCAAGGAAATACATTTTAAGTTAAGCTTAATATGTGGAAGCAAAAATACCAAATTAATTGATCAACTAACATTTAAAAATGATTTGGAGAGATAGCATTTTAACAGAATTAGTATTAAGATCATACCTGTTTGGGGTATGAGTCAAAAAAACATTTTTTATCTTAAAAATACAAGTTGACAACTTTATCTTAATTTTCCATGTGTGTGGAAGGGTGCGGAATAAGAGAGTTGAAGAACTGGAACTGATAAATAATGAAAAAACAGATCATGGCCATTGTTTCTTATTCAGAGTACTTAAGAGATCCTTATTGAATTTGGTGTTTATTTTTTAATGGGTTAGTATAGTAGTTTGGTGTTAAAAAGCTATCTGCTGCATGGATTCATACGTTAGTGTACCATTGATTACATATGTGATCCTGAGCAAATTTTTAAACTCTGTGCCTGAGTTGCTTCCTCTGTATGACAGTGGCATCAACTTTACAGGTTGTTGTATTGAATGGGGCAATAATATGCAAAACACTCAACATAGTTACTGGCATTTAGTAAATTATCAATAGATGTTATGTTACTATCAGTAATTATAATTGAATATTTTAATTTTGAGTTTATTTTCAATATTTTATGTGTTTTTGAAAAGTTGCATATCCCAGAATCTTCTTATTTAAAAGAAGCATTTCATAATTTTGTAACCAAACTGGTTAACAACAGATGTGTATTTCATGCCAACTGGTTTAGGTCCTGCTTTTTGGAGATCTCCAACTGGGGAGGATAATGGGTGTTTAATAAATAATTCTGCCTTTGAGGTATGATGAGTGTTATGAAGCATTCACTGCTTATCATAGCACATAATGGGGTGAGCTAACCTTTGGACTGGGGGTAGGGAGGGACAATGGAAATAGGGAAGGTTGGCCGGCGCCACGGCTCACTAGGCTAATCCTCCGCCTTGTGGCGCTGGCACACTGGGTTCTAGTCCCGGTCGGGGCGCTGGATTCTGTCCTGGTTGCCCCTCTTCCAGGCCAGCTCTCTGCTGTGGCCAGGGAGTGCAGTGGAGGATGGCCCAAGTGCTTGGGCCCTGCACCCCATGGGAGACCAGGATAAGCACCTGGCTCCTGGCTTCGGATCAGTGGGTACGCTGGCCGCGGTGGCCATTGGAGGGTGAACCAACAGCAAAAGGAAGACCTTTCTCTCTGTCTCTCTCTCTCTCTGTCCACTCTGCCTGTCAAAAAAAAAAAAAAAAAAAAAAAAAAAAAAAAAAAGGAAATATTCGGGAAGGCTTTCTTAAGAAAGTGATGACTCAAAAACTTGGCATGAGTAGGAGATGGGCAGTGGAAGGAGAGATGAGAAAATGTGGTCAAAGCAGAGGACCCAACATGTGTTAGAGTTCTGAGTTCAAAAAGCTTGGTATCATTGAGCAACTGAGAAACGATCGTTATGGCTTATGTAGAGGATAGCTGTGTAGAGCTAGGGAGTAGACTACATGAGAGGCCAGATTTGGCCCCCACACAAGTTTAACAAGTTTGAATTAGCTGCCAATGTTCACACATCAGTAGATTTCACATAAAAATCTGGATTTCTGATTTCTCTTGAGCAATTAGAGGATATAGCAATACCTACATCTCTATTTTCAGATGTTGACCCACAGGTGGAACCTGGTAGCAGCTGTTCCCTCTAGAGGGGCATGTACTTTCCATTTTATGACAGCCAAATTAAGGTGCCAAATAAGTGAATACAATCCATTAATATTTAACTTGGTTGTTTATTAAGTTCTCAGTCCCTACACAGGGTGCTGGGAGTTTGAAGTTTAGTGTGTTGGTTTTCACCTTAGTTTTATGGGAAGTCATTGAAGGAGTTTAATAAAAGCAAGTGAATAATGTGATCATTTTCCATTTTTAAAAAATTTAATCATTTTGGTTGCAGTGTTTATTTACTGGGTGCAGAGGAGTGGGAAGATAACCAGTTAGGGAAGTCCAGGTCACAGAGGATATTAATTTATTCCTTCCTATTAAGTAATTTATGAATAATCTACAGTTTTTCAAATAATATATATATATTACACAGACATATAGATTTAGATGATAATAACATAAAAAGTGTAGCTTGGTGTTGATTATGGTCATTTTTAGCATCTTTAAAGTATCCAAAACAGGCATTTGTTACAATATACATGAATGTTGTTGTACTACAGTCTGATATAGAGAATGTATGTTCGTAATTTGTATGTATAATAGACTTACATAATTTAAATTTACATACCACTTTCTTTCATTTTGGAAACTGACTTTCATTTTATATAAAGAGTTTTGTGTTTTATCTTAGATGTTTATTTATTTGAGTGGGCCATAAGTTACATATCCCAGTCGGAATTTTGTTAGTTTCAACTGAATACTTGAGTTTCCTCAAGGGAAACCATGTAGGCTTTAGAGTCAGAAGGACCTAAAGTTGCTTTTTGGTTCTGTTAAGTAGACATAATCACTTTGAACCTATGCTGGCCAGACACGTGACTAGTGCACTTGAAATGTGGCTAGTACCGATTGCCCAGTGCTTCAGTGAGATTTTCTCAAGTTCTTCATGTCATGATTGACATTTTTGGCCTGATTTGGTACAGCCTTTGATTAAAAGAGTAGTATTAAAAAAGTAAATAAATCTTATTATCATGATTTTTATTTTATTACCATCTTTCCTCATTTCATCCTTTTTCCATTCCATACTTTTCCCCAGATCTTGTTCCTTACTTAAGGTTTTTTGCTTATGTTTGGGGAAGGTCACATGGTTTATCATCTAATAAGTCTGTGGGATGATCCATTTCTTTTGTACCCTATTTCCCTCAGTGGCTCTTCCTTTTATTCAGATGTGAATTATGTAAGATCTGTTTATGTAAGATCTGTTTATATTTGACATTTTTCAACAACAGACTAGTATAGATGCCTTTGCTTTTTTTTTTTTTTGTCTGTGTATATATTGAGGGATACTTTTTTCAGCTCCAAAGTTGAAAAAGTTTATTTATTTATTTATTCGACAGGTAGAGTTACAGACAGTGAGAGACAGAGAGAAAGGTCTTCCTTCCGTTGGTTCACTCCCCAAATGTCAGCTTCACCTGGCGCGTTGCGCCGATCCAAAGCCAGGAGCCAGGTGCTTCCTCCTGGTCTCCCATGTGGTTGCAGGGCCCAAGTACTTGGGCCATCCTCCACTGCACTCCTGGGCCACAGCAGAGAGCTGGACTGGAAGAGGAGCAACCGGGACAGAATCCGGCGTTCCAACCGGGACTAAAACCCGGTATGCCGGCGCTGTAGGCGGAGGATTAGCCAAGTGAGCTGTGGTGCTGGCCAGAAAAAGTTTTTTTAAAAAAGATTTATTTACGGGTGGGTGCCATGACGTGGTGGGTTAACGCTGTGGCCTAAAGTGCTGGCATTCCATATGGGCACCGGTTTGAGACCCGGCTGCTCCACTTTGCACCCAACTCTGTGCTATGGTCTGGGAAAGCAGTAGAAGATGGCTCGCCCAAGTCCTTGGGCACCTGAACCCGCGTGGGGGACTGGGAAGAAGCTCCTGGCTCCTGGCTTCTGGTCGGCACAGCTCTTTCCGTTGCGGCCATCTGGGGAGTGAACTATCAGATGGAAGACCTCTCTCTCTATCTGCCTGTCTTCTCTCTTTGTGTAACTCTGACTTTCAAATCAATAAATAAATCTTTAAAAAAATAAAAAGATTTATTTATTTTAAAGAGTTACAGAGTGAGAGAGAGGGAGGGACAGAGAGAGAGAGAGAGGAGCAGAGAGTGCACTTCCACCCGCTGGTTCACTCCCTGAATGGCTGCAAAGGCCAGGGCTGAGCCTATGTGAAGGCAGGAGCCAGGAGCTTCTTCCAGGTCTCCCACGTGGATAGCACTTGGGCCATCTTCCACTGCATTCCCAGGCCATCAGCAGGGAGCTGGATTGGAAATAGAGTAGCCAGGACTCAAACTGGTGCCCATACGAGATGCTGGCACTGCCCGCAGTGGCTTTACCAGCCACAGCACCAGCCTGGGAGAAAAGGTTGATCTAAACAGCTCTGAATCTTTTTTGCTCCATTCTATTGATAGTAGCATCTCGAATAGTCTAAATTGTTTTGGTGCTGGAACAGGTTTTTATGTAATTTCCAGATTCAGAGAACAATTGATAGTGTGTACAGTCACGAAGATGATTTTTTTTAAAGATTTATTTATTTATTTATTTGAAAGTCAGAGTTACACACAGAGAGAAGGAGAGGCAGAGAGAGGCAGAGAGAGGGGGAGAGAGAGAGAGAGAGAGGGAGAGAGAGAGAGGTGTCTTCCATCCGCTGGTTCACTCCCCAGTTAACCGCAACGGCCGGAGCTGCACCGACCCAAAGTCAGGAGCCAGGAGCTTCCTCCAGGTCTTCACATGTGGGTGCAGTTGGGCCATCTTCTACTGCTTTCCCAGGCCATAGCAGAGAGCTGGATTGGAAGTGGAGCAGCTGGTACTCAAACTGGCACCCATATGGGATACCAGCACTGCAGGCAGCGGCTTTACCCGCTGTGCTACAGCGCCGGCCCCTACAAAGATGATTTTTATCTTGTCCATCACTACCCAGAATGCAGTTATTCATCCTGTGAGGGTACTTTAAAAACTTTGTGGGAAAAATAGGATTAAATGATAAATTTATTTTGGTGCAAAGTAATTTTGAAATAATGTATACAAGTACTTCCCTTGCACAAATTCTTTTAAGAGTTGCTCTCTGGTAAAATATGGCTAGTTAGATAATAAGGTAAGAATCGGGTAGGGACTGTGTAGAATGAGAATTTGAATAGTGCCGTGATTGCACAGAGGTCTCATTTTGTCATTGGGACAGACCTTTGTGTCACTGAGTAAGATATAACTGAGATAGGATAGTAGTTTGGGCATTTTTTGTTCCATGAAGTAAGGTTGGTTCTGTGCAATCTAAATATAGTTATCAATAAAACATTCTTTCAGGTTCTGACATTAACTTCTTTTTTTTTGATGGTCAGGTTTTATGGTTTTCTGTGCCTTTGACAAGTATTATAGTAATTTGGAAGGGGCTGTGTTTGGAAGCTGTTCTCCAGATGACTCATTTAACTTTGATCTGGAACAAACTAATGGTGATTTTGATTTTGTTAGTTTAGCATTGTAATATCACTCAATATGTCAATATGTTGTCCATTCTTTTCAGAAGTGAATAACAGTGTTGGGATGGTATGGTTGAAAGGCAGAATGCCAAGGTGTAAGTCCTGATTTTCATGTTGGTTGGTGAGTGTTGGAGATTCCAGGAGACATAAGATACAATGCCTATAATAGGTGAACAGTATTTATTGGATGTCATTAAATGTTTCAGGGAAATAAAATTTGTTCAAGCATTATTTTGTTTATTTGCTCTAAAAGCTATAATAGCCTCTACACAATTTCTTGTAGATTTTATAAGGAGTTCTAAGGCTATGAAATGTTTATTCTCTCTTATTTATTAATATTTCTCTTGGGCTTTCTTATTAAAGTATCAAACTCACAATCTCAGAATATTTCTTCAGAATATTAATGTAGGTATATATAGATTATATAGCCTTCATAACATGTAGTTTAAAATTTTATTTTCTGTCATCACTATTTATTATAAATCAGTACTTGAATTATTGAGTTATTTTCATTTAATGTTATTTTCTAATAGTGTTTTTCGACCTGCAGAGTTCTGGCTAATATTTTACTTGTTAATGGCTGAGATAAAGCAAATTCACATGTAGACTTATTTCCTTAGCTTCCCTGCCATTAGGTAGTCATTTTATTTTAATCTTTCTCATGTGTTGCTTGCTCATGGTCACATTTGATCATTGACTGTCTCTTCCAACAGAACATGGGATCCTTAGAGATGAATGGCTGTATTTTATTTATCTTTGTATCTCCCATGCTTGAAGTACGTTTGATCCTTAATGAAAGTATATTCATATGACTGTTGAATAAATATTCATAGCAAAGTGACAAGTTCTACAAGAGAAGTTATAAATAAAATGCAAGATGAAATCTTAAAGTGTGAATGATATAGTCTTTTAATAGAAGCACTTTATAAAAATAATAAAAGGATTGGGAATAATTCATATAGGTTCTATCTAGAACATACTTATTCCCAAAACAGTATATCTAAAGTGTTTTACCTACCTCTATATTGAATTCACTCTCTTCAGGAAAAAAGGAAGAAAGTAATAGAGAATACGTGAGGAAAGTTTTTATATATTTATTCTTCCTTAATTCTTCCTTAATCTAATCACATTAGATCTTTAAATTAGTCATTACTAATCTCATTTTTACAGATACGAATACTGTAAAATTTATAACATGCCTAAAGCTTGGAAGTTTGCAACACAAAAGCTAGCTATCTACTAGAAATTAGTAGTATAAGATAAAGATTAATTGATTTTTAACCAGGCAAATATATTTGCTATTGTTTGAAAAGTTTAAAAATACCTAATTTCTAATCTGAACTAACTACATATTCCTTGGTTAGGAAAATAATTTTGCTACTTTCATTTTTTCTAATTGTGCCATTTTTGTTGGAAAAGTTTATTTTATTACCATTGAATTTTTGTAGGAATGCTTTTCTTGCTAGAACATGGTTGTGCTGAAGATTTGTTTTCCGATCAGGTTTTAGGATTTATCATAAAGAAACATCTCCTTCAAAGGGCATTCTTTCCAGAGATTTGTCTTAGTATTTTATATAACTCAGAAAGAAAGCATCGTATATTTGTAAGAACATTGGGCTCTGTGTTAAGAGATAGGGACTCTAGTTTCAGTGTTGTCCTTAGTTGTTGGAATGTAGTTAGATTAGCTGTTTAACTTCTGTGTGCTTGATATCCTTATTTATGAAATGAGAGAATTGATTGAATCATGCCTTCCAGCTCATGCATATGAAATACAAGTAATTGTATGAAATAGGGAACTGAAGAATGTGCAGCAATTTAGTTCAAACATCACAAATACTGTGTAGATAAAATGTATTCTGCAAAATAGGAATTAGTGTCATTTTTGTATGTAAAATTTGAGTTTCAAAATAATTTTAAGAATAAGTTTTTATATATTATTATATGATTATTTATATAACAAAACCTGTACCAACTTAAAAAGTGAAAACAAATGACCATTTTATTTTATACATTCATGTTTCCCATTAGTTTAAAAGTATAATTTATTGAGGTTTTATGTGCCAGCCTGAAGGCATATATTTACAAAATGTTTCTAGGTAATGTTTTTGAGCCCAGTTAACAATGATATCTTTTCATTTGTTGTCTAGGACGTTAGGACAGATTCTGTGGAAAATAGGGCTGTTAAGTAATTCAGGCCTTGGATCCTGGGAAAGCTCTTAATACTCCCTGAGACAATTTTTCTTTGATTTAGGACTGTAATTTCCTAAACTTAATATTGAGAGATGCCACTGAAAATCTGTTTTCCACATCTAAAAAGAACTTTTGGGACAAATCATGCAAATAATTTTTAAAAAATTAGAAGAGGATGAGGTAATCTGGAGCTACAAAGAGCAACACAGGTATTTTTTTCCTTTTCACTTTTATGTATTTATAAAATCAACCTCTATTATTTACGTAGGCTTCTTTGTCTCTTCCTAGTGACGTTGATATTACCATTAAAAAATATTGGTCGCATTCATCCATGCATTTACTTATTTTTATCAGCCCTGTGTCTTTATTAAAGAGCATTAGATAGTAGCCCGTGTTATGGTGCAATAGGTAAAGCCACCACCAGCGATGCCATGGGCACTAGTTCATGTCCTGGCTGCTCCGCTTCCTGTCCAGCTCCCTGATAATGGCCTGGGAAAGCAATGGAAGATGGCACAAGTGCTTGGATCCCTGTACCCATGTGGGAGACCCAAATGAAGCTTTAACTCATGGCTTTGGCCTGGTCCAGTCCTGGCCATTGCGGCCATCTAGAGATTGAACCAGCAGATGGAAGATCTCTCTCTTTGTCTCTCGTTCTTTCATTGTAGCTAACTTTCAAACAATTTTTTTCTTTTTAAAGAACATCAGAGATCAGACCTGGTAGCCAAGAGGTGGGGTACTGGCCAGGAAGGTGGCATGGACATAGTCCCTGGGCATTGAAGAGCAGACTGATGGCCTGGGAGTGGCTAAGCCTTAGTCTAGGTCCTGGCAGCAACTGAAGAATTGCCCAGTGGTGAGCTTTCAGACTTGGTGGCCATTAGCTGGTTCTTTGGACCAGAGGTTAAGGTAGTGGGGGTGCAAGATAGGGTGGGGCTGGCTTGCAGTCTTCTTGAGGCCATCTTACCTTATCTACCTAGATCATCCACTCATCCTGATCCTGTTGGTTGCCTTCTACGTCCACTTTATTGATTGCTCCATCATTAGTTACTTGTTTTTGCGATTCATCTTGTCCATGTCCTGTATGTATTCATCCTCTGAGTCCTCTTTGCTATCCTTATTGTCTCCATCATCTAACTCATTACAGTGCTCTGAGGCTGGCTTGATAACAGGTACCAAGTTTTCTGTATTTGTGATGCTTTGGAGTGGACCTTGTGCTCTGTTTTTGCTAGAGTCATGCAGATTGAATCACCATGTCTCAGTCACATGGGGAGAGGGTGAGAGGAGGAAGATGGACATAATTCCTGAGTTTTAGTCTTGGTACCACCACTTACTAGTTGTTTGACTCTGGCCTAGTCACTAACCTTTCTGGGTCTCATTGCACTGGGAGGCAGGAGTGTCATATTCTTCTATTCAGCAAGTGTTTTTGATTATTTATAATATACCAAGTATTATGCTTGGTATTGGGGATTATTGGAGAATATTAGTGAAGATTAATTTTCACTATGGGCACTGCTGAAAAATTCAAATCTTAGAGTCAAATCTTAACATCATTTTTTTTAAAGATTTTTATTTATTTAATTGAGAGGTAGACTTATTTAATTGAGAGGTAGAGTTAACGGACAGTGACAGGGAGAGACAGAGAGAAAGGTCTTCCATCTGTTGGTTCACTCCCCAAATGGCCACAATGGCAGGAGCTGGGACCGATCTGAAGCCAGGAACCAGGAGTTTCTTCTGGGTCTCCCACGTGTGTGCAGGGGTCCCAGGGTCTTGGGCCATCTTCCACTGCTTTCTCAGGCCATGCAGAGAGCTGGATTGGAAGAAGAGCAGCCAGGACTAGAACTGTCGCCCATATGGGTTGCCATCATCTCAGGTGGAGGATTAACCTACTGTGCCACAGCACCAACCCCAACGTCATTCTTTTTTTTTTTTTTTAATATTTATTTATTTATTTGGCAGAGACAGTGTGAGCAAGCTAGTGAACTAACTAGTTCACTCCCCAAATAGTCACAATGGTCAGGTCTGGGCCAGGCTGAAACCAGGAGCCTGGAACTCCATCTGGATCTTCCATGTGGCTGGCAGAGGCCCAAGTACTTGGACCATCACCCACTACTTTCTTAGGTACATTAACAGGGAGCTGAGTCAGAAGTGAAGTAGTTGGGGCTCAAACTGGCACTCAGATGTGGGATACTGGCATTGTAAGTGGCAACTTAACTGCCCCAGTGCTGGCTCCATTGACATCATTCTTAAAGCATGTATTAATACTTTTTGGGTCCCATTCCAGTGATCATAGAAATAACCTTGCCATTTATTTGAGGTTCTGGTACAAGTATCAGGTCATTGGCTTTTTTTTTTTTTTTTAAGAGTTCAGATAAATTACAGCTTACTTTTCTCCATTTGTAGTTTTTGCTCATGTGCATTTATATAATTAATTTATGCATATCTGATATATGGACTAGTTTGGAAATAACAGGAAGATATCCTGAAGACTTTTTTCTTTTATCAGGAACTAAACATTGATATCTGAAAAAATTATACCCACCATTTGTGCTAAATTGAGATCTGGGACAACGGTATGTGTCTATATATTTAACGATTTACATGAAGCTGTTTATGGTTATATTTGTATGTTTATGAAGTTAAATATGCATATATGACTTTCAATTACATGACAGTAAAGTAGCATCTGATACAAAATTTGTATATATCTTTTATTTATATAGTATTTTGATGTTTCTGATGCCATTAATAAACACCTATCTTTAATTTACTATGTAAAGATGGGTAACACCTAGGGTAAGGTAAACATTGAGCAGCTGGCTTCTCTGGTGACCTGTGGGTATAAATGTAAATTAATGGAATTTTCATGAAGAGCAATTTAGTTATCCCATGTAATTTTAAGTGCATATTCTTTGATTCAGCAATTCTGGGAACTTAACCTTAGGAAATCTTCACATCAGTGCACAAAGAAATGTTCAAGAATGTCCCCTGAAGCTATAACATGATATATTGTAAATGATCTAAATGTCTGTCAATGGGAGATTAGTTAAATATTTGTATCCTTATAGTTTTTTTTTCCCTTAATCCCTGTAGGTCTTTCTGGTTACTCTCCAAAAGTACCACACTATTTTTTAATTTCATGATTTTGTAGAAGTATGTTTTAATATCTAACAAGTGAATTCCTCTATATCTTTAAGATACTTATTAGTTTATTTTTAAAAATTTATTTATAAGGCAGATCAACAGAGAAAGAAAGAGGACTAGAAAGAGAAAAAAGAAATCTTCAATCCCCTGGTTCACTCCTCAAATGCCTGCAATGGCTGTGTCTGGGCCAGCCTAAAGTCAGAAGCCTGAAACTCCATCCTGGTCTCCCATGTGGGTTGCAGGGGCCTAAGTACTTGGACCATATTTCTCTGCTTTTCCTGCAGATTAGCAGGAAACTGGATCAGAGGCAGAGCAGCCAGGACTCAAACTGGCACTCTGATATGGGATGCTGGTTTTGTAAGCAGTGATTTAAACTGCTGCACCATGATACTGACCCCATGATTTTAGTTTCAAAGAAGTTATACATCAAAAGCCTTCCCAGGTGATATTAGTGAATGTCATATACCTGTTATTTAGCTTAGTTAAACTGAACATTTTCTCATTTTAGCTGAAGATTGTCCTTCTTGAAGTAAGCCTTTACTATGAGTTGGACATTGTCATTTTTAGTACACCTATTTTTTTTTTTTTTTGACAGGCAGAGTAGACAGTGAGAGAGAGACAGAGAGAAAGGTCTTCTTTTTCCGTTGGTTCACCCCTCAATGGCCGCTGTGGCTGGCGTGCTGCTGCAGGCACACTGTGCTGATCTGAAGCCAGGAGCCGGGTGCTTCTCCTGGTCTCCCATGCGGGTGCAAGGCCCAAGCACTTAGGCCATCCTCCACTGCACTCCTGGGCCACAGCAGAGAGCTGGACTGGAAGAGGGGCAACCGGGACAGAATCCAGCACCCCAACTGGGACTAGAACCCGGGGTGCTGGCGCCGCAGAGGGAGGATTAGCCTAGTGAACCGCGGCGCCGGCCTTTAGTACACTTCTATAACATAACCATTTGTTGAAATAAATTAGGTAGTTCTGCATCTTCTTTATAAAAAATATTTTATTTATTTATTTGAGAAAGAGTTACAGAGAGAGGGAGAGAGAGAGAGAGAGAAAGATCTTCCATGTGCTGGTTCACTCCCCAAATGGCCGCAATGACCGTAGCTGTGCGATTTGAAGCCAGGAGCCAGGAGTTTCTTCTGGATTTGCCCTGTGGCTGCAGAGGCTCAGGCACTTGAGCCATCCTCTACTGTTTTCCCAGGTCACAGCAGAGAGCTGAATCAGAAGAGGAACAGCCAGGACACGAACTAGTGCCCAGATGGGATGCCCCAGATGGAGGCTTAACGTACTGTGCCACAGCGCTGGCCCCCCTTCTGCATATTCTTAAACAGTTTTTTCCCCTGAACATTATTTTTGCAGTTTGTGGTATGTTGCTGTTTTGGACTCTGGTTTGATTATATTATCTATATAGGGATTCTGTTATATGATTAAACCTCAAATTACTTCTATATTGTTTTAGTGATATATTTTTAGATTAATTTTATTTTGTTTTATTGCAAGAAATTCTGTACATGTGTTCTTTAGCACATTTGTTTTTTCCAAGGTAAAAACTTAGAATAGAATTACTGTGTTGTAGGTCATATGCATCATTAACACTAAATTTCTTTATTAACAACCTTTGGCACTTTAGAGATAGAAACTTATACTCCCACTTGCATCTTTACAAATCATGTTATTGTTAGACTTTATCATACTTTGCCAACTTGACAACCTGATGTTGATTTTACTAATGAGAGAGAATTATTATTATTTTTACAAGCCCCCGACAACCACCTGTTTTTTGTCTCTGTGGACTTAAATGTTCTGTTTCACAGAAATAGAATCATGCAATGTAAGATCTTTGACTTAAAATGTTTTTGAAGTTCACATTATAACATGTATTGATACTTCATTTCTTTTTATGGCTGAATGATACTTCATTTTTTAAAAAAGATTTATTCATTTATTTGAAAGGCAGAATAACAGAGAGAAAGATAGAGACAGAGAAAAATCTTCCATCCACTGGTTCACTCTTCAAATGGCTACAGCATTCAGTGCTGGACCAGGCTGAAGCCAGGAGCCATGAGCTTCTTCTGGGTCTCCCATGTGGGTGCAGGGGCCCAAGTACTTGGGCTACCCTCTACTGCTTTCCCAGATTGGAAGTGGAGAAGCTGGGACTCGAACTGACTCCCACATGGGATGTTGACATTGGAGGTGGCTGCTTCACTAGCTATGCCACTAAGTGGGTCCTGAAACTTCATTTTATATACGCAGTTTGTTTATGTATTCATCTGCGTATGGATATTTTGTCATCTTCTGTTAATAGTGTTGCTGTGAACACATATGTGAATATATATGTTTGAGTACCTGTTTTCAGTTTTCTTAGTATACGTTGTAGCTAGGAGTGGAATTGCTAGGTAGTATGGTGATTTTATGTTTACCTCTTGGTGGAACTACTAGGCTATTCTATGTAGTAGCTAAACTTCCACCTTTTCTACCAGCAGTCTACAAAGGTTCTAATCTCTTTACATCCTCTCCAACACTTGTTAGTATCCATTTTTAAAAATATTTATTTATTTATTTGAAAGGCACAGTTAGAGGAAGAGGGAGAGGGAAAGGGAGAAGGGGGGGGAGAGAGAGAGAGAGAGAGAGAGAGAATCTTTTATCCAGTAGTTCACTCTCCAAATGGCCACAATAGCTAGAGCTGGGCCGATCTGAAGCTGGTAGCCAGGAACTTCTTCCTATTCTCCCACATGGGTGCAGGGAACCAAGCACTTGGGCCATCCTCCACTGTCTTTCCAGGTGCTTTAGCAGGGAGCTGGATCAGAAGTGGAGCAGCTGGGACTTGAACTGGCACCCATATGGGATGCCTGTGCTGTAGGTGGCAGCTTTACCTGCTATGCCAGAGCACTGCCCCTGTTATCTGTTTTTTGAACTAAAAAAAGTCAATTTATATCCATCCTCGTATGTATGAAGTAGTATCCATGGTTTTATTTTGCATTTTCCTGTTGACTAAAGATGTTGAATGCTTTTTTATGTGCCTGCGTTTGGAGAAATGCCTGTTCAGCTTCTTTTGTCTGTTTTTTAAATTTAGTTGTTTTTCTTTTGTTGTTGAATTGTTAACTGTTCTTTATTTCTTCTGAATACTAGACCCTTATTAGATACATAGTTTGCAAATATTTTTTCCCTGTCAGTTGCCTTTCCATTTTCTTTATAATACCTTTTGTTGCACAAAATTTGTTAAATTTGATGAAGTCCAATTTTGTCTGTTTTTTTTGTCCTTTTTACATTTTTTTTGTGTTATATCTAATAATCTATTGCCAAATCTGAGGTCATGACAATTTATGATTTTAGTTCTTTTATTTAGGTTTTTAATGCATGTTGAGTTATTTTTTGTGATGAGACAGGGGTTCACTTAATTATTTTATATGTGGATATCTGCTTGTCCCAGTAACACTTGTTGAAGTGGAGGCTGTCTTTCCTATTGAATGGTTGAAAATTTCTTATTGAAAAATCATACATGTGATTTTACTTTGAACTTTCACTTCTATCCCATTTGTTCATGTGACTATCCTTATCAGTATACATGGTTTTAATTACTGTAGCTTTGTAGTTAGGTTTGAATTTGGGAAGAGTGAATGTTCCAATTTTGTTCCTTCTCTCCCCCAATATTATTTGGGGCCACTGGCAATTCCTTATGTATTTGAGGGAGGGTTTTCAGTTTTTTTTTTTTTAACTTTTATTTAGTAAATATAAATTTCCAAAGTACAGCTTATGGATTAAAATGGCTTTCCCCCCCATAACTTCCCTCCCACCCGCACCCCTCCCATCTCCCGCTCCCTCTCCCATTGCATTCACATCAAGATTCATTTTCAATTATCTTTATATACAGAAGATCAATTTAGTATATATTAAGTAAAGATTTCATCAGTTTGCACCCACACAAAAACACAAAGTGTAAAATACTGTTTCAGTATTAGTTATAGCATTACTTCACATTGGACAACACATTAAGGACAGATCCCACTTGAGAAGTAGGTACACAGTGACTGCTGTTGTTGACTTAACAATTTGACACTCTTGTTTATGGCGTCAGAAATCTCCCTAGGCTCTTGTCATGAGTTGCCAAGGCTATGGAAGCCTTTTGAGTTCGCCGACTTTGATCTTATTTAGACAAGGTCATAGTCAAAGTGGAAGTTCTCTCCTCCCTTCAGAGAAAGATACCTCCTTCTTTGATGGCCCTGTTCTTTCCACTGGGATCTCACTTGCAGAGATCTTTCATTTAGTTTTTTTTTTTTTTTTTTTTTTTTTGCCAGAGTGTCTTGGCTTTCCATACCTAAAATACTCTCATGGGCTCTTCAGCCAGATCCGAGTGCCTTAAGGGCTGATTCTGAGGCCAGAGTGCTGTTTAGGACATCTGCCATTCTATGAGTCTGCTGTGTATCCTGCTTCCCATGTTGGATCGTTCTCTCCCTTTTTTATTCTGTCAGTTAGTATTAGCAGACACTAGTCTTGTTTTTGTGATCCCTTTGACTCTTAGACCTATCATTGTGATCAATTGTGACCTGAAATTGATCACTTGGACTAGTGAGATGGCATTGGTACATGGCACCTTGATGGGATTGTATTGGAATCCCCTGGCACATTTCTGACTCTATCATTTGGGGCAAGTCCGATTGAGCATGTCCCAAATTGTACATCTTCTCCCTCTCTTATTCCCACTCTTATATTTAACAGGGATCACTTTTCAGTTAAAATTTAAACATCTAAGAATATTTGTGTGTTAATTACAGAGTTCAACCAATAGTAGTAGAATGAAAAAAAAATACTAAAAGGGATAAAGTATTACATTGTACATCAACAGTCAGGACAAAGGCTGATCAAGTCACTGTTTTCAGTTTTTACAAAAATAGTTGTTAGAATTTTGTTAGAGATTACATTGAATCTGTAGATCAGTTTGGGTACTATTGTCATCTTAACAATACTCTTCCAGTCCATGACCAGTGGTATTTTTGTGTTATTTAGGCCTTAAAAAAATTTTTTAGCAGTATTTGCAGTTTTCAGTATATAAATGTTTCCCATCCTTTCTTAAATTTATTCCTAGGCATTTATTCTTTTGTATTTTATTGTAATGTGTTTTCTTTTCTTTTTTTTTTTTTTTTTTGATAGGCAGAGTGGACAGAGAGACAGACAGAGAGAAAGGTCTTCCTTTGCCGTTGGTTCACTCTCCAATGGCTGCCGTGGCCAGCGTGCTGCGGCCGGCGTACCACGCTGATCTGATGGCAGGAGCCAGGTACTTATCCTGGTTTCCCATGGGGTGCAGGGCCCAAGCACTTGGGCTATCCTCCACTGCACTCCCTGGCCACAGCAGAGAGCTGGCCTGGAAGAGGAGCAACGGGACAGAATCTGGAGCCCTGACCGGGACTAGAACCCGCTGTGCTGGCGCCGTAAGACGGAGGATTAACCTAGTGAGCTGTGGTGCCGGCCGTAATGTGTTTTCTTAATTTTCATTTTTAAATTTTCATTGCTGGTGTATAAAAACAACTTCTTTTTTGACTGCTGGTCTTACACCTTGCAGATTGTCTGAATTCATTTATTAGCTATAGTGGTTATTTTGTGTATTCTCCAGGATTATCTATATGCATGGAATCAGGTCATCTCTGAACAGATAGTTTGTTCCAAATTTGGATACTCTCTCTTCCCTAACTTAGAATTTAGCACAGTGTTTGGTAAAAGTGGGCATCTGTCTGATTTCTGATCCTAGCAGGAAAACTTTCTGTTTTCCATCATTTAGTATGGTGTTAACTGTGGATTTTTCACAAATAGGCTTTATCATATTGAGGAGATTCCCTGTTATTCATAGTTTAATGAGCATATTTATCATGAAAGGGTGTTGAATTTTGATGCTTTTTTTTTTGCATTGAGATGATCATGTGTTTTATTTTTTCCTTCATTCTATTTATGTGATGTATTACATTGGTTGGTTTTCTTTTTTCTTTTTTTTCATTGAAGATTTATTTATTTATTTGAGAGGCAAAGAGTTACTGAGAGGCAATGGCAGAGAGAGAGGGGTCTTCATCCCTGGTTCACTCCCCAGATGGCTGCAACAGGCAGAGCTGGGCTTTATCTGAAGCCAGGAGCTTCTTCTGGGTCTCCTACGTAGGTGCAGCGGCCCAAGGTCTTCGGCCATCCTCTTCTTTCCCAGGCTGTAGCAGAGAGCTGGATCAGAAGTGGAGCAGCTGGGACTCAAATCCTGTCACCCATATAGGATGCTGGTACTGTAGGTGGCAGCTTTACCTGCTACCCATAGTGCCAGCCCTGGTTGATTTTCTTACATTGAACCATCCCCATATTTCCAGGATAAAAGTCCATTTGCTGATTATATATAATCTTTTAATCTATGCTTTTGAGTTCAGTTTGCTAGCATTTTGTTGAGGATTTTTGCATTTATTTTTAATAAGGAATTTATGCTTTAATTTTCTTGTGATGTCTCTCACTGACTTTGATATAAGGGTGGTTATTACTGGCCTTATAGAATAAGTTAGGAAGTGCCCCTTCCTGTTTTTAGAGGACTTTGAGAGAAGTCTCGGTGTTAATTCTTCAACTGTTTGGTAGAATTCACCAGTAAAATCACTAATACTGCACTATCATGATTACTGTAACTTTATGGAAAATTCTACGCTTTGCAGGATATGATGATTTGTAATCTCTTCAGGTGATGATCTTGCCACACAGATAAATAGGGGGGCCTCTTCTTAGCAGTGACTGAGACAGGCTGTCCTAGAGTACTATGCTGGCAGGTATACTGGTTTTCGACTCAGGCATGTGAATAGCTTTGCAGAAGAGCTGGCTCTATATATGAGTGTCTTGGTGGGGCCCACATCTCTTCCCAGATTCGTAGAAGAGCCTTCTGAGTGTCTAAAGGTAAATGGTTGTCTGTCAGGGGCTGTTTGATTGCCTTTGTGCATCCTACCTTGTTCTGATCTATGCCATATTCAGAATGACTTGGAGGTTTAAGTATGCAGGTGGGACCTTTCTCTAGTTTTCCATGGTGTTGGTGTGTCAGTGTTTACAGTTCTGCATTGGTTGAAGTACCTGACAAGAATTGAGAGGGAGTGAGCAAAAGCATGTGCTTAGGTGTTAATTCCAGCATGATTTTCTCATTTGCATTACAACGAATTGCAGGAGAGGAATCTTGAATACAAACAGTAAAACCAGTTGTACAAAAAGTAAAAAAGGTGTTTATTGGAAGGATATTGCATGGCTTTCAGAGTTGGCATAAAGCGTGGAGAACTAAGTTTACAAAAGAGTCAGGCATTTAATGATGCCAGATGCACAGAACTGTGATTAAGGTTAAGAAACAGAAAGGATCAGGGCTGTCAGTGCTGCTGATCAGTGAGCTCTGGCTATGGCATTGCTACCTCTGGACACTGGATGCCTTTGCTTCCGGAGTGATTTCTTAAATCGAGTAATAATTAAAAGGGGCTATGGGGAATCGAGAATATTGGATAGTGATAACGTGTGAGTAGAGTTTTGAAGAATGAACATGAACTTATCATGGCAGGAGAGAAATAAAGGAGATTTTAGAGGAAAGAGTTACCTTGTACATAGTCTGAAAGGTGTGAAATTGCAGAATATTTTCAGGGAATGATCAAAAGCTGGAGCAGGGGCTAGCATTGTGGTGCAGCTGAATAAGTTGCTGCCTGCAATGCTAACATCCCTATTGGAGTGCCAGTATGAGTCCTGGTTGATCCACCTCCCTGCTAATGAGCCTGGGCAAGCAGTAGATGATGACCCAAATGGTTGGGTCCCTGCCACCATGTGGGAGACTTCGATGGAGTTTTGGGCTCTTGGCTTTGGCCTGGCCAGTCTCCAGGGGCTTTAGCCACTTGGGGTGTGAACCAGTGGGTGGAAGTTCTGTTTCTCTGTCTCTCCCTATCTTTGTGTCATTATGCCTTTCTAATAAAATTGTTTGAAAAAGGTGGAGCATAGGGTATTTTTCTGGATGGCAGAAAGTGAGTTATATTAAGAGAAGCTAGGTCCTTACTTTAAATAGGGATTATCTCCCATACTAGGAGTCTGGACACCATCATTTAGGAATAAAAGATCATAATTTGTTTTTCTATTTTAACAGATTACAGGTACACAGCTATCTGAGTTGTAAAAGTGTTAAAGCAGCATTGCCAATCTTTAATAAATTTCTAGCCTAAAGAGGTAGAGAGGAGAACTGATATCGATCATTTCAGTAAGCATTAATTGCTAGTTGCTAGAGGCTTAAAGATGGAGAAAAATGTGCCAATAACCCAGAGTGTAACTGTCTCATTAAGTGCAAGATAGCCATTACTCAGAAGTCAAAGTATTTGACATTTAACTCTATGTCATAGATACTGTTTACATTTTACAGCTGAGAAGACCAGCACAGAATTTACTTTGTTCCAGATCACATAGTTTTCAAGTTTCTCTGACTATAAGGATTATATAAGCAGAATAGTCAGATATTTATAAATTAGTCTATAGAATATAGCCTAACTAAATAGAAGATTTTTATTAGACTTTTGAAATATGGAAAATATTCTATGAATCTTCATTGTTACTCTTAGGGAACCTTAACACTATCCTTTCTCAATTTACTTTTTTTTTTTTTTTTTTTTTTTTTTTTTGACAGTCAGAGTGGACAGTGAGAGAGAGAGACAGAGAGAAAGGTCTTCCTTTGCCATTAGTTCACCCTCCAATGGCCGGTGCGGCTGGCGCGCTGCGGCCAGCGCACCGCGCTGATCCAATGGCAGGAGCCAGGTACTTCTCCTGGTCTCCCATGGGGTGCAGGGCCCAAGCACTTGGGCCATCCTCCACTGCCTTCCTGGGCCACAGCAGAGAGCTGGCCTGGAAGAGGGGCAACCGGGATAGAATCTGGGGCAACCGGGACAGAATCCGGCGCCCCGACTGGGACTAGAACCCGGTGTGCCGGCGCCGCAAGGTGGAGGATTAGCCTAGTGAGCCGCGGCGGCAGCTCTCAATTTACTTTTATATTTGCTTTTTGTTTTTGAGGTCAGAATGCAGTCTGTGAGAAGATAATTTATTTTGTGAATTTCATATCATATTGTGTGGACATATTTAGTAGTTTCTGTGCCATTTGTACAACAGAAAAAGGTTTTGCTTTGTTCATTGAATTGCCTTGCACCTTTGTTGAAAATCAGTTGCCCACATATGTCTTTTCTGCTTTCTATTTTGTTCTTTTATTGTTCATTTTTATGCTAATCTTACTGTATCATGGTTATTGCAACTATAGAAAGTCTTGAAATTGGGTGGTATAAGTCTTTGAATTTTGTTTTTCTTTTTTTTTTTAACTTTTTTTTTTTTTTTTGACAGGCAGAGTGGACAGTGAGAGAGAGAGACAGAGAGAAAGGTCTTCTTTTGCTGTTGGTTCACCCTCCAGTGGCCGCCGCGGCACTGATCCGATGGCAGGAGCCAGGCACTTATCCTGGTCTCCCAGGGGGTGCAGGGCCCAAGCACTTGGGCCATCCTCCACTGCACTCCCTGGCCACAGCAGAGAGCTGGCAACCAGGACAGAATCTGGCACCCCGACCGGGACTAGAACCCGGTGTGCCGGTGCCGCAAGGCGGAGGATTAGCCTAGTGAGCCGCGGCGCCGGCTTTTAACTTTTATTTAGCAAATATAAATTTCCAAAGTACAGCTTATGGATTACAATGGCTCCCCCCCAACCCATAACTTCCCTCCTGCCCACGACCCTCCCAACTCTCCCATTTCATTCACATCAAGATTCATTTTCAATTATCTTTATATACAGAAGATCAATTTAGTATATATTAAGTAAAGATTTCAACAGTTTGCACCCACACAGAACGTAAGTGTAAAATACTGTTTGAGTGCTATTTATATCATTAATTCACATTGAACAACACATTAAGCGATCATACATGAGGAGTAAGTGCACAGTGACTGCTGTTGTTGACTTAACAATTTGACACTCTTGTTTATGGCGTCAGAAATCTCCCTAGGCTCTTGTCATGAGTTGCCAAGGCTATGGAAGCCTCTTGAGTTCGCCAACTTCAATCTTATTTAGACGAGGTCATAGTCAAAGTGGAAGTTCTCTCCTCCCTTCAGAGAAAGATACCTCCTTCTTTGATGGCCCTGTTCTTTCCACTGGGATCTCACTTGCAGAGATCTTTCATTTAGGTTTGTTTTTTTTTTTTTTTTTTTTTTTTGCCAGAGTGTCTTGGCTTTCCATACCTAAAATACTCTCATGGGCTCTTCAGCCAGATCCGAGTGCCTTAAGGGCTGATTCTGAGGCCAGAGTGCTGTTTAGGACATCTGCCATTCTATGAGTCTGCTGTGTATCCTGCTTCCCATGTTGGATCGTTCTCTCCCTTTTTTATTCTGTCAGTTAGTATTAGCAGACACTAGTCTTGTTTTTGTGATCCCTTTGACTCTTAGACCTATCATTGTGATCAATTGTGACCTGAAATTGATCACTTGGACTAGTGAGATGGCATTGGTACATGGCACCTTGATGGGATTGTATTGGAATCCCCTGGCACATTTCTGACTCTATCATTTGGGGCAAGTCCGATTGAGCATGTCATAAATAATACAATTTTGTTTTTCTTTAAAGTTGTTTGGCTATTCTAGGTCCTTAGTATTTCTATACAAATTTAAAATTGGCTTTTGAATTTTCATTAAAACTGCTGAGAATTTTGTTGGGGTTACATTATATCTGTAAATTAATTTGGAGAGAATTGACATCTTTACATTACTGAGTCTTTTGAAACAATTATTTTCTTTGGAGGGGGGGAGAGAAAGGAGGAGAGGGGAGGGGAGAAGAGGGGAGGAAGAAACAGATTCAGAGAGCTTTCCCATTTGCTGTTTCACTTCCTAAATGCCCAGAAGCTAGAAACTGAACCCAGGTCTGCCACATGGGTGGCAAAGACCCAACCACTTGAGCCATAATTTGGTACTTCTGTGGGTGTGCATTAGCAGGAAGCTGGAATCAGGAGCAGAGCTAGGATTTGAACTCAAGGCACTCCAGTATGGAATGTGGGTATCCCAAGTGGCATATTAACTGCTGCACCAAATGCCTGCCACAATATTGACTCTCTTAGTTTATAATCATGGTATATTATGGAATGTCTTTTCACTTATTTGGATTTCTTATAATTTCTTTTAACCATTTTTTATCTTTTATCTCTTATTAAAATTTGTTCCTAAAATAATTTATATTTTTTTATGCTTCTGTAAGTAGCATTTATAAATTTTTGCTTTTGTTTGTTCCTTTTTTTTTTTTTTTTTTTTTTTGGACAGGCAGAGTGGATAGTGAGAGAGAGAGAGAAAGGTCTTCCTTTTTGTTGTTGGTTCACCCTCCAATGGCCGCCGCGGCCGGCGCGCTGCGACTGGCAGGCACGTCGCTGATCCGAAGGCAGGAGCCAGGTGCTTTCCCTGGTCTCCCATGTGTGTGCAGGGCCCAAAGACTTGGGCCATACTCCACTGCACTCCCAGGCCATAGCAGAGAGCTGGCATGGAAGAGGGGTAACTGGGACAGAATCTGGTGCCCCGACCGGTACTAGAACCCGGTGTGCCAGCGCCACAAGGCGGAGGATTAGCCTATGAACCTCGGCGCCGGCCTTTTGTTTGTTCTTAACTAGTATTTCAAAATATATCTTGTTCATGAATATTGACCCTTTATTCAGCGTTCTTGCAAACTAACACTTTATTTCATGGCCTTTATTTTGGGAAGCTTCTGTAGGAATTTTACCTAATCATGCTGTCTGTGATTACCCCTTTATTATCTATATGCTTTTTTTTTTCTTGCCATATTGCCCTGGCTAGAACCTCTGCTATATTGTTGAACAGAAGTGGTGAAAATGGACACCCTTGCCTTGTTCTTGATCTTATTGGAAAAATATTCAGTCCTATACCATTAAGTGTAATGACCATTCTTACTGTGTTAGTTAATATGGTAAATAATGCTGTTTGATTTTTGAATGGTAAGCATCATTTGATTATTATAGATTATTTTTTAGTTCTCAAAGTGAGTTGTTCATGTTCATGAAGGATGTTGGTTTCTAATTTTATTTGTGTGTGTGTGTGTGTGTGTGTAGGCACATGCACTTGAGCATGCGTGGGCTTGATTCGGGTATTAGGGTAATATTGGCTTCATGAAAAGAACTGGGTTATTTTCCTTCTTCACTCTCCTGAGTTTCTGTAGAATTGGTATTAATTGTTACCTAAAGAATATAGCAGTGGAATAATCTAAACTGGAATTTTATTTGTGGGAAGGTTTTTAACTACACATTCTGTTTCTTTAATAGATTAGGCTACAGATTATTAAGATAATATAGTTCTTGAGTTTACTTGGATAGTTTCTTTTTTTTTTTTAACAAGGAGCGTAAGTTGTTGAATTTTTGGAAAAAAGTTGTTAATGATTATCTCATTATTATTTTAATAATTTTAGGATTATAGTTATGCCTGAATGCTCACAATTTCTACTAGCTGGGGCTGAAACTGGGAGCCAGGAGCTCAGTCTGGGTCTCTTACATCTATTGCTCCTGAAATATGCAATTTTTGGTCTCCTTCTCCTGCACCATAAGTATTATCTGAACTTTATCTATTTCATTGATCTTGAACTGGCTTTGGTTCCTTCCTCCCTCCCTCTTTTCTTTTGCCTTCCTTTCTTCTTTCCTTCCTACCTCTATCCCTCCCCTTCCCTCCTCCTTCCTCCCCTCCTCCCCTCCCCTCCTCCCCTCCTCCCCTCTTCCCTCCCCTCCGCTCCACTCCTCCCTTCTTTCCTTTCTTCCTTGCTGCAGAACAAGAGAGAGAGTGATATTGATATTTCTCTTCAGTATGCTGGTTCATTCCCCAGATACCCGCAACAGCTGAGGCTAGGGTTGGGCCAGACCAAAGTCAGGAACCCAGAACTCCATCTCATTTCTCAAGTGAATGGTAGGGACTCAGTACTTTTAACCATCACCTGCTGTCTCTTAGGATGTGCATTGCATTAAACTGGATTGGAAATAGAGCCCAGACTTGAATCCAGGTACTCTGATATGGGATATAGGCATCTCAAGTGATGCCTTAACCACTGTGCTAAACACTTCTCCTGGTTTCTTTATTTTTTCTCTCTGTTTTTTTTTTTTCTTCATTTTTAGAAAAGAAATCTGGTTTTTAAAAATCTGGGTTTTAAAAAAAAATATTTATTTGAGAGACAGAGAGAGCAAGAACTCATACTCTGGATCATTCCCCATTGCTCATAATTTCTGCTATCTGGGGTTGAAACTGGAAGCCAGGAACTCAATCTGGGCCTCTCATGTCAGTGACAGGGACTCAATGACTTGAACCATTACCGTTGCTTCCTTGATTCCTCATTAATAGGAAGCTGGAATCGGGAGCCAGAACTGAGAGTATGAGCCAGACACTTAAGTATGGGACCAGCATATTACTAGTAGGCCAAATGCCCACTGATTTTTTTTTTTTTTTTGACAGGCAGAGTGGACAGTGAGAGAGACAGAGAGAAAGGTCTATCCTTTGCCGTTGGTTCACCCTCCAGTGGCCGCCGTGGCCAGTGCGCTGTGGCCTGTGCACTGCGCTGATCCGAAGGCAGGAGCCAGGTGCTTCTCCTGGTCTCCCATGGGGTGCAGAGCCCAAGTGCTTGGGCCATCCTCCACTGCACTCCCGGGCCACAGCAGAGAGCTGGCCTGGAAGAGGGGCAACCGGGACAGAATCCGGCGCCCCGACCGGGACTAGAACCCGGTATGCGGCAGCCGCAAAGCAGAGGATTAGCCTATTGAGCCGCGGCGCTGGCCACAACCTGAAGTTCTTGACAGAAGGCTCTAGTTGGTTAATGCTCTAACTTTTCCTCTAACCTTGCTTCTTTTTTTCATATAGACATTTAATGCTGTGATTTTCAGTTTAGAAATTGCATTAACTGCATTCACAAATTCTGATATTTCCATTTCAGTTCAAGACACTTTCTAATTTTACTTTGTGAAAAACAAGTGTGTTCAGATTAAGTTTCTGTACCATGCAATTCACCCTGAAATAGTATATAATTCAATGGTTTTTAGATTATTACCAGTTATGAGCAATCATCACCAGTCATCTAATTTTACTTTGATTTCTTCTTTGACCTATCATTGTTGAAAACTATATTATTCCATTTCCAGATATTTGGAGATTATCCAGGTTCCTTCATGTTTCTGATTTCCACTTTATTTTCATTGTAACAAAGAACATACTTTGTATGTGTAGTCTAAATCCTTTAAATGTATTGGGATTTATTTTATGGTCCAGAAAATGCTTCTTTTTATTGTGGTGGTTGTTTAAGTTATTGTTGATTGGTCTGTATTTGGCACATGTTACATTTATATTTCAAAATAAGATGTGTTTTGCTGTTGTTGAATAATGTGTTCTATGAATGTCAGGTCAAGTTGGTTGATAAAGTTTAAGTCTTTTATGTCCTTACTGATTTTCCTTGCACTTTTATTAATTATCTAGTCATGTGTGTTGAAATTGCCTAGTATGTTTTGAATTTGGCTACTTTCATTTCTGTCATATTTTGCTTCATATGTTTTAAAATTCTGTTATTAGAGGTATAGTGTTTAATATTGTTATGTTCTCCTGAACAATTGATGTCATTGTCATAAAATGACTCTCTTTATCAGTATTCAGAAGGCTAATGTTTGATATATATATATATATATATTTTTTTTTTTTTTTTTGGACAGGCAGAGTGGACAGTGAGAGAGAGAGACAGAGAGAAAGGTCTTCCTTTTTGCCGTTCCAATGGCTGCTGCGGCCGGCGCGCTGTGGCAGGCGCACCGCGCTGATCCGATGGCAGGAGCCAGGTGCTTCTCTTGGTCTCCCATGGGGTGCAGGGCCCCAGCACCTGGGCCATCCTCCACTGCCTTCCCTGGCCACAGCAGAGAGCTGGCCTGGAAGAGGGGCAACCGGGAAAGAATCTGGCGCCCCGACCGGGACTAGAACCTGGTGTGCCGGCGCTGCTAGGTGGAGGATTAGCCTATTGAGCCGCGGCACCGGCTACTGTTTGGTATTAATATACCTGTTCCCGCTCTTTAAAACAAAAATGGATACTCTTTAAAGATTTAGGATAAGGAAGCAAAAAGAAGTCAGAGAAATGCAAATTAGGACTGTGAGGTGCGTGGCTATTGATTTTCCATAGAAACATTCACCAAACTGCCCTTGTTTGATTCAAGAAATGAACAGGAGCATTATCGTTGTAGAGAAGGGCTCTGATGAGGAGTCTGTGTTGTGATGCACTGGATGAAGGTGATGCCTATGATGCTGGCATCCCATCTTAGAGTGCCAGTTTGTGTCCAACTGCCTTACTTAGATTCCACCTCCCTGCTAATATGCTTGGGAAGGTAGTAGAGGATGGCCCAGGTGCTTGGGACCTTACCACCCATGTGGGAGACCTGGGTGAAGCTCCTAGCTTTGGCCTGGCCCAGCCATGTCCATTGTGGCCATTTTTTAAGTGAACTGGCTGATGGAGGATATCTCGCTATTGTTCTGTGCAACTCTGCCTTTCAGATAAATAAGTAAAATCAAAAAAGAAAATGAAAAGAAATCATATTGTCACTAAATCACTTAAGAAAAAACTAAGTTGTTTAAAAAAAATCTCCTTCCAGAAATGAATACTTCCTCTTGGATTCTACTAAACATTTAAAGAATAAATAATATTAAAATAATACATTCTTTCAGAAGATACAGAAGGGTCACTTTCCAGCTCTTACAGAAACCAGCACAACCAAGATACCAAAACCCAGTGAATTCAAAAAAACATAATTATATTACTAGTCCTAGTTGATACAGATGAAAAACATAGCAAATCTAGAAAGAATATGATTTGTCCTTTTATTTGTTTTCATGATAGTAGTTATTGCCCTTTGGCTTCTAACGTGGGACTTTCTTAAACATGTTTCATTAAGACTGGTCTGGTAGTTATGGATTCCTTATTCCTCTTATCAGACAAGGGCAAGTTGTTGAAAGTTTCAGTGGGAAATATTTAACCATTAGCCATATAGTTGATTTTGCTCCTTCTGACTCTTTTTTGTTAATCCTAAAAAAAGCTTTAAAGGATATTATCCATTTTTCTTTTTAAAAAATGGGAGCAAGTATATTATTATCTGACAGTAGTTTTCAGAGTGGGGCTGAAAAGTTATTTTACAGTAATGAGCTCAATACATAAAAATTTATTCCTTTTGCTTGGAATGGGAAGTCTTTATTTCTCCGTCATTCTGAAGGATAGTTTTGGTAGGCATAGTATTGTTGACTGGCAATTTTTTTCTTTCAGGATTTTAAATATTTCATTCCATTCCTTCCTGGCCTGTAAGGAAACCTTATTAACCTAATGGAGATTCCCTTATATGTGACTTGATGTTTTTCTCTATGCTGTTTCTAGAATTCTCTTTATTATTATTTTTTGACAGTTTGACTATATTATGCCACAGAGAGAATCTACTTTGGCTGAATCTGTTGTTGGGGGGAGGGTACTTTGAGTTTCTTGGACCTGAATGTCCGTATCTTTCCCAAGACTTAGAAAGTTTTCAGCAGTTATTTCATTGAATAGATTTTCTATTGTTTTTTTCTTTCTCTTCTCCCTTTGAAGCACTCAATGCAGATGTTAACCTGGTTAATGGTATAAGTCTCAAATAATTTTTTCATTCTAAGTTTTTTCTTTTGTATGTGACTGGGTTATTTAAAAAGGCCTATCTTGGGGCTCAGAAATTCTTCTGTGTGCTCAATTCTGTTGAACCTCTCAACTCTATTTTTAGTTTCATTTATTGAGTTTTGTAGCTTCAAGATTTATGATTGGTCCTTTTTTATGCTCCCCATTTTTTTTTACTGAATTTCTCATTCATAATATGAGTTGTCTTCCTGATATTGTTAGATTGTATTATCATGTATCTCATTAAGTTTCCCTAAAATTATCCTTTTGAATTCTTTGTCAGGTCATTTGTTGCTCTCCATTTCTTTGTGATCAGTTGTTTGAGAGTTATTGTCTTCCTTTGAAGACTTCCTGTTACCTTGCTTTTACATGTTCTTTATGCTTAGACATTTGTTTCAAAATTGTATTTGAAAAGGAGAAAGAAAGGGGGAGAGAGAGATGGGGGGAAGGACTCGGTGCAGGGGAGGGGAGAGACAGAGAGAGAAAGAGAAAATTTCTCCATCTACTGGTCCACTTCCCAAATACCTATAAAAGCAAGGGCAAGGCTAGGCTGAATCCAAGAGCTTGAAACTTAATTTGAGTCTCCTGTGTGGTAGACTGGGACCCAAGTACGTGAGCTGATATGGCTGTTTCCTAGGATGTATATTAGCAGGAAGCTATAATGGAAGCAGAGCAGTGAGGAGCAGAAACCAGGTACTGTGATACAGGATGTGAGCATCCCAAGCTGAGACTTAAAAGTTGTGCCAAATACCTGAGCCTGCTATGTTGTTTTTATGTATCTGGTGGATCAACTGACTCTACCAATTTTGTAGCATGGCTTTTATAGTAAAATACTTTTTCCTGGTGATGATGTTTCCCAGGATGGTGTATATATTTCTGTGGCTTGATTCAAGGTGAGCTCTTCAGCATAGTGTCCATGTAGCTTCTTCAGCTATAATCAACATTGGTGATACTCAGTATCCTGGGCTGCAAACAGATGTAGGATTGCTTTACCAGTTTGGATGCAGCTCCCTTAGGTGGGGCAGATTCACTGGCAACTCTGGGTCTGATGCACCTGCCTGTGGATATGGGAAGCTGTTCAGTTTCTGCAGGTTGTCCAGGGTGAGGCCCTCCATGGACCCATGAGGGTGTGATACAGTATGCCTGTTAATGGGATGGGGTGCCTGTCAGTGTCTTGGGGACTGCACAGGCTCTGGGCACTTATCAGTGTATGAAAGCTGAACAGGTAACTTCTTATGGTCTCCAGGGGACAATCTGCTCAGGAAACTTTCCTAGCTGCTTCCTAGGCTGAAGTGGGTAGGTGAGCCCACTTATCTGCTTCTCAGGGCCTTATTGGCCTAACTTACGGGAGCAGGTGCTCAGTGGCTTCTTGGACCACAGGAACATGGTATGTTGCTCCTGGATGTGTTGGTAAACCATGCTACTCAGGTTGCTCAGCTGCTTCCTGGGCCTCTTTGTGGACCTAGTCACTCAGGGCTGGTTGGTTGACTTCTGGGTCATTGGAGTGTGGGTGTGGCCACTTGGCTGCTTCTGGGGCACCAGGAGTGTGGGTGGGCTACCCAGCTGTTTTCAAGGGGTCTTTACAGGCTGAACAACTCGGGGTGTACTACCCAGATTCTTCCTGGGGTTGGCAGGGCCTCCTGGCTGGTTCATAGGACTTAGACTGTGGAATTATTGGGAGCAGCTGCTTTACAGGACCTCCCCCCCCCCCCCCCCCGGGTAGGTGGGGGGAGGGTACACCAAAGGCTGTACTCTTTCTCTGGCACAGTGCAGTGTTTGGCAGGTAACCCATTACGCCCCAAACTGGGCCCAGGGACTTTCTGGGCCTTATGGGTCTCCAGCAATAAATGCCTTAGGTATGTGTGTCATTGGTGACTGCTCACTTTACTGACCCACTCCCTGGTAGGGGGAGTCTTCCTCCACACTGTGCTGGGAAAGGGATGGTAGAGACAGTCTCTTTGCCTCTTAGCTGGCACAATTCCAGAGGCTCAGTTTCTACAGGTACTGCCCTGGGAGCAGGGGGCATGGAACTTTGCCTGGCATTGAGTTACACCTTGAACTTAATTTAGCCCTCTTCCTTTTCCAAGCATCATGTGCCTTTTCATGATGTGCTGCTGGGAGTTGGGGTGGTGATGTATTTCTTTCCTTCCTGCCTTCTTCAGTGTGTGTGTTTTTCTTTTTAAAATTTTTTTTATTTGAGAGGTAGAGTAACAGACAGCAACAAGGAGAGACAGAGAGGTCCTCCATTTGCTGGTTCACTCTGCAGATGGCCCCAGTGGCTGGAGCTGAGCCAATCCAAAGCCAGGAGCCAGGAGCTTCCTCTGGTTTCCCATGATTGTTTGCAGGGACCCAAGGACTTGGGCCATCTTCCCCTGCTTTCCCAGGCCATAGCAGAGAGCTGGATTGGAAGAGGAGCAGCCGGGACTCAAACCAGCACCCGTATGGGATGCTGGCACTGCAGGCAGAGGGTTAATCTGTGCCACAGCATTGGCTCCGTGTGTGTTTTTCTTATTATAGTAAAACCAGGCACCATGATTTCTCAGTTGGCTTTCCCAGGTTTCCTAGAGGTAGATTGGTACATGAATAGCTGTTCAAATTTGTGTCTGTGTTTGGAGGACATTTAGTGGAGGATGTTACTCAGCTGCTATTTTATTCTACTTTTTTTGCTTTTGTCTGGACTGACCAGTTCCCTTTTTTGGTAGCCATTGATTTGATTGTACTTTGTGTTCTGGACTGTACTGGTAAAGCTGTGTTTCATCTTGTTATAATTCTTAGAGGAAATACTTTAGGTACTTGATCTCACTCGTTTAAAATTTGTACTGGAAGCTCTGCTCTTGTATGCAGGTGATCTGGGGCAGTGATTTTGGTACCCATTGACCAGAAAGTTTTTTCCACTTTGATTTTCAGTCAGAATTTTGTAAAAGAAGGTCTGTGGTATTGGCTATTGTTTCTGTTAATTGTTGCTCCAGTTAAGGCATCAACAAGATGAATTTTTCCTCACAAATTGATGTGGATAGTCTATTGTTGTGTGCTTCATCTTCAATATTGTGCCTTCTTAATATTAGTTATTTATTTGTTAAATATTTATTCTTTGCATCAAATCCCTATAAACTTCTGGTAAGGTTAAAATGATTTCAGCATTTTTCCACCCAGACTTCACCATAAAATTGATGTTTGTTTTTGTTTCATTTTTGCATAGTTCACATGGCTTTGAGAGGGGCTCTTTTAAAGCTGTTGTCTTATCCTTCTTAGTGCACTGCATGTTGTTCAGACATGTTACAACATGTTAGTATAAGCTTGTTTTGGTGCAAAAGGTTTTTGAAATCCATGCATAGTTTTTTCATAATATGCATGTTCATAAACTTTTTGAAGACCCTTAATACTTTACAGACCACAAAATTCATTCATTTAATTATTTGGGAACTTCAGCTGTCTTTAGGCTAATGATTTCCAAATCCATGTTGTCAGCCTTGGATATCTGAATCTCTGTGCTTTCTTTTAAACTTAGAATGTACAAAATTGTACTAATTCATCGCTTTTATGCTAATTCACTGTTTTCTTTGTTCTGTGTCCAGTTAATAGTATTCTTTTCTATCCAATTAGTGTAGTGGTAATGTTGCCATCTTTAACTGTTTTCCCTTTTCTTGTTTGATCATTTACCTAAACTTAGTAATTCTGACTTTCTAAAGTCTCTTAGATTTGATCCTTTTTCTCCATCCTGTTTGAGATGCATTTTATTAGGCCTGTCATTTTTTGCAAAAGTGGCTGCTATGACTTCCTAACTCCTTTTCCCTCTTCCAGCCTTTTCTTCTTCCTTTCTGTTTCTCTAGTCCACAGCTGCTCTCCACCCCGCCCCACCAGATCCCCAAGTCAGTCCTGAGGAAGTGTGCTTTCCAAGATGTAGGCTACAGTTATATATGCCATTTTCAAGGTGAAGTCTTTAAGTGGCTTGCCCTTGTCCTCAAGATGCTGTGTGAACTCCATTCAGGCTTGAACTTTTGCCTTTTCTGGCTTCCTGGTTAAATTCAGTCTGTTCTGCTTTATGCACCCTCCTCTATCTGGCACACTATTCTTTAGTGACCATATCAGCTTATTTGCTAATTAATCTGTATGTCACTTCTTCTGTGTCTTGGTACATTGATTTCTATTCCTAGAAGACCCTAATCTTTTTTTATCTGCCTGGCAAACTCCTATTCTTTTAATGGCTATTTGAAGATAATGTGTTTCTTCTGCTTTTTTTCCTATGTAATTCTGCTTTCAAGTCATACATGTATGCTCAGGAAATGTCTGTTCCTTTTTATGTCTATTCCTTTTCTGTAACAGTCCTGGTATTTTCTCCCTCTGTTATGAATCATCCATTTTGTACTCAGTGTGTTTACATAGTCATTAGATTGAACTCCTGTGGGAAAATAATATCTGTTGTTTTTCTTTGTATTTCCCTGTGCTAGTTTAGTGCCCCTTACATTTGATAAATGGTAGTTATCAATAAGTTAAGTAGAAATTAATTCAGTGACCTATAGTCATTGATTTAACCTAAAATTAACATTAACTCAAACTGAAATCTTATTAAGACCCAAGTTAGAATAATTTGTAGTAGCTTTCTATGTAAACAAGATTTTTCAGTAGTCAAATAAATAACCTACTAATTTCTAACTAAACATTAAGATAGAGACAGTGAGTTTCTATTGATGGTCCCTGGGCTATATTATTAAAATGGGAGTGCCAAAGCACCTGGTAGTTTGTGGGAGCCATGTGACCAAAGTAATTGGATTTGGTTGGAAGATAAAGGTTCAGTGAATTTCTCAGTATTTGGCTTTGAATTTGGTTCAGTCTCTTTCATGTGGCTGACCAATTACTTGTATTGACAAAGAGTTGTTCTTTCTTAACATACTGTTTTAAGAATGAGTTTTATTCTTTCGGAATAGGGACCCCAAATGTGATGTAATTTGTACTCTTTGATTCTTAACTACAGTCAGCACACTGGAAGGTACAAGATTTGCCTTAAAATGATAATATTCAGAAGGTTCTTTGTCGATCATACCACAGTGTTATTTTGTGCAAATAGAGTATATACATTTGCTACTGAGAATCATCTTAGATTGAATTTGTGAGCAACTCCCTTATAATAATTTTTATTTCTGGCTTCCTCCAAGATTAAGAAGTTTTTCTTTCATGACCTTGAAGGAGTGGCATTTATTTTTGAAAGGCCTTTTTTAGGTGTTTGCTACTAAGCTGTGTAGAATGCTGTTTCACTTTTTTTTTTTTTGGTACCAGTTGCTGACTATCCTGTAGTCATTTCCTAAAATCATTCATGCCCTGTATTGTGCATAAGTTACTATTTAGATAACTACTTAAGTTTTCATTGTGCTTTCTTGTTATCTCTGAAATTTCTTAAAATTATAGGATCTTTGAAAAGGCTATTTACTATCTAACTTTATAGGTTAGGCTTTTGTCATGTATCTTTTAAAAGGTAGCATTGTTGATTCATTCAGCATTCTTTTTAGTAGATTGGGGCAGGGTGAGTTTTTTTAAGATTTAGAGATTAGTAAGAGTCCGTTTAGTAAAACTGAATTACGATGGTTGAGAACAGTTTTGTTTGAAAGTTTTTAAGGGCTATTATATTTCTTAAATCAATCAAAATAACAGGGCCTGGTAGTCTTAGCAAAGAAGTAATGAATTTGAACAAATGCTGATGAAAACAATGGTGTTACTGTAGAAAAAGAATGTATCAATGGCAATTTGAATATTTGGGAGTTTACAAAGATGAGACCCAAATGGTAGGAAAGCAGAAAAATATTTGCCAAGTACCTGCTATCCGCCAAGTAGTTTCCTTCTTTTCTGCATACTTATTTGTAATAATTTTTAGATTCTTTTGGGTTTTCAGGTAGAAATAATGCCTATGACAGGAGATAATTTTTAAAAAATTTTTCTTTATCCTTGTGTTTTATTTTTATTGTTTTGTTGACCATGACTGTCATTATAATCATAGAAGTGATGATTGACTTTTTTTTCTTTTTTAAGGGAATTGCTTCTGTAGTTTCACATTAAGAATAATTTTTACTGCAGTTTTTCGAAAATATTTTTTTAGGTTGAAGAAGTTCTTTTTTTCTCCTTTGCTATGAGATTGTAAAATTGAAATGAGAATTGAGTTTTTTTTAAATTTCTGGATTATTTATTTTTAATATCATCCTCTTTTAACAGTAATTTTCTCATCTTCCCTAACATAGTACCAAATCCCCATATTTTGAGACATTAATCTCTTTTTTTTTTTTGACTGGCAGAGTGGACAGTGAGAGAGAGAAACAGAGAGAAAGAGGGTGCTGTTGGTTCACCCTCCAGTGGCTGCCACGGCTGGCGCGCTGCGGCCGGTGTACCACGCTGATCTGAAGGCAGGAGCCAGGTGCTTCTCCTGGTCTCCCATGGGGTGCAGGGCCAAAGGACTTGGGCCATCCTCCACTGCACTCTCTGGCCACAGCAGAGAGCTGGCCTGGAAGAGGGGCGACTGGGACTAGAACCCTGTGTGCCGGCGCTGCAAGGCGGAGGATTAGCCTATTGAGCCGCATCGCCGGCCCAAGACATTAATCTCATTATTTATTTAGTTTTTTAGTTTTCAGCAGGTCAAATATAGTTTATAGATATACTTCCTAGAGTATAATGATACTCCATTTCTCCATCCCTCGATCCCTCCTTCCCCTTCTTCCCCTCCTACCCTCCCTCCCATTCCTGTTCCCTTTTCTCTCCATTACTTTTTTTCCTTTGAAAACAAGTTTTTTTTTATTTACCTTTTATTTAAGGAATACAAACTTCATCTGTTTCATAAGTACAACTGTAGGAATATAGTGGTTCTTCTCACCATACCCACCTTCCTATCCCTGCTCCCACCCCTCTTTCTCCTCCCTCTCTATTCCTAGTCTTATTTTTTACTAAGATCTATTTTCAATTAACTTTATTCACAGAAGATTAACTCTATACTAAGTAAAGAGTTCAACAATTTGTATGAGAAACAAGAAACTGTTCCTCAACAGTTGAGACAAGCGCTGTTCAAAGTCATTGCATCTCCAAGTTAACTTCACTCTTTTTTTTGAGAAAATTAATTAACTTTAAAGAAGCATGGGCATTGGATTTTATCACTTTCTTTTTCCATTTCTACTGAATAATCATTTTTTTCAAATAGTAAATAAAGTACATTGATAGACTTTTCTGATATTAAACTTTTTATATTTCTGAGAAATATGCAGTTAGTGACTTTTTTTCTATTTTATAATATTGCTGATTGATTCAGTTTGCCAAAATGTTAGCTTAGCCTATGATTTTCCTTTTTCATAAGTCATTCTGTTTAGACATCTGAATTAGAGGTGTTTGGCAAATTATCTTATACAGTGTTAATTTTTTGGATCTAGAGTATTTAGTAACCTAGTAACGTCTGACTATATGTATCTTGAAATAATAGTTGAAACAATATCCGTGGATGACATTGAAAGCAACCATATAGAGTAAGAGCTGAAGTGATCCGAAGGATGAAATATAACATTTTTGGGGTGCATTGAATATGGCAAAGCCAGTGATCAGAGGCATGTTGGAAAGGCAGGCTTGAGGAGGAGGGGTTTTGAAAGGAAGGATACGCATAGCTATTGATATGTAATTGTGGTGTATAGAAGAGTGGAGTGTGATGTAGGAAGTAGAAACAATAAGCATTATACTGTTTAAAAAAAGTAAGTTTAAGGATGGAGAACACCAACAAAGGTGGAGGCAGAGTTAGTTTTGAGGAAAGATTTAATTTATCTCCTTTTTGAGGATGAGAGACCTTTCATGTTTGTAGGTGAAAGGAAAAGCTCTAGAGAGGCAAATGTTTGTATCCACCTGAGTCTTTGCCAAACAAGTTTTGATATAATTTTCTCTATCTGTATGGCATATAGGATCATGTTTGTCCTCTAGAGTGATACCAAAAATGATTTATTTAAATATCCTAATTGGAGAAGGAAATCTATCACTTGATAATTTCTTATATCAACAGGCATAGTAACAAGAGCCTCAGGGAAGGAGAACATCTAGTATGGATAATAGATCTCATTTACTATTCACAACAGTGTCTTAAGTATGATAGACATTAATTTCTATCACACATATAAATTCTCTATGGCAGTTTCAGTAAGAAGGGTGAGAAATAGAGTTTCCCGAGAGTGTGCCTAGTTAAAAATTGAATGTTCTAGCACTAGGGAAGAAGAGAAAATATTTAAGTATATGCATAGAGGGGCCAGTGCTATAGCACAGCAGGTTGAAGCCATGGCCAGCAACACTGGCATCCCATATGGGCAGTGCTTCAAGTCTCAGCTGTCCCAGTCACTTCTGATCCAGTTTCATGCTAGTGTGCCTGAGAAAGCATTGGAGGATGACTCAAGACCTTGGGTCCCTGCACCCATGTGGGAGACCCAGAAGAGGCTCCTGCCTGGCCTAGTCAGGTCGTTGCAGCCATTTGGGGAGTGAACCAGCAAATGGAAGATATCTCTCTTTCTCTCCTTCTCTATTCTGTAACTCTGCCTTTCAAATAAATAAATAAATCTTAAAAAAATTTTTCTGTATAATAAGATACAAACTCTTAATTAAAGTTCTTCTTTTATATAAAAGGCACTGTATAAGTAGCTTTTAATAAGTTAAATGCATTTTTTAGGGCCTCTACTTACCAACTCTAGATCTTGAACAAATTCTTTAATTTTTTCTTTGTACCTTAGTGTTTTCATAATAAGATGGAGAATAGTGTTTAGTAGAGAGTACCTCGTAAATTAGTGTGAGAATTAAATAATTATGTAATTGACTAAGCTAATATTTGGTATATCTAATCCACAGTCTTTTAGTTTGTTGTCATTTACTTTTGCTTTTCAAGGACTGGAGATGTGTTGAAGTATGAAATACAAAATACAAAAATCAAAACAAGATAACAAGAAACAAAGGCTTATATTATCTATGGATATAAAAAAGTAAGTTAAACATTACACATTAATATACATTTGAAAGAATAATTTTGCATCTCATGAGAACCTGTATATTTAAGATTAGATTGTATTGGAAGCCTTGGAAGGTGCCCAGAGTTAGCCTGCTTTCCAAGTTTGAGGACACAGTCCTCCTTAAGACTGCTGTCATTTCTAATATCACCTGCAGATTCAGAGGGCGCCTTAAACCACATTCAGGTTCAATGATTTGATAGGATTATACAAAACTCACTGAAAGCTATTACATCCACGAAAGGGTTATGGAATACAGGGATACAGTTTGCAAAGACATAGGTTAAAATCAGCCATGGCAAGAAGCACGCAGGGTGAAGTCCAGGAAGTTTACAAATGTACAACTTCTATTATCTTCTCTCTGTGGAGTCAGGATCTTCCAGCCTCAATATATGTGGAGTGTTGCTAACCTGGTAAGCTTCAGTGTAGGGCAGTACATGAAATTACTACTACTATTATTATTACTATTATTATTACTACTAATCTGAACTTCTGTGTCCAGATGTTTTCTTTTTTGTTGTCGTTTATTTTTAAAGATTTTTAAATTTATTTGAAAGGTAGAGTTACAGAGAAGGAGTTACAGAGAGAGATCTTCCATCTACTATTTCACTCCCCATATGGCTACAACAACCCAAGCTGGCTAGGCTGAAGCCAGGAGCTTTGTCAGGGTCTCCCACATGGGTGGCAGGAGTACAAGTACTTGGGCCATCTTTCACTGCTTGTCCCAGGCTATTAGCAGGGAGCTGGATCAGAAGTGGAGCAGCAAACTGGCACTGGTGTTAGATGGCCAGTGTAGTGTTACCCACTACACCACAACTCCTGCCCCAGTGTCCACAGAGTTTTCACTAGGGCTTCATTGTGTTGTTGTGATTGATCAATTGCTAGATTGCCTGTGTGATTAAACTCAGTTTCTTTTTTTATTTTTATTTTTTTAACTTTTATTTAATAAATATAAATTTCAAAAGAACAACTTTTGGATTATAGCAGCTCACCCCCCCCCATAGCCTCCCTCCCACTCACAACCATCCCATCTCCCAGCCCTCTCCCATCCCATTCACATCAAGATTCATTTTCAATTTTCTATATATACAGAAGATCAATTTAGTATATACTAAGTAAAGATTTCAACAGTTTGTCCCCACACAGAAACACAAAGTGTAAAGTACTGTTTGAGTACTAGTTATACCGTTAATTCACATAGTACACCACATTAAGGACAGAGATCCTATATGAGAAGTAAGTGCACAGTGAATCCTGTTGTTGATTTAACAATTGACACTCTTATTTATGACGTCAGTAATCACCCGAGGCTCTTGTCATGAGTTGCCAAGGCTATGGAAGCCTCATGAGTTCACCAACTCCGATCTTATTTAGACAGGCCAGAGTCAAAGTGGAAGTTCTCTCCTCCCTTCAGAGAAAGGTACCTCCTTCTTTGATGGCCTGTTCTTTCTGCTGGGATCTCACTCACAGAAATCTTTCATTTAGGTCATTTAGTCTGCTGTGTATTCTGCTTCCCATGTTGGATTTGAACTCAGTTTCTAGATGGACTGATACTGAGTGACCCAGAGCCCTTGCCCAAAGTCATATTGTAGGTTTTTCTGGCATGGCCAGCATGCGTTATGAACAAGTTCATTTATATCAAGTTTGGTAAATTACCTCCTAGACTTACCTCTCGTTAAGGCCAAATTCCATAGTACATAGGAAAAGAATTTTTAGATGAAAGTTTGATTTATCTGTTGAAGACTTTCAAGTTTAAAAAAAAATCTTAAAAATATATAAGTAAGGGGCCAGCACTGTGGTGCAGTGAGTTAAAGCCCCGTCCTGCAGCGCCAGCATCCTATGTGGGCGCTGGTTCGAGTCCTAGCTGCTCCATCTCTGATCCAACTCCCTGATAATGTGCCTGGGAAAGCAGCAGAGGGTGACCTGGGTCCTTGGGCCCCTGCCTGGGAAACCTGGAAAAAGCTTCAGTCTCCTGGTTTCAGATTGGCTCAGCTCTGGCCGTGTGGCCATTTTGGGAGTGAACCAGTAGATGGAAGACCTCTGTCTGTCTGTCTCTACCTCTCTCTGTAACTCCTTCAAATAAATAAAATAAATCTTTAAAATATATATATATATAAATAAAAAGAAGCACATTCAAGTGTAAATAAAAGCCTAAAAGAGATGACCTAGCAGTTATAGTAGTTTAAAATCTAGAAGTTGGCAATGAAAGTAAAATTTGAGAAGCCATTTGATTGAAGATCAGGATGAAAACAAAATTTTGAGGCATATAGGAAAGAAAACCAGCTAGGCTCATAGTGCTACTAAGTGTTGTGAAAAGATACTCTTAAGGAATAAAAGAAATAAAGTGTTTTGGCAGTTGTGAAGACTGCTGCATTCACCTGTATTTTGGAACGGGCAGGTTAAAAGGATTGAAATAATGAGTGGCTTACATGTGTATTGAACATTGTGGTTTACCAAGAACTTTTATTTACCTTGGATCTGCTAGTTTAGGAATCTGAGGTAAGTGAAAGTATTTACTGGAAAGCACTAAAGCATTTTATTTTTTTATTTTATTTATTTATTTTTTTTACAGGCAGAGTGGACAGTGAGAGAGAGAGACAGAGAGAAAGGTCTTCCTTTGCCGTTGGTTCACCCTCCAATGGCTGCCGCGGCCGGCGCACCGCGCTGATCCGAAGCCAGGAGCCAGGTGCTTCTCCTGGTCTCCCATGAGGTGCAGGGCCCAAGCACTTGGGCCATCCTCCACTGCACTCCCGGGCCATAGCAGAGAGCTGGCCTGGAAGAGGGGCAATGGGACAGAATCCGGCGCCACAAGGCAGAGGATTAGCCTAGTGAGCTGCGGCGCTGGCCTTTTTTTTTTTTTTTTTTTTTTTTTTTTTTTTTTTTGCAGGCAGATTGGACAGTGAGAGAGAGAGAGACAGAGAGAAAGGTCTTCCTTCTGTTGGTTCACCCCCCCAAATGGCTGCTATGGCCGGAGCTATGCTGATCTGAAGCCAGGAGCCAGGTGCTTCTCCTGGTCTCCCATGCGGGTGCAGGGCCCAAGCACTTGGGCCATCCTCCACTGGCTTCCTGGGCCACAGCAGAGAGCTGGATTGAAAGAAAGCAACCGAGACTAGAACCTGGTACCTATATGGAATGCCGGCGCCGCAGGCAGAGGATTAACCAAATAAGCCATGGCGACAGCCCCAGCATTAAAGCATTTTAAAATTGATACAATCAGGATAGTATTATGTGTTTTCCTGTTTCTGTTGATGTACGTACTGATCTTGGGGTGTTTTTAGTGATGGTGCCAGCTTACAATGTGTGTCAGGGACTAAGTTAGAACTAAAATCTTTGTCTTCTGACTTTTGGATTACCCCTTCCCATCAACAACCAAGTGATTTCTCTTTAGAATGTAGTTAATGGAAGATCTGATTGAATTCCCGGGACTCTGGAGTTCCTCTTAAAGACTAGACAGTTGGTCTTACTTTGAACTTTGTTTGATGTTTGCTATTCTGAAATGATGAGTGTATTCCCTAAGCTCTTAAACAATGCTTTTTGAGGGACAAAGGCAAACAAATTTAGAGATTCCTATGTTTTCAGAATGTTTTTTTAATAAGGATCTTCATAATATTGTAACAGTACAGGTTCTGATGAACAAAAGTTGGCTGCCCTAACAACAACTGAGATGATTGGAGCTTACCTCTAGAACACTAAGAATTAGAGCAGGAGTGGGCAATGTCCAGCTGAATGGACCTCAAAATAATTTGGTCTAGCCCTGTCAAAGCAACTGCAGATGGGACTCAAAAGTCAATAAATCTGTAGAAGACTGACTTTTTAAGCTGATAATTTTTTATGGTCTGTGAATGATGTTATAAATATCCAAATGACCCTTGACAGTAAGATGTTTGCCTACCCTTGCTGTAGAGGGTTCTGTATTTTATTTTTAAAAGTAATTATAGGGGCCGGCGCTGTGGCGTAGTGCGTTAAGCTGCTGCCTGCAGGGCCAGCATCCCACATGGGCACCGGTTCGAGTCCTGGCTGCTCCACTTCTGATCCAGCTCTCTGCCATGGCCTGGGAAAGCAGTGGAAGATGGCCCAAGTCCTTGGTCCCCAGCACCCACTTGGGACACCCGGAAGAAGCTCCTGGATCCTGGCTTTGGATCAGCGCAGCTCTGGCTGTTGTGGCCAATTGGGGAATGAACCAAAGGAGGGAAGATCTCTCTCTCTGTTTTTCTCTGCCGCTCCTTCTCTCTCTGTGTAACTCTGACTTTCAAATCAATAAATAAACCTTTAAAAAAAAGTAACTAAAAATTTGTTGTGTAAGTTTTAAATTGTTTTCATGTTGGCATCATATATACTTATGGAGGAACTATTGTTCTTAGCATTTAGTTAATAAGAATTGTAAATGAAAATAGGAAACTATCACATGGCATTGTTATTAATAACTACTGGGGTAGAGTGGCATTGTGGTTCAATGATTTAAACATCTGCTTGCAGCATTGGTATCCCGTATTAGCATGCTGGTTTAAGTCCTAGATATTCCACTTTTGATCCAGTTCCCTGCTAATGCACCTGGGAAAGCAGTGGATGAGGGCCAAGTACCTTGGCTCCTGCCACCAAATAGAGTTCCTGACTTCAGGCTTCAGCCTGGCCCAGCCTGGTCTGTTGCAGCCATTTGGGAAGTGAACCCGTGGATGGAAGATCTGCCTCTTGTATTTCTCTGCCTTTCAAACATACAAACAAGCAAGCAAACAAATCTTTAAAGAAATGACACCTAAGATGTATCATCATATAATGAATTTTAACCATATCACGAATCTTAAAATGAGTTTGAGAGTACATATCTGTTGCTTACCCTGAAGTCGGAATTGTTGTTTATACCTGTTTTGACTGTTTCTACTCTCAAGGTGTTCCATAGACTGTCTATATCATAATTATTATTTATTATTTTTTTTTATTTTTTGACAGGCAGAGTGGACAGTGAGAGAGAGACAGAGAGAAAGGTCTTCCTTTTGCCGTTGGTTCACCCTCCAATGGCTACCACGGCTGGCGCGCTGCGGCTGGCGCACCGCGCTGATCTGATGGCAGGAGCCAGGTACTTCTCCTGGTCTCCCCTGGGGTACAGGGCCCAAGCACTTGGGCCATCCTCCACTGCACTCCCTGGCCACAGCAGAGAGCTGGCCTGGAAGAAGGGCAACCGGGACAGAATCCGGCGCCCTGACCGGGACTAGAACCCGGTGTGCCGGCGCCGCAAGGCGGACGATTAGCCTAGTGAGCTGCGGCGCCGGCCTATATCATAATTATTTTAAGTGAGGTCTTGGAATCATTGTTCTTGTTTAAGTATTTAAGTATTTGTTAGATGCTAAATGCTGTTCTAGGCATTGAGGGATACATTGGAACGAAAAAATCAGACAGGTCTGTGAACCTATAGAGTCTGGTTTTACCAGATGAGCATTAATCAAAAAGTCACCAATTTTAAATACCATGAAGGAGAGGTGTGTGGTGCCATGAGACTGTATTTTAGAGAAATTTGCCTGATTAGGAGAAGTTATGACTGATCAGTGACTTGAAGGTAAGGAGTGTACAAGAAAGACTATGGTAAGCAGAGTTAGAGACATCATACGTAAGTGGGGTCTTTGGTGGGAAAGAACATGATGGGTAAAACAACTGAAAGAAAGTATGTGGCTATAGCACAAAGAGGTAGCAGTATATGTGAGATGAAACTGGAGAGATTAGTAGAGGGCACATCATATAGAATTCCTTAATAGGCCATAATAGTATTTCTTATACTAAGGGAAATCATGCAGTGTTTTGAGTGAGGGAGTGTCATCGTCGATATTACACAAAATTCATTTTATTATTTTTTAAAGATTTATTTATTTATTTGAAAGTCAGAGTTACAGAGAGGCAGAGGCAGAGAGAGAAAGATCTGCTGGTTTACTCCCCAGATGGCTGCAATGGCCGGAGCTGTGCTGACCCGAAGCCAGGAACCTGGACCCTCTTTTGGGTCTGCCATGTGGGTGCAGAGCGCCCAAGGACTTGGGCCATTTTCTACTGCTTTCGCAGGCTATAGCAGAGAGCTGGATGGGGGAAGTGGAGTAGCCAGGACTGAAACCGGCACCCATATGGGATTCTGACAATGAAGTGGTGGCTTTACACATTATGCCACAGTGTCGGCCTGACAGGTTCATTTTAGATGTGCAGTGTGACTGGAGAGCAGCTTGCAGGGGGGCAGATGGATGCACGAGGGCTACTGGAGGGCGTTAGGATGATCAGCAGGCATGCTGGATAGAGCAAAGTGGATAGCACTGAGAAGGATTAGGTGGTGAAATGAGAGCAAATGCTGTTGAATTTGAGTTAGATGGAGAAAGAGAAGTAGGACTAGGTTTTTGATTTGAGAAACTTGAAAATAATAAAATTGGCATTTACCAGGATGAAGACAACTCACAGAAAAGTGGGTTATAGGCACTAAAATCAGTGGTTCTGTTTTGGATTTGTTAAATGGAGTCCTGAGGTAGGATAGTTAGATACATCATTTTGGAGCTTGGGTAAAAATCAGAATTTTCTTAAGTGAATAATACTATTTTTATTTTTAAGTATTATCTTGGATTTCCTGTGCACACATATATATTTTTTTTAAAAAGTAGCTGAAATACATATTTATTTTTTCTGATTTTCTTTCAGAGAAGTTGTTTTATAAAAGAAGTCTGGTTCAGGAGTTTTATGTTGTGTTGTTTAGGCCTTGGGGGGAGACTTTTGCAGAAAGGTTTGCTCAGCTCCTGATGTGGGGGAAGCTGTCTAGGGAAACAGCTGAACTAGAAAGGACTCTATGCAGTGGAGCTCCCTTAGAGTTTGAAGTTGTTTAAACTGTTTCCAGGGACTCCTATGCTGAGGTATTTTCAAGTTATCCAGAAACAAAATAGGGGACATCCTGAATACATAGCTTTTCTTAATATCCATTTCTCCAAAGACCAGGGCTCATGCCTAGTGTGGGTTTGTAGACAGAGTGCTTTTTTTTCTTTAAGTGAATTTTTCATGCAGAGTTCAGAAGTTGGGAGTCTTCAGAGTTGTTTTAGAAATTAAAGGGCACTGGGCTTGAATACTGTCCCAGACATAAGGACAAAAGCCAATTATAGCAGTGGAATCAAGAGGCTAAAGAGAGCATAAGTGTCTGCCAATTCTACCTTAAAAGAGGTAGGCCACATCTTAGCAGGGGTTGGTGGCCTCCAAATTCTTGTAGATGTGCCCATTAGCTGGCTCCTGTCACCCAGTTTATGGAAGCCAGGGAGTTATAAGAAGTCTCTGAGTGTAGGTCTTGGGTCCCTTAAGGACGCTGGTGTTAGCCCGCATCCCTGAGTGGTGGTGTGTTTGTGTGCATGCACATGCAGCAGCGGTGGTGGTAATGGTGCTGGTGAGAAGGGAAGGCCGTTAGAGGAGGAAGGAAACTAAGGGCTGTTCTGGGCTTTTCAGCTTGTGTGTCATCTCACCTGCTCCTGTGAACAATCTTGTGAGGCTGGCAGAAGCTCTGTTTTTACAGATGAGAAAAGGAGTCTCAGAAGTGCCATGTATCTAATGTTACATGGTGAAACCATGGCAAGGTTCTGCCACAGGCATGACTGATGGCTTAGCGAAACTTCCTCTGTGTCCTTATGTCCCATGGCATGCTAACATCGTTGTGCAGAAAAGGGAGACTATAAGTATGTTTGGAAAGTGTTAGGTCATCTGAATTGCAGAACTTCTCAGGTCATAGTCCATGTGCATTTTGAAGCTCTGAGAGGGCATGTGGGTTATTTGTGGCCTATATCCTTCTCCTGTCTCATGTTGGGTTCTTAGAGACTGCATGTAATACCTGTGGAGGTTCATTGTGGGTGAAGATACTTTACAGAGTGATGCCTATGAGCCAGCTAACTTGCCATTCAGAAGTAATGTCAGGTAACATGGTGCTTGGAGCTGGATGTGGAGAGTGTGGGTCCCTGTGGAAAACTCCCTGACTTGTCATCAGGACAGAAACCTCCCTTTGAAAGAACCAGTCTTCTCCACTTGATGTTTTTCTTCTTTAGGACTCAGTCCAGACCTCTGTTTTATCAAATGTGGGTGCATGCTTGCACAGTGGGTGGATAGGTGAGTTGGGCAGATTCTAAGTTGGAAGTGACAGAGCACTCAAGAGTTACTGGACAGAATCTGAACTCTGGGGACGGGGACAAGCAGAGGAGGGTCCTGGCAATAACACAGTGAGAGCAGCATTCCCTCTTTCTCTTCTCTCCTGAGCCATGTTGGTGATTTGTCCTCAGTCTTTTTTGCCTTTTGATTGTGAGATGGCTGTCATAGCTTTTGGCATCAAAACTGCATTTGAAGACAGAAATATATGGTAGGTATGGAGTTATCAGTAAAAGGCCCTTTTCTTAACCTGCTCTGTCCACATTTAATCAATAAAGGAAACTGTATTCTAGAAGTATTTTGTCTCTTGGTTGAAATAGGGTTATTTGGGTAACTCCTAGTGGCAAAAGCAGCTAGGAAAGACTGAATGGCATAGATGGATTATGATCTGCTCTCTGGAGCTAGGCACACTGTGTCTTTGTGTTGGGAAGGTGATGGGGTGGGAGTAGGGAGTAGGGAGTTCTTGAGTGGTGTCTGCCTTGGCTATCTTATTTATATAATACTTCACTCAACACCTGTGTGATGATGTTGCCCTCACCTGCCTCAGTCTCTTCACTGATGGGTTCACATGTCAGTTTTTCAGATTCACTCAGGGGCCCACGTTGGCTGCTTCTTGCCTTATTTCTTCCACATCCAATCTGGTTGCAGGCTCCATGGATTGTTCTCCCTACTGAATGACTCTTGTTCCTGACTCTCTAGCCCTTCTGCACCTCACTCTCCCTCTTTATTCTTTTTCTTTCTTTCTTTTCTTTTTTTTTTTTTTTTTTTTTTTTTTATTTTGACAGGTAGAGTTATAGACAGGGAGAGAGAGACAGAGAGAAAGGTCTTCCTTCCGTTGGTTCACTCCCCAAATGGCTGCTATGGCCAGTGCTGTGCCGGCCCAAAGCCAGGAGCCAGGTGCTTCTTCCCAGTCTTCCGTGTGGGTGCAGGAGCCCAAGCACTTGGGCCATCCTCCACTGCCTTCCCGGGCCACAGCAGAGAGCTGGACTGGAAGAGGAGAAACCGGGACTAGAACCCGACATCCATATGGGATGCCGGCACCGCAGGCACCAAGTGCACCATGGCACCGGCCCTACTCTCCCTTCTTCTTTCCCTACTGGCACCTTCTTACTGCTAGCACTCCAATTTTCTTTTTTTATTTTTAATATTAGTTATAAATTGATGTTTTTCTCTTTTGGTGTACAGGTTTATAATTCTAAACACATTTATACATTGTTGTAACTACCACCATAATTTGGATACATTATAATTGTATCATAAAGAAACCCTTCCTTGTGTTAATTTTTATAATTATTCTTTGCCTCTACTCATAACTCCTAGCTACTACTGCTTTATTCCATCCCTAACTTTTTGTTATTTTTGAGAATGTCATGTAAATGGAATTATATAGTATGCAACCTTTTCAGATTGGCTATTGTTTTTAAGAGAGATTTATTATTATTTATTTGAAAGGCAGAGTGACAAAGCAAGAGGGAGAGAGAAATTGTCTTATTCAATGGTTCATTCCCCAAAATTGGTGCAGTGGCCGAGGTTGGACCAGGCTGAAGTCAGGAGCCCAGAACTCCATCTGGGTCTCTAACTTGGATGGCAGGGCCTCAAGTACTTAAACCATCATATGTTGCTTTCCCAGGCGTGTTAGCAGGACACTGGGTCAGAAGTGGAGCAGCTGGGACTCCGAATGTTGCTCCAGTATTGGATGCTGGCATTGTGGGCTGTGGTTTAACTTGGCTGTGACATAATGCTGGCCCCAGCTTTTTTCATTCTCATAACAGTACCTTTGAGATTCATATAAATTATATGTATTAATGTCATTTTATTGCTAAGTAGTATTCCATAGCGTACATATACTACCATTTATGTAAGTATTTACTTGTTGGAGATATCTGGGTCATTTCTGGTTTTTGCCTGTTAGAAATAAAGCTGCTATATGTTTTTATATAGGCTTTTCCTCCCCATTTAATTAAAAAATTTTTTTTGAGAATAGTGCTTTTTATTTTCATACAGTTATGATTTTTATTTATGAGAAGCACACAAAAGTCTCAAGCAAATGAAAACCCTCAGGCAGCTCAGCTGGCAGACCCTTGTTCTTGATGTGTCCCAAGGTGGGCTACTGGGGGCCAGGGCGGCTGGCTGGGGCTGGCAGGATGCAGCAAGCCCGCAGGAGGAACCTGACGATCCTGCCACTCTTCCTGCTGAGCCCCTGCTGACCCTTGCTCAGGATAGAGGCAGCTGAACCTGAGGAGGCTGGGACCTCTGGCACCACCAGGTCCCAACTGATCCTAGGGCAGGGGCTGGAGGGGGTGGCCACAGGGACAGACTTAGGGGCTGAGCTGGCACCAAGGCTTCTCTCCTCTTGCAGCTGTCCAGGGAGGAGAGAGGCAGGCAGGGCGGCAGCAGCAGCAGGATCAGGCTTTGGCTCAGGCTCAGGCTCCCTGTGGCACTGGGGTGACAGGGGCTCATAGGTGAGAAGGGCAGCCGCACTCTGGACCTCCCTTGAGGCCACGTATGTAGGTGTGCCCCGTACACTGTGAGGTTGTGCAGTGAGGCTGTGGCCCGACTCACACTCTACCCACAGGGCTGCATCTGCTCCAGGTTTCACGAGTCCGACTGCAGCGACATTGGGCTGAAACCATCAGAGCCAGACAGTATTGCAGCTCCAGTGCCTGGCAGCAGACCCAGGCCCGCTAGGTACTCCTGGGCCTCTGGGTCCTCAGGAACTCCCAGGGACTGCACCGGCGTCACCTCCTTGTCCTTGACTTCTTCCTGTAAGAGGTCGAACCACCAGTGTTGCCGAGCCAGTTCTGCCATAGGCCTCTCTCGCATGGGCTCCAGGCTGAGCAGCAAGCTCAGGAGCACACCCAGGGCCGGGCTGGCTGTGCAAAGGCAGCTCATAACACCCTCTCTGGATGCAGTCCTGCAATTCTGCCAGGTCCCTCCCACTGAAGGGCATGGCCCCCACTAACATGGCAAAGAAGATCACGCCCGATCTCCAGATATCTGTGGCGAAGGTATCATAGGCCTCCAGCTGGAACACCTCCGGAGTGCTGTACTCTGGGATCCCTCAGAAACCGTGCACCAGTGTGCCCTTGGCCACTTGGCAGCTCAGCCCAAAGTCCCCCAGCTTGATTTTCAGGTCTGAGTCGAGCAGCAGGTTCTCCAGCTTGAGGTCCTTGTGCACTGTGCACTGCACATGGCAGTGGCCCACAGCTGCCAGGATATGGTTGAATGTGGCCTTGGCTTCGGACTCCTGCAGGCCGCTCTGGTCCATCACATACTGATAGAGGCTGCCCCCATCAGCCAGCTCCAACACCAAGCAATGGTGACACCTCCAGCAGCTCGATGATGTTCTGGTGCCTTAGGAGCTGTATGATGCAGACTTCTCTCTTTGCCCATCTGGTGTCCAAGGGGTTGCTCAGGTCTTCCTGGAACAGCTCCACAGCCACCTGTTGCTCGCTGGATGCCTGGTGGGCCAGAAACAGCATGCTGAAACTTCCCCGGCCCACGAGGGATAGCCACTGGAGCTCAGGCTGAGGGTTGGCTTCAGCCTCGAAGTCCTTAAGGCTTTCCATGCTGTGTCCCTAACTATTCTCTCTGACCTACTCTCTAAGATTTCTGTCCACAAACACTAACTAATGTGCTACCCTCACTACAATACCTAAGAAAATAAAGGGACAACAAAGGGACTATCTGCTGATCTCACTATGGTACCATACTACCTACACTAACTATACTAACGACACACAGTGGCAAGACTAAGTACTATCCAAACAAAACTGAAAACAGAAACCAGAAAAACAAACACTAAATAACTACATTAACACTGAAATCTAGTAGCACTGCCTAACTAAACGTGGGAAGCCAAAAACGAAAAAAAACTTCAAAAAACAAAATGGGTACAAAAATAAATAGGTGGAAAAAAACAAACTAAAACAAAATGAAAAAAGAATAAACAAAAAAGAACAAGAAACAAACAAACAAAAAAGCACACTAACACCAACAAGCACAAACGCCAGCATAGATGGGTCCAGGTCACACAGGTCACCACAATAGCTCCCTGGTAAGATGGACAAAAACTTGGGCCAGGCAGCTGCTTATATAGGTGTGTGGAATTCTGTAACCATAGGGCTCCTTAGGAAGTCAGAGCAAGAAATGGACCAATGGCAGTCCAGCAGGGACTTGCATAAATTTGTATTTCATGACAGTTGGTCCTTATAAAGTTAGAGCAGGGCAGGGACCAATCACAGCTGCAGCTAATCCTAGGGATTTTCTCAACAACCTTCCACTTAAACTAAACCAATGACCCCAAAAGCTTTTGGCTTAGGTTGGTGATACAGTTTATTTTTTGAGATGTTAAAATGTGTAGGATGTTCCAATGGCCTTTTCATTTTTCATTTAAGGAGTGATAACAACTGTTGGGTTTTTGTAATTTTTTTCACAAAGAAACTTTTTATTTAATGAATACATTAAATATGTATTTCATGCATTTCATAAGTACAACTTTAGGATACAGTGATTCTGCCCACCCTACCTGCCTTCCTGCCCACATTCCCACATCTCCTCCCTCTCCCTCTCTCATTCCCAGTCCTGTGCTCCACTAAGATCCATTTTCAGTTAACTTTATACACTGAAGACCAACTCTATTCTATAGTAAGTAAAGATTTCAACAATTTGCACACACACACACACACACACACACAATATAAAAAACTGGGAACAAGTTTTACAGTTAGTTCTCATAGTAAAATGTGTTGAGGACAGAGGTCCTGTATGGGGAGTAAATGCACAGTGATTCCAGTTGTTCATTTAACAATTAACACTCTTATGCATGACACCATTGATCACCTGAGGCTCTTGACATGAGCTGCCAAGGCTATGGAAGCTTTTTGAGTCCACAGTCTCTGTTAGTATTTAGACAAAGCCATAAGCAAAGTGGAAGTTCTCTCCTTCCTTCAGAGAAAAGTACATTCTTCTTTGATGGCCCCTTCTTTCCACTGGGATCACACTCATAGAGATCCTTCATGTAGGACTTTTTTTTTTTTTTTTGACATAGTGTCTTAGCTTTCCATGCCCGAAATGCTCTCTTGGGCTTTTCAGCCAGACCAGAATGCCTTAAGGGCTGATTCTGAGGTCAGAGTGCTATTTAGAGCGATTGTCATTCTATGAGTTTGTTGTGTGAACTGCTTCCCATGTTGGAACGTTCTCTTCTTTTTAATTTTATCTATTGTTTTTACCAGTCACCTGATTTTATTTATATGATCCCTTTAACAATTAATCCTGTTTATGCAATCCATTTAACAATTAAGATAATCACTTTAACACTTAAGATGGCATTATTACCACCTAGCTTAATGGGATTGGAGTCCCATGGCAAATTTTTGGCTGTACCCCTAGAAGTAAGTCCATAGGAATATTTGCAGAACTGTATAACTTTACAGTTTCAAACTGGGTTGAGTCTAATTGGGTTTCCTCTGAAGGTGATTTGGCATCTCTCTCATGCACATTTTAAGATCTTTATATTTTACTGTGGAGTTTTACTACAGAGTGTTGTGGTGAAGGTCTTTTCTGATCGTGTCTATTGGGAGTTCCATGTATTTCATGTACTTGGATGTCTCTTTCTTTCTCCAGACTGGGACAGTTTTCTGTTATTATTTCATTAAGAAGACCTTCTAATCATTTCTCTCTTTCCTCACTTTCTGGTACTCCTAGGATCCGTATGTTGGATTGCTTGATAGTATCTTGTAGATCTCCAACTGTGTTTTTAGTTTTCTAATTTCTTCTTCTTTTTTTTTTTTTGTCTGACTGTAGTATTTCTAGAAGTTTGTCTTCTAGTTCTGTTATTCTTTCTTCTCTCTCACCTATTCTGTTGTTAAGGCTTTCTGCTGCATTTTTTATTTGATCTATTGAATTCTTCATTTCTAGTATTTCATTCTGACTTCTCTTTAATATCTCAATTTGTAGGGAGCACTTTTCATTTAGATTGTGAATTAGAAGCTTCTGATTGCTTCTAAGTAATCTGACGATTAATTTTCTGAATTCCATTGCTGGCATATCCTTGATCTCTTCATCTTCACTTTCTATTATTGAAGAGTTGTAGTGTCCTTTGTGGGGATTATAGTGTCTTCCTTATTCTTATTTGGGGTATTTCTTTTGTTTTTCATTATATGTGTATTTTTTCACTTTTTTGTCTGTGTAGATTCTCTAGTGGTGAAGTTTCCCTCTGTTATGGGCTGCTGTGTGTCCGTGCATTTAAAGCAGAAGCACAGAGCCCCACTTACTTGAGCTGTGTTCACTTCTCAATGTGGTAGAGGCCAGTATGAGCTCTGGTGCACAGAGACTCCCCTACTGGGACCCAGCTCGCTTCTCAATGGTAGATAGAGCAAGCTTGAGTTCTCCTTGTTGTACAGCTTGCATGGTGGGGAAGAAATTCTTCTGAAATGTTGTGGTCCTCGTTCCTGGGTGGAGAGGTGTGGGGGGTGTGGTGAGGTGGCCCCTGCAGTTGATGGGCTATGTGCATGGGAGGCAAAGGTGGCAGTCCCCTGCTTATGTTTGAAAATGTAAACAAACAAGATGGTTTCTTTCATCCTGCTGTAGGTCTGGGTAGATGGGGCCGGGGGGGGGGGTGGGGTGGGCAGAGATGGGCAAGGTGTTGCCCAACCTCTTCGCTCTTCTATACTTTCTCTTTTTTTAGTGTGTAGAACTTCAAATGCAGTTCTCCGAGCTCCCCCTCCCGCTGCTATCTGCAGCTTAGTGGACTCGGGATTTCCTGTCTGAAGTGGTCTGCTGGGGGCTGGCACCAGAATTTGAATTAAATTTCTGCAGAAGTAACTCTGGTTACTGTCGGTTTAGATATTAAGCATTGGTCATCATTGGTTGATCTGGAAATAACGGTTGATAGCAAGCACTGCTATATTTATCCATGTGAGTTGGGGTACTGTGGAGACAAGATTGAGGTGCCTCTCACAAGAACAGGACTAGGTGGAAAACCCAGTGGGTGTCCACAAAAGTAGTGGTTTCCAAACCAGTGTGTATACCAGAAATATCTGAAAATTTCTTCATAATACAGATTCACAGGTTTCATACTGAGAGACTAAATTGGAATCTATGTTTTTAACTAGGGCTGAAGAGAATTTTAAGTAGTCATGACTACATCAATTGGAAACTGTTGTATTTTGAGGTCTGTGTTATTTCCAAAAACTTAAAAGTTTTAGAAACATATACTGTACTGTATAACAAATGAAGAATTTTCCATCCTGTCATTTCCCTTTTTTCTTTGGTACTATTTATATTTTTGAGCCTTCTGTGATACTATATTCCTTTTTAAAAATTTTTTCTCTTGTCCATTTAGTTTTCACTGATTCATATTTTTACTAGTGTCTACAGATAAGTTACTGGTTGCCATTTTCTGCATGCTTGTTAGACCTGAAATGATAATTTTGTTTCCAGGTTTCCTCTCCTTCTACTGTTTTAAATATTGCTCTTTAGCATCTAGGGTTCATTTTCTTTCTCATACCAAGTTATGTTTAACTTATTGTTTGAACAGATCTCAGTTTCACTGATAATTCTTACCTTATCGTGACAGGAGTAGACAACAACTGTCGGGTAGAAGAGGAACCTTTAAGTTACATGTTTAAAGGTTAAAGTTCTTCCTAAGAAGGATGTCACTCTTATCAGCTTTTTTTCTGCTTCTCTCACAGGGAAGAAGAAGAACGTCTGAGAAATAAAATTCGAGCCGATCATGAGAAGGCTCTAGAAGAAGCAAAAGAAAAATTGAAAAAGTCAAAGGAGGAAATCCAGGCAGAAATTCAGACAGAGAAAAATAAGGTAGTCCGAGAAAAGAAGATGAAAGAAAACAAGTCACTGCCACCAGTCCCTCTTGCAAACCTTGTAGGAATAAGTGGTGGGGACCCAGAAGATAATAACGTAAAAAAGAAAAGGGAAAAAATTAAAGAGGTAATAAGCTGAGCTTTGTGATACAGAGTGGTTATGGAAATGTATTATGTGACTGCGTATAAATATATTTATGCCATCAGTGGTATCATACGTTGATTTTGTTTGTTCTTGGGTCATAGGTATAGTTCAGGTTCAAAGTTGGCTGTAAGGACTTGAAGTCGGTTTCTTCCTTAATATTGGTTGTGAGATAATTATTTTTTTTTCAGGCAGATTTAGATAGAGAGAAAGCTCTTCCTTCCGTTGGTTCACCCCGCAAATGGCCACTATGGCCGGTGCTCTGCACCAATCCGAAGCCAGGAGCCAGCTTCCCCCTGGTCTCCCATGCGGGTGCAGGGCCCAAGCACTTGGGCCATCCTCCACTGCCTTCCCGGGCCACAGCAGAGAGCTGGACTGGAAGAGGAGCAACTGGGACAGAACCGGCACCCCAACTGGGACTAGAACCTAGAGTGCTGGCACCACAGGCGGAGGATTAGCCTAGTGAGTTGTGGCACCAGCCGGACAATTAAAAATTTTGATATGAACTGGTCTGAATTATTATATCATCTACTCTGTGTTTAGAGAGATCTTTTCAAATTCTGAATTCTATAAATATGTATATGTAGATCTGTTTTTCATTTATCAATGAATTAATTTTCTAAGTTCAGTTACAAGGGACTCTGCTAGATGCTATGCAAATCTTCACAAAAACATACTTCTAGATAGTATATCTGCCATGTTTTAAGGAACATGTCATGATACTTCTCAGCTATACTTCAGAGTAAGAGCACATTTCTTCCAGAGAGTGTCCGTAGATTGAAGAATGGAAATGGATTGATTTCAACATTCTTAAAAACTTCAAAAGTCTTTCAGTTTGTTATTCTTGGAAGTTAAGTAGGTATTTTAAGGTTGGCCTTATGAATTCTAAAACCTTGGCCTTAGTGAAATCGAAATAAAACTGCTGTCTAGTTGTACTTCACCACTACAGTCTATAATTCATGTGTGGATTGCTTAATGCAGTTTCTTTGGACTCTAATGGGAGAGACATTGATATTTTTTTTCCAGATATCTCACTTGTTTTCAGATGTCGTTTTAATTATATTTTCTTGAGTTTAGGGGACCTCAGGATGACTCTCTGGTTCAGTGATTCACTAGAAGTACTCACAGGACTCAGCATATAGAAATACATTTTATTTTAGTTTTCTAAACTTATGTCTTTATTGCTTTACTAAGTCATTTGTTAATATCACTAGATGGGTATGTCCTCTGTGAATAGGGGTATTTTTGCTTTTTATTTTATGATTTTTATTTTTATTTCTTATTTCACTGACTAGTTCTTCTAATATATTGTTGAAAATAGATGGTAAAAAGTGGCCATAATGGGGGCGGACATTGTGGTATAATGGGTTAAGCTGCTGCCTTTGACTCCAGCATCCCATATGGGCTCTGGTTTGAATCCCAGCTGCTCTGCTTCAGTCCGGCTCCCTGCTGCTGTTTCTGGGACAGCAGTGGAAGATGGCCCAAGTGCTTAGGCCTCTGAACACATGTGAGAGACCCAGATAAAGCTCCTGGCTTGGCCTGGCTCATCCCTGGCTGTTGAGGTCATTTGGGGAGTGAACCAGAGATGTTAGATCAACCTCCCTCCCTCCTTCCCTCTCTCTCACTGTCTCTCCCTCTTTCTCGTTTTTCCTCTCTCTGTAACTCTGCTCGTCAAGTAAATAAAATAAATCTTTAAAAAAAAAAAAAAAAGAATGGTCATACTTGATTTGTTCCCAGCTTTAGGGGTTCAAGCGTTTTACCACTAAGTATGATGTGTTAGCTATAGGTTTTTTGAAAGATACCCTTTATGTTGAGTACATTTCCTTGCTGAACGTGGCTGATATTTTTGTTTATTTATTTATTTAATCATGAATGAGTATTGACTTTTGTCATGTTCTGTCTGCATTTTTGTTCAGATGATTATGTGATTTCCCCCAATGCTTTTATTCTGTTAACATGGAGGATTACATAGATTGGCTTTTGAAATTAATAAATTAGTTGTATGTTCCGAGATTAAACTGCCATTGATCATGGTGTAATATTGTTCTCATATATTGCCATTGGAATTTTGTATTTGTATTCTAGAGATATAGTGATCTTGAATTTTGGCATCTGGGTAATGCTGATAGATATTCTCATAAACAAGCTTGTAGTTAGCATATCTCCCATCTTTTAAGGAACTTGTCATGATACCCCTCAACTATGCTGTAGATTCAAACCACATTCTTTCTTCATTCCTTCCTGACTGAATAAAACAAGTTGGGAAATGTTTTAATGAATAATATGCTGTTAAATGAACTGATTTTTTTTTTTAAGATTTATTTATTTGAAAGGCAGAATTACAGAGAGGCAAAGAGAAAGAAAGAGAGAAAGAGAGAAAGAGAAAGAGAAAGAGAGAGAGAGCGAGAGCGAGCAAGCATGAGCGCCTGAGTGCTAGCGCTCATCCATCAGCTGGTTCACTCTCCTAATGGCCAAAACAGTCAGAGCTGGGCTAGGCCAAATCTAATTAGCCAGGAGCTTCATCTGGGTTTCCCATATGGGTGCAGGGGCCCAGGTACTTGGGCCACCTTCCACTGCTTTCTCAGGTACATTAACAGGGAAGGGAGCTGTATCAGAAGTAGAGCACCCGGACTTGAACCAGCATCCACATGGGATGCCAGCAGTGCAGACAGTAGCTTTTACATACTACACCAAAGCACTGGCCCCATGAACTGATTTTTAACATACCACAGTCTACTATTATATTATTTAACTGATACATAATTAAATACTGTATTCATGGATAGCTCAGAACTCCTTGGATTATAAGAGACTTGGCTCAAACTAATTGATTTAAAAATATTTAATAGCTTAATGGCTATAAAGTAGGACTTCAGACTTGGCTTGAATCTATGCCTGTAGAGATCCTTGTAAGAAATTCCATCAGCCTCTGTCTCTTTTGTTGTTATTTATTTTCTCCATGTTGGGAGAGAGCCCTTATCAGTTCCAGTATTATATAATACATACATCTTGAGATGGGAAAATAGAGTCCTTCTGTTTCCCAGTGCGTAACAATATGTGTAAAATGACTTAGTTGTCACTATTTGACTGGTATGTGCACAGTTACTTTGTCTTGGCAACCTACACCCTGTGGACCAAATTCTGCCTGCTGTCTGTTTTTTAAAACAAAGTTTAATTGGAACACAGCCTTGTTCACTTGCTTACATATTCAAAAGGTTTGTGAATAAATGGGATTAAAAGAAGTTCATTTTGATGCAAAATTTTTTTTTGAAATCCATCCTAGTGTTTCTATAATAGGCATTTTTCATGATCATTTTGGAGATCTCTCATGTGCATGGATGTTAGAATTTTTTTGTGTCAAAAAACTTATATTTTAATTTAATATTACATGAACTTTTTGAAGTACTTAAGAAAAAAAAGGTTTGTGGGGCCAGCACTGTGATGTATCTCGTGAAACCAGCCCCTGCAGTGCCAGAATCCCATATGGGTGCCAGTTCAAGTCCTGACTGCTCCACTTCTGATCCAGCTCCCTGCTAATGTGCCTGGGAAAACAGCGGAAGATGGCCAAAGTCCTTGGCCCCCTGCACCCATGTGGGGAGATTTGGAGGAAGCTCCAGGCTCCTGGCTTCAAACGGGCCCAGCTCCAGCTGGGGCAGCCATTTAGGGAGTGAACTAGTGGATGGAAGACCTCTCTCCCTCTCTCTGCCTCTGCCTCTTCTAACTCTGCCTTTTAAATAAATAAATGAATCTTCTTTAAAAAAGGTTTATTTTTATATTTCTTTGAAAAACAGAAAGTCAGAGAGGGATAGATAGTGAATGAGAGATTTTCCACTTTCTGATTCATTCCCCAAATGTCTGCAACAGCCAGCTCTGGGCTATTATAAAGCCATAATCCAGAAACTCCCATCCGGATTTCTCAAGCACTTATCCTGTGACCTGCTCTCTCATGGGTGCATTAGTAGGAAGCTTGATAGGAAGCAGAACAGCTGGAACTTGAACAGGCATTTTGATATGGGGTGCTAGAATTGCAATTAAGGGCTTAAGCCACTGTACACAAAGCAGTCCCCTCAAATAACTTTTTACCTAGGACTGGTAGAAATAGCACCCTTGATTGATGCTTCTTTTATAATCCTAGTAAAGAAGCTGTTCTCAAAAGGATTGAGAGCATTTAAAAGGGAAGAATGCCAAGCAGACACCTTCCTCTTTAAGAAAAGTCATTCATCTATTAGATGTAATTTTTTACTGCTGTGTAGATTGAGATTAAACAGTTACATATATTTTCACACTGATAAAAATGCTATTGAATCAAATACTAAGATAGCAATTATAGGAGAGTGGATAAAGGTATAATAATAGAACCCTAAATTACATGAAATTTAAAAATAACAGTTTTTGAATAATCTAAATTGATGGATAATATATTTTCTCTTAGATGATGAAACATGCCTGGGATAATTACAGGGCGTATGGATGGGGACATAATGAACTCAGACCTATTGCAAGGAAAGGACATTCCACTAACATATTTGGTAAGTTTACTTTTTGTAATTACTATTTCAGTTTTTGCCTCCATCTTTTAAAGCTAGATATAACTTTATTGTTTAAAAATACAAATATTTTTATGCAACTGTAATTTTACATACCTTTTTTGTAAATTTCAGTCAAGATTTAATTCTGGTTGCTTTGGAATATACAGATATTTGATGGATTTTCTGTTTACATAATCTCTTTCTCCTTTTTAATTTTAATTAGTTTTTAACAGATTGAATATGATTTGTAGGTAAAAGAGCAAGAACATAATGGTATTTCCCTTCCTCACTCTCCCTCCATCCCATTCTCCTTCCTTCTACCCTTCTTCTTCCCGTCTTTCTTTTTTTGTTGTTGTTGAGATAGTGTTTTAAATTTATATTATATTAAAAGGCTTAATACTTCACCAAATAAGAGGCTTAACAGATAAAATGCAAAAAGACCCTAGTTTAGTGGGATATAGACTACAGCTGTAAACAACAATTGAATATATAAATGACCATTTCACCCATATGCAGTTTTTTTTGACCAGTTAGTCACTCCGAATTTTTATCAGTGCAATACAACCAATGACAACGTGACATGTAAATATGTCCTGTGTGATAGACTTTAAGGCATTTCTTCTCAACAGTTTATGCCCAGGAATAATTTTATGCAGATTACAGTGCAAGTAATTATGCCTTGCATTTTTATACTCTTTAGTTACCACAGTTCTGGGAAAACATATGGTATTTGTCTTTCTGAAACTGGCTTATTTCACCAAGTATAATGGATTCCAGTTGCATCCATTTTGTTGTGAAGAGAGGATTTCATTTTTTACAACTGAGTAGTATTCCATTGTGTATATGTGACACATTTTCTTTATCAAATCAATGGTTGATGGGCATTTGAATTGATTCCATATCTTATCTTTTGTGAATTGAGCTGTAATAAATGTAGGGATACAGGTAACTCTTTTATATGCTAATTTCATTTCCCTTGGGTGAATTCCCAGGCGTGGAATTGCTGTGTCATGTGGTAGATCTATTTTCAGTTTTCTGAGGAAACCCCATACTGCCTTCCACAATGACTGTACTAGCTTGCATTCCCACCAACAGTGGATTAGGGAACATTTTTCCTCATGTCCCTGTTTTTTGATTTTTGTATGAGAGCCATTCTAACTATGTTCAGGTGAAAACTCACTGTAGTTTTTTTTTTATTTGCATTTCCCTGATGGCTAGTGATCCTGAGCTTTTTTTTTTTTTTTGGCTGTTGGCCATTTGAATTTCCTCTTTTGAAAAATGTTCAAGTCTTTTGCCCATTTCTTAATTAGATTGTTTTATTCTTGTTGAGTTTCTTAAGCTCTTATAGATGGTGGATATTAAGCCTTTTCGAGTCGCTTAGTTTGCAGATATTTTCTCTCATTCTGTCTATTGCCTCTTGACTTTGTTAAGTGTTTCCTTTGTGGTGCAAAAGCTTCATAGCTTGGTCTAATCCCATTTTCTATTTTGGCTTTGATTGCCTATGATTCTGGGATCTTTTCCAAGAAGTTTTTGCCTATGTCAGTGTCTTGCAGAGTTTCCCCAATGTTCTCCTCTAGTAATTTGATGGTATCAGGTCATAGATTGAGATCGTTACCCATTTTGAGTTGACTTTTATATAAGGTGTAAGGTACTTGTCTTGTTTCATATGTCTGCACACAGAGATCTAATTTTCCCAGCACCATTTGTTGAAGAGATTGTCCTTTCTCCAGGGATTGATTTTAACTTCTTTGTCAGAGATTAGTTGCTTGTAGATGTATGAATTGATTTCTGGGGATTCTATTCTGTTCCATTGGTCTACATTTCTATTTCTGTGCTGGTACCAGGCTTTTTGATTATAACTGCCCTGTAGTATGTCTTGAAATCTGGTATTGTGATGCCTGTGGCTTTATTTTTGTTGTTCAAAATTGCTTTCGCTACTCAGGGTCTTTTGTGCTTCCATGTTAATTTTAGCATCATTTTTCTTAGATCTGAGAAGAATGTCCTTGGTATTTTTGATTGGGATAGCATTGAATATGTAAATTGCTTTTGGTAGTATGGACATTTTGATGATACCGATTCTTCCAATTCATGAACATGGAACATTTTTCCACTTTTTTGTGTCTTATTCTATTTTTTTATTTAATGTTTTGTGATTTTCATCATAGGGATATTTGACTTCTTTGGTTAATTTTATTGCAAAGTATTTAAAATTTTTTTGTAGCTCTTGTGAATGGGACTGATCTTACAAGTTCCTTCTCAGCTATGGCATTGTCTGTGTATACAAAGGCTATTGATTTTTGTGTGCTAATTTTCTATCCTACAACTTCACTAAACTCTCTTATTGAGTTCCAGTAGTCTCTTAGTGGAGTCTTTTGGTTCCCCTGTGTACAGAATCATGTCATCTGCAAACAGGAATAGTGTGACTTCCTCCTTTCCAGTTTGTATCCCTTTGATTTCTTTTTCTTGCCTAATGACTCTGGCTAAGACTTCCAGGACTATATTGAATAGCATTGGTGAAAGTGAGCATCCTTGTCTGATTCTGGATCTTAGTAGAAATGTTTCCAGCTTTTCCCCATTCAACATGAAGCTGATTGTGAGTTTGTCATATATTGCCTTGATTGTGTTGAAGAATGTTCCTTCTAAACCAAGTTTGCTTTAGGTTTTTGTCATGAAAAGATGTTTTACTTATCAAATGCTTTCTGTTTGTCTGTTAAGATAATCATATGGTTTTTATTCTTCAATTTCTTAATTTGATGTATCACATTTATTGATTTGTATATGTTGAACTATCCCTGAATATGAGGGATAAACCCTACTTGGTCTGGGTGAATGATGTTTCTAATGTGTTGTTGGATTCAATTTGCTAGTATTTTGTTGAGGATCTTTGCATCTATGTTCACCTGGGATATTGGTTTATAGTTCTGTTTCTTTGTTGTAGCTTTTTCTGATTTTAGAATTAAGGTGATGTTGGTTTCATAGAAAGAGTTTGGGAGGGTTCTCTCCCTTTCAATTGTTTTGAATTTTTTTTTAATAATTGGAATTAGTTCTTTAAATGTCTGATAGAATTCAGTAGTGAAGCCTTCTGGTCCTGGGATTTTCTTTCTTGGGAGGGTCTTTATTACTGATTCTGTCTCCATCTTGGTTATTGATATGTTTAGGTTTTCATTGTCTTCATGCCTCAATTTTGGTAGATTGTATGTGTGCAGAAATCTACCCAAGTTTGGTAGAATTCAGCAGTGAAGCCATCTGGTCCTTGGCTTTTCTTTTCAGGATGATCTTTATTACTGTCTTGTCAATTGCTGTCTTGGTTATTGGTCTATTTAGGTTTTCTGTGTCTTAGTGACTCAGTTTTGGTGGCCTGTATATGTCTAGAAATCTATCTATTTATTCTAGATTTTCCAATTTGTTGACTTACATTTGTTTGTAGTAATTCATGATGATTTTTTTATTTTTTTATTTTTTGACAGGCAGAGTTAGACAGTGAGAGAGAGATACAGAGAGAGTTATAGACATTGAGGGAGAGACAGAGGGAAAGGTCTTCCTTCTGTTGGTTCACTCCCCTAATGGCCGCTACAGCCGGCGTGCTGTGCTGATCCAAAGCCAGGAGCCAGGTGCTTCCTCCTGGTCTCCCATACTGGTGCAGGGCCCAAGGACTTGGGCCATCCTCCACTGCCTTCCCGGGCCACAGCAGAGAGCTGGACTGGAAGAGGAGCAACCGGGACTAGAACCCGGGGTGCCAGCGCCACAGGTGGAGGATTAGCCTGGTGAGCCATGGCGCCGGCCCATTGTTTTTATTTATGTGGTATCTGCTGTTACATCCTCTTCATCATCTCTGATCTCTGATATTATTATTTTGGTCTTTTCTCCCCCCAACCCCCGCCTTGTTTTTGTTAGTTGGGCCAGTGATGTATTAGGTTTCTTTATTTTTTCAAAAAGTAGCTCTTCATTTTACTAATCTTTTGTATTTTCTCCAATGTTGTTTATCTCTTCTTTTTTTTTTTTTATAAAAAAGATTTATGTATTTATTTGAAAGTCAGAAATTACACAGAGAGAGGAGAGGCAGAGAGAGAGAAGTCTTCCGTCTGATGGTTCACTTCCCAGATGGCCGCGACAGCCAGAGCTGTGCCAATCCAAAGCCAGGAACCAGGAGTTTCCTCTAGGTCTCCCACGCAGGTGCAGGGGCCCAAGGACTTGGGCCATCTTCTACTGCTTTCCCAGGACATAGCAGAGAGCTGGATTGGAAGAGGAGCAGCCGGGACTAGAACCAGTGCCCATATGGATGCCAGTACTTCAGGCCAGGGCGTTATCCCACTGCGCCACAGCGCCAGCCCCTATCTCTTCTCTAATTATTTTTCCTCCTAATAATTTTCAGTTTTGCTTACTGTATTTCTTGGTCCTTGAGATGCATTGCTAGATCCCTTATTTGATGCCTTTCTTGATGTAGGCACTAATTGCTATGAACTTCTCTCTTAATCCTGCTTTTGCTGTATCCCATAAGTTTTGATGTTGTATTGTCATCTTCATCCATTTCCAGGATTTTTTTTTATTTCCCTTTGATTTCTTCTATGACTCACTGTTCCATTCAGAAGTGTGTGCTCAGTCTCTTTGTGCATACTTCCTAGAGAATCTTGAGTTTTTAATTTCCAGATTTATTCCATTGTGGTCAGTAAAGATACATGCTATGATTTCAGATTTTTTGAATTTACTGAGACTAGCTTTATGGCCTAGTGTATGGTCTATCCTAGAGAAAGTTCTATGCACTGATGAAAAGAATGTGTATTCTTCAACTGTGGGATGAAATGTTTTGCAGATTTGTTAGATCCATTTGGTCTATAATGTATGTTAGCTCTGTTTTTCTTTGTTGATTTTATGTCTAGGTAATCTGTCCATTTATAGAAGTTTTGTGTTAAAGTCCCACGTTATTATATATTGGAGTCTTGTGTCTCCCTTTAGATCCATTAATACTTGTTTTCAATAGCCAGGTGTCCTGACATTGGTTGCATATACATTTATTAGAGTCACATCTTTCTGTTGAATTGATTAATTAATCATTACATAGTGCCCTTCTTTGTTTCTTTTAACAGTTTTTGTTTTAAATTCTATTTTGTCTATTAGGATGGCCACACTTGCTCATTTTTGTTTTCTGTTAGCATGGAATATCTTTTGCCATCATTTCACTTTGAGTCTGTGTGTATGCTTGATGGTGAGGTGTGTTTCTTGTAGGCAGCAAATTGATGGATCTTGTTTTTTTAATCCATTTAACAAGTCTATATCTTTTAATTAGAAAATTAGGCCATTTACATTCAAGGTTACTATTGATAAGTAACAACTGGGCCCTGCCATTTTTCCATAAAATTTCCTATGGATTGTTTTGGATTTTCTTTGTACTTTTACTAAGAGATTTTCTGCTTTCATATTCTTTCATAGTGATGACTATCTTTCTGTGTTTCTGTGTGTTGCATATCCTTAAGCATCATTGGTAGGGCTGGATGAATGGTGACAAATTCTTTTAGTCTCTGTTGTGGGAGTTCTTTATTTCACCTTCATTCATAAATGAGAGCTTTGCAGGATACAGTATTTTTAGTTGACAGTTTTTTTCTTGTTGAGTGTCTCCATTTTCTCCTAGTCTGTAGAGTTTCTGATGTAAAATCAACTGTTAGTTTAATTGGAGATCTTCTGAAGGTAACCTGGCGTTTTGTGCACATTTTAAAATCTTTATGTTTTACTTTTGAAAGTTTGAGTACAATGTTTCGTGGTGAAGATCTTCTCTGGTCATGTCTGTTAGGAGTTCTATGTGCTTCCTGTACAAGGACATCCCTTGATTTCTCCAAAATTTCTTCAAGTTATGGAAGTTTTCTGTTATTATGTCACTGAATAGGCCTTTTAATCCATTCTCTTTCCACACCTTGAGGAACTCCTAGGATCTGTATGTTGGATCATTTGATAGTATCTCATAAATCTTTTTTTTAAAGATTTATTTATTAATTTGAAAGGCAGAGTTACATATAAGCACAGGCAGAGAGAGAGAGAGAGAGAGAGAGAGAGTCTTCCATCTGCTGGTTCACTTACTAAATGGCTGCAACAGCCAGAGCTGGGCCAATCTGAAGCCAGAGCCAGGAGCTTCTTCCAGGTTTCCCACATGGGTGCAGGGGCCCAAAAACTTAGGTCATCTTCTTCTGCTTTCCTAGGCCATAGCAGAGAGCTGGATTGGAAGTGGAGCAGCTGAGATGTAACTAGTGCCCATATGGGATGCTAGCACTGCAGGAGGCGGCCTTACCTGCTATGCCATAGCACTAGTCCCTCTTATAAATCTTCAACACTGTTTTTTATTTTCTTAATTTTTTTTTGGTCTGAGATATTTCTAAAGATTTTGCTTCAGCCTCACCAAGTCTTTTGTTAAGGCTTTCCACCGTATTTTTATTTGACATACTGAAGTCTTAATTTCTAGTGTTTAGCTTGATTTTGCTTCTGAGTCTCAAGATCATTGGAAAATTTTTCATCCATGTCATGTATGGATTTCTTTGTGATTTGCTTCTCATTCCTTCTTAATTATTAATAATAATTAGTAATAAATATGGGGGTGGACATTTGTTACAGTGATTAAGTTGCTGCTTTGGATGTCTACATCCTGTATCAGAGTGCCTGATTTGAATCCTGGCTCCTCTGGGTGGTAGCAGATGATGGCTCGAGTATGGAATTGAGTTCCAGGTTCCTGGCTTCAACACGGCCGAGCCTGAGCAGTTGGAAAGTGAAACAGAAGGTGGAAGATGTCTATCTGTCATCTGTCTCTTTTTTTTTTCAAAAAAGAAAGAAAAAAAATGGATATTAATTTTTTATTTTTTCAAATCAAATTGTATTCCTTAGAACTTTTGAGATATTAAACATTTATCAGATAGGTACTGGTCATGATACTGCATCATCAAAGAAGGAGGTACCTTTCTCTGAAGGGAGGAGAGAACTTCCACTTTGACTATGACCTTGTCTAAATAAGACCGGAGTTGGTGGACTGAAAAGGCTTCCATAGCCTTGGCAATCCATGACAAGAGCCTAGGATGATTACTGACACCATAAACAAGAGTGTCAATTGTTAAGTCAACAGGAATCACTGTGCACTTACTCCCCATGTAGGATCTCTGTCCCTAATGTGATGTACAATTAAATTAATGCTATAACTAGTACTCAAACTGTACTTACTTTACACTTTGTATTTCTGTGTGGGTGCAAAGTGATGAAATCTTTACTTAATATATACTAAATTGATCTTCTGTATATAAAGATAATTGAACATGAATCTTGATGTGAATGGAATGGGAGAAAGAGCGGGAGATGGGAGGGTTGTGGGTGGGAGGGAAGTTATGGGGGGGGGGAAGCCACTTTAATCCAAAAGCTGTACTTTGGAAATTTATATTTCTTAAATAAAAGTTAAAAAAAGAAATTTTAAAGATAGAAAAAAATAAATTCAGCTCATGGTAAGCATCTTTTGTGAGGAGAAAATTACAGGGAAATTGTAGAAAAAATGAGCATGTAATCTCCAAGATTTTCAGTAGTCAAGATGTACTGTTTATGTTTTCCATTAAATTTTTAAAAAAGCTAAGGTTTTTCCTAGCCAAGCAAGCTAAGCAGGAATAGATCCTGTATTATGTTTTGTCTTTTGTTTGTAGGTTTGCTTTAGTTTATTTAAGAGTTTGTTTGTTTGCTACTTAGCCTGTTCTTTTTGTAAATATTATTTTTTAATTTATTTTTATTTTTTTTGACAGGCAGAGTTAGACAGTGTGAGCGAGAGATACAGACAGAAAGGTCTTCCTTTTTCCATTAGTTCACCCCCAAAGTGGCCGCTACAGCCGGCACCCTGTGGACGGCGCGCTGTGTTGATCCGAAGCCAGGAGCCAGGTGCCTCCTCCTGGTCTCCCATGCGGGTGCAGGGCCCAAGCACTTGGGCCATCCTCCACTGCCTTCCCGGGCCACAGCAGAGAGCTGGACTGGAAGAGGAGCAACCGGGACAGAGTCCGTCGCCCTGACCGGGACTAGAACTTGGGGTACCGGCGCCAAAGGCGGAGGATTAGCCTAGTGAGCCGCTGCGCCGGCCTCTACATATCATATTCTTGCTAATGAGTGCTTGAACTTTTTGTTTTTTAAAAAATCTGTCTTTTTTGAAAATAGAAAAGGTTTAAGAGCAGGTATAGAGCTCAGCATTTGGTTTGACATCCCAAATTCTGCCTCTGTGTACTCAGGATTTTATAGTTAGAAGGGCCATTAGAAGTCCTGTCTCTGTGTTCCTGTAACAACATGCAGGCAGATATCAAACTTTTTCTCAAAATATTCTGGGGTGTAGGGGAAGCACTAAGTTAAGACATGTTCTTTTTCCTTTTACTTAATCCTGATTATTAAACAGTCTTTTATATGAAAATTAAAATCATGTTTGACTTCTGTCTAGTCATTGGCATCAGAAAACTGTAGATAACAGAAAATTCATTTCAAGATGACTTAAACTAAAAAGGGAATTTAATCAGTGCAGTGAAGTCTTACTGTATATCTGATTCCCACTAAGCTTTCTTTCCCTTTATCTCTCTCCTCTGTTTTACTTCACGTGTTCTGCCTCAGGCTGGCGGTGTAGCAGTAAGGCTGCAGTCGCTTAACGCTTCACGCCATCTGAATTCTTCATCTGTAGAAAGAGCATTGCAGAGAGGAGACCACTCACATTTCTTAGAAACTTTGGTGAAAGACTTCAGTTGAATGATTTCTCTCTCTCTCTCTCCCTCTCCCTCTCCCCTTTCTCCTTTCTTTCTGTTTTTCTTTCTTTTTAAATTGAGTCTTGTGCCCATGATTGAACCAAAAACTAAGATGATAGAATATATTCATTTGCTTTTACCCAGTTAGAATTTGCTCCCGGAGCTTGTGAATGAGGAGAACAAAATAATGCTGAAAAGTTAGCACTGATAATAATTATCAAAACAGTGATTAGCAGAATAAATTCTTTTTACTTAGATACTCTGGAGAATTGAAAGAGCTTTGTTAGGGATAAGTCTTTTCATATTTAAAACAAAGAATTTTGATTTGGTTAAAAGTATTCTTTGACATCGCAATGCTTTTATTTAAAAAATATGTTTATTTGAAAGTAGGTACGAGAGACAGAGACAAATTCCCACTCCAACCCCTACAGTGTTCCTTGAAGGGTGATTTTATTTTCTGTATGTGTGTATATGTGTGTGTGTGTGACGTTTGTGTTTTGTATATGTATATAAGCAAATTCTTTTTTACTGTTTCAACTTATCTGTGATTTGCTTTGCTACTATTTTATTGCTGATTTCTGCTTTCATATTCATTAGAGAAACTGTTCTGTACTTTTTTTTAAAACTTTTATTTAATGAATATAAATTTCCAAAGTACAGCTTATGGATTACAATGGCTTCCCCCCCATAACGTCCCTCCCACCTGCAACCCTCCCCTTTCCCTTGTATTTTGTCTTCTTTTGGTATCAGCATATTTCTGTTCTCATAAAATGAGTTGAAAGTATCCTCTATTTTGGTTTTCTGGAAGAGGTTATTTAGAACTGGTTTTATTTTTCTCTTAAAAGTTAGGTGTAATTCATCAGTGAAACAATTTGCATCTGTAGTTTTTTTTTTTTAAGATTTTTAAACTACAGATTAAATTTCTGCTTCATCTTGGGTGAGTTGTGTTTTTTTTTGGTTTTTGAGGAATTTTGTTTGAGTTTGTTTCATTTGATTTGTTGATATAATGTACATAGAAGTTGTTACCATTTGAATGTAGGAGCTGTAGTGATCATCTCGCTATATTCCTATACTAGTAATTTGTATCTTCTCTTTTTCACTTTGTCAATTCTAGAGATTTATTAATTTTATCACTATTTTCAAAAAAGCAGCTTTTAGTTTCTTTGATCTTTTAAATATTTTCTTTGTTTTCAACTTCTACTTTCCTTCCTTCTTCCCTCCCTCCCTCCTCAGGCAGAGTTAGAGAGAGAGAGAGAGAGACAGAGAGAAAGGTCTTCCTTCCATTGGTTCACCCCACAAATGGCTGCTACAGCCGACGCACTGCGCTTATCTAAAGCCAGGAGCCAGGTACTTCCTCCTGGTCTCCCATCAAGCACTTGGGCCATCTGCATTAGCAGGGAACTAGATCAGAAGTGGAGTAGATGGGATGCAAACCGGCACCTATATGGGATATTGGCACTGCAGATGGCAGCTTAACCTGCGATCCACAATACCAGCCCCCAGTTTTTCAATTCTTGCTTCACGTGTTCTGAGATGCTTTTTCTTGATATGTGCTCATGCATTTAGGATTCTCCGTCTTCCTGGTGGTACCACCAAAGCCCTAATACCAAAATCAGACAAAGATATTACAAAGAAAGAAAGTGTAAACCTATATCCCTTGTGAATATAAACATAAAAATCTTAAACTAAATCTTAGTAAATCTAGAGTACTGATATATAAACAGAATAATACATTATGAATAAGTAGGTTTACCCTAGGGATTCCTAGTTATGTTTTAGCATTTGGAAATTGCATAATATAATTCAAGATATATCAGGAAATAAAAGAGAAATATTATGTGATCATCTTAGTAGATATAGAAAAAGCATTTAATAACATTCAACATCCATCCCTGATAAAAACTCTCAGTATACTAGAATGAAAGGGAATTTCTTCAACCTGAGAAAAGGAATTTAAACAACCCCACAACAAACAAAAATTTCAAACAATCCTCCGCATACTTGATGTTGAAACACTCACTTTCCCCTAAGATTGTGAGCTAAGCAAGCTCTCTCACGTCTATGGACCATTGTATTAGAGGTCCTAGCCAGTACACTTAGGAAAGGAAAAAGAATAAATAATGGAATTAAACAACTAAAGCTGTCTTTACTTGTAGTCAACATGGTCATTCATGAAGAGAATACTGAAGATTCTGACAAACCAGAAAAATTTGATGAGATTCATGCAGAACCTATGAAAACTTTTAAGTTATTATCTAGATGAATTTAAAAGCACTTTGGTATTTTGATTGGTAGCGCATTGAATCTATAAATTGCTTTTGGGAGAATGGACATTTTGATGATATTGATTCTTCCAATCCATGAGCATGGAGGATTTTTGCATTTTTTGGTATCCTCTTCTATTTCTTTCTTTAAGATTTTGTAATTCTCATCGTAGAGATCTTTAACATCCTTGGTTAAGTTTATTCCAAGGTATTTTTGTGGCTATCGTGAATGGGATTGATCTTAGTAGTTGTTTTTCAGCCGTGGCATTGTCTGTGTATACAAAGGCTGTTGATTTTTGTGCATTGATTTTATATCCTGCTACTTTGCCAAACTCTTCTATGAGTTCTCATAGTCTCTTAGAGTTCTTTGGATCCCCTAAATAAAGAATAATATTATCTGCAAAGAGGGGTAGTTTGACTTCTTCCTTCCCAATTTGTATCCCTTTAATTTCTTTTTCTTGCCTAATGGCTCTGGCTAAAACTTCCAGAACTATGTTGAATAACAGTGGTGAGAGTGGGCATCCCTGTCTGGTACCAGATCTCAGTGGAAATGTTTCTAACTTTTCCCCATTCAATAGGATGCTGGCCATGGGTTTTTCATAAATTGCTTTGAATTGAGGAATGTTCCTTCTATACCCAATTTGCTTACAGTTTTCATCATGAAAGGGTGTTGTATTTTATTGAATCTTTCTCTGCAGTTTGTTAATGTGGTGTATCACATTGTTTGATTTGCGCACATTGAACCATCCCTGCATACCAGGGATAAATCCCACTTGGTCTGGGTGGATGATTTTTCTGATATGTTGTTGCATTCTTTTGGCCATTTGGGGAGTGAACCAATGGAAGGAAGACCTTTCTCTGTATGTCTCTCCCTCTCATTGTCTGTAATTCTAACTCTCAAATAAAATAAATAAAATCTTTTAAAAAATTAAAATTTCTGTTCTCCATAAGATATTAAGAAAATTAAGACAACCACTGACTTGGAGAAAATGTTTGTAGTACATACATAATACTTATGTGTCCAGCATATATAAAGGATTCCCCGCTAATGAAAGTATACGAACAAACTGGTAAGTACATCAGCAATCAAGAAAGGTATAAATAAAGCATAAACCGGGGCCTCTTGTGGGGAGCAAACCGGACTAGACTGAGTTACTGGAATTAAGACTTATTCTATGCATCTGCTCTCCCACAATATGGCGCTGGGAGAGAAGTAAACAGCTTCTACACAGCTGCCTCCAGTTCAGCTAATAAACTGTAGGACTTGCTCCTGATTGGAGGAGAGCAGCGTACTCGGCGTGTGGGCAGCCGAGTTAGGATTGGCGGAGGAGGACTATAAAGGAGGAGAGAGATGGCATTCACCAGGAACATCTATGGGGAACATCTAAGGGAACCTGTGCAGCCCCCGAGAGAGCCGGCCGGCGGTGTGCCGCTCCCCTGCGGAAGTGGGGAATGTGGCCAGGGGGAACTGCCCTTCCACGGAGGTGGAAGGGATAGTAGCCAACCCGGGAAGAACCAGCAGCAAACCCGGGGAGGGCCGAGCAGACGAAAGAACAGCGCAGGGTCCTGTGTCGTTCCTCCACGAAGAGGGGGAGCGACATAATGGTGCCGTGACTCGGATATGAAGCCTAGGCAGGGTTTAGTGTCGTTCCTCCACGAAGAGGGGGAGCGACAGCCTCTGCTGGGACATAGTGGGTAAAGCTGCCGCCTGCAGTGCTGGCACCCCATATGGATGCTAGTTCGAGTCCTGGCTGCTCCGCTTCTGATCCATCTCTCTGCTATGGCCTGGGAAGGCAGTGGAGGACAACCCAAGTGCTTGGACCCTGCACCCAAGTGGGAGACCTGGAAGAAGCTCTTGGATCCTGGCTTTGGATCGGCCCAGCTCTACCCGTTGCAGCCATTTGGGGAGTGAACGAGCGGATGGAAGACTCTCTCTCTCTCTCTCTCTGCCTCTGCCTCTCTATAACTCCACCTTTCAAATAAATAAATAAATCTTTAAAAAAAAGGATAAACCACAATGCAGTATCTCTATACTCCCGTTAATATTTGAAAGACCAGCAATACCAGATATTGACAAGGATGCTAGGACAACTAGAGCATTCACACATAGCTGCATGGAGCATAGAATGTTACACTTTGGAAAGCAGTTTGTCAGCTTCTTACAAAGTTAAACATGAACTTAATATATGTGTAGCTCAGTAATTGCACCTGTAATTATGTTCAGGATGCACATAAATGAAGTCACATAGTAGTTTTATTTTCCTTAGTAAGATTTTTTTTCATCAATGCTATTATAAATCAAATTTTAAGTTTTTTTTTCTATATTCTGTAAAAGTTTATGTAGAAAATTGTTTATCCTTAAAGTAGAATTTGTTCTGTGATGCTTCCAGAATGTGGTGCTTTTGTAGTGGGTAACTTTTTGGGAACTTTTCAGTTTTCTCTGTTAATTGGTTTTTTGTTTGTTTGCTTAGATTCTGTTTCTCCTTTCATAAATCTAGATAATACACATTTTGGGGCAGGCATTATGGTGCTGCAATGGGTTGAGCTGCTATTTGGGACTCCAGCATCACCTATTAGGTTGCCTGTTTGAGTTCCAACGACTCTGCTTCCCATCTAGTTCCTGCTAATGCATTCTGAGAGGAAGCAGATGATGGCTGAAGGGCTTGGGCTCCTGCCATCCACCTCGCCCACCCCCTAGGGTGTTGCAGGCATTTGGGGAGTGGATGAAAGGTTTTTCTGCCCCCCCCTTTTTTTTCCACTCTAGCTTTCAAGTAGATGAAAATAAGTAAATAAATATTTAAAAAATTTTTTTAAAGATCTTATTTATTTGAAAGGCAGAAGCAGAGAGAGAGAGAGAGAGAGAGAGTCTTTCATCTACTGGTTCATTCCCTCCCCAGATGGCCACAATGGGCAGAGCTGTGTCAATCCAAAGTGAGGAGCCAGGAGCGTCTTCTGAGTCTCCCACGCGATGCAGGGGCCCAAGGACTTGGGCCATCTTCTACTGCTTTCCCAAGCCATAGTAGAGAGCTGGATGGGAAGTGGAGCAACTGGGACCCGAAGTGGTGCCCGTGTGGGGTGGTGTCTTTACCCACTATGTCACAGCACCAACCCCTAAATAAACATTTTTTTATTTTTATTTATTTATTTATTTTTTTTTTGACAGGCAGAGTGGACAGTGAGAGAGAGAGACAGAGAGAGAAAGGTCTTCCTTTGCCGTTGGTTCACCCTCCAATGGCCGCCGCTGCAGCCGGCGCACCGCGCTGATCCGATGGCAGGAGCCAGGATCCAGGTGCTTTTCCTGGTCTCCCATGGGGTGCAGGGCCCAAGCACCTGGGCCATCCTCCACTGCACTCCCTGGCCATAGCAGAGAGCTGGCCTGGAAGAGGGGCAACCGGGACAGAATCCGGCGCCCTGACCGGGACTAGAACCCGGTGTGCCGGCGCCGCAAGGTGGAGGATTAGCCTGTTGAGCCACGGCGCCGGCCCCATTTTTTAAAAATCTTAAATTATCTGTTTTCCTGGAAAGATTTTCAGTTCCACTACTTTTGAAATGTAATATGGAGATACAAAATAGGCCTTCATAATTTTCTTAATTTCCTCTTTATCTGTTGTTGTAATTTTACTTTTGTGTTCTTTAATATTCTCTTGTCTAGTGTTAAAAAATTAGGTAATAGATTCATTGTATAGTTCTTTTCTTATGGCTGTCCATATTTTACAGTTTCCTTCATTTTTAATTAGTTTCTGCCTTTAGTTTTTCTAATTCTCCTACATTTTTGCTGAAGTTTATCCTTTTTCTTTAGTAGAATATTGAATTCAGTTATTTGCATTTGTCCTTATTAAAGTAGGAACAAATTTTTAATGATAAAAGTTTTTCCTCTGAGAACTGCTTTAGGTGATTTCCATGTTCTCATAATAAACTTCTTTATTCATGTTTTATAAATTCTGCAATGTCATGTTTCACTGCTTCTTTGACCTATGGGTAGTTTTAGGCATTTTCATTTAATCCAGTTGAAAACTTTAGCTGTCTTGGTAAATAATCATAATGTTAACCAATAATTTCAGTTGTGCTGTTCTCTCCCTGAGCTATCTTTAGCCCATGGCACAAACCTCTCTGTGTGTAATTATTCAGGACTGATGCAGAATAGATGGGTCAGGCCGTTTTCCATTCCAGAGTGGTCAGTACTTTTGAGTGAGATGCTTCTACAAGACTAGATAAATAATGAGAAAGCTGAGAAACATAACCGTCTGCAAAAATCTTGTGAATTATGTGATAAATGTTTTGGATGCAATACTCAAATATGAAGCAGTTATACAAGAGATAGGGATGTATAAGTGATTAAAAGGTTTGATAAAGTTTTTATAATGATCAAAGCTGAGGAGTAAGAAAAGTAGAAGGAAAGTTTGTAATGACCCAGTACTAATGATCTAACATGAAGGGAACCAAGTAGTGAATTTAGTGTGTGGGAGCACTTGTTAGCAGGAAAATAGACTTATTGGTAAGTCGAAGAAATTAGTAGGAGCAGATAAGCAGGAGAAAGAATAGCATTTAAGGACAACTATCAGAAGGACAAATGTGTATAGCTTTAAAGCATCAGAAAAAAATGGGTTTTACCCAATTAAAAGAAGAGTGAAAAAAGAAAGACTAGCTAGTAGAAAATGTGAGCTGCTTGAAAAGTAGTTCCTAAAATGTTGCTAAGAAAACCTGTTGATAAGCAAAGCTGTTATTGATTACCTTATTTTTTAAAAGATTTATTTATTTATTTGTAAGATAGAGATACAGAGAGGTGAGAGTGAGAGAGTAAGAGAGAGAGAGAGAGAGAGAGAGAGTGAGGGTGAGGGATCTTCCATCTGCTGGTTCACTCCCTAAATATCTACAACACCTGGGGCTGGGCCAGACTGAAGCCGGGAGCCAGGAACTTCTTCCAGGTTTCCCACGGAGGTTCAAGGGCCCAAGTACTTCAGACATCTTTTCATTCTTTCCCATGTGCATTAGCAGGGAGCTGGAGCAGAGGTAGAGCAGCCAAGACTTGAAGCAGTGACCTTATGGGATGCTGGCACTGCAGGTGGAGGTTTAACCTTCTAGGACACAACAGTGTCTCCTGTTGATTACCTTAGTAAGGAGATCACTGTCTCAATGAGAGGGGAAGAATGAAGTTGAGACACTGTGATTTAAGTATGTTTTAGGAAGGATCTTCCAGTTTAGGCAGTACTCAGTTATGTTTAAGTAAGGATCATGATATTACAGTTTCCATAAGGGGAGGATTTGTGTGCAAGGTGTTCTGAGTTTTGGGATGCAAGCTGTCATTTGATTGATAGTTTTTGTTGAAAAGTTGATAGGTCTTTTAGGAAGTTCCTGGAATGAACCTGGCTGTCTTTTTTTTTTTTTTTTTTCATCTTTTATCTTTCTGGGCAATAGTCTCCTAAAAGAAACTCATGTTGTTGAAGACAATGTGGTGTTAATATAAACAGTAAACTATGTGCATGATTTTTGTTCTTAGAGGAAAGAAATAATAATTGCATTTCTGTGGTTGGGGAGAACCAATCTGCTCCCAGATTTTTTTTAGCTAGTATTTTATTAGGGCTTTTTTTGCAGGCATACACTCAAGTAAGATTGGCCTGTTTTCTTGTCTTGTGTTTTCAGTATCTAGTTTTGGTATCAGACTGATTTCGTTGAATTATTTCTCCTTTCTTTATTCCTTCCCTGGAACATTTTTTTTTTTTTTTAAGATTGGGATTATCTCTTTGTTGAAGACGGGTAGATACTATTTTGATTTCTCTGTTCACATTTTGTTTTATGATTTACCTTTTTTGATTATTAAGGATTATTGTAATTTCTGGTTATTTAGCCTTGTTGTACATTTATTATTAGTTTTTAGTATGTTTTCTGCCCTTTTATGAATTTGAACCAGAAGGGCATGGTTGTCTTACAACTCAGTTCATCATCTTTAGCAATTGTTCTTTTTTCTTGAATAAATTCTCTTTTTTCCTCCTCATCTCAATTACATATATAAATATCTGATGATTTGACCAGGCGGAAAGTTAAGGAGAATTAAACTTCTGGTTTCTTCGACTTCCTAATAGTTAGTACTCTGCCATCTTTAGTAAAATACATTAAGCTGTGTGTATGAGTATGCTTCAAAAAGTTCATGGAAAATAGCATTGGGATGAAATTAAAAGGTTGTTTTATTTTGGCACAAAAAGATTTTTTGGTGCAAAAATAACATGTGAGAAATGCATATTCTGAGCAAGCTAAGCATGGATTTCAGATTTTTTGCACCAAAGTAAACACTTTTAACTTCATTTTTCCATTAATTTTTTGAAATGCTTTTGTATTTTCCTGATGAAAAAGAGAAAAGTATTGAGTATTCATTTTGATCCTTATTTTTTTACTTTAATTTAAATATGAAAGAGACCTTATGTGAAAGAAATTTTTGTGATGACTTTTTTTGTCCTCTTACAGGAAGTTCACAAATGGGTGCTACTATAGTAGATGCTTTGGATACCCTTTATATCATGGGACTTCATGATGAATTCCGGGATGGGCAAAACTGGATTGAAAATAACCTTGACTTCAGTGTGGTAAGTAAATGATTAATAATCTCTATATTGACTATAACAGGACACAATTTCTATGTGCTGAGGTCTGAATGTTTGTTTCCTCCCTAAATTCATATGTTCAACCTAATCACTAATGGGGTGGTATTAGGAGGTGGGTTTCTGGCAGGTGATTGGGTTGTATGCTTAGAACCCTCCCTCATGAATGGGATTAGTGCTCTATAAATTAGGCCCTGGATAACTGCCTTACCCTTTCTACCCTGTGAGGTTACACTGAGAAACTTCCATCTGTGAAATAGAAAGTGGTCCCTTTATAGACACTGAATCTGTTGGTGTTTTGATCTTGGACTTTCTATCCTCCAGAACTGTGAAAAATAGATATGTTGTTTCTAAGCCACATGGTTTGTGGTATTTTCTTATAGCAGCTTGAATAGCCTAAGATGCTAACCTTAGGAGTTTTGTGCATTATAATAGCTATTAAAATAATTCTAAGTCCTCTTTCCTCTTTTGGGACTTTTTTTTCATTTTTTATGTAAAATATAATCTTTTCTGACTAATCTCCATTTACTCTTCTTGCCCCCCCCCCCCTTTTATTTTTTTTGGAAATAGGGCAGGATGAAATAAACAGTCTTTGCCACATTTTTATTTTGAGGGATGGGGTTAAGGGTGAGTGAGAGAACAAGCTCCCGCTTACTGGTTAACTCACCAAAAATGCTTGCAACAATTACGGCTGAGCTGAGCTGAACCTGGGAATAAGGAACCAGAATCTCAATCTACATCTACATAGGTGTCAGGAACTTGGTTACTTAAGCCATTGCTTCAGCTTCCCAGGGTCTGCATTAGCAGGAAGCTATAGTCAGGAACTACAGCCAGGCATCAGTCCCGGGTACTCTGATGTGATGTGTTGGGCATCTTAACTGAATCTTAAATGTCTGCTCTACTTTTATTGCCTTTATCATCTGAGGTAAAGGAGATAAAAAAAAAAATGGACTAGAAATATCAGGAAAACTTAAACTGCCTTATGAATTCTGTGTGTGTGTGTGTGTTAAAGATTTAATGATTTGGCATAACTTTGATAAGTCTTCAAATAAGCCTATGTACATACAGACTTCTAGCACTTTGGCGTAGTTATTGCATAGCATTTCTTAGTAGATTTGAAGCCCAGGGCAGCTAAATTCTAGCTGTATGACTTGGGAAAGTTCCTCATTCTTTCTAAATCTTTGGTGAAATTGTTATCCCCTTGAAATAGTGTGAGGATTGAAGTAATATGGTACTTATTAAGTGTTCAGTAAATGGCAGCAATCATTTTTATTGCTATCAATCGTCACTTAAAAGATGCATGGAGATTTTTGTCATATACATATCATCTTTCATGATATTTGTACTTGTTATTCACTGCAACTGCAGTATCCTCCACTCCACTATGTGCTTTTCTTTCTAGCAGATTTAAATTGTGATTTGAATCATAGTTTATTTCTCCTCTGATGCCTTTCTTGGTGCTACCTAGGTGAAAACTATTTCTTATAGGCTAGCATTTTGAAAGCCAGACACATCTATTGACATATCTCAACAGTTTTTGTTACCAATTCAGTTTAGGTTTGGCCGTGAGTGGCATAAAATCTAATATAAAATAAATGAAAGACTTGTTTATTTCTCTTTCATGTAAATCATGAATAAGATAAGAATTCATGGGTTTGTTTGGTAGTTTCCTTACCATGAAGAGTCTAGGATCCTTTGTCTTGTTTGTGTCAGCTTTAGCATATAGCTTTGACCTCATGTTACAAGATGATTCCTAAAGATCTAGGTATCTTACCTTCTTTTCAGTTTAAAGAAGGACACACAATTGCTCTGTAAGAACACTCCTCAGTAGTTGTTCACCCCATTTTTGCTATTGGGTATACTGTTTTCACATGGTCCCACCTAACTGCTGTACAAGGAAGCTGAGGAACAATTTTTTTTTTTCTGTATAACTATGCAGCTTAGAGATTGTGATTTTTTGTATCTTGTTTATGAAGTCCCCTATGTCAACATCATGAAGGTACAAAATTCTTATATTTTATTCTAGACATTTAAACACTTTGCTTTTGTACCTGGTCTTTAACCCATATAAAATTGATTTTTGTATTTAGGGTGAAATAGTGAACCATGAATTGATCATATCACCATTTATTTCCCAACTATTTATGTATGTCACATTAATCATATATTAGTCATATTAGTTTATTCTTTTCTATTGGCTTTTTCTTTATCCATACATCAATACTAAACTGTCTTAATTATAATACTTCTGTTAGAAATCTTGATATCTGTCTCTGAATCTTGATATCTGATCTTATTTTACAAAGAAGATAACTTAATTATTTGTTCTTCCAAGTTCTGGAAAGTTGTTGAAATTTTGATGAAGATTACACTTAATTTGCTGATAATTTGGAGACAATTTGCATCTGTACAGTCTCAAATAGTGCCATTCGTTAACATAGCAGGTTTATTAGGGCTAGTAATTCTTCATATCATTATACCAGTCAGGGCTCAATCAAGGACTAATACTATACCATTTATTTTAACTAGAAGACTTAATGTGTAGAATTGTTACCAAGAATTGAGAATCCAAAAAGGCAAGAAAAGAGCATTATGTTATCACCAGAGTTAGTAACTACAGGAAACAGCTATGATCTGATCTATGGTGCTATGAGAACAATGGGAAGAAATTGAGATCATTAAAATTAAGTAGCTTCAGCTCCAAAACACTAGTTCTCAGTGCTACTCAGGTGTTGCTGGTACCCTAAGAGTTCCAAGAAGGGCTGTCTTAGAGCTAGGATTCAGACTTCTAAGGAGGGGTACTACAGGGAGGCAGGTTTGGAGATTGTATGTGTAATGGAAGAACTGTGCCTGGAAACAGCTGCCACTGTCATAATGAAGAACTGTTGCTGATGTGACACTGTCAGAAATTAGAAGTGAAAAGAATTAAGTTCTGACTACAAAAGAATGGATTGGACTCTGAAAGAAAATTGTTTATCAGCACATTTTGCATCCCTTTCAAACTTCGTGTCATTGTGTTTTAGCCATATATTTTGCATATGATATGTATTTGAATTTTGTTATTTTTATCTAGTCTTTGTTTAACTCTTAAGCTTGAAGTATTTATTTTTGTTATGATGACTTAAAGATAACATAAAGATGACTTAAAGATGTCTTCCATCTTTGTTTTGCTACCAATGTTATACCATTGTACTTTTTTCTCTTTTATTTATATAAAAGGAATAAATTTCATGTATTCAGATTTAAGAGCAAAATGATATTATACCTTTAATTTGTCTTTATTTTGTTTTCCTTTCCATATTTTGAATTAAATTACTCAGTATCTCTCTTTTATCTTATTAGTTTGACATTTATACTTTCCTTTTCCATGCATTTTGAGGTTACTCTTAAAGCTTTAATATGTATACTTAGGACGTTTTAATAAACTTTTATCTTCCTTCTGAAGAGCATAGGAATCTTAGATAATTTAACTTAGTTTATCTCTCTCTTATATGTAATTATTGTTTGGTTGGTCCTAACTTATAATTCAGATTTCCATATTAAGTAATGAATACATAAATAATTGAGAGCTTTCTTTGCAACATATACTTCTAGATTCTGTGAACAATATAGGATCTTACCTGTTTCTTGAGTTTGTACTCTAGTGTCAGGAGAAAACAATATACAGTTGTTCATGTTCTATGTGGTATGTCAGATCGTGATAAATGCTTTGGAGAATAATAAGAAGAGTAAATAGAATTGGAGTAAGTAGTGGTGGGGTATTGCTATTTTATACTGGATAGCTGTTGAAAGATTCCACATTAAGGTGACATTTCTGAGAAGACTCCTACGGGAAGCCATATAGATGTGGATATAAAGCGCGCGCTCTCTCTCTCTCTCTCTCTCTTTTATTTTTTTATTTTTTTTGATAGGTAGAGCTATAGACAGTGAGAGAGAGACTGAGAGAAAGGTCTTCCTTCCGTTGGTTCACCCCCAAAATGGCTGCCACGGCCAACACTGTGCCGATCTGAAGCCAGGAGGCAGGTACTTCCTCCTGGTCTCCCATGCGGGTGCAGGGGCCCAAGCACTTGGACCATCCTCCACTGCCCTCCCGGGCCACAGCAGAGAGCTGGACTGGAAGAGGAGCAACTGGGACTAGAACCCGGTGCCCATATGGGATGCTGGCGCTGCAGCCAGAGGATTAACCAAGTGAGCCAAGGCGCCGGCCCCATATAAAGCTCTCTCTTAATAGATAGCAGCTTGAGAATAGAGTTTGAGGTTGATGATTATTTTTTATTTACTTTAAAAGATTTACTTATTGGCTGGCGCCATGGCTCAATAGGCTAATCCTCTGCCTGCGGCACCAGCTCCCCAGGTTCTAGTACTGGTTGGGGCGCCGGCTTCTGTCCCGGTTGCTCCTCTTCCAGTCCAGCTCTCTGCTGTGGCCCGGGAGTGCATTGGAGGATGGCCCAAGTCCTTGGGCCCTGCACCCACATGGAAGACCAGGAGAAGCACCTGGCTCTGGGCTTCAGATCAGCGCGGTGCGCCGGCCGCAGCGGCCACTGGAAGGTGAACCAACGGAAAAGGAAGACCTTTCTCTCTCTCTCTCTCACTGTCCACTCTTCCTGTCAAAAAAAAAATGTTTCTTAAAAAAAAGATTTACTTATTTTTTTGAAAGGCAGAGTTACAAAGAGAGAGAGAGAGAGAGTGAGCGAGCGAGCTTCCATCCACTGGTTCACTCCCCAAATGCCTGCCTGCAACAGCTAGGGCTGGGCCACGCTGAAGCCAAGAGCCACCATCTTCCAGGTCTTCCATGCGCGTGGCAGGGGCCCAAGAACTTAGACCATCTTCTGTTGTTTTCCCAAGCACATTAGAAGGGAGCTAGGTGGGAAATGCAGCAGCCAGGACTTGAACTAGGGTCCATGTCTTTTGCCAGCATTGTAGGCAGTGGCTTAATCTGCTATGTTACAATTCCTGCTCCTGCTGATTATTTTTAAAAATACAGTTCTGTTATGTTTTCTGCTTATGTTATACCATTGAAAAGTGTGCTATATCAGTCTGATTTTTAAAAGATCATGTTTGTTTTCCTTTGTTTAAATATTTTGTTTTTCATTGTGTTCTATAATTCCATTAGCATGTGTTTAGGTGTGAATTACAATTTAAAAGACTTACTGCTTCCTCAGTCTGAGGATTTATGTTTTCATCAATTTTAGGATATTCTCAGTCATTACTCCTTTCAAGTGTGCTTCTACTCAATTTCTTTCTTCTTCCCTCTTCTCATAGCTTCTCTTTTTCTGTTGGGGAAAGATAATGTGTCTTACAAATAATTGTGTATTAATAAGATAATGATATATGTTAACTGGAGAGATAATGCAAGGTAAAGGGTTAGTGATGGATGAGTACTTGTTAGTATTGGGTGGTCAAGGTGACATTGGTTCAGAGAAATGGAGTAAATGATTCATTCAGCAGTATGAAAGGAAGACATCCAAATATAGGATGAAACACGTGGAAAAACTTGACACTGGAGACTTGAGTTTGGCAGTTCTGAGAACTGCAAGTAGACCTGTACAGTGAAGTAAGTCCAAGGGATATTACTAAGAGATGTCAAAGAGGTTGTAGGGGATCTGAGCATGTTGAGTCTGATAGGTGGTATACCCTGATTGTTAACTGGAAACCATTGTAAGTAATTGCAGAATAATTATCTAAACCATGTAGAATTTAAACGGCTCCTGAATGAAAGCAGAAATACGGGGTAGGAGATTTTGTTTACGATCTAGCTGATGGAGACTCTCCCTCCCTATATGTTTAATGATTGTCTACTATGTGCCCTGCAATATGCTATATGTTTAGAATATATGAGGTAACACAGCACTTTGCTTTCAGGGATAGGGTAGTGGACATGTTATCAAAGAATTACATTGTGAAAGCTTTATATTGGAGAAATATATTTGTGTTTATAAATGTTATGTTCTGCTTGTGCATGTTGGATAAACTTCAGAGGAATACATTATTACTTTTAATTTTTTATAAAAATTAAGGATGAATGTTATTTTATAGTAGTCAGTTTGTGAATTATTTGGTCATATTTTTTGCAACTTTCTTTTCATGTAGTAGAATTTTTTGGACAGTATTTATGTCCATATCTTAATGCTAACATACAGACTCTATATGGCAAGATTATTAATATTGCTGTGTTTGGGCCAAATTTCCTTTTTTGTTTGCTTTTCAATTTTGTACATGAGGTTTTCCATATGCTAATTTGCATTTTAGGGAAATTTAAAATCTATCATCAATTTGTAATCAAAACTGCTGATTTTTACATGTAACTTCCTGAAGAAATTTTATGTGTTACTACATTTTCTTCTATTTAGTTTTTTGTTTACATTTATGTTACATCATTTGCAGCTCACTTTGATATATATTTTTTGATATGAGTATCCAAATTAAGTTCCTACCTAGGAGCCAGTTTTTTTCCGTGTAATTATTTGAATAATATGTAATTCCATCATATTTTGATGTGTCCTTTAACATTGTTATCATATATACTAGAAAAAATATTTAAAATTCATGACAATAAATAGAGTTAAAAATTACACTGTAGTGATTAAAACAGAAGGAAAGGGATTCATAGAAAGTACTTTTCTAAAATTCAAGATCCAGCATTCAGAAAGTAAAGGAGACAGGGACATTAGTGAACAGTGTTAAATATCTTGATTATCTCACAGTACTATGTAGATATACAAAAAGAGCCTGTTGGTTTTGGCAGTTAGGAAGCTGTGGTGACAGCAATAGAAGACATTCAGTAACAAAAAGTGGAAGATGAGATTTTGCAGGAGCATGAGAAATGAAGATGCAGAAAGTGGAGCAACATTGTCCACAGAGTGTGGGAAACATCTGAAATGTTGAAAACATGTGGAAGACTATAAAGCTTTTTGTATATGTGATTATGTCTGATATGTTTTTACAGAATTCAGAGGTGTCTGTGTTTGAAGTCAACATTCGATTTATTGGAGGCTTACTTTCTGCATATTACCTTTCTGGAGAAGAGGTGAGCAAAATCAAGTAACGCATTGCTTGCTTTGGGGGGCAAGGGTTATGAATGGAATTTAAGACAATGAAAGACTTCTCTAGTGGCATATTGTTTTTCTCAATTGAGTAATATTGAGTTAATCTCTAAACACTGAAAAGAACTGATGCTTCAGGTAAAATTATTTCTGGGGATAAGAATTTTTTCATTTTGAGAATCTCGATAAAACATAAGTCCATTACAGATGCTAGCTGTATATTTATCCCATCTCCTTTGCAAGAGTTCTCCAGGATTTTGCTATTTCAGTTAATTGCACGGTCCACACAAAAGGGGAAAAGAAACTAATAACACCAAAATTAAGAAATGAATCAGGAATTACTAGACCAAAAATTAGTTGTTAGAACATCCTGTTTGGAAACAATGCTGCAATTTATTGCTATAAATAGTAATTTCTTAAAAAATACAACTCTGAATTTGCCTTTCCAGAAATCTTGATATAATACACATGGGTACACTTGAATCATAGGGCAATAGGAAAGTGGGAGTGAGAATTTCTTTTTACTAGTCAGATAGGCTGAAGGGTGAGTTTGTAGAGTGCGAGAAAGAAAACTGAAAAAAAATGTTATTGTGTTTGTAAACTTTCCCCATATTTTCAAATTGGTCTATTGGTGTAAATGATTTGTAAGAGCTCTTTGTAAATTTAAGAAAATTCATCTTTTGTTATGTTGTAAAGGTGTGTTTCTATGTTTTCCTTAGTTTTTTTCTTGTGCATTTGCTTTTGGAATAGTTGGTTTTAGAATCTTTTTCCACTGTTATAATTTCTAGATTTTGGTCTTTAACTTTTCTCTATATGTGTGTTATTACCTAGTAAAATCCTCACCTCTCCAGGATTTTTATGATTTTATATGTTCATATTTAGGTGTTTAATTGGTCTTTGTGTGCTCATGTGTATAGAATGAGATAACCATGCACTACTTTTTTTTAGAAAAAGTATGTATGGATATATTAATATTTAGCATATAATATTATACAAAATATATATTATTTCATTCATAATTATACTATAATTATTTGTAATTATACTATAAAACATTATGTAACTTTGTTATGCTTCCAACTTACGTAGTCAAAACCCTTCAATTCATGTTTAATAATAAAAAAGTGATTTATACTCTGGCCTACAGAGTTTGAACTTCACTGTTTCTCAGAATTAAGTCCTACCCATGGGGCTGTTATTCAGTTGTTTTAGTGTAGGGACCATTATCATTTATATATATATATATATATAAAATCGCGCACACACACACACACACACATATATATATATTTAAAGATTGATTTTTATTCATTTGAAAGTCAGAGCTTCCTTGAGAGAGAGAGAGGGAGGAAAAGAGAGGAGAGACACCTTCCATTTGCTGGTTCACTCCCCAAATGACCACAGCTGACCAGAGCTCGGCTAGGCAGAAGCCAGGAGCCTCATCCAGGTCCCCCAAGTGGGTGCAGGGGCCCAAGCACTTGGGCCATCCTCTGCTGCCTTCCCAGGCACATTAGTAGGGAGCTGGATTGGAAGTGAAGTAGCCAGGACTCGAACCAGCTCCCATTTGAGATGCTGGCATTGCAGACTGTGGCTTCTTAACCTGCTGTATTTTTTGTCAAGTACTAATTCTTTTAAAATATAAAAATTTTTAAATTTTTCCCAAAGAAAGTTTTTTTTTTTAACTTTTATTTAATGAATATAAATTTCCAAAGTACAGAATATGGATTACAATGGCTTCCTCCCCATAACGTCCCTCCAACCCGCAACCCTCCCCTTATCCACTCCCTCTCCCCTTCCATTCACATCAAGATTCATGATCAATTCTCTTTATATACAGAAGATCAGTTTAGCATACATTAAGTAAAGATTTCAACAGTTTGCTCCAACACAGAAACATAAAGTGAAAAATACTGTTTGAGTACTAGTTATAGCATTAAATCTCAATGTACAGCACACTAAGGACAAAGATCCTACATGAGGAGTAAGTGCACAGTGACTCCTGTTGTTGACTTAACAAATTGACACTCTTGTTTATGGCATCAGTAATCACCCTAGGCTCTTGTCATGAGCTGCCAAGGCTATGGAAGCCCCCTGAGTTCACCGACTCTGATCATATTTAGACAAGGCCATGGTCAAAGAAAGTTTTTATTTAATGAATACAAATTTCATAATTACAGCTTTAGGAATATAGATTCTTCCCACTATACCCATTCTCCCACCCACACTCCCACCTCTACCCCTCCCTCTCCCCTTCCAGTCCCATTCTCCATTAAGATTCATTTTCAATTAACTTTGTACACAGAAGACCAACTCTATACTAAGTAAAGATTGCAACGATTTGCTCACATACACACTGTTTGAGAACAAGTTTTTCAGTTAGCTCCATAATATATATATTACATATATAATTTTTAATCCAGTCTTCAGTTGATGGGTATTTGGGTTGATTCCATGTCTTAGCTATTGTGAATTGAGCTGCAGTAAACATGGGGGTGCAGATAACTCTTTCATATGTAGATTTCATTTTCCTTGGGTAATTCCCAGGAGTGGATGGCTGGGTCATATGGTAGGTATATATTCACATTTCTGAGGTATCTCCATACTGTCTTCCATAGTGGCTGTAACAGCTTACATTCCCACCAGTAGTGGATTAGGATACGTTTTTTTCAACATCCTCGCCAGCATTTGTTGTTTGTTGATTTCTGTATGAAAGCCATTTCTGGTTTGAGGTGAAACTTCATTGTAGTTTTGATTTATATTTCCCCGACGGATAGTAATCCAGAGCATTTTTTCATGTGTCGGTTGGCCATTTGATTTCCTCTTTTGAAAGATGTCTGTTTAAGCCCATTTCCTAACTGGGTTGTTTGTTTTGTTTTGTTTTCTTGATCTCTTTGTAGATTCTGGTTATTAATCCCTTATCTGTTGCATAGTTTGCAAATATTTTCTCCCATTCTATTGGTTGCCTCTTCACTTTCCTGTTTCTTTTGTAGTATAGAAGCTTCTCAATTTGATGCAGTCCCATTTATTAATTTTGGCTTTGACTTCTTCTGCCTCTGGGGTTTTTCCAAGAACTCGTTGCCTGTGCTGATGGTTTGCAAGGTTTCCCCATTGTTCTCTAATGATTTGATGATGTCAGGTTGTAGATTTAGATCTTCAATCCATGTTGAGTAGATTTTTGTGTAAGGTGTAAGGTCGGGGTCTTGCTTCATACTTCTGCATGTGGAGCTCCAGTTTTCCCAGCACCATCTGTTGAAGAGACTGTCCTTGCTCCAGGAATTAGTTTTAGCTCCTTAGTCAAATATAAGTTAGTTGTAGATGCTTGGATTAATTTCTGGCATTTCTATTTTGTTCCATTGGTCTGTCCATCTGTTTTTGTACCAGTACCAGACTGTTTTATTTATTTTTTAAAGATTTTATTTATTTATTTGAGAGATAGAGTTTCAGACAGTGAGAGGGAGACAGAGAGCAGTGTCTTCCTTCCGTTGGTTCACTCCCCAAATGGCCACAGTGGCCAGAACTGCTCTGATCTGAAGCCAGGAGCCAGGTGCTTCTTCCCAGACTCCCACATGGCTGGAGGGGCCTAAGCACTTGGGCCATCTTCTACTGCTTTCCCAGGCCATAGAAGAGATCTGGATTGGCAGAGGAGTAGCTGGGACTAGAACCGATGCCTATATGGGTTGCTGGCACTGCAGGTGGAGGATTAACCTACTGCGCCACGGTGCTGACCCCAACTGTTTTGATTATAACTGCCTTGTAGTATGTCTTAAAATCTGGTATTGGGATGCCTCCAGCTTTGTTTTTGTTTAGCTATTTGAGATCTCAGCATTTCCATATGAATTTTGGCATCATTTTTTTCTAGATCTGAGAATGTGTTTGATATTTTGATTGGTATTACATTTAATCTGTAAATTGCTTTCAGAAGAATGGACATTTTGATGATATTGATTCTTCCAATGCATGAACATGGAAGATTTTTTCCATTTTTTGTATCTTCTATCTCTTTCTTTAATGTTTTGTAATTATCATCATAGAGATCATTGACATCCTTGCTTAAATTTATTACAGGGTATTGGATTTTTTTTTTGTAATTGATCTTAGAAGTTCTTTGTCAGCTGTGGCATTGTCTGTGTATACAAAGGCTGTTATTTTTGTGTATTGACTTCATATCCTGCTGCATTACAAAACTAAGAGTTCCAATAGTCTCTTGGTGGAATCTTTTGGCTCCTCTCTATATAGAATCATGTCATCTGCAAATAGGGATAGTTTGACTTCCTCTTTCCCAATTTGAATCCCTTTGATTTCTTTTTCTTGCCTAATGGCTCTGGCTAAAACTTCTAGGACTATATTGAATAGCAGTGGTGAGAGAGGACATCCCTGTCTGGTACCAGATCTCAGTGGGAATGCTTCCAACTTTTCCCCAATCAGTAGGATGCTGGTCATGGGTTTGTCATAAATTGCCTTGATTGTGTTGAGGAATATTCCTTCTAAACCCAATTTGCTTAGTTTTCATCATGAAAGGGTATTGCATTTTATCAAATGCTTTCTCTGCATCTATTGAGATAATCATATGGTTTGTGTTCTTCAGTTTGTTAATGTGATGTATCACATTGATTGATTTGCGAATGTTGAACCATCCCTGCATACCAGAGATAAATCCCACTTGGTCTGGCTACATGATCTTTATGATGTGTTGTTGAATTCAATTGGCCAGAATTTTGTTGAGAATTTTTGCGTCCATGTTCATCAGAGAAATTGGTCTATAGTTTTCTTTTTCTGTTGCATCTTTTTCAGCTTTAGGAATTAAAGTGATGCTGGCTTCATAGAAGGAATTTAGGAGGATTCCCTTCCTTTCAACTGTTTTGAACAACTTAAGAAGAAGTGGAGTTAGTTGTTTAAATGTCTGGTAGACTTCAGCAGTTAAAACCATCTGGTCTTGGGCTCCTTTTTGTTGAGAGGGTCTTTATTACTGATTTAATTTCTGTCTTGGTTATGGGTCTATTTAGGTTTTTTCTGCCTTCATGGCTCAGTTTAGGCAAGTTGTATGTGTCTAGGAATCTATCCATTTCTTTTAGGTTTCCCAGTTTGTTGGCATACAGCTCCTTCTAGTAATTTCTGATGATTCTTTTTATTTGTATGGTGTCTGTTGTTACATTTACTTTTTCATCTCTAATTTTATTGATTTGGGTCTTCTCCTTTTTTTGGCTAGTTGGGCCAATGGTGTGTCAGTTTTGTTTATTTTTTCAAAAAACCAGCTCTTCATTTTGCTAATCTTTTGTATTATTTTTTGTTTCAATTTTGTTGATTTCTTCTCTAATTTTTAATTATTTCTTTTCTCCTACTAGTTTTAGGTTTGATTTGCTGTTGCTTTTCTAGATCCTTGAGATGCATTGAAATCTCACTTATTTGGTGCCTTTCCAATTTCTTGATGTAGGCACCTATTGCTATAAACTTTCCTCTTAACACTGCTTTGGCTGTATCCCATAAGTTTTGATATGTTGAATTGTCATCTAAATTTGATTCCAGAAGTTTTTTTAATTTCTCTTTTGATTTCCTCTGTGACCCACTGTTCATTCAGGAGCATATTGTTCAGTCTCCATGTGTTTGCATATATTCTGTAGATTGCTGAATTGCTGATTTCCAGCTTCATTCCATTGTGGTCTGAGAAGATGCATGGTATGATTTCGGTATTTTTGAATTTGCTGAGACTTGCTTTATGGCCTAGTATGTTGTCAATCCTAGAAAAAGTTCCATGCACTGCAGGGAAGAATGTATATTCTGCGACTGTAGGATAAAAAGTTCTGTCAATACCTATTAGATCCATTTGGTGTATAGAGTTGACTAACTCCATGGTTTCCTTGCTGATTTCTGTCTAGTTGACCTGTCCATTGCTGACAGTGGGGTATTGAAGTCCTCCATTACAGTTGTATTGGATGCTATGTCTCCCTTTAGATCTCTTAACATTTCTTTTAAATGGCCAGGTGCCCTGTAATTAGGTGCATATACATTTATAGTAGTGATATCTTCCTGTTGAGTTGATCCCTTAATGATTACATAGTGCCCTTCTTTGTCTGTTTTAACAGTTTTTGTGTTAAAGTCTATTTTGTCTGATAATAGCATGGCTACACCAGCTCTTTTTTGGTTTTTGTTGGCATGGAATATATTTTTCCATCCTTTCACTTTCATTCTGCTTGCATCTTTGTTGGTGAGATCTGTTGCTTATAGGCAGCAAATAGATGGCTTTTGTTTTTTAATCCATTCAGCCAGTCTGTATGCTTTAACTGGAGAGTTGAGACCATTGACATTCAAGGTGACTATCCATAAGCAATGACTTTGCCTTGCCATTTTTCCAAAAATATTCCTATTTTTTTACTTTGGATTTCCTTTGTACTTCTACTGGGAGATTTTCTTCCTTTCCTTTCTTTTGTATTGTAGTGATAACCATGTTTCTGTGTTTCTGTGTGCAGTACATCCTTAAGCACCTTTTGCAGGGCTGGACAGGTGGTGACAAATTCTTTCAATTTCTGTTTGTCATGGAAGGTCTTTATTTCACCTTCATTCATAAATGAGAGCTTTGCATGGTATAGTATTCTGGGTTGACAGTTTTCTTAAGACTTAGAATATATCTTGCCATTCTCTCCTAGCCTGTAGGGTTTCTGATGAGAAGTCCATAGTAAGTCTAATTGGAAATCCTCTGAAAGTAATCTGGCATTTCTCTCATGCACATTTTAGAATCTTTTCTTTATGTTTTGCTGTGGTGAGTTTGATTACAATGTGTTGTGGTAAAGATTTTTTTCTGGTCATGTGTATTAGGGATTCTGTATGCTTCCTGTACTTGGATGTCCCTTTCTGTCTCAAATTAGGGAAGTTTTCTGTTATTATTTTACTAAAAATGCCTTGTAATAGTTTCCTCTTTCCACACCTTCAAGAACTCCTAGAACCCATATGTTAGGTCTTTTGATAGTATCCTATAGATTCCCAACAGTGTTTTTTAGTTTTCTGATTTCTTCTTCTTGTTTTGGTCTAACTATATAATTTCCTGTGCTTTGTCTTCTAAGTCAGATATTCTTTCTTCTGCTTCACTGATTCTGTTGTTAAGATTTTCCATTGCATTTTTTTAATTTGTTCTATTGAATTCTTCATTTCATTTTGATTTCTCTTTAAGATCTCAATTTTCTGGGAGAAATTTTCTTTAATGTCATGTGTGGATTTCAGTAGTTTGTGCATTTGCTTTTAATTACTTCTGTATAATTATGATAAATTTTTTGAATTCCATTTCTGGCATTTATTCAATCTCATTATCTTCACAATCTAGTATTGAAGTGTTGTATTCTTTTGAGGTCATACTTGTTTATTGAATTGGTGCATTTGTTATTTGGCATTTGGTTTCTTCTGTGGTTTTTCTGCTGTGGTGGCTTTTATCTTTGTACTATGCCTCTGTAGATTAGCGGAGTGTCTGCTTTCAGTGACTATCTAGAGGCATGTGATGGGTGTGGCCATGGGGCTCTCTTCAGTTCTCCAGGGTGAAGAGCCTGTCTAAGGTGACAAAACCAGGTTTGGCATGGTCAATCTCCTCTTTTTTTAATTTTTATTTATTTATTTTTTTTGTTTTTAATCAGAGGGGAGGTTTATTCTGCTCAGCTGAGCTCCTCTTCTGAAAGGAGACTGGTGCCTGAGTGCTAGCCCTAGTAGGTATGATATTCATCTGCTATGCGACAAGGACCACACAAAGGATCTGTGCAGTCCTCAATGTAAGCTCAGATTCCCCAGCAGTGTCTCTCACCAGGTAACCACGGAGCCCTGTGTGTGTGGAGTCTCCCACAGTGACTGCCCAAAATCATAGCTGTACTGTGAGCCCTCCCACACAGCCTCAGTTTTTTCACAGTCCTGGCACACAAGCCTCCCACAATCATGAGCACCCAGCCCCCTGTTAATTCTTTGCATTAGAGCTAGGAGTCTGTACTTGTATGGTTGCTGGGCATGGACACAAGCTGGTGCAGCTGTTATGTATGTCCAAAATGGTGCCTGCTTTATCAGCTTGTTACAGGATGTCATTGCAAGTTGATCAGGGAGGGAGAAATGTGTCCCTCTTTTTTCTTTTTTTCTCTTCTAGTTTCACAGGTACACTATCCCCCATGGGGCTCCAAGCTGGGTTCCCTCTAGGCTCTTCCAGCAGCTTTATCACCAGTGGCTTGGGCTGCTGCAATCTGGTCTCACCTCACTCTCTGGTGTTAAAGCTCTCAGCTGCTGGGGTCCTGAGTTGTGGGCATCCACACCCTCCATATTGGTCCACTGTGTCTCTAATTTGTGTAGAGTTTCTCTGCTGTTTTCTCCATAACTCTTCCGTGAGACTGCACTCTCTCCACTTTTTTTCAACTCTCCCTTCCTAGACCAGAGTAGTAAGCTCCCTCCCTACTCTGCCATGTTGGAAGCCCCCTATTCTACTAGGTATGTTGTAGTATCTCACTGTGGCTTTTTTTTTTTTTTTTGCATTTCCATAATAAATGATTTTGAGCTCCTTTTCCTGTGCTTATTTGTCATTCATATATATTCTTAGTGAGTTGTCTATTCAAATCTTTTGCCCATTTAAAAGATTCAGTATAATTAGTATTGAAGTTTGATAGTTCTTTGTATATTCTGAACATACGTCTTTTATAACCTATGTGTTTTTAAGTGTTACCTCTATCTGTGGCTTGTTTTTTCAGTAACTTAACAGTTCTTTTTAAAATTAATATTCTTTTAAATTCAGAAGGAAGACAGATAACAGAGTGAGAAACAGAAAGATATCACATTTGCTTTTTCACTGCCCAGGTGCCTACAATGGCCAGGGATAGACCAAGTTAAAACCTGAAATCTGATAACTCAGTCTTAGTCTATCAAGTGGACAGCAGGGATGCAAGGACTTGAGCTATCACCTACTGCCTTCCAGGGTGTGCATTGGTAGGAACTTGGAATCCTAAGCAGAGCTGTAACATGAACCAAAGCATTCTAATATGGGATGTAGGTATCCCAGGTGGTATCTAAACCACTGTGCCAGATACCTGTTCCCACTGTACATTTGAAGAATTGAAGCTGTTAAATCTTAAAGAATTAGAATTTATTATGGTTCATACTTTTGGTATTATATTTAAAAATATTTGGCTCATTCAAGGTCACAAAAATCTTCTCTTAGATTTTCTTCTAAAAGTATTGTACTTTTGCAACACTTTCCCCTTTTTATTTTTAAGTATTATCTATTTGAGTTAAATTCTTCATAGGTTGTGAGATATAGGTTGATGTGCATTTCTTTCAGATGTCCAAACTTCTGTTATCAGTTGTTAAAAGACCACTCTTTGTATGACTTTGTAGAAAATCAGTTACATACATTAGCTTAAATAATAATCAAATGGAGATTATCTAGAGAATAATGATGCTTTTTAGAGAAAAAGAGGGCATTGGGATGAGAATTTACATGCCATAGTAAAACTATGGGCATATTCAAGGAGGTTGGAACAAGAGAAAGCTTTTAAAAGCAAAATAGAAAAAACTTTATAAGCTAGTTGGATTTTGGCTGATTACATCGCAAATGGTAGCTTAACCCACTGTGCAACTATCTGTTTTACCACAATGTCAGCCCCACAGATGTTTTTTGTTATATAAATCTGTGCGTACATGCAAGGCATTGGGTGTGTGCAGACTGTGAAGGAATCTCTTGTGGACTTTTAGCATGTCCTTGAAACAGTATTCAGGTATGAGCACTAACGCCACCACCCCCCACCTCTCTGGCCCTCTTCATCACTTCCTGGCTCTAATTTTGTCTGAGACTGATAAAAACAGTGTATGTTGGGATCAGCTTTGACAGCATACATCACATCAATTGATCCTAACAAACAAGCTGCTTTTCTTTGCATTTAAGATGAAATGCCTAAGACTCTGGGTGGTTGGTGGGTGGTCTTAAGGCACCCACTAAGAAGTGACGGATTGGAATAGGAGCTCACCGTTCTGAGTCCAAGTTCAAGAGATAGATGAGAGGGTTACTGTGTCCTGATGCCTGCTTGCCTCAGGAATTTGAGAGGGGCAGGGCTTCAAGAACAGCCAGGAAACCCTCCCTGGAATCACTACATGTGTGGCTGAGACCTTGGTCACCCCTCAACCCTGCTGTGGTCCTGGGATCTGAGGGCCAGGATCGCACTCAGGCTGTTTAGGGAGCTTAAGACTTTGAAGAAAGCAGGCACCAGCCTGGAAACCACAGACTTGGTTCTGCCCTTGCCTGGCCCAGAGCTGGTTGGCTACTCATTGTGCCTCACTGAACCCCATGAAAATATCCCAGCCAGTCACACACTTGGCAAAACACGAGGTGCTGGCATTGCAGTTCTGTGTTCATAATGGTACACTCCTGCCCGTCCTCTTCTGATGTGACGACATTGAAAGGCCCCATCATCGAAGAGAAAAGCTGGGCCTTGGCCTGAGCCGGGGTGGGTCCAGCCCTGGCTGCACCACATCCCGGCTGTGTGACAGTCTCCTTTTTTTCCTCTCTGTTTCTCATCCTTGACTCTCTTTCTGCCGGTGGCCCACCCACCTTTCTCTGTTGCTCTCCATGAGATGGCAAACTCATCTTTCAGTGACTCCCCTCTCTCTGACTTCCAGTCTACAGTGTTTTCCCCTTGGGTCACAGCCAGGTTTCATTCCTGTCTGAGTACACAGACACGCAGAGATTCAGCGCGACCCAGAATGAAGAAGGCGGAGAAACATCAGTGACCATCACAGAGGCTGTCTCAGTCTGAGGACTGGGTCACAGTTTTTCCCATCTTTACGCCATGGATGTGTTCTCTTTCCTCTTATAACTGTGATATCCAGGCATTATAAAATTGATAAAATGTAAAAAAAAAAAGGTTTAGATTAAAACCTTCCTGGGGAGATACAAATCCCAAAGATTTTTTGAAAGACAAGTCCTCTCTCAAGTGATCTAGGGAAGGGATTGGATATAAGGCTGAGGCAGAGGGAGGATAGAAGTAGGCAAGAGAGATTGCAGACCCAGGGCAGAGAAGTGAATTGCATGTAAGAGAGCTGAAGGGACTGAGAGAGCCTAGAGGCTCAAGTTATAAAGTCCACCCTTTCTCCAGTTTTGACCAGAGACTCTTCTTTCCAAGAGTAGAATAGAATTTTAGTTCTGGGAGCCACCTTCCTCAGGGGCAGAGGGAGGGCAAGCCAGGCAAAGATCCCATGGATGATAAAGGTGGAGGGTTGGAGTAGCAGACGAGAGATGGGCATTCCCCTAATGAACACTGAGAGACCACAGCAGTTTTGAAGCCATATGCCAGGACCAGGGAGAAAAATGACTGTAACGAACATACAGAATTTTATAAACCCTATCCAATAACATTTAAATCGCTGTTTGTTTTGTTTTGACTCTATCCGCTTCCTATGAGCTGTTCTTATCTCTTTTCCAAAACAGAACACAGGCAGTAAGGAGGAGTGGCGGAGCACTCATTCTACAGAGAAGAATTTTCTCTTTCCTTGACCTTGCTTGACATGTGGGCTGTTGTAATAAAGGTAGGGCAGAAGCAAAGGGTAGAAAAACATTCAGCACATTTTTCATCCTGCTTTTATCTGAATTGTAACTATAGGCAAGGGCAGGAAAGTTGAGGAGAAAATATGGGGGTTGGAGAGCATAGAACATAATCCAGCCTGGAAAGGAGGAGCCCTGACCTAGATCTGCTGGAAGCTTTATTCCCAAAAGTGGAGTGGAAAGTTTGTAGCTGTGATGGTACTTTAAGGATCCCCTGTTATCCCTGAGCTCATTCTTTGGGTAACTGGATGAGAATTCCTAGCAGCATTGGATGTTTTGAGGGAGGTGAGCAGCCAGGGTCAGTGGAGTTTTTCTGAAGGAGTGCCCACTTGATCTGTTCTTTAGTCAAAGGACAGTGTAGTACAGTGCCTGAAATGCAGTCTGTTCTTTAAGAGGTTCATCTTCACTCCTCATGGCACCCAGTGCACCAGTTGCTGGGGATCACTTTCTAGAATCACCTTGCCATCTACAGTTTCATCCATAGCTAAGAAGAGCTCCTTTGTATTGTGCGGCAGAGCTTTTGCTTTTCTTTATTTTTCTTGAGTACCTTGCTCAGTGAGTTGAAGAGACAATTCAGAACAGCTATAGCATCAGCTCTTTTTCAAAAATAGATTGATACTGCTTTTTATTTGGAATATTTATTTTCATTTTATTTGAGAGAGAAAGAAACAGACGGATCAACTGACCTTCCATCTTTTGGTTCACTCTGCAAATGCCTACCAACAGTGGGGTCTGGGCCAGGCTGAAGCCAGGAACTCAAAACTGAATCCAGATCTCCCATGTGGAGGGGGACAGGGACCCAAGTACTTGAGCTGTTGTTTGTTGCCTCCCAGGCTGCACATTAGTAGGAAGCTGGGATTGGAAGTGAAGCCAGGTCACAAACCCAGGCTCTCCAATTTGGATTGCAGGCATTCCAGGTGGTATCTTCGCTGCTGTGTCAAATGCCTGCCCCAATACTGCTTTGCTATGTCACTGTCAGGCCTCCTGAGGGGGCAGTCTCACTGTCAGTCCTATGAATGTGTTGAAAATGTTCTCAAAGGCCTTTTGCTCCTTGACACTGGGTTGTCATAATACTTGGTAAAAAGTTGATCTCCATTATTGTCCACAGTTTGTTGGGCTTTTTTTGCAGTAAACAGGGAGAGTTCCAAAACCAGTACCTCCGTCATGATCCATAGCTGATTCCAAGAAATCAGACTGTTTCTTTTTATTGTTCATGGTCTCAAGGAGTGTCTATTTTCTCTAAGCTAATACTTGGTTGTAAATATTTGTAATGTTCCCTGATTTTTTATCAGTGGGATCTTTAGTGATACCCCGTTTTCCTCATCAGTTATTTTGCCTAAACATGTATTAATATCCATTGGTCTTTTCAGAGTACTTGTTTATAATTTTATTGATTATTTTCCTTTTTGTGCATTCAATTTTATCAATCTCTGCTTTATCCTTATTTACTTCCTCTGCTTGCTTTGAGATTAATTTGCTCTTCTTTTTTGTAGTTGGAGTTTAGATCTTTCATATGGCACTTTTTTCTAATATAGGCCTTAATGCCATAAATGTATTTCTCAGCTCTTTCACTACATCCCATATATTTTGATATGTTTTCATGTTCCTTTAGTTAAAATATTTCTTACTTTCTTTCTTCCTCTTTGATTCTGGAGCTGTTTAGAATTGTGTTAATTTCCAGGACTGGCTTGGTGTATTAGGTAATGCTGCCGCCTGCCATGCCAGGATCCCATATGGGTGTCCATTCTTGTCCCAGCTCATCCAATTCTGATCCAGCTCTCTGCTAATGGCCTAGGAAAAGCAGCAGCAGATCACCCAAGTGTTTGGGCCCCGACACTCATGTGTGAGACCTGGATGAAGTTCCTTGCTCCTGGCTTCTGCCTAGCCCAGTGCTGGCCATTTTGGCTATCTGGGGAACCAGAGGATGGAAGATTGATCTCTCTGTATCTTCTTTTCTCTCTGTAACTCTGACTTTTAAAATAGATAAATAAGTCTTTTTTAAAAAGAAGTATTTTAATTCTTAGTCAGAATTTTCCAGGTATCATCCTAATATGAATTTCCAGTTTTGTTTTATAAGCAGCTAATAAGGAACATATATATTGAATCTACTGAAACTTGTTTTGTGGGCCAGAGTATATGATCTATCCTAAAGAGAATGTGTACTTGAATTAAATGTATATATTCTTCTCTGGTTGGGTTTAAATATCAATTAGGTCATCTACTTTACCTATTTTCTGCTTGTACTGTGAATAATGAGAGTGTAATCTTGAGACTCCAGTTATGGTATAGGCATTTGGTACAGCTGTTAAGTTGCTGCTTAGGATACCTGCATTCTGTATTGAAATGCATGGATTCAGCTCTTGGCTCTGCTTCCAGTTCTAGCTGTGTGCTAATAAACACTTTGGGAGGCAGCAGGTGACAGTTCAAATACTTGTGTCCGTGCCACCCACATGGGAGCCCTGGATTGAGTTCCTGACTCCTGAGCATTTGGGGAGTGAACTAGCAGATGGCACATCTCCACCTCTGTATATCTCAAATAAAATAAATAATAAGCAAAGATTAATAAAAGACTCCAGTTATAATTATGGATTTATATATTTCTCCTTTCAGTGCTATAATTTTATGCTCATGCATCTTGAAGCTCTTTCTTACATGTGTACACAGGATTGTTATATCTTCTTGGTGAATTGACTTTTTACTGTTTTTTAATTTTTAATTACTGATAATAGTCTGTTCTTAAGTATAGTTTGTGTGATACTCATATAGTCATTCTGTATTTCTTTAGGGTTGTTTTTAACCTGTATATGTCTGTTTTAAAGTTGATTTTCTTATAGACAGACTTAACAATCTGTTTTAAGTTTGTGTGGTTAGGCCATTTGCATTTAGTATAACTGTTGACTCAGTTGTATTCAAATCTGTGCCATTGTTAGTTGTCTTCTGTTTGTCCCACCTGGTTCCTCTTTCCTCTTTTTCTTTCTTTCTTTTGCCTTTTTATATTATTTTTTGTTATTTAATTTATCTGTAGAATTGACTTACTATTTATACTTGTGTTTTTTAAAATGGGGCTCCATCTTTTTTAAGATTTATTTTATTTATTTTTAAGGCAGAGTTAGAGAGAGAGAGAAACAGAGAGATCTTCCATCTACTGGTTCACTCCCCAAATAGCCTCCATGGCTGGGGTTGGGCCAGACTGAAGGCAGGAGCCAGGAACTTCTTCTGGGTCTCCCGCGTGGGTGCAGGGGCCCATATTCTTGGACCATCCTCTGCTGCTTTCCCAGGCGCATTATCAAGGAGCTGAATTGGAAGTGGAGCGGTAGGGACTCAAACCAGTGCCCATTTGGGATGCTGATGCTGCAGGTGGTGGCTTCACCCACTACACTGCAACACTGGCCTCCTTTTTTTTTTTTTTTTTTTTTTTTTTGTATTTGAAAGGTAAAGGGAGAGACTAAGAAGAGTGAAATCTTGGTCTGCTGGTTCATTCCTCAAATGTCTGCAACAGTGGGACTGGGCTAGGCTGAAGTCAATAGACAGCAACTCCATTTGGGTCTCTTCTTTTTTTTTTTTGACAGGCAGAGTGGACAGTGAGAGAGAGAGACAGAGAGAAAGGTCTTCCTTTTTCCATTGGTTCACCCTCCAATGGCCACCGCGGCCAGCATGCTGCGGCTGGCGCAACACGCTGATCCGAAGCCAGGAGCCAGGTGCCTCTCCTGGTCTCCCATGCAGGTGCAGGGCCCAAGGACTTGGGCCATCCTCCACTGCACTCCTGGACCACAGCAGAGAGCTGGCCTGGAAGAGGGGCAACTGGGACAGAATCCGGCACCCCGACCGGGACTAGAACCTGGGGTGCTGGCGCCACAGGCGGAGGGTTAGCTCATTGAGCCGTGGTGCCGGCCATTTGGGTCTCTTATATAGGTGGCAGGGCTCAAGCACTTGGGCCTTCATCTGCTGCCTGCCAGGCACATTATTAGGAAATTGGATTAAGAAGTAGAGGAGAGATTCTTTCTTAGGGACTCTGATATGGGTTACGGGTGTCCTAAGTGGTAGCTTAACCTGCTGCACCACAATACCTGCCCCTATTATATACATCTTTAAGTAATCTCGTCTACTGTTAACATTAAACTTGACTGCACTTGTATTGGGACAATCTTATAACTGTGTATACTCCCAGTTCTTTTTTCTGTCTTTTGTATTATTATAAATTTCATTTTTGTTCTACAAGTTCATACTACATTCATACCATTTTTATTTTAGACAATCAGTTATTTAGAGCTATTAAAAATGGAAAAACAGTCTTAATTTATATTAATTTTAGTCATTTTGTTGGTCGTCTTTTCTTTGTGCAGGTTCAGGTTTCTTTCTGGTATTCTTTCTGTGTTAAGAGCTTCCTTTCACATTTTAAATTTTTTTTAAAAGATTTATTCATGTATTTGAAAGGCAGAGTTACAGAGAGAGAGAGAGAGAGAGAGAGATTCTTCTTCTGCTGGTTCACTTCCAAATGGCTGCGCTGGCCAGGGTAAGGCCAGGCTGAAGCCAGAAGCCAGGAGCTTCTTCTGAGTCTCCCTCGTGGGTGTGGGAGCTCAAGCACTTGAGCCATCTTCCACTGCTTTCCCAGGCCATAAGCAAAGAGCTGGATTGGAAGAGGAGCAGCTGGGACACGGACCGGTGCCCATATGGGATGCTGGTGCTCTGGGTGGAGGCTTAACCTACTACACCACAGCGCCAGTCCCTTCACATTTTTTAAAAGATTTATTTATTGAAAGAGTTACAGAGAGACAGAGAGACAGGGAGATCCTCTACCCACTGGTTCACTCCCTAGGTGTTTGCAATGGCCAGGGTTGGACCAGACTGAAGCCAGAAGCTTCATGGGGTCTCCTAAGTGGGTGTTATCCACTGCTTTTCCCAGGCCATTATCAGGGAGCTGGATTGGAAATGGAGCAGCTGGGACACGAATTGAATCCCATATGGGATGCCGGCTTTGCAAGCAGCAGCTTTACCCACTATGTCACAGTGCTGGTCCTGTAAATTGCTGGTAGTAAATTGTTTTAGTTAATCTCTCTGTTTTTTTTTCTTTTTATTCTGAAAATCTTTATTTCTTCATTATTGAAATATATTTGTTGGTTTTAATTTACTGTTCTTTTTCTAACTTTCTAAGATGGAAGCCTAGATGATTATTTTAGATTTTTTCCCCTAATACATTCATTTTTTTAAAAAATTTTTTGTTTATTTATTTTTTTGACAGGCCAAGTTAGTGAGAAAGAGAAAGAGAGAGAAAGGTCTTCTTTCCGTTGGTTCACCCCAAAAATGGCCATGGCTGGCGCACTGCGCCAATCCAAAGCCAGGAGCCAGGTGCTTCCTCCTGGTCTCCCATGTGGGTACAGCGCCCAAGGACCTGGCCCATCCTCCACTGCCTTCCTGGGCCACAGCAGAGAGCTGGACTGGAAGAGGAGCAACCGGGACAGAATCCAGCGCCCGGACTGGGGCTAGTACCCGGGGTGCCGGCGCCGCTAGGTGGAGGATTAGCCTAGTGAGCCACAGTGCCAGCCCCCCTAATATATTCATTAAATGTTACAAATTTCCCTCTGAGCATAGCTTTTGCTGCCTCCCCAAAATTTCAATGAAATATTTTAACTGTCAAAATATTTTAAAATTTCTCTTGATACTTCTTCTTTGACCTGTGTGGCTTTTAGAAGCATATGGTTTAATCCAAGTATTTTGTGATTTTTCCAGCTATCTTTCTGTTACTGATTTCTAGAATAATTGTATTGTGGTTTCAGGGCATACACTGTATGATTTCCCGTATTTTAAATTTGCTGAAGTGTGTTTCATGGCTCAGAGGTAGTCTGTCTTAATGAATGTTCCATGTGGACTTGAGAAAAATGTATATTCTGCTATTGGATTAAGTAGCCTGTAGATGTCCATTATTCCAGTTGATTAACGATGATACTGAGTTCAGCTTTGTCCTCACTAATTTCTGCATGTTTTGTCTGTCCATTTATCAAAAAAAGGTATCAAAATCTTTATATATGGTATTGGATCTTATGTGTCTCCTTTCAGTTCTGTCAGTTTTTGCTTCTCTTATTTTGACACAGTTAGATGCTTAGCTGTTAACGATTGTTAGGTTCTGGAGAATTGACTTATCATTATGTAATGCACCCCTTTATCCTTGCTCTAATGTCTGCTCTGTCTGAAGTCAATACAGCTACTCATTCTTCCTTTTGCTTAGTGTTATGGTGTACCTTTCTCTATAACCTATGCGTGTTTTCATATTTAAAGTGAGTTTCTTGTGGAAAACATGTAATTGAGTCTTATTTTTTTATCAACTCTGAAAATCTCTTTTAGTTGATACATTTAGAACATTGATACTCGAGAGTGATTATTGATGTGTCTGAATTAATATCTATCTTTTGCTGTTTTCTATTTGTTGTGCTTATCATTTGCTCCTATTTTTGTCTTTTTCTGCCTTTTGTGTTAATTGAGCACTTTTTTCTCTCCTGCGTTAGCCTATGACTCATACTTTTTTTTTTGCTTTATAAGTAGTTGCCCCCAAAATTTCAGTATATATTTATAACTCATCTAAATTCACTTTCAGATAACACTATCCTGCTTCATGGGTAGTGTAAGTTCCTTTTAATACAAAAAATCCCAAGTACTTCTCATCCTTTATATTTTTTTTTTGGGTGCCATTCAGTTTGCTTACATTTATGTGTGTGACTATAAGTAATATATGGGCATACATAATAGAATTCAATGCTGCTATTATTTTGAACCAACTCTTATTTGTTAGATTTAAAAATAAGAAAAAGGGGGCCAGCTTTGTGGCATAGGGTCATAGTGGGTGAAGATACCATATGCTTTGCCAGCATACTATATGGATGCCAGTTCCTGTCCAGGGTGCTCCACTTCAGATCCATCTCCCTGCTAATGTGCCTGGAAAAACAGTGGAGGATGACCCAAGTGCTTAGGCCCTTGCTACCCACGTGGGGAGACCTGGAAGAAGTTCCTGGCTCCTGGATTCAGCTGGCCAGAGCAGCCATCTGGGGAATGAACTAGTGGGTAGAAGATCCCTCTGTGTTTTTCCCTGTCTCTGTAATTCTGACTTTCAAATAAACAAATACATTTTTTTAAAAAAATTTTTTTATTTTACCTCCACTTACTCATTTTCTGATGCTTTTCTTATATGTTTTATTTAAGTTTCTACCTGGATGTCATTTTCATTCTCTCTGAATAACTTCTATTAATAGTTCTTGAAACACAGGCCTTCTGGTAACACATTTTGTTTGAAAAACGATTTCTCCTTCACTTTTGAATGATGATTTCACAAGGTATAAAATTCTGGGTTGGCTTTTTTCACTCAACACCTTAGATATTTTACCCCAACTCTTGTCTCGCTTGCATAGTTTTGCTTGCATGGTTTCTGAGAAGTTAGATGTAATTTTTATCTTTGTTTCCCTGTAGATAAAGTGTGTCCTTCCCACCCCTCCTTTCTGACTTTTTCCACTTTGGATAATTTGTATCTTCCAGTAATTTGATATTTTCTCCTCAGCTGTGTTTAGTGTAATTGTGAACCTGTTGATGGTATTCTTCATAAATCTGTTACCTTGCTTGATCTTGTTTTATTTTCTGGCATTTCATGTAATTCTGATAGTTTTCCATTTCTTTGCTAAAATTCAGCATGTCTCATGTATATTTTCTACTTTATCCATAGGTCTGTTAGTGTACTCATCATGGTCATTTTAAATCCTTTATTTGTTTCAGCTTCTCTGATCCTGGTTTTGTCACTCATTTGCCTCTAGAAAGTGGAAAGTTTTTCTTGCTTATGTTCATCATAATTTTTGATATCATATACAGGATGGTAAAGACTGAGATTAATAGTATATATGCCTGAAAGAGCATATCCTTACTGTTAGTGTCAATTTAGTGAGGTTTTGAGCTGGAATTGAATTTTTTTTATTTTTTGACAGGCAGAGTGGACAGTGAGAGAGCTCTAGAGACAGAGAGAAAGGTCTTCCTTTGCCGTTGGTTCACCCTCCAATGGCCGCCACGGCCGGCACGCTGCGGCCAGCGCACCGCACTGATCTGATGGCAGGAGCCAGGAGCCAGGTACTTCTCCTGGTCTCCCATGGGGTGCAGGGCCCAAGCACCTGGGCTATCCTCCACTGCACTCCCTGGCCACAGCAGAGAGCTGGCCTGGAAGAGGGGCAACCGGGATAGAATCCGGCGCCCCGACCGGGACTAGAACCCGGTGTGCCGGCGCCGCTAGGCGGAGGATTAGCCTAGTGAGCCGCGGCGCCGGCCACATCTTAGTGTTTTTCCTCTGCCAAATACTTCATGTCTTACCTGTGTGCCTGCGCCTGAGAGAGAAACTTTCTGTACCTCCCTGCCCTGGCCCCAGCCATAGAGTGCTATCGGTGAGGGAAAAACGGGGTTTAGATTCCTAGTCCAGCTTTTTTAAGTACAGGCACAAATATGGTACACAAAGTGATAAAGTTTATTAAAAGATAAGAAAGCAAAACACACATGTGGGAATAGTTGAGGAGTAGAGCGGACCTGGGAGAGAAGAGGGTGGGAGAAGGGAAGTAGGGAGATGGCGCCTCACCACCTCCTTCGTCTTAGTCTGTTGGAAGAGAACCAGCTCCTCCCAGCATCTTGGAAGTTTATGAAACCTCCATAAAATTCCACATGAGCTTAATATACATAATTAAGGCACCTGGCGAAAGGGTTTTTTAATAGACAAATAAGATAGAATTACATGGGGCAGGGACTTGTGGTTTGTGACCTCCAGCTCAGCTAGCTACCTTATCTCATATCACTGTTACTTGTTACTCCATGCTTCCTAGCCTTTATATCACACACACACACACACACACACACACACTGAAAGAACTGTAATTCCAACCTAATACCTAAGGTTAATTCTCCACTCCATATTTTATCTTTCCCTATTTCTGCCTACACGTATTTCTCTATTTTCTGATAGTGAGGAGTCAGCCTCCTTACTCCCAGTGCATTTACCAGTTTGCTTCATCCTGCTGTATTTAATTGCTTTTGTGACCTCAGTAAAGCTCTTGCTTCAATTGGTGCATCTGCCTCACATGGTTCCCTTGAAAATGTTATTCCTCTGCCAGCCTCACTTTACTGTGTTGGTCCTAATCACTTGCTGGGATACTGCTGCTCTCCCTTGGTATGCCTTCTATGCTCAGACCTTTGACTTAGGGAGCTGCTGGTGTGACTTATTAAACAGTGGTAAGAGGGAAAAAAGGAATTATATTTTAATGTTTTCAATTTTTTCTTCTGTGCCTTTGTGATTGTGTAAAGTTAGTACTACATTTTTTGTGTGTAGTTGATGTACTTCTTAACAGCAGCTAGATGGCTCCAAATTAATTTTGAGCAGCTTATGAAAGGAAAACCTCAGCAATGGCTGTTTCACATTAGGCTCCATGTCTGTAGGTTGAAGCCAGATGTTGACATTTTGGGGTTGGCCCTGTGGCATAGTATGCTAGTCCTCTGTCTGGCAACACTGGCATCCCAATATGAGCGCCGGTTCATGTCCCGGCTGCTCCTCTTCCAGTCCAGCTTTCTGCTATGGCCTGGGAAAACAGTAGAAGATGGTCCTAGCGCGGTGCGCCGGCCGCAGCGCGCCGGCCGCGGCAGCCATTGGAGGGTGAACCACCGGCAAAGGAAGACCTTTCTCTCTGTCTCTCTCTCTCACTGTCCACTCTGCCTGTCAAAAAAAAAAAAAAAAAAAAAGAAGATGGTCCTAGTGATAGGACCCCTGCACCCATGTGGGAGACCCAGAAGAAACTCCTGTCTCCTGGCTTCAGATCAGCCCAGCTCCAGCCGTCACGGTCTTTTGTGGAGTGAACCAGCAGATCGATGACTTTTTTCTCTGTCTCTCCCTCTCTTTGTAATTCTACCTCTTAAATAAATAAACTTTTTAAAAAAGTTGTCATTTTGATTGCTGTTGACATAGGTAAAATTAAAATAATGAAAAAAATATGATGCTACCAACTATTTCCATTTTTGTGAAATTTTTTAAAAAAGATTTATGTATTTATTTGAAAGAGTTACAGAGAGGGAAAGACAGAGGCAGCAAGAGAGAGATTGATCTTCCATCCACGGATTTACTCCCCAAATGGCTGCAATGGTCAGGGCTGGGCCACACCAAGGCCAGGAGCCGGTACCTTCATGTGAGTCTCCTATGTGGGTGCAAGGACCAAGGACTTTCCCAGGTGCATTAGCAGGAAGCTGGATCAGAAGTGGAGCAGCCGATACTCAAACCAGCACCCCTGTGGTATGCCAGTGCTGCAGACAGTGACTTTACTGCTTTATGACACTGCTGCCCCTAACTTTTATGAGTTTTTTATCCTTTGGGGCTTGAGGTTTGATTCCTTGCTGTGTGCCCCACCCCCTCTGTAATGGTATTTAGAAAGCTCCTTCACTTCTATAACTTTGTTTCCTGATTTATAAAAATGTGAGAAAGTTTACTTCAGAATTATTATGAAGATTTCCCACATGGTGATAAGTATTCTTTATTGGTAACAGAATTGTTTCACTTATATTAAAATAGGTAATGTACAATAATGTCTTAAGATACAGATTAGCCGGAGCCGTGGCTCACTAGGCTAATCCTCCGCCTTGCAGCGCCGGCATACCGGTTCTAGTCCCGGTCGGGGCGCCGGATTCTGTCCTGGTTGCCCCTCTTCCAGGCCAGCTCTCTGCTGTGGCCAGGGAGTGCAGTGGAAGATGGCCCAGGTCCTTGGGCCTTGCACCCCATGGGAGACAGGATAAGTACCTGGCTCCTGCCATCGGACCAGCGTGGTGCGCCGGCCACAGCGCGGCAGCCATTGGAGGGTGAACCAATGGCAAAGGAAGACCTTTCTCTCCCTCTCTCTCTCTCTCTCTCTCACTATCCACTCTGCCTGTCAAAAAAATAAAAATAAAAAAATAAAATAAAAAAAGGTACAGATTTCTAAAAAGTGGAGAGAGTATGATTTTTTCTTTATTCACTTTAAATAGACTATTGCTGACCAATTTGTTTTCCTCTGTAATCATTTTACATCAGAAACTGTGATCTATACCTTTTTCTAGGAATCTAACAATGAATCCCTGAGATGTACTCAAAATAAATAAAATATAGGAAAATAATTTGAATCTGACATTATTCTGCTACTGGATCAGCAATAAATTACTCTATTTTATATAAGCTAGCAATAACATGACCAAGTGCTTTTCTTATGCTAAGGTATTATTTAGAAAAAGAAACATTTTACATTCATTCTATTCCCTGATATAGGAAACCAAATAAGGGTTATATGCCATCCTAACAAAGTGTTCTTCTCTCCTGTTGACTTATTAATATCATAAAAGTTAGTTAGAACTAGTCTATTTATAATAAATATTCAAAGGTTAAAAAAGTTTTGATGATTTATTATGTTTACTTGATTCTAGTCTCAAATATGTGGCATTTCTTTCTTAGGATTATCTCTTTTCATTTTTTAATAGCTATCAAAGTAGCATTGCTTCCTAAGATAATAAAGTAATTTATGCGGATAATGGTACCTGAAGTCTGTCAAATGAAATAGAGAAATGGTTATGTGGAGTTTCATACATATTCACAGATAATAAAAGCAAAATAAAAGAAACAACCATGATAAAATCTTTCTTTACCAAAATACAAATGTACTCTACTGCCTATAGGTAAGATCATTCCTGAATAAGTTTGAGGGATATTTTCTGAGACAAATAGAATAGCTTTTTAAAGTATAAAGTTCTCAAAGTAAATTTATGAGTAAAGAAAAAGAAATGTTAGTGTTAATTTTTCCTGGTTTAAATATCAGGTGTTATTGCCCTTATTACATTGATTCTTATTTTAATTTTGAGAAACCTGATTTTGCTGCAGAAATTGGTACTGTTTCAATTGAAACTTTGACCTTGTTATTTTCTATAGATGTGCTGATAATTGGGCAAAACATTCCACTAAACTTTGCTGGTACAAAAAAATAGTTTACACTAATTCTCCAAATGTGTTCTCTTTACTGTGTGGGGTTATATATACATCTGTACACACTTGTAATTGTTTTCAGTCACCATACCAATAACAATACTTAGTTCATTATTGTTGTGATCTTTGATTTGATGAATTAAAAGATAGAGTTTGGAGCTACCACAGAAGGATGGAACTTAGGGATGAAGTCTAGGACAAGAGCAAGCCATAGAGAAGAATCCCTAGACTCTGCGTACAACTCTGTCCAGTCCCTTTGAGCTATGCATGAGTAGGGTAAACACCAAAAAACTTAGGTCTTGAAAAAATATTAGCAAAATTGGTAATTAATTTGGTTAACCTTTTAGCTTAATTGTTCAAGAAAGGAGAGACAGAAGACAATACCAACATCAGGAGCAAATGATATTATCAGTGTCAGGCCACATTTGCAGATTCCACAGACATTAAAAGCATAATAATGGAAAATTAACAAAAATTTGTCAGAAAATTAAACAACTTAGGTATAGTGGACAAATTCTCTGAAAAATAATCTCATGGAAATTAATTTAAGATAAAGCAAGATGTATGAGTAACCACATATGTAGTATTAATTCATAATAAATAAAACTATCCCACAAATTAGCTGCAAGTTAAATGGCTTTATTCATGAATTCTATCAAATGAACACAAAGGATAAGGAAGAAATAGCACCAATCTCCTACAAACTCTTTAATTAACTGAGGAATAGGAAGCACTGCCCAACTCTTCTTCTGAGGCCAGTATAGCACAAAAATCACAGAGAAAATGAGATAAATCATATAATCAGTGCGGTAAATTCACTGAAGCATTCGATGAGGTGATGTACTCTTAGGGATTAAAAACTCTGGCAAACTTATAGTAGCAGATAATTTTTTTTTCCATTCTGATGAAAAACACCTATAGAAACTTGCCAGCAAATCCTATAAAATATCTTGATAAAATACTTTTTAAAAAATCAATGATTGGGAGTCAAAATAAGGCCTATTCTTACTACTTAGATTCATCATTGTACTGAAGGAACTAGCATTGCAGTGCAGAAAAAAAAAAAGACCTAATGCTATATTATGCAGCTTTTCGTTTTTGTGGATTCCTTAGGCTTTTCAGGAGGCACAATCTTACTGTCTGCAAAGACAGTTTTGCTTCTTTTCCTTCCCTTGGTATCTTTCTCTGTGTAGCTAGGAACACCATCACAATACTGTTTCATTGTAGTCATCACTGCCCTCTCACTGCAGTTTGTACTGATGGCCAAACTGATACTGGACCCTGTTCTTCAAACTTTTTTGCAAGCTAGGTGAACTTGACACCACCTGTTGGCTGAATGGATTCTCCACTATCTTCAGTCCTCAGCTTCCCTTTCTCTGCCTAATTTGGGTAGCAAAAGTTAAGGTCTTGTTTCTTTCTGCCTTAGTTGCAGAGGAGGCCTGGAAAAGTAAATTATGTGGCATTTGTAGCTTTTTTAAGGCAAAAGACAGACCAAAGTTTCTTGTTTGTTTAACACAATAACAGTTTCCATCAAAAGTAAAGGAAGTACTTTTGAAGAGGTCAAAAACTGTGAAAGACATTCTCAGGGATCTACTCACTGTTAAGTTTCTCCAGTCTGTACACATCTGTTACATCTTAATATTGTTAAATCTATGAGACAATATCACTTTATGTCCCTGTATGTCTGTAGAGCTATATCATAATTTTCTGCCTGAAATAGACCCTCACTCTTTAGCGTTCTCTGACTGGTTAATTCATATACAATAAAATGTACCCACTTTAAATGTGTAGTGTGTAATTATAGTTTGAATTTTAACAAATACATGATAAACTGTTAGAATTTAAATCAATATATTCTTTTTGGGAGATTATTTGGTGGTGTCAGGTAAGCATTTAAAATTTAAAATACTCTGATCCAGCAAACCAGTTCTAGGAATCTATTATCTAAATGTAACAGGGTTGTTACACAAAGGCATATATAAAGGGACTTTTCTTTGCAGTGCTATTTGTAGTAGCAAACATCTGAAAAAAGATCTGTATGTTCATCCATAGGGGAATGGCTGAATAAGTGATACATTTATTAGTATAGAATGATATGCAGTCATAAGCATGAGTTCAGATATTTTAACTGGGAGAAAACATTGGTATAATTGGTGACAAAAGTAAGTTAAAGACTAGAAATCAGTCATAACTTGGTATATGTACGTATATTTCTGCATCCATTTATCCAGTCAGCCCGCCTTTGCTGTATTTTGATCAAGAAATCGTGGTAACTTGGTCTTAAATGGGGTTGTAGACATGAGAGCTATGAATGATTTTAAGGGATTGGGAAGAAAAATTTGGAAGGATTGGGTGATATTTTAGAGGGAAAGATGAGACTGAAGGAGTTGATCCTTTCTCCCAAGTTTCTGGTGTTTGTCACTATGATGGCAGGGCAGTTATTAGATACTGAGCACTTTAAGAATACTGGATTGCAGGAGGATGATCCAGAATTCATTTTAAGTACTTTGAGTTTCAGGGGATTTTGTTATATTTAAGTGAAAATAGATAGGAGAGAGATATAATGGGTTTGGTACTCAGTTAAGTGTTGATTAGAGATACAGATTGAAGAGTCAGTTGCTTTACAACTGATAATTGAAAACAAGCACGTGTGAAATTGCCCAAGGAGACAGTTGAGGATCAGAAGAGGGGGCCTAGAATCCAGCCTCAGGAAACACAGTAACATGAAGGGCTGTATCAAGGAGGATGATTGAAAAATTTTAACTTTTATATATTCATGTTCCTAGGTTTTTTAAAAGCAAGTATTTTATAATAAGTAATCACAATATATGAGTTATTTATCAGGGCCTCGTCAAGTGGCAGAGTCCATCAGGTTATTTGAACAGAGAACTTAATATAATGAATTATTAACTAGCATAAAATTAAGTAGGGAAATGCTAGATCAAAAACAGTACCCTAAAGATATCATGGAGGAGACTCCTATAGACGGTACCTAGAGCTGAGGGAGTATGTGGAATGGTTTTAATTGTTAGAACTTCAGTACTTCAGGAGGAAGGGCCATGCAGAGCTCATACTCAGACCGCTGTGGAAGAGTGTGCTGGCAAGTTAATGCTGCTGCTAACATCTTGAGAGTGAGGGTTGCAGAGGATGAAGCTGACTTTTCAAGTGTTAGAAAACCTGCAAAATGTATCTAGCTTCTGCTACGGCGAGAAATTAATATGGCTGATGATGCAGAGAGTTAGAAAGCTGTCCATCATGGGCCTCAGTGTCCCTGCACACTTTGGCTGGGTATGCCAAGAAAGCAAGTCCCTGATTACTGTTTACCCAGATCATCACAGTTGTATTTGCATCACGAGATCAGGTAGTGTCTTACCTTGAACAAATAGACTTGCTTTTGCTTACTGTAAAAGATTCTCCAAGTTCAGTGTTGTCCTGTAAAGCAACCCATTCTGTGTAGGTCTTCCTGGGCCCTGTGCATCATCCCTGTGGGATCAGAGTGGATAAGGGGACATGCACAATAGATGCAGACGAACTTGAAGCTTTGGCTGCTATTTTGCCATGAATAATATAGTTATTTATCTCTGACTCAGAGGCTTGTGTCTTCTGCTAACTTCGATGAAATTGTGGCATGCTAACTTGTTAGTTTACAAGAAGAGTGGAGTGTTAGATTTCATTATGAATCTAAATTTTTTTTTTTTTGGTGAGAGGTATGTATGAATATGTTTCTGCCTCTTTGTGTTAATTGCAAGTTTTATGGTGACCTTCCATTGATCCTAGACAACCTCTGTGTAGCCTTGATGTTTTTATTCATGGTGACAATGAAAAATTAATCTGGAATACAGCGTAGAGTCACTGAGGGAAAATACAAAAAAAGAGTTAAAATATATTGAGAGGTTTCAAATAATATTTAGTAGGAGAATTATGTTTAATGGAATAAATAATAATCTGAAAAGATACCCAAAGCAAAGAAGAAACATTAAAAGCTTCCAAAGAAAAAAGGTCGATTACTTACAAAAGAATGACGACTGACAGCCGAATTTTCAGCAACGGTAGATGCCAGAAGACATTAGAGTAATATCTGTACAGTGCTGAGATAAAATAGCTGCCTGCCCAGAATTTTATATTAGCCAAAATATCATTCAAGAAGGAGGATATAAGGTTTAAGACAAAGAGAGGTCTGTGTGTATGTCTGTATACACATTTATATGTATATACACATATGTAAACATATTAATTAATATATAATATGTAAACATTAATTTATATATACAAATGAAACATTTTGAAGAATTTAATTATAGCCTATAAAAATTAGCTCTGGAGCTAGTCTGCCTGAGTTAAATTCAAACTAACCACTTACCAGCTGTATGATCATAGGGAACACACAATTTATCTATTTTTTACCACAGCTCCTCTTTTGTAAAATGGCGTGACAGTAATAATCTCTTTGGGTAATTGTGAGGATTAAGCGAATCAGTAAATATTTTTTTCATTATAATCATCATTGTTATCCCAGCACTTTTGTAGGACATGTTGAAAGTTCTTAAAGTCCTTGTAGGTTGGCATTGAATATCTTAGGGAGATATTGCTATGGAAGAGGAAAGCAGTAATTTACTTGTTTATTGTAATTCTCTATATCCTTTGGCTTATTCAGTTAATTCATTCAATATTTGTTGAGCACCTGTTATGTGTTAGGCACTGTTTCAAGCATTGATAATAAAATAGTGAATTAAAAGGCCAAAAAAAAATTCCTGTCCACTTATGGGTTATGTCTTGCCGTGCTGAAAACAGGTAATGAACGAGGTGGGTATGTGAAAAATATGTGTGTAAAAGCATTTAATTATTCTTAAGGAGTAATAAAAGGGACTGGTAGAGCCGAAGTCGAGTGCACAAGGGACCCAGTGCGTGAAACAAGGGGTGAGGCCTTAGACATAATATGGATCCACCTCTTACAAAGGGTTGTGCCTTTTTTAAGAACTGTGGCTTTTACTTAGAATGAGATAGGAAGCTGCTTGATGGTTCTAAACCCTTGAGTTCTCTAACATTCTCACTGCTAAGTTGAGAATGGGCTTTTGGAAGTATTACCTTAGTAACAAATAAATGTAATAAACAATTGAAAACTATTCTAATGTCACTTCCCTCCTCGAGTGTACAGTAGAGGGCAGGCATTTGACTCAGCAGTTAAGGTTAAGGTGCTGCCTGGGATGACTATATTCATATCCGAGTGCCTGGGTTTGAGTCCTGGCCCCACGCGGATTCCAGCTTCCTGCTGGTGAGCACCCTGAGAGCTCAGGTACTTGGGTCCCTGCCACCCATGTAGAGACCTGGATAGAATTCTGGGCCCCTGACTTTGGCCTGGCCCAGCCCCATCTGTTATGGACATTTAGGGAGTGAACTGGTAGAGAGGAGTTCTCTATCTCACTCTTTCAAATAAATAAATAACAAAATTTGAAAAATTCTAAAAGAAAGAAAAAAAGATTTTTAGTGGTTCTGTGTTACTTAGTATGTTCCCTTAACTTTCATTATTTGAAATCTTGCCACTTTGTAGCTGTTAAATACTACTACTTCCAATTCTTTTGGATTTAGAATTAGTTCTCCCAATGCTAATTCTTCTAAACCCAAGACTAATTTTACTAGTTCTTTTGCTTTAAAGATTTTATTTATTTATTTGAGAGAGAATTAAAGACAGAGGAAGAGACAGAGAGAAAGGTCTTCCATCTGCTGGTTCACTCCCCAATGGCCACAACAGCTGGAGCTAAGCCACTGATCCGAAGCCAGGAGCCGGGAGCTTCTTCCAATTCTCCCATATGGGTGCAGGGGCCCAAACACTTGGGCCATCTTCCACTGTTTTCCCAAGCCGTAAGCAGAGAGCTGGATTGGAAGAGGAGCAGCCAGGACTTGAACTGGTGCCCATATGGGATGCCAGTGCCGCAGGTGGAGGCTTAGGCTACCACGCCGAAGTGCTGGCCCCGCCTAGGCTAATTCTATTACCTATAATTTTTTAAATAGAAATAACTAGAAAATTTTACATAATGAACATTAAATACATAACTTTTTTTTATAAAAGTAAATGTTTTAGAAGTCTTCATTTAAGTACACTTGAGGCTCTTAAACATGTGAATGATTGATTTGCTTTCATCATCCTGTCAAGAGTCCTAGTTGTAGAAAATAATCCATTTTAGCTAATGATTTGTTAGAGAGTACTTGACTAGTTAACAGAATCTCCACAGGGACTAGAAAATAGTCAGCTTGAAACCATACAGCCAAGTGAAATGGTCAGGCATACCGTTCAGCAGATTGAGTGCCAACTCTTGTCTCCATTGCTCACTAGAGCTTCTGTTAGAGCTACCAAAGAAGAATCGGATAGTGCCACCATTTTCTAACGAGACAAACAGCCTCCATCACATGGCTGCTGCCTCAGTGCACTCTCGTCCTTCTTCGAAACAGCACATTGTATTTAGACGTGGTGGTGCTTTGATAATATCTAGACCTCATAGCTAGAATGGAATCTAGGAAATATTATATCCTTGTATAGTTTTTCATCCATGAAGTATGCTTGAAAGGAGATTTGCATGAGTGCTGAGTTTCTGCAACATTGATAAAGACATGGAAATAAAAATGACAGTCCTTTTACAATTATCAGATTGAATTTGATAATAGCACCTAAGTTTAAAAGTTTGGAAACCACTGATAATTAGGCAATTTATTGTTTGGGGTACCAAATGACAACAGTTGCAGCTTGAAGGTACAGCTTGTATAACTCACAAACTAAATGTGGAATGTGATACCTATGTTAATTTATTTCCTTTTTATAATGTGGTTAGATCTTAATGGAAAATGTTGAGACACAAACATTCTTACAACATTTCAAGGGCATTTATACTTGTAGTTTCACCTTCTTTTAATATTTGAACCAAGCTTGTATATCTTGGATTGAAAAACCGTAGCCAAATTTTTCTCTCAGTTTTTTTTTTTTGTGTGTGTGCCAGCTGAAAATACAGGTAGTTAACTTCAACATCAAAAAACATCTTTCTTTTCTTTTCAGTTGGTTGGTCTTTCAGGTCTTCACATGCTGGACAGCTTTCCTCAGCACTCAGTTTGCAAACATTTTCTGTGATTGCTGTATGCCCTGTTGTAACAATGAGATACCTTTTCCCAGCTTGTGTTTCCATGTACCCAGTACGTTGTGGTGTGCATACTGTGAGAGGCAGCAGTAAGCAAATGCCTACTGATGGCTGTAATTTATCAATATTCATGTTCTTTGAATCTCAGATATTCAAGACTAAAGCAGTACAATTGGCTGAGAAACTCCTTCCTGCTTTTAACACGCCTACTGGGATTCCCTGGGCAATGGTGAATTTGAAAAGGTAAATTCTATTTTAAGTGGTTATTCCTGTTCTGGGAGAATTAAATTAACTGATTTAATTTTTTTTAATCTTTGTGATCTTAAAAGTTTCTAATGATCTGATCCCACCATGCTTTCCAAGACTTAAAATTGTTTTCCTCTGAATGTTTGCAAAATCATTTTCTATAATAAATTTACTGATTTTTTTAAAAAAATTTTCCTTTATTTCATAACAGGTTACTTACCTTAACATTATTCCATTTAGCACTCCTTGTTCCTCTGAATCTAGGTTTTTCTTTCTCATTCACATGGTTATATGTATTTGTTTCTTTTATTTGTTTATCCATTTCCATTTAGTCCTATAATGGATTCAGTGTACTTTTCCTCTTTTTGTGTGCCATCTTTTGATCTTATAAGTCAAAAATAGAAAACAGTATACTTGGAAATTATCAATATGAAGGGGAGACATAATTCATAATGTTCACTGTAGGGACAATTACTGAAGTTCAGAATGAACTGCTAAAATTAATTCTTTGCAGTCAGTTTTATTATGGAAAGCACTGATTTTTCACTTAGGAGTGTATGAAATGTTTCCTTCAAACAGCTTTCCTAAATCATATAAAGATATAAAATTAAAATTTGAATGATGTCAGAGTAGTTTAACTTTTATTTAAATAATTTATGCTGACTGAAATTTTTGCTGCTCATTTTTTCTCCAAGTAAGATTTATTATTCATTTTCTTGTTAAAGTATGGAAATTACATGAAAATCTGCTTTTTGCTCTCCTTAGACTTAAACCTTTTAGAATTAAAGTTAGAAACATTTTTCTGGAGATGTGAATTTTGACTTTATTTGAAAAAAAAAAAAACAAGTTAATCTATTTCAGTGATTTCTTTCTAATGGAGAACTTTAGATTTATATTGAGAAATTAGGATTAATACAAACAAGAAATTAAATTTATTCTCTGATTTCATGTTCTGTATAAAATGTAGATTACTTCCTTTTTGAGGAAAAAGTTGACTAGTGTTCATAGCAACCTCTGTCACTGTAAGGCCAACTGATGTTGTGTATATGCTTGATCTCTTTAGTCTCAGGACAGATTCTGGTATTTTCTTCAGAATCGTCAAATTAAATGGCCTTCTTAGATGATAACTAAAGACTAATTCTGACAAGAAGAAAAGACTGGAGGCCATTCTTTTTTGTTGTCTGCATAGAAGAATGAAAAATCAAGTTTAAATTACAGAACTTAAGTTTTTAGATTAAGAATAAAATGAAAGTTTTCAGGGTTTATGTGCTGAGCATTTTATAAGCTGTATTTTCATTTAATTTCTTTGAATTTATTTATACAACCTCATAATTTTACTTGAGTTTATATACGTGTATATATTATATAAAAATACATGTATATAAATATGTTTCATATATGGTATTGCGATTTTTAGAAAAGCCCTTTCCCCCCATTTTTTTTGCTGGGATATTCAAGCTTTCCACACATAAACCTTTTCCTAATCTTATAACCTGAACATCAACCTGCGTTAACAATCTAGCATGTTTCTCCTCTGTGGTATAGCTTTCTTAAATTGTTTGTTTACTTAAATTGAATGCTTGCTTTTCTGCTTCTTACCTTGATACCTCATCTGATAAAGCTCTAAATCAGTCTTTGTGATGACTAAAAAAATGAGGTGTGGGGAAGTTATGCAATAATTTAGTCTTTTATTTTTGTGACAATGGCATTTGTTCTTTTCCATCATTTTCCCACTGTAAAAGTTGGTGTCCTGTTACCTCCTCCTGTGTCCTTCTCTATAAGTTATTCTTAAGAATATGATTGCAGGATCAGGAGGCACATGCCTTTTTAAAACCCTTTCCCCTTTATAATACAGATTCTCACGTGTGGGTTTGCTGGATAAAAGGAATGTATATTTTTAAATGTAATAGGTACTGCCAAAATGCTTTCCAAAAAGGTGTATCACATTTCACTAACAGCATGTGAGAGTACCTGAATGTCTAGATATAAGTTCTTTTGAATTTTGACAAACTGGTGGCTAAAAGGTGTTGCTTACTGTTATTTATTTTGTATTTTCTGACTAGCAAATTTGAACACCCTTTCCATAAATTTATTGGACATATATAATTGCTGTTTTAAGAACTGCTTATTCCTAAGTGTTGCTTGGGTTATCTTTTTCTCATTAATTTTAAAGTGCTTTGTAGATTATAGAATTAATTATTTTCTCCCTGTTCTACTACTTATGTCTTGCTTTTACTTATAATTTGCTATTCATAAATTTAAAATTTATATATATATTCAAATGCATCTTTTATAATTTTGTTTATAATCTTTGTTAAAATGATTGTCTACTTACATTTTTATATTCTAGATTATATGGAAGTAATTTAACACTGCTTTAGTGAAGTATGGAATTAGTTGTAGTTTTCAGTTATTCATATTTATCAGATTGAGGAAATTTCCTATTTCACTGAGAGTTTTTTTTTAATTTTAATCACGAATGGATGTTGATGTTGCTGGGTATGTTTTATTCATTTGTGGATATGATCATAATTTTTTTTGCTTTTGTTCCAATATAAATTACTTACAAGATTTTCAAATGTTAAATCAACTATGAGTTCTTTGGGTACTTCTTGGTCATAATATATTATCTTCTTTATGCTTTGCTGGTTTTGATTCCCTGATGCTTTTTTGAAACTTTACTAATGGATACTGTTTTTTTTTTTTTTTTTTGTAATAATTTTAGCAGGTGTTGGTATAAGTTATCTGGTATCATGAAATGGGGAATATTCTTCTCCCTCTGTTTTCTGAAATAATTTGTGTAATGCTGATGTTACTTCATTAAATGTTGGATATATTCACCTACAAGTATCTGGGCCAGAATTTTCTTTGTGGGAGGTTTTTAATAGTTTACTTTTTCTAATATATACCAAATATCTCTAAACTTCTATTGCTTGTGGTCAGAAAGTGAGAAATATTTTTTTGCTTGTTTTTGTTTTTTAGTATTCAATGCAGAGTTTTTGTTATTTGAGATTTCTGAATATCTATAAAATAGATGTGAAATGTAATATCTATACTTTTATTTTGATCAGTTGGAAAAACCAAAACATTTGAGCATTAATTATTACCTGGTTGAGTTTTGAGAGCTTATCATCTTCTTCTTCTTTTTTTTTTTTTTTGTTTGAAAATTCAGTTTTAAAAATTTATTTAAATTTCCTTGAGTTGATGGATAGGATACAAATGAGACTATAACTTTCATACCCCCAAAGTTTATAAATCATTGGAAGGAATGGATGGAAGGAAACAAATGGACTGATGTAATATTTTTGAGGACTTTGGCTGGAGTTGAATCAGATTGATTGGAAACTTAAGGGCATATCTTTGTAAAAGAATTAAATATTGTGTACTTTTTGTTTTGTAAAGAAGATATGAATTTGTATTCAGAGATAAAATATCAGTCATAAGGATGAGGATGAAGACATACCAAAATAAATATAATTTGGATAAAATACAGATATCAAGAAGGGTTCAATATGAAAAGTGAAGAGGTGAGGATCAGGTGTCATAGCACAGACAGACAAAACAGAGTTGAACGAATGAAATGGAAAGACATAAAGAGAAAATGATTTGGAACTAAACCCACCAACACAGAGAAGGCAAGCAACAAAGCAATAGACTCATCTGCATGTATTTGGAAGAAGCCAAAACTGAAAGCCAGAATATGGAAGCAAAACAATATAAAACCATGGGCAAGTCCAGTACAGCTGAAAATATCTGATAGGTCCAACGTGGAAAATCAATATGGAACCCCAGGTGCCTGAAATCAAGAGATGGTCATATTCAGAGACATCAATGGCAGCAGTGTCCTGGAAAAGATTTCAACATCATAGGTCTTGAATTTTGAGAACCATTGGTGATTGATTTTTGATACTTCAATCCTGGAGGGCAGAATAATCGGAAGACAATGAGAGCAATGAACACAGTTGTTTTTATAGGATAAAAAGAAAGAAACCTACAGTAAGGATAAAGCAGATGTATAACCCAAGATGTATTGGTGCACCACAAGGGTTATAAATCCAAGAAGCAATAATTTAAAAAAATAATGTTAAGGGCTCCGAAAAGTAATCCCATCTCAGTAACTGAGCATTGAGCTAGCTTAGAGATAGGAGAATATAGGGGGATTTCAAAAAGGTTGGGAAAAACTGAATTAAATTACCTTGTAAGGCCTTTGAGCCAGATCAGCTTTGTAGCCTGTTTGTGTTTGATCCCAAGCTAAAAATGACCTTCCCAACATTAACATGTTTGTACACACAGGGACATTCACACCTTCATATGCACTGGCACATATACAAACATGGCCATTGATCCACCCACAGTGTATGAAAAAAAATGCAGCAAAAATTACCAAGCAAATATATAAAAATGCAGTTTTTGAAGGTCTATGAACAAAAATGGGAAGCGACTCTACGTATTCTTTTTTTTTTTTTTAATTTTCAATTATCTTTATATACAGAAGATCAATTTAGCGTATGTTAAGTAAAGATTACCACATTTTGGAGAGCTTATCATCTTCTTATAGTTATATAACTGGAATTTTTCTGCTTTTGGCAGTGCTGTATCTTGTTATTAGGATTTTCTTATTTTTCTGAATTGTTAAGATACAGGTATCACATTTAATATTGTAGATTCTTTCTCTGAGGCTGTATGTAAAATAAAAAGTGAAAATCTAATGTAACATTTGCTATTTTGAAAAGTGAATGGGCCTTTTCTTTGTGACTTTTGGCTAGAAAGGTTTTTTGTTTAAGATTGATTGATTGATTTGAAAGGCAGACAGAGAGAGAGGAAGAGACAGAAGAATGTCGTCTGCTGGTTTACTTCTCAAATGGCTGCGGCAGCCAGGCCTGGGCCAAGTGAAACCCAAGAGCCAGGAACTCCATCTAGGTCTCCCATGTGGGTGGCAGGGGCCTAAGTCTGCTTCCTTCGTAGGCAGGGAGCTAGATTGTAAGCATAGTAGCTAGGACTCTGATACTGGCTGCCAGTATCCCATGTGGTGGCTTAACCACTGCACCCAACCTTGGCCCCTGGCCAGAAAGTTTTGCATGGAATAGTAAACTATTGGACTTCCAAGCTTTGTGTTTGTGTTTGACCACATTATTATCCATTTGCTTTGCTGAAACCTGGGTGATCTTTCTAAATAGCAGACTTTGTTCCTTAAATATTATGTTAAATTCCTTTAAGTTATCAATGACTTTCCATCACACTTAAAAATCCTAAAATTTTATCTCTGCCTACTGAATTCTTGAATAGTTTGGATTATAAGTAGCTCTCTACCCTCATTCCTTATCTTTCTTTTCCCCTGAATTTCTGAGCTCCAGCCACACTAACCTTCCTTTTGCTCTTTTCCCTACTAGGATTTTGCTTCTTCCAGATGTGTTCATCACTGGCTCCTTCTCATCATTCAGGTCTCAGTTTTCACATCCTGTCATCTTCAGAAACTCTCTAACATAATACCTAAAGGACTTCTTTTAACTCACTTTTCTATTTCTAGTATGAAGTAATCTATTTCTCTATTTAATCTCCTTAAAGTGAGGATAACTGCTTAAATCATCTTATTTATTATAGAAGCAGGAATTTTAGATTTCAGGTCCACCACTCTCTCACAGCACAATAGGCACTTATTGTGAAATAAATGACGTCTTATATATTATATGCATATTTTCTTTGATTCTTACTTTTAGCTGTAAAAATTTATTAGTGGTATCTGCCTTTAATAATTTCAAAGAAAATGTAAAAATAACACCAAACAAGAAACTTTAAGCAAGATTGTGATATCTATTTTAATGTTTTCTCAACACAGATGAATATAGCACATTGAATTGGCAGTATAGAAATGGATATGAGGAAAAGATTTAAAGGTTTAAAAAAGAGGGAGGGGGTGTTTGGCTCATTTAAGATGCCCACATCCCATATTGGAGTACCTGAGTTTGAGTCCCTGCCCCATTTCTAAACCAGCTCCCTGCTAATGCACACTCTGGGAGGCAGCAGGTGATGACTCAAATATTTAGGTCCCTGCCACCCATGTGAGAGACCCAGATGGAGTTCTGGGCACCTGGCTTCAAGCTAGCCCAAACCCAGTTATTGGGGCCCTTTTCTTTGTTTGTCTGTCTGTCTGTCTCTCTCTCTCTCCTTCCCTTCTTCTCAGTAATACTGTGCCTTTCAAATAAGTAAAACTTAAAAAAAGATTATTTTCATCAAGTCATTAGTGACTCTATAACTGCACATGGACAGGGCAAGTCTCAAAAGAAACAGACAGGAATTTATAAAAAGCACCTAAAGGGCTAAGGAGAGAATTTCATAACTATGTAGTACCAGGGAGAAGCCAACATAGAGGAGCCATGTTAAATATGCCTGGCTTCCACTGAGGTCCTCGAGGCCCCTGTCCAGAAGTGGGGGTAAAACTTACATACTATCCTTAACAAAGCCTAAAACCAGGGTAATCTGCATGTACTCAACCCATGGTTTAGAAGAAAGTTAACTTTCTTAGAAGATATCATTCTAAAACTTCTATAACTTTTTCTTTATTTAGTCTAACTTTAAATAAAAAAATTATAGGGGCCAGTGCTGGGGCATAGAAGGTTAATGCTCCACTTGCAGTGCCAGCATCCCATATGGGTGCTGGTTTGAGTCATGGCTGCTCCACTTCCAATCCAGCTCCCTGCTGATGAGCCTGGGAGGGGCAGCAGAAGATGGCCCAAATCGTTGGGCCTCTGCACCCACTTGGGAGACCTGGAGGAGGCTTCTGGCTCCTGGCTTTTGCTTGGCCTAGCCCCAACCATTGCTGCAGTTTGGGGGATGAACCAATGGGTGGAAGTGCTCTCTCTCCTTATCTCTGCCTTTCAAATACATAAAGAAATCTTTAAAAATTTTTTTTTTAAATTATAGGTCAGACTTTAAAAAAAAAAGAAAAGCAGAGACATATCCTAGTTGTACCTATATAAATGAAATGTGCATAAGACTATTCATTGTGAAAGCATTCATAATAAAATATTGAAAATATCCCAAGGAACCATCAATATGGGATTGATTAAATCTGTTATGTCTATTTATAGAATGCAGTCGTTTTCACACCAGTAATACTAGCATTTAGGGCAGGACAGTTCTTTATTGTATGATACTATTCTGATCATTCCAGGAAATTTTAATTTCTTTTGTCCTAGCACAGTGAAACCAAACTGTAGTTTCAAGGTTTCAATTCAAAATACTGTCATAAATTTTCATATACCTCTGGAGTGGCACATTCCAAATTGAGAGTCATTTATATCATGGAGTTCTGTGCAACTTTCAAAAAATGGGAAAGCTGCCTGTAAACTGATAGGAAAGACCACTAATGTAGTTCTTAAGAGTAAAATACAAGGACGGAGCAGGAAGTGTAGTTTAAGAAAAGAGAAAAGGAAGAATATGCATTTGGAGTGCCATGAATGCATAAGAAGTACTCTAGTAAAATGTAAGAAACTAATGATTGTGATGTTGAATTCTGATGGGGTGAAGGGAAATGAGAATGGGTGAAATGTATTTACTGTATGCCTTTTTATATTGTCCTGATTTAGTAAGCAAATAAAACTAGATAAAAATAGGTAGTCATGTTAAATATAATTTCTAAGGAACTTTTTTAAAAGGTATATATTCATTTTCAAACATTTTGGTTATCACTCCAAACCTGCCTATTTTCTCTTCCTTTCAGTGGAGTTGGGCGAAACTGGGGCTGGGCTTCTGCAGGTAGCAGTATTTTGGCTGAATTTGGTACACTCCATATGGAGTTTGTCCATCTCAGCTACTTGACAGGAAACCTGGTTTACTACAACAAGGTTAGTTTTTTTCCTTTGCCTCTTTGTTATAAAAGCATCCTTTAAAATTTGTCCAAATACTTGATTAATGCTTAAAATGCTTGCCTTCCTAGATACAGGTTTATCAAGGCCCTGGCCTTCATTAATTTATTTTAATCACTCAAAGAAATGCACATATTTAAAGTGTTTATTATTATTTGATAAGCTGTAATTACTGTTAGGTTTTTAAAAAATTATAGGGGCAGGTTTTAAGCTGCCACTAGGAATGCTGCATCTCATATCAGAGACCTGTGACCGAGTCCCACCTCTGCTTCAAACCAGCTTCCTGCTAATGTGCACCTTGGGAAGCACAGGTGATGTCTCAAGTACTTGAGTCCCTGCCACCCATGTAGGAAACCTGGTTGAAGTTCCTGCCTCGGGCTTTGGCCTGGCCGAGACCTAACTATTGGAGGCATTTGGGGAGTGAGCCAATGGGTGCAAGCATGCTCTTGTGCCCGCTCACTCACTCTGTCTCTTTCTGGAGCTCTGCCTTTCAAATAAATAAAAATAAGTAAACTTTTAAAAGTTCTGTTGCCATTTCTATTCAGCTTTGTGCTGAAGTTCCTAACCAGTATTATAAGAAAAAGTAATGAACAGAAGGTTTAAGAATTAAAAGGGAAGAAAGAAAATAGTCATTATTCACAGATTATATGATTGCCTAATATATTAAGACAGTCTACATTTAAAAGACTAGAAATAAGAATTTAATGTTTTTTCAGTAATAAAAATCAGTAGCATTTCTCTTCATTAGCTACAAAAGGCCAGAAGGTGTCATTTTATAAAGAGATACATTATATGATAAGACCAAAAGTGTAAATTTCCTACAAATAAATCTAAGAGTGCAAAACTGTATTAAATAGCATTGAAAAGGACCTATGGAGAGATGCATTGTATTCATGTATAGGGAAATAATATGATAAAAATCTCAATCATCTCAACAATTTGAGATGCAGCACCTATTCATTGCCAAACAAATCACCAATGGCCCATTTTTAAAAATGAAACTTTACAAAATACTTCTAGAATGTATATGGTAGGGAAACATTCAGGACATTTCAGGAAATCATGTTGGGTAAATTTGCATAACCACATTACCAATACTGACATAGTGTAGTGTAGGTGAGTAGAGACAAATAGACTAATAAATAAAATATAGAGTTCTTAAAAAGACTCATATATATATGGAGACATGTTATGACAAGGATAGCATAGCACTGTGGATTATAACAGTTCCATTAATAAATTCTCTTGAGTAAAGAACCATTTTTAAATAAAAAGATTTATTATTTATTTCAAAGGCAGAGTGAAGGAAAAATTTTGGGAATATTTATTGTAGAAACAATATTTGAAGTTCAGCAGTTTAGTTCATTGACTTTTTGTGTATTAAATTCAAGTTAATTTTATACCTTTTTATACAAATGTCATAATTTCATTTCTGTGAGATTATTTCTTATATGTGAATATGTATATGTTGACTGTCCAGAATGATGCATTCCTCTGATGGCTATTTCTGGGTAGTTGAATGTTGGGATTTAAAACGCATCTATCCATGCTGTTTTCTCTAAATTGCTTGATTCTAAAATAATATTTAAAAAATAATTTAAAATATAAAATAAAATGTAAAAAAATAAGTATAATAGATAATTAAAACCTAGATTAAGCCTTGATTACATTAGTTTTTGTTAATTGTATTATTTACCTTATTTTGCTTAGGTCATGCATATTCGGAAACTGCTTCAGAAAATGGATCGTCCAAATGGTCTTTATCCAAATTATTTGAACCCAAGAACAGGGCGCTGGGGTCAATGTAAGTATTTCTGCTACAACTGATGCATTGTGAAAAGGTTGTTTATCTGAAAACTATGCTTGGTATAGTGAAAGACATTCTCAGATAGTTTCTAACCCTGTTATCTACCAGTGCCATTACCTTTGGCAAGTCTCTGATCACTTAGAGCTTTGGTTTTCCTACTTGTAAATGAAGACTTTAATAAACCATCTGTGGGAATAATTTATTTTGTGCATATGTAAGGACTTTTCTAAAATCGTTGTGTAGCAGTCAGAGTTTAACCTTAATGATAAATCTTGTCTTCATGTATATTAGAGCACTGCCTGGGATGGGTATTTGTAGAAAGAGTATGAAAAACAAATGAGTAAATTAAATGACTAGAAAAGGGGGCAGTGGTTCTCCAAAATGCTATGTTTAGTCATTCATTTTAGAAGAAGATACCATGGCGTCCATTATTTACCAGGCTGTGTGCCAAATTCCAGATGAGACTTGTGATGGAGAAGTAATACACAGGGCTTGGGCTGAGTTTGAAGAGCTCCCAGGCTGGAAGGATAGGCAGACAGACTTAGAAGTGTTTGGAATATACTGTGATAAATGTAGTAGAGCAGTGTTCGCATTGTTATGAGTAATTGTGGCAGAAGTGATTCCTTCTGCCTAAAGGGAATTTTTTCTTTTCTTTTTTAATTTGGAAAGGGGGCAATTTTTCTTATTAGAGCTTTAGAATTTATATTTGAAGGAATTGATAATTTAAAATCATATTGAAGTAGAAATGTGGAACTTAGAGAATTTTGGTAATTATGGTTTATCAGTGCTATTCTCTTAAATGGTGTAAAACTAATACAAATAGTAAAAGTTGCAAAATATTTCTAATAAAACATGTTAGGTTTATTTATGAGACTAATAAAATAGTGAGGTAGTATATTAAAAAAAGTAATAGTCATTTAATTTTTTTTTAAGATTTATTTATTTATTTGAAAGACAGAGTTACAGAGAGAGGTAGAGACAGAGATACGGTCTTCCATCTGCTGGTTCACTCCCCAGATGGCTGCAACGGCTGGAGCTGAGCCAATCCAAAGCCAGGAGCCAGGAGCTTCCTCTGGGTCTCCCACGTGGGTGCAGGGGCCCAAAGACTTGGCCCATCTACTGCTTTCCCAGGCCGTAGCAGAGAGCTAGATAGGAAGAGGAGCAGCTGGAACTAGAACCGCGCCCATATGGGATGCCTGCGCTTCAGGCCAGGGCTTTAATCTGCTGTTCCACAGCGCTGGCCCCAGTCATTTAATTTTATGTATTGAAAACACTACTGAATCTGCCAGTGAAAAATATACATTGTTGTGAGTACCAAAAGTAGGAAAATGTTTGCTATGAAATTATCTTTTAGGATTTTCCCCAGGAAATTGTCTTTTATATTATGAAAGGAAAATAGATTAGTCAATATAGTTAATGTTTTCCATGGATATAGTAATAGATCTTAATCTGTTGGCTCTTTTATACTTTCCTTGTCTCTTGAAATTCTTTACATGTAACTCATTTTGTTTTTTATTTTGAAGAAAGTATTTTAATGGTTAGACTGAGTGAAAATAATATTTTCTGAGAAAATGGAAACCTGAAAGCTGCATTGTTAAAATGAAAAATATAGCCTTCTTATTGCAGATGAGGGAGACTGGAAGGAATATCTACTCGATAATTTGGGTGAATTCTATTGTACATTTTTTGCCCCTTACAGTTTTTAGTAAGATTTGGGAATATTCAGGCATTGAGGAAAAACTTTTTTGCTCAGTTTCTGAGACCATAGGCAAATATTAGGATATGTTCTATGTGCCATAATTATTTAAATGTAAAAGATGAAATCATGAAGGTACTCAAAAGTGGCTGAGTATGTATTAAGAAAAGCCTTTTCTAAGCATGTCACATAAATAAACAGTAAAAGAGAAATTGTCAGTTTTTGCTACATATAAACTACATATAACTTCTTTCATTTCATACCAATTAAAATGTAAATTACAAACTAAGGAACTAACTAGATAAGGACATATTCATAAAACAGTTTTTATATACTTTCTTAATCAAGACTTCTTACAAGCTTATAAGAAAAAATGATCAGCTTAGTTTAAAAATGGGATAAGAAAAGTTAACTGGTAAAAGCATAAATGGTCACCAAACAGATGTTCCTATTTAGCCTTAAATGTGGTGTTAGTGAAAATAAATGGTGCTTGGAGACAGTGTAAAGTGACATCTCATTTTATATAGGCTACTGCTACTACACTAGTACTTACAAAGGATGCTATATTTGTAGTATCTCTGAAAACTGCTCACCAGCTATCTTTGTCTTTCTCTCCCATTTCACCATGCCTGCAATCAAATCAGAGCTGCTTTTAGACAGACACAGTACCTTGACTATCAAATTGACAAAGGAAGCAAACATTTCCCTGTACTCCTCAGAGTGAATATTTATATGCTTTTTGAACCAGAAACTTATTAATTTACATTAAATTTTATGTGTAATCATTTTGGAGTTACTTAAAATAGACACTCTTTGAAAATATTCTTTTTGTTTGTTTGTTTGTTTGTTTGTTTTGACAGGCAGAGTGGAGAGAGAGAGAGACAGAGAGAAAGGTCTTCCTTGTGGCGTTGGTTCATCCTCCAGTGGCCGCCACAGCCGGCGCAGAACCCAGTGTGCCAGCGCCACGGGAGGATTAGCCTATTGAGCTGTGGCACCAGCCTGTTTGTTTATTTAAGAGGTGGAGTTACAGACAGTGAGAGACAGAGAGAAAGCTCTTCCATCTGCTGGTTTACTCCCCAAATGGCCACAACGGCCAGAGCTGAGCCTATCTGAAGTCAGGAACCAGGAGCTTCTTTCAGGTCTCCCACGTGGGTGCAGGGGCCCAAGCACTAGCGCCATCTTTCACTGCTTTCCCAGGCCACAGCAGAGAGCTGGTTTGGAAGAGAAGCAGCTGGGACTAGAACCGGTGCCCATATGGGATGCTGGCGCTGCAGACAAAGGATTAACCTGCTGCACTACAGCTCCGGCACCTGAAAATATTCTAAAGTAGTTCATCTCCAACAGACTTTCTTTGATAAAGAAAATGTTCCATATCTGTGTTGTCCAATATGTTAGTCTCTAGGGACACGTGGTTATCAAGTACTTGAAATGTTGCCAGAATGGTTGTAGAACTAGATTTTAGGTTTTATTTACTTTTAATTAAAGTTTAAATTGCCACTTGAGGCTAGTGCCTGAATTACACGTTAAATTCTGTGTACTTTTAAATTTAAATAGCTACGTGTGCTACTACACTGCCATTGCACAGTGCAGTGTTTTTAAAAAGTATTTATTTATTTATTTGAAAGTCAGAGTTACACAGAAAGAGAAGGAGAGGCAGAGAAAGAGAGGTCTTCCATCTATTGGTTCACTCCCCAATTGGCTGCAACAGCTGGAGCAGTGCTGATCCGGAGCCAGGAGCCAGGAGCTTCCTCTGGGTATTCCCATACAGGTGCAGGGGCTCAAGCACTTGGACTGCTTTCCCAGGCCATAGCAGAGAACTGGTTCAGAAGTGGGGCAGCCAGGACTCAAACCGGTACCCATATGGGATGCTGGCACTGCAGGTGGTGGCTTTACCTGCTATGCTACAGCACCAGCCCTGCAGTGCAGTTTTAAAGTGTTCTGTCATAGAGATTGGACCAGATAAAAATTGATTCCTGCAGATGTGATATACTGTGCAACAATTAAAAGTTAGATTGTAGAATTCCTATTATAGATAAATAAAACATATCTAGAAAGAGAGGAAAACAAAGTTACTTTAAGAATAATAACCAAATTGTTATCTGTGGTTTTCTTTGAATGTTTTTTCTCCTTTTTGTTTACTTTTGCTGTGCAAATTTGATAGTGAACATGTATTACTTTTGAAGTAAGATTAGAAACATTTGTAAAAAGAAGAAAATACCATTTTCATAACACAGCCCTAGATTACTGAAAAAAAAATCATCATGTGAGATTTACTCTACTTAAAGTGGCCAGTGCTATAGCACTGATGGTACCTTAATTATTAGAAAACATCTTTTGGTATTGGCATTGTGGCACAGCTGGGATGATGGCATCCCCTATAAGCACCAATTTGAATCCTGACTTCTTCGCTTCTGACCCAGCTTCCTGCTAATGTGCTTGGAAAAACAGTGGAAGATGGCTCAAATATTTGGGTCCCGCCACCCATGTTAAGAGACCCTGGTGGAGTTCCAGGCTCTTGACTTAGGCCTGGCCCAACCTTGGCCATTACAGCCATTCGGGGAGTGAGCCAGCAGATGGAAGATCACACTCTCCCTGTCTCCCATCCCTTCCCCACTCCCTCTCTCTTTCCCTCTCTCTCTCTCTCTCTCTATATATATAGATATATAACTCTACCTTTCAGATCAATAAATAAGTCTTAGAAAACAAAGAAAAAAAAAAGATCTTTCAGTCTCCTTCAGCTGCCCAAGATGCCAGAAGGGAAGAAGAGCAAGGGGAAGAAGGTGTCCCTGCCTCTGCTGTAACGAAGAAGTAGGAGTCCATGAAGGTGGTGAATCACCTCTTTGAGAAAAGACATAAGAACTTCGGCATTGGACAGCACATCCAGTCCAAGAGGGACCTCACCCATTTTGTCAAATTGCCCCACTACCTAGCTGCAGTGCCAGAGTGCCATGTGCCTCCTGCCACTAATCAGTTCACCCAGGCCCTGGGTCACCAGATAGCTACTCAAATGCTGAGCTGGCTCACAGGTACAGACCAAAGGTAAAGCCAGTATAGATGTAGAGGCTGTTGGCTGGCGCCGAGAGGAAAGTTGCTGGCAAAGTGACAACCTGTTCTCCTAGCAGGGGTCAACACTGTCCCACCTTGGTGGAGATAAAACAGTTCAGCTGGTGATGATTGCACAAGCCGTGAGTCCCATCGAGCTGGTTATCTTTGTGCCTGCCCTGTGTTATCAGGGGGTTCCTTACTGTGTCATCAAGGGGAAGGCCAGGCTATGGCTCCTGACCCACAGGAAGACTTGTACCACTGTTGCCTCATGCAGGTGAATTTGAAAGGCGAAAGTGCTCTGACTAAACTGGTGGAAGCCAACAGAACCAGCTGCAATGACAGCTAATGATGATATCCGCTGTCACTGAGAGGTAATGTTCTGGATCCAAAAATCTGGCTGGCATTGCCAGGCTAGAAAAAGGCCAAGACTAACAAAGTCACCATGAAGCTGGGAAAAATGAACTGTTGATTTTCTGTATATAATAATAAAGATCCTCCTCTAACCAGTGTTCCTTGGGCATTTTAGGTTGAAATTAATATAACTGATAATGGGGTGGTGGCTTCCCAGCAGCTATTGTCACATAGCTTATATGAAAGGATGCATCACTCTTGGGACATAAGGCAATCCATCACTGACTCATTAAAGGTAGAAAGAAAGGCAAAAGAAAGGAAAAAAGAAAAGCTCTCTTTTCTTTGTCAAATGATATTGAGACAGTTAAGGGCTAGTGCTGTGGTATAGTGGGTTAAGCCACCGCCTATGTACCCAGCATTCCATATGGGCACCTGTCCAATTCCTGGCTTTCCACTTCCTATTTGTTTCTTAATGTGCCTAGGAAAACAACAGAGAATGGCCCAAATGCTTGGGCCCCTGCACCTACATGAGACACCCAGAAAAAGCTTCTAGCTTTGGTCTGGCCCAGCTCTGGCCATTGTGGCCATTTGGGGAGTGAACCAGTGGATGGAAAAATCTCTCTCTGTCTCACCCTCTGACTCTCTCTCAAACTTTACCTTCGAAATAAAGTAAATATATATATATATATATATATGCATATGTATATCTTAAAAAAAGGAAAAGTTAAATAACCACCTGAAAAAGAATGAAGTTGAACCCTTATCCCACCTGCAAAAATCAACTCAAAATAGATCAAAAGGCCCTAAACTTAAAAGCCCAAACTAAAAGGAAACATAGGGACAAATCTTTATGACCTTGGATTTGATAGTGAGTTCTTCGTTATGACACCAAAGACATAGGTAGTGATAGAAAAACAAAAATCAGGTTTGATTGTTTAAAACCTTTTGTACATTGAAGGACACTCACAAGCATGAAAGACAACCTACAGAATAGAGACATTTACAAATCACGATCTACAGTTCCACAGATAGACCACACAGTGAAACATCAACAAAGGGCTTGAAAAGTCATTTTCCCAAAGAAGATATTAAAATAGAAAATAAGTACAAGAAAAAAGATGTCTAGCATCAATATTTATTAGGGAATTCAAATCAAAGCCATAATGAAATACTGCTTGATAGCTACCAGGTTGGATATTATCAAAGGACTGAAAATAAGTGTTGGTAGGGATGTGGAGTACATTGCTGGTAGTAACGTTGAATAGCACAACTGCTATCAACTGTTCAGTAGTTTTCAAGAATTTAAATATAGAAGGACTATATGACCCAAATATGCAACTCCTAGATATACTTGTATCCCCAAAAGATTTAGAAACAAAAAGACTCATACAGATATTTGAGCACCATTGTGGCATTGTTATTTACAGTCATCAAAAGTTGGAAACACCTGCCAGAGTTTGGATGTGGTTTGCCCCTAAATGTTTATGTGCTAGAGGGTTGGAGACCAGTGTGGCAGTGGTGAGGTGATGGAACCTTTAAGAGGTGTAGCCTAGTGAAATATAATCAGGTCAGGACTGGTGCTGTGCCATAGCGGGTAGAGCCGTCGCCTGCAGTGCCAGTATCTTGTATGGACACTGGTTCGAGTCCTGGCTGCTCTACTTCCAATCCAGCTCTCTGCTGTGGCCTGGGAATGCAGTGGAGGATGGCCCAAGTCCTTGGGCCCCTGCACCCATGTGGGAGACCCGGAGGAGGCTCCTAGCTCCTGGCTTCAGATCAGTGCAGCTCCAGCCATTGTGGCCATCCGGGGAGTGGACCAGCAGATGGAAGGCTTTCTCTCTCTCCCTCTCTCCCTCTCTCCCTATCTGCCTCTCTCGCTCACTCTCTCTCTGCATCTGTCTCTGCCTCTCTGTAACTCTGCCTTTCAAATAAATAAATCTTAAAAAAAAAAAAAAAGATAATGAAGTCACTGAGAATGCTGCCCTTAGAAGGAATTAATATTAGTCTTGTGTTCTTATGAGGATTATTATAAAGTAAAAGCAGCTCATCACCTTCTGTTCACAGCCAGTTTCCTTCCTATTACTCTTCCTTGTTGTGATGTAGCCAGAAGGAACTGAGCAAATGTTGGAGCCATGTTCTTGGACCTCCAAAGTATACAGTTTCAGGTATTTTATCAGCAGAAAATGAACCAATACTAAGCTCAAATATACAAGAGAAGAATGGATAAACAAAATGGGGTATAAACATGTAACAAGATATTACTCCACCATGAAAGGAATCAAGTTCTGATAATGCTGAAGTACAGAAGAACCTTGAAAATAGGCTAAGAGAAAAAAAAACAGTCACAAAAGGAAAATGTTTGTTTTCACTTATATCGAATATCTGGAATAGCCTAGCTGATACAGAAAGTTATTAGCGGTTACCAGTGGCTAGGTTGGGTGGGTGCGTGGGGAATGAAGTTATTGCTGGAATTTATATATGTGATGATGAAAAAGTTTTTGAAATAGTATGATGATTGTATGGCACCATGAGTGAAATTAATGCAGAAATAATAGACTTAAAGTATGGCTAAAATGGTAACTTTTGTGTTAATATATATTTCTCCACAAAAAAGTCTTATCTTTCATTCTTCCCTACAAAATAATTAAAATTACTTTATAATGTATGTGCTCTCAGCAGTTATTAATTTTGAGAATGTTATAGAAAGAACTATTCACTGGTTATTTTGGCAAGAGGTCTTTAAAATTGTAGAGATCTTCCCTGATAATTCTTTGAGCAGCTGCAGTCCATACTAAATTGTCCAATTTGTTCTTTTTAATGTTTTTGTATATTTTGTATCAGCTTCCAAAAAGTATATCAAGTTTCACGATTATCTTTGAGTGGTATGTATTTTTCACATCTATTAATAGTCTGCAAAACAAACATTTAATTGAACTGAAGTTTAACAATTCAGCTTTGGCTAACTGTATTATAATTAGAATAATGATAATGTCTGACATGCATAGAGCAATCACAGAGAATAATTACTGATAATTACCCTCACCAAAAGCACTTGGCATCTGATACAAAAGATTATAGGAAGGAACGTAGATTTAAAAGTGAATCATTATTTTTCTTTTATAAAATGTTTTCACTAGTTTTCTAAGTACAGTGCTCTTAGCCTATGCCAAAAAAAGTACAGAAAATATAGGAAATCAGTATTAGTAATTCATTAAATTTTATGCAACTAAATTTAAAATATGGGAAAATTAGAATGGGTATTTTAGTATTTGGAAGTGGGGGACTGGTCTGGACTTTCCTGTATGTTGGCACTTTGTATAAGTTATTTAACCTCCCCATGCCTCTGTTTCTTCATCTGATCTATTTGTACTTAATAGGATGATCATGTGGGTCATATAGATTAGATTACATATTGACCAATATGTCATATTAGTTTCTATTCTAGAATTTCCTGCAAGAACACTTAAAGAAATAGTTAATTTTAGAAACTTGCCATCATTCAGAACATAGTATTACTAAGGTAGGTCATATGGATCATTGATATTTAGGAGTGTGTTTTTTTTTTTTTTTTTTTTTTTAACAGATAGAGTTAGACATGAGAAAGAGAGAGACAGAAAGGTCTTCCTTCCGTTGGTTCACCCCCCAAATGGCCGCTATGGCCAGAGCTACACTGATCCAAAGCCAGGAGCCAGGTGCTTTTTCTGGTCTCCCATGCAGGTGCAGGGCCCAAGCACTTGGGCCATCTTCCACTGTACTCCCGGGCCACAGCAGAGAGCTGGACTGGAAGAGGAGCAACCCGGACTAGTACCCGGCACCCATATGCGATGCCAGTGCTGCAGGCGGAGGATTAACCAAGTGAACCACGGTGCCAGCCCCAATATTTAGGAGTTTTTTATAAGTGTTTTTCCATTTCGGAACATCAAAAGGACCTTAGAGTTGCATGGTTCATCTGATTTGACACTATTCATTCATGAGTCAGTGGTTCAAATAAGAAAGTCAGGCTATTGGGTGATAAATTCCATAGTTACCTTAGACTCAGACTTCTGTATATTCATTTATTAAGCACATAATATTTCACTGTACCAGTTGCCTAGAAGAGCTAGAGAGGACTGATCAGGTAGGCCTGAGAGTAAATCCTATAACCCAAGTAATATGTAACTAACTCTAGCAATATTTCCAAATACAAGAAACATTTTCCCTAACCAGTAATGCCAAAGGCCTTTTCCTTTCTGTGTCCTTTCCCCTTTTATTTAATTTTCTTCAATAAGTGTTTTAATCTTGATTTCTTTCCTCATTTGTTAATCATTTTATCAGACCTATAGTATGAGACCAAAGTGCAAAATAAAAATGCCCATATATTTTTAATGGCTCATATATGTAATATCCTGGAGTTTCTCTCTTTACTGCTATACCTTTTTAAAAAATTTATTTATTTTTATTTGAAAGGCAGAGAGACAGAGAAACAGATCTTCTGTTCACTGATTGACTCCCCATATGCCTACAACAGCCAGGCCTGGGCCAAGCTGAAGCCAGGAGCGTGGAACTCAATCCAGGTCTCCCACATGAGTGGGACTCTTATGTTGCTAAATACAGTGATTGGTTCTCAGGCCTTACCTTTTAGAGTCTGTCAGCATGCTGGTTTCTCTGAAAGCAGTTTTGGTTTCTAGAATAGCACACTATTTTGCCGTTTTTTAGCTTCAGTAGCTACACTCAATCTTCTCTGCTAATTTCTCTTACCCTTGTCTCCTGGAACGCTCTCGAGCCAGCACTCTTCTCTGCCTTTCTTTGGTGTCACAGTTTTAAGCACCATCTAGGTACCGAAGTCTCTCAAATTTCAAACTCCAGTCATTGTCTTGTCCTTGACCTACAGCTCATATATCCATCCAGTTACCTACTTTGACATTTCTACTTAAATGTCTTATAGACATTTCAAACTTAATGTGTCTGTAACTGAACTCTTTATAATTCTTTCCACTTGAAAACCTATTATTCCTCTAATCTTTCCCATTCCAGTTAATGGCAGCTGTATTGTTGCTCATGCCATAAATCTAGATGTCATCCTTTTCTCCCTTCTTTATCTCACACACCACCTCCAGCTCCTCCCCAAAGTCAGTTCTAGCTTTGAAATATACCTGGAATAGGATGTCGCTGCCCTGAGGTGAGTTAACCATCCCTTGCCTGGATTATTGTAGTAGCATCCTAATTACTCTTCCTGATTCTGTCTCTGTCCCCTCTTCAGTTATCCTTAATACAAGAGCCAGAAATTTTTTACAATATAAGTCACATTAAGACACTTCGTACAACTCTGTGGTGGTTTTCATCTCATTCGGAGTAAAAGCCAGATTGCTCGTGAATCCCTGTGTGATCTGGCTTCCATTGATGCTTCTCCCTCGTTTGTTCTACCTCAGCAGTACTGGCCTCCTGCCAATGACTGAGTCTACCAGATATATTTCTACCACAGAGCTGTGGAATGCACTGTTCACTCATTCCTTCACTTCAGGACTTTTACTCGGTTGTTACCAGGAAATCTTTTCCTAGTCACCTTATCTAAGATTTCTACCACCACCCTGACCCACAATACTTACTGTATATATCCCTGACCTTCATGGTGGTTAAGAGCACATCTGGAGTCAGGATACCTGAATTTGAATCCTACATCTGCTGCATTTTGTGTACGTAATCTGTGGATTACTTACCCATTTTGTACATCAGTTTTCTTATCTGTACAATGGTGGTAATACCAACTACCTTATGGAGTTGAAGGTTTAATTGATTATTATGTATAAAGTCATTATGTATAAAGAACATTGTCGGCCATCGCCGCGGCTCACTAGGCTAATCCTCAATAGGCACACCGGGTTCTAGTCCCGGTCGGGGCACCGGATTCTGTCCCGGTTGCCCCTCTTCCAGGCCAGCTCGCTGCTGTGGCCAGGGAGTGCAGTGGAGGATGGCCTAAGTGCTTGGGCCCTGCACCCCGTGGGAGACCAGGAGAAGCACCTGGCTCCTGGCTTCGGATCAGCGCGGTGCGCCAGCCACGGCGGCCATTGGAGGGTGAACAAATGGAAAAAGGAAGACCTTTCTCTCTGTCTCTCTCTCTCTCACTGTCCACTCTGCCTGTCAAAAAAAAAATTTGTCTAGCACATAGGAAAAATGAATTCATATATGTTGAATGAATTAAAGGAAATAAAATACTCAGTCATTATTTTACTTGATCTTTCTGTGGATTTTAAAATGCTGACTACTCCCTTCTTTTTTGAAACATTCTCTCCTTTTATTTTTTTCACTATACTTTTATTTTATGCTTAGTATATATAAGTAATAATCTCCAATACTAATTCATTTGGGTGTACAGATTTACGTACAGCCTTGTGAAGTAGATACTATTTTTACTGCTTTTCTGCAGAGTGGAAAAATATGGTAGAGAGAGACTAAGTAATTTACACATAGTTATACAGCCGATAAACCACAGAGCAGAGCCCAGCATTCAAACCTCCAGTCAGTCTAGCCCCAAGCTCCAGCTGTCACCCACTGCAGCATGCTGCCTGCCTTGGCTTTCCTAATAACAGTCTCCCCTCCTGCATTTCCTTTTATGCTGGCTGATCCCCAGTGTCTGTTGTGGCCTCCTTTTTGTCTGCCCTGTTGATCCTTTAAATGTTCATATTTTCTGAAGTGCTATTCGTGCCCACTGATCACTCTGTTCCTCTTGAGTAAATTGCCATGGCCCAAATTAATTTTATGTATTACCAACTTCTAAATGTATACCCCCAACTTAGTTCTTCTCTGAATTCCCACGTATCTGCCTGTTTATTATACTCATTTAGATATCCAGCTAGCATCTCAAAATCAACATCCTTAGAATTCAGATGCTTGCTAGTTTTAAGCCATTTCCCCCTCTAGCACTCCACAGTTTCAGTGAAGAGTGCTGTTGTTCACCCATTTGTTCTGTTAGAAATCCAGGCATCATTCATGATTTCTCCTTTTCTTTGTCAGTAAACATCTGATAGATGCTGAAAGAGTATGGCAAAGCTACGAAATATAATTAGATTATTTTAAGCTGTAAGCAGTAAACATTTAAATGTTAAGAGATAGATTCAATGGAAGGATTTTTTGTTAAAAGACCCATCTGTTTGCTGCCTACAAGAAATACACCTCACCAACAAAGATACACACAGACTGAAAGTGAAAGGGTGGAAAATGATACACAGCAGTCATTTCTTTAAATAATTTTTGTTTTCCCTCTTCCACAGAGACTTCCCTTACCTCACTGATGTTTTTTCCTTTTTTTTTTCTTCAGAGTTTCAATTGAAAGTCTTCAAGTTTGCTGATCTTTTCTTTTGCATTTTCTAATCTTAACTAAGTACTGTACGGATTACTCTGTGAATTAGAAATTTTTCTAGTGTGGGATGAGAACAGGCACTGTTCTCGGTAGGCTGTTAGTGAGCACCAGGCCTGTTACTTGCTATCCTTTCATGTGGTTCTTTCCCCAGCCTCGTCGTTTCCTCACATGCACGTGCTGCCCAGTACTCTGCTGAACACTTAAAGGAGGATCCTTTGCAGATCTCTGGGATTCCGTCTGTGCAGATCCTGTCCTGTGAACTAGGGCTGTCTTGATCATCCTGGACTCTCAGCTTCATTTTTTAAACTCAGGGAATACACAAGACTAAGCCTCATTTCCCCTTCTTTGTGCCTCTGCTTTCAAGTTTTCTTAAGGCAGTAACCTGAGAGTGAACATAGGATTCACTGTTACTTCTCCACCTTTCTGGGTTAGCATCCATTGTTGCCCGGTGTGCAGTATCTGGAAAAACCATCATTTCATGTATTTTTCCCAATGTTTTTGACTGTTTTCAATTACTAGGTAAACCCAGATGTGTTAGTTTTGAAAAAGAAGCATAAGTTTTTAAAAAATCAATTCCTATTGTATTTTTCTGTATATATTCTGCATTCTTAAAATGGCATCCCCCAAGCTACCTTATGTTTTTCTGTTTTTTTCTTTACTGGTCGAATTATATGTATGCATGAATTTCAAAATTTCTTACCAGCATAAAAACTTATCTTTTAATTTAATTTTCCACAAGCTTTTTGAAGTTCATATATGTGTATGCATGTATGTTGTGTCTGTGTTTGTATACACACAAACATACATACATATGTATTTCTCCCATTTTTAACAGCTACCCTTGAATTTTAACTTAAATCCTGATTACTTTATAGTTTTATAATAATATCTAGAACTAAACATGGCTGTGTCTTTCTTCTTATGATATGAAAAATTTAGCATCCCCTTATTGCACCATTGCCTAGTTTCATCATGAACTTGTGGTTTAAAGTGTTAATATCTCTTCATTATTGCCTCTTGCATATCCCATTCAGTTTTCCTTTTTTTTTTTCCTTTTTTTCCCCTCCTAGAACATCTTTAGTGGTTCTTATGTGATTGTTCACTGTGTATCTTTTCCCTCACTCTTGCCCCCACCTAGATGACCATCTAGTAAAAGAAAGATCCTTGAGTAAAAAATTTCTGTTGATCTGTTTGCTTATTACTTGGTTTTGCCTTCATTTTCCCAGTCTTAGAGAACGTGGCATTTATTGTGCTGTTCAGTATTTATCCTTTACCTGTATTCTGAATCTTACCTCCTTTCAGCTCTTGAACTCTTTCTTTTTTGGTGTTCTTATTCAATTATGCTCTATATTAAATTTAGTAGTTCCTTTCACAAAGTCAGTGAGTTCTCTATACTTTTTTTTTTTAACAACTTTTCAAGGTGATAGCCCACTACTGGTGCATATTGTCTCTTCCTGTTATGAGAAGTCTTTTTAAGGAGTAGTACATATTTATTGATTTTCTAGTTTGCTTTTTGTTTACTTCTCACTGCGTTCCATTTTGAGTCTGCTCTCCATCACTACACTACAAGTAATTTTTTATATGGCCCAATGACTGCTGAAAAGACAATGTGTTAGCTATTGCTGTATAACAAACCACTCTAAAACTTAGTGAGTGGCTTCAGATAGTTCATTATTTCTCCAAAATCTATAGGTTATCTGAATGGTTCCCCTGATCTTACCTGGATACTTGTTCATATGTCTGTAGTTAGCTGACACATTGGCTTGGAGTTGAGTGATCTATCACACCTCCATTTTAGAGGACTCAGCCTGCTTCACTTGGTCTCTTATCATCTGCAAGGATTTAGGCTGTGCTTCTTTACATGACATTAAAAGAATCCCACAAAAAGGCCTCTTGAAGCCTAGGCTTGAAATTGGCACACTGCTTACTTTTTGTTTTTCCTTTAAGATTTATTTTATCTATTTGAAAGGCAGAAAGAGATGTGAAGAAACAAAGATGTCTTCTATCCATTGGCTCACTCTCCAGATGGCTGCAACAGCCAGGTCTGAGCCAGGGCAAAGCCAAGAGCCAGGAACTCCATCCTGGTCTCGCACATGCATGGCAGAGGCCCAGCCACTTGGATCATCTTCCACTGCCTTCCTAGGCACATTAACAGGAAACTAGATTAGAAGTGGAACAGCTGGGACACAAATCGGTACTACAATATGGCATGCTGACATTGCAAGCAGTGATTTAGCCTGGTGTGCCACAGTGCTGGCCTCTTGATATATCTGTTTTCAGTGTAATCACTACTTTTTCATTACCAAAAGGTGTTGTTAACATTTTTCTCATCCCAAATGCCCATTAACCATGGAAGGACTCTCCGTGTCAACTCTGTTCACTTATGTATTACTTTAAATATTTTGTAAGTATATGTTGGGCCCAGCACTGTGGTGTAGCAGGTGAGGCCACTGCCTACAGTGGGCACCACTGGGCACTGGTTCAAGTCCTCAGTGCCCCACTTCTGATCCAGCTCTCTGCTATGGCCTGGGAAAGCAGTGAAAAATGGCCCAAGTCCTTGGGCCCCTGCACCTGCATGGGAGACGTGGAGACCAGACTCACTCCTGGCTTCTGATCCGCTCAGTTCTGGCTATTGCGGTCATGTGGGGAGTGAACCAGTTGATGGAAGACCTTTCTCTCTCTTTCTCTGCCTTTACCTCTGTAAACCCTACGTTTCAAATAAATCTCTAAAAACAGATTTCATGTCATCTTTTATTTTTTTATTTAAATCTGAAAAAATTAATTTAGTGTCTGGTATATTCTGTAAATCCATCATATGTTGTTATTATACAATTCTTTTTTTTAACTTTTATTTAATAAATATAAATTTCAAAAGTACAACTTTTGGATTATAGGGCTTTTCCTCCCCATAACTTCCCTCCCACCTACAACCATCCCATCTCCCATCTCCCATCTCCCACTCCATCTCCCATCCCATTCACATCAAGATTCATTTTCAATTTTCTTTATATACAGAAGATCAATTTAGTATATATTAAGTAAAGATTTCAACAGTTTGCACCCACACAGAAACACAAAGTATAAAGTACTGTTTGAATACTAGTTATACCGTTAATTCACATAGTACAACACATTAAAGACAGAGATCCTACATGAGGAGTAAGTGAACAGTGACTCCTGTTGTTGATTTAACAATTGACACTCTTATTTATGACGTCGGTAATCACCCGAGGCTCTTGTCCTGAGCTACCAAGGCTATGGAAGCCTCTTGAATTTGCCAACTCCGATCTTATTTAGAAAAGGCCATAGTCAAAGTGGAAATTCTCTCCAGAGAATTTCTCTTCAGAGAAAGGTACCTCCTTCTTTGATGCCCGTTCTTCTTCTTTTTTTTTTTTTTGACAGGCAGAGTGTATAGTGAGAGAGAGAGACAGAGAGAAAGGTCTTCCTTTTGCCGTTGGTTCACCCTCCAATGGCCGCCGCGGCCGGCGCATTGCACTGATCTGAAGGCAGGAGCCAGGTGCTTCTCCTGGTCTCCCATGGGGTGCAGGGCCCAAGCACTTGGGCCATCCTCCACTGCCCTCCCAGGCCACAGCAGAAAGTTGGTCTGGAAGAGGGGCAACGGGGACAGAATTCGGCGCCCCGACCGGGACTAGAACCCGATGTGCCGGTGCCACAAGGTGGAGGATTAACCTATTGAGCCACGGCGCCGAACTGATGCCCGTTCTTTCAACTGGGATCTCACTCAGAGATCTTTCATTTAGGTCATTTTTTTTGCCAGAGTTTCTTGGCTTTCCATACCTGAGAAACTCTCATGGGCTTTTTAGCCAGATCTGAATGCCTTAAGGGCTGATTCTGAGGCCAGAGTGCTGTTTAGGACCTCTGCCATTCTATGAGTCTGCTGTGTTTCCCGCTTTCCATGTTGGATTGTTCTCTCCTTTTTAATTCTGTCAGTTAGTGTTAGCAGACACTAGTCTTGTTTATGTGATCCCTTTTACACTTAATCCTATCATTATGATCAATTATGAACTGAAACTGTTCACTTTGACTAGTGAGATGGCATTGGTACATGCCACCTTGATGGGGTTGAATTGGAATCCCCTGGCATGTTTCTAACTCTACCATTAGGGGTAAGTCCAATTGCGCATGTGCCGAACTGTACATCTCCTCCCTCTCTTATTCCCACTCTTATATTTAACAGAGATCTCTTTCCAGTTAAATTTAAACACCTAAGAATAATTGTGTGTTAATTAAAGAGTTCAACCATTGGTATTAAGTAGAACAAAAAAAAAAATACTAAAAGGAATAAAATAGTAAGTTATTCCTCGACAGTTAGGACAGGGCTAATCAAGTCACTGTTTCTCATAGTGTCCATTTCACTTCAACAGATTTCAACAGCTGTTCAGTTAGTTGGCACTGATCAGGGAGAACATATTATGTTTGTCCCTTTGAGACTGGCTTACTTCACTCAGCATGATGTTTTCCAGATTTCTCCATTTTGTTGCAAATGACTGGATTTCATATTTTTTTTGTACTGCTGTATCTTATTCTATAGAGTACATATCCCATAATTTCTTTATCCAGTCTTTTGTTGATGGGCATTTAGGTTGATTCCATGTCTTAGCTATTGTGAATTGAGCTGCAATAAACATTGAGGTGCAGACAACCCTTTTATTTGCCAATTTAATTTCCTTTGGGTAAATTCCAAGGAGTGGGATGGCTGGGTTGTATGGTAGCATTATATTCAGGTTTCTGAGGAATCTCCAAACTGACTTCCTTAGTAGCTTTACCAGTTTGCACCTCTACCTTACACCTTACACAAAAATGCACTCAACATGGATTAAATATCTAAATCTATGACCCGACACCATCAAATTATTAGAGAACATAGGAGAAACCCTGCAAGATATAGGCACAGGCAAAGACTTCTTGGAAAAGACCCCGGAGGCACAGGCAGTCAAAGCCAAAATTAACAATTGGGATTACATCAAATTGAGAAGTTTCTGTACTGCAAAAGAAACAGTCAGGAAAGTGAAGAGGCAACCAATAGAATGAGAAAAAATATTTGCAAACTATGCTACAGATAAAGGATTAATAGCCAGAATCTACAAAGAGATCAAGAAACTCCACAACAAAACAGACAACCCACTTAAGAGATGGGCCAAGGACCTAAATAGACATTTTTCAAAAGAGGAAATTCAAATGGCCAACAGACACATGAAAAAAAAATGTTCAGGATCACTAGCAATCAGGGAAATGCAAATCAAATTCACGTCACCCAGGTTAGAATGACTTACATACAGAAATCTACCAACAACAGATGCTAGCGAGGATGTGGGGAAGAAGGGATACTAACCCACTGTTGGTGGGAATGCAAACTGGTTAAGCCACTATGGAAGTCAATTCTTAAGTGTAAATATTGTATTGGAAAGTTGACTAGAGATTCGTTGTGCATTATGAATTTAGGATAAAGTTACATAATGTAGCCCTGTCTTCGATTTCTCCAGGTGCCTTGTACAACACCCAGTCAGTAATGCTAGAGACTCGGAAGCTTACATAAAGCAGAGAGTTCCTTCTAGATATTTAGGTGGGAAGCAAAGGCGAACTTCACTAAGCTAACAAATCTTAGTTGAAAGTAAATAGCCATATTTATATTAAGTTCAGAACCTAGTGAATCAAATCTGTGGTGGTAGAGGTCCGGAAAATGGTTCTCTCTGGAGGTGGGTGTTGACTGTAAAGGCCACACGAGGAAGGCTTTTTAGGATTCTCCAAATGTTTTATATTTTTATCTTGGTGGTGATTCTGTTGCTGTATACATATGTAAAAATACAAAAAAAGTAGTGAGAAGAGCATATGGGATGCAGGCTATTACAGTATCTATTGCTTTAAGTGAATGATCACCTTTTCCCTCCTTTTATTACTTATTATAACAAAAGATGATTTTTTTTTTTTTTTTTTTGACAGGCAGAGTGGACAGTGAGAGAGAGAGACAGAGAGAAAGGTCTTCCTTTGCCGTTGGTTCACCCTCCAATGGCCGCCGCTGCAGCCGGCGCACCGTGCTGATCCGATGGCAGGAGCCAGGAGCCAGGTGCTTTTCCTGGTCTCCCATGGGGTGCAGGGCCCAAGCACCTGGGCCATCCTCCACTGTACTCCCTGGCCACAGCAGAGAGCTGGCCTGGAAGAGGGGCAACCGGGACAGAATCCGGCGCCCTGACCGGGACTAGAACCCGGTGTGCCGGCGCCGCAAGGTGGAGGATTAGCCTATTGAGCCACGGCGCCGGCCAAAAGATGATTTTTAATTACATGAAGTTTTAGCTTGAGGCTCCTTCCCTAGGGTTAATCACTGTTAACAGTTGTTTATTGAATAGTTTATATGTGCATACCAGTCTGTAAACACACACATTTTTAATAGTATCAAGCTATATTACTCTGAAACTTTCTCCACTTCACTCAACAACATATGATAGATATCCTTCAATTGTCAGTTTGTAGATCCTCCTGTTTCTCTTTAGTGATTATGTGGTCCCCCATAGTATGTACGCTATTTATTTAGACAGTTACCTAGAATCTTTAGTATTCAACTAATGAGAGTAATCCTGTGTTGAACTTTTTCTTTATCTATTTTGTGTATTTCTTCAAAGACTATTATAGAGAATTCCATTACTATACTAAAGTTTCTTGCTTAAATTTGATAGCTACTACAAAATTCCCCTTTAATCCTAGCAACCATGAACCACAGTCTTGTCAATATTGGACAAGAAAATGTGTGTTGACTAGAAAAAAATAGAATCTCATTGTTTTTGTTTTTGACAGGCAGAGTGGACAGTGAGAGAGAGAGACAGAGAGAAAGGTCTTCCTTTGCCGTTGGTTCACCCTCCAATGGCCGCCGCGGCTGGTGCGCTGCGGCCGGCGCACTGCACTGATCTGATGGCAGGAGCCAGGTACTTCTGGTCTCCCATGGGGTGCAGGGCCCAAGCACTTGGGCCATCCTCCACTGCACTCCCTGGCCACAGCAGCGTGCTGGCCTGGAAGAGGGGCAACTGGGACAGAATCCGGCGCCCTGACTGGGACTAGAACCCGGTGTGCCGGCACCTCAAGGCGGAGGATTAGCCTAGTGAGCCGCGGTGCCGGCTCATTGTTTTAATTTGCTTTCCTCTGATAACTAGTGGAGTTGAGCATCTTATATTAATTATTGAAGTGTGTGTGTATGTAAGAAAGACTGGGGTGGATTTTTTGTTAATTGTGCCCTATTTCAGTTTTTCCTATTAGAAGTTTTTTGTTAGGGCATTAACCTTTTTCCTATTATATATGTTACAATGTATGTTATGCATGTTACATATTCTGCCATTCAATTTCTCATTTTTTAAGATTTATTTGTCTCTTAGTTTGTATTATATGAAGCTATAAACTTTTACTTTATTCTTTCATTTTGTATATTTAAGATCATTTACTTAGAAACAGCAGACATTTTCTTATATTTTCTTCTGGAATATTTTTAAATTCATTATTGTATGTGAATTTATTTTTAAGCCTGGTATATAAGTACTAGTTTGTATTTTTCTACCAAATAGATAGCAAGTTTTCCCCATAAATCACTAAATAGTCCATCCTTTCTTCACTAATCTGAAAAAGTAGTGATGGTATAACTTGAATTACTGAAGGGTTGTAAGAAACTTACTTTTCTTTCATACAGGGAGGATGTGGGTTTTTTTTTTTTTTTTCCTTTTTTAAGATTTCTTTATTTACCTGAAAGTTAGAGAGGGAGAGACAGAGAGAAAGGTCTTCATTCAGTTGGTTCACTCCCCAGATGGCCACAAAGTCCCGAGCTGAGCCTATGCGAAGCCAGGGGCCAGCAGCTTCTTCCTGGCCTCCCATGCAGGTGCTGGGGCCCAAGCACTTGGGCCATCTTCTGCTTTCCCAGGCTATACAGAGAGCTGGATTGGAAGAGGGGCAGCTAAGACATGAACTGGTGCCACAGATGTAGGGTTACACCAGGGCGCCAGCTGCAGGATGTGAGTTTTAAAAGAAAGTTCAGGAGTATAGGGCAGGATTTATAGCAAATCAGGGCTAAAAGAAGGTTGCCTTGGGAGTAGAGTGCTAAATTAAATAGGATTCAAAGTAGAGACGAGATGGAGTAAGAATATACTGAGGACAAATATGTACTAATAGTTATATTAATAATAATCAAGAGTAGTGATTGTACTATGCCCGGTAATATCACAAAAAAAATGAGCTTTTTTTCTTTAGGAGATTTCTTTTTTAATTTTAAAGGCAGAAAGAGATATGGGGAGAGAGAAAGAAGGCAGCGTGGTCAGAGAGCTAGAATACTCTGGGGGTCCAGGCATTTCTGTTATGTTATGTTCTTTTATTTATTTATTTATTGAAAAGTCAGAATTATATATATAGAGAGAGAGATAGGGAGAGAGAAAGGAAGATCATTCATCTCCTAGTTCATTCCCCAGATGGCTGCAACAGCCAGGACTGTGCCAGGCCAAAGGCAGGAGCAGGGAGTTTCTTCCAGGTCTCTCCTGTGGGTAACAGGGAGTCATTTTTTTTTTTTTAATTTATTTATTTGAAAGTCAGTAGGGGCCGGTGCTATGGCTCACTTGATTAATCCTCTGCCTGTGGCACCGGTATCCCATATGGGCGCCGGGTTCTAGTCCTGGTTGCTCCTCTTCCAGTCCAGCTCTCTGCTGTGGCCCGGGAGGGCAGTGGAGGATGGCCCAAGTGCTTGGGCCCTGCACCCACATGGAAGACCAGGAAAAGCACCTGGCTCCTGGCTTCAGATCAGTGCAGCGCTGGCCATAGTGGCCATTTGGAGAGTGAACCAACGGAAGGAAGACCTTTCTCTCAGTCTCTCTCACTCTGTCTATAACTCTACCTGTCAAATGGAAAAAAAAAAAAAAAGTGTGTTACACAGAGAGAGAAGAGAGGCAGAGAGAGAGAGAGTCTTCCATCCGCTGGTTCATTCCGCAGTTGGCCTCAACGGCCAGATCTGTGCTGATCCGAAGCCAGGAGCCAGGAGCTTCTTCTGAGTCTCCCATGCGGATGTAGGACCCAAGGCCATAGCAGAGAGTTGGATTGGAAGTGGAGCAGCCAGGACTAGAATCAGTGCCCAAACGAGATGACGACATTGCAGGCATCAGCTTACCTGCTATGCCACAACACCAGCTCCTGTTATGTAATATTCTTAAATGAGCTTGTCTCTGGGAAGATAGTCAAAGTAATCTTCTCTTTTCCATTTCCAGAAAGATAACTAAAAAACCAGGAACTAGAATTCAATCTTGGTCTTTCACATGGATGACAAGAAGCTGATTTCTTGGGCCATTACCTGCTGCCTTCCAGAGTGCACATAAACAGAAAGCTAGAATCAGGAGCAGAGCTGGGACTTGAAATCTAGGCACTGTGTTATGGGATGTGGGCATCTTAACCATCTTAACACCCAACCCGTGTTAGATTAAATTTAATTTACTTCCTGTGGTGCCAGATTCACCAACAGGGATCATATAGAAAAAAATATTTAAGAGTGAGCTTTTGGGCCTGGCATTGTGGCACAGGGGCTTAAGCAGCTGCCTGTAATTCCATCATCCCATTTGGTCACCCGTTTGAGTCTTTGCTGCTCCACTTCCTAACTAGCTCTCTGCTATTGCACCTGGGTAAGCAGTAGAAGGTAGTCCAAGTGCTTGACCTGGATGAAACTCCTGGTTTCGTCTTGACCCAGCCCCAGCTGTCATAACCATTTGGGAAATGAACCAGTGGCTAGAAGACTCTCTCACTCTGCCTTTCAAATTGGGAAAAAAAAAAAAAAGAGAGATCTAATTAACATCTGATATTAGTATATCTGTCACATTTAATCATAGCTTATATATTAAAACCATTACTATATTAAAGGTAATTTTCAGTTATATAAAAGTTTGGGTATATGACAATGTGCAGACTATGTCATTCAGGAAAAAGACTATTAAGCTTGTGAAACACTATCTCCAGAAGAAAAATTTTTCTAGAAAATTGGATACATGTGTAGAGGAAAGTGATTATGGTATATTTAAGTATGTTAAAAATAAGACTGTCAATATAATTTAAAAATTGTTTACTTGTAATATAATCATTATAATGGAAAATTATTATCTTATTTAGTTATCATTTGTCTTCGTTTTCCTCCACCTGTATCCTTCTCTTTCCTCTTTTACAGATCATACATCCGTTGGTGGTCTGGGAGACAGTTTTTATGAATACTTACTAAAAGCTTGGTTGATGTCAGATAAAACAGACCATGAGGCGAGAAAAATGTACGACGATGCTATTGAGGTGATTACTGTTTGAGCATTTTGTTATTTAACATACATATTTGACAATGACTAGGTAAATGTAACCATTTTAGTATATGCATTCACAGTAGTTTGTTAATATTATAATAGAAAAGCCATATGTGAGTGTTAAGTTTTTTAAAATTTATGACATGTTAAAGAAAGAATTTAGTGTAGCATATCTACTTAGGAAAATTTAACTACTATATCTACAGAGACTGGAGAAACTTCTGATTTTATATACATTCCATAAACATTTCTCGTGAGTGACCCCATAAATCTATACATTGAAAACCTTATGGATGAATAATTATAATAATGGCAACACACATATATAATACTTTTTGTGCCAAGCACCATTCTCTTTTTACATTTATAAGATTTTTTTTTTTGACAGGCAGAGTGGACAGTGAGAGAGAGAGACAGAGAGAAAGGTCTTCCTTTGCCGTTGGTTCACACTCCAATGGCTGCCGCGGCCGGTGTGCTGTGGCCAGTGCACCGCGCTGATCCGATGGCAGGAGCCAGGTACTTATCCTGGTCTCCCATGGGGTGCAGGGCCCAAGTACTTGGGCCATCCTCCACTGCACTCCCGGGCCACAGCAGAGAGCTGGCCTGGAAGAGGGGCAACTGGGACAGAATCCGGCGCCCCGACCGGGACTGGAACCCGGTGTGCCGGCACCGCAAGGCGGAGGATTAGCCTAGTGAGCCGCGGAGCCGGCTGCATTTATAAGATCATTTAATCATTATCACCATTTTACACATGGGGACCTACCTTAAGTCACATGAGGCTAAGAATCTTTCTGAAGACTGCATAGCTATAAGAGGTGGAGCCTCTTATAGAGTGTGGCTGCAGAGCTTGTACTCACTGCTCTGTTGGGTTGTTTCATATGTATACAGCTGCACACCATGCTGTTGTGGCAGTTTAAAATCAGAACAGGACTCATCGCAGGAAGTGTTTATATTGAATTTTTCCAAGCAAAAACTGTGAAACAAAAAAGTATATTAAACATTTAGTTTAATATTGCTTTCTGATGCATTGTATACCCGTATCCCTTGAAGGATTTAATTACTTTTAAACAGCTGTATGTTTTAGATATAACAACCCCATTGTGATATAGTCAGTGATAAGTTTTCAGCATTATAATTTTGTTTGTTTAAACTAAGGGTCTTTTTTTTTTTTAAAGATTTATTTATTTATTTGAAAGTCAGAGTTACAAAGTGGCAGAGGCAGGGAGAGAAAGGTCTTCCATCAATGAACGGCTGGAGCTGGGCCAATCCAAAGCCAGGAGCCAGGAGCCTCCTCTGGGTCTCCCACACGGGTGCAGGGGCCCAAGAACTTGGGCCATCTTCCACTGCTTTCCCAGGCCATAACAGAAAGCTAGCTCGGAAGTGGAGCAGCCAGGTCTCGAACCAGTGCCCATATGGGATGCCAGCACTGCATTTTTTAAAAATCTATATTTTTAAAAATTTTTTAAAATATATATTTATTTATTTGAGAGGTAGATTTACAGAGGGAGAGAGGGAGAGACAGAAAAGTCTTCCTTCCGCTCCACTTCACTCCCCAAATGGCCGCAATGGCTAGAGCTGAGCCAATCTGAAGCCAGGAACCAGGAGCTTCTTCTGGGTCTCCCAAGCACTTGGGCCATCTTCCATTGCTTTTCCTGGCCATATAAGAGAGCTGGATCAGAAGAGGAGCAGCTGGAACTCAAACTAGCGACCATATGGGATGCTGTTGCCACAGGCAGAGGCTTAGTTCACTATGCCACAGTGCTGTCCCTGTAGTCTTTAAGTCTTTTTATTTTTTTTAAAGATTTATTTATTTATGGGGCCGGCACCAATGGTGCACTAGGTTAATCCTCCGCCTTTGGCACCAGCATCCCATATGGGCGCCGGGTTCTAGTCCTGATTGCTCCTCTTCCAGTCCAGCTCTCTGCTGTGGCCTGCAAAGGCAGTGGAGGATGGCCCAAGTGCTTGGGCCCTGCACCCCATGGGAGACCAGGAAGAAGCACTTGACTTCTGGCTTCAGATCAGTGTAGCTCTGGCCATTGTGGCCTTTGGGGAGGAAACCAACAGAAGGAAGACTTGTCTTTCTCTCTCTCTCTCTCTCTCTCACTGTCTGTAACTCTACCTGTCAAATAAATAAGTAAAAATCTTAAAAAAAAGAAAGTGTCCTGGGGACAAAGGCTTCTCAGTTTTTTAAAAAAAATAAGGTTTGTTTATTTATTTGAAAGTCAGAATTACAGAGAGAGAGGAGGGGAGAGAGAGATATCTTCCACCTGCTGGTTCACTCCCCAAATGGCCAGGGCTGGGCCATGGGGTGCTAGCACTGATGGCGGCTAAACTCTTCACCCCAGTACCAGCCCCTCCTTTATGAAATCTTTTATTTTGAAAAGTTGGAGGCCAGCGCCACGGCTCAATAGGCTAATCCTCCGCCTAGTGGCTCCAGCACACCAGGTTCTAGTCCCAGTCAGGGCGCCGGATTCTGTCCCAGTTGCCCCTCTTCCAGGCCAGCTCTCTGCTGTGGCCAGGGAGTGCAGTGGAGGGAGACCAGGAGAAGCACCTGGCTCCTGCCATCGGATCAGCGTGGTGCGCCGGCCGCAGCGCACCAGCCACGGCGGCCATTGGAGTGTGAACCAACGGCAAAAGGAACACCTTTCTCTCTCTCTCTCTCACTGTCCACTCTGCCTGTCAAAAAAAAAAAAAAAAAAAAAAAGTTGACTGTATAAATCAAAATTATTTTCCCCAAATCACCTGCAGTATGTTATATATCCTACCCTTATTTTTTTCATATTTGTTCTTTGTACCCCGTTTCTATTAGTTCTTAAGTCCAGATTAGGTACCTACCAAGTATTTTTAAATAACAGACTGTTCAACTTTCATTTTGAGACATGATCTAATGTGTGATCTTTATGATGTGATTTATCTTTAGTAACTGTTTTGTTAGGAGACAGAGTACATACAAATTGTAAAGTACATGACATATTGAATGCATGGAAGAGAATCGAATGACCCTTATGTTACATTCATTCTAATTTGAAATAAATCATTTTAAAATTTGCCTTTTGGAGCTATTCTACTTAAATTATTCTATCTCTGTCCTACCCTTCTCTACACTTATAGATACCAGTATTTCTGATACCTATAACTAGCTTTCTTATAAATTTTATGTTGTGATCATTTATGTTTAATTTTTAATCTTTAAAATAGTGAACAAAAAGTTAACTTTTTTAAAGCCCCTTTTGGAGCAAGAAAGCAACGCCAATATTGGTGAAAATTTGTTTACTCTCCTTTAATGGAATAACAGTATTGTTCTTAACTGCCATTCAACAGTTTGACATTTTATGCAAGTTGAATTCTCAGGTGTTTGTCATGTTTTTAGAGTGAGAAAAGAGGCATGAGTCTATAAGTGAATTACTGGTATAGAAGCCCTCTCTTTACTTCCTTTTAGCTATAGCACTAGTAAGTTTGTGGGGGATATGTTTAGATGTGCTGTAATTATAATATAAGAATTATTTTATAATGAACAGAAATAACAAAATGACAGGTATCACATATAGATTTAGAACCAAAATTCTGGCTATAATTCTTTACACATTTATGGAGTATCTTGCATACAGAAAACATGCTAGTATCATGAGATCCATAAAGATAAAAATCTTTGCCTCTGTATTTCAAAAAAAATTTCCCATATGTCCGTCAGAGTACTTACAGCTAGAAAGCAACAATAGCAGACCCTTAGAATCCAGTGGTAGTTCATCAGTGGTGGTTACCAACCATCTCTCATTCCCCTAACAACAGGTCAGATGCAGTTATCTAAGAACACTAATTTTTTTCAAAAAGTAAGAAATATTTATATATAGGAGTACATCTGACAATATTTTCTTTTCTAAATTGCTTTATATAAGGTTAACAAATTTCATATATTTCATACATACTGATTTAAAAGCAAAATGATACTTCCTTTCCCTAAGAACACTGTTCTTTGATAAACTTATTTATTAATTAAACATTTATCAAATTTATACTACCATTTAGGCTTTTTGAAGTAGAAGATGATGAATGAGGCATACTTCCTCCAATTCTTTAAAACTTAATTTTTTATTACGAAGAATGTAAAGTTTTCCAAAGCTGATTGTTGCTGAATTTGTCAGAGAGCAATCCACAATAAAAATAAGGATTAATTCTTGCCTTTTATTGTCAGTAAGAAGTCACAAATTGTATACAGTGGTTTCTTATCAAAGAGAACTGAATTAATGTAATGTTGTACATTTTTCTAGTAAGATACCTTGAAGGTAGAGAATTTATCCTTAACCTCTCTGAGCAGTGTCCAAGAACATAGTCCAAATAAACTCTGTCCTTAATGTGTTTTACTATGAAACTTAAAGACAACACTACTAGTCGAACAATACCCTATACCTTGTGCGGTTGTGTGAGTGCAGCCTGTTGAAATCCTTGCTCAGTATATACTAAGTTGATCTTCTGTATATGAAGGTAATTGAAAATGAAAACTCGATGAAGGGCGGGATGGGAGAGGGAGTGGGAGAGGGGAGGGCCATGGGAGGGAGGGAGGTGGGGGAGGAGCCACAACAATACAAAAGTTACACTTTGTAAATTCACATTTATTAAATAATAAAAAGAAAAAAGTTCTTACATGCATTTTAAATTGAAATGTGATTTATACTATATATTATATTCAGGTTTTTCTTTTGAGTGAAATTGATGTTCCAGGAGGACAGATTATGTTTATCACGTAGCCTCACTTATCTGTGGCACAGCTTCGAAAACAAATGCCTTATTTCAAGAAGTGAAGAACTGAGGAGTTATAGGGATAAGAAATTAAACTTGTACCCGTTTTTTGTTTAAGATTTATTTTATTTATTTTGATAGGTAGAGCCACAGAGAGAGAGAGAGGGGTCTTCAATCTGCTGGTTCCCTTTCCACATGGCCACAATGCCTGGGGTGAGCCAGGCAGAAGCTAGGAGCCAGGAGCTTCTTCTGGGTCTTCCAAGTGGGCTTAAGATGTTAGGCCATCTTCTGCTGCTTTCCCAGACACATTAGCAGGGAGCTGCGTTGGAAGTTGAGCAGCTAGGACTCAAACTGGCACCCATATGAGATGCCAACACTGTAGGCCATAACTTAACCTGCTACACCACAGTACCATCCCCAAACTTGTACCAGTTTTGAAAGCTTTATAATAGATAAGGTTGTTTACGTAATGGTGCTTTTTTGAAATACTTTACCAAATGGTGTAGTTACATAAAAAATGAGAAATCATTTTAACTAATTGATGAAATTGTATTTTCTTATTAAATTGAATATTCATCCCTTCTTGTTTTTGTTATCTGAAATAGAAAATTGATCTGTAAAGGTTCTTGGGTCATAATTTACAATCATAATCTCAATTGACTGATTTTTATGAATTTTACTTAATTCAAGATGACAAAGCCTATGATTGGTAGTGTTATATAGAAAGGTAATCTTCAGGCCTTGTCTTCCTTCTACAACTCTGTCTTATTTAATGATTAGGGCATTTGTTCCAGATTATTGCCATTTGTTCACCCACTCCAAAACTTATTATAAATTTTTTCAGTTTCAGAAACGACTTTTATTTGTCTAAAGCCAGAAGGATATAGTAAATTTGAACATTAATGGTTTGCTTCTAAAATCTTGAATATCTTCTCTTTCTTGTAGGCTATAGAAAAACATCTTATTAAAAAATCCCGTGGAGGTCTTGTCTTCATTGGAGAATGGAAGAATGGTCACTTGGAAAAGAAGATGGGACATTTGGCCTGCTTTGCTGGGGGAATGTTTGCTTTAGGAGCAGATGGTTCCAGAAAGGATAAAGCTGGTCACTACCTAGAACTAGGGGCAGAAATTGCACGTACATGTCATGAGTCATATGACAGAACTGGTAAGAATCTTAATAAGGGTAATTACTTCATTTAAAATTACCTTTGTTTAAAAAAGTAAATCCAGTAATTAAAGGGAAATAAGTAAGTACTTTGTCTTATAATAGTTTACTTCAACATAGTATATCATTTTTATAAGAATTTTAATTTTTAATTTTTTTTTATATTTTTTTTTAACTTTTATTTAATGCATATAAATTTCCAAAGTATGACTTATGGATTACAATGGCTTTCCCCCCATACCGTCCCTCCCACCCACAACCCTCCCCTTTCCCACTCCCTCTCCCCTTCCATTCACATCAAGATTCACTCTCGATTATCTTAATATACAGAAGATCAGCTTAGTATACATCAAGTATGGATTTCAACAGTTTGCTCCCACACAGAAACATAAAGTGAAAAATAATAGATGATTTTTTTTTTAAATGATGATGAAATCAGAGCAGACCTATTGTCATGTTTAATCCCAGTGAGAGTCAAGTTGGGAATTGATAATTTTTTTTTTTTTTTTTACAGAGGATCAGTTTAGTATGCATTAAGTAAGGATTTCAACAGTTTGCACCCCCATAGAAACACAAAGTGAAATATATTGTTTGAGTACTCGTTATAGCATTAAATCTCAATGTACAGCACATTAAGGATAGAGATCCTACATGAGGAGTAAGTGCACAGTGACTCCTGTTGTTGACTTTACCAATTGACACTCCTGTCTATGGCATCAGTAATCTCCCTATGCTCCAGTCATGAGTTTCCAAGGCTATGGAAGCCCTCTGAGTTCTCCGACTCTTATGTTGTTTAGACAAGGTCATAGTCAAAGTGGAGGTTCTCTCCTCCCTTCAGAGAAAGGTACCTCCTTCTTTGATGACCTGTTCTTTCCACTGGGATCTCACTCGCAGAGATCTTTTGCCAGAGTGTCTTGGCTTTCCATGCCTGAAATACTCTCATGGGCTTTTCAGCCAGCTCCGAATGCCTTTAGGGCTGATTCTGAGGCCAGAGTGCTATTTAGGACATCTGCCATTCTATGAGTCTGCTGAGTATCTCACTTCCCATGTTGGATCACTCTCCCCTTTATTTACTCCATCGGTTAGCGTTAGCAGGTACTAGACTTGTCTATGTGCTCCCTTTGACTCCCAGTCCCTCCACCATGACCAACTGTGAACTGAAACTGATCACCTGGAACAGTGAAATGGCATTGGTACATGCCACCTCGATGGGATGGAATTGGAATCCCCTGGTATGCTTCCAACTCCACCACTTGGGGCAAGTCAGCCTGAGCATGTCCCAAATTATACATCTCTTCCCTCTCCCATTCCCACCACCATGTTCAACAGGGATCACATTTCAGTTAATTTTCAACACTTAAGAATAACTGTGCATCAATTACAGATCTAAACCAGTCATATTAAGTAGAACAGATAAAAAAAAAACTACTAAGAGGGATAATGTATTAAGTTGTTCATTAATTTTTAATTTTTGTTTCTGAATTCTGTTTCTGTTAAAGGTTTTCAGTTAATTGTTTTAAAACAAGGCTGGTGCCATGGCTCACTAGACTAACCCTCCGCCTGTGGCACCCTGGGTTCTAGTCCCAGTTGAAGCACCAGATTCTGTCCCGGTTGCTTCTTTTCCAGTCCAGCTCTCTGCTGTGGACCAGGAAGGCAGTGGAGGATGGTCCAGGTGCTTGGGCCCTGCACCCGCATGGGAGACCAGGAGGAAGCACCTGGCTCCTGGCTCCTGGCTTCAGATTGGCGCAGCGCACCAGCCGTAGCGGCCATTTTAGGGGTGAACCAACAGAAGGAAGACCTTTCTCTCTGTCTCTCACTGTCTTAACTCTGCCTGTCAAAAAAAAAAAAAAAAAAAACCAGAAGCAGAGTATTCGAGTATGTATGGAATAGCAATGTTTATTTCAGTATAATAAGAATCTACATATTCATTTCAGCTTCTTTAAAATAAGTTACTTAAAAGAAAACAAAATTGACTCTTTGGTTATATTGTCTTGCTTATACATTTGTGAAAGTAAGAATAACTAAAACATAAGAGTAATTGTCTTTAATATAAAATTGGTATCTAGCTTACTAGCAGTTTGTCCATTCACCAATAATTTCAAAGTTGTTTGTAGCTTTAATTAAAAAATTCTCTTGACATTGCTTTAGAAAAAAATATATAATATTTTCTGAACTCTATTGTCCTTACCCAGAAAAATTATGTGGATCTTAATGGTGACAAAAATTGTTTTGGGGTAGGGTGGAGGAGCTGAAAAAAAAAACTTACTGATTTTATGAGTAAACATAGATACGAGTATACAAAGAATCAGTCATAAATATGCAGTATATATTTGCTATTACTAATTTATGAATGGAGAAAGCAATTAGGTTAAAAACAAAAACAAAAACAAAATCTAAAAGGGCTGGGCCAGCACTGTAGCATAGAGGGTAAAGCCGCTGCCTGCAGTGTCAGCGTCCCATATGGGTGTTGGTTCGAGTCCCGGCTGCTCCTCTTCCAATCCAACTCTCTGCTATGACGTGGGAAAGCAGGGGAAGATGGCCCAAGTCCTTGGGCCCCTGCACCCACATGGGAGACCCAGAAGAAGCTCCTGGTTCCTTCAAATCAGCGAGCTCTGGCCATTGTGACCAGTTGGGGAGCAAACCAGCAGATGGAAGACCTCTCTCTCTCTCTGCTTCTTCTCTCTGTGTAACTCTGACTTTCAAATAAATAAACAAATATTAAAAAAAAAATTCCAAAAGGGCTTCTTAGAGGTGTAGTAGTATGAGAAAGATTGGGAAGATTGGGAAATATCAAGCTAAACCTTACCAGATGTTCTCTGGCTTTAAAAATTTGATTTTGTATGAAATAGTGAATAATGAGTTCCCTGAAAACCTAAAAATTAGTAATTTCTATTTATGATTTTAGAAGTTAAATTACTGCTTTTCTGAACTTAAGTTCTGCTTTAAGGTTAATTTATCTTTAGGTACCACAGTCCAAATATGATTTGCTCAAATTTATCCTGCTCCATAAATCTGTAAAATTACTTTTATATAATAAGAAACAACTTAAAATGAACTTGTCCTGTAGTTCTTTTGTTAACTAAATTTGGTTCCATTTTTTGGAAAAATATAACTAATGACAGTGAAGCAACTTTATTTTAATGATATATAATACATAACAAGTCAATGATCTCATATACAAACGGAAACTAAATTAAATTGTCATGTTGAGGATATAGCATGTCAATAGTACTCTTAAAATAGAGCTAAAATAGTAAGACACTGAGGACTGGCATAGATGCTGAGTCTTTTTGTTGCATTAGGACCCATTATTATTAGTCTTATCATGCAAATTTTGACCATAAGTCAAATGATTGAGCTAAAACAATAGAAGTTAATGTAGCTGACATACTAAAAATATGGCATTCACTACTATCAAAATTACTTACTCCACGACTTCCAGACCCTGGATAGGCAGGGCCTGCACTGTGCCCCTCATAAGCAGGAAGCAGTTACAGAAGAGATGATTTAACGTCCATCAATTCCCCTTAGGTTTAAGGGGATGGAGTCTCTGAGGGGGGAATGAAGTAGGCAGGCATATAGGTTAAAATCGATTAGGTGTATGAGCTGGAAGAACATGCTGTCGCCACGACCCTATGTGACCTCACGCCCTATCTGATACCTTCACCAGGCCCCTGTGTGACCTCATGCCCTACCTGGCCACACCTGGGTGCCCACCAGCCAATCAGATTAATTAACCACTCCCCTTTGGAAGTGGGTTAAAAGCCTGGGACATGGTGTGTCCCCCCTCAGCAAATTTTCAGCATGTACTATAGTATTAACTATAATCTTCATACTATACATTTCATTTCTAGGCTTATTCATCCTATGTAACTGCAAGTTTTTACTCTTTGTTGTAGTCCCATTGTTCTTCTGTTTCTATCTATGTATTTGACTTTTTTTAAGATTCCACCTATAAGTGAGATCATATAGTACTTTTCTTTCTGCTTCTGGTTTATTTCAATTAGCACAATGCCCTCCAGGTTCATCTGTGTTATAGCAAATAGCTATATCTTGTCCTCCTTTTTTTTTTTTTTTTTAAGATTTATTTATCTGAAAGAGTTACAGAGAAGGAAAGGGAGAGAGAGAGAGGTCTTTCATCTCCTGGTTCACTCCCCAAATATCCGAACAGCTAGGACTGGCTTTTGGCCAGGCCAAAGCCAGGAGCCAGGAGCTTCTTCCAGGTCGCCCATGTGGGTGCAGGCACTTGGGCCATCCTCTCTGCTTTCCCAAGCACATTAGCAGGAAGCTGTCCTGCCCTTTTAAGACTCAGTAATGTTCCTCTTTGTGTGCGCAAACAACTACTTTGTTCATCTCTTGATAGATGCTTGGGTTGTTGCCATGTCTTAGCTATTGGGATGCTTCAGTAATGTGGAAGTAGTGCAGATTATGCCACAAGGTGCTGATTTCATTTCCTGTAGATAACAGAATTGATTTAATTTTTTGAGGAACCTACGTAGTGTTTTCCATAATGACTATACCAAAGTACCTTCCCACCAACAGTATTACAAGAGTTTTCCTTTTCTTCATACCCTTCGCAACAACCTTTTATTGATATTAGCTATCCTAACTAATGGGAGGCTATATTTCATTGTGATTTTGATTTGAAATTCTTTGATGATGCTTAGTGATGTTGAGCACCTTTTCATATATGTGTTGTCCATTTTTATGTCCTCTTTGGAAAAGTATCTGTTCAAGACCCTTATCCATCTTTTACACAGCATATTTTTTTTTTCTGTTAAGCAGTATAAGTTCCTTAAATATATTTTGGATATTAACCCATTATCAGATAAATGGTTTGCAGATATTTTCCCCTAATCTTTAGAAAACTGCCTTTTCATTTTGCTTTCTTTGTTGTGCAGAAATTTCTTAGATTCATGTTGTCCCACTTATTTTTTCTTTTGTCATCAGAGTTTTTTATGTGATATCCAAAATGACATTTTGAGGGCTAGTATCAAGGTGCTTTTCCTCTGTGTTTTCTCCTAGGATTTTATGGTTTTAATAAAGTGTTTCAAACATTTAGGTCTTAAATCCATTTTTGTTGATTTTATGTATGATGTAAGATAGAGATATATTTTATTCTTTTCCATGTATATATTCAGGTTTCTAAAGTTTAAATATTTATGTTATTTGAAGGAGCTACAGGGAGAGAGAGGAAGGGACGGGGAGAGAGAAGGAGAGAGAATGAGATCTTCTATCCACTGTTTCACTCCCCAGATATTGCAACAGCCAAGGCTGAGTCGCCAAAGCTAGGAGCTAGGACCTTCATCTAGATCTCCCATGTGGGCAGCAGGGGTCCAGCTCCCTGGCCATTAACAGGGAGCTGGATTGGCAGTGGAGCAGCTGGGACATAAACCAGCACCCATTATGGGATGCCATAAGGCAGCAGCTTACCCACTACATCACAGCGCCTGCTCCTTGGTTGCTTTTGAAAACTAGTTTACTTTGCATACTTAGTTCTAATTCTGAGCTGTCTCTGGGTCCTTGTATCTGTTTTTATTCCAGTATCTTATAAGATGCTAAAAAAAAAAAGTATTTGACAAAGTTCAACATCTTTTCATAATAAAACCTCTCAGTGAGAAACAGGTAAGGAAAGAAATTTCCTCAACATACTAAAGACCCTATATAATAAGTTCACAGCTATCATAACCAATGAGGAAAAACTAAAAGCTTTTCCTCTAAGGTCTGCCAGAAGGCAAGAATGCCTATTTTTGCCACTTTTATTCAACATAGTACAGAAAATATAAGCAACGGCATTTATTAAAGACAAATAAAAGACATCCAGATAAAAAAGGAAGAAATGAAACTGTCCATATTAGCAGGTGGCATGATCTGATATGCAGAGTTGTTAGAACTGATAAATACATTTAGTAAAATAACAGGAGTACAAAACCAGCAAACAAAAATCAATTTCATTTTTTTCACCAATAAAAATACTGTTGGTGTAGTGAGTAAAGCCCCTGCCTGCAGTGCCAGCATCCCATATGGGCACCGGTTTGAGTCCTGGTTGCTCCAGTGTTGGAGACCTGGAGGAAACTCCTGGCTCCTGGCTTCGTCCTGGCCCAGCCCTTTTTCCCCTATTTTGGCCATTTGGGGAATTAACCAGCAGATGGAAGACCTCTCTCACTGTCTCTCTCTCTCTCCCTCCCTCCCTCTTTCCCTCTCTCTCCCTGCCTCCCTTCCTTCCTTCTCCCCAACTCTGACTTTCAAATAAATAAAATCTTTGAAGAAAAAGAAACAATGTCATTCTGAAAAATAAGTCAAGAAAATCCTGTTTATGGTAGCATCAAAAAAACTATAATACTTAGAGTCCAATTTAATCAAAGAAGTGAAATATCTCTCTACTGAAGACACAAATAAATGGAAAGATAACTCATGCTCATGGTTTAGAAGAATTAATTTTGTTATAGTATCTTTATAATCCCAAATAAGTTACAGATTCAGTGCAGTTGCTACCAGAATTCCTATGGCATTTTTCACAGAAATTGAAAAAGCAATTTTTTTTCTTTTTCTTTCTTTTTTTTTTTTTTTTTTTTTGACAGGCAGAGTGGACAGTGAGAGAGAGAGAGACAAAGGTCTTCCTTTTGCCATTGGTTCACCCTCCAATGGCCGCTGTGGCCGGCGCACCGCGCTGATCCGATGGCAGGAGCCAGGTACTTATCCTGGTCTCCCATGGGGTGCAGGGCCCAAGCACTTGGGCCATCCTCCACTGCACTCCCTGGCCACAGCAGAGAGCTGGCCTGGAAGAGGGGCACTGGGACAGAACCGGCGCCCCGACGGGGACTAGAACCCGGTGTGCCGGCACCGCAAGGCAGAGGATTAGCCTAATGAGCCGCGGCGCCAGCCAAAAAAGCAATTTTAAAATTCATAAAAGACCCAGAATAACCAGAGTAATCTTGAGAAAGAAAAATAATGTTAGTGGCAATACATTTCAAATCATATTGTAAAACCAAAGTCATCAAAACATTATAGTATTGGTGTAAAAACAAACACAAACTTATAATTTTAAAACCATGTTTTAAATGCCAAATTTATTTCATCCTGTGCAAGACCTTATCAATAAGCTGAGTAGAAGTTCTCTTACCAAATACCATTAATCTGTTGGTTATTCCTAATCTCAGATCTCTTTGAAGAGTGGGCCAAAGCTCTACCCACACACAAAATTTTACATATAATTTCAGTCTTCTTAGAAGCAAGTTTCCCTCTTCCAAAGCTTACAGTGGAGTTCATGACTCTCACGTGAAGAATCTCAGCCTGAGTTTTGCTGTAGTTCTCTAAGACTTAGCAGTAATAGAATTTGGTTATTTTGAATCACTTGCTTTGCTTTTAGTAGGACTCTCTGCTGTCACCACAGGGTTTGGCTTTCTGTTTTGAAGGGGAAGGGTAGGTAAGAGGTGGTCTACTTTCACTTTCTTTGAGTTGTGATGATTTGGAACTTACAGTGCCACCTTGGTAATGCTGAAACTTGGCCACAATTATAGCATGATTTTATTTATGTTCCCTACTACTGTAGTTCTTGTGTTATTCTTTGTTTATTAAAAAATAAAAGTAAAAATGTTTCTCCAAAGAGGTGAAAGAAATCAAAACTTGTAACTTTAGTGAAAGGTGGCAGCTGAGAGTTTTGTGACCCCAGTGTCCCAAAGGAATATGTCCTTGTATCACTATTGCCTTTGTTTAAGGGAGGGACGTGTGATAAGAACGAGGGTTGTAGTTCTGTGTTAGTCTATTGTATACTGCTATAACAGGAAACCTGAGAGAGGGTAGTTTATAAAGAACAGAAATTTATTTCTTGCTACTGTGCAGCCTAAAGTCCAAGATGAGTGTGTCAACATTCAGTGTCTGGTGATGGCTGTCTTACTGTGTCCTCGTGTGGCAGAACGCATTAAAGCAAGCTAAGTGAATTCTGCTTGAAGCTTCTTTTGAAGACTTGAAAGGCACCCTCATGGTCTAATCACCTCATAAAGTCCCCACCTCTTTAGAGATTTGTTTATTTAGAAGAGTTACAGAGAGAGAAAGATCTTCCATGTGCGTGTTCACTTCCCAGGTAACCACAATGACCAGGGCTGAGCTAAGTCAAAGCCATCATCCAGGTCTTCCATTGGGTGACAAGGGCCCAAGCACTTTGGTCATCTTCAGCTGCTTTCCTTAGGCCACAAGCAGGGACTGGATCCAAAGTGGAGCAGCTGGGACACGAATCGGTACCCATATGGGATGAGGGTGTCACATGCCATGGCTTTACCCACTACACTACTATACCGCCCCAGGCCACACCTCTTTATACTGTCATGTTGGCAACACAATCACTTCATAGCAGTGTCCTTAAAAACTCTTTTGTGTAGTGTTGAATTATAGTCTGAATGGAAATCATATTGTTGAAATGGATGTATAATGCTTTGATTGTCAAACTTATTGATAAATAGGCAAGTTAATGGTGAAATTCTTGGTGGTTGGCATTTTGAACCTCTGAGAGATGGGGCCAGGTGGGTGGGCCTATGGGTGAAGGAGAGTATACTTTTAAAACTGTGTTAACTATTAAAGGATATTGTTTCTTATATATTATAGTTTGCTTTAAAAGTGTATATGTAATTCAAGATTTAAACTCTAAAATATTTTCTTATGTGTGTATTATAGCAAAGAGACTAAAATTATCTTGCCTTTTTGGGAAAACAATTTCTGCACAGTGTGATTGTCTCTATGATTTAATTTTGGGCCACAGTAGGATTATATAATATGCTTGTGTCTGGCTTTGCATTTGTATCCGATGAATTGCCAGACTTTACTTGGTAGAATTAAATTCAACTATGTTGATATACATTATGCTGAGAAATATTTCATGTCAGAATGATAGGAATATTTAGAAGTCTTTTATAAGAAAACCAAATTTGGATCTTTGAAAGTAACTCGTTTTGCAAAACAGCAACAATATAAATAAAACAGTCAACAAAAAATACTTCATGCCCTGTTCCTTCAGGGGAGAAGAAAGCTCTTGCAAGCCAACAGAAATGCTTTATTTTGCTCATTCATTATTTTTGTCACATTACAGCCTTAAAGCTAGGTCCTGAGTCATTCAAATTTGATGGTGCAGTAGAGGCTGTGGCTGTCCGGCAGGCTGAAAAGTATTACATCCTCCGTCCAGAAGTAATTGAAACTTATTGGTACCTATGGCGATTCACTCATGATCCCAGATACAGGCAGTGGGGCTGGGAAGCAGCACTGGTAAGTAAATCAATATTGCATTTTATCTGCAAAAGTGTTGAATCAAGCCCCGCTGTTGTGCCGTGTGTCCAAATGTGAGTTATCGTATTTTCAGTTACTGTAGGGCAATCTTCATTTATCTGTTGAAGAAAGTCTATCAATTTAAGTTTCATGAACAGTAAAAATAAAGCTTGAAGTCCAGTTTTGTTTGCTATCGGGGCTACTGCCCTGCTAGTATACACTCATTATTCTTATTGAATAACTATAAGGGGTCATTTATAAAAATAAGTAGTTTAAGTTTCTTTACTGTCAACTTAATGTTTAATCATTGGAAAAAAATGAAAAATATCTTTGTAAAACTGCCAAGTGTACAGCTTTCTTACTAACCTCACTTTATGTTATGAGTGATTTCTTAGTGGGTCACCCAAAAAGGATCAATAAACTGTTAAAATGTTTCCAGACTGAAATATAAAATTTGTACGTACTTGAAATTAGAGATCTTTACTGGTAAATAAAGGAAGTAAAATACTAGTTGTTCAGGCAACCCCCTGGCTATCAGTACCTGAGTAGGTGTGGACATTGGCCTTTCATGAAAATATGGCTTTTCACCCACTAGAATGGGGTTTTTTTTCCTCTGAGATTTAAAAATTGTGATGAATAGTGCTGGTTTTGAATATTTACATTCAAATTGTTTGATTTGAACTTGCAGTCTAGATAGAATAACTAAGGACATATGGCTGAGGTTTGTAGTGCTAGTCAGTTTCACAAAGGAATGTTCAGTATCTGTTTTAGGGCAGGATGTATACCAGTTTATATAAAGAGAATGTTTCACCACCATGGCAAAGGGGGAAGAAGGTTAGAGCCATTAAGTGGACAGCCTTATTATGTGCCAAGTCAAGAGCACTCAACTTGGATTTAGTTGTTCAGGAATAGACACACACATGCATAAGGTCACCCAAATTTTTCAGTAATTTCTATCAGTTATTGTGTAAGGATTCTCATATAGAAGCAGTGATAGAAAGTCCTTATCTAAAAAAGCCCTTCAGATCTCTTCTTTTTTCCTACCCACAAAAGCTCCCTAACTTACAGGATTTGTTACAGAACTACTGGGGACAATTAAAGTTTTTTGAAGGGGAAGGAAAACTAAAGTCTTTTGCAGTGAGGAGTAACAAAACAAAAGGATGTCACTGCAATCTACAGATCAGTGGGTCTTGGAAACCACTGCAGTAATCTAGGAAGAACGTGATATCTTGAGCTAAGTGAGGACACTTCTATGTTATTTGTCATTCAAACCTATGTAGTTCTTCTGGACTTTAACAAAAAGAGAATATTAATGTAAGCAAGGTAATTATACAGAATAGGAACAGATGCTTGTTTATTTGATGCTGCTTTTCCCTGACCCCTTGGATCTAGAATTGGGAACATCTACTAGTGTAACTGTGCAGGAGGGTCCTGGCAGTTGAGAATATAGAACTTTCAAGTCAGATTCAACATAGGACTACTTTACCTATCTATTTCTGTTATAGAAAATGGTTTTTGATTTATGTAAATATTAGCAAGCCACTGCTAACAACAGAAGTGTGTCTCCTACTCCTAAACCACTTGATAACAATGGACCATTTTGAATTAAAAATAAGGTTTTAAGTATACACCATTGAACCTGGTCTATTTTTTCAGATATGTTCAAAGATGCAAATATATATATATGTGTGTGTGTATACATATATATATATATATATAAAGAAGTTTAACATCACGTCAAGCAGTACAGCATAGTAGTTAATAACATGGAACAAACTATTCTGTGCTGTTTTCCCATCTGAAGAATGGAGCTATTAACTTCATGGGGTTGCTGTGAAATTTTAATATTAGTATATCTAAAGCTCTTAGGCAGACGTTCGGCATATAGCAAATATTTCCTAGTGATTAACTCTTAACATTATAATTGTTATTAATAATATGCGTAAAAAGATGTATTTATTTATTTATTTATTTATTTGAAAGGCAGAGCAACAGAGAAGGAAGAGAGAGATCTTACAGCTGCTGGTTCATGCTGCAAATGGGTACAACAGCCAAATCTGGGCCAGGCTGAAGCCAAGGGCCAGGAACTTTATCCTGGTCTCCCACATGAGTGACAGGGGCCCAAGTACTTGGGCCATTTTCCACTGCTTTCCCAGACACATTAGCAGGAAGCTGGATTTGGAAGCAGAGGACCTGGGGGATGCCAGCATCACTGGTGGCACTAATTTGACTTCTAAATTTGACATCTCATTTGGGAAAAGCAAGATAATTTTATAAGACCAAAGAATTTTGGAGAGGGAGAGGTTCTATAGGAAACAGACTGTTTCCAGTATGAGTTAATTTTTCCTGTATGAAAATATTCCTTTTTAAAAGTTTATTTATTTATATGAAAGGCAAAATGATATAGAGGAAAAGCGAGATAAAAAGCTTCCATCCTCTGGTTCCGTCCCCAGATAGCCACAAAGGCCGGGACTGGTCTAGGCCAAAGCAAGGACCCAAACTCATCTGAGTCTCCCACTTGGATGGCAGGGGCCCAAGTTCTTGGGCCATCTTCTGTTGTTTTCCCAGGCACGTTAGCAGGGAGCTGGATTGCAAGTAGAGCAGTTGGAACTCAAACTAGCACTCCAATGTGGAATGCTGCTGTCTGAAGCAGTGGCTTAACCCACTGTGCCATAACACTGGCCCCAGTATGAAAATATTTTTGTTTGATAATGTATTATTCATAAACTATCAAATCTTCATATATATATCTCTATGAACTTTTGTCTTTGGTCTTTAAATTGTCCTTCACAACTTGTAATTCTGTGGAATTTATTCTTTGTCTGATCTCTTCCATAGGCTATTGAAAAGCACTGCCGAGTCCGTGGTGGGTTTTCTGGGATCAAGGATGTATATTCTTCTACTCCTACACATGATGATGTACAGCAGAGCTTCTTTCTTGCTGAAACATTGAAGTAAGTACATTATCTTTTTTTTTTTTTTTTTGACAGGCAGAGTTAGACAGTGAGAGAGAGAGAGAGAGAAAGGTCTTCCTTCCGTTGGTTCACCCCACAAATGGCCGCTACAGCTGGTGCGCTGCGCGGATCCGAAGCCAGGAGCCAGGTGCTTCCTCCTGGTCTCCTGTGCGGGTGCAGGGCCCAAGCACTTGGGCCATCCTCCACTGCCTTGGAAGAGGAGCAACCGGGACAGAATCCAGCATCCCGACCGGGACTAGAACTTGGGGTGCCGGTGCCGCAGGCGGAGGATTAGCCTAGTGAGCCGCGGCACTGGCCAAGTACATTATCTTTTAAAATTTTTCTGTTGCAGGCTGAGTTTCTGCATGGTCATTAGATAGTGAATTATGACTATATGAAGTGTTACACTAAATTATTTCAGGTGTCCTTTTATGTAATTGGTTCTGTAAATTTTTATCTGCATCTCAAGAAGAATGAGTTAGACTATAAAGAGATATTTATCAAATAACTATTTATTTAGTATCTTTGTATTTATTTTGTTCTTAGCTCTTTATTTACATTAGAATCACCCAGAAGTCTCCTTAAAGCACAGATAAGTGGCCTGTACCTACAGAAATTCTGTATGTCTGGGATTTAGCACACTTGTGATTTGAATTTTATCATAGATTAGATTTGAGTATAAGGTCATGTAAATAGTTTTTTTTTCTTTTGTAATTAATAGGCTATCTATGGAGTGATAACTCTAAAACTGTAAATGCATTTTTCCAATAGTCTTTCATTTAGTTTTTTTAGCATCTTACTTGAATTACATATTACTATAGTACTAGTATAATGCTAATTTAAAGTCTCTTTTAGTCTTTTTTTTTTTATCTTTTATTTAATGAATATAAATTTCCAAAGTACGACTCATGGGTTACAATGGCTTCCCCCCCCATACCGTCCCTCCCACCCACAGCCCTCCCCTTTCCCACTCCCTCTCCCCTTCCATTCACATCAAGATTCATTTTCGATTATCTTAATATACAGAAGATCAGCTTAGTATACCTTAAGTAAGGATTTCAACAGTTTGCTCCCACACAGAAACATAAAGTGAAAAATAATAGATGATTTTTTTTAAATGATGATGAAATCAGATCAGACCTATTGTCATGTTTAATCCCAGTGAGAGTCAAGTTGGGAATTGATAATTTCTTTTTTTTTTTTTTTTTTACAGAAGATCAGTTTAGTGTACATTAAGTAAAGATTTCAATCGTTTGCACCCCCATAGAAACACAAAGTGAAATATACTGTTTGAGTACTCGTTATAGCATTAAGCCTCAATGTACAGCACCTTAAGGACAGAGATCCTACATGAGGAGTAAGTGCACAGTGACTCCTGTTGTTGACTTTACAAATTGACACTCCTGTTTATGGCATCAGTAATCTCCCTATGCACCAGTCATGAGTTTCCAAGGCTATGGAAGCCCCTTGAGTTCTCCGACTCTTATCTTGTTTAGACACGGTCATAGTCAAAGTGGAGGTTCTCTCCTCCCTTCAGAGAAAGGCACCTCCCTCTTTGAAGACCTGTTCTTTCCACTGGGATCTCACTCACAGAGATCTTTTTGCCAGAGTGTCTTGGCTTTCCATGCCTGAAATACTCTCATGGGCTTTTCAGCCAGATCCGAGTGCCTTTAGGGCTGATTCTGAGGCCAGAGTGCTATTTAGGACATCTGCCATTCTATGAGTCTGCTGAGTATCTCACTTCCCATGTTGGATCACTCTCCCCTTTATTTATTCTATCGGTTAGTGTTAGCAGGTACTAGACTTGTTTATGTGCTCCCTTTGACTCTTAGTCCTTTCATTATGATCAATTGTGAACTGAAATTGATCACTTGGAATAGGCACATGCCACCTTGATGGGATTGAACTGGAATCCCCTGGTATGTTTCCAACTCTACCAATTGGGGCAAGTCAGCCCGAGCATGCCCCAAATTATACATCTCTTCCCTCTCTTATTCCCACTCTTATGTTTAACAGGGATCACTTTTCAGTTAATTTTCAACACTTAAGAATAACTGTGTGATAATTACAGAATTAAACCAGTCATATTAAGTAGAACAGACAAAAAAAATACTAAGAGGGATAATGTATTAAGTTGTCCATCAACAGTCAGGGCTATGCTGATCAAGTCACCATTTCTCATAGTGTCCATTTCACTTCAGGAGGTTTCCTTTTTGGTGTTCAGTCAGTTGTCACCGATCAGGGAGAACATATGGTATTTGTCCCTTTGGGACTGGCTTACTTCACTCAGCATCATGTGTTCCAGATTCCTCCATTTTGTTGCAAATGACTGGATTTCGTTGTTTCTTACTGCGGTATAGTATTCTAAAGAGTACATATCCCATAATTTCTTTATCCAGTCTACCGTTGATGGGCATTTAGGTTGGTTCCAGGTCTTGGCTATTGTGAATTGTGCTGCAATAAACATTAGGGTGCAGACCGCTTTTTTGTTTGTCAATTTAAACTCCTTTGGGTAAATTCCAAGGAGTGGGATGGCTGGGTCGAACGGTAGGGTTATATTCAGGTTTCTGAGGAATCTCCAGACTGATTTCCATAGTGGCTTGACCAGTTTGCATTCCCACCAACAGTGGGTTAGTGTCCCTTTTTCCCCACATCCTCGCCAGCATCTGTTGTTGGTAGATTTCTGCATGTGAGCCTTTCTAACCGGGGTGAGGTGAAACCTCATTGTGCTTTTGATTTGCATTTCCCTGATTGCTAGTGACCTTGAACATTTTTTCATGTGCCTGTTGGCCATTTGGATTTCCTCTTTTGAAAAATGTCTATTGAAGTCCTTGGCCCATCTCTTAAGTGGGTTGTTGGTTTTGTTTTTGTGGAGTTTCTTGATCTCTTTGTAGATTCTGGTTATTAACCCTTTATCTGTTGCATAGTTTGCAAATATTTTTTCCCATTCTGTCGGTTGTCTCTTCACTCTCCTGACTGTTTCTTTTGCAGTACAGAAACTTCTATTTGATGCAATTCCAATAGTTGATTTTGGCTTTGACTATCTGTGCCTCCCGGGTCTTTTCCAGAAATTCTTTGCCTGTGCCAATATCTTGAAGGGTTTCTCCAATGTTCTCTAATAACTTAATGGTGTCAGGACGTAGATTTAGGTCTTTAATCCACGTTGAGTGAATTTTTGTGTAAGGTGTAAGGTAGGGGTCTTGCTTCATGCTTCTGCACGTGGAAATCCAGTTTTCCCAGCACCATTTATTGAATAGACTGTCCTTGCTCCAGGAATTAGTTTTAGATCCTTGATCAAATATAAGTTGGCTGTAGATGTTTGGATTGATTTCTGGTGTTTCAATTCTGTTCCATTGGTCTATCCATCTGTTTCTGTACCAGTACCATGCTGTTTTGATTACAACTGCCCTGTAGTATGTCCTGAAATCTGGTATTGTGATGCCTCCGGCTTTGTTTTTGTTGTACAAGATTGCTTTAGCTATTCTCGGTCTCCTGTTTCTCCATATGAATTTCAGCATCATTTTTTCTAGATCTGAGAAGAAGGTCTTTGGTATCTTGATTGGGATTGCATTGAATCTATAAATTGCTTTTGGGAGAATGGACATTTTGATGATGTTGATTCTTCCAATCCATGAGCATGGAAGATTTTTCCATTTCTTGGTATCCTCTTCTATTTCTTTCTTTAAGATTTTGTAATTTTCATCGTAGAGATCTTTAACGTCCTTGGTTAAGTTTATTCCAAGGTATTTGATTGTTTTTGTAGCTATTGTGAATGGGATTGATCTTAGCAGTTCTTTCTCAGTCATGGCATTGCTTGTGTATACAAAGGCTGTTGATTTTTGTGCATTGATTTTATATCCTGCCACTTTGCCAAACTCCTCTATGAGTTCCAATAGTCTCTTAGTAGAGTTCTTTGGATCCTCTAAGTACAGAATCATATCATCTGCAAAGAGGAATAGTTTGACTTCTTCCTTCTTGATTTGTATTCCTTTGATTTCTTTTTCTTGTCTGATGGCTCTGGCTAAAACTTCCAGAACTATGTTAAATAGCAGTGGTGAGAGTGGGCATCCCTGCCTGGTGCCAGATTTCAGTGGAAATGCTTCCAACTTTTCCCCATTCAATAGGATGCTGGCTGTGGGTTTTTTATAAATTGCTTTGATTATATTGAGGAATGTTCCTTCTATACCCAATTTGCTTAGAGTTTTCATCATGAAAGGGTGTTGAATTTTATCAAATGCTTTCTCTGCATCAATTGAGATAATCATATGGTTTTTCTTTTGCAGTCTGTTAATGTGGTGAATCACATTGATTGATTTGCGAATGTTGAACCATCCCTGCATACCAGGGATGAATCCCACTTGGTCTGGGTGGATGATTTTCCTGATGTGTTGTTGTACTCTATTGGCCAGAATTTTATTGAGGATTTTTGCGTCTATGTTCATCAGGGATATTGGTCTGTAATTCTCTTTCAGTGCTGCATCTTTCTCTGGCTTAGGGATTAAGGTGATGCTGGCTTCATAGAAAGAATTTGGGAGGATTCCCTCTTTTTCGATTGTTCTGAATAGTTTGAGAAGAATTGGAGTTAGTTCTTCTTTAAATGTCTGGTAGAATTCAGCAGTGAATCCATCTGGTCCTGGGCTTTTCTTTGTTGGGAGGGCCTTTATTACTGTTTCAATTTCTGTTTCAGTTATGGGTCTATTTAGGTTTTCTATGTCTTCATGGTTCAATTTTGGTAGATTGTATGTGTCCAGGAATCTATCCATTTCTGATAGGTTTTCCTGTTTGCTGGCATACAGGTCCTTGTAGTAATTTCTGATGATTCTTTTTATTTCTGTGGTGTCTGTTGTTACGTTTCCTTTTTCATCTCTGATTTTATTGATTTGGGTCTTTTCTCTTCTTTTTTTAGTTAGTTGGGCCAATGGGGTGTCAATTTTGTTTATTTTTTCAAAAAACCAGCTTCTCGCTTGGCTGATTTTTTGTAATGTTTTTTTGGATTCAATCCTGTTAATTTCTTCTCTGGTTTTAATTATTTCTCTTCTCCTACTAGATTTGGGTTTGGTTTGCTGCAGTTTTTCTAGGTCCTTGAGGTGCGCTGAAAGCTCATTTACTTTTTTTCGGGCTGGCGCCGTGGCTCAATAGGCTAATCCTCCACCTTGCTGCGCCGGCACACCGGGTTCTAGTCCCGGTCGGGGTGCCGGATTCTGTCCCGGTTGCCCCTCTTCCAGGCCAGCTCTCTGCTGTGGCCAGGGAGTGCAGTGGAGGATGGCCCAGGTGCTTGGGCCCTGCACCCCATGGGAGACCAGGATAAGTACCTGGCTCCTGCCATCGGATCAGCGTGGTGCGCCGGCCGCAGCGCGCCATCCGCAGCAGTCATTGGAGGGTGAACCAACGGCAAAAGGAAGACCTTTCTCTCTGTCTCTCTCTCTCACTGTCCACTCTGCCTGTCAAAAAAATAAATAATAAATTTAAAAAAATACTTTTTTTCTGATATTCATATACCATTTCCTTCATGCCACTCTTCTCAAAAGCTACAGTAGTTTATTTTTCATTTCTTTTACTTGCACATCTACCCATAAACTAACCTAATCTCATTCAGATATTGCATATATTAAAAGTTTGTTTTTCTGTATTTCTTTTTTTTCTTTTCTTTTTTTTTAAAAGATTCATTTATTATACTTGAAAGTCAGAGTTTCACAGAGAGAGGAGAGGCAGAGAGAGAGAAAGAGAGAGAGGTCTTCTATCCGATGATTGACTCCCCAATTGGCTGCAATAGTTGGAGCTGTGCCAATACGAAGCCAGGAGCCAAGAGCTTCCTCCGGGTCGCCCACGTGGGTGCAGGGGCCCAAGGATTTGGGCCATCTTCTACTACCTTCCCAGGCCACAGCAGAGAGCTGGACAGGAAGTGGAGTAGCCGGGATGTGAACTGGCACCCATATGGGATGCTGGCACTGCAGGTCAGGGCTTTAACCAGCTGCGCCACAGCGCCGGCGCCTGTTTCTTTGTATTTCATGGTCTTATAATTCATTGTTCATGATGGAATGCCTTTACTCTATCAATTAATGCTTCTTTCTCATTTACAAATTTCATTTAAATCTCACTTCTGAAGACTGACTTTTTTTTAAAAGATGTATTAGTTTTTTGTATTTGTAAGGCAGTAACAAGAGAGAGAGACAGAAAAAGGGAGGGAGAGCGGGAGGGGGAATAAGAGAGAGAGAAATGGATAGACAGACATTTTCCATTTTCTGGTTCCCTCTGCAAATGGTTATGACAGCCAAGACTGGGCTAGGCCAAAACCAGGAGCCAGCAACTCCATCTGTGTCTTCCACGTAGTGGAAGTAGTTGGGCCATTTTCCACTGCTATCTCAGGTATATTAGCAGGAAGCTGGATTGGAAGCAAAGCAGTTGAGACCTGAACTGGCACTCCAATATGGGATGCCAGTGTCACAAGCAGTGACTTAACCCACTATGCCATAGAGCCAGCCCTCCAGATTGGCTTTTACAGTTCTCAAATGCTTTGTTCTAGACCTTGGTAACTCCAGCACATGGCATGGGGCTGGAAATAGATGGCGTGCTACCCCCACCTCTTCCATTATCTTTATGGAGTATCACCAGTTACTTTGGTTACTTTTGCCTGTCAAGCTCAGGCAGAATCCTTGTTAATACAGCAGTAGTCTAGGTAACCTGTTCCTTATATTCACTTCCAGAAAAACATATGTTCGAATTAATAAAAGTGAAAAATGTCACACAAGAGGACATAGCAGATAATTGTAACAATACCTGGTCTAAAGAAATTATCACAATTGAGTACTACATTCAGCATTGAGCTTCCTGGTAGCTAAAGCAAAAAAAGAATCATACTGTACAGTGTCATTGTCAACTTTGGAAGTTGGGAGAGCATTTTACTTTGACAGATGAGACATAATGTTTCATTCTGCTACATTATACAATGACTTAAGTTGCATAACCGATAAAAATAACTAAATGATTAAGTAAACCATATCATATTACCCTTTTCAAAACTAAAGATGTTTGAATGTTGGCAATTTTATGTGGTTCAACCTAATACATAATGGTAAATAATATATCTTAAAGCAGTGATGTTAAAGAAGATGCAGAAGCCAGATATACTCTTAATATAAACTACTCTATAAAAACTGATCACATACTACTAAAAATACAATTCAAAAAGTTATTTCTGTGAGGATTTTATAACTTATTCTAAAGGTAGAGCTTAAGACTTTATGGTGCCGGCGCCGCGACTCAATAGGCTAATCCTCTACTTAGCAGCGCCGGCACACCAGGTTCTAGTCCCAGTCGGGGCGCTGGATTCTGTCCCGGTTGCCCCCCTTCCAGGCCAGCTCTCTGCTATGGCCAGGGAGTGCAGTGGAGGATGGCCCAAGTGCTTGGGCCCTGCACCCCATGGGAGACCAGGATAAGCACCTGGCTCCTGCCTTCGGATCAGCGCGGTGCGCCAGCCACAGCGCGCCGGCCGTGGCGGCCATTGGAGGGTGAACCAATGGCAAAAGGAAGACCTTTCTCTCTGTCTCTCTCTCTCACTGTCCACTCTGCCTGTCAAAAAAATTTTTTTTTCTCAATTATCAGCTTTTGTCAGAAGCTGAGTAACATTTAACTTGATTGGGCAACAGATACATGTTTTAGCTATCAGAGATGGCAACTAATTGGCATAGCACTAACAAAGTAATATTAAAAACTCTGTTTTTAAGTCCAGGACCATTTGCCATTTGTGTATTGTCATGGATGGTATACTAATAAGCCAAAGCTATAGATTTTTTTTTTCCATGGAAAACAAGGGGCCATGTCCTCTGCTTCTCTTGTACCCCTCAGTAATTCCTAATTCATTTAACATATACACTGATGGCATGATAGAAGCTGTGTAATGAGGAAGGTCAGAGATAGATTCCTTCAAAGTCTGTTCCCTTAAAACTGTCATACAGAAAATAAAACACGAGCAATATTTGTGATATATTAAACTTTAAATATATTAAATGCATATAAGAAATGTTAATGAAATGAGAACCTTTTAGAGGAAGAAGAGTTTGCTTAGGCTGGAAAGCATAAAGGAAGACTTCATGGAAGTGGAGAGATTTAAACCAGACTTGAAGACAAGACGGCTTGAATAGGATGAATTGATATTCAAGGGAGTAGCTTTAAGGGGAGCAATGAATATTGAGAAAAAGATGAAGGAGTTCTACAGGTGGAATTGCCAAGGCTTAGTATCTTGTTAGATTTAGGGAGAATCTGCACGAAGGAAGAGTCATAGATAATAAAGTTTCCAGTGTGGGTCACTAAGGATTATGATATCAAATTTCAGAAGAAATAAATTTTCAAGGAAGATAATGAGTTAGTTCTGACATATGTTCCAAAGAGATAGTTACAGATACAGATCTGAAGCTTTTGAATATTAGGGGAAAAGAAAGCATATATCTGATCCTTTGAAGAGAGCCTCCTTCTGAAAAATGACAGAAAATTCTAGTTTAGCTTGGAAGAATAAATACACGCATTTATCCTCCACTGTCTCTTAAAGGCTATTCAAGTGATTCTAGAGGACTAAGAAGATAGAAAGGACAAGGACAAAGAGAATGAGAAAGAAATCAACAGCAGACAAGAGATGGCAGCATGTTTTTAGAAGGTAGAACACAGAGCAGAGAAAGCTGAGTTACAGGGAAAGTTAATTTAAGTTGTTACTTTAAAGCTGAGTTCTGTGCATCAGGGAATGTTAATTTAAAGCAGGGTAGAGTTGAAAGCTGTGGAATTTTGAGAAAGTTTATAGAAAGAGTAGTTTGACCCCCCCAAACCACCCTGCCTCATCTCTGTCCTAAATAAAACTAGAAATTTCTTATCTGAAGAGGTTGAACTTTGGAGGTTCTTAACTTAGGGATAGTAGAAATAGCTAAAAGTAGGTTAGAGGGGCTAGCGCTGTGAAGCAGCAGGTGAAAGCCCTGGCCTGAAGCGCCGGCATCCCATATGGGCGCCGGTTCTAGTCCCGGCTGCTCCCCTCTGATCCAGCTTTCTGCTATGGCCTGGGATAGCAGTGGAAGATGGCCAAGTCCTTGGGCCCCTGCACCCGTGCAGGAGACCCGGAAGAAGCTCCTGGCTCCTGGCTTCAGATCGACGCAGCTCCGGCTGTTGCGGCCGTCTGGGGAGTGAACCAGGGGATGGAAGACCTCTCTCTACTGCTCTCTCTGTAACTCTGTCGTTCAAATTAATTAATTAATTAATTAATTTTAAGAAAAGTAGGTTAGAGATCAGAGAATTCCTTTCTAGGAAATTTGATTAGCTCACAAGAGAAAACAAAGTATAGCTACTGATATGTAAGTTTCCCTCAAGAAATAGCCATGTCCTCATGTATTTGTACCACCTGGCCTATAGTTTCCAGTCAGCATTTTGGTGCTGCACTTTTTTTAAAATAAAGATTTATTTATTTATTTGAAAGGTAGAGTTACAGAGAGGCAGAGGCAGAGAGAGAGAGGAAAGTCTTCCATCCGCAGGTTCAGTCCCCAGATGGCCGCAACAGTCGGAGATGAGCCGATCCAAAGCCAGGAGCCAGGAGCTTCATCCGGGTCTTAAGTGTGTTCAGGGGCCCAAGGACTCGGGCCATCTTCCACTGCTATCCTAGGCCATAGCAGAGTTGGATCGGAAGAGGAGCAGCCAGGACTAGAACCGGTGCCCATATGGGATGCCGGCGCTTCAGGCCTGGGCTTTAACCTGCTGCGCCATAGCACCGGCTCCAGTGCTATCCTTTTTTTTTTTTTTTTTTTGGACAGGAAGAGTGGACAGTGAGAGAGAGAGATACAAGGAGAAAGGTCTTCCTTTACTGTTGGTTCACCCTCCAATGGCCGCTGGGGCTGGCGCACTGCGGCCGTGCACTGCGCTGATCCAAAGCCAGGAGCCAGGAGCCAGGTGCTTCTCCTGGTCTCCCATACGGGTGCAGGGCCCAAGGACTTGGGCCATCCTCCACTGCACTCCCAGGGCCACAGCAGAGAGCTGGACTAGAAGAGGGGCAACTGGGACAGAATCCGGTGCCCCGACCTGGACTAGAACCTGGTGTGCCAGCGCCACAGGCAGAAGATTAGCCTGTTGAGCCGCGGCACTGGCCCTGTGCTATACTTTTAATGTTAGCAAACACTATTGATTTAGGAATGTTTATTAAAGTATAGATATATGAAATTTGCGCATGTTTATATAGGGTTGTTATGCTTTGATTTTTTTAGGTTTATTTTAAAAGTAAAGTATGAATATAACAAGATAATTCAATAAACACATCCCAGAACTGGAGGGCTTGAGTTCCCAGCTTGAAAGAAATGATCAAGATCATAGCACAGTAAATAAAAACAGACCCACACCAAGACATGGCCACCATGGAATTTCAGAACCCTTAGGGAAAGGAAAGCTCTAACAGCTTCCAATGAGAAAGAGAATAAAAGCCTTGCAAAAATGATATGGAGTAAGAGTCGCTTCAGAATTCTCAAGAACAGTTGTGAAGGCTAGAAGCTGGGGAGCAATTCATTCAAAACTGTGAGAAAAAATTAATTCCAACCTAGAATTCTAAGTTTTAACCATGCACATCTCAAAAATAAGCTTGCACACATTCTTTTTCAATTAGTTTTTGGAGAATAGGCTTCATCAAAACTGGGTCTATACCAAAAAGAAACATATGGGTATGGGAACAAGTGAGAAAGTAAAGTAATAGCATAATCCATTTAGGTTGGGTAAGATGGAGACTCTGGAAGAGACTTCTTCAAGATGATTGTATCTTCTTATTTTGAGAGGAGATTTATAAAGAGAATTGTAAGGATTTAGATGTGTTATTAGTAATAAGTACAGGTGAGACTGCTTATGAGGGGAAGAGTTATGGAAGAAAGGAAAAGCCATGAATAGCTTTCAGTTAACTTGAAATTTCTTAAGGACACTGGTTTGGAATCTTGATTGTAAAAACAGATTAATAATTCTCTGCTACATTTCTATAATCGCAAGAAAGAGAAATACGTTCTTTGATAATGACTTTGTTCCAAGAATTATCTGTTCATTGACTTTAGTGGAATAGCAGTTCATGAGAGTCCCCTTAAGCTAAAAGAATTGCAGGGAGCAGAGAGAGAGAGAACACCTGGACTCCTGGGATCAGTTCTCTAGCAACAGTCCTGGGATTGTTTAATAAATATCTCCCATCTGGATTCCATGTATAGTTTTATCACTTCATGTCATTTACTGTCACAAATTAACTCCTCTTAACAGAAACTTTTAAAGAGTGTATTATTTTATATCTGTAGCACAGTGTCTACACTTGGTCACCTAGCTCTTGCATTGAATCGTGGCTTTCATTGCATCTCAGTTCAATGCTGTTGCATATTTGATTGAAGGTCTGAGTAACTGAGAAAAATATACATATTGAGGATTCATTTCAACCAGTTTTTCTGAATATATATATACCAGGCATTAAACGGCTAACAGAAATCACAGGTTAGTTAGAAACCTGTCTCCAAAGTAAATTTATTAGTAAAGGAAAGAGAAATAGCGTAAAATTAACACAGCATTTACCATCACAGCGTGTCTGCTTACACTGGTACCAAAGTTTCTGGGGCAGAAATTTTGTTTGTTTATATGTCTTTTTTGTGTACTTTTTTCCCTCCCCATCTCTTATAATTCAGACATTGCATATAAGTGACAAAATTCTGGAAAACTATGAAAGAATACATCAACAATTTTAAATATAGTCACACACTGCTTGACAGAAATATATTCTGAGAAATCTGTCATCATACAAACGTCATAGAGTATACTTACACCAACCTAGATGGTGTAGCCAGCTATATACCTAGGCTGTATAGTATAACCTATTGCTCCTAGGCTTCAAAGCTATACAGCATGTTACTACACTGAGTACTGTAGGCAGTTGTAACACAGCAGTTAAAATTTCTGTTATCTAAACATGGAAAAGGTGTAGTTAAAAATGTATGAAGATAAAAAGTGATGCACCTATATAGGATACTTACTATCACTTGGAGGGAGCTTGCAGGACTGAAAGTAGGAGTGAGTATGAAGGTCTAGGACATCACTATACATTACTGTATACTTTATATGTACTGTTAACTAAATTTATTTAAAAATTTATCTTCTTTTCAACAATAAGCTAACCTAGTTGATGATACTTTTGTTGTTGTTGTTGGACAGGCAGAGTTAGTGAGAGAGAGAGAGACAGAGAGAAAGGTCTTCCTTTTCCGTTGGTTCACCCACAAAATGGCCAGCGTGCTTTGCCAATCCAAAGCCAGGAGCCAGGTGCTTCCTCCTGGTCTCCCAGGTGGGTGGGTGCAGGGCCCAAGGACCTCAGCCATCCTCCACTGCACTCCCGGGCCACAGCAGAGAGCTGGACTGGAAGAGGAGCAGCTGGGACAGAACCGGCGCCCCAACTGGGACTAGAACCTGGAGTGCCGGCGCTGCAGGCGGAGGATTAAAGATTTATTTATTTGAAAGACTTGCAGAGAGGCTGGCACCGCGGCTCAACAGGCTAATCCTCCGCCTAGCGGCACCGGCAAACCAGGTTCTAGTCCCAGTCGGGGTGCCAGATTCTGTCCCAGTTGCCCCTCTTCCAGGCCAGCTCTCTACTGTGGCCTGGGAGTGCAGTGGAGGATGGCCCAAGTGCTTGGGCCCTGCACCCCATGGGAGACCAGGATAAGCACCTGGCTCCTGCCTTTGGATCAGCATGGTGCGCCGGCCGCGGCGGCCATTGGAGGGTGAACCAACGACAAAAGGAAGACCTTTCTCTCTTTCTCTCTCTCTCTCTCACTGTCCACTCTGCCTGTCAAAAAAAAAAAAAAAAAAAAAAAAAAGACTTGCAGAGAGAGAGAGATCTCCCATTGGCTAGTTCACTCCCCACATGGCTGCAGTGGCTGGAGCTGGGCCAATCCACAGCCAGGAGCCAGGACCTTCTTCTGGGTCTCCCTTGTGGGTACAGGGGCCCAAGCACTTAGGCCATCTTCTACTGCTTTTCCATGCCATAGCACTTTATTTTTTGGGGAAAATATTTATTTATTTGAAAGGCAGAGTTACAGAGAACGAGGGTCAGGGGGGAGGAGGAGGAGAGAGAAAGACTGATCTTCTATCCACTGGTCCATTCCCCAAATGGCCGCAATGGCCAGAGATAGGCCAGGAGGTTCTTCTAGTTCTCCTACGGTGGATACAGGGGCCCAAGCACTTGGACCATCCTTGACTGCTGTCTCAGGTGCATTAGCAGGGAGCTGAATTGGAAGAGGAGCAGCCTGGACTTGAACCATTGCCCACATGTGATGCCATCATCAGAGGTAGTGGTGGCCTTTACCCATTATGTCACTGTGCTGGCCCTGACACCTTTCTAATTTATAAACTTTCCAATTTTTTTAAAACTTTTGACTCTTGTAATAACAGATTATACAGCTATACAAAAATATTTTCTTTATAATTTTATATAAAGTATTACTAGTTTTTTTGTTTTTTTACTTTTTAAACTTTTTCATTAAAAGCTAACACACAAACATATACATTAACCTAGGCCTACACAGGGTCAGGGATTTCAGTTTCACTGTTTTCCACCTCTGTCCCGTTAGTAGGACTTCAGGGGGCAGTAACACACATGGAGCTGTCTTCTGGAATATGTCCTGAAGGACCCACTTGCTGCTGTCTTATAGTGAACTTGTTTTTTTATAAGTAGAAGGAAGACATACACTCTAAAATAATGATAAAGAGAATATTGTAGTAAATACATAAACCAGTCAAAAATTGCTTATTATTGGCCAGTGCAACGACTAGGCTAATCCTCCGCCTGCGGCACGGGCACCCCGGGTTCTAGTCCTGGTCGGGCCCCAGATTCTGTCCCAATTGCTCCTTTTTCAGTCCAGCTCTCTGCTGTGGCCTGGGAGGGCAGCAGAGAATGGCCCAAGTCATTGGGCCCTGCACCCTCATGGGAGACCAGGAGGAAGCACCTGCCTCCTGGCTTTGGATTGGCACGGTGCGCCGGCCACAGTGTGCCAGTCATAGAGGCCATTTGGGGGGTGAACCAACGGGAGGAAGACCTTTCTCTCTGTTTCTCTCTCTCTCACTGTCTAACTCTGCCTGTCAAAAAAAATTGCTTATTATCAATATTATGTACTATATATAATTGCATGGACTGTACTTTTATGTGACTGGCAATGCAGTAGATTTATGTATACCAGCATCACCACAGACATGTGAGTGATAACACATTGTGCTATGATGATATATCACTAGGTAATAGGAATTACACTCAGCTCTCATAACTCATGGAACTTCCATCATATATGTAGTCCTTTGTTGTGCATAGCTGTAATCAGAGCTATTGAAGAGGACTTGTTGGGGCCAACATCGTAGCATAGCAGGTAAAGCCCCTGCCTGCAATGCTAGTATCCCATATGGGTGCCAGGTCATGTCCGAGCTACTCCACTTCCAATCCAGCTCCCTGCTAATGGCCTGGGAAAAGCAGCAGAAGACCCATGTGTTTGGGCCCCTTTCACCCATGTGGGAGACCCAGATGAAGTTCCTGGCTCCTGGCTTTTGCCTGGCCCTGTGCTGGGCATTGCAACCATGTGGGGAGTGAACAAACAGATGGAAGATCTGTCTCTAATTTTGACTTTCAAAATAAATAAGTAAATCTTTACAAAAAAAAAAGGAAAGGATTTGTGTACAAAAATGTTTATTACTTTTTGAAAAATAGGAATTATATGTTCAGCAGTCTTTAGTGTTTATTATTAAGTAGGCTTTTACATGTACCTCTGTGTATATAATATGTATTTCACCAATATAAAAACTTGAGCTGTGATTTAGCTCAATTAATTTTTTTAAGATTTATTTATTATTTATTTGAAAGAGTTACACAGAGAAGAAGAGGCAGAGAGAGAGAGAGAGGTCTCCTATCTGATGGTTTACTCCCCAATTGGCCGCAACGGCCGGAGCTGCGCCGATCTGAAGCCAGGAGCCAGGAACTTCTTAGTCTTCCACATGGGTGCAGGGGCCCAAGGACTTAGGCCATCTTCTACTGCTATCTCAGGCCATAGCAGAGAGCTGGATCAGAAGTGGAGGAGCTGGGACTCAAACCAGCACCTATGTGGGATGCTGGCACTGCAGGCAGTGGCTTTACCTGCTACAGCACAGCTCCAGCCCTTCAATTGCTATTTAAAGAAATACTTTGGTTTGGCTCTTGTAATCATTAGAAGTGTGAAAAAATAATATATTACCCATTTAGAGAAAAATAACAAAGCTGGATCCCTACTAAATAAAATAATTTTATAGAAGAGTAAAATTTTAAATATTAAAAAATTAAAATCATGAAAAGTAAAGTTTTTTTTCCAACTTTATGGGTAAGGATGGCCTGCAACAGAACCGAGAACCCATAGAATAAAAAAGTAAATATTTTAATTACATAAAAACAGAAAACAAATGTAAGAGAAACAAAACTTTAAACAAAGTAAAAACTCAATGTGAAAGAAATGGATAAGTTTTCTTAACATTAGAAATTTAGGGCCGGCGCCGCGGCTCAATAGGCTAATCCTCCACCTAGCAGCTCCGGCACACCGGGTTCTAGTCCCAGTCAGGGCGCCGGATTCTGTCCCGGTTGCCCCTCTTCCAGGCCAGCTCTCTGCTGTGGCCAGGGAAGGCAGTGGAGGATGGCCCAAGTGCTTGGGCCCTGCACCCCATGGGAGACCAGGAGAGGCACCTGGCTCCTGCCATCGGATCAGCGTGGTGCGCTGGCCACAGCGCACCGGCCACGGCGGCCATTGGAGGGTGAACCAACGGCAAAAGGAAGACCTTTCTCTCTGTCTCTCTCTCTCACTGTCCACTCTGCCTGTCAAAAAAAAAAAAAAAGAAAAGAAAAGAAAAAAAAAAGAAATTTAGGAAAAAATATTAAGCTAAAAATTAGGTAAAAGCAGTTCCCAGAAAATAAATGGCTGTATAACACATGAAAAATAATTGTTTGACCCACTTGTAAAGAAAGAAATGAAATGAAACTAATAATTAGGTGCCACATTTTGCTATCAGAGTGTTTAAGATTTTAAAATTTGTGTTCTGGTGTCAGCAAAGATATAAGGATAACTTTCAAAAACTGGAAGTAGCAGTGTATGTAGTTCAGTGTAGGCAGTGAATTATCAGAAGGAAATATTGACATACTGAGTGTACATTCATTTACTCCCTTATTCATACTTCTAGAACTTCTGTAGGTAGAAGACAGATAGATGAAGAATGGTGCTTCTTCCTTCAGCTTGTTAGTATTATTTGCTACATTTATATTTTAGTCAAATCTGGAGCACTTGTTATATTAAAATTAGTTATGTAGGGGTGAACATCTGGAGCAGCATTAAATTACTAACTCCACTCCTAGTTCCAGCTTCCTGCCAACACACATGCTGGGAAGCAGCAGGTGATGGTTCAAGTACCTGAGCTTGTTCTACCAAGATTGACTTCCTAGCACCTTTTGACATTTTCTATCTATAAATTGAGGACACAGATTAAAAACAACAACAAACAAAGAATCAGAGGTTCTTAGGAAATAAACAGGGATAAAACTATCAGTATCTGCTCACCCTTTTAAACTATTACTTCTTTGGATCCTACCATTTAAACTGTTAAATGTCTCATGTGTGTCACCTGCTGTTACATGTGCTGGGGATATGTATCAGTGAATATAACAGAACAGTCTTGACATCTGCACTCTGCCTGAGTGTTTTGAGGGCCTGGCTGGGAGGACATGCCCAGTGGGTATCATCTGTAGTCTCCGTTACTCTCTTCCCTGGCCCTGCTTTATTTTTCTTCAGAGCACTGTCATCACCAGACATGTGTTTTATCTGTCTTTGGCAGTAGAATGTAAGCTTCATAACTGCAGGGACATTTCCTTTTAACTTCTCTGGTCTTCCCAGCACCTAGCATGTAAGGCACTCAGTAAATGTATTGAATTTGTTGAAAAATTCTTCAGTCTATGTTATCTAAGAAAAACAAATTAGCTATTTGCATCTCTACTGTGATCACTGTTTTTTTTTTCTTTTTTTTTTCTTTTTTGACAGGCAGGGTGGACAGTGAGAGAGAGAGAGAGAAAGGTCTTCCTTTGCCGTTGGTTCACCCTCCGATGGCCGCTGTGGTGATCCGATGGCAGGAGCCAGGTACTTATCCTGGTCTCCCATGAGGTGCAGGGCCCAAGCACTTGGGCCATCCTCCACTGCACTCCCTGGCCACAGCAGAGAGCTGGCCTGGAAGAGGGGCAACTGGGACAGAATCTGGCGCCCCGACCGGGACTAGAACCCGGTGTGCCGGCGCCACAAGGCGGAGGATTAGCCTAGTGAGCCGTGGCGCCGGCAATGATCACTGTTTTTTAATGATATCATTTCAATTGTATTTTTAAGGCATTCCTTAATCATCTGCATAGAAATTTTGATATCTCCCTTACTCTCTGTAATTTTCCTGTTTTTTTCCATAGCACCTTTCTTCTAACATACCATATAACTTCTTTAAACATTGCCCAACTGGAATATGAGGAGGAATTTATAAAATTTTAGTATATTTTGGTTATTATTGTAACTCCAGCATCTACATTGGGATCACAAATACAATGAGTGTTTCAGTATTAAATACTGTACTGAATAAAAATTGTATCATTTGATTCCAACAGGCAGTTGATAAACAGCAGGATATTCTACAAGTGGGAATGAGAAGAGAATAATAAACCCATGCGGTTAGGGCTTAGGGCTTGAACTCAGAATTGTTAGTGCTAGGAGGTGTGCCATTGTGGATCGAGGAGTTGATAAACCATGAAGTAAGGGTTCAAGGCAAGGAGTGAAAAATGGAAGGACTCAGACTGTTTATTTGTTTTCAGTGGAGTCAGGTGTTCAGGTGCCCACAAGGAAGGGGACAGCAAAAACAGTTGTTAGAAGTTCCACAAAGTTGCACTTAAGAACCATGTGTCAAAATCACCTAGAAGGATTCTTAAAATGTGCAGTGCTGTGCTCCATTATGAGAGTTTCTTATTAATAAATCTTGGCATTTCTAACAAGCTTCTGGTGATTTTGATGCTGCTTGTCTGGGCAATCACTTTGAGAAACACTGACACCTGTAGCTCAGTAAAACATTTATGGAAGCAGTTAGGGTCAAGAAATTAACTGTAATCACAAGGAAGCCAGCACACCATGCAGTCAGGCAGACAAATCATTTCTTCATTTCTATATCTACCTGGTCCAGTCTCTTCAAATAGATGTTCTGAAGGACTAGAACCATGGACTCCGCATATTTTAATCTCTCTTAGCACCTGATATGGTGCAATCCAAATATTAGGCGCCAAGACACACACACACACACACACACACATACTAGTTTCACTTGTACTATTTTATTACAATTTTTTTTTTTTTTTAGTTTCAAAACCATACTTTGAAACACCCTTGCCAGTTTCTTTTGCTACAGTAGAGGGAGCTACAACCCAAATTGTACTTAGCAATAACATATACGATTATTTTGTATTTCCATTCTTGTCCATTAGTCTTTTAAAAAAAAAACTTATAATATCAGCTTTATTGAAGTGTTTTACGTGTACAGTTCATTGTGTTTTGGCAAAGCGTGAACTTAAGTAATTTTCACTCCAGTTAATATTCCCAATTAATATGGTCATACAATCACATATTGACATATTTAACAAAGGAATGCATATATTCCTATAAGATTATATTGCCTAGTGACATCATAGCCATCTTAGTTTGTGTAAGTGCACCCTGTGATGTTCACACATTGAAATGTGAAATTACACATTTCTTAGAACGTATCCTGTTAGAATGTACCCTGTTGTTGCATGACTGTACATGGAACATTTCCTTCCTAGTTTTGCAGTCAATTCTACCTCACTCCTGAACTCAAGTCAGCTTTCTGTCAAAATTGGTTGCTTGTTCTAGAATTTCACATAATTTGAATCATGCAGAGTGTACTTACTTTCTGTCTGGCTCTTTCAGCATAATTTAGATTAATCCATATTGAATATATTAGTTACTCCTTCCTTTCTACTGATGAGTAGTATTCCATTGTTTGGGTATACTACATTTGTTTATCCATTCAGTTTTTGATGGCCATTAGCTATATCTTTTGAAACTAATAAGAAAAAAAGAGGAATTGTTTATTTACCATCTGACTACAGTTAAGTATATTGCTTTTAATTTTTTCTTCGTAATTTAAAAAATTACTCATATGTCAGCCCCACCCTCATCCTAATGGGATTCGCTGCTTCTACCTCCCTGCCCGCCCCCTGGCAAAGTTTTAAAAGAACCTGCTCCTAAACATGTGTGTGTGTCTCTCTCTCTTTCTCTCCGTCTCCTGACCTCTGTCTCTGTCTCTCTCTCTCTCTTACACTCTTTTTCTCCCTCTTTTTCCTTCTTCACCCCTTCCCTCAATAAACTCTTTCCCTTAAAAAAAAATACCCAGAATAGAAACTAATTTCTATAGTTTGCTATTACATGACTATTATCAAATAATGTGTTATTGTTAAATAAAACTCTATGTTTTTAATCATCATAAAACAAAAATGTAAGAGTTAAGAGCCAGCCTATTCATGAAGAAAGACTGGCATGATGCTAAATGATATGTGAGATGTTAACAGTTGGGGTAAAGCAGAAAATCACTTTGTGAAAAGAGAGATACAGCTTGAGAAAATACCTCTTAAGAAACAGTAAGAAAACTAGGCTGACCAAAGTGCGCTCACCAGGAGAAGTAGTGGGAAATTGGATTCTAGAATCACAGTCAGTTAAGTGACAAAGTGGATGAAGCTGGAGGACATTATGTTAAATGAAATAAGTGAGTTGCAAAAAGACAAAACTCTATGATGCCACTTATGTGAGGTATATAAAGTAGTGCAAGTTACAGAAAGACAAAGTAGAACAGTGGTTACTAGGGACTTGTGGAGGGAGGAAAAGGGGAATTACTTTTCAAAGGATATAGAGTTCCAGTTTTTCTTTTTTGAAGATACATTTATTTGAAAGAGTTACAGAGAGAGGTAGAGACAGAGAGAGATGTCTTCTATCTGCTGATTCACTCACCAAATGGCCACAACAGCTGAAGCTGAGCCAAACCAAAGTCAGGAGACAGGAACTTCTTCCAGGTCTCCCACGTGGGTGCAGCGGCTCAAGGATTTGGGCCATCCTCCAATGTCTTCCCAGTTACATTAGCAGGAAGCAGGATTGGAAGTGGAACAGCTGGGACCCAAACTGGTGCCCATATGGGATGCTGGTACTGCATGTTGGGGCTTTAACCTGCTGTGCCACAGTGCCAGCCCTAGAGTTCCAGTTTTGCCAGATGAAAAAGCTCTAGAGATTTGTTTTACGACAATGTGAATTTACCTAACAGTACTGAGTTTTACATTTAAAAATGGTTATGATAGTTAATTTCATATTATGTTTTTTTGCCACAATAAAAATAATCTTGCAATGGCATGCTATAGAGGGAATCATAATATAAAAGGCAAAGCACCCATACTTTAATCCAGTCTCCTCCAAACCTTTCAGTACAACTTTTCTTTAAAATTATCTCCTATTTGCTGTGTTTCCCTCCATCATTCCAAAGATAGTGGTAGTGATTGCATCACATTTGTGGTAGTACATATTTAGATCCTTGTAGTAATTTAAAATAATAAATTATATTCCAGGTAAAAAATGTATTTAAGTGGAAACTTGAACCCTAAGAGGAGAAAAGTATTCTTTAATTACTACCACAAATACAATTAGATGGAAATAAAATCTACTTCTACAAAATTGTATAAAATCATAGTATGAAGACTTAAGAACTAATGATTGTGAAGAGTCAGAAGCAGTTTCTAAGTTGAATTGGGTTAATAGACAAAAGGGTAGCAGGATTGAACATAATTACCTGGCATTCAATGAATCATTTGACAAAGGTTTTTAAAATGGACAAATAGGGCTTCTGTGTATTCTAAATATAGAAGGAAATTTATGCTTTGAGCTGAAATCATATATATATATACACACATACATATAAAACATTCTATATATATATATAAAACACTTTTTCAAAGCACAGAATGGAAGCAGTCAAGGACAGTAATCCTGAAAGACAGGAAACAGAAAGTGGTGATTGCCCCAGCTGACTGTCCTGATAAGAGTTTCAGGTCATAGCACAAGGAAGGGAGACCTAAAACAGAGCCCAGCAGACACCCTGAGGACATAGAGTTTTGAGTGTGGGGGAACTAAGAGTTTGAAGGCCAGTTCCTGAGAGAAGAGAACTTCTCTTCACAGAGGAAGAGTATTCAGTAGAGTACCGAGGAACTTACTTCAAGGGAAGCAAGGGATCTGAGGATTAGTGGGAACCATTTCTGGTACTTATACAGAGCCAGGAACAGTGCCTGTTACCAGCAGCCTGACTAGAAAAATTCATAATTCAGGGGACTCTGTAGAGTCCTTAGGAAGGCCTGTTTCAGCAGTGGGAGATAACCCACTGTTTGGATCTGTGACAGACTGTGAAAGCACGACCTGAAAGGATGAAACTTTGTAAGTAACCCAACTACATCCCTGAACAAAACTCCAGATTTATAGAACTACTGAAATATCCAGCACCAACAAGGTAAAATTCATAGTATCTGGCATCCAAAGATTACCATATATGCAGACAGGCAGGAAAATATGACCAATAATGAGAAGAATCAATTGAAACCAACTTAGAACTGGTATAGTTGTTAAAAATGCATACAATAACCATAATAGTTAATATAACTATGATCTGTAGAGACATGGAAGATATAAAATTGCAAATAAACTTCTTGAAACAAAAACTATAATGACTGAGTTAAAAATATACGAGGTGCAGTTAATAATGCATTAGACATTTCAGAAGTAAAAATTAATGAACTTGAAGCTATAGTGATAGAAACTATCCAAAATGAAAGAAGAGCAAACAAACAGAAGAATCCTATAAAAGTGAGCATCAGCGAGCTATGTTGTACTTGAATGGCCATCTGTGCTAATTACCTTTATCCAAAAGAAAAAATAAAACGTATTTATGACAAGGATGTAGTTACAACTTGGAGAAAGTTACCTGTGCCAGTCTTCCACAGTGATAGGGAGGTAGAGATGCATCTTCCTTGATGTTTGCATTTCAAAGATGTGGCTTCCACACCTGTGAGAAAAACATAGGTAGGCTATAAAGCTAGCAAGAGCCTTTCTTCGCTTTTTAAAAGATCTAAGGGACAATTACATGTTTTCTCCAGGTGGTAATCCTCAATAAAAGGGAAAGGAGAAAAGGTGTCTTTCCCTTTTAGCACCTGGAAGGACTTAATGTTTTTAAATTTTATGAAACTCAGAGCTCTGATGATGTTTTACTATTGAATTAGCTAACCCTTGTTATTATGTACCGCTGATCTCTGTTTTAGGAGATAAATCAGTTATGTTTGCAGTTTACATGTTCTGTATCCAATAGGCAGAATCATCCTACTTTATCTGACTCCTCAAGGTAAAGTGAATTCTCTCCAGCTCAATAGAGAACAAAGTGTAAATGATTGCAGCATACCAAAAATGTCAGCCTCCTCCAGTTTATCTTTAAAATGATGACTGTCCATATTCGAATCCATAATATACCCAGTTGGTTTCAGTATTCCCCCCCCCCCCAATACTTTAAGGTTTGTTTTTTTCCTCAGGCAGAGGAGACAAATCTTTTGGATGGATTAACAAATGTTTTATTCCATTGCCTGGTAATCAATCCGTTCCAAAAAACGTTAGATATCAGTATAACTTGAGTCTTTGCCTCTGTCTTCACATGGCCTTCTTCCTTGTGTGTTCCTGAGTCAGACTCTCCCTTTCCTTGCTCTTGCTAAGACATTAATTGTTGGTCCCAAAGCAGGATGATTTCATCTTAGTATCCTTAAATGAGTCACTACAAGTGCAAAGTCTCTATTTCCAAATAAGGTCATACTCTGAGGTTCCAGGTGGACATGAATGCTACTATAGTACTATTTAGATTCTGTTCTTTAAAGGTTTATTTCCAAGTGGTTATGATAGCACTTTCTGTTTGCTGAGACTTTTCTTATACATCCTCTTTCTTATTTTTCTAACATGTATTTATTTACATGAGGTACGTCCATAGCCTGCCCTATGGAAAGGAATCATTTTACAGGAATGTCAGTGTTATTGCTTTCCTTTTCACTCAGTCTTCCTTCAAGAAGTGATACGGTTAGCATCTGCCTGACAGCCTTTTTTTCTCCTTTTATTTTTCCTTTCCTTTTTTTGTGCCTGACCTTCTTGAGCCGGCATTTAATTTAGAGGCAAGGGCACCACGTGGAATTAAACAGAATGTAGGTCCCCTAGACATGTTTGCAGCCAGGACACCGAGAGTCTGTGCTTCTGTTTCCGTCTACTAATCAGACCAGGCAAAGTCCCCTGTGATGTCAAGGCAGGCCTGTCAGTTCTAACTCCTCTGCCTGCAACCTGGTGAATAAGTCAGAGCCAAACAGATCGCAAGTCTAATGGCAAGGAGTGAGATAATCCAACCTTAGCAGTCGAAAAGCTTATATGCAGTCCCCACTTACCTCATTGCTGTGTGTTTTTTGCTCTCATTCAGAGCTATAACAATAATCAGAAAGATATTAATGTACCTGTTTTCCCCCAGTTTGTTTGAATGATGGCATAGCATCATATAGTGAAAAATCTTTAATCTGCTAATTAACTCGCCAGATTCTTGCAACAGCCAGGGCTAGGCCACACAGAAACCAGGTGCATGAAACACCATCCAGGTCTCCCATAGGGGTGGCAGGAATTCAAGTACTTGAGCCATCATCTGCTTCCCCCTAGGGTGTGCATTAGCAGGAAGCTGGATCAGAAGGAGAGCTGACTTGGATCCAGGCACTCAAATCTGGAACGTGGATGTCCCAAGTAGGGTCTTAGCCTCTGTGCCAAACACCCACCCCAAAATGCCTGTTTTTGAAATGAGGAAATCCTTTGCTAAGTCCTTATAAGACTCAGCTAGTTATTGCTAAGACAGGAGTTAGGACTCAGATTTCCTGACTTTATGTGGCTTTTTGTGTTTCATTTTGAGAACCTCTAAACAGGATTTAGATTGGAATTTTTTCTGATATTACGGGTAAGAATCTTTTTGTGTTGACTGTATCATTTTAGCTTCTAAGTGAATTGTATTATTCTACTTTTCATTACTTTAATTAAAATACCTGAAAGAAGCTTCGTGAGACATAGAAGGTTTATATCAGCCTACAGTTTGAGGGTACAGGATTAGGTAGCCCCATATTCTAGTCTGGTGAAGGTTGGTCATGGCGAGTGCAAAGGAAGATCACATGGTAGGGCAAGAAACAGAGAGGGAGAGCCTAGACCAAACATGAATTCATATAATCAAACCTCTCACAAGACCTTCACTGACCTGAAGACATCCCACCAGCCCCACTTCTCAGACACCATCATTAGATCAAATCTCCACTCTTATCCAATCAACCATTCACGTTAAAACATCACAGTTTAAACATCTGCATGTGTTCTGGGAGACAAGTCCTCCTGGTACCCACAGCCTGACTACTGTGGCTTACAGTGCTCAGGGAGAGATCAGGATCCTTGCCTTCATACAGACAGTGCGATCACTCATTAAAAGTTATTGATACATTTTTAAACCTCCTGTAAGCGCATAATGTTTCTGAAAACTTTTTTAAAAATAGCTTGCCATACCTGCAGTAAGAACTGCAAAAACTAATTACTGATGTATTAGGAGTAGTGGTAATAAAGTCCTTACTGTGTCCAAATAGTACACTTATTCTCCTTCTTCAGTGTTAATTAATAAATGTGAGTTGATTAATAAATGTGAGCTAAGTTGCCAAAACATAAGGTTGATGTTATGTGTGATTTTTTGAAAGAATATCTTTGAAGAATTATCAAAGTTTGTTATATGCCATTTTATAGCATTGTTTTATGGGCTTTAGCTAGACATGTGGAGGTTTTTTTTTCTAAAAAACTTATTTCCACAAGTCAAGTTATGCATCTCATTAGACTTTCTTAGGCATATTCTAGAACACATTGCTTTGCATTTCAAATCTTTTGAGTTCATTTCTGTAGTGTGCTTTACATAGAGCAAACCAGAGTAAATTATTACTTTCCTCTGCCATTATAACTGAGCTCACTTGATCTTGTTGAATTCTAATTGAAGCTCATTTCTTCCTCTTGTGTTTTCAGGTATTTGTATCTGCTGTTCTCCAATGATGACCTTTTACCTTTAGACCATTGGGTATTTAACACAGAGGCACACCCTCTGCCTGTGTTACATTTAGCCAACACCACACTTTCAGGTAACCCTGCTGTTCGATGAAAGCAGCTCCAGAGGACCATTCTTACCTGTGTTTTGTTTACATGGACCACTACAGAAATTAGTCTGGAGAGGCGGCTTTTGAAAACCTGGACCTCAACACGACAGGGTGAAACTATTCCCTGGAAGACTTTCAACATGTAGATACATCAACTTTGAAATTATTCCATTTTATACTTGACCAAAATATGCTCTGGTACATGTAGGGCAGAGAGCTGATATGCTTTGATTCTGAAAACATGGTCACAAGAGAAATGAAGCCTATTACTATTACATTGTTTTTAGAGTCCTGAAGTCTAGAGACTAGACTTCCTAAGAGAAACGAAGACTGTATAGCACCTTGCAGGAGTCAGAGATGGCCTCTGGAACCACTTCCATGTTTGTTTCTTCCCTCAGGGGAGCAGCTTTCAAGTCAAATATATACACATTATTTTTCCCTTTTTTTCTCCATTTTAACAATGAAATGAACTAAGATGAACAAGAACAAAAGAACTATATAATTGGATTATCAGAAAGAAGACTCCAAAAAGAAACAGAAGTACCTATCCCTGTCTAAATGTTCAAGTTCTCCATTGGATGACCAGAGTGGCAATCATTTCAGATCCCAGTCTATTTCACTGAAATTCTTGATTAAATTCCATTTTCTCTGGGGGCATGATCTGGCAAATAATACTCTTCCAGTCTTTTTCGCCATGTGGAATCATTAAAACTACTGTTTATCATAACCACCATGAGCCTGGGTTTGGGGTTTTGTGCATGTAGTTCAGTCCAGTGTTGGTAGCATGACAAAAAAGTGGGGGAAGTGATGAGCTGGTTGCCTTGAACTCTGTTCTAAGAGAAGTCCTTGGTTTTGTTGGTAGGAAGTTTTTCTTCCAAACCGGCAAATCTACCAAGTAAATTTTACCTGCTTTAATCTCATAATAAAACTAGCAGATTCACTCAACTTACAACTTTATTTATTTCACTTGGCAAGATTCACTATTCTATCACATAGTTCTGAATTTGCCCTGATAATTCAAATTACTTTTATAATTTATTAAAGCAAAAACAGAACAATGAAGCTTCCTTAAATATTCTGTCTGGAATGGGGATAGGGGGTCCTTTTTCACACCAGATGAATGAGCTGTTCTTTGCTTTTTTAGTTTCTCCAAGAATATTTATAGAAATCCAAAGAGTTAATAGCTTCAAAATAATTTTCAGTGATAAAAGTATGGTATAATTAATCATGTTACACCAAATTGGGGTATATCAAAGGGACTTTCTTTTATCAGTAGTTTTTGCATTGATACTTCTTTTTAAATAAATTACTGGTTCTTTATATTTTGGTAGAAAGAACTTAAATTTTGTCAAGAACTGTAACATAAGCTAAATACCTAATACTTACAAATTTTATGTCTCTTAGATTTTTGTGACAATGCAAGACATTTTTTCTCCTTTCATTTAATATAAACAGTTTCCATTGACATTAATAAAAGTTGGAAAAAATCTGCTTAGTCCAACATTTACTCTGAATTTGAGTATTTCATGAAACGGATTTGTATAGGAAGCCCACTTAGGAATTCTGAAGGCTTCTTTCTTTATTTGATAGCTTCTCTTTTTAATCTTCTGTTAACAGGTAATATATTAAAATTGGAAAGAAATAGTAAGTTAATATAATTAAATATTTTCTAATGGTTATCATCTTATCCCATAAATCAATCCAGTCATTGATCCATAGTGATTGCCATTGTAGAATCTTTCAATAAGAATGGAGAGCAGTTAAGTCTTTAAGAGAATTGAATTTTAGTACGTTTTAAATTATAGCATCTTTTACTACTTGAAAATTAAAAAATTTTAAATGAAAGGTGTAGATAACGTTACCTTAGAAGAGAAACAGGAAGTTTTAGGCTCTCCAAAAAAAGTTAGCCTTCCTCCTAAAAATAGCACAAGCCCACTTATAAATCATCAATAAAGAGTGGAAAACTTGAGTTGGCAAAGACCCAGAGCAGCTGTGAAGATGGCAGTGAACCTTCTCTCACTTTGTTTAGAAGGATGTGGAGTTAGGGGCTATCTTAGCTCCCTGGGAAGAGAGCAGAACCCTTGCCCTCAAGTGCTCTGTCTGTATTACTTGGGTGACTAGAGCTTAAGAGAAGACACAGATTGTGTGTGTGTGTGTGTGTGTGTGTGTATGTGCACGTGCACATGCGCATGCACAAGACCAGTTCTGGTCCATGCAAGCGATCCAGGAGGGCCAGCGGAAGGGTCTTCTTCTCCAGTCCCTACCTTCTTTGTGATCATAAGACTACAGCTTATAGCATTGCTTCCATTTTTTTGTTCTCTTAATACCAAAGGCAATTAAAGTCGGCTACAGATGATTTGCCTGTGTCATATTTTATTTTTGCTATGGATTTTTAAATTATTTCCTCAAAGGTCAATCCTTATCCCATATTCTGCTTCATTTTCAGGATTATTCTTTACATCGTGCTGTCCTTCATATCCCTTCATAGACCTTATTACTCAGGTTAAATACTCATTGCATTTATAAGACCTTCAGCAGAGAGCCCAAAAATGCCCCTTGCCAGGTGCCTCCTCAAAGAGCTGACACCTCACCTTGCGCCTTTGGCACAAATATGCAGAGTAGATAGATCAATTGGTACAATAATGTTGAACACCCCTCTTCTACATTTATATCTCTTCATTTTAGAATCACACTGTTTGATTCAAACCAGGTTTGTTTATTTAATAATTCAGTCAGTATAAGATTTTTAAAATCAAGAGAATGGTATTCTAACCAAAAAGAGGCCTCGGTGCAGAAAAATAAGTCCCCCGTCAGTGAGTTCTTACTTTCTGGTGCTCTTTTGAACACCTACTTATTCTTACTTGTAGCAGATGCTTATATGTAAGAATAAAACCTGGATGTTGAAGAACTGCATTCTTTTTGTGCAGTGTTGACCCTGATTCTCTGTGATGTCATCTGGGGCAATCCAGGGCTTCACTTAGTAGATTTTAATCAGTCAGTTTGAAATTGTGATCATTAACCTTTCATCTTTACTCTCCATTGCCAAAGTCTTTGTCAAAACTATTGACAAAGGATTGTGCTTACCATTCTCCTTAGAATGCAGTTTCTCCTTCAGGCTGGATTTCTTTGAGTGCATGAGTAGGTGAGAGAATGAATGATCAGCATTTGTGGAGTACCTACCATGTGCCAAGCAATGTGCCTGGCACTTTGAAACATTAGAACATTCTATGAGATCCCAGTGGCATTTTCTGTGTGAGAGTAGTTCGTGCCATTTTCCAATATGAATATTATAAAATCCATAATTTTATATTTCATTTAAATTAAAGAGGAAAAGAATGATTTATAATATATTTTAAGCAATGTATTACTGTATAATACTAACAACTATAATTATAGTTAGTATCTAAAATCTCTTGAGAAATATCAAAGAAATATTTGATTTCTGATACAACTTTCACTAAAATATTTACTTTAGAAATAAAAGCATTCTTATTTTGCTATGTCACTTTAATTGCATAATTAAAATCAATATTTTATAGAAGTAATGATTATTTTATATTCAAAAGAGTCACATAATCATGGGTAAAACTTGCAGTTGTAAATTGTCTTTACATTTCTTAATATAAAGAAAAATATACTAAAATATTCTAAGTTCCAAGTAACAGTTTCTAGTAACAGTGTTTCAAATTATTTTTCCTTAGGTTTCCTTATTCTGAAATGGGCTAGCTCCTATCTTATCCACTCTTTACATAGGTATATACATAAATTAAGTAATATACAGTTTTTATACTGTCTTGTTACATAACACAGTTGGTGAATGATTTTGGCTGCAAAAATTATAGACAGAATATTTGAATAACCATATGTTATTGAAGATATTTTAATCCATTATTGGGGTTCAAGAACATTGGTGACAGTTTTCTGTGACTTCAGCTCATTCACATCATAAGGGTGCTGTTTAGTTCTACATCCAGTCAGAAGGCTTCTCTGTGAAGGGCCAGATAAACATATTTAAGCTATGGGAGTCATGCGATGTCTTTTACTGCTCGATTCTGCTGAAGCACGAAAGCAGCTTCAGATCATATGTAAATGAGTGGGTGTAAGTGTGATCCAATAAAACTTTATTTACAAAACTCATGGAGGGCTAGTTTGGGCTCCTTGGATCATAGTTGCTGATTCCAATCCCAAGTTCCAGTTTCGTATGACCTTCTAAGTTTGGGTTTGCATTTTCCCTTTGTGCTTTGATTTTTATAATTCATTTTTAAGAGCAAGAAGATATGTGTGTGTTTGTATTTATGTAACCTCAAGCTTTATATTTTATGGTGTTTTAAGTAGATACACTCCTTTGGAATCTGTTAATGTTTCAAGATGACCTGACTCAACGATAGAGACAAAAAATTGCAGGGGACAGGGAGGATATGCTCTCAATCATTATCCTCTCCTTGTCATTGAATGCCTATATTTCTGATTCTCCATGTACAAAGAAGAGTTTTGTGATGTCAGAATATTACATTCTTTGCGAGTTCTGCCTGCTTACTGCCCCCTGAATGAGGACTCTAGATTGCAGGAGCTACAGAAATTCATCTACTTGTGTACTCTTAGAGCTCTCTGACAAGAATTGGTAGAATTCCTGACCTCAATGCTGCAGAAACCAATCTTTTGAAAGATTCTAAGCAACAGAAAATGGGGTATGTGCCCATTTGCCATTTGGCTGTCACCGTTTCTCCACTGCAGAGGGTGCTGCCCCTCTTACTCTAGAACAGTGTGGATCAGAAGTTCAGAGAACATATCCATCCAAGAGGTGTGTTCCCTTCCTCTGTCCTCACAGGGCACTCAGTACCTTTAGAGTCAGTAGCATTATTTCAGAATGTTACTGTGCATCATTTTAGAGCATCCTTTGGCCTCAGTGTTACACTTCCAATATTTAACAACTAATTCATTTCAAACTTGGTTTGAGCCCCAGTAACTACAGAACTCAGAAAATTTCTCATGAAATCATACAAACCATATTACTATATATGCATTACAATGGACCGGTCATTCTGATAGATAATATATGTCTCACTAAAGAAGTATATCAAATAGTTCACTATTTTTGGAAGCGCTAGGAGATAGGAGGCCTGTGTTCAGAATGCCAGAGATTTGCTATGTCTCCTCTCCTACACAAATGAGCCACCCTTCTGAGTCCAACATACTATAAGGTCACCTCAGCTCGCTGTGAATGTGAGTTTGGGTACTCACACACATACACCCACTTGCATACATATATACATACGTGCATATGTACATCCATATTAGTTTGCAGAGGACTTTAAACAGTTGCAAATATCTTGCAGCTATTTGAATGATACAGTCTTGTACTGCAAATTGCATACCAGAATACTTCTTGAAGATAAGCTAAGCTCTTTGTGGGAAAGTATTTTTTTAGAAAGTTTAGAAATTAGTTTTTGCTAGGTTAATTAAATAAAGTGTCCCAATTTTAATTATTGGATTTGGAAGTTCAAATGCCATTCTTCAGCCTCACTGGTCTCAAATTCACCAAAATTTTTTCCTTAAACTAATAAGTGAGGTATATACAGCATTTTAAATTAGAACCCACTGGCTACCCCTAAATTGGTTTTCAGTCATGTCCTCCATAATGCGATTTTTATAAATTAAAGGTAATATTGTATAATAAAGGTCAAATAAAGATGTTCTTTTAAGTGAAAATAAATGTTTGTCCTTCATTTTTGCCTGCTGATAACAATCCTATCTTCCTATTTATGAAAAAGCAATTTCAGTAGCTGTAGTCTTCAGCCTCTCGTATTCAGAAAGTGTTTCTTTGGGTTCAGCTTATGTTTGCTTTCCTTGATGTTCTACAAAGATGGAGAAGAGATTTCTTAGAAGGTAATTTTTATCCCAACTGATATTAAAGAAGCCATCCACAGATCTATGTGGCAATGTAATGGTACAGTGTGTGTTATCTGTAAGATCTGGTCTTGTACAACTTTTGAGATAATCAAGCCTAAAAATTACTTCAGTCACCAGACTTCATTCCAACACATTGAAATATTATTTGACTCTGTTTAATACAGGCCTAAGAGACTTGAGGAATAGCGTCACCTGGAGTGTAAGTGGTGGTTTAGTCTATCAGTTGTGTAAACGCATGGAACAGTTAAAACCCTGTACTATGAGGCATCAAATAAGGTTAATGATAAAACCTGAAGAAGCAGCAAGTTTACACCCATGAGGTCTAACAGTGGTTTCAACATCAATATTTTAGGCTAGAAAATAACATTGTGGCTATACAAAATTAATTATGGAGTTACATTTTCGAAAGCAGCTAAAACAAGACCAGTTAAAAATTGGTCAAAGCTGGACCTCTGTCTGCCAGACACCTGAAATTTCCATCATCATTTCACTTGGTTAAAAAGGAGATCTCAATACATAAATGTATTCATATTAAGAATGGGTTTAGCTCTAAGCAAATTGGGTATAGAAGGAACATTCCTCAACACAAGGCAATTTATGACAAACCCACGGCCAAGGTCATATTGAATGGGGAAAAGTTGGAAGCATTCTCACTGAGATCCAGAAACAGACAAGGATGTCCACTCTCACCATTGCTATTCAGTATAGTCTTGGAAGTTTTAGCCAGAGCCATTAGGCAAATGGCTAAATTCTTCTCCGATCTAGAAAAAATGATGCTGAAATTCATATGGAGGCACAGGAGACCTCGAATAGCTAAAGCAATCTTGTACAATAAAAACCAGAGGCATCACAATACCAAATTTCAAGACATCCCTGGTACTGGTACAAAAATGGATAGTCCACTGGAGCAGCATAGAAACACTAGAAATCAATCCAAACATCTACAACCAACTTATATTTGACCAAGGAGCTAAAACCAACCCCTGGAGCAAGGACAGACTTCAACAAAAAGAAATCAAAGGAATAAAAATTGGGAAGGAGGAAGTCAGACTATCCCTATTTGCAAATGATGTGATTCTATATGTAGGGGATCCAAAAGACTCCTCCAAGAGACTATTGGAAATCATAGAAGAGTTTGGTAAAGTAGCAGGACATAAAGTGAGTACACAAAAATCAACAGCCTTTGTATACAGAGACAATGTCAAGGCTGAAATTGAGCTTCTAAGGTCAATCCCATTCACAATAGCTACAAAAAAAAAAAAAATACCTTGGAATAAATTTAACCAAGGGTGTCAAAGATCTCTATAATGAGAATTACAAAACATTAAAGAAAGAAAATACAAAAAAATGGAAAAATCTTCCATGTTCATTGTTTGGAAGAATCAATATCATTAAAATGTCCATTCTTCCAAAAGCAATTTACACATTCAGTGTGATACCAATCAAAATACCAGACATTCTTCTCAGATCTAGAAAAAATGATGCTGAAATTCATATGGAGGCACAGGAGACCTCGAATAGCTAAAGCAATCTTGTACAATAAAAACCAGAGGCATCACAATACCAAATTTCAAGACATCCCTGGTACTGGTACAAAAATGGATAGTCCACTGGAGCAGCATAGAAACACCAGAAATCAATCCAAACATCTACAACCAACTTATATTTGACCAAGGAGCTAAAACCAACCCCTGGAGCAAGGACAGACTTCAACAAATGGTGCTGGGAAAACTGGATTTCCACATGCAGAAGTATGAAGCAAGACCCCTACCTTACACAAAAATCCACTCAACATGGATTAAAGATCTAAATCTATGACCCAACACCATCAAAGTAATTGAGAACATTGGAGAAACCCTGCAAGACACTGGCACAGGCAAAGAGTTCTTGGAAAAGACCCTAGAGGAACAGGCAGTTAAAGCCAAAATTAATAAATGGGATTACATCAAATTGAGAAGTTTCTGTACAGCAAAAGAAACACTCAGGAAAGTGAAGAGGCACCAACAGAATGGGAGAAATTATTTGCCAACTTTGCAACTTATAAAGGATTAGTAACCAGAATCTACAAAGAGATCAAGAAACTCCACAATAACAAACAACCCAGGTAAGAGATGGGCAAAGTACTTAAGCAGATATTTTTCAAAAGAGGAAATCCAAATGGCCAACAGACACATTAAAAAATGTGCAGGACCACTAGCTGTCAGGGAAATGCAAATCAAAACCACAATGAGGTTTTACCCTAATCCACTGTTGGTGAGAATGTAAACTGGTAAAGCCACTATGGAAGTATGGAGATGCCTCAAAAATATGAATATAGACCTACCATATGACCCAGCTATCCCACTCCTGGGAATTTACCCAAGGGAAATGGAATCAATAAACAATAGAGTTATCTGCACCTCCATGTTTATTGCAGCTCAATTCACAATAACTAAGATGTGGAATTAACCTAAATGCCTGTCAACCGAAGACTAGATAAAGAAATTATGAGATATGTACATTATGGAATACACACAGGTAAAAAAAATGAAAGTGGTCATTTGCAACAAAATGATGAATCTGGAAAACATCATACTTGTGAAATAAGCCAGACCCCAAAGGACAAACAGCATATGTTCTCCCTTATCTGTGAGAACTAACAAAGCACCTAAAATGAAATCTGTAGAAGTGAAGTTGACACTTCAAGAAGGAATGACTTGAGCTGCCATTGTCTTGACTGTTGAGGAACAGTTCCATTTTTTTTTTTCATTTTTTTCCTCATAAGTGTATAAAGTCAATTGAAAATAGGTGTCAGTAAAAAGAGAAGGAATAAGAGGAGGAAGAAGTTTGTAACTGTAAAACTGTATAGTTCTGCATAAACTTGTCATGGGACTCCAAATCCCATTAAGCTTGGTGATAAAAATGCCATCTTAATTGTTAAAGTTATCATATTAAGTGTTAAAGTGAATGTATAGATAGGATTAAGTGTTAAGCTTATCATGTAAATAGGATCAAGTATCTGGTAATAATAATAGAATTAAAAAGGAGAGCATTCCAAGTTGGGAAGCAGTCCACACTGCAGACAGAATGACAATCGCTTTAAGTAACACTCTGACTCAGAATCAACCCTTAAGACTTGCTGGTCTGCCTGAAAAGCCTGTGAGAGCATTTCAGGCATGGAAAGCCAAGATACTGTGGCAAAAAATGTTCTACATGAAGGATCTCTGAGACACCAGTGCAAAGAAGTGACCATTAAAGAAGGATGTACTTTCCTCTAAAGGGAGGAGAGAACTTCTACTTTGCTAATGGCCTTGTCCAAATACTGACAAGTTTGTGGACTCAAAAGTCTTCCATAGCCTAGGCAGCTCATTTCAAAAGCCTCGGGTGATCACTAACATACTTAAGAGTATTTATTGTTAAATTAACAACAGGAGTCATTGTGCACTAACTCCTCATGCAGGACCTTTGTCATCAATGAGTTATATTGAGAGTTAACAGTAAAACCAGTTCTCAAAGAGTTTGTGTGTGTGTGTATGCGCGTGCATGCACAAATTGTTGAAATCTTTACTTAGTATAGAGTTGGTCTTTTGTGTACAAAGTTAATTGAAAATGAATCTTAATGGATAATGGTACTGGCAAGGGGAGAGGAAGGTAGAGGAAGGGTGAGAGTATGGATGTGAGGGCTGGGTGTGGTGGGAAGAATAACCATATTCCTAAAGTTGCACTTATGAAATTTGTATTCCTTAAAAAATAAAAACAAGAACGGGTTTGGGTGATTGGGCATGTATCTTGCTGGTTGACCCAACCCACATTTCTTTTATTATTTTTTTATTGTGGTAAAATACAGTTATCTGTATGTATCCATGGAGGATTGGTTTCAGAATCCCACCCTCTGCCATGTTAAAATCCAAGCCCCATATATAAAATAGCACAGCATTTATAAATAACCTACAGGCATCCTGCTTTAAGTCATCTCTAGGTTATTTGTAATACAATGTAAATGCCATGTGAGTGGTTGTTGCACTGGATTGAGTAGGGAATCTAGAAGGCAGCAACAAAACCTTTGTGTGTTCAGTACAGATATAATTGTTTCTTAGATATTTTCCATCCAAGGTTGATTGAGTTCTCAGATGTAGAACCCATGCATATGAAAGGCCAACTGTATGTATAACATAAAATTTGCTATTTTGTGTACAACTGGTTTATTGTACAACTCTGTGACAATAATATATGTATAATATTGTATGAATTGCCAATCTATATTTGCAAAACTTTTTCATCATGCCAAGCAGAAATTTCTGTAACCATTAAGCAATGACTCCTCATTCCTACCCATAGCCTCTGATAACTTTTAATTTTTTTTTTGACTAATTTCTTAATGCTACTAGGTCAGTTTTCTTACCTTTTAAAAGGGGGTAATAAAGGATTCTTAGGAGAATTAAATAAGGAAAATCCATGCATGTAGTTCAAATTAAGCTCATTTTAGTTGTTTCTAGTCATTTTTTGTTAGCAGACTGAATAATCATTCATGAAAGAATAGGAAAAATGTAATAAATGGGGAAGGGCAGTTAGAACAGGACAGTGAAGAGCATAGAAGACCCGCTGGTTCTGCGTCATTTCTGCATGGGGAGACACTCACAGAGAGATAAAACTAAGGGTTTAGGTTGATTGTAAGATGGCCTTTCAGTTTTGTCATCCATCGTTTTATGAAATCAGATGTGCGTAGTTTTGTTATTAAAATATTTTATGAAACAAATGCATTGGTAATATATACGAACTAAGCAATTTAAAAGTTATTACAAGTCACTTTTTGTTAGACACATAGCAAACAAAGTTAATAGCAGTTATCTTTGATAATTATTTAAGAATAAATTTTTTGCTATTTCCTTTGAAAAATGATAGCTTAATTAAGGTATGAATTAGATAAAATATTGTGTTTCCAGTGATTTTTTTGTTTATCAAGTTGTGCAACAATTCACAACCCACAAAGACCTTATATACCCATTTGCAGTCAAGCTCCATCCCCATTCTAGGCCCTGGTAGCCACTGATATGCTTTCTATCATTGCTAGTTTACCTTTCTGGACATTTCTTATTAATTGAACCATACCCTATGTGATGTTTGCATCTGGCTTAGTTAGCCTAGCATAATGTTTTGTTTTCAAGGTTTACCTAAGCTGTAACAAGTATCAAGAGTTTATTTCTTTTTACTACTGAAAGTACTTGATTTTATGGATACACCATGTTTATTCATCCATTTGCCGATTAACATTTGGATTGTTTCTGTTTTTTAGCTATTATGAATAATGCTGTTGTGAATATCTGCCTATAAGTTTGTGTGGACATAAGTTTTCATTTCTCTTGGGCATGCATAAATCTAGAAGTAGAATTGCTGAGTCATAAGATAAAGTTATGTATAACTTATTTTAAGAAATTGCCATACTGTCTTCCAGAGTGACTGTTTTTGGCATTCCCACTAGCAGTGTGTGAGGGTGAGAGTATCTTCATATCCCCACTAACACTTATTTTCTTTTTTATTGTCTGCCTTTTTTTTTTTGTTATAATCATTCCAATGAGTGTGAAGTTGCATATCATTGTCACTTTAATTTGCAACTCCCTAGTGATTAATGGTGTTGACCATCTGTGCTATCAGCCATTCACATCTTTGGTAAATTGTTCAAATATTTTGTTCATTTCAAAACCTGGACTGTCTTATTGAGTTATAGAGTTCTTTATATATCCTGTATTTTCTCTAAGATTATGGTTAGTCTGCTTAGTTTCTAATTTTATCTTTTGGAGTACAAAAGATTTTAATTTGAATGAAGTATAGTCAATCTTTTACACAATCTTTTACAGATTGTGGCTAACCAAGGTCACCAAGGGTTTAGACCTGTGTTTTCTTCTAAACGTTGTAGATTTTACATTTAGGTCTGTATCCATTTTGAGTTAATTTCTCAAGTATGGTAAGAATCTGACAGCATTTGCATGTGGATATCCAATCCCAGTATTCTGAACTATGTTTTCCCTATTGCTTTGGTACTTTTGTGAAATATTAGTCAATCATTAATGAGGTTTTATTTGTGAACTCTTAATTTTGTTACATTGATGTTATGTCTTTCCTTATTCCAGCACCATGCTGTATTGATAACTGAAGCTTTAGAACTGTGGTTCTTAACCAAGGGGAGATTTTATCCTGTCTCCCTCCAGAATTACTCGGTACTGTCTGAAGACATTTTTTATTGTTGTGATTGGGGGTGGGAAGGTTGCTACTGGCATCTACTGGAGTGATAACTTTTTTTTTTTTTTACTAAAATAGATCACTCCTGTTTCTCTGGATATCTTATAATTTTTGGTCAAAAATTGGACATTTTCAAAAAGAGAGTACTTCAAAAAGTTTGTGGAAATGGAATTAAAAGATTAGTTTATTTTGGTGCAAAAAACAATTTAGATATTTAGATTCCATTTGCATAGGTTTCCTTGACACACAATTTCCATGAATGTTTTGAAGACCCCTCATAAGCATGGAATTCAAAAATTCTTTTCACCGAAACACACTTGCCTTTAATTCCATTTCCACAAGCTTTAAAAGAAATTGTTTATTTATTTTGAAAATAGAGTTATAGGGGGAGCGGAGGAGAGATCTTCCATCTTCTGATTCACTCCCTAGATGGCCACAATAGCCAAGGCTAGGCCAGGCCAAAGCAAGGAGCTAGGAGCTTCATCTGGATCTCCCTTGTGGGTGACAGGGCCCCAAACACCTAGACCATCTTTCTCTGCTTTTCCCAGGCCATTAGTAGGGAACTGGATCAGACGTGGAGAAGCTGGGACATGAACCAGTGCCCACATGGGATGCCAGTGTCACAGGAGGTGACCTAACCTGCTGCGCCACGACACTGGCCCCTCCACAAACTTTTTGAAATGCCCTTACATTGTTGCAGAAACTCTGGATTCTGATTTGCTCCACTCTACCCAGAGATGGTCATTGTTCCTGCTGCTGGCTTTTTGTTTGTTATTTGCCAAGAATAATCCTATGGGCAATGTATTCCCCCAGGGTGTGCAGCCACGGACATCTCTACCAAATTTTGTAATTTTAAAACCTTTTTTATTTTTTTAAAGACTGGCTTCCTAGGAGTCTGCTTGTGTTAGTAGAGCTTAATGTCAGCCAATGACTTGTCAGAGGTTGTACTCAAACACCTTTAGCCAGTAAGGACTGCAAGGCTTTGCCAGTGGGCGAATGTGTAGGTTAGGGAACACATTTAAAGTTTAGTTACAGGGCCCGGCACTATTGCACAGTAGGTTAAGCCTCCGCCTGTGGCACCCGCATCCCACATGGGTTCATGTTTCAGGCGATCCTCTTCCAGTCCACCTCCCTGCTATGGCCTGGGAAAGCAGTGGAAGATGGCCCAAGTGTTTGGGCCCCTGCACCCACATGGGAGACTCAAAATAAGTTTCTGGCTCCTGGCTTCAGATTGGTGCAGTCCCGGCCATTGTGGCCATTTTGGGAGTGACCAGATGGAAGGCCTTTCTCTCTGCCTCTCCCTCTCTTTCTCTGTCACTCTGCCTGTTGGATAAGTAAATCAAATTAAAAAAAAAAAATGTTTAGTTACAGCCTTCCTTGGCTTTTACTTTATGCCAGGCCCTCTCCTGTGTTTTCTACCTGAATCCAAGGCCTTACAGTCAAGATTGTATGGAGGTCACTGAGGTTTTCTCTGGTCTCTCCCGAATGTGTATTTAACCTGGCTTTTGGGTACAGCCTTCCAAGCCACCAAGGGGGTTGTGGCCAGGTGCACTGTAGCTAACTCATTCCACACACCTCCCTGTTATATTTCTGACTTGTCTGCCCCAACAGAATGAAAATCTCAGACTAGCTTCACTGACCTTTCCCATCCATTTGTTACTGGGATTGCTTTCTAATGATGCCCAGGGATATGGGACTTTTCTACATCCCACTACAAGTCAAGTAATCCCGTCACAGCTTGTCCTGCCCTAAAAGAATAGCCATGCTTATGGAGCTGGAAAGCTATGGGAGCAGCCCTAGGCAACAATGCCGCAGACACACTGTTCTCACCCAGGTTCTGTGGTTTTTCTTGATAAATACCTGTTACTTTGCTGCATGCATTTGGGAAATTCCTACAGTCTTAGAGTGTTTTCTTTTTTAAAAGAATTGTTCATTTTATTCCTTTTGGGGAAAGGGATTTGCTCTTAACTCTTCCATTTGCCATTCCAGGAGTAGACAGAGTGGTTGGGTATGTATGTAGATACCATTATTGATATGCTTTGTAAATTCCTCTGTGGATTTTAGCCTTCTTAAAGCTTGACTACTGGGACCTAAATTGTGGCATAGCAGGTAAAGCCAGCACCTTGATGACAGCACCCCATATGGGGGCTGGTTCAAGTGCTAGCCATTCCACTTCTGATCCAGCTTCCTGCTAATGGCCTGGGAAAAGCAGCAGAAGATGACCCAAGTACTTGGGCCCCTGCTACCCATACATGGGAAACCTGGATGAAGCTCCTGGCTCCTGGCTCCAGCTTGGCCCAGTCCTGGCCATTGCAGCCATCTGGGGAGTGAGCCAGTGAATGGAAGATCTCTCTGTCTCTTTCCCTGTCTTTCTCTCTATATAACTCTGCCTTTCAAAGAAATAAATTCTTTTTTTTTTTAAAGTTTACTCTCCCCATATGAAAGGCCTTTATCTACTTTCATCAAAATGCTACTTATCTTTTATGTGCTTACACTACCAGAATTTTTGCAGAACCTCTTTTGAATGATTCTTCCACATTTGTACATCCATAGTTTTTGTTTAAAACTCTTGAAGTTCATCACTTGCTGCCCTCTGATCTATAGATGTGTCTTTACTTGTTCTACTGGATTTTCAGCTACTTGTGGAATCCACAGTATTCCAGTCATCTTTTTATTCATCAAAATTTTTGCTAAACACCCCAGTTCATATGGTCTACCACTCCTTCCAACAGTCCAGGCTGTCCCAGTCTATTTCTCTTGATTCCAAGTTTTCCATCAATAAAAACCATCAAGACCATAAACAATAAGATAGAACATAAAAGATGTGATGTGCACCTTGTTCTTTTTCTGCAAATATATGGAACACATTGTGGTTGTTGGTGCACAAAATGTCAGGAGGACCTACTATGAGGACAGAGATCCTGATTAGTCAAAATTCCAAAATCATAGCCCTTGATCTTACCGTGACTTGTTGACTGTAATGCTTCAGGTAAGTTATTCAACTTCTCTAGATCTCAGTGTATTTCCTATAAAACAACAGAACTAGGAAATTTGAATGTGATTCATGAGATAATTAATATGGTTATTGTATTCCACCCACAATACTGAGCTTTCACTTACTGCTTGCCAGAAGGTCTAATAGGCTGCAAGGATATAGAAATTAGAGTCTGCACCCTCCAACAAGGACTGGCAAGCTTAATAGTGTGGCAAATGCTATAGCATAGGCATGCTGCCTCTATACAGGACTACAACAGGATCCTAATCAGGCTTGGCATAGGTTTGGGAGGGAGGGAGTTAACCAGGAAAGAATTATGAAGTAACTGGCAGTGGAACTGAATTTTAGAAGAAAATTGAAATTGAAGATAAGGGGGAAGAGAGCTATTTGAAACAGTGAAGGCACCTGAAGAAGAAAGAGATTCTGAGATCCAAATCACAGATAAGAAGTCTGGCCTTGAACTTGAGAAGGTAAATCCATTTCACTGAGTCCTGTAAAACAATCCTCTCATGCGGTCCTCTTCAGGCTCTGAAAGGGCATTGTCCTTGGCCAACGAGGGGCCCAACAGGGACCCACACGAAAATCCCCAGGAATGGTTCTGATAATCTGCTTTTGATCCCCTCAATCCTCCATAGATAGATGGGCAGACACAGGCAGACACAACGAATTTTGTTAAGAGGTTAAGGGACTGGCCTAGGAATCGCTTTCAAAAACAGGCATCAAACTTCAAACAACTTCAAATTAGAGTGAGCAGTGTTTTCAGTTTATCAGTAAGTGTTTTGAAACTTATGCCACTAGAGGGCAGTAATTTTTTAAAATTAAATTTTAATTTTTTAAAAAAATTATTTAATACAGAAATTGTACATTTTTATGGAATGTCATATGATTTTTCTATACATGTTTATGCTGCCTAACATCCAAGAAGGTAAAACAGATCTGTCTCCTCAAACATTAAACATTTCTTTATGGTAAAAAATTCAAAATCCTTTCTTTTAGTTTTTTCTATTTTAGAAAAATATACAATATGTTATCCTTATCTATATTTATCCTACTGTGCAATAGGATATCATCAGAACTTCTTAACACCTGCTTTTCATTTGGGGGTTTCGAGTTTTTTGTTTCATAGGTACAAAGTTTTTTATTTTCTTAAAAATGTATTACTATAAAGAGAATGGGTTTTATGCATTCCACAGGTACAGCTCCAAGAAAACAATGACACTTCCATCACTCCCATGCTCTCCCATCCCCCTCCATTCCCTCTCTTCATCAGTATTGCAAAGATATAATTTAAATCCACTCTGTATTCACAGGCTGAATTCACCACTAATCATAATATTGAACAAGTAAACTGTAGGAAGAACACAGTTCCACAGGAGAATAAACAAGGGCTAAAAATGACCATCATATCCCCAAATTACCATTTTATTCCTATACATTTTTGGTATTCTATATTAACTGCCACATATCAGAGAAAACATATTTTTGGTTTTTTTTTTTTTTTTGAGACTGGCATATTTCACTAAGCACAATGGTTTCTAGTTGCATCCATTTTGTTGCAAAAGGCAGGATTTCATTCTTTTTTTAATGGATAAGTAGCATTATGGATAAGTAGTATTTCATATTTCTTCATCCAGATATCAGTTGATGGACATCTGGGTTGATCCCATATCTTAGCTAATTGGAAATTGAGCTGCAATAAACATGGAAGTGCAAATAACTCTTTAATATACTGATTTCATTTTGTTTGGGTAAATTCCCAGGAGTGGGATGGCTGCATCATATGGTAGATCTATTTTCAGATCTCTGAGGCATCTCCATACTGTCTTCCAGAGTGTTTATACTAGTTTATATTCCCTCCAATAATGTATTAGGGTACCTTTTCTCCACATCCTTGCCAGCATTTATTGTTTTTCAATTTTTGGGTGATAGTCATTCTAACTGGGGTGAGGTGATACCTCATTGTGGTTTTTACTTGTCTTTCTCTGATAGCTAATGATCCTGAGCATTTTTTCAGGTGTCTGTTGCCTATTTATATTTCATCCTTTGAAAATTACCTGTTCACGTATTTTGCCCATTTCTTAACTGGATTGTTTGTTTTGTTGTTGTGGAATTTCTTGAGTTCTTTTTAAATCCTGGATATTAATTCTTTATCAATTGCATAGTTTGCAAATATTTTCTCCCATTCTGTTGGTTGTCTCTTCACTATGTTGAATGTTTCCTTTGCAATGCAGAAGCTTATGTTGATGTAATCACATTTGTCTATTTTTCCCTTTGTTGCCTGTGCTTCTGGGGTCTTTTCCAAGAAGTCTTTGGCTATGTCAATGTCTTGAAGAGTTTCTCTGATTTTTCCTCTAGTAATGGCATAAGGTTGTAGATTTAGGTCCTTCATCCATTTTGAGTTGATTTCTGTATAAGGTATAAGATAGGGATCTTGTTTCATACTTCTACATGTACAGATCCAATTCTCATAGCACCATTTGTTGAAAAGACTGTACTTTCTCCAGGGATTTATTTCAACTTATTTGTCAAAGATTAGTTGGTTGTAGATGCATGGATTGATTTCTGGGGTTTGTATTCTGTTCCATTGCTCTACATGTCTATTTATGTGCCAGTACCAGGCTGTTTTGATTATAACTACCCTGTAGTATGTCTTCAAGTCTGGTATTGTGATACTTCCAGTTTTGTTTTTGTTCTTTAAGATTGCTTTAGCTATTCAGGTTCTTTTATGTTTCCATATGTGTTTTAGCATTTTTTAAAGATTTATTTATTTGAAAGGCAGAGTTACAGAGAGAGGGAGAGGCAAAGAAAGAGAGAGAGAGAGATCTTCCATCTGCTGGTTCTCTCCTCAGTGGCCACAATGGCTGGAGTTGGACCAGTCCAAAGCCAGAAGCCAGATTTTCCGCCAGGTTTCTGACATGGGTGCAGGGGCCCAAGGATTCGGGCCATCTTCCACTGCTTTCCCAGGCACATTAGCAGGGAGCTTGATTAGAAGTAGAGCATAATGCCCTTCTTTGTCTCCTTTGACTATCTTTGTGTTAAAATCAATTTTGTCTGATATTAGTGTGGCTACCCCTGCTCGTTTTTGCTTTCTTTTTTTTTATTTATCTTTTTTTTATTTTATTTATTTATTTTTTTGACAGGCAGAGTGGACAGTGAGAGAGAGAGACAGAGAGAAAGGTCTTCCTTTGCCGTTGGTTCACCCTCCAATGGCCGCCATGGCCGGCGCACCACGCTGATCCGATGGCAGGAGCCAGGAGCCAGGTGCTTTTCCTGGTCTCCCATGGGGTGCAGGGCCCAACCACCTGGGCCGTCCTCCACTGCACTCCCTGGCCACAGCAGAGAGCTGGCCTGGAAGAGGGGCAACCGGGACAGAATCCGGCGCCCCAACCGGGACTAGAACCTGGTGTGCTGGCGCCGCTAGGCGGAGGATTAGCCTAGTGAGCTGCGGCGCCGGCCCGTTTTTGCTTTCTTTTAGCATGAAATATCTTTTTCCATTCTTTCACTTTCCATCTATGTGTATCTTTGTCGGTGAGGTATATTTCTTGTAGGCAGCAAATAGATGAGTCTTGTTTTTTAATCCAGTCAGCAAGTCTGTATCTTTTAATTGGAGAATTCAGGCCATTTATATTCAAGGTTATTATTGATAAGTAATGCCTTGGCCCTACCATTTTTTCATAAATATTCCTATTGTTTTCTTTGGATTTCCTTTGTACTTTTACTAGGAGATTTTCTTCCTTCACATTCTTTTATAATGATGACTATTATTCTGGTGTGTAGAACATCCTTAAGAATCATGTATAAGGCTGGGTGAGTGGTGACAAATTGTTTCAATTTCTTTTTGTTTTGGAAGGTCTTTATTTCACCTTCATTTATAAATGAAAGCTTTGCTGATACAGTATTCTCAGTTGACTCTTTTGCAACTTGGACTATGTCTCCCCATTCTCTCATAACCTGTAGGGTTTCTGATTAGAAATTAGTTTCTTAGTCTAATTGGCTATACTCTGAAGATTATCTGGCATTTCTCTCTAAATGTTTTAGTATCTTTATGTTTTACTGTTGAAAATTTGACTATAATGTGTCATGGTGAAAATTTTTTCTGATAATGTCTATTAGAAGTTCTATTTGCTTCCTGTACTTGGATGTTCCTTTCTTTCTACAAATTAAGGGAGTTTTATGCTATTATTTCATTGAATAGGCCTTTTAATCCATTCTCTCTCTGCATACCTTCAGGAACTCCTAAACACGTATGTTTGGTCATTTTATAGTACCCCACAAATCTCAAATACTGTTTTCAGTTTTTCTAATTTTTCTTCTCTTTATAGTTTGTCTGTCTGAGATATTTCCAAGGATTTGTGTTCTAGCTCATATATTCTTTCCTCTGCCTCAACAAGTCTGTTGTTGAAGCTTTCCACTGTATTTTCTATTTGACAGATTGACTTCTTCATTTCTAATATTTCAGTTTGATTTTTCTCTGATATCTCTGTTTCTTGACAAAATTTTCCACCCATATCATGTATGAATTTCTTTAGCTCATGAATTTGTTTCCAAGTAATCTTATGATCATTCTTTGAATTCATTTTCAGGCATTTCATCGATCTCTTCCTCTTCATACTATCATATTGAAATATTCTTGTATTCCTTTTGGGAGTCACATTGGCTTCCTTGTCCTTGTTTCTTGTATTTCTGTATTTATTTTTAGGCGTTTGTGGAGGCACTTGTTGGTCTTCTCCTCTGATAGCTTTTATCTTTGAACTATGCCTCTGTGGCTTAATGGAGTCTCTTCTCCTTTAGTGGATATCCAAAGGTGTGTGCTGGGTGAGGCTATGGAGCTCAGGTGTGGGGTAAGAGACCAGGGTGACACCCAAGTTGAACATGCTAGATCTCCTCTATTGTCAGCAGCAGGGAGGGTTTGATCATGTCTACTAGTGTGATCACAGCCTCACCTCCTCCATTCCAAGATGATCAATGTCCAGGGTTAGCCCACAGTGGCTACACCTGCTACCCACACAGGCACATGAACTGCACCAAGGATCCATGTGGTCCCAGTGTGAGCAAGGAATCCTCTACAGGCCATCAGGGAGTTTTGAGCCTCTGAAACCAGGCACAATGATTGTCCAGAGACCCAGCTACATCCCACACCCTATCATGCAGTCACTGAATTCCCACATAGTGCACAAGGCTATCCCCTCTCAGCACTGGGAGCCTGCCAGCTCCATAGAGAGAGCAGACATTTCCAGAGCCAGCTGCCTGTGGGTGCTCTGACTTGGCAACTTGAGCTCAGGAGCCTGTGATGGGTTGAGAGGTTGGGAGCACATCATAATCCTAGCCCCCATCAACCCTCCCAGACAGACTCAAAGTGGTGGGCAACGTGGATTTATCCCCTGATAGAATCCCCTAGTCATGCATGTGCAAGAGCTGCCACAGCCTCTATTGGTGTTAAGATGGCATTTTCTCCCTGGGCCACTGGGCTCCTTTGTCGGGGGTTGGGGAGAAAGAAATGGGCTTGTCTTTCATGGGGTTAAGTGGGTACCCTGTCCCCCGGCCCCGGTTAGAGCTCCAGGCCAGACTCAGAGTCAATGTGTTCTGCAAGGTTCTCCCTCATGTAATATCACCAGTGACACATCTGCTCTCACCTTGCTCCCAGAAGCTGGTTTCTCCTCCAGCCGCCAGCCGTGGGAGTCACAGGTGGTGTCCCTGCCTGCCGCATGTTTGAACTGTCCACTACAAGCTGCTCTCCAACTCTCCCCTGGAAATGCACTTCCTGTGAATTTCTTCTGTCTTTCCCTGGTCAAAATCAGCACGTCTTTTCCCTATATGGCCATCTTAGAATCCCTGGGGAGTTTGGAGTTTTTAATCTTGAGCTAGTTGAAGCCTGGGAGGCTAGAGATGAAGTGAAACCAATGTTTACATTTTCCCATGCGCTATGGGCCTGTCTAATGGAAGATGCCCCAGCTTGGATTCTTGGGCAAGCATACTGAACTGAGATCTTGCAGGGTCTGTAGCAGCCTCCGCTCAGGGTCCTGCCTGCCCTGGCCATGCTCTGCCAGGTGCAATGTGTTCCAACAAGAAAACAAAACCACCTAACAAAGACTTTTCCAGTTCCTTCAAATCATCATTGCCCTTCCTTTAAAGGCTTTGAACTGATAGGTAAAAACTTATTAGAGGATGAAAAATATATCAGATATAGAAAAATTCTAATTTGATAGGAATTGGTGTTGTGGTATGGCAGATGAAGCTGCAGCATCCCGTATGAGTGCCAGTTCGTGTCCCCGCTGCTCCACTTCAAATCCAGCTCCCTACTAATGGCCTAGGAAGGCATCAGAAGATGGCCCGAGTGTTTGGGTCTCCGACACCCACATAAGAGACCTGGAAGAAGCTCCTGGCTTCTGACTTCAACCTGGCTCCACCCTATCCATTGCTGCCAGTTGGGGAGTGAACCAGTGGATGGAAGATCTGTCTCTCTCTCTCCCTCCCACCCCCAGCTCTGGCTTTCAAATAAATCTTTTTTAAAACAGAAAAATTCTAATTTGAACACTACAAATGATTTTAGCATGCGTAGAACAACACATGTTACGGAACGGTATTTTTAATGACCTAAACGATAATTGTTCACAACTATTTTTATTTACACAACCCTGCTTAAGTCCTTTGGCAGTATTTTTTTTTTTTTCCTTTAAACATCTGTCGTACATCTCTGTGCCAAGAACTGTGCATGGCCCCGAGATCCAGAGCCAGCTCAGAGCCAGCTGAACTTCTGGGCTAGAGAAGAACAGATAAGTGAGCCAGTGTGTGCCAAATGCGCCTACAGGGAGGAAGGCTGGGGGCAGGGAGCTGTGACAGCAGCATAGTTAATAACAATGAGCTGTGATTGTTGAGTGTTGCCCTTCCTTGAGGAAGTGAGTTCCCCTAAGCAAGGGTAAAGTTTGGGGGATGGGACTGAACCCTTTGGAGCAGCAGGGGCTCCCCGATGGAGAAAAGCTGCCATTCCAGGAAAAGGAAACCCACTCATGGCATTGAAGCAAGGCGAACAGTTTATAGCCTGCAGTCACTCCAATCAGGGCTGCAGAATCATTAGCACAGAGCAAAAAGGCTGGAGCAGAATGAGCCTCGGCAGAGTTGGGAAAGAGGAGACCAGAGAAGTAATGGGGCCTGGTCCCCTAAAACCACATGGTCCCTTGGGAAGACTCTAACTTTTACTCGGAGCCCTGGAAGACCTCAGGATCTTGTGATGGACCGCTGTGTGAAAGGGCGGCTAAATAACATACGAGACCTGATGGTGACTTACCGTGTCGAGGGACGGTGGGATTCCATCTCTGATCTGAGGGCGGGGCTGACATGACTGGAAATGGGCACGAAAGAAGAGAGAAGACCAGGTTTCACGCCAGACGTTTTGACTGGAGCCACTGGAAGAATGGAGTTACCGTTTGCTGAACTGGAGGAGAGTATTTGAATTCCTGTGAGACACCTAACAGAGACGGGAGGAAGTAGCTAACTGTGAACCTGGACTTCTGGAGACGTGTGGGCTGGAGCTAGCAACGTGCTCAGTCATGGGTAGACAGTGGTACACTTGCTGGGCTCACTTTAGGGCAGGGGTGGGGAACCTTCTTCTGTCATTTGGGTATTTGTAACATTTGTGGGCCATGCAAAACCATCAGCTTAAAAACCAGCCTGCTGCCGGCGCCGCGGCTCAATTGGCTAATCCTCCGCCTTGCGGCGCCGGCACACCAGGTTCTAGTCCCTGTCGGGGCCCCTGATTCTGTCCCGGTTGCTCCTCTTCCAGGCCAGCTCTCTGCTGTGGCCCGGGAGTGCAGTGGAGGATGGCCCAAGTACTTGGGCCCTGCACCCCATGGGAGACCAGGAAAAGCACCTGGCTCCTGCCATCGGATCAGCGCAGTGCGCCGGCCGTGGCGGCCATTGGAGGGTGAACCAACGGCAAAAGGAAGACCTTTCTCTCTCTCTCTCTCTCTCTCTCTCTCTCTCTCACTGTCCACTCTGCCTGTCAAAAATAAATAAATAAATAAATAAATATAAAAAACCAGCCTGCTGTAGGTGTATTTGAGCGCCACCTGTGGTTGCCTTGGTTTTATGGGCTGGGTGTTCCCCACCCTTGTCTTAGGGGGTTAGGCCACTTACCCAAGTAGGGAAGAGAGATCATTGGAGGGCTGAGCCCTGAGGCCCTGCGGGTCTAGTGGTCCGAAGGGTGAGAAGGAAGCTGCGAAGGAGAGCAAGGAGCGAAGGAGTGAGCCAGGGCCATGGACAGAGCAGGTCAAATGCATCCTGGGACTCAGATTGGGCTGAGTGACATGGAGATGGCCTTGACCCAGACTGTTCAACAGTGGCATGGCGGGGACAGCAGCAGCTCAGAGGTGGCTCAAGGGAGCCAGGAGAGGAGGGGTGGAGACGCCGAAGGCGAGCAGCTCTTTAAGTACAGTGAGGAACCCCAAAACAGCGGCCAGCCTGACCAGATGTAAGAGAGGTGGGATCAGAAAACACATGCCCTTCAGGGAGAGGAGTTGCCACCTGCTTTCGTTCTGAGTGATGTCGTGGGGGGCAGTGGGCGGGGCCTCAGCTATGGGAAGAGGTCTGGGCAAGAGCAGTGGGGGGGCGCCGTCTGGAGTTGGCTTTCGATTCTTTCCATTGCTTCTGTCTTCTCAAAGAAACCGGAAGATTGAACAGGGGAGCAGGTGTCAAGAGTTGAGGAGAAAGAAGAAGCCAAGGAAAAGGATGAGGGATGGTTTCATAGGACAGTGAGGGTGTGGGGGACTAGGGAAACTGCCTCAACCTTACCTGGCCAGCTGGACTTCCTACCAACCCTGCTTTAGAAAGGAAAGAAAACACTTTATAAAAAGCATTGAGGAACTCCCAGCGCGTGAGGGATCATCAGACCAGAACCAAGCAGGAGGGAAGACAAAGCAGGAAGCCCAGCATTCCAGGCTGCCTCTGATCCGAGCACATTTGCTAATAAGGAAGAAACAGACAGGACACCAAGCTCCCGCGCTGCGCATGGCGGGGCCTCCGCGCCGGCCTCCCCTCGGAGCCCAGGCCGACGGGCTCAGCTGCAGTTCTATCCCCAGCAGGTTTATAGGGTGCTGCATGCAGAGGAGTCAGGTAGGGCCTCTGCCTTCCAGGGCAGTGGCTTGAGGGGCTTGGGCAGTTGAAGGTCCCAGGGTAAATGCATGGGTGATGAAGAGACTGGGACATGTGACTTGGAAAGCACAGGTGATGTGAAAAAAGGAGAGGGAGGAGGAGAGGATGGGCTCGGGGGCTGTAGGTGGGAGCACAGGGGGGTCTTGCCGGGACACTGCATGCTGGCCCTCGGTGGCAGCTGTAGAGCATGGCAGCAGTGCCAGCCACCCCTCCATCCCTGGGCTCTGGCATGTGACACTGCACACCAGAGAGCCTCCGTCCTTACAGGCACACCTGCCCCCTCTGGGCTCTGGCCTGCTCTCACTTCGACATTATCACCCACCATTGCCTGCTTTGCAATTCTCACTGCACCAGCAGTGGGTGGCTCGGGTGGTTGATGGGGAAGGCCACAGGTGCCGGGGGGACAGGGAGCATGCTCCTGTCGAGTGGACATGCAGCCGGCGGGTGTGCGGTGGAGGGATTACATGTAAGAATGTGTGAGTGGCAGGGTGGGGTGCGTTTCACTGAGCGCGACCAGGGAGAGGGTTGTTATGTATGATAGGGGTGGGTGTCCCCGCAGGAATCCCTGCAGGCCAGCAGGAGCCGCTGTGCTCAGCCAGAAAAAGAGCAGGGTCGAAGGTAGCCAGCCGACCGCCCCTGCACATAGGGCCCAGAGCAGCGCCGCCTCCTTTTCCTGGTTGAGGTGGGCAGCTGCCCAGAGGAGGCCGCCTCAAGTGGCTGTTGGCTGTGTCTGCCAGTGCTCCTCCTGCGACGGACAGGAACCAGCTCCAAGCAAGAGGGCTTTGTGCGAAGGCTACGTGGGGCTCTCAGACAGAAAGCAGGAAGTGTGCGCTTGCAGAGGGAGTAGACACCCGGGGTTCAGGCACAGTGGGGTCTTGGAACACAGTGGAGCCCTGGGCCATCAGGGACAACATTCTGAGCTCCCCTTCCTCCAGCCCATGAGACTGTAAGGCAGAGGCCCTTCCTGATCCTGGGAAGTCCATGGGCAGGAAGCCACGGCTGGGGCCCCCGCAGACCTGCTCTGAGGGTCCCCTGGCTTTACCGCCTCCGGAGAGGTTTCAGGATTGAGTTTCAGGTGAGTGTGGGCAGGGCCCCCTTGCTCCCCTGCTCACTGTCCAGGAGAGGGAGCTTTTTAGCCACTGAGATCGCAGATCTGACCATTGGAGAACTGTGAAACAGCTGGCAAATGTCAACAACCCAGACAGATGTTCCCTACAGAGGGTTCCCGTCCCAGCGGTGTTGCCTGTTCACCGCATGACCTTGAGACCCCAGTACATCTTTCTCTCCAAGCCTCGCTTTTCTCATTTGAAGAATGAGACAGTAACACCCCTCTTCCAGGGTGGTGGTGGAGATCAAATGCCAGCTCCCACAGGGTGTCAAGCGGCCTGACCGGCGGATGCTCGGACTGTCCTTTCTCCCCTAACGGCCGTCCCGAGGGACGCGGCCCACCCCTTTTTGGTGCAGCCTTGCCTGACACCTCCAAGGTGTGGGGGCAGTTGCTGTACTTCTGCAGGGATTATAGATCCCCCTTCCCCCGCCCCAGTGCCTGGTCCTGCTGATCAGCAGTAACAGTAATACCCTGGCCCATTTTCCAAGCCCTTCTTTCGCGCCAGACATTCTGCCAATCACATCCCGATGAGCCGCGAGGTGGGGACTGGCCTTGCTCCCAGTTGCAGATGGGGAAACTGAGCCGCAGAGAGGCTCACTAGCTTCCACGTGGCCATCTGGAAAGAAGAGCACTCATGGCTCCCCACAGGCAATACCGTCTCTACCCGGCCCCAGCAGCTGCAACCACGCTTCTGTGACAGCCAGTCCCTGCTGGGAACATTCCAGGGCCCCAGGGACTGGGTGCGTCCCACCAGAGCTGGAGGCTACTCGCGAGGATCTGCACCTGACCAGGCCCTTGGAGGCCTGGCAAGCCTCATCTGGGGCCCCGAGCTCACAGGAGGTGCGGTCCAGGAAGGCAAGGCCTAAGCCACTGTCCTCCTGGGTGGGAGCAGGGGCTGGGCTGCGGCTCAGGAGCCTGCAGGACCGGCTCGGCTCACAGCAGCACGCATGAGAACTGGACAGGAGGCTGCTGGAAGCCTCCCAGGGCACAGGGAGCATATTCTCTTGAAAAGGGCACCCGTGTGACGCAATTGCCGGCAGATCCCTGCGGGCACTCGGGGCCTCTCTCACTTCAGCCCAAACTGGGAAATGGCAGGGGGCGGGGGGTGCAGGGCAGAAGGAAGCAGCACACACCTGGCCTGGCCGGGAGGGCTTGGTGCCTTTCGTCCTACCCCTCTGATGGAACGTTTCTAAGAAGAACGACATGAAACATTCTGAACGTTTGGTATTTTTCCACTTGGCAAACATCGGTGATTTATAGGCACATGGTGCTCCTCTTGCTCTGCTCCTGTCCTTCTTCTCCACCCACGGGCCCTGGCAGCCCTTGCGCAGCCACAGCCCCTAGGATGTCGCCCCCCGCCGACAGCACGAAGGGAGGGCACCTGCAGGGCTGCAGCCCCCCTCTCCCCCCATTCACTCCGAGCCCGTGGCAGCCAGATGCTCGGGGCCAGGCAAGGTGTCATGGAAAGGAGGAACAGGAACACGGTTCTCCTTGGCTTCTCCAGGAGCCGCTGGATGCCAGAGAGCGATTTCCTGGCAACATCACAGAGCACAGGATGCAAAGGGCACAGTCACTGGGACATGTTAGCCAGGGCGAAGCTTTCCAGAGCTGTCACTTTTTTGGACTTAACAGCCACCGGCGTCCTCCTACCGGAAGTGATGATTTTTTCCAAAGGTTTATTTATTTATTTGAAAAATCAGAGTTACAGAGAGAGAGCTTTTATCTGTTGGTTCACTCCCCAAATGGCCACAACAGCCAGGGGTGGGCCAGGTGGAAGCCAGAAGCCTAGAACCCAACTCAGGTCTCCCACGTGGGTAGCAGAGACCCAAGCACTTCTGCCATCTTCCGGTGTGGAGCAGCTGGACTCAAACCAGTGCACATATGGGATGCCAGTGTTGTGAGTGGTGGCCTCATGCTGGCCCCCAGAAGCTAGGATTTCTGACTCACTTAACTTGCAGCCTAGAGACCATTTTGGGGAGCAATTGGCAAATTAGGAAACTGAAAGAGGGAGGAGGAATTTTTTTTTATAAAATGATTCATGCGGCACTTGTTCATTTACAAAACATATTCCATAATGGTTATTGCTGAGTTCCTGGAGGACTTACAGAAATTATTTAGGTCTATTTAGCACCCTACCAGCAGGGAGCTAGCTGCACACTGCCATTGCTCCTTTGCTCTCAGGCTGTTTTGAATCAGGAAAATTGCCCTGGAAAGACTTTGTCCCATCAAGTCTTTTGGCCAGTTTTTAAATCTGGTTTGTGTTGTGAAAGTGACCCGGCTGACAACTAAGCTGAAGACATTTTTGATTGGAGTGAGTGCAGCCAATATGGGTTGAATTCAATTTGACAAGCATTGATTGGGCATCTGCTCTGTGGTAGACACCGGGGTGGGCACCAGGGGTGCAGAGGGGCACAGATATGCTGCGATCTCTGTGGAAGACCACAGCCTGACCACACACAGGCTACGAGGTACAATCGGAGCCGCAATAAGGCACAGCCTGCCGTGGGCAGTGGGAGCTGGGACCCAGGAAAGCTCCAGCAAGATGGCGTGAGTCAACCAACCCTCCCAGCTCTGAGGCCCCCACTGTGAAAACATCCTGTATTTCCTCTGTTCCTCGCCTAGGCTGTTCATTCGTTCATGTAGTCCTTCACTCATACATTCACCTGTTATTTATCAAGTCCTGTAATGCCCCCAGACACGTTCTGACACAGGAGAGCCGGCGGTGAGTGTGACACAGTCCCAACAGAGTTCCAGTTTGCATGCTTTAGTAGGGTGGGGATGGAGGACAGTTATTAACAGATAAGTAAACAAATATGACGTCAGTGATGATGAGTGCTGTAGATAAAATAAAATAGGGGAGGGGGACAAATAAGGAGTACGGGGCAGGGAGAGTTGTGTGTCCTGTTTTGATTTAGCCTCGAGGAAGGACTCTCCGGAGAGGAGACATTTGATCAATTTGATCAAAGACCTGAGCGAAGAGACGCGGTGAGCCCTGGAGCTCTGGGCCAAGAGCATTCCAGGCAGACAGAAGGGCCAGCCCAAGGCCCTGGGGTAGAAACGTGTGTGCTGAGCACCACACGGCAAGTGCTGGGGAAGCAGCAGGGTGGCGAGAGGACAAGGGTGGAGAGGTGAGCAGAGGCCGGCCCGGGCGGGCCAAGGTAGCAGTCTGGACAGTGCCTCCAGGGGCTTTGGACGGGGAGTCACCTGATTTACGATAAATCATATGATTTCTGATTGTATAACCCAAACGATCTTTTTAGAAGATTATCGGAGCTTTGTGGGGTTAGAATAAACGTTAAGAGATCAAGAACAGAAGCCGAGAGAATGTGTCGAATATTTTCACTTTTAGAAGTGAAAGAATTACATTTCTGATATAGGGAAAACAGCTGGAGGAGTCAGGTTTGGGAGGGGGGTTTCAGGGACTCCACTCTGGCTATGAGAAGGCTAAAGTGCTCGCCCTCCCTTGGCATCTGATCACAGCTAACAGGCAGGCAGCCGGGACATTTGCATCTGAACTTGAGGGAGCCTTCCAACATACCCACTGCCTCCCAGAAGGGAGATTAGTTGGGGACTAACAAGAGTTTTTATGAGTCCACACACAGGACACGAGCAGAACCTCCCTTGCCAGAGTGACATCAGCAGAATGATGAGGGCGAGAGCCGAAGTGTGGGGGCGAGGACAGTGCATGTAAGTCAGTTTGTCGAGATGCCCAGTTTTCGGCTCTGCTCATCGTCTGTTTCCCATTTCATCCATTTCTATCTTTACCTTCGTCGTTTACTTTCTCTACTTCCCCGGAGGTTTCTGTTCTTTATCTGACAGGGTGGAGGCCTCCCCAATTAATTTTTAGCTTTCCTTCCTCTCTGATACAAGCATTGATTGCTCCAAAACTTTTGTGAGTGATGTGATCTTAATTGGCTTTGTTTTCAGTTCTGGAATTGGGCAACACTTCATTCCATAAAACAGAGTAAGTGTTCTCCTAGGCTGAGCAGAAGGAGTTGGTTTTAAGTTGGTTTTACAGGCTGAGAAAGGCTGAAGAAAGCAGAAACCAAGAACACAAAGCAGATTGGTCCTTTCAAAGTTACTTTGTAAGGTGGGGAACAAGAGACAGAGCAACAGGAAAATAACTGATTTGTTGGGGCTGGTTCTGTGGCATACCAGGTAAAGCTGCCCCCTGCAGTGCCGGCATCCCATATGCCAGTTCGAGTCCTGGCTGCTCCACTTCTGATCCAGCTCTCTGCTTTGGCCTGGGAGAGCAGTAGAAGATGGCCCAGGTCTTTGGACCCTTGCCTTGCGTGGGAGACCTGGAAGAAGTTTCTGGCTCCTGGCTTCAGATCAGCCCAGCTCTGGCCATAGCAGCCAATGCGGGAGTGAACCAGCGGGTAGAAGACCTTTCTCTCTTCCTCTCTCTCTCTGCCTCTGCCTGTCTGTAATTCTACCTGCCAAATAAATAAATAAATCTTTAAAACAAATAACTGATTTGTTAACATCAGGTAATTTCAGGTATTTACCTCATCATCAGGGTGTTGGAAGCTGGCCTGACTGGGAGCTCTGGGAGCTCTCTAACCCTGGTTTCTTAGAGGGCTAGATGGGCTTAGTTTCAGCTTGGTGATAGAGAACTTTAGCGTAAGTGACTCTGTGTCTACTTTCAAGGTTATGAAAATTTTAAACATCATTTGTTCCACAAGTGTTGATATGTGCTATGATTTACCTCTAAGAATTTTTAATTTTCATTTTGGATTCTTCTTTAACCCTGCCTACTGTCTTATCCCAACCAAGGATGCAAATACAGACATAGGTTTACTGAAGAAAATCAACAAAAATGAGAGATTTGAATAAAAAAACACATGGAAGTTCAAAATGCTAACACTGCAATGAAAACCAGTCAACTGATTCAACAAAAGATTAGGCACATTGAAAGAGAATTTGTCCAGGATGTGGCAGAGAAATAGATGAAAACAAATAAAATGAAAAAGTTAAGAGATAGCAAAGATAGTATGGAAAGGAGCAATATGTCTGGTTGAAGTTCTGAAAGAATACAGAGAGAATAAAGGAGAGGAACTGTGTAATGCCATTCCATAAGTGATGAAAACTCAAATAAGTCCTCAGGTCCAGGAAGCATAACCTACTCTCAAGGAGGATAAATAAAAAGAAATCCATGTCTGGTTACATTGCGGTGAAATGCAAGAGTGAAGACCTTGAAGACAGGCAGAAAAAAAGAGACCGATCACTTGAAAGGGACAGTTAGAATGACAGCTGACTTCTCAATAGAGCGATAGAAGCCAGAAGGTAGACCAGAAAGTGTAGAGAGAAAGTAGCTGTCAACCTAAAACCATGTACCCAGCAGAAGTACTGTACAAGAATAAGGGCAAAATATTCCCGGGAAACAAAACAGAGGGTGTTTACCCCCAAGAGAGCTGTTGTAGAGGATAAGGAAGGAGGAGAGCGATGCTCACAGCACAGTTTCATACGCAAGTGAGAAGGAATTATCCCTAAGGGTGCAAACGTGTTGGAGAAACACCTCCTGAGACCTTCCTGCAGGGTGGCCAGCCAGAGGGGCCGAGGACGACGGTGTCCGTCAGGCCAACCTGACTTTGGGTGATGTGCACAAAGGGACTCTTGTTTTTGCCACCTGGAGCAACCTTGCACAATCCTTTGTTCTTTATCTATATGTTGCTGATCCATTCCCAGAATTCCCGCCTTAAAATTAATCAGTAGCCTTCTTTTCAATAGCCTCTTTCCAAAGACAATACCCTCCCTGCCTCTGAGGTGTTTTCTGCCAATCATCTTCTAGTCTCCGACCAGTGAGAAATTCACCTCCCCAACCCAACTTGGAGGCCAAGCCAATGTATGTTTATGTAGATTCTGACTGGAGTTTGACCCCGCTGGAACACTTCCCAAGACTCAGTGAAAGTCACTTGGCTTGTGCTTTCCAGGCCTGGGTCACTCGTTTTCTGCACTGAATAAACCTTATATGAACCTTTTTACAGATCCCGTTTTTTTCCGTCAACACACTAAAAATTGACAAGCAAATAAATGGTAGCTATAGCCACAAACACCAAGCGTTTCTTTGTTGGGTTAAAAAGTCCAAAGTGAAATAGTTTAAGCAATACAATGAGTTCAGAGGTGGGGAGGACGAAAGCTAAATTATAGGAAGATATAGTTCAACTTGAAGACTTTCTGACAAACACATATGGTGAACTTAGAAGGTAACCACGGAAAGAATACCACTAGTATGAAAATATTCCCAGTCTGTAGAGGGGATGGCGGCTGCTCAGGAGTTCTTGTCTTCACACAGGGAAGAATTCAGATGTGAGACAGAATAGCAGCAAGCATGCTAGCAAAGTTTAATGGAGAGGAATAATGAAGAGAGTGCACCTGCCAGACCAGGCGGGCATCTAGGGAAAGGGCTGAGAGCCCAGTCTACACACAGACTGGCGTTTTTATTGCTGTTGGGTGTGGGCCCTCGGTTGCTCCTTCCCCTATACCCTCTCTAGAATATTTCTGGCTTTCTGGGTGTTGGATCCCTCCAAGAACTTCATAACGGCCCCCTTGGTGAAGGACAGATGAGAGTCCCCTGATGTGTCCCAAGGGAGAGAGCTGGGACCCACCCAGTCAGGTTATTGAACAAAGGCAAGACTTTTGATATATAAATACTAGTTTGCTTCCAAGGCTTGCTTCCTTGTTCCATCACACAGAAATTCCCATTTTTCTTTTGCCCCTACCTGGAACACACATAGGTTCATGTCTACCTAGCTACCATAATGATTTTTAAAAAATATTTGTTTATGTATTTATTTGAAAGACAGAGTGACAGAGAGAGAGGAAGGGAGGGAGGGAGTGGGAGAGAAAGAGAGAGTGAGAGAGAGAGAGAGAGAGATCTTCCCTCCACTGATTCTCTACCAAATGGCTGCAAGAACAAGGACTGGACCAGGTCGAAGCCAGGAACTAGAAGTCTAGAACTCTGTCTAGGTCTCCCTAAGGTTAGGAGAACAAGACAAAGAGGAGACAGAACATGGGCTCCCAGCCAGAACGGGTTTATTTGGAGATAAATCTGAGAGGGGCTCGCTACTGGCATGCGCACAGATTGAACACGTGGGAGAGCAGGGCCCTCTTACAGGCTAGATTTATGTAACGGAGGCAGTTGGGGGCCATGAGAGGGCAGGTGTTGGGGGGACTGAGCGGGTTGGTGCAGACTTTTCAAACTTGGGAGCGTGGGTTAACGGCGGAGGTGAGGTCAAGCAATGCAAGGGTCTGGGAAGTCCTTCAAGGGCTTGGATCTGCTCTCAGCCACGTAGGCAAGGGAACAGCATGGCTGTAAGGCAAGTGTCCTCGCTCCGTCATCTCCCACGTGGGTGGCAGGAGCCCAAGCACTTGAGTCATCATGCTGCCTTCCCAGGAGCGTTAGCAGGAATCTGGATCAGTAGCAGAGCAGCTGGGACTCGAACCAGAGCTCCAATATGGGATGCCAGGGTGACAAGCAGAGCTTAACCCACTGTGCCATAGCACCGGCCTCCACAATTTTATACAGGGTAAGAATGAAGAAAGAGAATTTTTCAGGTTATGATAGAGCAGTGCTGTGCCATTTAGGCGAGGCAACTAAATGATGTGGACATGGAAAAGTCAAGTGCTCCCCACGGCCATGCGGGTGCTTTAGAAAGAAGAGTGGGGGCTGTAGCAGAACAAGATGGAGGCAGGGACAGCAAGGAGGAAGCTTTGCGGTCTCATAAGGACCTGGGTAAGGCTGAGACAGGAAAGCGGGGGATGAAGAAGCCACCTCTGTTATCCTGAGACAAAGTCAAAGACTGCTATTCAAGTTAACCCAGGACCCCCCAGGAATGAGTGTGCTGGCCCCAGGTCTGCATCGAGAGCCCAGCAGCAAGGCCTTGGGAAGGGGCAGGTTTGACCTTTGTCCCCTTCCCAGGGACATCACCAGAGCTCAAGGTTCTGGGCTCCCCATTCTTGCAGTGGAAGGAGCTGGCTGTTTCGGGGGGAACTGCCTCTGGGATTGCCCTTCAGGGCGCTGCTCCCCCGCTAGGAGAAGAGAAGAGGGTCACACACAGCATCTGAAAGCCACCGGCCCGAGGTTCTGCAATTAAAACCATCTCTCTCCCTGCCGCAGAGCTTGGTTGGTCTCAAATCTCTGCTCTCCCAAGTTCTTTGCAGCTCACCATGGGAGCAGATGCTGTTATTTGATTCAGCTGGGCACAAATTCCCTTCCACATTTCTTCTCACTGATGAGACAGGGACCCAGAGAGTAGACGTGGCTTGCCCAGATCACTCAGCGGGAAGCGGCAAAGCTGAGAATGGGAACCTGGGGCATCGGCGGTGGGCAGGTTTTTCTTCAAGCTGTCCATCAAGAACTTGTTTTGGTGGTGGGAGGGGATCTGCTGAATAGGAACCGGCCAAGCCCAGTCTCCTTTCCACTGCCACCCACTCGGGTCTCTTCATGTAAGGTGGTTGTTTTTATTTCTCTAGCAAACAAAAATTTTCTGAGACAAATATAAAACCCTGCATTTACATCGTAACAGATTTCTTGCGTTCATGCTGAGCAGGTGGGTCCAGAGAAGACCCACAGCCAAATAATAGTAGTTCCTGAAAGAGAAAACAGAAGCAGAAAAGAAATTCAAAAATAAAAAAAAAATCCCCAGAGCCAAAAGAACATGAATTCGCACACAGGAGGGGCTCTGCGTGCCCATGACGAAAGATGCAAATAGATCACACCCTGAAACTGACATTCTGCACACCGTGAACCAGAAAAAGATCTGCGATGCTTCTAGAGGGAGGGGATGAACGATATGATAGAAAAAAGGACCAGGGGTCGGGATGTGGACCATTGCTTTCAGTACTCTGTGGGAGAACGGTTTCCATTGGAGAATTTTGTACTCAGAGAAATTACCAAGTGTGACACTAACATAAAGATCTTTTCAGATACGCAAGGTCTTCAAAATTGAGCACCCGATGAATCATGGTCAAATTGGCAGGGATGGGGGTGCAAGTGGCTGGTGGTGCAGCGGTTAATATGGTACCTTGCACCCATATACGCTATCCAAGTGCCTGAATTCAAGTCTCGGCTCTACTCCCGACTCCAGGTTCCTGTTAATGCACACCCTGGAAAGTGATGGCGGTGGCTCACGTAGTTGGGTCTCTACTGCCAACCTGGGAGATCCAGATTGAGTTCCTTGCTCCCAGGCATTTGGAAAAATGAACCAGTCTTCTTTCTGTCTCTCTGCCTCTCAAATAGAAGTTTTTATTTTATTTATCTATCTATTTATTTAATATTGATCAGGGGCCAGCTCTGTGGCATAGTGGGCTAAGCCTCTGCCTGTGGCACCAGCATCCCATATGGGCACCGGTTTGAGTCTTGGCTGCTCTACTTCAGATCCAGCTCTCTGCTATGCCCTGGGAAAGCAGTGGAAGATGGCCCAAGTCCCCTGCACCTGCATTGGGAGACCCGGAAGAAGCTCCCGGTTCCTGGCTTCGAACCAGCGCAGATGTAGCAGTTGAGGCCATTTGGGGAGTGAACCAGCAGATGGAAGACCTCTCTCTCTATGTCTCTCCCTCTCTCTATCTGTAACTTTACCTCTCAAATGAATAAATAAATCTTAAAAAATTTAATCAGTATTTGAAGCCAAAAGTCATCATTGAGTGAATGAAATTCTGGGATGCCTGTCTAAACCTGAAGTTTTATGTTTCGAGTTTACTATTCGTGTAGCTTTATTATGAACATTTTTAGAGATCAATTTTTAAAATCTGGCACTATAATGTAAGACAATAGTTTTTCAACACTTCAAAGTGCTTTATTACTCCTGTGGCTGTCATATTTGTCCCAGAAACAGAACCTCACTTGCAGGTGAGGTTGGTGAGGACACAATCATTTTTTAGCATTCTTGTATGAGTACAGGGTACAGGGTACGAGTGGGGAAGTTTCCTTGCTCTCTAGTGACTAATGTAATGCTCATTTTTCCCTCAATTCCTAGTTGAAGATTTGAGTGGTGGTAAAGATGTTATTTGAATGAAGCAGACCCTCAAATTGAAGCTTTTTACCACCTCAATATTTCAGGCAGAAACTTTAGAATTTTATTCTTTAGTAAATTTTGCATTTCCTTAAACCTTTGGATAAGCAGAGGTGTAAGTAAATTTTATAATTTGAGTTCAGAATATAAACTTGACCACTGCCATCTGTATTTAAGATGTTATTGTAGAGAGTCTCGCAGGCATGGAAAGCCATGACACGGTGGCAAAAAACAATCTAAATGAAGGATCTTGGCGAACAACACTCCAGCAGAAGGATCAGGCCATCAAGGAGAGAGGCGCCTTTCTCTGAAGGGAGGAAGGAACCTCCACTGTGATATGGCCTTGACTAAACAAATTCAGAGTTGGTGAAATCAAGGGGCCTCCATAGCCTAGACAGCTCATAGCAAGAGTCTCGGGTGATTGCTGACGTCATAAATAAGAGTGCCAATTGTTAAATCAACAACGGGAGTCACTGGGTTCATGCTCCCTTCGCAGGATCTCTGTCCTTAATATGTTTATGTATGAAACTCAAAAACAACACTACTAGTCGAACAATACCCTATACCTGGTTCGGTTGTGTGAGTGCAACCTGTTGAAATCCCTGCTTAGTATATACTAAATTGATCTTCGGTATATGAAGGTAACTGAAAATGAAACGTGATGAAGGGGGGAGAGGGGAGAGGAAGTGGGTGAGGGGAGGGCCACGGGAGGGAGGGAGGTCGGGGGGAAGTCACAACAATGCAAAAGATGCGTTTTATATTCTACTTAAAACTATTGGTTGAGCTCTGTAATTAATACACAATTACTCTTAGGTGTTTAATTAATGCTATAACTAGTACTCAAATAGTATTTTACACTTTATGTTTCTGTGTGGGAGCAAAATGTGGTAATCTTTACTTAACATACGCTAAATTGATCTTCTGTATATAAAGATAATTGAAAATTAATTGTGATGTGAAGGGGAAGGGAAGAGGGAGTGTGAGAGGGGAGCGTTGTGGATGGGAGGGAAGACACGGGGTGGGGGGAGGAGGCTATTGTGGTCCATAAGCTGTACTTTGGAAATTTATGCTTATTAAATAAATAAAAAAAAAAACAAAGATGTTATTGTAGGTTTGGTGCCATGGTATAGCGAGTAAAGCCACTGCCTGCAGTGCTGGCATCCCATATGGGTGCCAGTTCAAGTCCCGGCTGCTCCACTTCTGATCCAGCTCTCTGCTATGGCCTAGGAAAGCAGTGGAAGATGACCCAATTCCCTAGGCCCCTCCACTTTCTTCTGGGGAGACCCAGAAGAAGCTCCTGGCTCCTAGCTTCAGACTGGCACAGCTCCGGCCATTGTGGCCATCTGCGGGGTGAAACAAAGGATAGAAGACCTCTTTCTCTTTTTCTCTGCCTCTGCCTCTCTGTAACTCTGCTCTTCAAATAAATATATAAACCTTTTTTTAAAAAAGAAAGATGTTATTGCGTGACTGCTGGCGTGTGCATGTTTGCTAAAGCAGGATGAACGGGAATCATTTCAAGAGGTGTAATTTTAAAAAAAGTCCTCTTAGGGCCATCATTTTGGTTACTTCTCCAGTAGTTTCTACCAAGTGAATTAATTTCTCTGTAATCAAGTTTTAGGTGTTAGAGAATCCCACTAACTTGTTATTATTCCCTGAAGCATACAATCATATTAAGGTTTTTCCAAATATCAGCCTCTTAAAATCTCCATGATGAGTGCTGTTCCATACTGTTGGACCATCTCATAAAAATTTTTGGCAAAACAATTCCACAGTCATGTAGCTTCTTTTTGATTGAAGAAGCATGACAAAAATGGCCCAATATCTTCTGGCTTTTGCCTGGGATTCTGTTAAAATCTATTATTATAATGACTTTTTTGTTTATTTTTATTTATTTGAAAAGTAGAATTAGAGAGAGAGAGAGAGACAAAGAGAAAGAGAAAGAGACAGAATCTTCCATCCACTCGTTCTCTCCCCAAATGGCCACTATGGCTAGAGCAGGGCCAGGCCTAAGCCAGGAGCCAGGAGCTTCTTCTTGGTCTCCCACACAGGTGCAGGGGCCCAAGGACTTGGGCCATGTTCTAATGCTTTACCAGGCCATAGCAGAGAGCTGGATCGGAAGAGGAGCAGACGGGACTCGACCAGTACTACACCACAATCCTGGCCCCTTTAAGGACATTTTTAACACAGAGATTAAGGATGGGAATAACATGTTTCGTCTGTGATTTCTAAGCCACTCATTACCTTGTTCCATCCTCAATCTAAAGGTCAACTTTCCACTATAAATACATCTGTCAGCTCCACCATTCTAGGAGATGGTCTTGCCCCACTCCCCCACCTTGTTGCTTTCCCCCACTTCTTACTAATTCACTGTCGTATCAGTCTTTATTCTGCCTATTGGTGCACATCCAAGTGGCTGAGGTACAGGATTCAAAAATAGCACACTGAATAGCATTATTAAGTTTTATACTTGATCAGTGATGGGATTCCTTATTGCAGATCAATCCCCACCAAGAAAAATTATAAACCTAGACAAAATACAAAAATGCATCTCTAAAGATTTTAGACAGCTCGATACAGAGTTGGTTAGATTTAGCTGATCAAGACTTGATTAGCCAGAATATTAGAGGGAAGGAAAACATATTGAGATGAACCCAGAATTCTTCAGGGCTTTTCCCTTGTGCCACTTGTCAATTAGAAGCAGCACCAGGCTGAGGAGCTAGAAACCTGGACAGAGCTTTCAGCAGTCCAACAAGGCTAAGGAAATAAATTCAAGTTCAATGGTGCCATGGTTTGCACATTTGGCTCCCCAATTCAGGCAGGCATTAAGTCCCCAAAGTCAAAATTGGTAGTATTAGGAGGATGGGCACATATCCAATCATGGTGCCAGGAGGTGGGTCCTTACGTCACTGAGAATGTGCCTGGAAAGGTAGTTCTCATGAGAAGGTTGATTACATAAGCCGAGTATGTATACTTGCTCTCTGCTTCCTGCTTTTCCATGCGACCCTTCTTCTGTGTGCCATCCACCACCCTCATCAGACGCCAGACAAACCGGGCTGCCCGATCTTGAATGGAGAACCTCCAAAACCGTGAGCTGCAATAAATCTTCCTTCTTAAGTAGCTCCTACCAGGTATGTGTTATAGTGATCTAAAGATGACTAATGCAAGGTTCACTGATGAGCAAACCTCATAAACACCCAAGACTTCCTATTAGGATGCCTACAAGCTATATTCTAGGGGTCTGGGCAAGCTAGCAATAATGTTCACAAAAGACTAAAGCCTAGTCTTGGGGCCGGCGCGGTGGCTCACTAGGCTAATCCTCTGCCTTGTGGTGCTGGCACACCGGGTTCTAGTCCCGGCTGGGGCGCCGGATTCTGTCCCGGTTGCCCTTCTTCCAGGCCAGCTCTCTGCTGTGGCCCAGGAGTGCAGTGGAGGATGGCCCAAGTGCTTGGGCTCTGCACCCCATGGGAGACCAGGAGAAGCACCTGGCTCCTGGCTTCCGATCAACGCGATGTGCCGGCCGCAGCGTGCTGGCTGCTGCGGCCATTGGAGGGTGAACCAACGGCAAAGGAAGACCTTTCTCTCTGTCTGTCTCTCTCTCTCACTGTCCACTCTGCCTGTCAAAAAAAAAATTAAAAAAAAAAAACAACAAAAAACCTAGTCTTGGGCCCAGGCAAGCTCAGACTAGACTAATGTGATCTCCTCCTCTACCTCTCTGCCAGAAATTAAAAGTAATTCCTCTCTGGAGGAATATATCATCAACCAGAGCTTCTAATGTAATCTAACTATGCAATTTTTCACATACAGTAGCCAGCATTTATTACCAGGAAAGATAAAAATAGGAAAAAATAAAGTCAAGAGAAAAGAAACTTATAAAGTCTCACACATGACCTAAAGATTAGTTATCTGAATACTTAAGATAAGTGTGCCTGTCATTTTTAAGAAAAGGTAACAAGACAAAGAAATTCATTGGAGAATTGTCATCTGTAAGATAACTCAAATGGAAATCATATAATTAAAGAAAAAAGTTAGTTGAAATTAAGGGCCACACAGGTAAATTATTTTGACTACAGATTATTTAGTCAGAAAAGAGAACTCGTCACCAGAAAGGCAGACTAACAGACAAGATCCATACTGAAATGCAGAGAGGGGACAAAGATGACAAACTACAGAAAAGCGCTTGAGCCATACATGGCACAGTGATGAGGCCTGATGTGAATGTAATTAGGATCTCAGAAAGAGAATGGGTGGGGCAGAGGCAATATTTCAAGAGCTACCAGCCAAGAATTTTTGAAAACTGAAAATAATTCCGACAACAGATTCAATTGTTTTATGAAATCCAAGTATCATAAATTCTAAGAAGATCACACTTCGAGCATATAAGACTGAAAATACTGAAAATTAAAAACAAAGAGGAAATCCTAGAAGCAGTCAGAAGTAAAAAAGATATCTTCAAGGACTGGCACTGTGGTTCAGTGGTTTAAACGGCTGCCTGCAGCATCTGCATGCCTTATGGATGCCAGTTTGAATCCCACCTGCTCCACTTCTGATCCAGCTCCCTGCTAACAAGCCTGGGAAAGCAGCAAAAGAAGCAAAAGATGGCCCAAGTGCTTGGATCCCTGCACCCAAATGGGAGATCTGGATGAAGCTCCTAGTTCCTGGCTTCAGCCTGGCTCCGCCCCAACTGTTGCAGCCATTTGGGGAGTGAACTAACAGATGGAAGATCTCTCTGTCTCTCCCCCTCTCTCTCTGTAACCCTGCCTTTCAAATAAATAAAGTAAATCTTTAAAAAACTTCAAAGGCGCACACAATGCCAGCTGGCTTTCCAGCAAAAGCAATAGAAGATAGAAAACAATACATCTCTGTAAAGAGCTAAATGGAAATACAACTGAAAACCTGAACTATCCTTTAAAAACAAATATAAAGTAAAACGATCGGGAGGGACTGAGAGAACTTGGTGCTAGCACTAAAATAAATACTTCTTTGGTAAAAATAATTATGCCAAAAAGAAGCTTGGAAATGACAGAATAACAAAGAGCAATGGACAAGGTAAACATGTGGGTAAATATAAATGAATATTGACTATATAATACAGTAATAACAGTTTTTGTGGGTCTGAAAACAGACATAAAATTAAGATATATGATGTACATAGAAAAAAAACCAGGAAATGTAAAGGGAGTTAAAATCTTTAGAGTCTCTACCTTGATCTGAGAAGTAGTGAAAGTATTAATTTACTGTAGACTTTAGTAAGTCAAGAACATGTGTTATAAATTCTAAGGGTGATCATTACAAGAAAAGTAAATATTAATGGATCCAATAGAAGACAAGAAAGAGGAGAAAAAGCCATATATTAACTGAGACAAATAAAAAGAAAACAGTGAGCAAGAGACTTAATTCCACATACCTTAGCCATTACATTAAATGTAAGGGAACCAAATACTACAACTAAGAAACTAGATGTCAGAAAGGATTAAAAATTGACCTATATGTTGCTTACAAGAAATTCAGTTGAAATCAATGGGTCAGAAAGGTTAAAAGTAACAGGTAAAATGAAAAAAACTCATCAGAAGCTGATATATTGACATTAGAAGTGTCACTAATAATACTATTTTTATTACATAGCTGAGTATAATCATGATAAAGTATTTAATATATTTTTTAAAAAAGACCCATTTGCATTTACTTGAAAGGCAGAGTTACAGAGAGAACAAAAGACACAGAGAGAGAAACAAAGACAGAGGGAGATCTTCCACCTGCTGGTTCACTCCTCAAATGGTCGTAATGGCCTGTGTTGGGCCAGGCTCAAGCCAGAAGCCTGGAACTCCATCTAGGTCTCTTAGGTGGGTGACAGGGACCTAAGTACTAGGGCCACCTTCAAATATATCAAATTAAGTAAAGTTTTTAAAAATCCATCTTACTCACTGAAAGTTGATTGTAATCTACTACAATTCTTTAGCAAGCATACTGCTTTTATTTTTAAGCTTGAAGGAGTCAACACTATAAGAAATTACTTTGAAGTACTCTTATTATGTTACTTTGATATTTGACCAATGAGAAGAAAAATGTGATTTTTCACCGTGTTTTCTCCCAATATTTTAAAAAAGCTTTCTTTCTATCTTTATTATTTCTAGATAATGTTGATGTACACGGTTTTGGAGATTTTTCCATTTCATGAAGTGCAGTACAGCTTCACAAGCCATGACAAGTGTTCCGGAGACACTTTTGGCCTCAATGGAAATGCAGCCGTGTGTTGCTTAAAGGAAGGGGCCTTGTTACGCGATTCTGTCCTTGTGCGAACATACAGAGCATACCTGCACAAACCTAGGTGGCACAGCCTACTATTCATCTAGGCTACAAGGTATGTCTGTTTTCATGGCCTATTGTTCCTACAGCTATGATGAACAAAGCAACATGAGATTAAATGAAGCATAAAAGAAAGTGAGGCAATCATGAGATGTAAACAAGAGATGTTTGAGACCTCTGGCATGACACTGCATACTGTTTGACCATGAGCATTCTTTGTAAGTAGGAGTGCACTCAAAAATAATGATAAGAAGTATAACATAAAACAGTAAATACATAAATCAGTGATATCATCACTTATTATAATTATCAAGTATTGCATATTATATAGAATTCTGTAGCTGGAAGTGTAGGAGGTTTATTTACTCAAGCATCAAACCAAGCACATGAGTAACATATTTTTCCAGTGTTAAAACAGCCAGACATCACCAGAAAACCCAAATGGCCGCAATGGCAGAGGCTGGGTAGGTCTGAAGCCAGGAATCAGGAGCTTCTTCTGGGCCTCTCACATGGGTGCAGGGGCCCAAGCAGTTGGGCCATCTTCTGCTGCTTTCCCAGGCACATTAGCAGGGAGCTGGATCAGAAGAACATCAGCTCCCATATGGGATACCTGAGTTGCAAGCAGCGGCTTAACCTGCTATGCCACAATGCCAGCCCCAACAAGACGTTTTCAATTCCATTATAAGCTCATGGGACTGCTGCAGCCCATTCTGATGGAAAGGAACATCACATGACTGTAAATAACGAAGTTAAATATGGTTGCTAAGCTTTATGTAGTGTTTCAAATGCTAGTACATCGAGCCATTCTATAATGAATTGAATTATGATATCATCCAGTCTCTATTACACTTTCTCAAATCATTTAGTTTTCTATTAACATTTTGGCTCAAAAAGGGCATGAAGTTCTTCCTATATTTACCTAACTACCCTTTTAGACCTTTATATCAGCTGACAATCTGTTCTCTATGCACTTAGTTACTTGACTATTCTAGCCCTTGTTTAGACTCCTGTGGAACTGTGGTCTGCCTATTTCTCACCTGTTGAATATTAATGGTTAGTGGTGAATTAAACCTGTGGTTATAGAGGTGATTGAAATTATGTCTCTGAAAAAATTTAAGAAAAAGAAGGAAGGAAGGAGTGGGATTGAGGCAGGGAGAAGGAGGGAAGTATGGTTATCATCTTAGAACTGTATCTATGAAATACATGAAGTCTGTTCTCTTCATTTAATGAAAATTAAAAAACAAAAATATGTAAAATTACTCATGAATTACTGCAAACTTAAAATTTTCAAGAATACTTATGCATTTATTTGTTTATTTAAGATTAATTCTATTTATTTGAAAGGTAAAGTGACAGAGAGAGAGGGAGAGAAGTCTTCCATCTGCTGGTTCACTCCCCATATGGCTGTAACAGCCGGGGCTGGGCCACAGTAAGGCCTGGAGCCAGGAGCTTCTTCCAGGTCTCCCACATGGGTGCAAGGGCTCAAGCACTTGGGCCATCTTCTGCTGATTTAGCAGACCATTAGCAGGGAACTGGATCAGAAGTGGAACAACCGGGACTTGAGTCAATGCCCATATGGGATTCCAGCATTGCAGGCTGAGGCTCTGCCTGCTACACCACAGCACCAGATCCTAACTGATAAACGTAAAACACATAGAGCACACAAGGAAGTTCTCATTCCAAAATACACCTGAATGGATCGTTGCACTTATATTTCTTTCTTTTTTAAAGATTTGTTTATTTGACAGATGAGTTATAGAGGGAGAAGGAGAGACAGAGGAAAGAAGAGAGATCTTCCATCCACTCATTCACTCCCCAGACCACAACAGCCAGGGCGGGGCCAGGCTGAAGCCAAGAGCTTCTTTCAGGTCTCCCATGTATATGCAAGGGCTCACACACTTGGGACATCTTTTGCTGCTTTCTCAGGTGCGTTAGCAGGAAACTGGATCAAAAATGGAGCAGCTGGAACTTGAGCCAGCACCTATATGGGATGCTGGCATCACGGGCAATGTCTTAATTTACCGCATCACAAAGTTGGCCCCTGCACTTATATTTCAAGGTGAACGGTACTAGCAGTAATGTGAATGGCATGGCTTATTCACATTGCTAAAACATTTTCTCTAATTAGATATGATGGTAACCCTCAAGGCTTATGGATTATCATAAATTCATGAATGCCAGAAATTATTTTTAAGCAATACATGTGGCTTTTTGGCCTTCTAAAAGCTGAGGCTTGGTACCAAGGGATGCTTTGCCTACTGAACATCATTTTTAAGGAGTTCTTCTACCAAAACAAAACTATAAACCAAGGAAGAAAGAAACATGGAATTCTGGAAACAGAAACTCCAACTGGAAAAAGATGACAATGTCTGAATGATGATAAGGCAGTTTTTTAAATTTTTTTTATTATTTATTTATTTATTTATTTGACAGGCAGAGTGGACAGTGAGAGAGAGAGACAGAGAGAAAGGTCGTCCTTTGCCGTTGGTTCACCCTCCAATGGCCGCCGCAGCTGGCGCACCGCGCTGATCCAATGGCAGGAGCCAGGAGCCAGGTGCTTTTCCTGGTCTCCCATGGGGTGCAGGGCCCAAGCACTTGGGCCATCCTCCACTGCACTCCCTGGCCACAGCAGAGAGCTGGCCTGGAAGAGGGGCAACCGGGACAGAATCCAGCGCCCCAACCGGGACTAGAACCCGGTGTGCCAGTGCCGCTAGGTGGAGGATTAGCCTAGTGAGCCGCGGCGCCGGCCATGATAAGGCAGTTTTAAGGATGCGAGCTGTGAGCCAAGACAGAGTAGAACAGATCTAGTGGATGCGGAGACAGAGCCCCGGGGAGCTGACGGTGACACAGCACCAACGTATTCGGATGCTTGAGGAGAGTTCAGGTGGGTACGTGCGAGCGGGATTGTGCTAGTGACAAGCATGTGGGAAAGTGTGTCAGACACAACCTCATTCTCAGCCTCTTCTAGCTGCTCCTGCCGCTGGGCCCACTCGCCACCACCCCCTCCCAGGGTTTTGCTCCTCCCATGGTTTCCAGTGTTGGATGAAACTCTGCAGCACAGGTACCTGGTCTCCCAGGTGGGCACCACGAGAGGACTGAAGAATGCGACATGGAAGTGCCAGGGAATAAAAACACATGGGACGGATCGTACCTGATGAGAAACCAGAGGGAAGAAGGAGCCAGGCAGACAAACCACTCGTCTCTCCTCCTGCGGAGAAAACTGAGACCTGCTTTATCTAAGCAGCCTATCTAGAGAAGTCTCGGATGCCAAACCACATCCTTGTGAGGCAATCTCTGTGTCACTTCTGGCTCTTTACCAAGCAGGAGCCCAGCGACATCGTTTTGCATTGCCCAACATCTTTTCCTGCCTCCTTCCCCACCTCCCCATGTGCACTGGTGTGGATTTGCCTGTCCCAAATAGAGCCTAAGCACTTGAATTTTTGCTTCTGACCCTACTTTTTAGAAGATCCAGGCTAAGATTGAAAACAGAAGCAAAGAATTAAATAGAAAGCTCCAGAAAAAGTTGAAGGCAGTGCAAAACTTCTACCATGAAAGTCAATTCAACTGAAACATCTGAAAGAGTGAAAATTAAACACTAAGAGAATTAAAAAGGATTGCTGCCTTGGGAAAGGGGAATAAGGAGCTGACGACCCCTCCCGTCAAGTTCTATTGAATGAACTGACCCTTCGATCGGCAATCCTGCAATACTCTTCAATCATGCGCATTGATGACTTTGATTGTAAAGTAACCGTGACATTGCAATCCCAGTTATGGATCAAGGCAGGTCATTTTCTTGCTTTAAGCTAAAAGATGAAATTATGGTACATGTTTAACTTTTGAAAAAATGTTCAGTTTTCTGAAGCCATTGCACCATTTTATAGTCCCACTTCAGTGTATGAAAGTTCTAGCTACTCCACATTCTCTCCAACATCTCCCGTGGTCAATTTCTTGTTATTTCAGCATTCTGTTTGTTTGTTTTCATTATGGCTACAAGTCCTTTGACAAGTCTATGTGTTGCAAATCCTTTCTTCCAGCCTGTGACTTAAGCATTTATTTTTCCAGCCTTTTTTCTCAGCAAAAGCTTTTGATTTTGCTGAAATCCAACATGTCGGTTCTTGAGTCTGATGTTGAGAATCACTTTCCTGCTCCAAGGTCATGCAGATGTTCTTCAAGGCTCTTTGCCAGTGACAATTCTAGCTTTCAGTGTCAAGTCTATGACGGTTTGTTGATGAGATCTCCCTTTCCTCGTTGTGGTGGTTTGAACGTCCCATCCCAAGCTCTGCTGAAATGTAAGAGGACTAAGTGGCAGGAGTCTTACGGGGTGGTGGGGTCACCAGAGCACCTCACAGGATGGATGAATGCCATTGTCTGGGGACTGGGTTCATTATCTTGAGAGTGACTTTGTTGTGAGTTCCCCCCTCTGTATCTCACGTGCTCCCTTGTCCTCTCTGTCTGTCTCACCTGCCCCTCACTGTGCTGATACAGCCCAGAGGCCCCTGGATTCCAGCCTCCAGAACAAAGGGACATGAATTTGTTCTCTTAATAACTGACCCAGTCCGTGGTATTCTGTTATAGCTTCAGAAAGCAGACCAACACACCCATGGATCAGTGCTGTGCCGTCACAAAACAAGCTCACAAACTCAGTGACTCCAGCAGCTTCCCTGACAGGAGTCCTGGCCCAGGCTGGCTGCTCCTTCACTCGGGTCTCACAGGCAGGGAGCAAGCGGGCAGCTGGACTGCATTCCTCTCCAGGGTGCATGGTCCTCCTCCTCCTCTTCCTCTTCCTCTCATTTTTTAAAGATTTATTTATTTATTTTTTATTTGAAAGACAGAGTTACAGAGAGAGGTAGAGACAAAGAGAGAGGTCTTCCATCTGCTGGTTCACTCCCCAGATGGCCGCAACGCCCAGAGCTGTGCCGATCCGAAGCCAGGAGCCAGAAGCTTCCTTTGGGTCTCCCACACAGGTGCAGGGGCCCATGTACTTGGGCCATCTTCTACTGCTTTCCCAGGCCATAGCACAGAGCTGGATCGGAAGTGGAGCAGCCGGGACTGGAACCGGCGCCCATATGGGATGCTGGCATTGCTAGGCCAGGGCTTTAACCCACTGAGCCACAGCCCCGACAACCTCTTATTCTTTTTTAAAGATTTATTTCTTTATTTGAAAGTCAGAGTTAGAAAGAGAGAGAGAGAGAGAGAGAGAGAGAGAGAGAGAAATCTTCTCTCTAGCGTTTTACTCCCAAGATGGTTGCAACAGCCAGAGCTTGGCTAGCCTGAAGCCAAGGGTCAGGAACTTTATCTGAATCTCCTCTGAGAGTGGCAGGGACCCAGACACTTAATCCATCTTCTGTTGCTTTTTCCAGGCCCTTAACAGGGAGCTAGATTTGAAGTGGGGTAGCCGGGACACGAACTGGTGCCTATATGGGATGCTGGTGCCTTGGGCAGTAGTTTTATGCACTGTGCAACAATGCCAACTCATCTTTTTATTCTTTAGATTTATTTATTTATTAGAGAGAGAGATCTTCCATCTTCTGGTTCATTCTCCAAATGTCCACAACAGCCAGGGCTAGACCAGGCTTAAGCCAGAAGCCTGGAACTCCATCTGATCTTCATATGGGTGACAGGGGTCCAGGGACTTGGGCCATCTTCTGCTGCTTTCTCAGGTGCACTGGCAGGGAGCTGAGTTGGAAGTGGAGCAGCTGGCTCTACAATGTGGGATGCCAGCATCACAGGCAGTGACTTAGCCTCTGTGCCACAATGCCAGCCCCCAGGGTCCCCTTGTCAGCTCATGTGGTGGTTGGCAGAACTCCAACTGTAAGGTTGAGGTCCCCTTTCTTGCTGACGTCAGCCAGGGGCTGCCCTCAGCTGCAGGAGGCTCCCATCGCTCCTGGCCCTCCTTCCATCTCTCAGGACCTCCGATCATGGCAGCCTCCTTCTCCAAAGTCAGCGAGGGGCCTCAATCCATTCTGCTAACATGCAGTCTCGTGTGTGCAATGTGGTGTAGTCATAGCAGTGCCATCAATCATCTCTGCCATACTCTATTGATCAAAAACAAGCGCTGTGTCCTGTCCACATGCAAGGTGAGTGGAGTATTCAGGTGCAGGACCAGGAGGTAGAGATTCTAAGGTCCATTTAGACCTTGACCTACCACCTCCATCACATTTGCTCTCAAACCCCACAATTCCCCTCCTGGGTGTTCACCCAGGAGAAATGAAAACATACATCCATAAAAAGACCATCTGTACACAGTCACAGCACCTTTGTTCAAAGTTGCCAAAAGCAATAAAGAGCCTGGATATCTATCAACAAGAGAATGGAAGAGCAAACTGTGATACATTCATGCAATGAAATACTCCGCCTTGGAAAGGAACAGAGCGCTGGCTTCAATATGGAGGAATCTCAAGAACATGCGGAAGGGGGCATTTGGCCTAGCGGTTGAGGTACTCTTGACCCATCTCAGAGTGCCTGGGTTTGCTACCCACCTTCAGCTCCTGATGCCGGCTACCTGCTAATGTAGGCCAGAGGAGGCAGAAGTGATGGCTCAAATAATCTGGTTCCCGGGAGACCCAGGTTGAGTTCCTGGCTCCCAGTTTCCGCGTAGCCTTGGCCACTGCCGGCATGGTGCTAGAAATCAGTGGTTGCTCAGAAGGTGGGTTTGGCTAGCGAGGGGCATGAGACAACTTTCTGGAGTGGTTTTCTGGAGTGGTGGAAATAGTATGTCTGGATATGCACTTCTTAAAATTGATAAATATGAGATTCAGCGTACATAAATTATCCCTCTATAAAAACAAACCCAAATTTCAGGGATATTCAAATATCAGTGTACCTCGGAATAAGCTGGGTGCTTGTCAGCAGGGAGGTCCTGGGGTGGACATTTAGCCATTCAGATGTCCGTGTCCCCCATCAGAGTGCCTGAGCTCATCTCCCAACTCTGGCTCCTGACTCCAGCTTTTTGCTAACTCAGACCCCGGGAGGTGATGGCTCAAGTAATTGGGCTCCTACCATGCACGAGGGAGACCTGGATGGAGCTCCTAGCTCCAGCTCCAGCGCCAGCCTGGCCCCAGCCATTGTGGGCATTCGGGGTATAAACCAGTGAATGAGAGCTCTCTGTCTGTCCATCCATCTCTCTCTGTTAAACCCAAGAATAATGAATGTACCTCAAATGGGTCTGATACAAAAGTGGTCACTCTTCACCTACAATTTAGTAAATAAATTAATTAAAATTAAATTTAAAAGTGCAGATCTGAAGACCTCACTCCCAAGATTCTGATGTGGGTCATCTGCAATGGTGGTGGGATCCACATTTGACAAAATTTCTACTCGTCTATTTACTTGAAAGCCAGAAAAGCAGAGAGTCAGAGACAGAGATCTCCCATCTGCTGGTTCACTCCTCAAATGCTCACTATGGCCAGAGCAGGGTCAGGACTGGGAAATCAACCCAGGTCTCCCACATGAATGGCAGGGACCAACTAATTGAGCCATCACCTGCTGCCTCAGTGTGCACATGAGCAGGAAGCTGGCTCAGAAGTAGAGGCAGGACTCGAACCCAGGGACTCTGACATGGAATGCAGGCATCACAAGCAGTGTCCTAACTGCTGTGCCAGACACCCACTTCTGGGATTAGTATACTTTTTTAAATCTTAAAGGCAGAGTTACAGAGAGAGAGGGGGAGAGACAGAGGGAGAGAGATCTTCTATCCACTGGTTCACTCCCCAAATGGCTGCAATGTCTAGGGTTGGGCCAGGCTAAAGCCAGGAGCTAAGAGCTTCTTCTGGGTCTCCCACATGGGTGCAGGGACCTAAGCACTTGGGCCATCCTCTCCTTCCTTCTCAGGTGCACTAGCAGGGAGCTGAATCCGAAGTGGAGCAGCTGGGTCTTGAACCAGTGCCCACATGGGATGCCCGTGTTGCAGGTGGTGGCTATACTTGCCATACCACAGCGCTGGCCCTGGGATCTACATTTTTAATGAACAACCCGGGTTATTCCGACACCGTTGGCCCCTGGACACCGTCTGGAGAAAAGCTGTTTCAGACTGTTGATCTCAACTTGCCGGCTTCCTCCCACACTTGCTCTCGCCCTGAACATGGGCTTCTCATGGCAATGATACTAGAATCTTGGGCAGAGAGAGGAGGAGGGACAGCTTATTGTTGTGTCTCTGCTGGGACGCTGGTCATCCCAGGTCCCTCTCCATGCTTGGCTGAGTATGAATACGTAAGAGAGGGGACTCTCTCAAGTTGTGCCTTCGTGGGTGCCAGGGAAGGCCCCCTTGCTAGTGACCAGCCCTGCCCTGGGGGTGCAAACCCCACTGAGCATCCCCAGCGGCAGCTGGGCCCACAGCCAGCAGGCCCCAGAGCGTGGCATGCTGGGAGTATGGGTTGAGAAGCCCCAGGGCTCCTGGGCTCCCTCGTCTTCACCACACTATAGGTGCTGCCTGACACAGAATTGTACTGTTGTCCCCAGTGCCCAGGAGACTTTTCCCTTTGCTGTGTCCTTGGAGCACTGCTGCCTTTCTAGAAACTCATGACAAACAGCACTGGGGGCAGAGGCTGGGGGGCCCTATGAGACCAAGTGTTCAGGAGCACCAGGTAGGGGACTGTGTGGGCCAGGCCCCGTGCACACCGCTCACCTCCAGGCCACTCCAGCATCGCATGCCAAGCTTCCGCCTGCCCTGCCCCCTGCAGAGATCAAGCTGTTTGCCAGTGCTGGCAGCCAGGCTGAGTCAGGAGCCAAACAGAGGTGGGGGTCAGAGTAATTTGGGAGCTTCTCACGTGCCAGCAAAGAAGCCTCATGGTTTCTTGGGCCTGGGATGGTACCCAGGCTGCTGGTGCCCAGTGCACAGACCCATGTGTGAGGGGAGAGGATGAGGTGAGGCTGCGAGGTGCCAGTTCCAGCACGGGGGCGGGGGAGGGATCGTGGGGAGTGCCTGCAAGAGCCAGACGCCCTGCCGGGTGCTGTGTGAGCACCACCTCGAAGCTTGGCCCCACGCGGCTCTGCAGGGTAGGCCTTGTTCCATTCTGCAGATGGGCTAAAGGGAACCAGACCCCCTCCCCTGGGAGCCCCCTGCTTCGCTAGTAGCATCTATGGATTGCCTTGCAAAAGGAAGCCTGTGGTGGTGGCTGTGGGAAGTTGAGAACCAGTAGACAGTGCAGGGGTTCCCAAGGAAACATGGTCCAGAGCGCGGGGTCTCAGGCTGCGCCCCAGACCTGGACCAGAGCATACTTCAGCCGGACAGCAGCACTCCGGAAGCTTCGGCCCAGGTCTCTCCTCCTCCAGGTCAGCGGTGCCATTACAGCATGTAGCCCCATGGCTCACAGAGCCCTTGACCACCCTGTGCCCCTAGAAGCAGGTGCCACCCTCTGTCCCTTTCTCAGATAAGCCAGATGAGAGACTCAGAGCAACCTTTGTCCTAGAGAGCGGCCCTCGGGCCACAGAGCCCCCGGGGCAGCCCAGCTCTTGGTGCTTGTGAGAGCGTGGGGCAGTGAGGGGCCCTGGCTCGTGTGTGTGGGTGCTTCCCCACGCAGGTGAGGGAGGAAGAGGCCAGGCTGAGTGGATTACTGAGCATTTGAACCCAGCCTCAGAACAGCAAATATTGATTCAAGAAGCTGCCCAAAGGAGCTGACATTTTTATAGTCAACAAATAAAGCCCAGCCCCTCCCAGCCCCCCCTTAGTCAAAGCCTTTTCTCTGCACAGCTGCCAGGGTGCACTTTTGTCATCTGCGCCTGGGAAGAGGAGGAAGAGTCGGTGGGAAATGTCCACAGGGACCTGGCTGACGTCACCGCCTCACCTTTAGAGAGCCCCAGGCCCCCGGGGTGGGACCTTGGGGAAGCAGCCAGCCAGCCCAGCAGGTGCCAAGATCCCTCTGAGTGGAGCAGAACCCCCAAAGACAACAGACACGCCCCCTGCCACCACCCTATTTCCCCCTGTGGCTGTCTGCGCAACTCTGGCTGCCTCATGCCTGGGTGAGAGGCACAGCAAGTGAGAACCCAGTCTCCAAGCCAAACAGTGGGCGCACATGTGTTCGGCCTGGCTCTTCTGTTTCAGAGCCAAGGGGAGGGTCAGTGCTCACCCAGCTACGCAGCTGCAAACAAGGGCGCCTTGCCTGCCAGACTGCTGTCCCTGCCCCCTGGCTCAGCCCACAGCATCCAAACCCGGGCACCGGCGTGCCTGCTGTCCTACTTCGCTCCAGCAGCTACCTCACCTGAAGTCCCTCCCCGGCCCTGAGCACTTCTGGCACCTGCACCCCCCCCCCCCCGCCAGCCTCCCCTCACTTCCAGGCAGGCAGAAATCTCTGCTCCTTCCTACGTGTTCCCAAAGCACAGGTTGCCCCCCGTCGTGTGGCCCTTCGGCTGTTTCACCCTGGGAAGGTTACTTAGGGTGCCTTGGGGGGGAAACTTGGATCTGTCTTAAGCTTCTACACTCTATATTTTAATCCTAGCAGATTGGCCCATAAACATGAAGGCAGGGATGGCAGAGCATAGCAGTACCGTGGGTTAAGCTGCCACTTGGGATGTCAGCATCCTATATCCGAGTGCCTATTTCAGGTCCCAGCTACTCAGCTTCTGATCCAGCTTCCTGTTAATGTGCCTGAGAAGGCAGCAGATAATGCCTGGGTGCTGGTCTCTTAAGTCCTCATAGGCCAAGAGCTCCAGCGAGCGGTTCATCCATTTCTGTTGCTCTAAAGAGCCTAGTAAAATGCCTGGCACTTGGCAGGAGCTCTGTTGGTGCTCATGGAATTGAACGAGGCATGTAGCTACTACCAACAGCATCCAGGCCAGAGGAGGGGGCTGGTGAAGCCCCAGGCAGGCCCCACCACAAGAGGGTGTCCCCAGGAGCTGGCTCATTCACTGTTGGGCTCACCCAACCCTCTATTCTTCTATCCAGGCATCGCCCGGGGTGGAGCATCTACCCTGTGTCTAGTCCTGGGTGGGTGTGGGGAAGGCCCAGGTGCAGCCCTGAACTCTGGAACGTGGCAATGCATGCTGGGAGGATTCCAAGACTCCTGGAGCCCCAGACTGGTCTGTGGGCTCCAGGGGCTGTGGCTTTGGCCTTCAGGGAGTGGAGGGTAGCTCCTCTCAGTGGTGGACGCCGACAGAACCCTTAAGCCCACAGTAGGATCATCACTGCTATTCACCAAGGGCTCCTCCACTCTGCATGACGCCTCCTGTTGGGCAGATCAGGGTGGAAGCAACACAGGTCGGTTCTGAACTGGACCTACAATTGGGAAGGAGTCAGCCTCCATATCCCTGGGTTCTGCCTCTGTGAAATCAACACATCATGAACATTTTTTTTTAAACTGCCTCTGTAGTTTTTACATTGGCGTAAGTTGAAGATCATCAATTGTACCCAATAGCCATGCTCCCCTTTTTGTGTTTGTTTGTTTGTTTAAAGATTTATTTATTTATTTATTTGAAGGGCAGAGTTGGAGAGAGAGAGGGAGAGACAAAGACAGAGAGAGGTCTTCCATCCGCTGGTTCACTCCCCACATGGCCTCAATGGCCAGAGCTGTGCTGATCCGAAGCCAGGAGCCAGGAGCTTCTTCCAGGTCTCCCACGTGGGTGCAGGGGCCCACGTACTTGGGCCTTCTTCTACTGCTTTCCCAGGCCATAGCAGAAGAGCAGCTGGGACTCGAAGCAGCAGCACCCTTATGGGATGGCGGCATCACAAGAGGCATTTACCCACTACCCACAGCTTTACCCACTACACCACAGTGCCGGCCCTTCCCTTTTTGTATAATCATAAGCCTTGCTGAGGTTAAGCCTCAGTGCCTTCTTGTAGGAAGCTGACCCAGAGATGTTAGCCTAAACTTTGTCACCTTGCCCCACCTACCTGGGAAATGTCACTTCTAATGGGGCAGGGGTGTGCCCAGCTCAACCTCAGAAGGCTTCTGATTAGCATGAAAACGGGAGGGGACCAGTGCTGTGGCATGCCTGTTCTATGTCCAGTCCAGCTGTGGCCTGGGAAAGCAGTGGAGGATGGCGCAAGTGCTTGGGCCCCTGTACCCACGTGCGAGATACAGAAGAAGCTCCTGGCTCCTGGCTATGGCCTAGACCAGCCCCAGCCATTGCAGCCATCTGGGGACTAAACCAGCAGGTGGAAGATCTCTCTCTCTCTCTCTCTGCCTCTGATTGTCAAATAAATAAATAAATAAATAAATCTTATAAGAAAAATGAGAAGGGGAGCGTGGCTCCTTGGGGGCTGAGTGGTGGTCTTCCACTTCCTCACCTGTTATCTCCCGACGCTCCAGAGGAAGCCCCTGCAGCCCACAGCGCACACCCGCTGCCGCTGCTCTGTGGGCCCTTCCCCCTTCTCGGCACACGTCCCCAGCTCTAAATGACCTTGGGCAAAATGCTGCTCCTCCAAGGGCTTCCTTTTCCTTATCTGTAACAGGAGGGTTTGGAGCCAAGGGGCAGCACTGGCACTCGCTGGCTGTAGGTAGGGACAAGTTGTCTAACCTCCCTGGCTTCCAAGTTCCTCTTCCAAAAACTAGAGATAAAAATAGTTCTTACCTCAGAGGGTTGTTGTAAGATCATCCAGGTTTACGCTTGACATATACGAAATAATACACATTTGCTTTAATCAACATAATGGAAGTTCCATCTGTCAGCTCCTTAGAAGGAATCTGATGTACTCATTGATGTACTCATTCATACCAAGACCCAAGACGGGATCAGCAAGTATTTGGCACAAGTACTGTCCTAATCCTCCTCTCTATAACAGACATCATTCATCAAGCAGGTCATTCCACAGTGAGCCAGGATCCAGCCCCTGGGTCCAGCCTCAGGTCCTCAGTACAGTGCTGCAGCAGCCCCTTCCAATCAATCCACGATGGCATTCTCTCCTCTAGGAAGCCTTCCAGGTTCAACCCCAGGCATGGTGAAAAAAACAGCTGGGTCTTGAAAAGGTCAGTGGGGAAGACAGAAACGCTAAAAGGAGCCTACACGCCCACCCGCCGCCCCTCGGGGGGCTCCCTTGCACTGTACTGTGATTGCTTTGGATTGGTCAGTGCCCCTCCTGGACTGTAAGTGCCGTGAGGCAGGGCTGCAGTGGATCTCTGTCACCTAGCCCTGTGCCCAAACCAATGTCAGTGCTCAGAAATCCGAATTCTAGATCCTGCGGCTGACACGTAGGAGAGTGTGTGGGGGTGGGTGGTAGCCTGTGCGACCGCCTTGCAGAAGACCATGATCCCCGCCTCTGGAAATTCTTGCAGGCCTTGGGCAGGCCTCCTTGGCCACATCTCCTCTGCAGGGCTGGCTGGGCACCTCCACGTGAGCTAGGGCAGCCAGCACAGGAGGGGAGGGAGTGGGGGCCAGCAAACTGTTCTAAGGGACACAGGTTCCCCAGGGCCCTCAGGCTGCAGGGCCACTTCCGACTTGGCAACGGACGGACCTGGGAGAGTTCAGGCACCTGCTTTCTGCTCTCACAGACCCGTGCTCAGCATCTTCTTGCTGACAACTGGGAGAATGGAACATAGAGTAGGTTGAGAGGAGCCGCTGTCTGCCTGGCCAGCCCTGGGAGGTGATCTCTGCTGGGCTCCGGCAGACTGTGGTGGGGGTTGGGTGGAGGGCGATGTCCGCAGCTGCCCTTGGGGGAATCCTGTCTCCACTATCTGGAGTCCTCATGGACATAGTAGGGGCACGCTAGTTCAAGGGTTGGTTTCCAGGGCCCTGGCTCACAGCCGGACAGGCCACCTGAGCTTGCTCAGTAAAATGTGGTTATCAGAAGTGGGGAAGCAGTGTGCGACACGAGAGTCATGGGCCTTGGAATGCCAGTGTCAGGATGAAGCTGGGGTGTCACCTTCCTCGGAACACCTCTCGGCTGTGGCCAATTTCCAGATGAGGAGACCTAGACCCAGGGAGGTTAAGTGAGTTCCGGAGGTCGCATGCGCAGAACGGCGGGGCTTGCCTCGCTGTTCGGCACACCTCTGCCACAAGGACCCTAACCAATCCTGGGTGCCACGCTCCTGCAACAGGCACGGAACACACTGGGTAAGGATCACTGATCAGTCAGTAGGAGAATGACAAATATTTGCAGATATTAACATTTTTCTAAGCATGAACTCGGGTGATGTAAACAGCACTCCTGGGTCCAGGGGCAATGGATTAAGACAAAAGAAAGCCACGAATGCTGCTAAACAGAATGCAACGGAGGCCGCGGGTTTGGACTGAACTTTCGTACTGGGCTCCGCAGACCAGACCAAAATGGACTCGCTCATGCTGAAGTTCCTGGCCACCTGAGTTGTTCATCTGCCCTTCCAAGAAGTCAGGAGACAGGGAGGTAATAATCAAATCCCCGAGAAAGCCAATTTTAGCTGGCATGGTGAGGAAGTCCTCTCTGCTTTAACCTTTACAAGGAAAGTAGCTCTGCAATGACCACTTTCTGTTCTCTGTGTCTGCTTCCTGCAGCCCTTCGCTGACGGTAAAGCCAGCTCTGCTGCTTGGCTCATCCCAACACTGTTGTCAGAGAGGTCGCCTGGGCTCTGCAGTAAAGATCGTTCTCTGAATTTGTTCTACTTCTGTGTTTTGACCTCCCAAAGCTTTGTGGCTGGAGATGGACTTAAAACCAGTGGGTGGTGACACGCAAGTGTTCAGTGAGAGGATGTGAGAGTCTCCATGGCATTCTTGGGTGAACACTGACAACCGTTTATGATCATAACACGGTGCACACTTCCTAAGTGGGGAGGGCACGGATGAAGCTACACTGTGTGTCTTTGTCTACACCGCTTCCGTGTCTGCCACCGACCTTCAGCTTCAACCAGAGCCCCCACTGCTCCGGAGGGCTGACACTGCTGCAGCAGGAAGAAGATCCTCACGCAGGTTTTTGACCTCCAAGGTGAGGGGCAATCATGATGAAAGAAGCTGTTGCTTTTGATTTACGAAATCAAGGTGTACAGAGTCCCCAACTTACCATGATTCCACTTCGGATGTTTCGCCCCTGCGACGGTGTGAAAATGATGCACATTTGGTGGGAAGTGTACTTTGAATTTTGAGTGTTGCTCTTTGCCCAGGCCAGAGACCTGTGGTAGGCCACTCTCGCACGATGCTGGGCAGCAGTGGCACGTCCCTGCTCCCGGGCAGCCACACGAAACACCAAGGCAAACAACCGGCCCTCCACTGTGTCCTGTGTTGCTAAGCTATGTGGTTAGGTGTGCTAAATGCATTTTCAACTGACGATATTTTCAACTTACAATGTGTTTATTGGGATGTGGGCCATTGCAAATTGAGGAACATCTGATATTGAGAGGAAAAAGGTTTTTGGTTTGTTTTTTTTTTTTTTTTTTTTCAAATCCATATTCATCACACTCACTTATTCAGCAAGGATTTACTGAGAACCTGGTTTGTGTACACCATTCTGGGTACGAAGGCTGTCACTTACCCACATACATCATAGGGAAAGAGAAGCAGAATTAATCTGCCTCCAGAAGGGTGGGGCAAGGTTGGGATGGGCTGTGTGGGAGGAAATGGTAGAGTCCAGTGGGACCTCCCACAGCAGACAACTTTGGGGAGAAGGGAGGGTCAGGGCCAGGGGCACCGCCCAGTGCTATCTGACCACCCACATACTTCCCTGTGGATGCTGCCCACGGACTGAGCCTCCATGGTCTCTATGCCAGGAACCAAGCCCTGGATGGCTTGCTGAGTGCCATCCGCATTCCCCCAGACTTGGCTCTGGCCCCTGATGCTGTGGGCAGCCCTCCCCAGTCGGTGACCCAGGACCCTCACCAGCCACCTCGCTCCCATAGAGAATGGGCCAGCAGAGCGACCCTGGGCTGGAACTCAAGAGAATCCATACAGAGTTTCCCTCTCAGCCAGGACGGCATGGCTCACACGTCCAGTCTGGGAGTGACGAACGTACAGCTATTACACCGCTCTGTGCCAGGCATAGCTCAGCTTGCTCACTGCACCACCCACCAACAGGCCCTGACATTACCACCGTAGACAGGGAATTGAAACTCTGATACTTGGTTGCATTACCCAGAGCCATCTGTTTCTAAGTGTGCAAGGTCGGATTCAACCTTGAATCTGATTCCAGAGCTCTGTATCCCCAGTAAGCCACTGCCTACAAAGCTGGCATCCCATATGGGCACCAGTTCCAGTCCCAGCTGCTCCATTTCTGATCCAGCTCTCCGCTATGGCCTGGGAAAGCAGTAAAAGATGACCCAAGTCCTTGGGCCTCTGCACCCATGTGGGAGACCCAGAAGAAGCTCCTGGTTCCTGCCTTTGGATCAGCTCAGCTCCAGCCATTGTGGCCATCTGGGGAATGAACCAATGGATAGAAGACCTCTCTCTCTGTGCATCTGCCTCTGTAACTCTGCCTTTCAAATAAATAAATAAATCTTAAAAGAGAGAGAGAGAGAGAGAGAGAGAGAGAGAGAGAGAGAGAGAGAAAGTTCCTGGTGAATGAACCAAGGGACTGCAATGGAGAGGCAGAAATGTTGACAATAGGACCAAGGGCCAAAATGTTCTTGACTGACCAGAGTGATGGGTAAATCTACCAGGACCATGTTTAGGGACATTTGTACCAGGGACAAATGTGAGATTGGGAGTTGATTTCAACAGATCTGAGCTACAGAAGGAAAACCACTGTCAGAGCTGGGACCGAACAGCAGCACATAGCCACCATGGCACCGACTGCCCTTGACAGTGGATGTAGGACAGGAAGGTCCAATGGGACAAGCAGTCAGGACGCTGTGTCTGACCCTGGGCTGCATGAGAGCCTAGAATGAGAGAGGAGAGTATTCGTCCCCCCCCCCCCCCAACATTTGTCAGTCTACCTGGGGAAGGCAGGAAAACTGGAGCCTATTCAGGGATATACAACTATAGGAAGAGCCCGCCCACAGGTGGGCCTGAGTTCCCGCCTCCCTCCACCACCGACCTCTGTGTGACCTTTGGCAAGTATCTCTGCAAGCCCTCGTTTTTCGCATCTTGTGAAAGGAGGCTGGGATCCCAGCTTCCTGGCGGTTGCGAGGATTAGAGCTAAATTAGGTGGAGAAGGAATAGTCCTGGTAAATGGTATTACTCGAGGGAGGAGACCAAGGCACTGAGAGCTGACTTGAAATAGCTGAAAATCAGTCACCATGAAAAGGAGTGCAGCTGGCTCCATATAGCACCGAGACCTGAGAACGGTTGGAAGAAAGGAGGACGTGGGGTTCGGTTAGACTGAAGGCAGTAGTCGCCGGCAGGCAGAGCTGGCTGAGAAGTTGGTGCTGCCCCAGAAGCACAGGAGCAGGCACCACCTGATGGCGCTAATCCTTTCAGAATCCAGAGGGCGGGAGGTGACGCCAGACTGGGGCCTCCCAACACCTTGTCATGAGGAACACAGCATAAACTAGCTTAGAAAGGACGTTAAGGGGCCTGGTGTTGTGGCTTAGCAGGTGAAGCCTCTGCCTGCGATGCCACCATCCTATATGGGGACTGGTTTGAGTCCCAGCTGCTCCACTTCTGATCCAGCTCCCTGCTAATGCACCTGGGAAAGCAGCAGAAGATGGCCCAAGTGCTTGGGCCCATGCTTCAACGTGGGAGACCCGGAAGAAGCTCCTGGCTCCTGAACCAAGCAGATGGAGGTTCTCTCCCTCTCTGTCCCTCCCTCTCTCTCTGTAACTGCCTTTCAAAATAAATAAAATAAAAAGAAAGGAAGTTAAGTGAAAGATACCTTTTCATAGTCTTCGAATCCAAGAGAGGATGTGTGTCCATAAATCCATGTCTTCATCTCGACTCGGACTTCAGAACATGAGTAGAAAGTGGAAGTCCTGGATCAAAGAGCGTCGCCGCTTTTGAGACCTGTGTTACCTGCGGTCAGATGGTTTTCCCGAGAGATTGCATTAGCTGAGAATTCTGCCAGCAGTGGGCAAAAGCAGCCCGTTCCCGGGTCCTCCTCCTCAGCACGGGGAGTCAGTGTTTCCAGATCGTCCTCGGTTTGGTGGGTTCAAAGCACCCCACTGTTGAGATGAAGCATGGTGTGTTGCTTTTGGTGCAGGTCTCTGAGGTGGACGGTGGGGACCGCCATGGCTCTGCCCTGCACAGGCTGTGACCCAGAGCCTGTTCCTTGGCCTCAGTATCTCCACCTTAGGACAGGGATACATCACAGAAAGGTTGTGAGGTTTAAATACCATAACACAAGCTACACAGTGTGTGGTAAATGCCGAACCAATGCTTCACTACATTCCTTTGGTTAATAATGAACTTAAACTTTTTCATTTTGTTTTGTTTTCCTTCTTTAACAAATGATTTTGCTTTTTGCCCACTTTCCTGTTGGAGTACCAACTTTGTCTTACTGATCTATAAGTAAGTCTTCATCTATGATAGCAAATCCTCTAATGAATACTAGACGAACATCAGAAACACATGGGAACTTTTAGAAATTAAATCAGTGGCTGTGCGTGAGGCCTGGGCATCCTTGGGACTCCTTGGACAATAATATCATTCTACATAGGCAGGGTTAAGACATGGTGGTTCACTCCAACAGTTTCATTTGCTGGTTAGTATTGTTTATATATAGCTTAAGGTTAAAAAGCTTCAAAAGTTGAAATGCTTCTGTGTGTACCCATGTTTAGCTGCCTTTCCGATTTCAGTTTCTTTTATGTGTGGGAAGTTCTTTCCCATTTAAACGGTCACCTGTTTCTCCCGGTGTCCCGGCGCGTGTCACCTCTGACTGGCCTGGGGTGATACTGTCAAGCTACTGAATTCTTCTGGGCTTCATTTTCACTAAAAGGAGGGGTTCAGGCTAAATCAGACTTCCCCAAAGTCTTCTGGAATGAATTTTGGAAAAAATGGCTTCCTGGCCAAATAAATTTGGAAAATGCACATTAACATGTCAAGAGTTCTGAGAAACAGTAAAGAAAGTTTACCCAGCAATTCCACTCCTGGGGATATGCCCAAGAAAATGGAAAACATATGCCCACTCAAACCTCGCAGCAGAATACTCGGGGCAGCGAGATCAATAGCGCTCAAGAGGTGGCTACGACCCACCTGCCCATCAGCTAACTGATGAGCGGATAAGGGAAACAGCCACACAATGGAATATTATTCAGCCGTAGGAGGGAATGAGAGTCCTGCTTCTTGGCAAGCTTGAAGAAACCTTGCAAACTACACTGAATGCAAGAAGCCAATCAAAAAAGATCACTTGTGGGAAATGCAGGTGAATCTATAGCAATAGAGTACATGCTAGTGCTGCCCAGGTGGGGGATGGGAATGACTGCTCATGGGCATAAGGTTTCCTTCACAGTGAAAACGATGTCCCCAAGTTAGATTGTTCTGCTAGCTGCCCAGCTCAGTGAAAATACTAAAACTATGGAGCTGGAACTGTGCACTTTTAAAAGGGTGAATTTTATGGCATGGGAATTATAACTCGCAAAGCTCTTTGTAAAGGAGGAAAAAAAAAACAAGTGTAGAACTTCGGAAGCGCTAGCCAGTTCCCTACTTTGGATAACCCGAGGACCTCACACGAGATGAAAAGATTAAAAGAACATCTCTTCTCCCAAGTTTCCTGTCTGAGAAGCATGGCTCATGGGGCCATGGGCGTGGTGCACCCGAAAGGCCACTCCTGGTGGCGTCCCTAGGAGGAGGCTGGGGCAGCAGCTGAGGCACGGGGCGCCGCGGGGGGGGGGGGGGGTGACGAGGTGTGCTGCATCTGCAGCCCGCAGTCCGGGCACTCTGAAGACCGCCGGCCCAGCCTGCATCGCGGTGCTGTCAAGGTGTTCAGAGCAACACCGCTCTGAGAACCGGCAGCGGCCGGGCCATCGTGAGGATTGGCTCTGTGCCGGAGGAGGAGGAGGAGCAGCGCGGGCAGCAGCAGGACATCCACACCCCTACCGGTGAGGCTGCAGCAGTATTGTCACTGTACGTCCGTGGCTTCTGTGAGCACGGGAAGGCAAGTCCTCATCTCACAGGAGCTGCGGGGAGCTAACAGTCCTCCCGGAGCTTCGGGGGCCTGCGCTTCGCGAGCCTCTGCACCTGCACGGGAGGCGCACGGCGATGCCACAAGTTAGGTGCTCGCCCTCTTTCACGCAGGCGCGAACGGAGGCACCAGAGCTGGCAAGCTGGTAGCCCGATTTTTTTTTCCCGTTCAACTTTATGTCCATTGTTTGTCTCCAAAGAGAGGATTACAGGCTCCATCAAGTCTGTCCTAGCCAGGTAACCTCGGCAGCCATCTCCCTAGTCTTTGACATCTGTTCCTATAGAAACAAGGCTGTGATGGACAAGCTTGCACATCCAATTCAGTGCACCTCCCTAGTCGGTTCCTTGAAGTAGATTCCTGGAAGTGGAAACTGGTAGGTCAGAAAGTGTGAACTCTGCTGCTTTTCCAAAGGGATGCCGAGCGGTTTTCCAGAAAGGAGAAGCTGAGACAGCTACTCTTCCGCCAGCAGTGCTAGAGGTGCCAGGAGGAGGAGGGCCAGCGCTAGTGGCCTCTCTTCTTTCTCTCTTTCATTCCTGGTATCCCAAAGAGGCCTTCCCCAGCTTTGCCTTGGTCAAGCTTACAGTAACTGCAAACTTGAAATAGTTGGTTCCACGCACCTACTATTCTACGGGTCTTTGGAAATGCCCAGGCAGCTTCCCACTTGCTTCACTGGCAAGATGGACAATGAAGCAGTAGGGAGTGAGTGGCCCCACTGAGGGGCTCATGCCGGGACTTCATGCTGAGATCCCAGGCACTGCCTGCTGCGTGAAATGCAAGGAAGGCAGTAGTCATCATCAAACCAGCCGGTCATAAAAACTCCTCGTGCTTCTGAGTGTTTACGCACTGTCTGTGTATTCACGACTGTAATCCTGACGCCAGTGCTAGGAGGTGGACCCTGTTAGCTTGCGCATTTAAAAGTGGGAATGAAGAAACGAAGGCAGAGAAAGGCTGGGTGACTTGTCTGATCACAGTTCGCAAGCAGGTGGTAAATTAGGGACTGGACTAGATTCCAGCCCTGCAGACTGTACAGGCCACCCAGTCACACTGTGCTGCTCCACTGCTGAGCCGGTGGGCAGCAGGGGCTCCTGCTCGACCAGGGTTGACGTCATCGAAAATTCCGGTGAAAACAGTACTCAGCAGTACTTCAGCAACACTGAAACCTAACGAGGGGCTGGTGTCCACCAGAGGCGCCGAGGCATAAAAGACAGGTGGCAAATGGTGACCGTCCGGTTTCCTTCGTGATCAGCAAAGGGCCACACATCCCTTGTACTTTCCCCTGTGCTAGCAAGAGTGACCAGAACTAATCTTTGTAGCCACCAAGACCCTCCTGGGCCTAGGCTCAGCAGTGCCTGATCCAACACCCTCCCTTTTCACCAGGGCCGGAAATTGCGTGGTGTTTTGGGGGGTGTTCCTGGGTGCTTGTGTGGCGAGCTGTAGTCCTGAGACCTGACCCCTGTGTGCAGGGAGCCCCGTGCTAGCCTGGTGTAGGGGGGACCTCAGTGTGGGCTCCGAGAGATGGATGAAGAGAGAAGTCCAGATGAGGGTGTGGACGGGTAAATGAGCAGATCAGTGAAGGGCTTAGAGGCATGCTTCCCACTAGTTCTTGCTAGACTGTAAGAGCTGGGGCCCCAGGCTCCACTGCTAAGTGACACGTGGTTGGGAGTGGACAAATGCCAGATAAATGAGTGAAGGAAGGAATTCTACAGCAGGTGCCTATGATTAAAGCACTTGGGTATTTGAAATTAGGAGAATAGACAGAGTGAGGAAGAAATAGCCAGAGAGGAAGCTGAGTGAGAGGCTGAGTGTGGCACCAGGCATGACAAAGGAGAACCTACTGGGGGGGGGAGGGAGGTCTGCCTGCTGGAGGGAGGGTGAGAGACACAGCAGGAGGAAGAGCCCGGGCACAGTAGTGAGAGTGCGGGCCACGCACAGCTTGCGGCAACTAAGAGGCTGGAACAGGCGGACACCCGCCTGGGGGTCCCCGTGGCAGGTGCATCTGAATCCCCTGATGGTCTTTTTTTTTTCTTTAAGATTTGTTTATTTATTTATTTGAAAGGTAGAGTTACAGAGAGGCAGAGGCAGAGAGAGAGAGGAAAGTCTTCCATCCACTGGCTCACTCCCCAGATGGCCGCAATGGCCGGAGCTGAACCAATCCGAAGCCAGGAACCAGGAGCTTCCTCCAGGTCTCCCACATGGGTGCAGTAGCCCAAGGAGTTGGGCCATCTTCCAGTGCTTTCTCAGGCCTTAGCAGAGAGCTGAATTGAAAGTGGAGCAGCCGGGACTTGAACTGGCGCCCATATGGGATGCTGGCACTTGGGGCAGCTTTATTGGCAAAGCCACAGTGCTGGCCCCTCTCCTGATGGCCTTTACTGAAACACAGACTGTGTGATAATGGGTCCTACAGACACCTGCCTTCCAGCTCAGCCTCCTGCCTGCTGTGGGGCACCTGAGCCCTCATCACAGGCCAAACCTGCAGCTCTCTGGAGCACCAAACTGGGGTGTCCCTGCTCTGGCCCCCATCAGCACAGGTGGCAGGTGTTTCCCTCCCCAAGCAGGTCCCTGTGAGAGCACACAGGGGAAATTAGCTGTGGGGGCAGCCGGATGCAGGGCAGGGCCCTGGGAGGTGCTGCCCCAGGAGGCCAACTCCCCGAAAACAAGGAGGGCCTTCCTCCCTTCAGGTGCCAGCCGCGGGTCTGGGCTGGGGGACTGCAGGGAGTGTGGGCTGTGGAATAGGAGGCTCCCTCCATCTTCACATTCCTGGGAAACATTGGACAAAACATGCCATGCTCGGAACAAGACAACCAGGCCAAATGCTGGTCTCTGAGGGACAGCCCCTGAGACACTGGTCCTGCCACACGGTCTGAAGCCTGCCTTACCCTGGCTGTGAAGTTGGTCAAAGTGAAGACCTGGGGGCCGGGGCTGAGCCTGGGAGAAGCCCAGTACATCTGAGGCCTGGGCGTGACCACTGGGGACAGGAGTGGTGGCACTGATTCTGCCTCCCTTTGCCGCTAGCAGCCAAGGGGGCCCAGGTGAGGCACCGACTCTCTGTGACTCTCCAACTGCACGTGCAGAGCCAGGATGCCAATGTTTCCAAGTCTGCAGTGTCAATGTGTAGATAACAGGGGAGGAAGTGTACCTGGAGGCCCTGGCGACCCCAGGGTGTGCACTCAGGGAAGTCCCTGTGATTGGTGAGCTGTGGGCCTGGCACCATTCAGACATCACTGGCGAGGGACTATGGGAGCCCCCGTGGGTTTAAGACCGTCGTGTGGCTGTGTGTGTGGACCCAGGACGCCGGCTGTCGCTGCAGTAGCTGTGTTGTCACAGCGCTGTCCCCAGGCCCTTCCCTCCCTCTGCTCCTCCCCTCAGCTCTCCGCTGGACTGGGCTGTGGGGCTCCAGCTGGGTGGAGAGAAGCCCTTACCACCTCTCCTCCTCCTCCCTCGATCTGTGCTTAGGCCGGAGCTGCTGCGCCAGCCTCTGGGGCCCCACCGTGCCGGAACCGCCGCTCTCCTCGCCAGGCCTCTTGCCCACAGTGGCCCCCTTTTGTGTCTCCGCAGCCCTGGGTTCTCTTGCAGTTCTCCTGCCTCCCCCCTCCCCGTCCCTCAGCTCTCCCCAGCCTGCCCGCCTGCTTGCTTGGCTCTCTGGCCAGGACCCCTGAGGCAGAGCCCCCTCTGGCCCCAGGGGAAGGGGACGGGCAGCTGCAGGAATGCGATGGCCCTGGTGGGAAATGCTTGCCTCCTGGTGCAGCAATCATCTCACAGAGCAAGAGGCAATAAAAAGCTCAATAAATATTTGTTGAACAATGGAACACAAAGCTACTTTCCATGATGTGCACTCAAAAACACCTCTTAAGAAAAAGCACTCTGGTTCCGGGAGAACCCTGCAGGCGCGCCTGGAAAACTCTCGGTCACTTGCCCCCACAGTGTGGGGAAGCGGGGACCCCTGGACTAGGAAATTTCTGGGTAGGGTTCATCTCAGTGAGCTCTGCAGCAGCTGGGGTCCCAGGCCAGCAGGTGCTGCACACTCAAAGCTCAGCCTGGGAATAACGTGTTAGGAAAGCACTGTGTACGGTGATGTTAGCTGACCTGTGTTCTGGGGCACTCCTGAGCCTGGAGCCAGCAGGGACCCGCCTTGGGCCGTGACAAGTGCCCTGAAGCTCAGGCCCCCAAGCCTGTCTGTTTGAGTCTGCTGTGTGTGTTCTGGGCACCTGGCGGAGGGCAGAGATGGGGGCGAGAACGGGGGCAGCTGTTTGTGGTCTCCCACAGGTTCTCTCGGCCTGGAGGCCCCAGCACTTGCCTCCCAGGCTTCCACCAGCAAGGCCATGGATGGGTACCTCCTTCCCCAAACTCCCGCAGAGGTGCCGAGAGTCAGGGTAGGTGACCGCAGGGGTCAGAGGTCTCCCCCCCCCACACACACACCGCCCAGGGGCTGAGCGTTGCTGCTCCAGCCCATGGCAATGGAGTCATGGGCACTCCACCCTGAGACTGAGGAGCCAGAGGAAGACCCCAGTGGGTGTAGGGGAGACCTGGTGGGCCTGAGTTTGGAGGGGCATCACCAAGACCCTCAGCATAGGACAGGCTGCCTGATCGTGAGGGGACAGGAAGTCAGGAGCCCAGAGCAGGTCACCAGTTAGGGGGCGAGTGGGAGCTGGGGCTCTAGGGAAGGCAGCCCTCCCCAGTTGCTGGCCGCTGATCAGCTTGGCCCTGTTGGGAGACACAAGTCCCCCAAGGAGACAGCTGGACTCTGCCCCACCCCAAGGGAGGTGAGCAGTCAGCGAGGGAGTCGGGGTGTGGGACTTGTGGTTCTGAGTCCTGCCAACGCCGTGTCCTCTCCCAGAGGGGCGCTCTCTGCAGGGCTGTGGGGACCGGAGCTTTCGCAGGGACAGCGCCCAGCTCCGCTCCAGCAGAGCTGCAAGGGCCAGAAAGCTGCGATTTCAGATGCCCAGGAGTCAGAGGCTCAATCTGAGGCCCAGGTCGGGGCGCAGTGGCAGAGGGGGTTGTAGGGAAGGGGTGGTGGTCCTCATTGCTCTGCAGAGAAGGCCAGACAAGGGGAAGGGGGGGGAGGGAGCAGACGGGACAGGAGCTAAACGAGAGTCCCCCACACACCCTGAGAACGGCTCGCATTGGAACCCAGCACCTCTCTCAGTAGTGGTTCCACTGGGAGACCCTCTGATCCGGAAGAAGCCCCTTCCCTGACGAGGGCGGTGGGTGTGTAGCTGGTGGGGGGTATCTCCCCTGACGTCCTCCTAGGCCACGCTCCATGGGCACATGGGGCTGCAGGTTAGGCCCCTGATGGGGAGCCCAGTGCCTCTTTATTTCCATGTGGCCCCACTGCCTGGGCTAGGCCCTGCCCCACCGAGCCATCGCGTTTGCCTCCTTGGTCCTCTCCTCTCCTCCTCCAGCCCCAGCAACCATCACCTCCTCTTCTCCGGCCTTCCCGGGTCACGCCCCACCTTGGAGTCTCGGCAGGCAGGCTCAAGCTTCCAGAAGCTAACGTGATGTGGGGGAAAGGCTGACGCCAGTGGGAGTGGGGCAGGGGAGAAGTCCCCAGGCCTCTGTAGAGCCAATGCAGACACCTCTGTAGACGCAAGTGGTACCCCTGCTTCCGGCCATCACATTGCTGACAGCCGTGCGTCCTGCTGCCCTGGCCCGTGACCTCAGGAAGGCCTGCCGTCTCCCATTCCCAGCCACCCTGAAAGCCTTGGCAGCTCCCACCGCTTCAGCTGGCAGCCTCCCTGGCAGACGGCGAGTGGTGGAATGTCTACAAAGCCTGGAGCCCACAACAAGGGTTTCTAGGAGGAGAAACAGTTCCTGCAGTCCTACAGTCAGACAATCTGTCCGCTGTTGGCCTGTCTCAAGGAAACTGGAGCCCAGGGGCTGTCCTGGCATGGGCAGGGCTTCTGGAACCCCCGAGGTGCCCCTGATCCGACGCTGGTCCTGGTATCTTGGTTCCCATAAAGCCATCTAAATTGTGCAGAAGAGCCAGTGTGTGTGTTTGTTGGGGGGGGGGGGGTGTTCATTTTCCTCCTAGGAGACCAGGGTCACCTGTAGCCCCCTCCTCCTTCCTGACAGGGTGCTTCCTGCACGGCTTCCACAAGACCTGGCCAGTCTGGAGTTTGAGGCTCAGCTCTGTGCCCAGCTGAGGCTGAGTTCTTGAGCAAGGCTTGCTCAAACCTCCTGAGCCTGGGCCCTCCCCCTTGCACAGCCATGGGACCTGCCTCCCCTCTTCAGAGTTGCTGGGGCTGAGTGGGCCCACCCAGTGTGCATTCACTGTGATCACAGAGACCCTGGGCACTCAAGCGTCGCAGAGGGGCAGTGGGAAGGATTCCGATTGAAAAATCTGACAGCTGGCCCTTTAAGAGAGTAGTAGGTTGCAAGCTCAGCCCAAGAAGCAGGTCAGGACTGGGAGGGCCGCAGTCAGAGAGGAAGGCACCCAGGCCAAGCTTTGCACCTGGGATTGTGCCCGTCTCCAGTTCCCGGAATCTGCACGGGCCTCAGCTCCCCTATGCATAAGGAAAGCCTGCAAATTCCACTCACCAACAGTGGCTGCAGGTGGCTGTGCAGGTGCCATGAGGCCCATGCAGGCCCAGGCTGGCGCAGCAGGGCAGGAGCCACGGCCTCCAGTCGGCAGGGCCAGCTGCTCAGCCTCTGGGAAGGGAGGTGCTGGGAGAGCCTGGGGCCAGCTGGCTCCCAAGCACGCAGAGGCCCACGGGCGGGACCTTGGGAAGTGTGAGCCTGAGTGCCTAGCCTGCTGCCCAAATCCTCAAATCTCCTCCTCACTGTTCCCGGGAGGGCCCAGGGCCCTGCCTGGTCTGGCCGCTCCAGCTCCTGCTCCCCACACTCCTCCCTCCTCAGCCCTCAGCCCCAGCCACACTCACGTTCCCCAGCTTATGTCCCTAACGCCGCTGCTGCACACCGCGGGTGCCTTTGTGGAGGCTACTGCCTCCTTCTAGAATGTTCTTCCACCTGCTCCTCCTCCCCCAGATACCCTTTGACAAGGACCATGTCCTTGTTCTTGGAAACGTTTCTCGCAGCTGCACTACTCCATTAGCATTTGCTTCCTGACAGCCAAGTGCGGGCCTCCCCAGGTAGCCCCAGTGCCAAGCACTGAGTGAGGCTTGGGAGGCATCTGTTGGGTGGCTGGATGGAGGGAAGCAAGGAGGAAGGGAAGACAGCAGGCTGGATGAGAGCCCGGCGACTGCTTTTCCTTCTGCTGAGATGCAGCCCCCACACCAGTCATTGGCTGACCATTAGCTTCTACCTGCGCAGCCCCTAGGCCTAGAAAGCAAGGAAGGGAGGGGCTCTCACTCCTCCCAAGGCTGAGCTCCCGCAACTTCCGGCCTGCTTGAACCCTCGCTTCCCCCATCCAAGGCAACTCAGCCTCAGAATTCCCGCCTTTTAGAGGCACGCAGACTACAGCAGCAGCCAGGGGTACGGACAGCGCTTCTTAATGGGCCTGCTCAAGCCTCAAGTTTGCCAGTGGCCCATGGTGTGCTGTGGGAAGTCACTCACCTTCTCCGGGCTTGGCTCTCTGGTCTGCAGGCGCATTCCGCAGGCTGCCGTGGTGGTGGGATGTGTTCAGGACTGGGCCCTTGCAGGCGGAGGAGGACTGGGCGCCCCTTAGACCCAAGATGCTGTGAATGTGGGGGTGAGAGGAGGGTGCTGCAGTTCTCCGTGTCGGGTCAGAAGCTGCATTTCCCAGCTCCTTCCAGCCCCAGGTTGAACCTTGCCCCAGCCTCACTGTCTTGTCTTCAGCCCTGGCCTACCCCCATCCCCTGCCCTCCCAGGCTTGGAGACCTTGGGGAAAGCGTGGCCTTCTCCGCCCCAGCCCCAGGGCCCTCCTTTGGCCTGTGGCCCCAGCAGCCCTTTCGCAGCCACCACGGTGCCTCTCACCCCTTCCCTAGTGGCTCCTCCCTGGCGTCCCTCCCCCCCCCCCCATAGCAGGAGGGCCCAGCGCCCCTTGCCGGTTGTAGTGATGATGATGTGTGTGACGTGCATGCCCAAAGCTTGGCGTGTGCTCAAGAACTGTGGTTTCTGTCTCTACGCGTTCACCGTTTCTTCACAGCTGCCCTCCAGAATGTCTGAAGTCCTGGGGTCTAACCCCCTGGAGACAAACAGACCTCAGTTGAGCTCAGTCAGCCTCAGTTGATCTCAGCGGTCTTCTCCCAGCCTCCTTCCTGGGCCCCTGACGGCGCTGTGCCCTCGGTGTGAGGACAGAGCTGGCAGACGCCAGGGTGTGAACTGGCCCCTGCTAAGGCGGGGCTGGAGTGATCTACAGCATCTTCCTCTACTGTCCCTGCCTTACTCCCCACCCAGGAGCCGGGGAGCCCTGGAGACAGCCAGCCAGCTCAGCTGGTCCCTCTCCTGGAGTCTGGGGGACACCCACTATGGCAGATGGCCTCCAGTTCCTAAGGCTGTGATTCAGTGTGAATCAACACCACGGAATTCCACCCCGCCATGTACCCAGCTGGGCTGCCTGGGAGGCCCCGGGGACCCAGAAAGGAGTGGAACACCATATCTGCCCCGTGGGCTACCAGCGTGGGAAGTGGCGGCCAGCAACTCTGACTCTACCCAGGGCACTCCATCCTGCAGGGGCTTCCAAGAAGAGTGGCCCCTGTGCCCACTCAGCACATGAAGCTGGAGTCCGGGGTCACCCCATGTCCTGCCCACACATGCATGCTCACACAGGCGCGCACACACACACACACAGAGGCATCCCCTCTGCCGGCTTGGGACTCCTGGGAGCCCTCCTGCCACACTGTTTCTGTGTTCTGAGGAACTCTTACAGAGGTGAGCATGATGAGGTGCTAAAGTAGACAAAATTCACCATTTTTAAATGTGCGGTGCACTGAGAGTGGACGAAGGTGTGTGACTGAGTAACCGGCACCACGGTCAACACGGAAATTTCCACCCCCGCGAGATGTGCTTTGCTAGTGCTGGGGGCCCCCGCCAGTGCTGGAGGGGCCCGCAGGGGCAGACAGGCCCCGCCCGCGGTTTCTCGGGTATTGAACACTCACCAGTCATCTGCCCCCCCCCCCCCCACCATTATGCTCTCCTAAAGCTGCCTCCTCCCCAGAGAAGGTTTGATTCAGGCCTGATTTGCATGCTAACAGGGACCCTTGCATCTTGAAGAGGGACAGCCCTAGATATCAGACACTCAGAGTCAGGCAAGGTGACCAAGCCTGACTGAGGCAGCGGTGATGGGAGACAGGGACTCAGGTGAGGGCAGGCAGTGGGTGGCAGGGCCAGAGAGAGCATGTGGCTGGCCACTTGTGCTGGGGTTGGTGCTGGCAGCCAGGGGAGCAGGCAGCACCCTGCGGATGGAGCTGCTGGTCACTCTGGGGCAAGGACCTTATGGAACCACCTGCAGCTGGTGCAGTGCACAGGTTTCAGTGCTGGCGAGACCCCGGCTTGACAGCTGCCTTGCTGGGCTGTTCTCCCGCCTGGAGACTCCCAGGGCAGGATTATGCTGGGCCACTTCCCCTCCCGCTGTTCCCCCAGTGCCAGCCCCTGGGCTCTGCTGAGCCTCAGGAGCTGCGTGGTGCTTGGGACCTGGGCTTGATGTGCATCTCAGATGCCAGCCCTGCAGAGAGCACGGTCTGGGAGCTGACTTTGGTGGTTTGTCAAAAGCTGTTGTCATTGCCATTATCCATGTCCGCGTATTGTAGGGGAGCCTCCACCCCAGGGCTACGCTCAGCGGTGGGAGCTGGAGATGTGGAGACAGGTAAGACACTTTTCCCGGCCTGCGTGGACCAAGGGAAGATGGTACAGGAGCCACCAAACCACAACACTAGTGGTTGCAGACACCCAGAGGGTGCTGCAGGCAGTGAAACTGGCTCTGGTAGGGAGTGTTCAGGGAAGAACACCTGAAGGAGGTGACATTCAAGCCGGGTTTTGAAGGATGAAGAGGAGATCACTGGCGGTGCTCACTAAGGAAGCCTGGTGGACATTACAGCTAGAAGACATAGCTTCTGCAGGGCTTGGGGAACTTGGGAGCATGAAGGGTTTAGAGCTATGATAGCTGGTAATGCCATTGCCGGGTTTTTGGAGTGACCAAGACGGGCTTCAGGGAGCAGGGAGTTCATCGCAAGAGTGCTGTGGGCAGTGGTGCGCTGGCTGCTTTGCAGTCCGTGTCTGATTGGCATCCCCTGCGTTCTGCTTCATGCACCCTTTGCATGTGCACTTCCTTCTCTGGTGCTCAAACCGCCCCTGCTGACTCAGGGTCCACCTCTACTCTGGTAGGCCGGTGCAGAGGTCAAGGAGCTATGGGACTTTCTCAGTTAACACGGCAGGGCCCCGAGGGGTGAAAGGCAGGGGTCCCAGGAGGCAGCCAATGCGCAGGGGACTGGCGAGGAGCTGCCTGGGAATGGCAGCCTTCCAGCTGGGGAGGGGGGGGCAGAGGGAAGCAGGGCAAAGCCCCTCCGTACTGGAGGAAGGCTCCCAGTCAGAGGGTGCCGGGGGAAGAAGGGCAGAGCAAGCCCGGGGCTGGGGTGAAGGAATCAGTTGGGGATGCCTGGCCCTGGGGTGCAGTAGGGGGCTCAGAGAGCAGGGTGGCGGGGCTGAGCCTGTTGCTGGCCCGTCTCTCTCTGGCACATTTGGCTGAGACTTCGGTGAGGCTGGAGCCGACAGGTGGGAGGGAAAGGCAGCTGAGCCACCTTGGGGAGAGAAGAACATCACACTTGGGGTTGTTTCTTCAAGAGGAAGTTAGTGGTTTGGCAGGTGCTACCTGCCTAATGTTTCACACTAATACCTCGCATGGGTTTGGCGCTCTCCCTGTGCCAGGCACTGTGCTGTGTGTTTTGAAGCTCTTGCCTCCCTTAATTTTCACACAGGGAAGGTCCTGTTATCCTCCCTATTCGAGAGACAGAAAAGCAAGGTGCAGAGACGTTACAGATCACTGCTAGGGTCAAACAACCATTGGGGTGGAGCTACTGGGACTGCACGACCACTGTCCCCTGGGCCTTGAGCTGCGCCTGCACTGCCCACCTCTCTGCCCCCTCTCTCCTCCCTGTGCTCTGCGTTTCACTGCCCTGGTTTGATGATGCACTGGGTGGCCTGTGCTGCCCCCTCCCCGCCCCCACCGGAGCAGAGGCCAGGCCTGGGGTCTGGAGGTTGGGCCAGCCTCTGGGGGCTGAGAAGGCACCGGAGCTGAGTCACAGAGGCTTTCCTCGGGATTAATGAGCCTCCGAGGCCCATGGTACCTGGTTGTGGTTGAAGCCATTGGCTCTTCCAGCAAGGCATTAATCCTAGCGAAATACTTGGTATTTCCAGTCATTCCGGCTGGAATTAAACTTAAATCGAGTCCAAAAAAGAACCGCCAGGAGAATGTGAGCAAGCTTGCCAAAGAAGCCAGCATCCGGCCTGTCCTGGCTCCGCAGTTGCCGGCCCCACCTCTCAGGAGCTGCAGGCAGGAGGGGCCAGTGCAGAGCAGAGGCACTGCTGCAGCCCCAGAGACCCCACCCCGGGCCCTTTCAGCCTAGTTCTGGCTGATAAGATTCATCTCTACCAGGTATGCAGAATGGGGCAGCTTGGATGGAGGCGAAGGGCCTGCATGGAGTCCTCACCATGGGTCCCATGCCCCAGTCACACGAATACATATGGTGGCTCGGGGCGGGCCAGCTCAGTGGGTGGCAGCCTGGGTGCTGCAGCCAGTGTGCCCTACCACCTCCTGTGTGACCACTCACCAGGGACCCCCTGTGCCTCCATGGCCTCCTCTGGAAGACGAGCATAATAATAATAATAGGTCCCTCGCGGAGTGCTTGTGAATGCTGAGTGGGCTAACACAGAGAGCCTAGGCTGTACTTGGCACAGTGTAAGTGCTGTGTGTAGGCTCTCATTGTTCTCCCACCTTCAGTTTCCTCCCCTGCACGACAGAGCTGCAGCTGGAATCTGAACACCGACAGCCCTCTTCCTGCTGGGGCTTTCCCACTGTGGGTGCAGCAAGGGGCTCCACGGTGGACATGGCCCTGTCTTAGGGAGGGTGTTTACCATCTAGGGGAGGAACTGGCCACACAGACAGCATCCCGTGTCCACAAGCTTATTAAATAGATGTACAGATATATGCCCATGTATATGCACATGTACCCCCACATACATGTGCAAAAATACACACACGCTCCTTGCATGCCTAGCCACTGGATGGGGGTATGTGGCTTGCTCTCCCTCTGGACACAGACAGGTACATGGGTGTACACAGATGTAGACAGGTGCACACACACATATATACATGTTCCTGTGTACATGGATGTGTATACAACCCATACACACATATACAAACGTATGCACATATACACATCACACAAACACATATGTGTGTGCATATCTTCATGTGTATATACATGCATGTGTATGTGTTTGTGTGATGTGTATATGTGCATACGTTTGTATATGTGTGTATGGGTTGTATACACATCCTGTCTACATCTGTGTACACCCATGTACCTGTGTCTGTGTCCAGAGGGAGAGCAAAGAGAGTCAGCCCATTTGGGTTCTTGGTCAGAGCACAGATGGGACTGCATCCCCCACCTCACCTACACCTCGGAACAAACCCAGCAGAGTGGGCAGGGGAAGTAACCCCAACCCAAGAAGATATGGTGAGAAGTGGGGAGAGGCACAGAAGTGTTTCCATCAAAGAACTGCAGCAGGGCTTAGAGCAGATGGACTGAGGTGTGGAAGGAAGGCCGGCTGCTCTGTGGGGGCGCTCGCAGTTCTGGGGCTCCCATGCCACAGGAAAGGGAAGCAAAGTGCAGAAGAAAGTCAAGACACCTGCGTCACACCCTCAGTGGCTGAGCCGGCACTGAAGCTCGGGTCTGATCCCCAGGCCTGGACTCCAATGCCGCCCCAGACTGCCTCTTAGGGAGAGGGCGATGGAGTGCAGACAGGCAGTCACAGGGCCCTCACTGCACAGGTTTGCATGTAAGATCCAGGGCTCCAGGGAGTGGATAGGGTTACGCACTGACAGGGAGACTGCACAGCGCTGGACAACAGTGCTGAGCAGAAAAGAACTGGGCAGGCCACAAGGTGCCAGGAGGGCAGTGCAGTGGACAGGAAGGGAGCTGTGCAGGCCGCAAGGTGCCGGGAGGGCAGTGTAGTGGACAGGAAGGGGCCTTAACCTAGACACCTGGGTGTCTATGCCTTCACCGTGTTCCAGGAGGCATGTCTTTGGGAAAGTCAAGTCGTCTTTCTGAGCCTCGGTTTGCACATCGGCCACACCGGCCTTCTACTCCCGCCCCTTCCTTCCCTAGGCAGAAGCAGGGTAGTGCTGGGGTTAAGAGGAAAGCTCCGTGCCTCAGGAGAGGACCCCAGTCCTGACCTTTAGCAGTGCTGTGACGTCACCTTTAGCAGTGCTGTGATGTCACTGCGCAGCCCCCGGTCTCTCCTATGTGGAGCGGGGATGGCAGTGGTCTCCACCTCACAGGGTTGCTGTGACAATCACCTCAAATACTGCCTTATAAACATCACCCAGAGCAATGCCTGGCACAGAGCAAGGGGCCAGCATTTGCTGACATTGAAATTGCCATGATGTTGTGACGAGACTGAACCGAGTTTGCCCGGAGGAGGCTCTCTGAGCTGTGGGACGCTCTGCTGGAAGGGAGGTCGGCTGTGTCGACCACAGCGCGAGCAAGGGCGCAGTGGTACACACCAGGTCCCGGCAGAGGCTCCCACTCCTCCGTGTGCTGCTTTGCCCCCTGCCATGAGAGTGGCCTGGCCCAGCTCCTGCAGCCGGGGCTTGGAATGAGACGTCATGGACAGATCCACAGAAGCCACTCTGGATGGCCTGCAGTGTGTGATGTCCATGGGGGAATAAATGCTCATTATTGTGACACAGACAGAAGGGCCTCCAAGGAGGCTGCCCGTGACTCCCTGGACAGAAGAGCAGCCAAGTCTTGGCAGTCAAAGTTATGGAGAGGATTGGAGTGGACCACACACACACACACATACACACACACACACAACCCACGAGGTACCCATCACTGCTGCCTGCCTTTCATTTTCCTAAGTCGCTGTAACACGTATAACTTGGCAGGTCCCTGGAGCCAGCCATGTTTCCCAGAGGGTCTGCTCACCTGTGAACGCCTAACCCTACCACGCAGCAGTTCCCTTGTCCTGAGCCTGGATTCCCAGCTCATTCTCCTTGAGAGAGCCCCAGAGCCCTTGGCTTCGACTGGTGTTTTGGTGGCTCTGGCTCGTGCCGTGCTGTTGGGGACCAGAAGACAGCTCGCGGCGTCAGCCCCCACCGCAGAGGGAGGGAAACATTTCCTGGCCTCCAGCTGGCCATGAGTCTTCTGTCCAGAGCCCGGGCTGTGCACTGGGGGAGTGCATGGTGGCTGCCAGGCCCTGGCTGTCCCAGAAGAGCATGGAGGGAGGGGCTGGAGACCTGCGCCGTGCTGCTGGCTCTAGGGTCCCACAGCCCTCATGTGTGGTGGCAGCGGATCAGGAGGACAGCGCCATCTTGCTCTCTGGGAGAGGGGCAGCTCACAGAAGCTGACCTCACTGGGCCAGGCAAGTTTCCCTTTGGAGCGATTTCCATCCAGGAGGCAAAGCAAACATCTGGTTACACAGTTCCCTTTCCGCCCCCGCCAGCTGCCCCACCCAGGGGTTCCAGGCATCTGTTCCATGCTTTCTCCGTTTGCCTTCCACGCTGTCTCACTGAGCCGTGGCGACTTCGATCGTCTCCCCCATCCAGGGAGCCATCCCCATCCTCTCGCTTCTTGTGTCTGCTCTTGGCCCCGACAGGAATTTTCCTGTGGTTTTCTGTGGTCTCCATCCTGTAATTTACCACCCTGGGGCTTTGCAGGCGCTCAGTGCAAGGAAGACTTTCCAAGCGAACCTCGGCCAGTGTGGCCGCCCTGGGGGGCAGTCGCAGAAAGCTTTGGCGAAGCTGCTTCTGTAGCAAGGTGAGCTTTGTCACCTTGGGGGCTCTCTGAGGGCAAGGCCCCGGGTGCTTGCGTGCAGCTCAGGAACTGGCAGCGGGTGTGTTGAATGGCAGTGGAGTGCAGCCGTGGCCCTCCAGCCCACAGCAATCCGGGGTCCCTTGGCAGCCAGCGGCCTCCCTGCCCTGTACCTCCGCTGTCTTCATCACCCTTGGGACTCAGCTTCTCCAGGCTCCTGCTTCCCCGACTGTCCCCAGCAGCCTCTTGCATTCTTTTCCCTCCGTCTCATTTCTGCCTGCTTGTGACATTGAGTGCTCCGTGGCTTCTGCTCATTGCCGTCTCTGTGGGGTTTCAGCCCTGCCCTGGGCAGGCCACCAAAAGGAGCCATCTGAGCATGGCTGTTACTGCATCTCCCTGTGAAGGTGCTGGGGCCGGGGCAGGTGTCTCTCTGGCTTCGAGTCCTGGCTGCACAGAGCCCCATGTCAGACCACCCCATGAGTCTCTGGCACCCTCATGATGAGCCTGCTGATGGCTGTCTTTGAGCCGGGTGCCACGCCCCAGGACTTCCATGTGTTTATGGCCAGAACTGCAGGGGAGGTATGACCGAAAGCACGGGTAAGGAGTGGTCCCCTGTGTGTGGGTGTGGGGTGACTCGGGGGACCCCCAGTCATCTAGCAACATCCCCATTGTCTGCCCACTTAGCCTTAGGCCACCTTGCTCCCACTGTGTTCAACACACCCGTGCCGCCAGCGGTCCTCCTGCGTGTCCTGCCACCCTGAGCACAGGCCTGCCCCCTTGTGATTCCATCCCACTCCTCCTCAAGTGCCTGCCCAACCAGCACAGGTTTGCATTAAGTCCTGCCGAGTGGTGGGTGCTACACTGTTTCCCATGTGTCTTCCCCCCGCAGCTCCCCTGCAGGGCTGAAGCTTGAAAGGGCTACAGGGGTGACAGTCATCACCATGGCACCCCCGCCCAAACAGCCCTCTCTGTTCCTGAGGTCCAGCCTCTGCAGACACAGAAAGGAAGGAGACAGGAGCCCTGCGTCTGGTGGAGAGATCAGCCAGGAGCCAGGAACGTTGGTGAATAACTGCAGTATTTGGGAAATCAGATTATGTCACTCTGTTTCCGGAAGAGTGAGAATTGCAAAATCTGGTCCCTGTTGACTTCTTCAAACGTCCCTCAAGGCATGCCCCTCCTGGCCCACCTGACTCCACCACTGTGGCTTTCAGTTCCTTGTAGACACCAGACTCTGTCTTCACAAGCTCCATACAATAGGGCCTGGGCCGCTTGATTTCCATGGCTCCTGAAATGATGCTTACCGTCATTTGTGTGTGTGTGTGTCTGTATAATATTTATTTTATTTATTTGAAAGGCAGAGTTACAGAGAGAGGAGAGACAAAGAGAGAAATCTTCCATCTGTTGGTTCACTCCCCAGATGGCTGCAATGGTGTGGGTTAGGCCAGGCCAAAGCCAGGAGCCAGGAGCATCTGGGTCTCCCATGTGGGTTCAGGGGCCCAAGACTTAGACCGTCTTCTGCTACTTTCCCAGGCCATTAGCCAAGAGCTGTATCAGAAATGGAGCGGCTGGAACTCAAACCGGTGCTCATATGGGATGCCAGTGCTGCAGGCAGTGACTTAACCTGCTACACCACAGCACCAGCCCCTCCATTAATATTTTTAAAAGATTCTTTGTCTCTCTTCATGACCTGGGACCTCCACCTTCTGCATTTGGACATCAGAGCCACTGGTTCTTGGGCTTTCAGAGTCTGGGACCTACAGCAATGCCCCTCGTCTCCCTCCCCCGCCCTCCTCAGGCCTTCAGACCGGATGGAATCACACACCTGCCTCCCTGGCTCCGGAAATAGCGGCAGATGATCAGACCTGGGACACAGGACAGCGGCTGTGCCTGGGTGGCCTGCGCTTTATCACACGACAGCTCTGGGTCACCTCCCCAGTGACAGCTGGTGTCAGTTACCAGCCAGCTGGACTTGGCTAATAATCACTCACCACCTCTGTCCCTCAGTTCCTTTTCTGTCCTGTGGGAATAGCAATGGTCCGAGCTGTGAGGATGCCCAAAGATAATGCAGGTAGATGGCACAGCCCAGTGCCCAACATGCAGTCCATTCTTGGCTGAACAGTAACGGTTCTTTTTTTAAAAAAGATTTATTTTATTTATTTGAAAGTGAGAGTTATACAGAGAGAGGAGAAGCAGAGAGAGAGAGAGGTCTTCCATTTGCTGGTTCACTCACCAATTGGCCACAATGACCAGAGCTGCGCCAATGCAAAGCCAGGAGCCAGGAGCTTCTTCCGGGTCTCTCACATGGGTGAAGGGGCCTAAGGACTTGGGCCCTCTTCTGCTGCTTTCCCAAGCCATAGCAGAGAGCTGGATCAGAAGTGGAGCAGCTGGGACTTAAACCGGCACCCATACGGAATGCCGGCACTTCAGGCCAGGGCGTCAACCCATTTCGCCACAGCGCCAGCCCCAGTAACAGTTCTATTGCAATGAATATTCCTAGTAAAATCATAAGGCTACACAAGCTGGAAACCTAGAAGGCTAGAGATGTAGGCATAAGAGTTCAATTGCAGAATGGAGATGCTCAAGAGTACGAACTGGTCTCTGGACTACTCTGGCCTGTGCTGGGCTCTTGGGGCAGGTGGCAAAGCTCCTTGGTGTGGGCTCAGGGGCTGGGGTGAACAAAGCCCACATTGAGGTGGGCTCCACTCCACTATGAGGAGCTGGGCACAGGGGTGGCAGCATAGGTGGCGTGGGGCTTGCTGCCCAGGTCCATGACCTCACTTAACTTCTCCCAACTCCTGGATAATGCCCCTGACAGAACACGTGGATAGGAGGCAGCAGGTGAAGCCGCAGCTGCAATGTGGCCTCAGGTTTGGCTGAAGGCTCTAGTCACGCTGCTGTTCCCGACCTGCACGCCCAGACACGTTCAGGTGAGCTGCATGTTGAAAACAGATGCTGAGTTTTGTCAGTGGGAGACTTTTTCAGGCTCTCCTATGCATGGAACAATTCTCACGCCTCTGCCAAGCATCTCTGCTTTGTGATGACTTCTAGAATGTGGCTCACCTGGCCAGGAGCGCTGGATCACTGGTGGGTGGCATGTGTATCAAGTTCACCACTGTGACCCAGACTCAGTCAAAGCAAGCCCCAGCCTGCAACTTCTACGCAGTGGGATCCTGGCCCATCCTTGAACTTCACTGGTCTGTTTGTGCATCCAAGTCCTTCATTTGAAAGTCCAGGGCCTGTGAGCTGGTTATTAAAATCCACAGAAAAGCTGTCCCACACACGATCACATTGCACTTCACCATAAAGCAGGGATACAGATGAGAGAGCAATGATGATCCTTGTTTTGCCAGGGTTCAGAGAGGTTATGTGGCCCCTGGCTGTCACCTAAGCCCAGGTCTTCCTACCCACAGAAACTTGCCCTGCATTCTCTATGCCAGGGCCTCCCTAAGAATCCCCCTGGGTTTAAGAAATGATCATTTTTTGCAATCAAACCCCAGGGAGCACTTCTAGAGCTGACACTAGACAGGGAGAGGCTCTGCCCACTGCCTGAAGCTCCGAGCCAAGGCTGTTACACTAAGTCCTTTGGGAGAAAAGGAGCCACACAGGTCACGCTGTCAACAATGAGGACTTAAAAGAGAGGTCTGTTTCCTCTGGACCTCAGCATTAAGCTCCAGGACTGGAGGTAGAAACGGGGAGGGTGTGCCCCAGCTTGCCCAGTAGGTGTCCGGCAGGTGCCTCTGCCCTGGCAAAGACCAGCTGTGGGGCCACACAGCCCAGGTTCAAGTCCTGGCTCCTCAGCTTACTCGCCCTGTGACTTTGATAAGTCATTGGATCTCTCCTGCTTCTGTTTTCCCCCATGTGAACCATAATCCTTCTTCCAGGAAACAAGCCCTTGAATCAGCTCCCAGCACACAGTGAGCTTGTGATAACTGCAGGCTACGGGTCTGAGTGTCCCTACCTGGAGGGCCAGCCTCTCCTCCCATCCAGCTGCTGCCTCTCCAGTTTATAGTCAGGTTTGGCCACGAAGCAGCAGAGCCGACAGAAGGTCAGCTCGGTTCCACCCGTGATCCCTTCTCATGGCCCTCCCTCCTGTCAGTGTGACAAGGGGCCCCAGAAGCAGGCCGGGGGAAGGGACAAGCGCCTCCGTGGGCCAGGCCACCGACCTCTCCACCTTGGATATGACGGCTGCTCAGGAGCCAGCCCCAGTCTTGGGGACACAAACACAATGCAGCAGGGCAGGGGCACTGTGGGTGCTGGAACACAGGGCCGCTCACCTGCCTTCTCAGAGCTGAAACCAGAGGGGCGGGCACTCTGGGAGAACAGTGGCAGAAGGCATGAGTCAGGCCACTGCTTGGTGGCTTGTAACCAAACAAGTGGTGCCCGAGGAGCTGTCCACTCTTCCTCGCCCTCTCCTGGCGTCAGCAAGGCCCGGGCATTGCTCTCGGAGCTGGAAACCACGTCCTCATCTTGGGCTTTCTCCATTATCACCAGCCCCGCTCTGCTTGGCTGCCCTGGGGAACTTGTTCAGTGCAAAACAAAGTAAATGTACTCCGTATTAGCTCACTGGCAGCAGGATTGGTCCTAACTGCCCTCTTACTTGCGGCACTAGAACCAAGGTCATACGTCATTCCATGGAATCAAACAGACAAACAGGCTGTAGGCCAGTAGGGCCATGGGGTGGGGAAATGACCCCTTTGCTGGAAGAACGGGAGCCCCAGTGCTCAGAGAGGAGAAGCAACTTGCCCAATGTCGTGCAGCAAATTGGAGTGAGTCAGGAATGCAGCCCACATCTTTGAACCCGTCTCCACCCACGTCCTCCAGGTCTCGTGTGGGACAGAGAGAGTTCTTGGGTGCTCTCCAGAGCTTTAGATTTAATGAGGTGAAAGTTGATTTGCCCAGAATTGTAATGATTAGAAATGACCATTTAGGGATTCTCAGAAGCAATGCTAATCACTATTCAAAATAAGGACAATAGAGAAGACTTGAAAACGACTTTCTAATCCTCAAAGATTAGAATAGGTTTAGCAGATTGGGGAGTTTCCAGATGCTAAATACAAAGCAGCCATCTTCCAATTTACTGTGCCCAAGATCTGCCAGTCCACTGATCTGTGCCATCTATCAGGGGATCTGGATATTTGACCAAACAGAACACCCTATTTCTCTAATGGCTGGATACAGGTTCTCGAATGCTACTTGAAAAACCAGAAGTCTAAGACTCGAGAGCACACGCGGTGGCTGCTCCAGGCATCTGTGCTGCTGTGATGGCAACGTGAGATGTGAGCTTCCTGGCGCTGGCTGTTCTGCGTGGGGGTCAGGGTGTGGACGCGGCTAACAGGCTTGTGGAGCACTGCTGCTTACAGGGAGAGGATCTGTCAGTTCAAAGAGAAGGAAGCAGGATGTGAGTACACTTGGGGGTGGGGGGAGACACATGACTTGTTCATTAATGAAGATTCTGAATGGCACAGCCTGAGCGGCACACTTTCAGGTCAGAAAAGGTCCCAGCACAGTTCTGCCAGCAGGTTTACAATCCCCCTGCCCACACTTCCTAGACGTGCAGTGACTGTAATCCCACCAGTTGTCACCATGCACTGGCAACAGAACCACATGTCTGTTTCTCTCCACAATGCCCTGATGAGGCGGATATTCTCATTGCCATGTCTCCAGAGAGGAAGTTCAGGCACACAGAGATGTAAAAGCTTGCCTAAGGCCACACAACCAGCAAGTGGCAGAGCTGGCTCACCGAGCCAGGCCTCCGTGACACCAAAACCTTCCGCTTACGCTGTTCTTGGGGGCTGGCCTTATGGCACAGCTGGTAAAGCTGCTGCCTGGGATGCTGGCACTCCATATGGGCACTGGTTCGAGTCTGGGCTGCCTCACTTCTGATCCGACTTTCTGCTAATGTGCCTGGGAAAGCAGCAGAAGATGGCCTGAGTCCTTGGGTCCCTACCACCCACATGGGAGACTCGGAAGAAGCTCCTGGCTCCTGGCTTTAGACCTGCTCAGCCCCGGTCATTGCGGCCATTTAGGGAGTGAACCAGCAGATGGAAGATCTCTCTGTCTCCCCCTGCCTGTGTGTAACTCCGCCTTTCAAATAAATAAATCTTTAAAAAAAAAAAAAAGTGACCCTTGCTCCTCTTGGTCAAAACCAAAGACCCCTGGGCCCAACCCACAGAAGAGGAGTCTCTGGAGTTGGGACGGGGGCGTTGCCTCTTTAACACGTACCTCCCAGGTGGTTCCCCAGTAATCTTGAAGATTGGACAACAGAGCCCTACAAGTGGGGCTCAAATGAATGCCCGTGAGTAGGCACCCTCTCTTGGCCCTTCAGGTTGGGACCCAGGCCATGGGCTTCCTTCCTGGGAGCTCAGCACCATATCCACTGTGAGAGGCCCCCCCCCTTCCCCAGGCGACTCACCCCAGGACCCATCTGACTCCTCCTTCCTGGGTGGGGCGGGGAGAAGCAGCTTATATGGGTGTTCTGTCCAGCTCCAGTGCTCCAACCCCAGTGTCTCTGTCACACTCTTAGGGTGGATCATTCCCCTACTGCTGTGAGTCTGTCTTCCACCCTGTCCCAGCCCCGCCCACCTGCCCCAGCCGCAAGACTGACAGGCAGGTGCTATCCCACACAGCTTCACGTGGCTGTAAGCAAGATGGCTCAGAAACAGGCTTCTAAACACTGCAGCCGGAAACCGGCACCCACGAAGGCCAGGCCACAACACGCACATCACCCTCGGCTCTAGCTAATTTGGTGCAAATTGGGGCCAAAGTGGTTTCAAACCCTTTTCTGTACAGTCTACAAGCACCAGGCCTGTGATTATTTTAGACTCTTCCAGATGAAAACAAACTCTTTGGGAGACTGGCTGACAGCTCACAGGCTGTTAATGATCCCTTCTGCTTTGGGAATGTCACCAACATGATGGAGGAGGTTCTTTGGCCTGGCATGGCTCTGCCCAAAATAAGTCAATGAGAAAGGAGGGAGGAAGACGCCCAAGACTGGTGATAGCTGTGTCACCATGATGCTCGAAGATAAACATCTGGCACTTTTGACCCTTGTTCCAGGAGCTCATGGCCCCACCCAGCTGGGAGGCCATGTGGCCTTTGACTTCCCTTCTGCTGGAGGAAGTCTCCCCAGGCCGTTCCCTGAGCACCCATGGCTTACTCTGCATCCTCAGACCCCACGCCTACACCCTCTGTTGAGTAGATTTGGCCCAGCTACCGGCAACCCGGAAAGCATCAGAGAGAGAGCACTTGCCCAAAGTAGCGGGTGCCAGCTTCCCTTACTCGATTCTTTCTCTAGGAGTCTGGATTTTGGATGGCAAAGGATTTGGGAAGTTGCAGTGGGAGGAAACTCTAGAAAAGAGAACAATCAAGTCTCATGCATTATCAGACTCATTGGCATGCTGTGGGGATGGTCATGAGATCAACGGGATCCTAGAACTGCCATGACACAGTTTAGTGCCCAAAGTAGGTCTTGTGCACTATGAAGTTAGCTTTTCCTTGTCCTCGCCCAGGGTCCCTGTGAGTCGCGTCTCCTCACTGCCCCAGCAACTTTCAAAACAATGTTCATTGTCCTGAGTCAGCTGCAGGGGCTCACTTTCCCTCACTGCAGTAGTGGCTGGTGGCTTCAGGTACCAAAAGAGGAAGGAAACAGATAGTCACGAGGCACCGTGATGTGACACATGCTTTCACACGTCATGGGCGTTGTTTGGAGCAACTCATGGTCACTTTGGGGGACAGGGAGGGCGCTCCCTGCTGTCTGTGCATGAGGAACCTGAGGCTCTGCAGAATGACCCACTGTGTTGGACCCTGGAACCCACATTCCCGGCACACTCAGCCCTGCCCTTAGCACGCAGTGCATATGATGGTCACCATGGACTTGCTGTGGGCTCCTCTGCTCCAGTTTCTACACTGTAAAACAAACACAAAGACAGTCCGGACGCCACCTGGCACACAGTCCCTGTGACCTCCTTAAGGCCAAGCCAGCCTCACACTGTGGATGGACGAGCCCCTGCTGGTTGGAGCCCCTGGCTCCTCAATGAGAGAGTCTCCAAAGAGTCTCCTGCCTCAGCTCCACTCCCTGCCAAGGGCAGTACACCAAGTGCAAGGACCAGAGTCCCAGGCAGGGAAGTCTCTTGGATGACCCTAGGTGATATTTTTGCCAAACTTCCTGTTTGCCACACACCCACAATGCATGAATCAGATCATTTAATCCTCCCAACACATCCCCTTGGAAGAAATACCTTCATTATCACCATAGTATTATCCTGAGATAAGTTGAGACTTATCAGGGTCAAATAACTCAAGGACAGGTAGAATTGGGACTTGAACTCAGCAAGTCAGATCTGGAAGCCCATTCTTTTTTTTTTTTGACAGGCAGAGTGGACAGTGAGAGAGAGAGAGAGACAGAGAGAAAGGTCTTCCTTTTCCGTTGATTCACCCCGCAATGGCCGCCGCGGCCGACGCGCTGTGGCCAGCGCACCGTGCTGATCCGAAGCCAGGAGCCAGGTGTAGAAGACCATTCTTCCCCCACCATGGGAACCAAGCCCTGTGTTCTCCTACTGTTTTTCTATCTGACGGTATCTGAATTGGAAAAAAGTAGCTGCTGATTCTGTCAGATACTCTTGGTTGCTCAGTAGCAGAAAGCGTAGTTCAATTGTCTGAAACACTACACTGATGGGGCTCTGAGACTTCCGGGGAGGGTGGGAGAAAAGCCCTTCTGGCCAGGTCTTCCCGGAGCCCTTGGCTCTGGACTGGCCAGTGTGTGAACTCCAGTACACACTGGTTTCTCTCATCACGGCAAAACTACAAAGGCCATTCCAGAGCTACCTTGACATCTCGTCCTGTCCAGGCACAGATGAGAATTCTCTGCTTCTCTTTCTCTGCAGAACACAGGCCGAGGTACCTACTGCTCCCAGAATGATCACAAGTGGGCCAGCGCCACAGCTCACTAGGCTAATCCTCCGCCTGCGGCGTGGGCGCCGGCACACCGGGTTCTAGTCCCGGTTGGGGCGCCGGATTCTGTCCCGGTGGCTCCTCTTCCAGTCTAGCTCTCTGCTGTGTCCCGGGGAGGCATTGGAGGATGGCCCAAGAGCTTGGGCCCTGTACCTGCATGGGAGACCAGGAGGAAGCACCTGGCTCCTGGTAGCGGCCATTTACGGGGTGAACCAACGGAAAAGGAAGACCTTTCTCTTTGTCTCTCTCTCACTGTCTAACTCTGCCTGTCCAAAAAAAAAAAAAAAAAAAAAATCACAAGCGGATGGAATCCCTTGGAGGGGCTTGGGCCGCTGAGGGCGTCCCCTGCAACTGAACTGCAGGTGTCAGCTTGGCAGCTCCTCGGATGGCGAAGGAGAAACGGATGCTGGCTTATCCACTACATACCTTCCTATGTCTACTTTTAAGTAAGGAACATCAATTACTTTATCTCATACCTAGTGCTACATTCCATCCCTTTCCCATGATTGGCTAAAATTTGTTTGTAACAATTCCCAATATCCATTCATCTAAGAAGAGCAATTACTATTATTTTCCATTTTATAGACAGAAAAAAGCAGGGCAAAGTGCAGACATGTTTTATGATTCTTGGCAAATTATTAAAATTATACTCTTCTACTGAAAAACACAAAGCTTTTATACTTCCATCCTCTCTCACAAATGGGATGACAAATGTTACTGGTGCGGTCTTTTAAACTGCAAATAGATGCTTTCAATTCCCCTGGAGGCGTCTGAACTTCATCCCAGTATGGGCTTGACCAGGGGGTCCTGCACAAAACCAGCAGAGCTGTCCTGGCCGTCAGCAGGCCCCAGGGGCAGTCAGGGGCAGGGAAGCCCACAAGCCCCCTGGTGCCATCATCCTCAAAGCCAAGAGTACTGCTGCTCCAGTGCCCTCAGTGTGTTCCTTCAGGCTCTTCAGTTTCCAGTGGCATTCTCCTGTGACTTAGGCAAGGAAACTAGTGGTAAAATCTTTTGCCTCATAATCTAATAGGATTCACCTGCTCTGAACCTCCACAGGGAAAGAATAGTGGCATGGTCCTCAGATTTTTTGCTCTTGAGACCCTTTCAAACTCTTTAAATTATTGAGGATATAGAGTTTGGGTTTTTTTTTTTCCAATGTAAATTATATTGTTATTTACCATACTGGAAACTGAAACTGAGAAAGTTGTAAAACATTAGAGTGGGGACTGGTGCTGTGGTTAAGCTGCCGTCTGCAGCGCCGGCATCACACAGGAGCTCCCGTTCGAGTCCTGACTGTTCCACTTCCGATCCAGCTCTCTGATAATATGCCTGGGAAAGCAGTGGAAGATGGTTCAAGTGCTTGGGCCTTGAACCCACAAGGGAGACTCAGATGAAGCTCCTGACTCCTGGCTTTGGCTTGGCCCAGCCCTGGCCATTGTGGTCATTTGGGGAGTGAACCAAATGGAAGATCTCTCTCCTCTCTCTGTAGGTCTCTCCTTCCCTTGCTATAACTCTGAATTTCAAATAAAATAAACAAATCTTTAAACACACACACAAGAGCACATGACATACCTTATATTAGCCTTTGAGTGATAGCATCACATCTCACACCCTCCGGAAAATTCCACCGTGCACTTGGTAGAGAATGAGAATTCAAAGGCAAATGATAACTTAGTACTCTTGCGAAGAGTACCTTGGGTACATTGTAACTGTGCACAGGTTTTGAGGAAATGGGCTTCTGTATCAAAGTACCTGAGGTCAAACTCCAGCCTCACCCCCTCAGCCTGAGGCAGTTACTTAGCCCTTCCAGGCCTCAGTTTCTTCAGCCTCAAATTGGAGATAAAAATATAACAAAATTGGGGTTAAGCTGCCAGTTGTGATACAGCATCCCATATTGGAGGGCTGGTTCGAGTGCCAAATACTCTGCTTCCTATCCAGCTCCCTGCTAATGTGCCTGAGAAAGCAGCAGAAGATGGCCTGAGTGCTTGAGTCCCTGCACGCATGTGGGAGACCAGGACGGAGACCCAGACCTGGCTAGTATGGCCATTTAGGGGAGTGAATGGAATGGAATAATTTTTTCTCCTTCTCTTTCTCCCTTTCAAATAAATAAAAAATAAATGTTAAAAAAAATAATATGGGTCGGCGCCGTGGCTCACTAGGCTAATCCTCTGCCTGCGGCACCAGCACACCAGGTTCTAGTCCCGGTTGGGGCACTGGATTCTGTCCTGGTCACTCCTCTTCCAGTCCAGCTCTCTGCTGTGGCCAGGGAGTGCAGTGGAGGATGGCCCAAGTCCTTGGGCCCTGCACCCCATGGGAGACCAGGAGAAGCACCTGGCTCCTGCCATCGGATCAGTGCGGTGCGCCGGCCGCAGCGTGCCGGCCGCAGTGGCCATTGGGGGGTGAACCAACGGCAAAAGGAAGACCTTTCTCTCTGTCTCTTTCTCTCTCTCACTAACTCTGCCTGTCAAAAAAAATAATAATATGAACAACCTCGTAGAACCTGTTGGGAGATTAAATATTATAAATACCATAAAGATCATGGAGCAGCATCAGTATACACTCACCACTATCTACTATTAATAAACCTCTATTACAAATGCTATTTTATATTAATGGATCACCATTATTACTATAGACCTCTGTGGCTTCTTCGTGGGGCTTGCCTCTCTGCCTGGTTCATGGGGACTGGTATTGTTCCCCTAAGCCCCTGTGGGACTGTAAGCTCAGGGCAGCCCTGGGCTCAGCCAGGCCCCTCAGCTTCTTCCTTGGGCTCTCACCAGGGAGGAGCCCACCTTTACTGAATAGCTGTGACTGTGTCTCGAATGGAGAAGGCAGAGCTGCAGCCAGGGCTCTGAACTCAGTGCTAAGGGCATCATCGTGAAGCAACAGTTCACTGCACCCACTGGTGTGGCCAAGGAAAAAATTAAGTGGAAACAGAACACTGCATTTCCTAGATCTGGAGCTGCAGACATTTAAAACCGTTCAGTGCAGTCCCAGATGCACAGGGGACATGCATGGGGATAGTCTCCGCCCATCCCAGACCCCCCCTCCCACCTTCTCACTCCCTGCCAGATCTCAGAAGGCTGACTTCCAGCGACTGCACCAGCCTGCCTGCTGGGGAGGTGTGGCCAGCGGGAAGCACAGGCAGGAGATCAGAGGGCAAGAAGAACAAGGATTCACTGGTCCCTGCCCTGCTGAGAGCAGATTAATGGCAGCTGCACTGCCTGACCAAAGACCACAGCTCCTGTCAGGCACCCTCGCCCGGCCCCAGCGACTCTCTCCAGCTTCTGGTTACAGCTTCTCGCTCCTTCAGGCCCAGTGTGGAAATGACCACCCCTCCTCTACTTGTTGCCAATGTGCTGCCAATCCCTTGTTAAGTTTCTGCTTAACCTTGACTTTCTGTTAGCTCTTCTTGTTGACCTTGGTCAAGTGTGCCACCCACTCCTTGGGGCGCACGTGTGAATGTGTACACACACAGACACAGACATGAGTGTGGAAGAACATAAACAACCACGGCCTTTTCCATGGCATGAGTTGTGATTTATTCCTTCCTTCTGCCTTACTGCATTTTCTAACTTTTCCGCAAGGCAGTGTGCATTATTCATGTAAAAAACTGTTAAAGAAATAAAGTTTACAAATTTGGAAGCTTCAGTTGCTTCTGTCCGTGAGTCTGGAATGCCTCTGATGCAGACCCCTTGGGACAGATCTGGGGCCCGATCTGCTTGGATGGAAAGAAACTAAAGACACTAGACGTTACCCAGGCCTGGCTGCCATGAGGACTAATGAGATGAACATGTCTGCAGCTTGGAATTCTTCATGTCATTAAAAAGCAAATAAGAAGCCCATTATCATTCTTTGGCTTCAGAAAGGGTCTCTAACCTTGGCTGCCCCAAATCTTGCTGCTGGCTCACCTGGGCTATAACCACTCCAAACGCAGAACAGACGAGAGGGCAAGTCTGCCGCGAGACAGGAGGGTGGCTCCGCCTGGTAGCTTTCAAGCTTCTGGACAGAGACTCACAGGGATGTAGTCAATGAGGGTTCCAAGGCTCTGCTCCTAGAGGTTCTGATTCAATAGGGCCGTGACGGGGCCCAAGGACTCTCCATTTAAAAGAATATGGCCCTCCTCCATTCCCTCCACATCCAGAGGACTACTATGGGCACCTTGGCATCTGAGTTTTGGGTGCAAATCCTGCTTCCTTTGGCCCCTCTTCCCTAAGACTCAGTGATCAGAGGAAGTGGAGGAGAGAGACCAGAGGGTAAGAACTGGGTGGCAGAGAGAGGCAGACAGGGTAGGCCCAAAGCAACCTTGCCATCACCCAAGAGGAAACCCACAAGTAGGACACTAAACCTCGCCCGGGCGATTAGTGCTCCGGAAACCACGGGGACCCGGTGGCGGCTTTGATTGATGCCGTATTCTTTTCCATTTCTTCTCTGATTACATTGATCCTGTACTTTTGCTGATGTTGTGACAGTCTAATTATAGACTTCTCGGCTGCTGAGCAAACAGTCGTCCCCTCTCGGTAAATCCGCCTGTTACACAAGCGCCAGCTCTGGGACACTGTCATTATGTGCAGTCAACCCCATGATGCACCCTGGGCAGCACAGCCCCACACCCTTTAGCTCCTTGACATTCACTGCTGGGGCTGGAGGCACCCAGGCAAGCACAGCTGGGTCCTTTTCATTCACGGGGACTGCTGGGGGTGGGGGGAACCGAAGCCCGATGCTGCGAGGTGACTGATAGACCACACAGCTAGGAATGGAATCTGAGATTTGAGGAAGGGGTGGTTATCCAAGGCCTCTTCCTTTTTCTTCTTTGCCTTTTTCCATCAAACATCCACTGAGTGCTTATTCCAAGAATTCTGAAGAGGAAGAGCGTCACCTGGCCAAGAGCAAAGGGTATTGGCAGGGTGGGGCCAGCTGGCCGGCCTCCATTCTAGAAGCTTCTCAAGAATCCATTTTCCTGGCCCTCACACTTGTGGGTTTCAGGGCCTTGTGTGCATCTATCTGTGGCCCAGGGCTGGCTGGATCAAAGGATGCTGATTCATTCAAGCGGGGCTCACAAAGACTGACGGATGCGGTGGGGAGGGCGACGTGCATGGTCTGGCCAGCCGGCATCCAACCCTCCTTCCTGTTTGGAGACTTCTCTGCCTGAAGAGGCTGAACCCACTCCCCAGGGTTGAAACGGAAAACGGCTCATGAGTCACTGCTCCATCCTCTTGGGTTCTGTTGTCAGAGGCACCCGCCCACCCTGCTGGTTGGTGGGAAGCAGCAGGGACTGGAGACACAAGGCTTCTGATGATCTAGAGGTGGCAGCGGCGGGGGCTGGGACGGCTCTATCCCGATGCAGCAGCGGCAACACCAGATGCCTGTGTCAATGATGACGTCACGGTGTCTTCCCAGACCAGTTGTGTAGCTGGAGTTTTAGGACTTGTTCCTGGAAGCAGAGCCAACTGGTCATGTTCTCCAGCTATCCTGCTGAGTTTGTGGGCTCCTCGACATAGCTTTTTAAATTCCAGCTTGCTGAAATCAGCCAGAACCATATTTGATGGCTTTGCAACTAAGAATCCAGTCTCCTACAAGGCCTGGGCAATACGTGAACTGAGAGCTACACCTGCTTGGTGATTTAGGTGCTACCGGCAGTTAGGCAGGCTACATAGCAATGGCAGGAGGCTCTGCCCTAACTGGAAAGGGCTCCAGCATTGGGAGTTTCAGGGCTTGGGGCAGGCTGACAGTGAGACGGCCTGGATCTCGGAATAATGCAAGTTCAGAGTGGACTCCATGGTTACTCGTGAGATATGGTATGATCGGTTAGCAATTCACACTTCCATGGAATCCCTTTCACCAGGAGGGAGATTTGAAAAACGTTACTCCTCAGATAAGAACTCTGGGGCCCTAGGAGAGAAGGCAAGCACTGTGTGATGTTGACAATTGACCCTCCTCTGCTCTCATCCACCTTGCTTGCCAAGCTGTCCCCACAGCGCAGTGAGAGAAGGGAACAAGGCGGGCAAAGAGATGCATCTTGTGAACGGGGCCACTGCTTTCGCCTGCATCCCTGACTTTACTCGATGATCGCACACCTCCACCAAGCAGCAGGCTCCTGGCCATTGTCTTTCCCCTTTGTGCAGGAGGAAGCTGAGACTCAGAGAGGTTAAGCTCTGTGTCCGAGGTTGCACTGTGGCTGAGACAGGGATCCAAGCAGTCAGACTCACCCCCTTTCTCCACAGCCACACCATCAGGGTGGGTGGGCAGCGATTAAGTCCACATGGTTTACCTTTGACTTCTTCTTTTCTCTGACAGTGTCACCCATGCCCCCTCCTCCTTCCTGGAGCCCTGTCTTATTCCCTTCATAGGGTCTTTGCATGACTGCCAGGCTGCCAGAGCTGTGCCCATAGATGCGATCCACCTCCCCCTTTTTTCTTTCCCACCAAATCCAACCAGTCCTGTCTCCCATTCATTCTGGGACTTAACTCCAAATAAGACTAATGTCTTCTGGGGCTGGTGCTGTGGTGTAGCGGGTAAAGCTATTGCCTGCAGTACTGGCATCCAGTATGGGTGCAGGTTCGAGTCCCAGCTGCTCCACTTCTGATCTAGCTCTCTGCTACGGCCTGGGAAAGCAGTAGAAGATGGCAAAGTCCTTTGGCCCTTGGACCTCTGTGGGAGACCGGGAAGAAGCTGCTGGCTCCTGGCTTCAGATCGGTGCAGCTCCGACCATTGTGGCCAACTGGGGAGTGAACCAGCAGACGGAAGACCTCTCTCTCTCTCTCTCTCTGCTTCTCCTTCTCTCTCTGTAAATCTTTCAAATAAAATAAATAAGTCTTTAAAAAAAAATAGGCTAATGTTTTCTTTCTCTGAATCTCATTCTCTTTCTGAAACACCCAAGAATACTGCTTGAGGAAGTCCGAGAAGAGATGGGCATTTCCTGGAGAGAGTGCTGGTGGGAATTAGAAAGCCAAGTCATGTCTTGGCCCCACCAGAGCACAGACAGTGCCTCTGTGGTGGTTTTAAAATCTGCCAGGGAAGGCTTTGATGCTACTTTGTTTGTGATTGAGTGCCGGTAACATAGGTTTGTTCAGTTTGTGAACACTCACTGAGCTGTGTTCTATACACTGTGCCCTTATCTGCATACACTGATAAAAAAACTTAAGAATTGGTTTAAAGAAGATGTTTAGAGAAGGGTATTTGAATAAACATCTACAGTGGTGATTCACCTTGAGATACAGTAGTACAAACACTCAGGACTTAAGAAACTGATAAATCAGGCCACAGCTAGGCGCTGTACAAAACTTCTTTCTTGAAACAACAAAGTTTTTCAGGGCCACTGCTACAAGTGAGGCATGCTTGCATCTTAAAGACCTTAATGCTTTTCTCTCGCTCAGCTTTCCCAGGTGCAAATCAGTGAACCACCGGGAATGTAGAGGTTTTTAAACCACGTTGACTGCAAGTGCTTCAGCAGGGTCCGGAATTTGGCAAGGAGGCACAGTATATTGGACAGTTTCAATATCTGGTTCCCTGTCCTGTCCGATAGGCAGGACGTGGGTACTTTCTAACACTCCTTCCAGCTCCAGGATGCCATGGTTTTATGAGGTAGAAAGAACAGACTGTATTAAAAAAAAAAAAAAAAAAAAGCAAAAGCACACAGTTGAAACCAAAATCTAAAAACAAGTCAAATAATGAATATCCCAAGGAAAAAAATTATGCCTGTGTATGAATAATGAATTTCTTTTTGGCGCTAGGTTCTCCCGATCTCTCCACCATATAATTGCCTAATTTTGTTCAGAAAGTTGAACAATTTCAGCCAAGCAAAGGTGCTAGGTCAAATTCTAGGCTAAGACTTTTTGCCCTGTGTTCTACCTTGAGGCCACCTGTGCTAACTGTATCCACGAGGCACTGAAACAGTTGAAATGGCCAAAGCCAATGCAATAATCTGTATTAATTTTTTTATGATTGGAGATAATTTATGGAAGGATGGCTAAGTTACTGACCCAAGGCCTTATAGATAGAAAAAGTGAAAGCAATGAAGAAAACAAAGGAGATTTTCTTTTTGGCCTTAGGATAGGCAGAGACTTAAGCAGGACATAAAAATACTAGTCATAAAAATAAGATTCATAAATTTTAAAATTAAGAATTTATGTTGTGGGCTGGCACTGCAGCAATTGTGAGTTAAGCCTCCACCTGTGGTGCCAGCATCCCATATGGGCCCCGGTTCAAGTCCCAGCTGCTCTACTTCCAATCCAGTTCCCTGCTATTGTGCCTGGAAAAGCAGTAGAAGATGGCCCAAGTGCTTGGTCCCCTGCACCCACACAGGAGACCCAGAAGAAGCTCCTGGCTCCTGGCTTCGGACTGGCCCAGTTCCAGTCATCAAGGCCATTTGGGGAATGAACCAGCGGATGCAAGATCTCTCTCTCTCCCTAACTGCCTCTGCTTCACCCTCTCTGTAACTCTGCCTTTCAAATAAAAATAAATAAAATTTAAAAAAGAATTTATGTTTATCAATGATAACATTAAAATAAGAAGCACGTCATAGGTTGATTGAAGATATTTGTAATACATAATGCCCTGGACAAAGGACCCGTATTGAGAATATACAGAGTTCTTACACATCAATGAGACAGACACCTCCCCCAAAATGGGCAAAAGCCTTGAACAGAGACCTCATTCAACAGGTGCCAGAATGGCAAGACGCATCTAAAACGTTGTTCACCATCATCGATCATCAGAGAAATGCAAATTTACATCAGAATGAAATACACACCCCTCCTCCCTTCTCGTAAACTCGAAAGACTGACAGTACAAATACTGGCAAAGATGTGGAGCTTCGAGAAATCTCACATCACTGGTTAGAACATAAATTGTTACACCACTTTAGAAAACTGTTTGGCAATATATCTAAAGCTTCACATGGCTTACTCCAGGAACCAGGAATTCCAGTCTGGGTGTATAACTGACATAAATGATTTTGCTATGTCGACCAAAAGACGTGTAAGAGTGTTCAGGCCGCTTCATTCCTGAAAAGTCAATATCTGATGCAACTCAAATGACCGAATATTTATAGAATGAAGTAATAAAGAGTAATGAAAAAGAACGAGCCACTGTTAGACACAAGAGTGAACCTCACGGTTTTGTATGTGGATCTGGGTGGCAGGTACGTGGCTGCACACGTGTGTAAAAAAATCATCATTCTGCACACTTCACGATTTGTGCACTTTACTTAATGCTATTCCTCAAAAACGGTGAAAAAATACCAGACCATACATCCTCATTTTGGGACCAACAATAGGGCCACTGTGGCTTTTCTTACAAGCACCTCAACCTGCGGTCCTATCCCATTACAGCTCCTGGGGACTCCCAGGAAGACACTGATCTGAGAACTCAGCCTGCTGTCAGCGGCTGAGAACCATACGCATTTCAGGCAGGGACGGACGTGGGGGGAGGTGAGGGCAAGGAGACACTGCAACTTTTCCTCCGCAGCTACTAGAGGATGAAAACCAGCTCGACGACTGTTTGTTGATGAATAACGGCTACCATTAGATATAAGCAGCATTCGCCACGGGGTCACCTTATACCAGACGCTGCACTGATCAACTTTTCCAAACCCAGGGAGCTCCGACTCAGCACGTGTCCGACCCTTCGAAGCCGTCCCAGGCTGGGTCCCAGCCTGCAGCCAGGAAGTGGAGGCTTGTGGAGAGTCCTTTAGGTTGCTCACCCAGGGCCTTAACGCTGGTGGTGAACGGAGATGCCAACACCAGCGAGTCTGAATGCTGGCCCTGGGCTGGACGCCGCCCCCTGCGGGTGAATGGACGGCGTCCAGGCCCCGCCCGCACGTTATGTAACACACACGGCTGAGCCCCGAGGCGTTCCGGGTGCGGGGCTGGCCGCGGCTTCCCCAGGCCCTCAAGCCCAGTAACTGCCCACAGGTGGGCCCTGCAGCCTGCTCACCCACCGCGCCCCCGTGACCACGCCTCCGCCCCCACCCCAGCCCCAGCCCCAGCCAAGCGGGGCTTGCGCAATCCCAAAGGTTCCCAGGGCCCTCAAGCCACACTTCTTCCAACTTCACGCACAGCGCCGGATGCAGGCATGGGCACCTCATGGTCCGCTGCTGGAGGAAGGGGGACCAGTGCGAAAAGCCCCGGAGAAGCGTAAGAGAGGCAGGCTGCAAGGGACCGGACTGGAGGCGGGAGAAACTTGTTGGGGGGTGGGGGGTCGAGTTACCCTGCGAGGGGAAGGGCAGAAAGGAGAGAGCCGTCCCGGCAAACGCCGAAGTCAGGGGTGCAGACACAGCCCCTCTCTATTGCGCCTGCGCAAGGCTGCCGCCGCCGCGCCCCGCCCCTCCCCGCCGCAGAAGATTTACTCGTCTCTCGGCAACCATTCACCCGAGCGGCCAATCAGAGGGCAGCGCCGGCCCCGCCCCCGCCGTCAGCGCGCCGGCCGACTCCTCCCGAGGGCCTGCGCCGGCCCCGCCCCGCCCCTGGCTCCCCCAGGAGGGCAGGCTTAGAGGCGGGGGCCCGGCGGCCGCGGCGGCGGGCGGGGGCGTGGCCAGGCCGTATAAGAACGGAGGGGGCGGCGGCTGGACGGCTCACTCGGTGCCGTTGCCTGGGGGCTGCAGTGACCGCGCCGCTCCTGCTGGGGGCTGCCCACGCCAAGGACCTGCCTCTGTCGCCGCCTCTTCCACCGCCCAGGTGAGTCCCCGACCCCCCTCCTCCAAAGGTGCGCGGGTGCCGCGGCGGCCGGGGCGAACCGCACGCTCGGCCCTCGGGGGTCCGCCCCTAGCGAGCGGTGCGCCCGTCCTGGTCGAGCCAGGTGCGGGGAGCGGGGACCGAAGTGGAGGCGCGGACAGGTGCCCCAGTCCTGGGCTGCCTTCGCCTCCTGCTCCCTCCACGATTCGGCCGCCCGCCCGGAGAGAGAAAGAAGGCTACAACTTTCCGGAGACTGCGGCCGGGGCTTGGCAAAGTGGAGCGAGTTCCTGCTCGGCGCGTCCCGCGGGGCAGGCGCAGGCAGGGAGGCCGGGAGTGCGCCGAGAGCGCCTCCGGGCCCGCTCCGGGCCCGCTCGGAGGCCCCACCGCACTGGCCTTGCTGGCGGTCTCGGGCTCGCCCCTACGCTCCCGCGGGCTCTGGCGGGCCGAGCGCGAATTCGAACGCGGCGGTTCCGCCGGGCGCACTTGGAGACGGAGCGGTCCGAGGCTTGCAAGTTGCGGGCAGGGGCGGGGCGCTGCCTGGGCGCAGAGCCAGGGTCTGGGCTGTACGGAGAGGGGCGGGACAGCCTTGACTGTCGGTGGACTCGCTGTCCGCCGTGGACACACCGAGGGCAGCCCAGGAGCCGAGCGAGGGGCTCGTGCGCGCGTGTCTCTCGGAAAGCGTCTGCGGGACCCGATTCTTACCCCTTTGGGAAACCAAACTTGCTTACCGCGTGGGCGGGAAGCCCCGACGGGTCTTGCGGACTTGGATAGCGGCGCAGCGGCTGGCCTCCAGGCGCGTGGGCCCCGCGTGGTGTCCCGGTCCCGGGCTCCTGGCGCTGAGATCTCGGGACGCGAAGGAGAGCGACGAACCTGCGGAGTCCAGGTGTCCGCCTTGAGGCCGCGAGCGCCAGCGAGGAGACCCGAGCGCGCCTCCTCGGAGTGAGCGAGGCTTCCTGGAGAAACGCGCCGGTCGTCCGTGGCGCCGGCTGTTGGGGCTGAGCCGGACCGAGAGGGACGGCTCCCCGTGTGCCCAGAGAGAGAAGCTTCTGCAGGCTCCGACCAGCTCTTTAAGTGCGGATCTGCTTTCAAAAAAAAAAAAAAAAAAAAAAAAAAAGGCTTGTAGCTTGTATGACAAGAGTACGAGGAAGTGCTGGAAGCGCACTTGCAGCCCATTTCCATAAAGACTATGTGTGTAAGCATTTGTATTGTAACCACTTGGCATTCAGGATGGTGGGTAGGGGTTGGAGTCCTGAAGCACCCCAGGACGGAAAGCTCAGATTATTAAATGCTGGCTGTCCTCCTGGGAGGATGAGGGTGGCCATTGTTGGCTGCACCGACCTTTCAACGTGAGTAACTTGGCAAGGAAGCAAGCCAGGCAGGCAGGCAGCCAGGCACCGTGAGCTGGTGGAGGAGCTTACCAAGAACTGCCCCGTGTCTTCCAGCCCGACTTGGGACTTGGACCCCGCCCCGTAGACCCTGCAGTTGTGGGGGGGCAGGGTGGGGACTAAAATGCTGACTTTTCTGTTGCTGGCAGGGAGGCAGGCAGTCTGGGCTGGGGCAGTGGTGGTTCTGTCCTTTGACATTCTTGCTTTGCAAATGAAAAAAAAGCAAAACATAATCTCTGGGGTGAAGCTTCGTGTACTTCAGGTCCCTGAAACCTTGTCTGTTGAAGTATACACCTGCTCCTGTCTTAGCAGTTTTTGGAGAGAAGATTTTGGTATATTGTGTGTAATTATTCAGGGAGCTGCAGGAGGTGTCCCCAGAAGACCACAGTTAAAAAAAAAAAAGTCTATCAGGAGGCATCTAAGTTACCAAAGGAAGGTCCCTAATTTCATAAGTCATTTGGTGTGTGCACACAGAACTAACAGCCATGCTCTTCCTAACGAGGAGTTTGTTCCACAATAGTAGCCTTGTATCCAGAGATTAAATTCATGCACCTCTGAAGGAAAGGGCCTGGCTGGGTTTTTGTTTGTTTACTTGTTTTGTGTGTGTGTTACAGAATGAATGTTATTGATTGAGCACCAGCTCTCCCTGCTTAGTTTCTCCAGCTGTCCTGCTACCACAGGAGTCACCTTATCCTGAGTCCCTGCCTCCCCCGCCCAGCCCTATCTCCCAACAGTGCACATATTTAGCCATCCTGCCCTGTGTTCAAGGTCAGGGCAGACCATGTACATCCTGCACAACCCATCAGAACAGAGAATTCCTCATGCTTCTGAAAGCCAAGGAACAGCCTGGCAACAAAGATAATTTAAAAGTGCACCATCGTGCCCTTATTCTTACTATTCACTGGACACACTTGAGACACAATGAGAAAACTATTTTAATTTCTTTTCTTCCTGCTTCAGTAGGTAGTACCGGGGTCCTCCCTTTTCATCTTGGATGCGTTGTATTCACGGAGTCAGCCGGAGAAGGAGGACGACCCAGGAGTTCTGAATGGATGTGCTGAACCTTGTTCATCACTGCGGGAGGATGAGGCAGCCGAGGCCTCGTTCCCCGAGTTAAATTAAACTTGTGTTGTTGTGTTTGGGTTTCGTGGTGTTGCACCTGACTTGCAGTTGTATCGCTCGTGTGTGTGTGTGTGTGTGAGAGAGAGAGAGAGTGTTAGTTTTGTGGTTAACAAGGAGCCATACAGAGTCTAAAGTGTCACTTCGGAAAAACCGTGAGTGTGGCTAGATAAAGTCTGTTGCTTTGTTATGTTGTCACTGAAGTCAGCAGGGCAGCACAGAATAATGTCTTCTGCGGTCTTGGTGCTTTGGCTGTGGCACACTGAATTGTCATCAGTCGTATTACGATGAAGCAGGGCACCTTTGTAATTCAGAGAAATGTTCCCATCTGTAAAGCCACTTGGGCACATCAACAGTGCTGATAATCTTATGATATTTCCGGGACTGAAGAGTGCTCTAACTTTTCTTTTAACCCTTTCGTTGCCTGCATGATAAATAAGCTTGTGTTTGGAATGTATATGACTTGGAGGGAGAATTGTCATTACATAGCCCAACTCTGTATGGGAGCCTTGTGAATTGTTTCCAATGAATAGATCGTGTGCAGCTGGCCCCGTAGCCTGTTCTAAAACTGTTTGCGGAGCTTGGGGAGCTTCTTGGAACAACAGGAAAGAACCAATATGAAGAAATAACTGCTGCTGTTAAGCAACCCCCCGCGTGGGATGTTTTTCAGCCACAGAGCCTTTGGAGGCTTGGTCACTCGAGTGTGCAGCGTTTCCTCTTGGGTCGCAGCGCTGGAGGCAGTAAGTGGTTAAGTGCTTCCTAGGCAGCGCTTTGTGCCAGGTGCAGTGGAGGCCAAGGCAATGGTATGCGAGGGCCTGCGGAAGCCTCCACGGGCCGCTGTGCGAGAGAGGAGCTGGGTTGACTTCAATCCTGCCCTGGAGCTGCTCGGTTTGCCCTCGTTAGTGAGCTGCAGGTCAGGGGCAGTGGGGAAGTCCATGCTTGCGGAGAACCCCAGCCTGCCCGTGTCGTCGTGTGGATTGTGGGCGCGCCCCTGCCATTCCTTGTCGGAGTAGGAGGCGTGCTTTTGGTGGGCGTCTTCCTGGTGGGCCGAGGCATGGGAGGGAGCCTTTTTGGACCCAAAGCCCCCAGCCTAAAGTGCAGGGCAGTTTCTGGGTCTTGGTTTTCTGGAGGCCTCAGGGGTATAGGTCTGGCGCCCAGGGCCGAGACCTGCTAATTGGCCAACAGCTGAGGCTCCTGAAGCCTCCCCGGGCTGTCCCGCCCCCAGCCGCCCAGGGCTCGCTCAGCCTTTCTGTCTCTCTCCACGTTCACTCAGTTGCTCGTTCTGCTGATGCTTTCTCTCTTTTATATTTGGTTTCCCACTGTCATCACTGACCTGGTTTAGGGGCCTGTGGACAGCTGCCTGCTGAGAGCACTGGCCCAGCACATCTCTCTGCCTCTGGCCAGTTCCACTGTCCCAGGCTCCCAGGACCCTCTGCAGCCACTCAAGGGGGCTGCCCTTCCTCATAACACAGAGCCTCCTTTCTCACTCTTGTCTTGACCTCCCTTGTCCCGTCTTGTGCCTGCCCTCCCTAGCTGCAGAGTACCCACTCCCCCTTCCTCCCCAGACGTGATGGGGGTCAGCTTTGGGCCCTTCGCACAGGCTTCTGAAGCCATGGCTCCTGTCCCCTTGCCTCTCCTCTGCAGTACTACTTCTGTACCGTTGTGCCTGGCACCTGATTTTCTGGTTTTTGTCTTCCATGAGATGAGCACAAAAAGTTCCTTACCTGTGTCTGTGTTGAGCACCTCCTCCATAAGAACTTATTGAGGAGAGAGTGACGCATGAACCCTGCCCTCTCCACTTGCTTAGCCCTTACAAGGATAGGAGAGAAGGCAACACTCCACCTAGCCCGGCTGCCTACCCCTCACCCACACACACTCTGTTGATCCCTGCCCTCTGCTTGCCAGAGTCCAAGATGAGCGTTTAGGTCTCCGGCAGCTGCCTGGTGCTGGGGGTGTTACATTATTCTGTCAATCACATGGAGTCACTTTTTGGAAGTGTGCTGATCCAAGGGTGGAGGTGAAAGGCATTGCCAGCTGAGCACCTGCGCTGTGTCTGGCTGCTTGCCAGGGTTGCTCAGCTAGGAACTAGCTCTGGTTCCGTGTGCTGGGAACCTCACACCACGTAACGGCTGCTTCTCCCCTGCCCAGGCCCTTTGTAGTCTTTATTCCCCCACCTCGCTGCCTTGTCGGCTGGCTGCCTTCAGTTGTGGGGAGACCTGGGTTCTGGTCCTGGCGGAACTCTTGGCTCTTCAAGCTTCGCTGTCTTCATTGTAATAAGGGCAATCGCCTAGACCAATAGAAACAGGAGAAGCACAGTGAACCTTCCAGTAGTTGTGGAATTCATCTTACTGGGTCTGTTTACCATATCAAATACTGTGATTTGAATATAAAAATATAAATGAGCTGTTTTCTATTTTTTCATACCAAGTCTTTGAAATCTAGTGTGTATTTTACACTTATTTGTTTTTTTTTTTTTTAAGATTTATTTATTTATTTGAAAGGCAGAGTTACAGAGAGAGAGAGAAAGAGAGGTGTCTTCCATCTGCTGGTTCACTCCCCAGATGGCTGTAACAACCGGAGTTGCACCCATCTGAAGCCAGGAGCTTCTTCCGGGTCTTCCATGTGGGTGCAGAGGCCGAAGGACTTGGGCCATCTTTCACTGCTTTCCCAGGCCATAGCAGAGTGCTGGATTGGAAGTGGAGCAGCTGGGACTTGAACCGGCGCCCATATGGGATGCCAGCACTACAGGCAGTGGCTTTACCTGCTACGCCACAGCGCCAGCCCCTGCACTTATTTGGACCTGCTGCATTTCAAGGCTTATGGCTATCATATTGGCAGCCAAGGTCTAGATGGTATAAAAACATTTTAGTCTCAAATTCTGATTCCATATGTGTATGTGGGAGTCAAGAATTCCACAGCCCCGAGTCCTGGGAAGAGAGAATGAGCCGATGCAAGCCTTCCACGGGCAGGGATCTTTGTTTCTGACTTGCTGCTGTATCATGAGCTCCTAGAACAGTGCTCGGAATGGAGGCAGCACACAGATAGGTGAAAGACTGCCAGAAAGTTGGGCCACCGTTGCTGACTTACTGATACTCATCTGTCCTGTGAGTCAGACTGGACACCAAACTACAGCATGTTTGATTCCTGGTCTGGTGCTCCTTCTGTTGCTTTGTTACAGTTTTTTAAAGGATAGCTATAAGGAATGTAGCTTCAAAGGAGTGTGGGTAAAATTTTCTGAGACTGGCAGGGAACCTAGGACGCCAAACAGTTACATTTCATCAACACTTAACATTTGAATGGAAATGCAAAAGGAAGTGACTTTCAAGTGACAGGTACTTAGGAGAGACCTAGTGACAGGAACACACTAATTGCTTGGTAAATGCTCATTTGCAGTCATCATCAGGAAGTGCATGCATGACCAGTGCCTCCACATGTTTGAACGCCAAAGACAAAGTGGTTTGACCATCTCGGGTATAGTTGGTGTGGAAATAGGTATCACCGCGTGGTTTGCTCCTTCCTGTTAACACCACCCACCCAAATTTCTATTAGCCTTATTTTAATGTTGTCCGCGGGACCTCTGAGCCCCTCAGCCCCTCGGGCCACTTCCATGCTGGAGAACCTGGAGGTCAGGACTGCTGCTGCGTGATTGTTAACCCTCAAGCAAAACACAAACCCCGTGAAACTGCCTGCGGAAGTGGCGTCTGCGCTGGAATTGAGGTCAGCTCACAATTGGGTGCTTGTGACTCGGGTGTGTCCATGTGTCAAACCGTGATAAATGCTGCCTTTGAGTAACCGAGGAGTTGTTTGTCCCTTTCCTGATAAGGCCCAGGGATGCTGCCGTGACTAGACAGGACTGTTAGCCAGCTGCAGTCTTACTTGGGGACAACCGGCCACCGTCTGAGGCTCTAAGCCTGAGAGTTAGATGGCCAGGTAGCCTGTGGATGAAACCTTTGAACTCTGCTGGCTCTTAGCTCTTAAACCCTGCGGCTCCAGCAATATCCCATTCTCCTCCCTCTCGTCTGTCTCTAAAACAGAAGGGCTGGCTCTGTTTGGGAAAGTCTTTAAGTAAGTTCAGACCAGTGGCATCGCTGATCTGGAGAGAAGCATTGGATTGAGGGCCAGGCTTTCCAGTGTGTGTGTCTCACACTGAAGGCTGAAATGTTGGGGAAGAAAATCGGCGCTTTATGCTCAGTGTCCACTGGAAGCTGTCTGGTTGCGATCATGTTGGTACGGGCATTTGCAGCCGCTCCAGGGTATTCTTTCAGCACTTGCACTTGCCTGCGGTAATAGCTGGCCAGTGTTTTGATTCTGGTTTGGGGCTGGTTTTGCAACCGCAGTGTTAGTTCTCCCAGCCTTATCTCTCCGCCCACACTTGCCCAGACATCCTATTTTGCAAGGTGGGAAAGAGCTTTCTGTTGGGAGTTGTCATCGTCATCAGGCGGGCAGGCGTGTGTGGCTAGAGCCCGGTCACTGATAACCATTCAGACTGCTCGTGGGCCTTAGTGGCAAGTGAGAGCTCGGGAATCCCCCTCCTGTGACCCTGAGAGCCTGGAGCACAGCGAGGGGCACCCCGCTCTGTTCTGTGGCTCACCTCGGTTTCCGTCCAGAACTCTGCCGTGGGAATCTAACCAAATTTTTTGAGTCTAGTCAACAGCAGTTGTTATGTGGCTGGGAGGCTGTTGACAACCCTGAGAAAAATCACTGATACCTCCAGCTGCATGTGACCAAGCTGAGCGTGAGAAAAGGCCATCTTGGGTGTGTGTGTGTGTGTGTGTGTGCGCGCGCGCGCGTGTGCCCTGACTTAGAGGTGGTTTACAACTCTGGCGTGGAAGGGTTGTTTCTGTGAGTGGAGGCAGAACGTGTTGTGGGTATTTGAGTGGGCCAATGTAAAAATAACTTCTTGGGAGAAAAAATCATTTTGTCTGGTTCTGTTACCTTGGGCTGTCTACTAATCTAAGCTCTAACTCAGTGTACATGAAACACACGTGTGTGCCTCTGTTATCTGTAACTTTTGAATGTGTGGTGGGGTGAGGGGGAGGCGTGGAGGAGTCTCCAGAGTGTGGCCCTCTCCTTGTTGTTGGATCCCAGCCCTGGTGAGGACAAAAAGCTTCCTCAGGCTGCCCCCAAGTCCTAGATAACTTCTGGCCTTCACCCTCCAAGGCGTTCAAGGAGTGGAGGGAGGCTTTCTCTTGAGCAGGTCTAGTCTACATCGACCCTGGCTTTCCTGTGTCTGCTCCCTTATCTGCTGCCGCCTCTGTCAAGCAGTGGGGCCCGTGCCCATGGTCATTCACAGCGCCCAGCCCTTCTCTTGTGGCCGAAAGAGTCTTGAGGGTCAAACTCCATGCAGGTGGAGAAAGTAACAGGTGTTCAGTCTCCAGTTCAGCATTTGCAAGTCCAGCTGTCAGTCGCAGGCCATTTCTGTTTTCTGTTTTGCTCCGGCTCTGCTTCCTGGGCTGGTCACCTGTGCAGGTGTCCCCACCGTCCCTCGGTATCCGCCGTCAGGTTATGGCTTCTCTGAGCCAAGAAGGTTGCCCTGCTCTCTGTAGAGCGTCCTGCGCTGTGGCTTTGTCAGCAGATCGACACTGCTGATCTCCCAGCCCAAGCCCAGCCAGGCAGCTGTCTTGGTTTTCCTGATTAGGATCAGCCCATTCCTAAACATCTTCCTCCTGTGCCGTCGCTGCTTTCCCGTAAGGCTTGCTCGGCTTGCTGACTCTCCCGGCTCCTTGCACTCCTGGGCGCTCTCCTTTCTAGACCTGCTGTCTCTGGAATCCCCGCAGCCAGGTGAGCCAGCCAGCACCGTGGGCTCCCTTGGAAGGTGGGATCCTGGGCCTGCACCTCCCAGCCATTGCTCCTTCTCAGCAGTGGCATGACAGTAAAATCCGTAATGGCTTTGAGAGGGAGCTTGGGTGGGGACAGCCATTGGAGACTTCGGCATCTGCTGGTGCTGTCTGACTTACCACACTCCGTGGCTTTAGCCCATTGAGCCCTTCCCGGGATCCTCTCATTAAACATCTCCACCCCCATCCCCCTCTTCCTTCTGCTGCTTGCCACCTCCTTGCGAGGACTACCTGAGCAGCCAGCTTTCCTTCAGAGCCTTCTCCCACCCAACACAGACACCAAAGCCATGTGCCTCCCAGCAAGCCTCTGGGACGCCATCCCCGCACTGACCGTGTGTCCTTGGACAGCTTCCAATTGGCCAGTCCTCTGTTTGTCTTTTTCCCATTCCCAGGTTTCCTCATCTGCAAAGGGGTCATCATGGTACCCCACTCCCCTTAGTGTTTGTAGGAACGAAGCGGTTGTTCCAGGTAGAGCCCCTGGGTGTTTGGGACACGGGCTGTCACAGCTCATGGTGGGACAGTAGGCCTCCCCTGGCCGTGACCATGGATGCTACCATGCTCAGAGCCTTTGGAGGGCTCAGCCTAACGCCATTTGTGCTAGCATGAACCCTGTGGGACAAGGATGTGGGCAGGACTAGCTGTTTATGTAACGAAACCCTGGTGCGCAGCCTCCTTAAGAAGCAGGAATTGCACGCAGCATCGCGGGTGCATTTTCCCCGTGTCTCTCTGAGGGTGCCTGCAAGCCCCATTGGCATCTTTCGCTTACCTAGGATTTGCACAGAAGTAGGCATTGAAGGATGACTGTCACCAGGCTGTCTTTGGTGTGTGTGGTGGAAGCAAGGGGCAGTAGTTTTATAGACAGCAGAAGGTTGCTTTTCTCTTATTTTGGGTGCCACCAATGACAGCTCTGTTTTAGAAAAGATCACTCCAGGAACAGCGAGGTCTGGGCTTTCCAGGGCACGCGTGGGTTTGTGTCATTTGTTTGCCATCCTCCATACCTATCTCACTGGGTGGAAGGAGTCACCAGCTCCAAGACTTAGGGTGCTGGCTCTGGGCTTGAGGACTTGGGGTCGATGCACTTGATCCTGTCTGAACCTTATTCCTGAACCTGTGGGAAAGGGGCAGTTGTAGCGTCCTCAGGGTGCTTGTGAGGACTGTGTGGCAGTCGGTGTGAGGTGGCACACACCAAGCTTGTGTGGAAGGTGTGTGGGAAGACCTGCAGGCATAGGGGGCCCCTCTCGGCTGCCGCCAGGGGTGACAGGTGTCTTTGTTCCATGGATGCACAGCCTGGGACCAGGCTTAGTCTACTGCCCGTAGCTGGCACTTTGACCCTGGACTGGAAAGTTTTAGTAGGAAGGCCCATGTTTTTTGAGGTAACATCCAAAGCAGTGAAAGGAAATTTTGTCCCCAAAGAATTGTATTCATTTGTGTTTATTTTTTGTTTCTTTTGAAAAGCAGAGACCTAGAGAGATACAGAAACACACAGAAAGAAGCACCTCTCCACACACAGAGGGGGGGAGGGAGAGCTCCCAGGGGGACTGGGTAGACCAAAGCCAGGAGTTGGAAACAGCATCCAGATCTCCCACGCAGCGGCAGGGACCCAACCTCTTGAGCCATCACCATTGCCTCACAGAGGAGGAGTCAGTGTTGATTTGACCTAAGACCTGCATGCGAGAATGACGAATGCTCTTAGTATTCTGATCTCCAGTTTGTGCATCTGCCCCTGCTGCTGCCACAGCCTCTGTCCCCTGTCTGTGGAGCTGAGTAGTCCAGGGAGCTAGATAAGCTGCATAGCAGGCTAGAGAGAGTCTCTTCTTCCTATTAGGGTTCAAACACAGGTTTTCCGATCAACCTGCTCTGTGCAGCTCTATCCCAGCTGGTAGGAAATCTTAACGTACGTTTGACATTGACTTTGTCCTTAGGCTTGGTTTAATCTTCAGGCCTGGCTTGTCTTTTCCTCTCTGCTTTTGCTGCCTTCTCTGGAGACCTGCTTTCTTCCAAAGTGTGTAGTCTACCTCCTGCTACAGCCAGGTGACAGAGAAAAGAGTGTTCAAGAATCCCCAGGAGACTTCTTCAGCAGTTAAACCTTTGAGAAGATCACGTAGTGGCTTGACATGGGCAGGCAGGTGCTCCTCCTGACTTAGCCAAAGGTGCCTGGATTTTCAAATCAGTGACAATTATTCTCACCTGTCCCAAATGCAGGGCTGTGCTTCCCAGCCAGCGGCAGGGAAACCAAACACGAGCTTCAGATCAATTTGTTTCCTCGCCACTATTTTGCGAATGCTGCCAGCTAGAATTTGCCTGTCACCAGGCCTTTCACGAGTTAGGAATGTGTGCTCCATGTGATTCTTTTCTGTGGGGATTCCATCAGTGTTGATTTAAAGTGGTTAATTTAACACTGTTAAGCAAAGCTCTGGTGTGTGATCTAAGCAATGAGGGCCTCTCACTTGGATTCTTTTCTGGTAATATTAGTGTTCGTGTAAATAATTTGAAAATGAGCTTTTGATATGTGAAAATTGTGTGGATGAATGAGGGAAAATGAACTCATGTGTGTGTGTGTGTGTGTAAGATTTATTAATTTAAAAGGCAGGGACAGAGAAGGAGACAAACATCTTCTGTCCCAGGTTCACTCCCCAAGTAGTCTCAGATCAGTGCTCTGATGTGGGATGCTGGTGTCACAAGCCACGGCTCTACCCACCGTGCCGCAATGCCGGCCCCTGAGGAACTCCTTTCTAAGAGGCGCTTGACTTTCTTTTAGCTCTTTGAGTTGAGCACTTCATGTGAGCCAAGCCTGAATGTGTATCTTCAGGGAGTTGAACTCCTCTTTATCCAAATGATGGCAGATTGGGAGAACGAGAAACCATACCATGGACTTGGCATTTGTCATGTCTCACACTCTGCTTTGATGCAGATTTCTCCTCCAAGAATTGAAAAAATCTTGAAATCCATTCATACAAAAGATCTCCAAAAAGTTCAGGGAAAATCTATGCTGTGGAAAAAAACAAAAACAAAAACAAAGACTATGGATGTCAAAACACTTTTGCAGCAAAATAAACAACTTTTTTTAAAAGGAAATTTATTTTTCTACTTATTTGAAAGGTAGAGATAAAGAGGAGGAAGAGGAGGGGGGGGGGGAGAGAGAGAGAGAGAGAGAGAGGACGAACGAGCTTCCATCCACTTGTTCACTCCCCAAATGGCCAGAATGGCTGGACTGGGCCAGGCTGAAGCTAGGACCCTCTGAGTCTTCCACATGGGTGCAGCAGCCCAAGCACTCAGGCCATCCTCCACTGCTCTCCCAGACACCCAGCAGGCAGCTGGATCACAAATGAAGCAGCTGGGTCTCAACCCGGCACCCGTATGGATGCAGCATCACTCCAATCTAAAGCCAGGAGCTTCTTCCTGGTCTCTCATGTAGGTTCAGGGGCCCAAGGACTTGGGCCATTTTCTACTGCTTTCCCAGGCCATAAGCAGAGAGCTGTGTAAGAAGAGGAGTAGCCGGGACTAGAACCAGCACCGAGATAGGATGCTAGCACTGCAGGTGGAGGCTTAGCCTACTACACCACAGCGCTGGCCCCTAAACTTACCTTCTAATTCAATTTCCGTGAAACTTTTTGAAGTACCCTTGTTTGTATGAGAAGAAGTTGACATGGAGGTTTCCAACTGCATGAGTTTTGGATTCCTTAAGAAGTGTTTATTTTGCTTATTAAAGTTCTTACTGCTGTAGCCAGTAATCCACAGTACCAGGAGGGTTGCTATCTTATGTTTGAAGTGAGAAATATCAATTCTGTGAAAGGGCAGAAAACATGTTGGCTAATAAACATAATGGGACAAGATGAGATGGTTTTATATTATTTCGAGAGAGTAGATTTTTAAACAACCAACCAGCATCTTTTAAGAGTGGATACATAGAAACTTGACCATGAGACATTCTTGAGAAAACACAGTGCCCTCCCCTGCCCACCCATAGAGACCAGTATATTTGACTTCCTTAGCACTTGGAGATTAGAATGGGGCTGTGGGGAAGAAGGGGAATTGAAGAAATTAAATAATGGAGCTGATGAATAGAAGCTCATCAGGGAAAGACTTTAGCACATGAATCGTAAGATCTTACTTTCAACTAATACATGTATAAGTTCCATGTTCAAAGGACACAAAACTAAGTTCTGTTTTTTCTGTCCCCCAAACTAGAAGGATGTTATTTGATATAGGCTGACTACTACTTGTATATCCATCCAGAGGTTTTATATGCTTATCTGAGCATAAGCTTTTACCCAGTTTAGCACTGCTTTTCTACTAATGAATCTTGATGAGCATTTCTCCCTCCTACAGAGAGAGCAGCCGCCATTCTCTTGAATGACTGCATGCATTTGTGTCCTGTTGCATCTCTGCAACCAAATCGCTTACCCATCTTCCAGTAATGGATTCTTGTAGCTTTATAAATAATTCTTCAATGTGTGTCTCTGTGTGTACCTGCAAGTATACCTCTGGGGTAAGACTCAAAGTACCGGTACCAGGAGCATGTGCGTACTTGAGTGCCATGCTCCCGAGAGAGGGTCCTGCACACAGCACCAGAGGGCTCATCTTCCCCACACAACCAGACCGACTGAGCTTTGCCATTAGGACAGGTGGCCGGGTACACCAAGGTTTCTGTTCGTCCATCTCGCATCAAGTGTGTAATGTGTCTGAGTCACTTGTCATGTCCCTGGACCTTTCTCTGCTAGGGTTTTGGTGTTTCTGATTTGTAGGAGCTCCTTTTTCATTGAGAAAATGAACACCTTCCCTAACATTACCAATATTTTCCAAGTTATATCTTCTTCTTTCTTTATGGTGTGTTACCAGGTACTTTGATTTTTCTATAGTCAAATATATTGATTTTGTGACTTACATTTTATGTGATGTAGAAAGGACTACCTACTCTGTATATAAATTCTATTTTTCTAGTACTCTTAGAATCTCACTGTTTTATCCTTACATCTTTGATCTAAGCATATATATATCTTAGTTTAGCATGAGATAGGGATCCATCTTATTTTTTTAGATAACTATCCAAATGTCTGACTTTTCCACTTCACTATTTTGAAATGTCTCTTTTGTTATCACTAGATCCTCTTATGTGATTGACTTTGTTTCTAGGTTTTAAAAATTCTGTCTCGTTGTTCTGTCCTTTTACGCTGATAACATGATATTTCAGTCATTGTGATTTTGTAGAATCCCAGGTCAGGATACATCATACCTAATTTTCATAATTTTTTTCTGTCTATACCTACCCTTCGTCCCATATACACTTTACAAATTCTCATCTAAAGCAGATTGTAACTCTGGATCTACTACAAGTACAGATTTTAAAATATGTGAAAAAAGTCACAGAGAGCCAAAAGCATATGTGTGTTGGTTTTTTTCCCCACAAAGGAAAAAGCCGTAACTTCTGGATTCTCCCTGGTCTCTGATGCCCCTCTTCTACCGTTAAGAACTGTTGTTGTCCAATAGGAATATTCCCAACTTTAACCCTACATTTATCAAAGGCCATTCCCACAGTGGTTCTCCTCTGTCAGCGTTATTGTGGTTCTTCCTGGGGACTCTCAGAATTGTTTCTGTATCCCACATATTGATGGCACTGCGATGTGTCTGTTGCTGAGTGATTTCTCGTGTCTGTTGGGTGCTGAGTCTCCCAGGCTCAACAGGTGATGGGCAGCATTAAGCTAGTTGTTTTTCTGTAGGACCAACATATCTGGCAGAAACCCATGTCACCAAATCACAGGTCGTCTAACTGCGTCTCGAAGCAAGGCCAGGATCAGAGCTTTCTGTCAACATTGGATTGTTTGCGGCACACACACTCTGTATGCTCATCATAAAAGGGGCCACAAAGAGCTGCCGAGTGTACAAAGAGCACAGGAAGACCTCCTCCTCCCCCAGGCAGTCTTCAAGCCGAGTGCCAGCCATCACATGCGTGAGCATTTCAACACAGGTTTTGCTTGGCCTCCATAACTTAGGAGCACAGAGGCAGGATGCGCTCAGTAACTGAGGACTTTGGAATGCTGCCCAAAGAAATTTGAGGGAGGGGCCGGTGCCATGGCTCACTTGGTTAATCCTCCGCCTGCGGTGCCAGCATCCCATATGGGCGCTGGGTTCTAGTCCCGGTTGCCCCTCTTCCAGGCCAGCTCTCTGCTGTGGCCCGGGAAGGCAGTGGAGGATGGCCCAAGTGCTTGGGCCCCTGCACTCACATGGGAGACCAGGAGGAAGCTCCTGGCTCCTGGCTTCGGATCAGCGTAGCTCCGGCCGTAGTGGCCATTTCGGGGGTGAACCTGGCTCCAGGCTTCGGATTGGCGGAGCTCCGGAAGGAAGACCTCTCTCTGTCTCTTACTGTCTAACTCTGTCAAATAAATAAAAAATAAAAAGTTTGAGGGAAAACTTTTATCTTCCCCTTCACTGGTGTTCTGTAGAAAGTAAGGGAGTGCTCACCCCCTGATTGAGGTCCTAAAGCCTGCACTGAACACGTGCTCAACCCCACGTTAGGAGCAGATTCACGTTCCTTCAGCTACGTCCTGGGGAGCCCCTAGGATCTGACTCGAGGCGAGCACAGGAGGACACTGGGCACTTGCCAGTCTCAGCCCTGTGTGGCTTTCCCGCCAGCCAGGAGCGCACCTTGCTCCTCTGTTGCCTGTGTCCCCTCTCCCTATGCGTGTCCTGCTGTGCTCTTCCTGGTCACTCCCGGAAAGGATTCCCTGTCTTCTGGCTTTGTGTTGAGTTTTTCTCACCACGCTGTTCATTGCTGTGGGTGCATGATGTCCTGTGTTCTTACCCACCCCTGTGATAGGGAGCCCCACGTGCACAGCAGTGCCTGGACACCGAGGAGCAGGTGTGGGGAGGCCCTGGTGCTGAGACAAGGCCAGAGTCCATGTGGGAACCCCAGGAGAATGTGCGCTGCAGCGCATTCGAAAGCAGCAGCTTTGAACAATGAAACTGCACAAGTCATTGGGATGGATTTTGTGTGTGTGTAGCAAGTCAGAAAGGCCCATGGGGTGGGAAAACCATTCACAGTGAAATCAGGACAGCGCTGGGACCCTTTGTTTTAGCTTTTATATCCATCTAGGGGGTATTTGGCCCATGGGGATGTGAAGGCATGTTGCTTTCTAGTATGTAGGAAATACACTGATAATGTTTGGTTTTTTAGATGATTTCTTATTTGTACCTGCTTGAAAGGCAGAATAACATAGAGGATGAGACAGACAGATGTTCATATCTTCTGTCTAATGGTTCCATCTCCAAATGCCTGCAACAGCTGGGGCTGGGTTAGACCAAGGCCAGGAGCCGAAAACTTCATCTGGGTCTCCCACGTGGGTAGCAGGGGGCCAGGCACCTTAGTCATCCTCTGCTGCTTCAGAGGTGCATTAACGGGAAGTTGAATCAGAAGCAGAGTAGCTGGAACTCAAGCCATCACTCCAGTAAGGGATGTGGGCACCCCAAGCAGTGACAGCCCGCTGTGCCATAATGCCTACCTTGTTACTCGTTTTTATATATTAGGATTCCCAAGGAAGGGTGCGTTGGTTAATTTCTTTTGAAAGTACAGTGGAGTAGAAAGTTCTTTAGTAACTCTGGTTCTAGCAAGCACAGTGTGAGGAATGCTGTTTTTCTTAGTTCTCAATGCCAACTTTATTCTCCTTAGCTATCTTCAGGGTACAAGTCTCCAAAGTGTACTTGAGAGATCACACTGCTCTGTGCACGTTTGCTGTGTCCTGTGTAGGGCACCCTTGCAGGGCAGGGTGGTGCCACCACACAGCTGACCCAAATCTTTCTGGGCTTGAATGAAGTGTGTGTGTTCTAAGTATCAGCAAGTTCAAGATGGAGCCAGAGAGCCAAAAGCAGGAGAGGTAACTTCCACAGAAAACAGGGAAGTCTGACAAAACACCTGGGCCCCATGTTGAACAGTGTTGGATTGAGGTTAGTTGGTTGGTTTTGTCAGTTTTCTTTCTTTCCTTCCCACAAACCAGCACCCTCCACTCCCTACCCTGACACAGCCCAAACAAGCCCTACAGCAACAGCAAAAGCAAAACCCTTGGCAAAAATCATCCAGTTATCTTAAACCAGTGCAGAGTAAGTGTGTGTTCCTGTCCTTTCTCTGTGTAGGCCTCTTCTGTTTGTTTAACACGTTTAAACCCCAGGGCAACACTGATCAGCAGGCACTAGATGTTGCCATCGTACAGGGAGCTGCTCGGAGAGGAATGACTGTCTTCCCTGTCTTCTCTGTGTCCCTCCAGCTGCTTTGCCACGTCCAAGTGCATCCTAACTCTTGTCTCTCACTTCCAGCTTCCCTGACCAGTACGTCCCCCGAGATGGCAGAGGAGAGCAGCAGCTCCAAGGACTGCGTGTCCTTCAGCGTGCTCAACTGGGAGCAGGTGAGCCGGCTGCATGAGGTCCTGACCGAGGTCGTCCCCATCCACGGCCGAGGCAACTTTCCAACCCTGGAGATAACCCTGAAGGACATCGTGCAGACCGTCCGCGGCCGGCTGGAGGAGGCGGGCATCAAAGTGCAGGACGTACGGCTGAATGGCTCCGCCGCCGGCCATGTGTTGGTCAAAGACAACGGCCTGGGCTGCAAAGATCTGGACCTGATCTTTCACGTGGCGCTTCCGACAGAGGTGGAGTTTCAGCTGGTCAGGGACGTGGTTCTGTGCTCCCTCCTCAACTTCCTGCCGGAGGGCGTGAACAAGCTCAAGATCAGCCCGGTCACGCTGAAGGAGGCCTACGTGCAGAAGCTGGTCAAGGTGTGCACGGACACCGACCGCTGGAGCCTCATCTCGCTCTCCAACAAGAACGGGCGGAACGTGGAGCTCAAGTTTGTCGACTCCATCCGGCGGCAGTTTGAGTTCAGCGTGGACTCTTTCCAAATCATCCTGGACTCTCTGCTGTTCTTCTACGACTGCTCCAGCAACCCCATCTCTGAGCACTTCCACCCCACGGTGATCGGGGAGAGCGTGTACGGGGACTTCGAGGAAGCCTTCGACCACCTGCAGAACAGACTGATCGCCACCAAGAACCCCGAGGAGATCCGAGGCGGGGGGCTGCTCAAATACAGCAACCTTCTCGTGAGGGACTTCCGGCCCACCGACCAGGAGGAAATCAAAACCCTGGAGCGCTACATGTGCTCCAGGTTCTTCATCGACTTCCCGGACATCCTGGAGCAGCAGCGGAAGCTGGAGACCTACCTGCAGAACCACTTCGGCGAGGAAGAGAGAAGCAAGTACGACTACCTCATGATCCTCCGCAGGGTGGTGAACGAGAGCACCGTGTGCCTCATGGGGCACGAGCGCAGACAGACCCTGAACCTCATCTCCCTCCTGGCCTTGCGCGTGCTGGCGGAGCAGAACATCATCCCCAACGCCACCAACGTCACCTGCTACTACCAGCCAGCTCCGTACGTCAGCGACGGCAACTTCAACAACTACTACGTGGCGCATCCTCCGGTGACCTACAGCCAGCCTTACCCGACCTGGCTGCCCTGTAACTAACCTTGAGACCGAGGGCTTCTGCCGGGGGAACCCAACAGGGCAGGGGCTCTCAGGTAGGGGAGCCTCCTCCTAGACGTAGGTGTTTGGCTTTTAAAGGGGAACTCAGCTCAGATTCTGCTTTCTTTTTTCTTCGTGTACCCAGTTAGAATGGGTCTGCAGTCTGTTATGAGCCAAACCCAGAAGGACCCGTATTCCAGTGCCCCTTGGAAAACCTGCTATAGGAAGCGTGACCTAGCCGCATCTTTCCAAGAGATGCACTCACACGTCACGTCCCAGTCCTGAGCAAGGGGGGTGGGATTTGAGCTCTCTCTGTGCAATCACTGGAGACCGGGAGAGCTCGGGCAGCCTACGCGAAGTGTGAAGCGGCTTCTCCCTGGAGCCTAGGCCGCGTGGGCTCTCTCTCCTGGGGTCCTGGGTACTTAACCGACAAGTTGTGCTCACAGTCTCTCCTCTTGGAACCCCTTTAGCCAGGCAGGAAATGGTAAACACGAGGGTGCTCTTGGGACTTAAGTTTTGTTTCAGGGACTTAAAGTGCTTCTGTTTAGTCCCCATCAGCAGAGCTGAGAATTTCGTTCATCAATAAACCAAAGCCAATAGCTGGAGAATTGAGATCTGGTTGGAAGTGGTTTATGGTTGAGATGCTGTGCTATCTTGAGGAATTGTGAGATATTGCTGAGGAAAAAAAAAAAAAGACCTTCTCTTTAAATGTAACTTGAAAACAAAATAAAATATGGAACTTAATGTTAAAGTAGAATTGTGGTAGTGGGGGGGGTGATGATTGTAAATAGGAAATATGAATGTTCGTGGTTTTTTTTTTTTTCTTTAAGGAATTCTTTCGGAATGACACTCTCTTTCCCTTCATCGGCTCTGTTGTGGCTGACTTCTGTTTTGCTCTGCCTAAGACTGAGGATTGTGTTGTGTCTGGAGACGTTATAGTAACTGACATGAAGGGTCTTCCCATGTTTTAATTGGAAACCCATCTAGGTCACATTCCAAGTATGACAAGCTGGTTTAATTTTTTTTTTTTTTCTGGAGTACTTTGCCTATTTTTTGGTTTTTGTGTTTTCTCTCTCACCCCCCGCCCCGCCTTACCCCACCCCAAAAATAGTGGTTTCCTTCTCTGGGTGTTTTTGACAGCAAATAAATTCAGGAATTTCAGTAGACCTGAGTGACCTGTGGAATGACTTTAGAATCTAACCTGTCCCATGCTGTGCGTGAAGGTAGGGATTTAGCATTATGTCTTGGCCTCGTGGGCATCAAATCCCCCAAGGCTCCTTGAAATCATTCCAGTGTATTTGGGGAAGAACTGAGTGAATGAAGAGTGATCTTCCTTGTTGTGGGACGTGTGACCGTACTTGTTTATATTCTGCACTTTAGAAGGAAAACAGTGTTAACCTCTAGTCTAAAGCAAGCTTAGGAAATGGGACAGTTCTAGGCTACTGTTGCATTTGCCAGTAGATTTAGATAAGGGATTCTGTGTTTGGAAACTTCCTGTGGGATCTCTTAGAAAGCATCACGTTGGTGTGTCAAGGGCAAAGACCTTCAAGAATGCCGGCGAGCTTGATTTCTAAGGTGATTTAATTAAATCCATGCTCCTGGTTTTTAGTTTTTTCTGGGGCCATAAAAGTCCAGAACACCAAGTGATTGCTTTCTCCTTGCTTAAATAAGGAAGGGATCCTAATGCAGAAGTTCTTAGTAGAACATGAGTGGTTTACGTTTTTTTCAAAAATATTTTTCTTCTGGAATGTGATGTCTTGGTCCTCTTAAACGAAAGACATGACTGAAGCCCAAGGCTTGATTAGCTGGCATCCATGCCGAGCTACGTTAGGTGACTAGAGGCCACTTCTTACTGGAACCAGCTCCTGTTTCCCTGTGAGCCCTAGTTATATTTGAACTCATTGGCTTTGAGTAAAGCTCAGCTCAATATTTGAGGGGACCTGGTTGCTCCAGTTTTAAAAGGGGGGACAATGAAGAGGGATCCCAGCAATGAAAACTGTCTGATCACCCATGACCTTAAAAAGCTGCCATTGCTGTCAAGTGGCAACATATTTGCACAAAAATGACAGATGTATTTAACCAAAGCTTTGAAACATGAAGCCACCAACATTCAGTACTTGCTAACAGAAATCAGTATTGCTTCTGCTTAGAAGGCTTTGTGGACCAGGGTAAGAGGGACTCTATGAAGTCATTAAATTTCCAGTTTGTTCATCGAGATCTTTCCGCTTTTGTTTTTTTTCTGATGTAGCAGTAGTCCTCCTTTGAGAATGAAGGGAGGCACAAATGTGAGAATTTCCCAGCCCCCCAGTTCATTTCCAACTCTTCAGGATGGCTGCCTCGGTAGAATCTCTTCTCCTGACCTTTCTAAGTCAGCTCAGCTATTTCTGTAGTTTGACAATGGACATGTTTTTCTAGAACCTTCAGGGTAAAAAGCTATACTGACCAAAGCAGCATTTTAACACACAATCCCTGGACCACCTGCCCTATGAGCCTGTTGCTAGCCTCAGAACAGTCTAGTAACCTTGAATTTCAGGTGTCTGGAAATTCTAGCTGAAACCTGCCTTTCATACTGCTCAGCCAAGCACCAGATACCCTGAACTTGTACGGAGTCCAGTAGTTCCTTTTTTTTTTTTTTTTTTTTTTTGTGCATTGAGTAACATGAAACTTGGCAGTGGCAGAGGGCACTAAAGTTCAAGTGCAAGTTCTAATCTAAATTTAAGCAGTTTCTCATTTGCTTCAGGACTCTGAGCTGTTTTCTGCAAGAAGGCAGCCTGTTCTCCCAGCCGGCTTTTTGCAGTCAGGTTGAGCAGCAACAAGATGGAAATGGCACCTTTTGCTCTTTCCTTGGCAGGAGAGCACACACGAGGGGTCTTTAGGCTCACCCTGAAATCTTTGGCAACAAGATGCTATTCACTCAACAATTTCTATGTGGAAACTAAACTCTGTATCAGGAACACCTTCCACTGGGAGATCCTGATGATTGCATGTAGGGTGTGGCATAGCCCACCCCGGGCAGAGCCTGGCAGACAGGGTGAGTTAGGTATAGAGAGGAGGCTATGCCTGGTTCCTGATATGTGAGACAGATGTGATTTGACATTCAAGTTTGGTTTTTCCCCTGGGGATTTGAGTCCCTGGGAGCTGTGTGTGAACCTGTGTTTTGTGGTGGTACATTAATCAAAATCACTAAAGCCTGAATCTGCTTGCCTTGCAGCCTCACCTCTAGCACTAAGCCCTTACCTTCATGGTAGGTTAGGATTTTAATCAGTACTGCTTCTGTTAACTTTGGGAAATGGTGCCACTCAAAAGCAACTTCCTATCTTTAGGAACAATTCTTTCTAGTGAACTTCCTGGTGCTGGTGCCTTGCTCTAGGATGCTGCTACACTCTTAGCTCAAATGTCCTCTTCCAGAGAGTGAATTAAAGCTTAACTTTCCAATCGTGAAAAGAAACCTCGATGCTCCCCAGGGCCGTTATTCCTGGGTATCCAAGACTCCACCCTAGGGAGAACTCTTTGGCTGGATCCTGTAAGCTGAAAAACTTCCAGTGTCCAAAGTGAGCTTTGCATCCGGAATTGGCAGAGGCCAGAATTTCACAGCTGACTTTGGAACGTACTCGAATCCAATCCATTAGATTCAGAGGACCAATGGAGAGGTGTTGAGGAGAAGTTGTCCAAAAAGGAACTGACACCTTTTCAGAGTTATTTGGAGACCCCTGAGGTGAGAATTAGTGAAGAAGAGGCTTTTTTGTGAGTTCAAGTGCCTAAATCTTGTTTACCTATCACTTTTTTAAAACAATAGTTTAAGTGTAAGCACAAGAAAATGCTTGGAGTTTTGGCTGGGCTAGTCGGAGTTGGTGCAGATTCTCATGTGTGTTTGCATAGGAAGGTGAAATGACCATCCACTAAAGAGGAAGTAGTTAAATAATGTGGATCTGTGGTATTTTCTTAAAACTCAAGCTATCTGATTTTTTTATGGTAAAAATTTAATTTTCCTAAAGTAGCTATTTCTAAATTAGATGAAAAGATACCACTAGACTAAATCGGAAGATTTTTGTTCTATATTTGCGTAGCCTTTGAGATATTAATTTCTTAGCATTGCCTAGAATGTGTGGGGTGTCCTCTTTGGTAATGGTCACTAACCTTCTGACTTGATGCAGATGAAATCACTTGTCAATGCGATGTGTTAGAACTTGATGAAATAAAGCTTTGAGTTTGAGAAATAAAGGTATATTTAAAAATAAAAAAAATTGTTGGTTGTGCTCATTGCTTTGCTTCTCCTCGGTGGTGAAGTTGTGTTCGGTCTCAGGAAACATTGAGTGGAGAGGGGAAGTTCTCACGTTATCAGCCGGCAACGCTTCCCTGAAAGGTGGCGCTTCTCCAGGGGAGGGACGTGTGGTTACACTGGAAGCATAAAACCTCTTCTAAAGTGTCCGAGCAGTGTCAGTTGAACTTTGTTGTTGACCACAGCCTGTTGGCTAATCACTGCAGTAGGTGTAGTCTTGAAATCATCTTCATTGGCACCTGCTTCAATCCAGTGGCCTTGCCCCAAGCCCATTTCAGTATGAGAACCCAAATGACTTCAACCACACTGTATACAACCACTACCACAGTCCTTCACATCATTCAAGAAATGTCGAGAAGTTGATAGTGTTTGAAATGTTTAAAGAGATCTTGTAGACCTGGTGGGTTCCTTGGATCCAACAGCCCCTGTACCTGCCCTGCCCACCCCAGCCCTGCACCTCCCTTCTGTGCTGAATTTCTTTAACTCCAATGATACTCTCTGTAACTATCATCAAGGAACTTGGGACTGGAACTCCAAAAGCCATCACTCTCTGCTCTTACAGGAACGCTGTCAGTCTGAGGATGAGCCTTCTTGGGGGTCCAGGAGGTGGGCAGTCCTCTAGGGCCCCTGTTCTGGTGTGGTTATCCAGTAAGGCTTCCTCCTCTGAAGCTCTGACTGCCACCTTGCACTATCATGGAGCATTGTCACATGGCTTCCTTCATCCCCACAGCCTCCAGATCCACGTCGGGGGCCTCTTCAGCCTTGCAGTGACAACCTCTGTGCCAGCCACCTGCTCGCGTGGGTTAGGCTCTGTCTGCATTAGAACTGCCTGTGAAGGTTGGAGTGACCTCTGTGATCGCAAGAATTGGGAATGGTCTCAGCGATTTTCCCGTCTTCGCAGGTTGGCCTGTCAGCCATGCCCAGGGTCCTTTTCCTCCTCCTCGGTTCTGCACATGCCTTCTGAAATCTTCCTCGACGCTGACATCTTGTTTGCCTTCAGCTCTTGCTTGGGCTACTTTGTGCGTCTTGTCACTTATGTCCCCTCTCTTTTTCTTGACTCATCCATAGGTTCTTTCTAAAATAGGTGAGCCCATGCCTCTCTCCCCCATACTTTCAGACCTGCTTAAGACCCTGTTGTGCTAAGACAGATGTCAGACTTTGCGGGATGCTGGGAGCTAGCCCCGGGCTACCCTCCTGTCCTTTTATGTACCTTTCTAAGCTGGCCTACTTCCCATTTGAGAACACACAGTTCCTTCCATGCACCCTACCACGCAGCAGATTTCTTAAAAATTCAATGAGATGTCACCCCTTCTCTGGCTTACCAAGCCCAGTTCCTGCTGTTTCTCTTGGTGCCTTACTGGATTGCGTCAGTTCTTCACCCGCCCTGTGAACACCTGCGTGTTCCCTTCTCCTCTGCCTGCCTCCCACACAGCTGGCTTACACTGGGCACCTCGAATGTGTTTTTGTCCCTGGAGAACTGGGGACTCCAGCAACTAGGAGCTGAATCCTGGGTATTTACCTGGATGTGTCGTAAGTTCTCGCCTGGTGCCAGCAAACAGTGTGGTCCCAGGCATTGTCCACAGCAGTGTTTACAAGCAGAACGACTTGTGTGGGAAGTGAGGCACACTGTTCCCTAGAGTGAGCAGTCATGTCCTGGTCGCTGTAATGCTGTTGATTGGAAGTTCTTGGCTCCCAAACAAGGTCCATACTTGGGCTGCAGTCTTCACCCTCTGCGTGGTCTCCCTAACTCTCCACCCTTCTACTGCTTGAGAACTTCTCTAACTCCCCTCGCTGGGGCCATGCTCCCGTTGCTAGCAGGGATCCCCAGGGCCCCGAAGTACACTCCTAAACAAGTGGGTATCTATCCAAATGGTCAATCACTCGAGTGGAAGAGTAACCACCTTGGTGACAATTTGGGCTTAATCTCTGCTGGAAGATGCCAAGAGGATTTGGCAACTGCTGGGGGAAGCCAAGGGCAAGGTTCCGGTGTAACAGCGCCACACTCCAACCTACCTTGCCATATTGCTTCAGCTCTGTACACACCTGAGGGCAGTGGCACCAGAGGCAAGGTAGGTGCTGCCTAGTCGGGATGCAGTACACAGCTGGGTGGTACCACGGTGGGTGGTCCACCCTTTTCCCCTACCTAGACGCTGAGGGGAGATTGGTGAGATCCAGTGACTTCCGGCCCAGGGGACAGCAGAGCTGGGACACGGTGCTGGGCTCTTGCCTCCTGGGCCCACTGGGCTGGGTCCCTCTTCTGGAGAAATGCCGCCTGGAAGAATGTGCTGTCCCAGCAGACCATGAGCCTCTTGACCAGCATCCCTTCAGCAGATTTCTGTGCATGCTGGCAAAAATCCAGGGAAGCTGGGGCAGGCTGGGAAGCGTAGCTTCTGGCGAGTCCTCACCTAGCTCAGGGCACTCAGCCTACGTGCAGTGGCCAGGACTGGATGACAGGTCTCTCAACTCCAGGGCATTTTCACCAAAGCAGGTCACCTCCAGGCTGCCTGGGAATGGAGGAAGTTTCTCAAAAGGAGCCCCAGGGGGAAAGCAGGAAAAGCAAAAGTCATCTGCATTCTTTCAGATGCTAACCTGGGACAGAGCCACCCAGGCTGTAGAGGTGAGAGAGAGAGAGAGAGAGAGACAGCATAACCATGACTTCATTGAGATTGTTCTATACATTTTTTTTTTTTTTGGACAGGCAGAGTGGACAGTGAGAGAGAGAGACAGAGAGAAAGGTCTTCCTTTGCCGTTGATTCACCCTCCAATGACTGCCGTGGCCAGTGCGCTGCGGCCGGCGCACCGCACTGATCCAAAGCCAGGAGCCAGGTGCTTCTCCTGGTCTCCCATGGGGTGCAGGGCCCAAGCACTTGGGCCATCCTCCACTGCACTCCCGGGCCATAGCAGAGAGCTGGCCGGAAGAGGAGCAACCGGGACAGAATCCGGCACCCCGACCGGGACTAGAACCCGGTGTGCCGGCACCGCAAGGCGGAGGATCAGCCTAGTGAGCTGCGGCGCCGGCCTGAGATTGTTCTATACATTTTAATCCACCCCTTCAATATGGCTAATGTGTGAGGCTTTGCTAGAGAGAAACTAAAGCTGTAAGGAAATGGAAGGTAATTCCTCGCATTTGACTAAGGCTTTAGGGTTTACTGAGTACACATGACATCTGTGTTAGCTTGTGGGCCTCCGAAACCTGAGCCGGGTAGCAGTATTCGCACTGTACAGACCCAGAGCGCTTCTGAGTTGTACAAGGTGGCGCATCCTCTAAGAGGCAGGGCCTCAGCACAGACGGTACTACGAGGTTCTGTTCTCCCCGCTATTACAACCCGAAGACCTTCTGTAAATGGTCAGTCATTCGCTGTGCAAATGTTAATTATCCTGCCGGCCCCCTTCAAGGGCCCGAGAGGTGTGGAGTTGCTTGATAATAGATCCGCTTCTACTGAACCCGGGAAGGAACGCCTTGGTCAGGCCGGCAGCTTTTCTCAGACAACCCTCCCTTCGTGAACCAGTTTTGTGTGGCGGGAGAGGGGGACCTGCTGCCGGCTGCTAAGGAGCTGGGGAATCTTCATTGAGTGCCAGGTCCTGTGCTAAGCACCAGCACGTAGGCTTGCAGCAACTCAGTTTATGGATGAGGAAACCCAAAGATCACACAGCCAGCAGAGCCTGCATCCCTCCACAAACACTGTGTGTCCCCCTCGGTGTGGCAGGTGGATGGGGCCCAGGAGAGCTGGGATCCTGCCTTCCAGCAGGAGCCTTTGAAGAGCAGTGAGGAGGTCACACCAACTGATCCAGCTGCTTAGGTCAACACAAAAACTGAGTTGGCGAAGTTAAAATAAAGTGCCTCTTGTGGTTGGCAGGAGGTTTTGCATTGGGATTGAAATAGAAACAGCATCTTTTCCTCCCCCTGTATTACACAGTGTGAACTACCTGTGAGTTGTGGGGTGGGGGGAGTACCAAGGGCTTGTGCCGAAGGCAGGACACCAGCGCACACCTGCCGCTCTGGAACAACGGAACCAAGAAGGGAGGGGGCCCTGGAAACTAATAGCAAAACCTGAAGCAGTTCCCCGAGTCAAACACCTGTGCATTTTCATGCACTAAATATAGTGGGAGTCATCTTATCCTTAAGTAAACACTACAGCCAGGCAAAGGCTTGTATGAAAAGAGTCTTTACATCGGCTCCCGTGGGCCGGAGATGGACGGGGAGCAGCAGCGCTGGGCGGCCGGGAGTGGCCAGCTGGCAGCCTCTGGCTCCCTGGCTGCCCGCTGCTATCTCGGGTTCCCAAGGAAAACGTTCCCCTGTGTCTTGTTGTTGTTGTTTGTTTTTCCCCCTGCTCATCAGCCAACTGTATGTGCCTTGCTGTACCTGTGCCTTCCATCCCCTTCCTCCAACTTGAAGGATCAGTCTCGTGGGATCTGATCTTCCGACAGAGGGTTGGAAGAGCCCCTCTGGCTGCAGTCCTGGCAGGCAAAGCAGCTTCGCAGCTGCGACTCTCCATCCTGTTTTAGGTGTTGCTGAAAGGGAAAGGAGTCTTTTTCTTTGCCCTTTGCCTTTGGGAGTCTAGTCTGCTGACATAGGCACAGCCCCTCTTGGAGAAAACGTCACACCAGAGGCTCACTGCCCACCGTTCTGGGCTCTGAGGCCCCAGGGGCCATGTTTGCAGCCTCTTGTCCAAGTTCCAGTCCCGTCCCCAGCTGGGGGCAGGGGCTCCAAGGTGAAGAACCCTCCAGAGGGAGGCAGCAGAGCTGGGAGACAGGGAGAAGAACAGAGGCTTTGGGGCCAAGGGGCCGAGCTCTGTGTGCTCCTCTATTCCCCTCCTTGTCTAAGTTGCTAAGAATTGGAGATAATGAGGTGTTCTGTAGAAGTGTCAAGGCCAATGTCAGGTTCTCATAGATGGGACCTGCACCTTGCTGTCCTCTGCTTCTGTCTCTGTTCAGTCTGCTTGGGGAGTTAAGAAAACCCCCTAAGTGGCATCTAAAGCACTGCACGTGTGTACCTACTGGACATAAGGAAGTAAGTAGTGACACCTGCCACAGAGTTCTGAGACCTACAACGGCCAGTCAAGGGAGTCACCCCTACTATGGCTGGTGCTCATGAGAGCCCTGCTGGGTGGGGGTCGGATCTCTCCACCCCTCACTCAACAGATGAGTGGCTGAGGCTCAGAGAGGTTGAGCATCATGTCACATCCCACACAGCTGCCTAGACTGACAGTTTCACATCCAGAGCCAACATGGCGTGGACCAAGGCTAGCTGCTGAGCTGGGAGCCTAGGGCTCGGGCCAGTGCTCAGTCCTGGCAGACTGCCCTGTTGCCCGTTGGCCCGTGGGCTGCCGTATTACCACAGTTCCCATCAGCCAGTTAGTCTCCCTCCCGAGGTATGGCCAAGTCACACTGTCCCCCAGAACATCATCCCTACCAGGTGTGTGTGTAGGGGGATGGGTGGAGAAGCAGAGAGTGGAAGATCCTATCCCAGAGCACGACAGGCCCAGATGCAGTGAAACCGAATCCGCGCGTTGAAAAGGCCCAGAACCCTCCTGCTCCCGTGCGGCAGGCGCTTTTGTAGCTGTGTGACTGTTGGTTTTGCTGCCATGTGCACATTTCTGATAATGGCAATGATAAACAAAGGCATGGCGGGGGCGTGTCCTTCCCCAAAGCTGCTGTTTCAGAAGTTCCTCCACTGCCCGTGCCGCAGCCGTAGCCGGTCCCTGCCACTACGCACCCCCAAACTGGGCTGCTCCCCACGACCCAGGACACACTCCCTCTCCCTGACACAACATGCTTTCCTGCCAGACAAGTGCCTCCCCACCCCAGGCGCATCCAGGGGCTTCAGGGAGTCAGCAGTCCAGGTAGAGAGGGGCCACACAGCCGTGAGCTTCCTACCCTGCCCCCACCCCCGCCCCTTGGAAAACAACTAAAGAATAACTTACTGGGGACCTGATGAGGGCTTTTCTGGACCAAGGGTCAGCGATCTTCTTCTGTCAAGGTCCAAATTGTTGCTATTTTAGGCTTTGTGTTCATCGGGTCTGGGCTCTGTCGCTATCCCACCCTGTTGCTGTATTGCCAAAGCTGCCATGGAGGATACATCAATAAATGGGCATGACTGTGTTCCAATAAAACTTTATTTGTGGACTCTGAAATCCAAATTTCATGTAATTTTCATGTATCATTATCTTTCTTTCTTTCTTTCTTTCTTTTTTTTCTTTTTTTTTTTTTTTTTTTTTTGACAGGCAGAGTGGACAGTGAGAGAGAGACAGAGAGAAAGGTCTTCCTTTTGCCATTGGTTCACCCTCCAATGGCCGCCGTGGCTGGCTCACTGCGCTGATCCGATGGCAGGAGCCAGGTACTTATCCTGGTCTCCCATGGGGTGCAGGGCCCAAGCACTTGGGCCATCCTCCACTGCGCTCCCGGGCCACAGAAGAGAGCTGTCCTGGAAGAGGGGCAACCGGGACAGAATCCGGCGCCCCAACCGGGACTAGAACCCGGTGTGCTGGCCCCGCAAGGCAGAGGATTAGCCTAGTGAGCCGCGGCGCCGGCCGAAATTGATTCTTAACTGCAGGCCCAGGGCCAGCAGGCAGAAGGACAGGTGAGAATGTTCATCTGCCAGCGCCTGTTCTAGGCGATGGGCTGCCTAACAGGGTGGAGCTGCAGGCTGCTGTCCCTGGATCCCTGAGTGACGTGCCTCCTCCACGCTACCTCCTCAGGCTGCTTGTGGTTGCCAGCTGCACCTGCTAGCACAAGTTGCTGTCACCACAGCTCTAAAGTTGGGCCTTGAGTTTCTAGCCATCTGGGTGTCACTGTCCTCTGGCCCCTAAGGTCCCCTTGGCCCTCCTTCCACCATTGCCCTCACCCGGATGCAGAAGCTACTCTCCCCATCAGGGTCACAATTCCTTCCAGTGCCTGGCAAGTGTGGACTTCCCACCTCACCTCTCCGTAGAGCATCCAAATATTACATCTGGCTCTGCTCCTTACTTCTTCTCTCCAGGAACTTGGGACACTTTGCTCAGGACTTGAAGTCATACCCCTTGTGGATGAGTGATAAGTAACCTTCTTGCCCACAGGCCCATAGGGACTCAAGGCACTCCCTCAAGGCCAAGGCGAGTCCTTTGTTTTGGGCCCTGGGAGCTTGCTCTCAGTCTAACTCTCCAGGGTCAGTAGCTGCCTGCTCCAGGTGGCCATGTCTGGGTGAGCTTGCCCTACCTGGCTCAGACCTCCTGGACCCAGGAGCCCAGCTTCTGCTTCTGTGGGTTGTCAGAGGGCTGGAGAAATGGTGGCCAGGCTTACAAATGCTCAGGAGTGATGCTGATCCCAAATATGAAACCTGCTGAGCCCGATGCAGCCCTAGTGAGCCTAAAGAGGACAGGAAGGGCACCAGGGACATCAGTGTGAGTTCAGGTTCACTAGCGATGAGAGGAAGGAGGGGTCGTAATGGGAGAGGCTCCCTCTGCTCTGAAGGGAGGCGGCTGACAAAGATGGGGCTTTGAAAAGAGCCGGGAAGGGCTACCCCACTGCCTGCAGCGGGGCAGAGTGAAGGGATGATGGTGGAGCCCGAGGGCTCCCGTGCTCCCTCCTGGGCTCCTCTCCCTTCCCTTCCAGAGGAACAGTGAGAGTGAGGCGGGAGCGAGCCCCGGGGAGCCAGCTGGATTTTGTACCACCACCTCCCAACGTGACTTGTCTTGCCGAGTGACTTGTCTGCTTTCTCAGCTGTAAAAAAAGAGGATGCTCTCATGCGGTGGTTGGTATAGAGATTAAGCAGATGGAGTTAGTGAAGACCTTTGACCGAGCAGGTGGCTAAAAAGTGACTGTGCACACCTGCATGTGTGTGTGTGCGTGCGTGCGTGCACTGAGCGAGGTGATTCCTCAGAACAGTGGCCTTCATTCTGGTCCTTGAACACTTGATTAACCTCACGTGGGGTGCTATTTAAAGAATCCTGATTTCCAAGATCCCACCGCAGATTCTGATTCAGGAGGTCCGGGCTAGTGCCAGGGAATCATATCCGGATGATCCTCACGTGCCCTGGAGTTTGGAAACCACAGCCCTGAGGACTGAGGAGGAGACACAGAGCATGACAACAGCAAGGGCAGCCAGCGCCCTTAGGTGCTGGAAAACAGGTGTCCTGGCTCGGAAGCTGACACCTGAAGGCGTAGAAAACACTTGAACACATGTCACAGATTTGAACAGGCAGAAAGGGAGACTGAACATCAGACCAGTAAGCCAGATGCCCAGGAGAGCTCTCACTTCCCAGAAGAAAATCCCCAGTCTTTCAGGCTCTGTGGAGGGAGAATCTTCCAGCTGGAGGATCTGTGCCTGAGCAGCTCTGTCCTCTGCAGCCTTCGGGGGCCCTGATGCTCCACACGCTCCAGAAAGCTGCTCTTCTTCAGCAGGCCACCTTCAAATGGGTGCCCCCAGGCCACCAAGACAGGCTGGAGGTTTTGGCAATGTGGCTTAGTGAATTCTAAAGGAGAACCAGAAGGGAATCGAGGGAGAACGAGAGTTATAAACATAAGACAACCCACGGAGTATATTGGTCTTTTAGGTGGCAGCCCATGCTACCCCTGGTGGGTGCCTAGGGGCTGGATCCAGGCTCGCTTCCATTGGTGGGGCCCACAGTTCTTATCACCACGACGCCAAGACCACCTCCTCAACCCCTTGACCCTCCCTGGGTTCAGAGCCAACAGGCTGGAAGCCGTCCTCGCTGCTGTTAATCCCTTTGCAGTTTTGCCATCCTTGGGGAGACTTCCCAGCAAGGACCTCACCATTCAGGTGCAACACACTCTGCCTCTTGTCCATACACTGCTAGCTGTGGCCTCCATGCGGTCACATACCGTGGCAGGGGCATTGTCCCGCACACATCCCTAGGGGCCTGCATTTCTCATTTCTCCTCTCTTCAGTCTGAAGCCCTGCTCCCGTCAAGTCACCCTGTTCTCAGCGGCCTGCCATAGCTCCCCCGCAGCCCGCAGAAGGCAGCTCAGGTTCCTCCACCATCAGCCTCAACTCAGCTTTGGAATCATCTTCCATTGCTTCCATCCCCAAACCTTCCATGACAGCTTCCCGGGGTTGAGACGAGAAGGTCGGGTGTATGTTAGTCTGTTTTCTGTTACTAAAATGAAAAAAGGTGTATTTAGCTCACAATTCTGGAGGCTCAAGGGTGTGACACTGACATCAGGTTGGTCTGGTGAGAACCTTGTGTCATCCCAGTGGTAGGAGTATATGCAAGGTGGAAAGATCGCACTGCAAGACAGGAAGCCAGAGCATGATTGGAGTTCCACAGTCACACTGACCCTTCCAGAGCTAGGGCCCTCAGTGACCTAATGTCCTCCCACTGGACCCCGGCCTCTCAAAGATTTCACTACCTCTGAAGACCAAGCTCCCAGCACACGAAACCTTGGGGGACATACTCACACCTTATCCAAACCATAGCATGTAGTGAAGCCCTTACTTTATCTGGAAATACGGCCACCAGCTTCTGATCAGTCCCATCGGACCCTGGCCTGGAGGCCAGGAGACTCTGTGTGCCGTGGTTTGAGCGTGCCACCCCAAGTTCATGTATTGGAAACCTAACTCTCGGAGCAGCAAGCTTGGGAGGTGAGGATAGTAAGGGGTCATTAAGTTACGAGGGCCCTGCCCTCAAGGATGGCTGGTGTCATCACTGCAGGGGGCTGGTCATCACAAGAGTGAACTTGGTATAAAGTGAGTTCAGTCTCTTCCTGCACACTTGCTCTCGTGCTCACATGCCCTTCTGCTTTCCGCCACAGAACGACTCAGCTCAAAGGCCCCCACTCCCAATGCTGATGCTGTGCTGTCGGGCTTCCCAGGATCCTGAGCCAAATAAACTTACCTTGTCTATAAATTACTCACTCTTAGATATCCTGTTTATAGCAATGAAAATGGACTAAGGCAATGTCCCCTTCTGGTGTGTGCAGTCTTAAAGCCTTGGTTTCCTGTTGAATGAGCCCAGGTATGGGGCCTCCCATAGCTCCCAGTGCAGCCTCATGCCACAGTGGTCTTTGTGACTCAGGGAAGCTGTGAAAGACTTCGTTTTGTTTCTCAGAGAAGGCCTGACGCGATGTGGGACCCTTGCTCATGCTGACGTCAGGAGCGAGCCTAGAGCCTTTCTCTAGGCTGACTCTTCTCATGAAGGAGAAATCAGTTAAATCTGATCAATAACTCTAATCAATAAACACACGATCAGTGCTTGCCATAGGGCTGGGCACTGAAGGTCCAACACTGAGACACAGTCCCTGTCCAAGAAGGACTCAGGGACTCCTGGGGAATATGACATAAACGCATGCAAGTGTCAGGCTGTGGGTGAGTGCTCCAGAGTGGGAGGGTAGCGTTAGGGTCCTATTGAGAGTGGTTGGTTGGGAAAAGCCTCACAAAGCATGGGCCTTGAGCTGCATTGGCAGGACAAATCTGATTTGGCTTCATGAACTCAGAGGAATGGGGAGCCGTTGAGAAAAAAAAAAGTATATTTATGAATCTTTATTTTGAAGGGGTGGGGGAGAGAAAGATATCTCAAGACAGAGAGATCGTCTATCCACTGGGTCACTCCTCAAATGGCTGCAACAGCCAGAGCCATGAGTCAGGAATTCCAGCCAGGCCTCCCCCGTGGGTGACAGGGACTCAAGTGCTTGCGCCATCATCTTCTGCTTCCAGGATGCATTAGCAGAGGGCTGGGTTACAAGCACAAAAGCTAGAACTTGAACCACCACTCTGATCTGGGATATGGGCAGCCCAAGCAGCGGCTTAACCAATTGCCCCTGAAAGCTTTTGAGCAGGGGAGTGACACAATCAGATTGGACTTTTGGAAAGATGAGTGTGGCCACTGTATGGGGCATGAAGGGACATAGATGGGACTGCAAATGGGAAGACCTGAAGGGAGGCTGCAGCAGTGGTCCATGCAACACATGCAGAGCAGGAGTGGGCCTGAACTGGGGACACAACAGGTTCACAGCCTTGTAGAATATGGGCATTACCAGAAATAATTCCACAGTAACGTATGCTCTGCAGGCTCGTGGGCATGTGGCATGATATTTCATCTCTTGGAACATCCCTGTCTTTTCCATTCTCCCCAATTTAACTATCTTCTCACCTTACCCACCCCTCCCTCTAAGCGCTGTGCACCCTCTCAGCTCTATGGTTTGGATGTGGTTTCTCTGTCAAAAGTTCATGTGCAAGGCTGGGCCTTGTGGCTCGGTGGGTCAAGCTGCCACTTGGGACACCCTCATCCCATATTGGAGCTCTGGTGTGAGTCTTGGTTACACTGCTTCTGATCCAACTCCCTGTTAGTGCCCCTGGGAGGCAGCGGAAGATGCTCCAAGTACTTGGGTTCCTGCCACCCACATGGAAAACCTGGTTGGAATTCCAGACTCCTGGCTTCAGGCATGGCTGTTGCAGCCATTTGGGGAGTGAATCATGAGACAGAGAATCTCTCTCTGCCTTTCATATAAATAGATAAAATAAATCTTTAAACAACAACAAAAGTGCAAGGTTCACGTCCCAGAAGCTTGGTCCCAAGTGTTGTGGTGTTGAGGTGGTGGAACGTTTGAGAGGTGGGGCCTAGTGGAAGATAATTAGGTTATCAAAGTTTTTCAATTAAAACCTCTCTCTCCCTCTAATTTCTATCTCTTTATCTTCAATTTTCTGATTGACTTTCTGAACATACTTTCAAACTTTTGGGTGAATTTCTAAGTTGTGCTGTCAATGTTTTAACTTTCAGAAGGTCTTTTAAAAGACTCTGGGGGCTGGTGTTGTAGTGTAGTGGGTAAAGCTGCTGCCTGTGATGCCAGCATCCCATGTAGGCACCAGTTCAAGGCCCAGTTGCTACACTTCAGATCCAGCTCCTGGTGAATGTGCTTGGGAAAGCAAAGGAAGATGGCCCAAGTGCTTGGGCCTCTGCCACCCATGTGGGAGACTGAGAAGAAGCTCCTGGCTCCTGGCTTCAGACCAGTCCAGCCCTGGCCCTTGCAGCCATTTGGGGAGCGAACCGAAGGGGACATCTCTCTCTCTCTCTCTCTCTCTCTCTCTAACTCTGCCTTTCAAATAAATGTATGAATCTTTAAAATGTGCTTACAAAAAGATTCTGTTGATGCTTGAATAACTCAGGAACTAGAGGTGCAGCTGAAAATCCATGTGGATATATTTTTTATCCTCCCAGAACTGAGCTGTTAATAGTGTGCTGTTGACTGGAAGCTTTACCGATGGCCTAAAAGGCAATGAACACATATTTTATATGCTATATGTATTACATACAGTGACAAAGACACGAGAAACATGAGATCACTTCTTTATAAAAGACTGATTATTTGAAAAGCAAAGTGGCACATACTCAGAGCAGAGAGAGAGAGAGAGAGAGAGAAACTCTTCCACTGATTCACTCCCCAAATAACTGCAATAACCAGAGCTGGGCCAGTCCAAATCAAGAGTCTGAAACTCTATCCAGGTCTCCCACATGGGCAGCAGGGTCCCAAGTGCTTGGGCCTTCATCCATTGCCTTTCCAGGTACACTAGCAGGAAGCTGGCTTGGAAGTAGAACAGCTGGAAGTTGAACTAACACTCTGATATGGGAGGCTGATTTTTTAAGCAGCAGCTTAACCCATTGTGCCACATTGCCAGCCCCACGAGAGCACTTACTGCTGTGACAGGCAATTTACTGGAGAGGCTAAATTCAGATGGAGATGACTGGTATCTCATGGCATTTTGCTTTTTTTTTTTAAAAAAATAAAAGTTGAGAGGAGGTGAGAGACAGAGTGAGAGTGAAAGAGAGAGAGTTCCCACCTGCTGGTTCACTCCCCAAATTCCTACAATGGCTGACGGTGGGCCAGGTCTCCCCCATGAGGCAGGAGCCTAACTATGTGAGCTGTCACTGGTGCCTTCTAGTGTTTGCATTGGTAGGAAAGTGCAGTTAGGTGCTACAGCCTAGAATCAAACCAGGCACTGCAGTGTAGTACATGGGCATCTTCACTGTTGGGCTAAACCCCTGCCCTCACATGGCATTTCCAGGGGATTCCGGTGACAACACTTGAGCTCAGGGCACTAGCAGCAGGAGGTGAGAGGGAGCTATAACTTCATTTCAGTAGCACACACAGTATGTATTTAGGCAGTTATGATTTAACACTCCATCTTTATGTTTGTCTACGTTTCTCTTAGCTGTGAATGGCGCCAGTGTGTTCTATAAATGTTTGTGTAACTTTTGATAAATTTTAACTTTTTATAATAGATTTGTGTATACTATATTATAGTAAATGATAAACTAGACTATTAGCTACATACACTCTATGCATTCACAACCTGCCTTTTTCTTAAATTTTTCAATATTTCTACTTATGTAGTTCTCTCTAAGAGGTTTTTTTTTTTAATTGTTGCAATTTTTCCCCTAAAGAAGCCAAAATTCCCATAAAACTGGACCCGTGTGGTTTGGACATGTGTTGGTCAAAGGTCAACTGTTCTCCTTTTCGTAGCTTCCAATTCCTGCTTCACAGATGCGGCATCTTCTGTCCCTCGAAGGATATTGTCCATGAGTCTCGCTGGCACTGCCTTATGCTCCTTGTACTCTTTTCTCCAAATGCCTTTTCTCTGCCTGTGTATTTTGCCCTCTGTGAAATTCATGCTGGAAGCTTTCTTCGGAAGGTAGGTGATCCTTGGCTGTTCATTTCACTGGGACGAGTAAGTCCCTTGAGTTTGAATCAGCAGCGCTAGTCCGTGCACACAGCTTCCTGGCAGTCTCCCAGCCATGTTTTCCAGGGAGACCCCTGGTGTGGACATCTGCCGGGATTTTCTTTTTGTCTGGGCAGTTTTTCCAAGAAGAATCTTAGAGTCCACGCATGTCTGTATACACGGGCCCGACTCACCACAAAGTGTGCGGACTTCCAGTGAATCTCACTTTCAGAAGAACGAGTCTCAACCACCCCTTCCCCTGGCTATTGTCGGCACTCCAACCCCAGAGCCTGTGCAGTTCCTTTACTGCAGGGAGTAAACCTTCCCAGTGAGGTGGGAGCTGTTGCCAGACGGTGCAGGCCTGGGAGGTGATGAGAGGTCGCAGTTCTTTGCAGATTTCTTCCAGGTCCTCTGCTTCTCCTGCACTCCTGCTCTGACTTTAAAGGCATCTGGTGCTGCAGACTCCGCAGCCTCTCTGAGGCTCTGACGTTCACCCCTGCCTGCTTCTCACCCATTTCTCTCCTCCTGCCTTTGACTCCACCGGTTCCTACTCACCTAATCACTGCTTGGCCTCTGGAAGTGTGTGGCTTGCGCACACAGCAGCCATCTCTTCTTCTGCTGTCATTGTAGTCAGGGGCATTTGCTTTTCTATTGTTTTCTGTCCATTTTGTTTTGTTGGGATTAAGATGAAGGCAGTATTTAGCCTTTTCAGATTGGTTTCTGCCACCTCCACCTCGCAATGTGCATTTAAGGTTCCTTCTCGTCTTTTCATGATTCCATGTGTGAATGAATGTTTTTTTAGTGCTGAGTAATAGTCTGGACATGTCATTAACCCATAGAAGAAAATCTTTGTTGTTTCCATGTCTTGATGATTTTGAATCAAGCTGCTATCAACATCCATGTGCCGGTTTTTGTGTGGAATCAGCCTTCAACACATTTGGGTAAATACAAGGGACTGGGATGGCTGGGTCATATGGAAAGAGTATGCAGAGTTTGGGAAGAAACCGCCTAGCTGTCTTCCAATGTGGCTGTCAGGGAATGAGCCCTCCTGTTGCTCCAGGCCCTCACCAGCATCCCAGCATTCTGTGCTGTCAGTGTCTCGCGTTTTAGCCACCCTATAGGTACAATAACATTTTTGATGTCCTTGTCTACCAATGCTGTCAGCCCTAGCAGTCTGGGGCATGTTCCAGTTCATCAGTTTCTCTCCTCCTTGTGAGTTGTGTCTTTCTGCCTTTTTACTTGTTTGATCATTTTTAATGGATTGCAGATATTGTGACTTTCATGTTGGGTGTTAGGTATTTTTGTATTTCTGTAACTATTCTTGTGCTTTGTTTCAGATATAGTTACTTGGGAACAATTTTTTCCTCTGGGCGTTTTAAGTCTGTTGGATGGAGCTGGAACAGTGCTTCTTCTGGGCTGATGTTTCTTCCCTCACGACCCTTCTGGGTCCTCTGAGGCTCCCAGGAATTCTAAGGCTGGTGGGAAGAGGTTCCTGGGTCCATGGAGCCCTGGAGATTGTTCCCTCCAGGCCTCTAGGGCTGTTGCATGTGGATCAGTGCTCAGCTGAAGGTCCAGGCAGAGCCTCTGCAGGTCTCTGGAGCCCCTCTGTGTGCCGCACGTTCCTCTCTGGTGCTGCAGCCCACACTTTCCCAGCGCCATCTTTGGCACGGCATCTCTCTTGATCTCCTGTCCCCTGAATGAGGAGCCAGGAAACTCTGCAGCCAGTGGGCTGAGGCCCTCCGAGAGCGCACCTCCTGGTGTGTCTCCTTTCGTTGTCTGATGTCTGGTGTCTTTCTGTATTTTGTCTGCCTTTTAGTTTTTTCAGGCAAGAGGATAAAAATAGATTCTTTATGTCATCCTGGCTGGAGGTGCAAGTCTGAAATCATTTTTTGTAATAAACCAGTTCATTAATAAAAACAACTCTCTATTCCTGCAGTTTTCAGAATAGGCCGGATCCTTGGCAGCTGCAGTGGGGGTAGAGATAAAACCTAGCAAGCACAGCTCTTGAGTCTGTGGTCAGGGTCAGGTCTGAGGGCTCCCTCAGGAGGCCCCCGTGATCTGACCAGCCCCTCCCCAAACAGGACCTGCAGTGGATCCACAGCGGGGGCTGGGTCTGATGTTCTCTGTGTTTGGAAAGTGGAGTAAGGGTTAGGGGGTGGTGAGGAATGAAACCACTGGGAAATCCCAATGCTAATTTTTACTAAAAAGTTTCCTCTAATTGTTAGTTATGCAATCATTTTAAGATCTGGAAAGGAGGCGTATTGTTAGGGAGGGGATCTATTCTGGCTCTTTCACGAAGATCAGCTCCCTGACGGCTCCCTGGTCCTTTGTCTCTTATCTCCCCTGGCCTTCTGGTGCTGCACCACTGGGCTCTGCTGCAAGTCAGGGAGTGGGGGCCGCTGGACCAGCTTGTCTCACAGCCCGGAAGGCAGCCCTTTGAACACCAGCGCTTCAAACATCTTCCCTTCACCATGAAATTCTTTCTAAAATTCATTGCGCGTTTTTCTGCCTTAGTAAGAGTAGTAAAATGGCAGTACTGCTGACATGGGCTGGGCAGGCAGCTGGTAGTCTTTTTTTAAAGATTTGTATTTATTTATTACAGAGGCAAAGATACAGACAGAGAGAGGGAGAGACAGAGAGAGGTCTTACATCCACTGGTTCACTCCCCAGATGGCCACAATGGCTGGAGCTGTGCCAATTCAAAGCCAGGAGCTTCTTCCAGGTCTCCCACATGGGTGAAGGGCCCCAAGGACTTGGGCCATCTTCCACTGCCTTCCCAGGCCATAGTAGAGAGCTGGATCGGAAGTGGAGCAGCCGGGACTAGAACCGGTGTCCATATGGGATGCCGGCACCGCAGGCGGAGGCCTAGCCTACTACACCACAGCCCCATGTGTCATTGTATCCTCCTACTTTTCAATTAAAATGCCCCTTTTCCAGGTTGCATGTGCTACATCCAGGACCTAACAAGGAGACACCATGAAAATATGAATATTGAGCTCCGCGTGAAACTTATGGAAGTACCAGGTAGTTCCCAGGTAGCTTGATGCCTGCAGAGGCAGCACCCTGAGCTCACAAAGGAAACCAATAACTGGGTCAGGGCCTCTCTCTCTCTCTCTCTCTCTCTCTCCACAGACCAAGGCTGGAGGGGAACCTTGTGCTCTCTGCTTCCCCTCCCCTACCCCTTCTCCCATCAGGCAAACCTTCTGGCCCACTGCCTACTCATGATAGGGATTTCTCTATGGTGCCATCTATACTCACGTGTGTATATGCGTGTTCGCTTTCTCAGTTTTTGAAAAAAAATTATACATGTAAGCACTTCCAATCACGTCTTTGTGAATGACAGCAGCCTGAAGTAAAAAAATAAATACCACCCACGGCCCTCCCGCCCCGCATCATGGCCACTAACGGTCACTGACACTCACTGCGTTTGGCACTGTTTTAAGGGGTTTACCTGTGTGAGTGAACTTCACCCTGACAACAACCCTGCAAGGCAGCTGCAAGCACCCTCGCCGTCGTGTAGGTGAGGACGCACGCTTGCCCAGGGCATACAGATGGTACAGCGACCCTACTCCCAGCAGCCCCGTGGGGTCACTGGGACCCTCGCCTATAGGCCATAACCAGGCCTGCAGCCCCACACCCGGAGCTGAAGCCCCTGGAAGCAGGGTTCCTCGTGAGCGCCTGCGCTGGCCGCAACAAGCCCTGGAGGTGTTCCCAGGAAATGCAGGCCGGGAAGAGGGGTGAGGACGGCGGAGGGCGGAACTGGAGATGGTAGCTGTGGGGAGGGGCAGTGGGGTGACAGGGACTTGGGATGTGCAGATGGCAGTCACGGGGCCTCTCCCTGACCTCAGAGCAGTGTGGTTGCCATGGGTACTTCCCTGACTGGGATGGGGCCATTCTGGCTTGAGCTCACCTGAACCCACTGGGAGAGCCTGAGGGTTTCTTAGTCCTGGCGCAGGTTAACTAACACACACGTGGGTAAAGCTGGGGAAGCCGTACTTGAACTTGAGGTATGGTTGACTCAGGTCTGTACCTAAGATGCTCAGCAGAATGTCCAGAATGTGGCCCGAGCTCAGTGAACGGTCTCAGCTATTTCTAATAATGAAATTCTAGAGTGAGGCCGAGAGGACCGGTTGCCTTTGGTTACATAATCCATCCTGTCCTTGACTTTGAATTGAGTCTCAGAGCCACGCTAGGCATGTTTCCCTGGACAGTTTGTTCTCTGAGAAGGGGGCAGCTGGGCAGCCCTGCTGAGCACAGTCCCTGTCGGGCAATAGCTCTCTGGGCCTTGGCTTGCTGAGCTGGGCCCTGGGCCATCACGTGACCCGTCCTCATCATACCCAGCTCTCAGCAGCGACTGGGTGGCCTGCTCAGCGGGGGACTCCTCTGTCAGCAGTTCTGGAAGCCAGCAGGCCCGCGGGGAGGCCAGAGGTCTCAGCTGGAGACTCGCAGAGGCTCTGAGGGAGGCTTGTCTAGAGCAGGGGCCTGGGAGCTGGCAGCGCGTGGCGGGGCTCCGTGGAATCCAGACTTAGTGACTGCGCCTGAGCCACGAGGCCTTTCTCCTCTGGTCCTGCTCTGGACCCTGCCCCTGTGCAGACAGGAGGACTCTGCTCCTTGGAAGCCACGCCTCCCCTAAAGGAGACCCCTGGGTGAGCCCGGGTCCCTGGCGTGGACCCACAAGCTCTAAGGAAGCTGCCTCTTCCTTCCTACAGAAGTGGGGTGGGGGTACTGGACAGGGCTGGGGGAGGGGAGCAGAACTCAAGACCTCAGCGCTCTGGATCCTGGGGAGTCTGGCACTGAGCTGTCTTAGTGAACAGTCTGGATTGGAGAACTGGGTTTTTCTTTTCTTTTTTCTTTTTTTATTTTTTTTTACAAAGAGAAGTCATTTTAGTATTTTCAGATACTGTTTTCTATTACCTAAGGGAGGATTGGAACCCCAGAGATTTTCTACATTTTTCTTCTAGCATCCAAATCTGTTTGTTCAATGAGATCTTTGTGGGTGCGTGGTCGGGAAAGCAGGCAGAAGCAGAGCCGCTGTGCTGCAGCTGACGGGTTGGGGGGTGGGCCTGGAGTTGCTCCCAGCTGCTTGTTGCTCCCTCAAAAGCCCTGGACCCACCCCTACCGAAGTCTCAAAATAAAACTCAGGTAACCTGGCACAGTGCCCACAGAAGCAGCGCTCCTAATGGCCTCGTCCCACTGTGCCTTGCGGGCAGAAGCCCCTGCCATCCGGCAATCCATGCTCTGAGTAACCAGTTTGGAATGGATGATATGAGAAGATTCATGCTTTGTTTTTTCCTTATTTGTATAACTACCATCCAGTTTAACAAATAAAACACCGTTAGTGGAGTGTACTTTTTTTCGGGGGTGGGGGGTATGAACCTTTGCCACCACTTGGGACACCTGCGTGCTGTATTGGAGTGCCTGGGTTGGTGTCCTGAGGCTCCACTCCTGAGTATAGCTTCCTGCTAAGGTGCAACTCAAGTATCTGGGTTCCTGCCACTCATGTGGGAGACCTGGGCTAAGTTCTCGATGCCTGGCTTTGGCCTGGCCCAGCCCTGGCTGTTGTGGGCATCTGGGGAATGAACCAGAGGATGGAAGATCTCTGTCTATCTGTCTCTCTCTGTCCCTCTACCATTCAAATAAATATTAAAAAAAAAAAATGTAGGGGCCAGCATTTTGGCATAGAGGCTTAAGTCACAGCCTGTGATGTTGACATCCCAAATGGGCGCTGGTTCAAGTCCTGGCTGCTCCATTTCTGATCCAGCTCTCTGCTGTTTACTAGAAAAGCAGCAGAAGATGGCCCACCGGTGTGGGAGACCTGCAAGAAGCTCCTGGCTCCTGGCTTGTGGCTTTAGTCTGGCCCCAACCCTGGCTGTTGTGGCCATCTTGGGAGTAAACCAGCAGATGGAGGACCTCTCTCTGTCTGTAAATATGCCTTTCAAATAAATAAATAAATCTTTAAAAAAAAAAAAGATTTGAACAGAACAAAGCATTCCCAGTGTCGTAGAACATAGAAATCCCCCAAGAGCCCCTGTGAGAGCCCCAAGGGGACCACCACCCTGACCTTCGTGGGGCTTTTTTGTTTTCTTAAAGTCTGATCTCCTGTGTCAGTATCTCTAAGCACTAAAGTTTGAATTTTGCCTGTTTGTGAACTTTATCTAAATGAAATCATATTACATTCTTGTATAACTTGCTTCCTTCATTCAACAGGGTACGTATAAGACTCAACCATGAGATGAAATGAAATAATTCTATTTTGTGGTAGATTTTGAAAATACCAATAACCTGTTTTTGAGAAAAAAAAACACAATTTTTTGAGCTTCAGTTGCCTCACGAGAACCTCCTTCAGAAATGATTTTAGCATCAAATTCCTGCGTTACTGGAGCGAAGGTAAGATAAATGTAACCAGGGGTCACAGATCGCTCATAGGGATGCAAGGAAAGACAAGCCAACAGTTTTCCATGAGGAAGGCGTACAGCGAAACGAATGTGTCTGTGGAGCCAAAGGAGGGAGGCACCACACTATGCAGTTCTTCTGCGTTGTTGATTAAGTAAGTAGCTAGTAACTGAAGACGCTAGGCATCGGTGACATAAACATGGAGAAGACATAGTCCCTCAAGGAGCTCCAATGCCAATGAGAGAAAGAGAGAGGGGAGGGAGGAGGGGGAGGGGAGAAAGTGATATATCAAAGCAGCACAGTAAGGGCTAGAGCGGGGGCTTACACAAGCAGCCTCATTAGCCCAGTGGAAAAGCAGCTCACTGGGCGTGAGCACGGCAGAAGCTGGTGCAGAGGAGGTGGCATTTGTTCGGTATTTCCACGAATGCGTAGAAGTTCGCCAGGTAGAGAAGGGGAGCTACGCGAGTCCAGGAGAGGGCAGGTGTGCAGAGACCCTCCTCGGCTTATGATGGGAAAATAAATGGGAAATATCCTAAGCTGAAAATGCGCTGCTAGTGCATAGTGAACTCCAGAGCTTGGGGACACACAGCACTGGGGAGTGCCACTTGCTGCCCCTCTGAATGGCAGACCAGGAGCCTTGCCTCTCTGGGGATGCCCGGCATAGAGTATTTTAAGGCACGATGCTAGTCCAGGAAAAGATAAAATGCAAGGTATGATTTCTGCTCAGTTCAGATCCCTTTAGTACCATCATCAAGTCAAAAATAAGTCAAACCCACCCGTCTTAAATCGAGACTGCCTGTATCAGTAATCTATTACTGTGTAGCAACTTACCCCTACATTTAGCAGCTTAAACAACTAGTCTTCTAGCTGTTTAACAACACACTTCTGTGGGTCAAGCATTCAAAAGCAGCTTAGCTGGTAGCTGTGGCCCAAGGTCTCCTGAGGTTGCTGTTGGGATATTGTCTGGGTCCGCAGCCTGCAGAGGGCTTGGCTGAAGTTGGAGGATCCGCTCCCAAGCAGGCTCCCTCAGCACTCACAGAAGCCTTTGGTCCTGCCTGGCTGCTGGCTGAAGGCCTCAGCTCCTCACCACACAGGTCTCTGCAGAGGCTTCCTGATGTGTCAGCTGGCTTTCCGCAGAATGGAGAGAGAGGAAGAGGGAGGAGAGGGAGAAGAGCAGGGAGCCAGAGAGAGGAAGAGGGGTAGGGGGAAGGGAAGAGAGAGGGAGAGGAGGAGAGAGAGTGTCCATCTGCTATTCTACTCCCCAGATGACCCAAACAGCTCTGATGGGGCCAGGCTGAAGCTGGGAAGCAAGAATTCACTCCAGGTTTCCCACAGGAGTGGCAGGAGCTACTACCTGCTGCCTCCTGGGGCATGAGCATTAGCAAGAAGCTGGAGTCATGAGCCAGAGCCAGGAATCAAATGCACAGCACACTGCTGTGAGATGCAGGCATTTGAACTGCAAGTTAAATACCCAGCCCTGCGTTATTCTGCTATGGAGAGGAGCCCTAAAGTTCAGCCTATACTCAAGTGGGGAGAAATCGGCTTCCTCCCATCGAAAGGAGAAGCATTAAAGAATTTGTGGTCGTGTCTTTCAACTTCACAGTGCATGCACAAAGACACAAGGTGTGGATATTGCTGGACTGTGTGGAGATGAGTGAGGTGCCCACTGGGTAGAGTGGATGTGTGGGAGCAGGTGGAGATGAGGCTTGAGCATGTTCACCCTCTGGGCGGGGCCTCACCTGGTAGGCAATAGTTTGGGCTGCAGCTTGTGTCTGTGGGTGCACCCAGGGTGCACCCTGGGGCTCCAGGGCTCCCAGTGAGTGTGCCTGGGAGCTCAGTGCCTTGACTGAGCACCCTACCCACAGGCAGTGGAACAGTAATGGGGCCACACAGGCTGCTTCCCAAAGGAGATCAGCCCCAGAGCAGCTGCTGTGAGGTCTCAGAGCTGGTAGTGTCAGGGCACAGAGGGGACAGAGGGGGCAGAGAGGACACAGAGGGGGCTGCTCATGGGCCGACAGTCCCTGCACCAGTGGTGCCCCTGCTGGGACAGCACAGCCAAAGCTGTCCTACGCAGGCCTCATCACACACGCACGCATCACATCAGGAGTTCTGATGAACCTGATGGAAAACTCCGCTCCTCCCCAGGAAGGGGCTCATGCATATGTATGCATGTGCATTTGGGAGCCAGTCTGGGGCCTTGTCACTTTTCTTGGGCTGTCCATGCACCTCTGCACCTCTCCCAGCCTCAGGTTGAGAGCTTTGCTGCTCTGTGTGGATCCTTCATCTGAAACTCTTGTTGGGATGGGTGGGGGTAGGGAATAGTTCTTCTGAGTCTACACAGAGCTCACAGGTGTTCTAAATATAGCCCATGTGTCCCTGACCTCCCTCTCTCCTCTGCGTTCTAGATAAGATTTCCTAGATAAGGTTGCTCTCAGCCCTCACTCTCTGCCTCTGGAAAGTTCCAAGCCCATCCTAAGATGTCCCCATCGTGGCTATATCCAGTGGTCACTCCTGGCTCTATACCCTGGATTGCACAGAATTAACTCAGTTTATGCATTCCCTGACTCCCATGCTTGTCCTCCTCTGTGCCTTCTGGTCCTGTTAGGTAGGAAGTTAGAAATTAGCCTGTATGTGTAAGGGGGAGGGGAGCTAAGGAAAACGGGGCACCGCAGAAGGGAATGGGGTGTAGCAGTGTGCAGCCCCAAAAGCACATGGGGGAAGCTGCCCAGTATTTTACATTACAAAGTCCCACCATCATTTGGATCGCGCTAAAAAGTCCATGAGAGTTTCTCAGGCATGGAAAGCCAAGACACTGTGGCAAAAAATGACCTAAATGAAAGATCTCTGAGTGAGATCCTAGTGGAAAGAACGGGCCATCAAAGAAGGAAGTACCTTTCTCTGAAGGGAGGAGAGAACTTCCACTTTGATTATGGCCTTATCTAAAAAAGGTCAGAGCTTGTGAACTCAAGAGGCTTCCATAGCCTTGGAATGTCATGACAAGAGCCTCAGGTGACTACTGACGTCATAAATAAGAGTGTCAAGTGTTAAATCAACAACAGGAGTCACTGTGTACTTACTCCCCATGTAGGATCTCTGTCCTTAATGTTTTTGTTTTTTTTGTTTTGTTTTGTTTTGTTTTTGACAGAGTGGATAGTGAGAGACAGAGACAGAGAGAAGGGTCTTCCTTTTGCTGTTGGTTCACCCTCCAATAGCCGCCACAGCTGGCGCGCTGCGGCTGGCGCACCACGCTGATCCGAAGGCAGGAGCCAGGTGCTTCTCCTGGTCTCCCATTGGGTGCAGGGCCCAAGTACTTGGGCCATCCTCCACTGCACTCCCGGGCCACAGCAGAGAGTTGGCCTGGAAGAGGGGCAACCTGGAAAGAATCCAGCGCCCGACCGGGACTAGAACCCGGTGTGCTGGCGCTGCTAGGTGGAGGATTAGCCTATTGAGCTGCGGCACCGGCTAATGTGTTGTACTATGAGAATTAATGGTAAAAATAGTCTTCAAACTGTGCTTTATACTTGTGTGTCTGTTTGGGTGCAAACTGTTGAAATATTTACTTAGTATATACTAAGTTGATCTCCTGTATATAAAGATAATTAAAAATGAATCTTAATGAAGAATGGGATGGGAGAGGGAGTAGGAGATGGGATGGTTTGTGGATGGGAGGGTAGTTATGGGGGGGAAAACCTCTATAATCCAAAAGTTGTACTTATGAAATTTATATTTATTAAATAAAAGTTTTCTTAAAAAAAAAAAAAAAGTCCTGCCCATGCCCAGATAACTTTACAGGTGGTCCCAGTCTTCTCTTAAAGAAGATTCCCTAAGCGAATCCTCCCTGCCTGGAGCCAAGTGGGCTATCCTGTCTGATAACACTGGATAAAAACCGTGGGAGGAATTTTTGCTATTTCACTTGCAGCAAACCCTTTGTCCAGAAGGAGAGAGAGTGGGGAGGAGCTGGGTCCTGCTCCCTTATAAGCCCCAGGCTGAACACAGCCTGCACACTCGGCTCTCAGCTCTCTCCTGAGCCACCTGCCTGGCCCATCGGGTGTATTCTCTCCATTAAACTATGTAACCTTGCTTTCCCCAGTCTGAATGGCTGGACACTGTCTCTCGGATCCCGTCTGGACAAGTGTCCATCTGTTCTGATGGATGCCCTACCCCGCTCAACCTTGCAGCCTTGCTGACCACTCCTCTCGGTCTCACATTTGAATTCTTTTTTATGCAAAGACAAGAAATTATCCCACCCATCTCTGCTAACAGTGCCGGCCCCCCCCTCCCCCCCGTTCAGCCTCTTCCATGATTCTACAGAACACCCGTTTGTACAAGGCAGAGGGTTTGTTATAGACTAGACTGAAAATTTATAGGAAGAGAGATTTATGCTGCAGAAGTTAGTTGTTACCAGATAACATCCAGGTTACCTGGCTCAGTTTGAATTTCAGACAGACAAAGCATACCTTTTGTCACTCTTGTCACGGCAGGTCTCCTTTATCTTTAAAGCTGGCAATGTCAACAACTTCAAGTTGAACATTAGACACCTTTGTTCCTGGGTCTCCTCTCCACTGGGGATTTCTCATGGTCTCTGTCACCTCTGTGGTCTCCAGCCCTCACCATCTCCTGGGCTCTCTGCTCTCTGTCTCCTGTTTCCCCTCCTCCTCTCTCCCTCTTTGTCCTACTGCAAGTTACCATGCATATCCAAAACCATCTTGGCTCTGAGCACAACAAAAGGGCCTTTCATTTCTGAGATCTGCTCTGCTTTCCAGGTAGACCTTCCCCTTACACGAGTCATATGATAATGCTCTCATGGTGACCCACGTAGTGACAGCAAGACCTTGTCTTCTACTGAAAATGCCTGCGGATCTCCATCTCTGGCTGTGGTCTCCCTGGTGGAGAAGACCTGTTGGACTGAACTATTCAGCAGGCATTTATGGCATCCCTTTGACTTACTAGGCTCTGGGTGTAAAATAAATAAGATGAAGTGAGGGGTGAGTGAGATCTCAGAACAGGCAGCCACAGAGCTCTGTTGTTGGTGCAGGGTGGAGGGAGCTGTGGAATCCCAGAGGAAGCTCAAATCTCAAAAGGTTTCATGGAGGAGGTGCCGTTTCAGTTGGACTTCATGGGTCCATATAAAAGGGGGCAGATATTCTGAGCAGAGAACACATAGGTATAGCAGCGAATGGTAAGAAAGGCAGTGTGGGGGAAGACATGCGGGAGGAACCAGTGGGGCTGGCCCAGAGGGTTTGGGCTAAGTGTGGGGCTGTACATGATGCTCACAGCAGGAGGATCTCACCTCCGCTTGGTCAGATGGGGAGAAGTGACCATAAGTGTATTCATTTCTTATTGTCACAGAACAAGTTAGCATAAACAGTACATTCAGGCAAAATGCATCAATCATCTCACAGATTACAAGAGTTGGCAATCATAGCATGGTTCAGCTAGGTCCTCTGCTTCAGTCTCTTACAGTGCTATCAGAATCAAGGTGTTGGCCAGGGTTGGGGGCTCATCTGAGACTTGACTCTGTAAGAATCCACTTCCAAGCTGCTTCCATGGTTACTGGTGGAATTCACCTCCCTGCAGGTTGTTGGGCTGAGGGCCAACACTGTTTGTCAACTGGAGACCTTGCATACAGGACCCTCCAACATGGCACTGACTTCATCAAAGCATGCAAGCCAATAAAGTAATAGGATATTCTAACAAGGCTGAAGCTATACATTTATGTAATCTAGTTATGGCAATGGCATCCCATCATTTTTGCAGTGTTCTGGTGATTAAAAGCAATTTAGAGGCTTTGCCCACTCTCAGGAGAGGGCATTTCATTAAGCTGTAAATACCAGGCCAGGGCGGGGCACTAGGAGCCATCGCAGACTGTCCACCACACCAGGCAGTAGAGAGTTGTATATGTTTGTGTGTTGGGGGGGGGTAGCAAAGGGTCCCTTTAGAGAAGGAAGTAACATACTGGATAAGGGAGGGGAGCATGGAGAGCCCCCCCCCCCCCAGGACTGGCTTGCACATACCCACTGTTGTGCATGCAGGTGAGAGAGGCTGGCCTCCACTTTTCCACTCCTATACCAGGATGACATCTGTCTCTGGAAGGAGGCCCAGTGCCTCTGAGCTAGGCTGTAATCACAGTGCACCATGACGAAGGGGCACAGGTCCTTCCTTACTCCTGGGGACCCGCACTCCTGCCAAGAAGGTTGATGAGGACACAGAAGGTAGTGGTCACAGGGATGGGGGAAAGGATATGGGAGGTAATGTTGAGGACTTAGGACTAATTGGATTGTGAGTAGTGGTGTTGGGAGGGGGAGGTGTAGGAACAAGTTGGGTGGACAGTGATGTCATTAACAAAGAGTGGAAAACAAGGGGAGGTTTTGGGGCTCTGGTCATGCTGCTAGTGGCTGGTGTCATCTCAGAGCTAAGATTGGGATGAGGTCTAGGGATGAACATTTGGAAATCCCAGTGAGGAAGTGGCCACTGGAACATCCTGTGTGACATCAGAATATCCAGGCAAGCAAGAGTCAGTCTATGCCAGGGGCCCTGAGAAGCGTCCACCCAGAGAGAACCAGCAAGCGGGAAGAATCCGGGGAGGAATGAGAAGGTGAGCCAGGAGTGCACTGTGTCCTTAGAGTCAAGGATGGAGAGGTTGGAGCCCAAGGTTCGTGCAGACTGCAGAATGATGAAGCATGTCCTTGTGGCTCTGCTGAGTCAGGTGCAGGGAGCAGAGGAGGACACGGGCCCATGGCAGGGGCTGAGGTGGGAGCTGATGAGCACCGAGTGTGGTTGATGTTCTATGAGAAAGGGCAGTAGGGCTTCGTGGGCAAGAGCTCGGGCTTGGAGAGCTGGCGCCTCACCCCACCAGCTGAGTGGCCTATGGCAAGCCTCCAGTAGAATTTGGAGGAGTTGGGGGATAGAGTACCCCTCCCAGAGCTGCTGTGAGAAGTAAGGAGGTGATGTGAGCCACAGTATGGGGAAAGGAAGCTCTTCCACTCTCTTTTCCAGACCTTTTCCTCTCCAGCTCGAATGTTCCCTCTCGTGCAGGATAACATCTGCAGCCCCGCAGGAGCTGGCTTCTCCTGTCTCCCCACCCTCCCCACCACCTCTCACACCCTTGCTGCCTCACCCTCGAACATGCAAAGCACTTGCAAACCTCAGGGCCCCTCTGCGGGAAGTCTCATTGCCTGGGCCAGTCTTCTAACCTACGTGCTGTCTGTCTGTCTCCTCCCGCTTCAGGGCGCTGATGGCTTCAGTGTCACTTCCTAAGGCAGTATCTTCTGACCCCTGATCTGAGTTAGGCTCCCTGGTATACTCCCTAATGCCTGATACAATTCCAGGCACCAGCAGACACTCAGCATGAATAAATGAGAAACAGATACCATTCATTCCAAGTCTGCTCTGTGGCCTTGTACTGGTCCCTTCATCCCACTCGGATTTAGAATTGCGTGCTCCATAGTGTGATTTCTTTCAGTTCCTATGATCTTTAGCTCTAGAGCTCCATGATCTGCCCAGGTAAAGATTTACTGAATAGTGCATGTGGATGGACTTGGGGAAGTTAAGGGGGGAAGGGCAGGAGGCCAGGGAGCTTGGTGGAGGTGTGAGGTCCACTGCAAGGCTCTCTCACCCACACCTTTCCTGTTCACTCACAGGACCTGCAGCCTCCACTTGTGGCCTATGGGCAGGTGCTAGGGAATGGTCTGAATGGTGACCATGGCCTTGAAATTGTAGGGCTTGGGCTTCACTTCAAGGATGTAGCAAGGCTGCCACTGGCATCTACTCCTGCAGAATCAGTGCTCTGTGTGGCCACATGAACCCTGTGTGTGCACACACTACCCACCCGAACATAGAATGCACAGCAAAGCAAATGCAAATGCATACAGAGGTGCACAAGCACACGGTCAGTGCTCCCATCTCCCTGGGCCAGGAGGGCTTTTCTACCCTCTGAGTCTCCAGGGAGTCCTTGGCTCTTCCCCTCTGAGCCTTCCTTGTCTCAACAGACCCTGGGGAGTCAGCCTTTGCCCATAGGGTCAAATATGAGCTGGCGGGAGAAGAACTCCCAAGACCCTCCAGATGGTGTTGTATTTGCATCTCTGCAAGTTAAGGGTCTGAGAAATACTAGATTTAGTCACTAGAAACCTTCTGGCTTGCAGGTGCAGCTTTCAAGAGAACTGGAAAATAGTGACGTGTGTGGCCATGTGGCAGTTTCATTATTTACAACACAGACCTGCAGTGATCTCTCAGGGCACTTGGAACAACCCTACGGAACCCCGTGCACAGGTGTTCACAGATGACGAGACTGAGACGTGGACTGAGAAGTGTCTTGTCCCCAGGTGTGTGGTTGCTGATTGGCGGGTACGGGCTCAGACTCAGGCCTCCCTAGCAGGCTTTCTGACACCAAAGCTTCATTCTCGTTCCACCCCAACTGGCTCAGGTTCTGCCTCCAACTGGACCCCCGCCTCTGAGGGCTCCACCTTCAGGCTGCTCGCGCCTCTGTGCCTCAAAGGCAGCTTCTGGAGCCCACGTGCTGAGAGGTGCTGGAAAAATGATGAGCAGACCAGAGCCTTGAGAAAGCACAGCTTGGGAGAATGACTGATGGGGTCCGTGCATTGCCAAAAGGCAGGGAGGGGTGTCTGCAGAAAAGCAAACATGAGTCAGAAGAGAGAGACAAGCCGGTCCCACCCAGGCATCTAAGTGATGGAGCACAGAGCCTTGGCCTGCGGCGCCAGCTGCTCCACTTCCAATCCAGCTCTCTGCTGTTGTGCCTGGGAAAGTGGCGGAAGATGGCCCAAGTGCTTGGGCCCCTGCTGTCGCTCCCCCTCTTCGTGGAGGAACGACACTAAACCCTGCCTAGGCTTCCTATCCGAGTCACGGCACCATTATGTCGCTCCCCGTCTTCGTGGAGGAACGACACAGGACCCTGCGTTGTTCTTTCGTCTGCTCGGCCCTCCCCGGGTTTGCTGCTGGTTCTTCCTGGGTGGGCTACCGTCCCTTCCACCTTCGTGGAAGGGCGGTTCCCCCTAGCCACTTTCCCCACTTCCGCGGGGGAGCGGCACACTGCCGGCCGGCTCTCTCGGGGGCTGCACAGGTGTTCCTTCAGATAGATGTTCCTGGTGCATGTTGTCTCTCTCCTCCTTTATAGTCCTCTTCCACCAATCCCAACTCTGCTACCCACACGCCGAGTACGCTGCTCTCCTCCAATCAGGAGCAGGTCCTACAGTTTATTGGTTGAACTGGAGGCAGCTGTGTAGAAGCTGTTTTACTCCTCTCCCAGCGCCATATTGTGGGAGAGCAGATGCATAGAATAAGTCTTAATTCCAGTAACTTAGTCTAGTCCGAGTTGCTCCCAGTTGCTCCCCACACCCTGCACCATGTTGCTGACCTGGATGAAACTCCTGGCTCCTGGCTTTGGCCTGGCAGCCTGGTTGTTGCAGCCATTTGGAGAGTGAACCAGACCCCTCTTTCTCTCTCTCTGCCTTTCAAATAGATAGATAGGTAGGTAGGTAGGTAGATAGATAGATAGATAGATAGATAAAATGATCTCACAGAGGCAACTGACAACCCCCAATCTTTTCAAATGGAATTGCCCAGTTGACTGCCACATCAGACAGGGGACCAGCCTTCTTGCTGTCTTACATGCACACACACACACACTCAGGCTTGCATACTTGGCCTGGATTGTGGGCCTGGAGCAGGCAGGCCCTCATGGAGCCCAATGTTTCCCAAGCCACCTTGTTGTCAAACAACACCCACCCCTACCCCGCCCAGCCAGGTACTTGTTTACAAGATGGAGTCCAATCTGGTCCCCATCCAGGCCTCTAGGATCCAAATGTCTAAGACAGGGCTAGGGAAGCTGGATGTTTTACCAAGTACCCAAGAGATTATTACCACCATCAGAGTGTGGAAGCACCAAATCAAGATTAATCCTTTCATTTTTATAAGCAAGACTTTAGCAATCTAGAGAAGTTATGTGAGCTGCCCGACATGACACAGCAAGTTGGTAGCAGGGCAGGTTGGTGGACTTCCAGGGTGTGGTTCCCCTGACCACGTAGAGAAGCAGGATGGGAGGAAAGTGGGCAACCCCTGCTCCCCAGGCGCCATGTGCTGTGTGGCGTGCCTTTCCCCCTGATGCCACTGCATCCTCACAGCAGTGCCTTGGCTGGAAACGGTCGCCCTCCTTGTGTGAGAGATGAGCGAAGCAGCACATGCAGGCTGAGCACTTCCTGAGGCCCCAGAGTTAGCCAGCAGCAGAGGCAGGGCTGGAATCTGGATCTGCGATAACAGCTGGGAACCTGGGAGGCGGGCTGGCCACCACGGTACCAGCTCCTGGAGAAGTCACTTCGTGTGGCTTATTTCATCACAGACTCACAAAAATCTTCCCATGTGGGTGGCTTCTCTTGTATTTTTATTTCTATATTTGTTTTTTTTTATCTGTTTGAGAGGAAGATAGAGACAGAGAGAGAGAGAGTGAGAGTGGCCATCTGCTGGTTTACTCCCCAAATGCCTGCAACATCCAAGGTTGGGCCAGGCCAAAGTCATCACCCAGGAGCTCAATCCCAGTCTCCCATGGGGGTGATAGGGAATCAACTACTTGAGCGTCACGCGCTGCCTCCCAGGGTGCACAATAGCACAGAGCTGGAATTGGGAGTGGAGGGATGGACTCAAGCCCGGGCACTCTGATACAGGGAGCAGGCCACCCAAGCAGTGACTTAAGGACTACACCAAGCACCTGCTTCCCAGCCCCCATTTCTCTTCTAAAGGCGAAGGGGCCGAAGCTCACAGGGCAAGGAAACCCACTAAGATCATGCGGTGAGCAAGCCGCAAAGGCAGGCTCCGCCAGCTCCATGCACTTCTTAACACACATGGACGTTTCCTTGGCTCCATTCTGGGACTCAGACTGTGTCTTCCCATGGTCTGCCCTCCACTGTGCAGCAACAGCCTTAGCCAGAGCTGGCAGCTGCCATCACAGCCCCTCTCCCTGCACTGTGCAGCCTGTCTGAGCAGGGCTTCATTTGCTTCTGCTCTTTGTGGAAGAGAAAATGTGTCTGTGCGGGAAGGTGTGTCCTTGTGTCTGGCCATTGACCCTCATGCCTAACAAGCTAAAGGAGAGCGCCTGGTCCCCAGGGACCATCCAGTCTTCCAGTCACTCATTCCTGGACTGTCCTTGAACACTTGCCACGTGGTAGCTCTGTGCTGAGTCTTGGAGAGACAGGCAGGCGAGACCCTGTCCTTTTGGAGCTTGGAGCTCAGCTGTACCCACAGCCACGATGTGATGAGTGATAGCCTGGGAGTCCAAGGGTACTTCAGAAAGCTCATATTAAAGTTTATTTTCAAGCAAGAAAAATGGAAATCCATGCTGGAAAACTGGGAGCCAGGCTGGCAAGCCCTGCACCAACTTTTAGAGAGTCACTTATTTCATCGAAATGTCGTAAAAACCTTGCTATGTAGGTGGCTTCTCTTGTATTTTTTTAAATTTGTATTTGTTTGAGAGGGAGAAGGAGAAGGAGAGGGAGAGGGAGAGGGAGAGGGAGAGAGAGAGAGAGAGAATTTTTCATAATACACATTTTCCATGAACTCTTTGAAGGGCTCTCGCAAAGCAGGGACACGGCTTCCTGAGCCCCCGGATGAAGCAGTGCGTGAGCTGAAACCTGCAGTGTGACTGTGAACTAGCCCATGAGGACGGGTGAGGCAGGATGCGATCAATCAGGGAAGGAATGTCAAGTGCCAGGTTTTTAAATGCCGTTTGTGAAGAATATGTGCATTGCTGCATTGACCCCTTTGGGAGAATACGACTTGTTTAGACAGCATGAATACCTGGTTTGCATTCTTTGATTTTTAAGTTTTATTTACTTATCTATTTGAAAGGCAGAGTGGCAGAGAGAGAGAGAGAGAGAGAGAGAGAGAGAGAGAAATCTCCCATCCAATGGCTCACCCCTTGAATGCCCTTGACAGCTGTGGCTGGACCAGCCCAGAAGCCCAGAAGCCAGAAACTCCATCCTGATTTCCCACATGGATGGTAGGAACCCAACTACTGGAGCCAATTTGCTGTTTTGTTTGTTTGTTTGTTTGTTTGTTTTTTCTTAACGGAGAAATCTTCTTAGTTAAATACTTGATTCTTGGGGCCAAAAGACTCAATCTGAATTTTTTAAGGAAATGATGATAAAGAAAGCAAACTGCATGAGTAAGTTGCACTGATATTGGATTTAAATACTAATTTAATTTTAATCTCTAATATGCTTCCCAGAACTTGTATAGTCTTAGGATTGCCTGCACTGTTGATGTGGCTCAGGGCATGGGTGCTTGGATTGTGTTTGTCATTTTATGTGGACGGCCTCTTTCCCCCGCAGACCTGCTGTGGTGTGCCTGTTTGGGTGGGTGAAGGAGAGGCTTAGTGGGCGGGGGGAGGCATACCAGCTGCAGTTCAGAAGACAGGGACCTTGGCGAAGGCACTCAGGGTCCTGATGAGAAGAGGAGCCTGATCCTGGTGGGGAGGAGACCTGCCCCGGAACCCCAGTGTTTACTGTGGTTCTGTGTGTGTGGCTGGGGTCCCCTGGGCTGGACTTCAGCATCCTGCTCTCAGCACCAGGGCAGCAGGCAGCCCATGTCAGTGAGGCAGGCAGAAAGGGGCCCACTGCCCTCCAGCTGTTTGTTTTAGCCCTATATATCTAGGTTATAGTTCCTAGAGCTATCTAGGTTATAGTTCCTAGTTCCACCCAGCCCGCCCCTCTTCTCGCATGTCCAAAAGATCTCCTGCTTCCTTGGATGGCTCAGCAGGGAAAAGGGCGTTTGCCTTCTGAGTTATCCCTGGAAATCTTATTGTTGGCAAGCACGTGATAGATGCCTTCATTCATTCATTGGCTGTTTGCCGAGTGTCTCCCAGGGCCTGCTTGTGAGCTGGGTGCTGGGTGCACAGTGTGCGGTGGAGCTGTGGATTCAGGCCTCTGGGGTCCCCTGTGGGGACACTTGGAGTTTCCATGAGGCCAGGAAATGCTGCTTCTTTCCATGGCCTACGCACACCAGCAGAGGACCTTCTACAAGTAAGCTGGTTACCCCTGGATCCGGCTAAGTCCTGGCAGTTCTGGAAGAAGCAGGTAAAGCATGCACACGGTCCTCAGGCTTCGGATCTCCTGGGTTGCCTCCCTGGCCCTCCGCCAGCCCCTCCCAAAGCCCCCTGGGCAGGTCTGGTTTCTCAGCCCTGCACATGCAACCCCTAGATAAGAATATTCAGAGAAGCTGACTGGCAAGAGTTCAGGGGCCTCCCGTTTGGGTTAGTCATGCCGTGTGTGTCTTTGCGATTGGTGCCTAAACACTTAGAACTTGCCACTTCATGCACTTGAAATGGTTAAATACCTGTTTACATAAATATTGTAAATTACAAAATAAAGAAAAGTCTTCGAATCCTGTCTCATAAATCAGAGCAAAAGCTTCTGTTGGTCTGGTTTTCTGTGCTGACAAAGGAAATAAAATACATTTTTGCCCATTGAAGCGTGCTTAGATGGGTCTGCTCATGCACATTCAGACGCCCCCAGAACGCATGCTCGTGCAGATGTCCAGGTGTCTCTGGGCACACCCCCACCCACACGCAACCACACGCACCCCCTTAGCCTTTGCTCTGCTTTCTGATCTTCCGCCGTGGTTAGTGTTTACATATTTAGATTTACATATTAGATTTACATATCCCCCAGCACGGGGCTTGGAAGTGCCTAAGCATCACCTACCACTTCTCATGTTTCCTCCCACTACTCCAGATGTGTGTCATGAATATGCCCAGTTACAAATTCATGGGCGTCCACAAGCCTTCCCGGGGGTGCGTCCTGCCTTTGGGCTTCAGAAGCCCGTGTGCTGGGGCAGGAAGAGCAGAGCCTTTGAAGTAAAAATCTGGACATGAAGGCCAAGCTGTGTGACCTTGAGTAGGCCTCATCAGTGGAGCCTGGTCAGTAGAATGGGTTCAGTGATGCCCATCTCAAATTCAATCCTACCTGTGAGTAGGATTGAATGAGGTGATGTACGTAAAACCAATGCTACCCATCTGGCATGTGGGAGGTGTGTAATGAAGGTGAGCTTCTTTCCCTCTCTGTAGCAGGTAGGAGAATTTCATCCATCACAGAGTAGGGAATAGCCTTGGAGGTCATGACAGAGCCCCACCTGGGTTTCTCCACCTCTCTTCACACCCTATACTGAGAGGCAGTGCCAAATCCTAGCCAGTCCCAGACTATCAGAGGAGGGCCACAAAGCCCAAGTGCACCCTCTGGGTGTACAGCCCAGGCCTGACCAGCTCCAGGGACCCAAAAGACACTCATTATGCAGGAGGGAGCCCTTTGAGTACTTGGAAAGGATTCCTGAAAAGACTGGACAAGAGCAGCCAGGCTGGACTGGGGGCTGCAGGCTGTTTTCCAGGAGGGAGACGATGCCTGTGTTTGTTATAGGATCAGGAAGAGGACAGCTTCCACCTTATTAAGATCCTTCACTCACTGCTGCTGTTGCCATGTCATTTGCAAGTACAATCTGGAGCATGAAATGCATTCTCTTTTTTCCTCTGATGGTGCTAACTGGGCTCTGCAGTGGATGACATCCACAATGTGACCTCATCATGTTATTCTGGGCAACAACTTTCAAATGTGAAGTGAATATACAGGCATTTCTGGAAATCCAGTGTCAGAAGCCTTAAATATCAGCCACTCATGGGAGTGGGCATCTAGTGTCTGGTTTGCAATAACTTTCGTCACTCTTTTATTACTGTCTGGCAGCTGACTGGGAACCTCCTCATGCTACCTGGAAGAAGAAACAAGAAGTGGCATGTTGGTGTTGTCTCAGAAGCTATGGCTGGGGACTTCCCCTGTAAGAATGCATGTACTTAGTCATCTCAGAGACTCTGATGTAGCACAAGATGGTCACAGGGAAGCCACATGACACAGGAAAGTTATGAGGCTTGGGTTCTAATCCCACTTCACCTTCAAAATGTCTGTGGAATCTTAGGGAAATCATTTAGCTTTCTGAGTCCTAGTTCTCTTGGGAGTGACAAGAAGGGGTAGTTAGAATGCCACCTAAGGTGTTTTCAGTCCGACATGTATGTAGAGATTTTAGTGTGACCACACATGTGCATCACCTTCCTGGGGAGCCATTCAAATGTTCTTTTTGTTGCTGTTGTTGTTGTTCGTTATTTAATGAGCTTCCCCTCCGAAATCAGAACACCAGTTTGTGAGGGTAAACTCCGTTCGTTAGAGCAAAGACAGATTGCAGGTATCCCTGGAGCTGCGGCACAGCCTTGATCTTCGGCAGTATTTGCGAATCCACAGCTTTCTGATCAACCTTGCACTGCTCTGTTATCTCGTATTTCTCCTTCTCCGTGTCAAAGATCTCGCCTTCCTGGTGTCTGGGCTCCCGCACCTTCTTCTTCTTGAAATAAGCATCGGTGAGATGCTTCGGGATTTTCACACCGCTGATGTCAATTTTCATGGAGGTGGCGATGACAAATTTCTGGTGTGTTCTACGCAGGGGAACCCGATTCAGGGAAAGAGGCCCAGTCACAAGCAGCAAACCACTGCTCAGCTGCTTCAGGAAAACCACCCTCTTGCCCCTGTGGCGCCCTGTGAGGATGACGAGGATGGTCCCAGGGGTGATGCTGGCCCGCAGCTTCCTCACGTGCTGACTGAAGGGCTTTTTGCCGTGGCTCAACATCTTCCAAGGGACATCTTCAGTGGGATAGTATCGCGGCATTTTGCGAAGCTTGACCACCCTAGTGCCACCATTCTTGTCGCCACCAACTGGTTTCGTGACGGTAGCCAGCACCTTCTCTCTCTTCTTCTTCCTTTCAATCCTGGACTTGGGAGCCGCATACTTCCTCTTGTACAGGGCTTTCCTGGAGCACATGGCGGACCGGGAGTATCTGCCAATCCCTCTCACCAGGACGGGGTTTCGGCTGCAGTGGGGCTTCCCCTTCTTGGGCTTCTTCTCCATGAGGGTCTTCTTCTTCGCCTTGCTGCGGGCATGATCAGCTTTCTTGGCTGGAGATTTCTTGGTAGCGTCCGGCTTTGGAGCTGGAGCTTTTTCACCTGCCATCTTGCAAGATGGGAAAGACTCAAATGTTCTTCTAACAGATCTGAATGTCTCTTCCCAGGCCAGTCCTTCCTGAGTGGTCCTCAGACCTCCTGATACCTGGTTGGTTCCTCTAAAATAAACAAATGCTTTTTCCTCTTCTTTAAAATCTCAATTGGAAGCTGATTACCACTCTTCTTCTTGACTGTGAATTCTCTTTCTTCACATGTTTAGTAATTTTTGATTGCGTGCTAGACTTTGTGAATGATAGTTTATAAGGAGCTTGGATTTTCTTTCTTTCTTTTCTTTGACAGGCATAGTGGACAGTGAGAGAGAGAGAGACAGAGAGAAAGGTCTTCCTTCCGTTGGTTCACCCAACCCAGTGGTCGCTGCAGCTGGTGCACCATACTGATCCGAAGCCAGGAGCCAGGTGCTTCTCCTGGTCTCCCATGCGGGTGCAGGGCCCAAGGACTTGGGCCATCCTCCACTGCCCTCCCGGGCCACAGCAGAGACCTGGCCTGGAAGAGGGGCAACTGTGACAGAATCTGGTGCCCTGACCAGACTAGAACCTGGTGTGCCAGCGCTGCAGACAGAGGATTAGCCTATTGAGCTGCGGCGCTGGACAGGGCTTGGATTTTCTTATCTTCCCCTGAGGGTAAGTTTTGTTCCGGAAGGCAGTTTAGATGACTAGCATGCCCTTTTTGTCCTGTGGAGCTTGGTTTTGTTCTTGGTGGTAACAGTCTATTACCCTGGAGCATGCCCTGTAACCTGGAATGTATTCCACACTCCTGAAGCCTGACCTTGTATCACCGTGGAATGCCTGGGGGGTGCTCAGTGAAGTCTCTCCACGCTGACTGGAATTTCATTGTCTTGAAATTTGTATGTTCTCTCGTATTACTTTCCACTCTCAGCCCTGTACAGGTAGTCTTTGCTGGGCAATATGGAGTCTTACCCAGTTCTTACACAGCCCAGGCCTTGACCAAGATCCAGGGACAATGCTTACCTAGATTTCTACCCCCCCTCCCAACCATGTGTAGCTCCCTGTTTTTCCTTGATCTGCTCCCACCTATTCCAGCTGTTTGAGCAGCCCAGAATGCCAGCCTCTGCCACTCAGCTTGCACTTAACCTCTTTGTGCTGTGGAAGGAAAGTGTCTGTAGGCAGAAAGCCGGATCACTGTGAGTCTTACTTTGCACATTCCTGTTTTCTCAAGGATCCTGGTATTGTACTGCCTGTCGTTCAGTACTAGAAAATAATTGCCTCATAGTTTTAAGATTGTTTTCCACAGGAGGGCAAGTCTAGTATGAATTTGTCACCCATTTGGAGCTAATCTGTATTTCATAGCAAGAAGTTGATAGATAATGTCTAAAGTTAAAGAATTAAGAAAAAAACCATCTGGGTGCATTTTTTAGGATTTGAAGGTCATCTGTTGAAGATATGAAGAAAGAAATGGTTTCCTTTACTTTGGGATTAGGACCAGCTATGGGGAGGGCTGGGGCTGGTTTGATCACATTTTTAAGAAACAGTCCATCTGTACCACTTGATTTATTTTTTATCCACATGTAGGATTATTGGCTGTTATTATCTCTGCGCAAAGCCCAAACTCTTTAGTTTAGCATGCAAGGACCCTTAGGTCTCTCACCCACTTCTCTCAGGAGCCCCAAATTCCTCAACAATGGACTCCTCCCCATTTCCCTTAGATGCCAGGCTGCAGCAGGATGTTTTGCCCCACTTCTTTGACCCTACTCCTTTGGTCTCACATTTTGCTAAGAGGCCCCTTTTCTGCCCTCCTGTTTTGGCCCTTGAAGGCAGTAGGACCCCTCCCTGTATTTGTGCTTGGTTAGAAGCGATGCACTTTCTCTTAGTCTGGCCTCTTTTCTCTCCATCTGTCATCTGTCTCACTGTGTTTCACAAACTCACCAGTGCTCTCGGATGACCTAAGAAATCCAATGCTCAGTAATCTATTCAGTTCATACTGAATATTGCTGATAGAATAATCAAAATGAACTAAAAGTGACAATGACAAAGAATGTACTTAGTAAGATTGTCTTCTAACCACAAAGTTAACAAAGTAATACAATGTCCCAGATACATTATTTCATATCAAATTTGATTCAGGAAAGTTGATAGAAATAAAGGCATTTATACACCATAATGATTCAAGCTTTACTCAGTACAATGTGAAGTGAACTTAACAAACAGATCAATGAGTGAAATCTATGTAGTGCAGTAAGAAAGAAAAAAATGTGGCAAAAATAATTCTGGCAGCATAAAAATGGAAATAATAAAAATGTATTTAACTGCTTTATATTAGAAAATTAATAAAGGGAATAAATTGGCTCAACAGAGCTCATGCTGGAAAATATTTTCTTATCCAAAATTCATTAATGTTGATGTAATTCTGGTTAAAAGTACTTTTATTTAAAGTATCTGCAGGATAAAACTCAAGGTGCCCACTGTGCTCTTCTGTTTCCTCATATCTGTCCAAGGCCATCCTTTTGTCTAGAAATTCTCTCCTGAGTTGGCTCCCTGATGAACTTCTACTTACCCCTTGGTCCAGCCCGGGTATCACCTCTATGAAGTCTTTCCTGCAACCACAGACATGGATGGCACTACGTTTTCCGTGCTCTCGCCATCCTTGTCCTTGCTTTTATGTGGCTTTGCTGTATTGTAGCTAACGCATATCTGTCTACAGGCTGTAGCTCTTTGACAGTAAGTGCTCCATCCAGCACCTTGACATGCTTGCTTGTGGGCCCCCGGTGTCCAGCAGAGTGTTTGGATCAATACATATTTGTTGGATATATGAGTAAGTTCTGTGTGAAGCCCTGGGTGTGGAAGGGGAGGGGGGAAGGTGGATGAAAGTGACTGCGCACAGCCCCGCCTTCAGGGAGTGGGCTGTTTCGCAGGCAATGACAAAGGGGGAAGGAGAGACACTGCCCAGCAAGGACGCATTCAGAATTAACAGAGGAGATCTAGGATGTCTTTATTTAAAAATCTGAGTTGGGTGTCTGGCCTAGCAGTTAAGACACCACTTAGGACACTTGCATCCCTTATTGGGATGCCTTGTTTGAGTCCTGGCTCTACTCTTAATTCCAGCTTCCTGCTAATGCTCACCCCAGGAGGTAGCAGCTGATGGCTCAACTACCTGCCCCCCCACCCAAGGTCACCTGCCTGCGTAGGTGATCTGGATTGAGTTCCTGGTTCACAGCTTCAGCCTGGCCAGCCCTGGTTGCTGCCAGCACTGGGGAAGTGAACCAGGGATTGAAGCTCTCTATTTCTCTCAAATAAAATAAACAAATAAATAAAAATTGTAAAACACAGTAACTATTTCCCTTTCATATAACTTTTTAAAAATGGAAAAATTAGAAAGACAGAAAATCATCCATGTATCTGTTACATAATAAACCCATTTTAATTTTTTCAAGCTTTTTATTTCTGTGTAAATTTTGGGACTTGAAAAAAAATTGCATTTTGAAACAGCTATTGTTGATCAATCCAAACTCAAAAAACTGCCAGGGTTGAAAGGACTTTGTTTTGCATCAGGAATTGCAATTTGGGAGACACAGGTTCAGGCAGGTTTGAATCAGTGTTCTGAGGAAGGCAGGAAAAGTGGGACAGTAGAGGGCCTGTTGGATATTGGGATGGAACAGGAGCTACCTGACTGGTAGAAGATAAAACAAGGTATAAACAGAATGGGCGTGCCCATTAAGCAAGAGTCCGTAAGCTCCTGGCTTGCCTCTCGGAACTCGGGGCACAGTGGAGTTGTCCATTTGTTCTGACCACTCCAGGTGCCCAGTGTCCAAGTGTGGAGGGGATTGACGTTCACGTTCCAGGCAGCAGGTGGAATCGTGTATAATTCCTGTCCCCTTAATGGCTCCTAGCCCCATTTTGAAAGTTCTTCCAAGGTTGCTTTCACGATAATATTCCTTTTACTTTCACAGGCAGTTGCCTAAAAAGAGAGATTCCATGTACCTTTCACCTGGTTTCCTCTAATGGTAGTGTCTTACACAAACAGGTGCATTGGTACGATGGCATTGTACCACTCCCAGACTTTACATTTCCCCAGTTTTACATGATACAGCTTTTTGCTGACATACTTATAATGGGCTTGCATAAAGGAACTTCAAAAAGTTTGTGGAAAATGGAATTAAAATGTAAACTTATTTTAAGCCAGAATGTTTTGAAATCCATGCAGTTTTTGCATAACACACCTCCACCATGAACTTCTTTCAAATTCCTCTTAGGTATGGATTTCAATTTTTTGCACCAAAATGGACTTGTCTTTTAACTGTATCTTCTGTGAAACTTTTGAAGTACCCTTTTATGTGTGGTTGGTATCTTACTTCTTCAATCACTTGATCTCATACAGCTTTTTAAATATTGTTACGCAGTCTTCATAGTCATCATTTATTTGAACATCCACCCACCACAAGTAGCAGTTAGCCAAATTCTCTCCCTTTCCTTGACAATGACCTTGCCTCCAGCTCAGTGTTGCAAACAGCTCTGTTCTGCATTCTTCTTATATTATAGACATGTTTCTGTCGTTTATATTCTTTTGGTTAGAATGAATTCTCTGAGAATGGGGGGAGGGTGATTGAAGATGACAACTGATGAAGGGGATACATGCACACTTTTTACTTGAGATAGGGAAGGTGTTATTATGGATTGAATAGGACTTGGTTCCCCAAACTCGTGCAGACATTCTAACTCCAAGGTCTGATGTTAGCAGTGGATGGATTAACATGAAAGGTTGATGAATCAGGATGGAGACTTGATTTTATTATGGCAGCTAGACAGGAGGTTAATGAGAGGACTTCCGGCCACTGGGGACTTGCCCTTGGAAGTCAGTTGTTGTAAAGGATGGGTTAGTTAAGCCTAGTTTGGCCTGGCTTCCTTCTCTACTTCCTGGCTCACCATGTGGTCACCTGCTCTGCCATTGCCAGCTTCCATCAGATGCCATTAACTAATGGGGCCACCCAATCATGGGCTGTGAATCTCCAAGGCAAGATAAATCTTTTCCTTCCCAGGAAGCTCCTCTCAGAGGTTCTACTTAAAATGACAGAAAGCCCACCTATACGGATGTGCGCATATTTGGAGCTGGGGTCTGACCACCTGGAGAGGGAGCGCTGGGAGGTCCAGGGGCGAGGGGCTGGCAGTCAGCTGGGCTCAGGAGGAGTTGGGGATGGGGGCCTGGTTGCCCGGATGCCCTCTGTTCTTTATGGAACTTTGGAGCTCCTGCTGTAGAAGCACAGTATTGCCTCACTGCACGGAGCTTTCTGTGGCCTATTGAACAAGGGAGAAGGCTCCACGAGGCTAGACCTCAGTGGGCCATAGGTATCTCCACCTCTCTGTCATGCCTCAGCCTGACCAGGAAGCAGGCCCAGGCTAGCCTGCCGGAGGGTGAGAGATACCTGGAACACACCGTGTCTCCCTGGTTGCCTCATCAGCCAAAGCCGGCAGCACCCCACACACATGAAAAACAGACAGTATGGAGCCACCATCTGCTTCCTCTAAGAGTGTGCATTGCTGTGAGGCTGGATCAGGGTGGAGGGAGGAGTTGATCCCAAGCGCTTTGAGAAGGGCTGTGGGCAACCCAAGCAGCAGCTCTCCCTGCTGTGCCAAAACGCCAGCCCCAACACATCTTAACTTTGTTAAAGGAACTATACACTTAAGGCTCCTGTCTCGGTGACTGGGGCCAAGAAGTCATAAAGAAAGGTAGACTCTTGTTTAAGGAAAGCATGGGATGGGCCACTATAAGAACTGTGGCTGGGGCCGACGCTGGGCATAGCATTAAGTCTCTGCCTGCAGCACTGGAATTCCATATGGGCACCGGTTCCAGTTCTTTCTGCTCCACTGCTGATCCAGCTCCCTGCTAATGTGCCTGGGAAAGCAGCAGAAGATGGCCCAAGTACTTGGGTCCCTACACCAAATGGGAGACCTTGATGAAACTCCTGGTTCTTGGCTTTGACCTGATCCAATCCTGGCTGTTGCAGTCTTTTGGGGAGTGAACCAGTGGATAGAAGATCTCTCTCTCTCTCTCTCTCTCTCTCTCCCTCTGCCTCCTCTTCTCTGTAACTCTGATTTTCAAATAAATAAATCTTAAAAAAAAAAAAAAAAAAGAACTGTGGCTGCCATAAGTGGTTGTACAGGCTGTACCCTTCACAAGGGCACGTGGCATTGAGTTCAAGGAAGCATGTATAACAACAGAGAACAGGAAAGTCCCTGCCCTCCTGTTCTCACTCATAAGTATATCTACAAGGTCAAACTGCGGGTTCAGGGGCCAGTGTTGTGGCAGCAGTGTTGTTGGGACCCCGGCATCCCATAACAGAGCACTGGTTCAAGTTCCTGCTGCTCCACCTCTAATCAAGCTCCATGCTAATGGCCTGGGAAACACTGCAAGATGGCCCAAATCCTTGGGTCCCTGCCACCCATGTGGGAGACTCAGATGGAGTTCCCAGCTCCTGGGCTTTGGTCTGGCCCAGTCCCTACCACTGAAGCCATTTGGAGAGTGAATCAGCAGATGGAAGATCTGTCTCTGTGTGTGTCACTCTGCCCTTCAAATAATAATAATAATAATAATAATAATAATGTGTAGGTTCATACCTTGAGTATAAAAAGAAGTTTCAGTGACAAGAATGAGGAGAAAAATTGCGACGACTTAAATGAAGTTTCCTTAGTATCCAAAAAACTGAGTGATTTCTTTGCTGAAATCCTTGAGATGCAATAAAAATGAATTGTTTACCCCATAGTGAAAATGGCTTCACTTTGGTTAGCTTGGTGCTACCAAGGGTTACATATCTCTTAGGTGAAGAATTGGAAGTAAAACTGAGGAGTTCCCCGGGCAGCCTGGCCTTTCTGCTAGGTACAGTGGGCGGCATTCCCCAGTCCCACATTCAGTGGGTGAGGATTCCTGTGGTCAAAAGTGGAGATCAGTGCCACAGAGGGAAACCATGCAAGGAGAAGGTCCTGGGCCCCGTGGGCTGGGGGCCCAGTGCTTTTTCTTTCCTTCTTTTTAAAATAGGCAGTGATAGTGATAGAGAGAGATGGAGAGACAGAGAATCTTCCATCTGCTGATTCACTGTCCGAATGCCATCCACAACCAGGGCTGGGCCAAGGCCAAAGCTTGGAGTCAGGAATTCAATCCAGGTTTTGCAACATGGTAGCAGGGGTCCAGTGACTTGAGCCATCACCCCTGCCTCTCAGAGCCTACATTAGCAGGAAGCTAGAGTCAGGAGCTGGAGCCAAGTGCGTAACTCAGGTATTCTGGAATGGAACATGGGCATCTTAACCAGTAGGGCCTGTACCTGCCCAAGACAGAACCTTCTCAAGTTTCTATGAGCTGGAGAGTTTGAGAATTAGAAGGATCTGGGGGGTGTGATCCAGCCACTCTGCTCTTTCATTTCACAACTAAGGAGGAAACCCAGAGAGGTAACAGGACTGGGTCAGGGTCCCACACGTCATGAACAGCACAGCCAAGATGCAAGCCCTGGGATCTTCACTTCACTTCCTTTGTTACTTTCGCTCCATTGCCATCAGGCAGAGGAGGAAGGATGCGTGGCTGTAATAACCCTGGACCAGAGGAGAAGCTTTAAATGGGGGTCCAGAGCAAAGCCCCTCTTTCCAGGAGGCTGGCGCAGGCGGCCCCCTCAGGGCTGTACCACACAGAATGCCTCGTGCACTCTGCTGGCCTCATGGGTGTCCCTGACTGACGTGATGGTCCTGGAGCAGCGGAAGCTGGTCATGTCCCAAGCCGAGCAGTCCTGCGCCCGTGGTGAGGGACTGTTGATGCTTCCTCCCCGGAATTGCAATCTCCCAACAGTGGTTGAACATTGGGTTCTGCGATGATTCTGGACCAGGGCCAATTTAGAATGCCACCTGAAAAGCTTGTTTCCTACCAGCAACACAGCAGGGAGAGCAGTGGGGATGATGGAGGATGGTGAGGACCATGATTATCAGATCCCTGGACAGCCAGACCCAAGTACATGCTCCAGAGAATGGCCCAGCTACGCATGGAATGTGTCCTGCTATGCAGCTTCGGTGGGTCCCTGGGTCTCCTCCTTCTCTGGGCCATTGTGCGGACCGGATGAGCTAAAACCCTTTCTGTGGGGAGCAACTTGGACTAGACTGTTACTGGAATTAAGACTTATTCTATGCATCTGCTCTCCCACAATATGGCGCTGGGAGAGGAGGAAACAGCTTCTACACAGCTGCCTCCAGTTCAACCAATAAACAGCAGGACCTGCTCCTGATTGGAGGAGAGCAGCGTACTCGGCGTGTGGGTAGCAGAGTTGGGATTGGTGGAAGAGGACTATAAAGGAGGAGAGAGACAACATGCACCAGGAACATCTATCTGAAGGAACACCTGAGCAGCCCCCGAGAGAGCCGGCCGGCGGTGTGCCGCTCCCCCGCGGAAGTGGGGAAAGTGGCTAGGGGGAACCGCCCTTCCACGGAGGTGGAAGGGTCGGTAGCCAACCCGGGAAGAACCAGCAGCAAACCCGGGAAGGGCCGAGCAGACAAAAGAACAGCACAGGGTCCTGTGTCGTTCCTCCACGAAGATGGGGAGTGACATAATGGTGCCGTGACTTGGATATGAAGCCTGGACAGGGTTTAGTGTCGTTCCTCCACGAAGAGGGGGAGCGACACCTTTCCAGCTCAGCCATACTTGGACTCAGCAGCCTTGGACCACACGTACACCCAAAGCACTCAGCCAGGAGCTGTCTCCAGACACTTCCTCTTGCTCCACCCTCCCCTGTGTCTGATTCTCCCTCTGGAACTTCTTATTTTCTGCTCTGTCTGGACAGAGGCCTGCTTGGCTGTGTCTGTTTCCAGCCTTCACTAGGAAACAGTGTGTGCTCGGAGCATGCTCATACACCTGGGGGCCCACAGCTGCCTGGTCCTAGGCTGTGGTCTCCTGGGGGTCCCAGAACCTCAGCAGTAAAGAAGCAGCCCATGGACTCATGTCTTGGGAAACGGCCAGGCAGGGGGGAAGTAGAGACACTGGCCGTGTCCCCAGGGTCACAGGGTATGAGTTTCTCCCCTTGCTTGACCATACTCAGAAGTGCAAGGCCCTGGGGCTGCAGCCACAGAGAAGAGGGGGCAGCAGGACCAGGACCATCCTGGGGAGGGGAGGAGCAGGGCGGACCCAAGCCCCTGGGGCATGGGTGCCTTCTCTGGAGTGGCCTGGCCACACAGGTATTTGTTGTGTGCTCCCCCACCAATATGTTAACTTACAAATTCGGTGCCCGGCACATGATCGGTGCTCAGTAAATGTTTTAGTGAATCGGTGTGGATTCTGTGTTCCCACTGGGCCACGTGTGCAGCCCTTGCTCACTGCCTTGTTCCCTCTGTGCCCATGGCCAGGCACCCCGAGCCACTGTGGGGCCTCCGTTTCTCCATCTGTGAGACAGAATTGAGAGTGTCCATCTGGGAGAACTCAGTGAATGGAGCATTGACGAAAGGCTTGTAGGGAAAGCAACCCTCACCAGGGGTAAAGAGTATTGTACCAAAACAGCAGGGTCAAGAGCGCAAAGTGCTCTGTGCCACCTTGGATGGTCCCGCAAATATTCCATTCCTTTTGGCTCAGAGAATGAATTTGCCTGCATTCTAACACATGTGTACATCCATGTAAAGAAACGCATAAGGCCTGCAAGATGCTTTTCAGGTTTCTCCATTCATTTATTTACTTTTTCATTTGAGAAACATTCAGGGCCGGCGCTGTGGCTCAGCGGGTTAACACCCTGGCCTGAAGCGCCGGCATCTCATTTGGGCTCCGGTTCTAGTCCCGGCTGCTCCACTTCTGATCCAGCTCTCTGCTGTGTCCTGGGAAAGCAGTGGAAGATGGCCCAAGTCCTTGGGCCCCTGTACCCGCGTGGGAGACCTGGAGGAAGCTCCATCGGATGGAAGACCTCTCTCTCTCTCTCTCTGCCTCTCCTTCTCTCTGTGTAACTCTGACTTTCAAATAAATAAATCTTTAAAAAGAGAGAGAGAAACGTGCATTGAACTCCAGTGTGGCAGGTGCTAGTGTCCCCATCAGGAGAGGAGACCCAGTGAAGCAAGCAGAAAATGAGACTGCAACACAGAAAGGGCTCTGACAAAGGAGTGACCAATGTGTTCCAGGGCTGACCTTTTCCTCTGGGGTAACTGTTGCATGCTCATCACTGTCACTTCATGAGGAGGCACAGTGTCCATGCAGGAGGAGACTGATGCTCAGAGAGGCTGAGTGACTTGCCCAAGATCACACAGCCCAGTGGATTTCAAATCCAGTGCTCAGGGGGCTGGCATTATGATGCAATGGGTTAAGCTGCTGCCTGCAATGCCATCACCCCATATCAGAGCCCTGGTTGGAGCCCTGGCTGCTCCGCTTCCTATCCACCTCCCTGCTAATAGACCTGGGAAAGCAGTGGAAGATGACCCAAGTGCTAGGGCCCTTACCACCCATGCAGGAGACCCAGATGGGCCTCCAGGCTCCTGGCTTTAGCCATTTGTGGCCATTTAGGGAGTGAATTAGTAGATGGAAGGTCCCTCTCCCTTTCTTTCTCCCCCCCTGCCCAGTCACTCTGTCTTTCAAATAAATAAATAAGTCTTTAAAAATAGACCAATGGGGGCCGGCTCTGTGGCTCACTTGGTTAATCCTCTGCCTGTGGCGCCAGCATCCCATATGGCCACCGGGTTCTAGTCTCGGTTGCTCCTCTTCCAGTCCAGCTCTCTGCTGTGGCCCGGGAGGGCAGTGGAGGATGGCCCAAGTGTTTGGGCCCTGCACCCGCATGGGAGACCAGGAAGAAGCACCGGGCTCCTGGCTTCGGATCGGTGTAGTTCCAGCTGTTGAGGCCATCTGGGGAGTGAGCCAACGGAAGGAAGACCTTTCTCTCTGTCTCTCTCTCTCACCAACTCTGTCAAATAATAAATACACACACACAAAAAATAGGCCAATGGATCTAGTGCTCTATGATCCCTTGTTGCTATCCCACCCCTTTGGGGGTCCCATAGTGAACTGTTGTGTTGTATCATGTCTCTTTTGTTCTCATTAAAATAAATAAACAAACAACCTGCTTGCCCACCTTCTTTTTTAAAAAAATCAGATTTATTTATATGAAAGGCAGAGTTAGAAGGAAGGGGGTAGAGAGAGAGAGAGAGAGAGAGAGAATCTTCCATCTGTTGGTTCACTTCCCAAGTGGCTGCAGTGTCCAGGACTAGACCAGGCCAGGGCCAGGAACCAGGAATTTCTTCCATGTCTCCTATAGGGGTGCAGGGAACCAAGCACTTGCATCATCCTCCGTTGCTTTCCCAGGCTCCATTAGCAGAGAGCTACATTTGCAGTGGAGCAGCGGGACTCGAACCAGTGCCCCTATGGGATGTCAGTGCTGCAGGCGGAGGCTTAGCCTGCTATGTCACAATATCGGTCCCCTTGCCCATCTTCTTTAAAAGCTGAGCAGTCTGTGGGTTTGTATTGTCCTTGAAGAAAGCAAAAATATTTAAAAGATTTTCCCCTTTGGTTGGACAGCCAATTCCACCCGTTTCCTCCACGGGGCCATGGTCTTAGGTCCTGCAGGACTTGAGCCCCACCTGCACTGGTGAGCTGTTGGGGCCATCTTTACCACTGTACTCCCCTTTTTGCCACCCAGAAACAAGTTGCCTCCAACAGAGACACGGAGCTGACTAGCATAAACCAAAGCAGAGTTAGGAGCTGGCTAAACCCTTTACCCTTGGAGAGCGCTCCTCGGGACTCTTAAGAGCACCCTGGCTTGGTTGTGTGTCCCTAAGCCAGCCGTTGGGTGTCTCTGGGCTTTGTGATCTCAACTATTGCTCAGACATCGCATTGACAGTGGACCAGTGCAGCTGATCTCATGGAAGGATATCAGGGTTCAACAAAGCGATTCACCACCGGCGACCTCCTTTGTGAATGTCCGGTGCACTTGAGGCCTCTCTGGGGTGCAGGTCGAGGCATTGTGAATGCTGGAAAGAGATTGCACTTGGGTGTTAGCAGATCTGATTTCAGACTCTGATGGTGCAGTGTGACCTTGAGCAAATTCCCAACAGTGTTAAGACTCAGGAGCAAAACCGGGGTAATGCGGGCGCCTGCCCAGCCCCCTTCTCCCGGGGCTGTTAGGAGAATCGAGGGGGCTGAAGCCCGCTACATCTGGAAGGCGTGGGGCAGGTGCTGGGCAGTGCCATGACCAAGGTCAGGTTTCCCCTTTAGCCACTGCAGGCCTCCAAGAAGACAGAGGTCATAAGACCTGTCCAGACAAGAAGAGGGAGCTGCCAGCTTCCCACTGCTTTCCCTGACTCCTGGGCTCCCTCCACAGCCCGGCCTCTGCACCCTCCTTGCTAAGCAGCAAGGGTTCACGTCCCTTCCTGCAGGAGCAGCACCCAGCTCCATCCAGGGTGCAGGCAGCCTCCTGCTTCACCCCTGCAGGAAGCGGGGGACTGCAGGCCAGGCGGGCAGTGGTTGCCACCACAGGAGCCCCACGTGCTGCACTTCAAAGCTCACCTGCCGGATTCCAGGGCCCAGAGCTTGAGTTCTGTCCAGCACTGGGGGCTCAGCCCTGCTGAAGTTGGAAGCCAGTAGGGGGCCCACTCGGAAGGCCTGGGGCTGGCGGTGGTGGAGGCCAATCCCGCAGCTCTCGGAGGGCCTCCAGGATGTATTCTGCCCTGCCCACAGGGCTCCCACGACTGATTCTGCCTGTGGGAAATTTGCCAGCTCCCTCCAGGTGGCTGGCGAGGGTGTGGCAACTTCACAAATAAAGAAAACCAGGATAAGAGGCAGTGTTTGCCCCTATGAAACAACTTTGTGGTAGTTTTGTGATCATCTAGATTAGGCTGCTCGGAGTCTATTGTTTCTTCCACAGCAGCTCGCTTCCATTTTTTTTTTTTTTTTGATAGAAAGGGCCATAGCTGTTTACTTTCCCTTTGAAATATTATGTCTGTTTACTTGCTGGATTCAGACACGTTGAAAACCACAGGACGCTGCATTCCATGTCAAATGTTCCTTTTAAGTGGAAGATCCATAAGAAGCCAGTGTCTGTGGAATTAAAAAGTGTAACAGACAAAGCAGACCGACTTGGTAGAGGGTGTGTTCACACTGGAAGAGCAAGTGCGTACACGGTTTCAGGAATCATCGACGATAAGCCATCTGTCAACATGGCCTAGTTGGGTGAATGCTTGATCCGTACTCAGATTATGTCTGCGAAGTCCAGCCTGAGGTCTCCCAGAAGAGTGGCATCTTCTGTGTGGTGCAACTTTTTTTTTATAGAAATATTGAACTTACAAATAAGAGCATATACATAATTAACGTTTTTCTTAGGCAAACTGCAAAAATAACTTGGGAGAAAATTTAGAAATGCTTCAAGCTCTCTGATCCAGAAAATACTCGAGAAGAACTCCCTACAAGAGAGACCATAAAGGCCAGTTCTGTGGTTTTTCAGGCACCAGCCGAGGCCAGTGGTTTAAAGTCAGGAACATTCTACGTTGGCCAAGCTCTTAAAGACCTGAGCGCTGAGGTTCTACAAAGCTGGGGACGTGCCCCTTCCACTGAGAGAGGAGCTCAAAGCCAGTCAGCTTCAAGCGTTTCCCACCCAGGGGTTCTTTCTTTCTTTTTCCTTTTTGAAAGATTTATTTATTTGAAAGGCAGAGTTACAGAGAGCGAAGGACACACACACACACACACACACACATCTTCCATTTGCTGGTTTAGTCCCCAAAAATGGCCCAGCTAGCTGGGGTCACTCTCTAGCTGGGCCAGGCTGAAGCCAGGAGCCTGGAACTCCATCTGGGTTTCCCACATTGGCGGCAGGCGCCTAAGCACTCGGGCCATCTTCTGCTGCTTTCCCAGGCACATTAGCAGGGAGATGGATCAGAAGTGGTGCAAGCCGGGGCTCAGTGCCTGTGGGGATGCCAAGTTAACCTGCTATGCTGCCACACCAGCACCCACAGGGGTTCATTCCACAATTCAAACCATGGGATAAGTACAGCTCCCCTTTTCCCTCTCCCTCGTTGTTTCATATGAGAGGGTGTTAGAAGCCACAGCCTGCCCTCAGTCAGTCCAGCTTAGAGCTGCAGCAGACCCAAGAGGCCTTCTGTCTCTCTTGAACCACAACACCAGTGATGGTTGCTTGTTAGATACTTTAGCCACAAAGAAAACAGTGTTTTGGGCAACCATCTGCCTTATTTTCACACCATTCAAATAGTTGGTCTATATATTGAGCTGAAATTGGCCTCCCTGAAACTTGACCCATTGGTTCCAGTTCCCTGTTGAGAGCTCCTGCAGAATAGCAGGAACACCTGCCTTCACTCACTGCCCTTCAAAGACGTGAGGACAGACCTGCCGCCAAAGCACCCCAGCTCCTTCCACTCTGGGAACCGCCATCCTTAGTGCTTTGAGGGTGAGAATCCCACTCCACAGTCCCTGAAACTCTGGTCATCCCCCAGAAAAATGCACACGTGCAAGTCTGCACACACCCCAACTGGCATCCTGTCCCACCTGAGCCAGCCGTGGGTCCCTTCAAACCCAGTGCAGCCCTGAACCCAGCCACAGAGGGCCCCTGCTCTCTCCATGGAAAGACTCTGTCCCTAGACACTGTGTACCTGGCCAGCTGGCCTAGGCAGCAGACGGTCGCTGCCTTGGGGGTGGTAGCAAAGACAGCGGTGGAGCAGGTTAACAAATGGGCTTTGAAAGTTGTTTGATGTTTCCTCCGCCAGCAGCTCTGGCCTCGCTCCCTCTCATCCCTGAGCCTCCCCTGGGAACAGTCTTCCTGCTGAGTTTGGGTAGAATTCACTGGGCCTGCTGGGCCACTCTCCACCTCTGCTCCCCACAGGCCCACAGCTCCCGTGCCAGCTCTCTTCCTGAGAGAACGCACTTTTGTCCGTAAAAAGGAGGTTGTTTTGGCTTCCATCAGCTGCTCCTTGGTTTGACTTCTCGATTTTTCCCCTTTTTGTAATTTTATTTATTAAAAAATTTTAAATGTATTGATTTGAGAGCCAGACATACAGAGAGAGAGAGAGAGAGAGAGAGAGAGAGAGACAGAGACAGAGACACAGAGACAGAGAACAAGAAAACTCCCATCTGCTGGTTCACTGCCCAGGTGCCTGCAACAGCTGCCAAAGCTGGGAGCCAAAAACTCAAACCAGGTCCCCCATCAGCTAATGCTGATCCTGGGGGCAGGAGCCAGAGGTGGGCATTAAACCCAGGCATTGGGGCTGGTGCTGTGGCTTAGCAGGTAAAGCCGCCACCTGCAGTGCCGGCACCCCATTTGGGCACCAGTTCGAGTCCCAGCTGCTCCACTTCCAATCCAACTCTCTGCTGTGGCCTGGGAAAGCAGTAGAAGATGGCCCAAGTCCTTGGGCCCCTGCACCCACATGGGAGACCCGGAAGAAGCTCCTGGCTCCTGGCTTCAGATCAGCACAGCTCCGGCCGTTGTGGCCAACTGGGGAGTGAACCAGCAGATGAAAGACCTCTCTCTCTCTCTCTCTCTCTCTCTCTCCCTCTGCTTCTCCTTCTCTCTCTGTATAACTCTTTCAAATAAATAAATAAATCTTTAAAATATCCATATGCTGGATTTCAGAGAAAGGAAGGGCATGAGACAGAGGCACAGGAGACAGAGAAAAGAAAGTGGAATGTGAAGGAAGAAGGAGAAGGGAGGGTGGGAGAAGAGACAGCCAGCAGGAGAGGTAGGGTGGGGGTTGTGGGGGAAGCCCCTGGAGCCAGGAGCAGCTGAATCACAAGCAGGAGGGGTGAGGCAGGGGCTGGGGGAGGCAGCCTTGGCCTGGGGCTGCTCGGGGATGTCCTGCCACTCTGGCCCACACTGACAGTGGGCACCCTTGCTGGGGTTGCCCAGGGCATCTTGAGGAGGCTGTGCAGTCTCTGCTAAGCCCCGGGGTGATGTGACTCCCCAGGGAGCCACAAGCATCTGTGGCTGGTTGGCAGGGACGCCAGACAGGGACAGGACCGCCTGCCTCTGCCGCTGACTTGGCTCCAGACTGCCAGCATCCTCGTTGCCTCCAGGATGAGCGCCATTTGGCAGTGACCTTGCAGAATGTGATTTGGTCTTCACTGCCCTTGGATCTTACACCCGGGATTTATTCGCTATGTTTTTGTGGAAGTGTTCTGCAAGTTCCCCCGGCACCACCTCTCCTGTGCCCAGCCTGGGCGGCCTCTCTTCTCTGCCCCCACAGCGTGCCTCCATCACAGCCCTTATCACTGCACTGAAGTCATGGGAGGGCTCCGTGTTGGCAGAGACTGAGTCCTATTCATCTTGGTCTCCCTGGGGCTCAGCTGCCAATGATCTGGTCAGCTGATTCCCAAGTGTGCCCAGGAGAGCCACTGCGGTTCCAAGGAGATGCACCGGGAGAGAGGAAGAGGAGGAGGTCGGACCACCATGCATGGGGCTCCTCTGCCTTGGACTAAAGCACCTTGTTTATTCCTGCCTATGTACTGGGCTTCGAAGTGAGGAGTCACTTTAAAAAGAGGCTTCTCGGATGCTTCCAGCACTGTGGTGCAGCAGGTTAAGCCCCCACCTGCAGTGCAGGCATCCCAAATGGGCACTGGTTCAAGTCCTGGCTGCTCCACTGCCCATCTAGCTCCCTGCTAATGTACCTGGGAAAGCAGAGGAAGATGGTCCAAGTGCTTGGGCCCCTGTACCCATGTGGGAGATCAAGATGAAGCTCTAGACTCCTGGCTTCTGGCTGTCTCAGCCTTGGCCATTGTGGGCATTTGGGGCTTGAACCAGTGGATGGAAGATGTCTCTCTCTCTCTTTCTCTCTCTATGTGTGTGTGTGTCTTTCCTTCTTTCTCTGTAACTCTGCTTTTCAAATAAATAAATGCATTTTTAAGGCTTCTCTGCTGTAAAACAAGAGATTTGAGAGTCGCCAATTTAGTCTGGTTCCTGGGTTAAATGAAGGGGCTTCAAAAAGCTAATGGAAAATGGAATGAAAAGATCAACTTACTTTGATGCAAAGAATCTTAAATCTACTTGTTGATTGCTCATAAAATGCACTTTCTGTGAGCCTTGTGACTGCCTATGTGCGTTTTCTACACTGGCAGGAGCTGGAAAGAAGACAGCACTTACTCTCTGAGCCCCAGCCCACTTCCTTCTTCTTCTTTAGTCTCCTTTTTATCCTTAATGCTCCCTACCCCGCCCTCCCCACTCATGGGAAAAAGGATCAAGTATGGCACCTGTTGTACAAAGAAAATATTTGTCCTCTATTCGAAGACTTTCCTCAGCGATAAGCAAGAAGAGAAGATTTTCAAGGAACAGGAAGTCTTTACGGCCAAATCTCTCCAACTTTAGTCACTTAAAACCACACCGACAAGCAACTACGGGTCACTGTTCATAACACAACCCGGTGTCCTGGTGCATTACAGTTGAGGTGGGAATTTAACACTTCACGCCTGGACACCTGAGATCCTACATGTTCTCGATGCGGGTACAGCTGCAAAATTTCCCTGGACCCTGGACTGGTAGAACCAGACCTGTGTGGTGGATGGATAGGACTTGGAGTCAAAACATCTGGATTCTGGTCTCCGGGGTCCACTGTACAACTGTGTGTTTCCAGATGCATTATCAACCTCTGAGTCTCAGATGCCTTCTCCTAGAGTTCTTTATTCTGATTATCAAAGAGTGACTGTGAATACATTCTATGAACTGTGAAGAGCTATTTAAAAACGATGGTGATTCATGTCAATGATGAACCTGAAGACAGGGGAGGCTGAGGAGCTCACCACCCTGCGGTGTTCGTGGCAGAAGGCACCTAGTCCCAGAGAACTGACGTCCCACCGATCACAGATGGCTTTGACCTTATCCCTACCTCTGTGTAAGCGCCAGGCCTATGGAATCTCCAGTCTGATGGATCCATATGAACTGTGTGTGTTGATGAGGGAGGACGATCCAAGACAGCACGGGGCAGCATGGCTTCCTTTTGGTAAGACCTGCCATGGGCTGGGGCCCCGATTCCCAGTGATGATCTCACAGACAGTGATCAGCGGCTTCATTGGAAGAAGGTGCTGGGGGCTGGCTGCAGTCAGACACTCTGGTGGTTTTGTGAAGGTCAAGGCCGTTTCCTGATTGGAATACCTGCTCATCCCCCGCCAGCCCCTCACCCCTCCAGCTCCTAGGAGCAGATAAATGGCCCTATGGCCAGACCCCCAGGAAGCTTGCTGAGCCACTGGCAGCACGAATATCAGGAATGCAAACAGGGGGCTGGCCTTGCACCACAGAAGCTTCAGCAGCCTGGCACTGGTTCGAGTGCTGGCTGTTCCACTTCCGATCCTGCTAATGTGCCTGGGAGAGCAGTGGAAGGTGGCCCAAGTTCTAGGGCCCTTGCACCCTCATGGGCCACCTGGATGGAGTTCCAGGCTCCTGGCTTTGGCCTGGCCCAGCCTTGACCATTGTGGCCAACTGGGGAGTAAACTAGCTGATGGAAGATTTCTTTCTCTCTCTCTCTCTGTAACTCTATCTTTCAAACAAATAAATAAATCTTTAATTAAAAAAAGGAAAATAAATCAAAAACAAACATGCAGAAGAAGCTGCTGAGGCCAGGGGAAGTGAAGTGAACTCCCAGTGTGGCCAAACCCAGACCAGATCTCATTTCTGCTGATTCCAAGTCCAAATTTCCACACGAGATAGCTTGGAACTCCACCTCTTCAAAGGAAGACACATGCTTGTTCACACCCCCAACCTTCCTGATGCTTCTTTCCCGATTCCAAGTACTTATGTTTACCCAAGCGTGAGTTTGATTACATCTGTGACATCAATCACAAAGCACAACGCTCACAGGCCACCAGTGTTGACCGAAGGTATTTTTTATGATATTGCTTAAATATGTACACGTGTAAAACTGGGAGTACACACTCCTGAGTCATACAAGCCTTAGGCTAAAGTAAATGTACAGATTATTATCATCAAAAGGCTACAACAAATAAAGTTCAAAGTGTCTTGAAAGTAATCAAGGAGCTGGTTTTGCTGAAAGTTGATTGCTTCTCATAAAACGACAGCCACCATTCAGGTCCCTCTGCACCTGGCCGGCCGGACACCACAGGCCGCTCAGTCCCACTGGAGGCACCGCAAAGCCTGGACTCCACCGTAATGTCGTGTGGCCTTTGTGTGCAATGACTGTGGCTTCCATGTCTCTATTCTAAAGCGTGGCTACTCACGGCCAAGCCCTGAGGACAGCTTTGCAAAGTCACCTTGCCTTAGAAAGGTGAGGCTGAATGATTCTGAGCATGCTTATTCTTTGTCTTACCATACAAAGGAAGGCAATCAACATAAACACTCTCCATGAAAAGCTTGTGGGTCCCCTAGAATTCCTCCACAGGAGGTGGTTTTGTGCTGGGTTTTGGCAAAAGAGAAAAAAAAAATGCCCTGGAGAAGGCAGAGGGGATTTTGCTCCACACTGCCCCCCGGTGGCAACCTCCTTCACGACATCTTCCCTAGCACGATTCTGGAGAGGCAGCTCTTGGCCCACCAGGGCAGGGGGCAGAGGACTGCAACAGGGAAGACCAGTGGTTTGGCTGGGCGGAGTGTCTTGGGCGACAAGAAGGGGATGAGGGCTAGGATAACTCTGGTCCTGGTTAAGTCAGAGTTCCTTCTGAAAAAGGTTGCAACACCTCGCCTTGAGAAAGAGGGAACGTGGTACCTCCTGGAATAGGTGGCTGGGACTCCAGAGACAGAGGCAAGTAGAGCGGGTTCCATGGGGAGGCAGGGAGGCAGGCTGTCCCCAACAGGTAGTTGGTGGCTGCCCCTGACTCCCTTGGCCTCCTTCTGGGACCCTGTCTCCCTGCACCTCCCATGTCTCTGGGAAGCTGGAGACAGTTGCTAACTGAGGAGCAGAAAGCCATCCAGAGAGTTCAGCATTCAGAGCCCCTGTCTCTGCCCATGTTAAAAACCCTGGCCCTGGGGCCGGTGCTGTGGTGCAGCTGGTTAGTGCCCTGACCTGAAGGGCCGGCATCTCATATGAACGCCGGTTCGAGACCCGGCTGATCCACTTCTGATCCAGCTCTCTGCTATGGGCTGGGAAAGCAGTGGAAGATGGCCCAAGTCCTTGGGCCCCTGCACCCGCATGGGAGACCTGGAAGAAGCTCCTGGCTCCTGGCTTCAGATAGGTGTAGCTCTGGCCGTTGTGGCCAAATGGGGATGGAAGACCTCTCTCTCTGTCTCTCTGCCTCTCCTCTCTCTGTGTAACACTTTCAAATAAATAAATAAATAAATCTTAAACAAACAAACAAACAAAAACGCTGGCCCTGGTGCTGGTGTTGCTGCCAGCACTCCCAGACGTCTTTAAGAGACAATGCTCAGACCCCTGGGTGCTAGAAGCATGGCCTCCTGAGGGCTATGTCCCCTCTCTTGGGTCAGAATCCTACCCTTTTGGGATCCGTGGCTAAAATGCAGTTTGGACTCTCACAGACCAGCATGCAAATTTCAGTTCCACCACTTCCTCATTGAAGCAGGTTTCTTAAAACATGCGAGCCTCAGCTGTCTTGCCTGTAGAACCGGGGCACCCATGTCTTTGGCTCAGACTTCCGGTGAGAATTAAGCAGGCTCAAGTCTCTAAGACACGTGGCCCAGTGCCCGTGGCACTCAGGGGCTATTTGACTGCTGTGGCCTGCACAGGCCCTGCCGGGACAGGGTGCATCCCTGTTGAGTTGCCTGTGTTTGAAACCCTACTGGTGTAGAAGCTCCCACTTCAGTACCCTCTAGGGCTCACTATACCCGGCTGTGACCACGCTGATGACCTCACCCTGCACTGGCCCCCATCACTTGCTGCACCACTGGAGCTCTGGAGATGCCGCCACTCTTCCCCAAACAGGGACGACCTTGGCTTTCGTGCTGTGATTTTTCGTTTATCCACCCAAGGAGCTCTGTCCTGCCCCGAACAGTCTAATTATTTGGTCCCTCTTGAGAGTGTGTTGTCCTCTAGCTTAGATTTGTTGGTGAAGCCAAAAGCTATTCTGAGGCCTTCTTTAGCCTCCCAGCTATTTCGGGCCCCAGCTTAGACGTGGGGAGAGAACCCGGCGCTCTCTGCCCATGTCTCAGCCACAACATCCCCAGACTGGGCCTTTTATGTTCCCAGCACCCTCGGATTCAAAATAGTACAAGCCAGAGGCGGCGACTGCAGGAGCTGGGGTGGAGCAGAGAGGAGCACGTGCCACCCAGTCTGCAGCGCAGCTCAGAGGCTTGGGGAACCGTGAGGTCCGGACGTTGTGCCTGAGCTCCAGAGAGGCAGCCAGGGCTCAACCCCGACCCCGGGAGCCAGCAGGGAGCAGCAGTGGCAGCTCTCCGGCTCTGGCTGGATGGAGGAGAGTCATGTTGTGCCTTCTGAGTGCTCAGGTTGTATCTGTCTTTCTGGATGAGCACTCGGTCATGAATCCCACGAATACAACCGAGCGCCCGGTTGTATTAGGCAAAACAGAGAAGAAATCGCCTGCTCTTTTGAAGCCTCATGGTGACCAAACTCCTAGCTAATTTGCATGGGCTTTTCTGGTTGGCAGAGTGCTTGGCCATAGCTTCTTTCAGTAGATAATCCTATTGAATACTCTGTGCTAACACAATGGGTTTAAGTCCTCTACCTGCCTGCTCTTATTTAATCCTTCCAGTAATCCTCTGAGCCAGATGCCACTCTGTTTTATTGACAAGCCAGCAGAGAGTCCAGAAGAATGAGTACATTGTGTGAGGGCCACATGGCCAGCAAGTGGCAATGGCAGCGCCGGATATCTGGACCCAGGGATGCCTGGCTTCAGGGCCCAGGCGACGTCTTCCCCTTGGGCACAGAGAAGCAGGTGGCGTCCCTTTCAGATGTGGAGGCTCTGTGAGAAGCAAGGCATCTGTGGAATGCTGTGAGTCCACAGCTCGACGGGACTTGGCTTTGACATTGCCCGAAGCAGGAGTCCATCCAGCTCAGCCCAAGCAGGTGCAGACTGGGTGCTGCCTTTGGCTTTGGGTTCTCGGGCACTTCCTGCAGCGTGGGGCAGCCCCCGCCGGGGCTGGGCACTGTCCCCATTCCACAGCCTTCTTGAGTTTGTGAGGGACTGTCCGCCCCGCCCTGTCCACCTGGCGGTCCCCTTGGGGAACCCCTTCCTCCGACGCAGCGCTCACCGACTGGGCCCTGCCTTGCTCTTGTTTCTTCGCCGACTCCCAGGAGACAGCGAGCCCCCGATGGGGTGCGGCTGCCTCCTCTGCACTCTGGCAGCTCTTGGCCTCGCATCTGACCTGGTGCTTATCTCACTCCTTGGGAACATCCCCACTCCGTGCCTGTCCGTGCCACTGCACAGAACGGCGCTGCCAGGGACTAGGTGCTCAGCCGACGGTTCTTGAGTGAGTGTTGAAGGAATTCGTAATGTGTGTTCGTTCTCAGGAGATACTCAAATGGAGCTGGCCCAAACAGAGAGATTGGGTCAGTTATTATTTGGCCGCAAATGCCTCCCACAAGAGGGAAGTTCCTCTTTCATCTTCCCTACAGTCTGGGCCGTGCTGTTACTGGGGCCTGTGGCATTCCACCGCTCCCTGGGGCTCCTGGATAGCACTGTTTGGAGGTTCTTTCTGAAAGCGGTGGTTGGCAGCTTGTTCCCTGGTCCACCTGAGCTGGGCACGCTAATGTGGGGTGGTTAGGGCCTGAAGCCAGCCTGGATGTCTTGCTGTCTTGACCGTGTCCTGCCCGACCACCAAGGAAATGAGCCATTTCTGCGAGGTCCAGGAAGACTCAGAGTGAGTTCCGTGGCGCCATGGAGGATGCGAAGACAGTGCCCGTGTCCCTGGCTCTGTGGCTCGGTGCTTCCTCTATGCTCTGCTCCTCTCCTGGGAGATCACCCTGCAGCGGCAACAGCCTGCCTGTCCTGTGACGGCCCTGAGATCAGCTGTCTGGGAAGAGTCCTTCGTATTCTTTTTTTTTTTTTTTTTTTTTTTTTTTGGACAGGCAGAGTGGACAGTGAAAGAGAGAGACAGAGAGAAAGGTCTTCCTTTGCCGTTGGTTCACCCCCCAATGGCCGCTGTGGCCAGCACACCACGCCAATCCGAAGCCAGGAGCCAGGTGCTTCCTCCTGGTCTCCCATGGGGTGCAGGGCCCAAGCACTTGGGCCATCCTCCACTGCATTCCCCCGGCCACAGCAGAGAGCTGGACTGGAAGAGGGGCAACTGGGACAGAATCCGGCGCCCCGACTGGGACCATGACCCAGTGTGCCGGCGCCATAGGCGGAGGATTAGCCTATTGAGCCGTGGCGCCGGCCTCCTTAATGTTCTTAAACTGTTGCCTGTTGATCCTGCTCAGCTCTTCCTGGATCCTTGCTCAGCATCAACCCTTTGGCCAAAGGTCAAACAGCCGAGAAACATACCTGTGAGTTCTTCAATACCTGGGGTTTCACTGGATTTCCTTTCTTTAAATCCTTACTCCCTGCCAACCCAATAAAAGCCTATTTTTGTCCATGATGCCACTTTGAGGCCAATCCTCATGTAATTTGTGGACCTAGATCTAAATAAGGCAAACAGACTCTTTTTGTTGTTGTTGACAACAGGATATTTTTTTAAAGTGGGCGGGGTAAGCATTTTTCCAATTGTCCCCTTCCGTCCAGCCTCTCTTACATGGTACACAGTGTGCTGGAAGCACTATTGGGACTGGGAGTGTCGGGGGAGGCCAGCAGCCTGGTCTGACTTCCAGATCTACATCTCACTGGCTGTGCAACTGGACCTCTCTGCACCCCAGCTTCCTCATCCCTCACCTGGGCGGTGGCATCATCATCATCATCATCATCATATCATTGTAAATGTCCTGTCACTCACATTTCTGTTGTGAGGGGTAAATGAGTCAGTGCATCCAAGTGTTTAGGATTTGCAATGGATCTTCCTTGGGCACCTACTCCAAGCCAGACCAGATGCGACACTGCAGCCACATCAGGGAACAAATGGCAAAGCTCTGCCCTGTGGCACCCATGGCTTAGGAGAGACATGGGAGGGACAGACACTACAGAAATGAGATTACGCAGTGAGCCTGGTGACAAATGCTTTCGATGAAGAGAAAGGGAAGGAGGTGAAGAGTTCTTGAGCGCAGTCAAAAAAGTAGGTGAGGGAGGCCCTGCAGAGAAAGCAATGCTCCAAGAAAACTGGAGGGAAGTGGTGATCCAGCCACATGGAGATCCTGGGGAACAGTGTTGAGGTGGGTGGAACAGCAACCACAAGGGCAGCCCCTCGTGTTCAATAGAATCGCAGCTATTTTATTGCTGCCTGTCTGGCCCCTGGAAGGCATGTTAGGGTGGGACTTTGGTTGATCGTGGCTATGTAAGCTGGTCTTGTGACTCTGGACTTGATTGGGAACAGGCAGAAGGGAAGGAGAGGGAGTGTGGGCAATGCAGGGAGATGTTCAAGGGCCATGCTACATCTGTCTGCGGGTGAGTTCCCTGGGTGCAGAGACCTTGGCCTCCAGCCGGGCATGGTGGACACCAGCTCTAATTGTGAGCGAAGGCAAACACACATTCAGGCAGGCAACCATGTCCTGTGCTGCAAGGCCCGGAAGAGAATAAGGAGTCATGATGGACAGGGGTTGGGGTGGAAGAAACCAAAGCTTTACTTTAGGGCCCTGTGTGTCTAGTTGGGCTGATGATTCAAGGCCAACAGCTTGGTGGCTGCAGAGGGATTCCTATTTCCAGCTCATTAGAAACAGTCAGTTGGTTTAACTGCAAGGCTGCTTCCTAATTTGATGCCCATCTAAGCAGATTGGAGACATTTTTGCCAGAGCTGCTATTTTAGCAGGCAACAATTTGTGTGCCCACCAGGAAACCAGGTTTGGTATGAAAATAGAGACTTGCCCTGGCATCCTGCCTTCAGGAATCAACAGTAGCTGGCTTTCTGTCCCTGCTGCTGCTTATGTGGAAAATCCAGCCAGAAAAGGGGTGTGGGCTGGGGAGGGAACGCGGGTGCCCAGGATGTGTGCTATTTGCAGACACAACGAGAGGCAGGAGGAATCGGCTGTGGTCAGGCTGTCTTGTGAGGTGAGGGTAACAGCGTGTGCCTCATGTCATTATTGTCACAGGTGCCCAGAATGCTCTCTGCACAGGTGCCTGGAGCATGGCAGGTGCAGGTGAGTGTCTGTCCCCTTTTCCCTCCCCTGGACGTGGCAGACAGCCCCCCTGGAGTCTGATCTCCTCCCTACCACTTGATCCAGGGACAGAAGCTGTTAAGTCTGGGGGGTGGAGAATGGAGAGAAGAAATTGACCAGCGGCAAAACACATGGGGTGTGTGGCATCCACAGAAAAAAAGGGACCATTAGCTGGACCCCACACTAAGAATGAGACCCTGTCCTGGATGAAGCAGCCAGGCACAGTCACCCACTAGTCCCCCTGGGATCTCCATCCACTGCTAATTGGACTCCAAGTGCTGGCAGCACAATGAAACCAGACATGGTGCAGCCGCTAAAGCCCAAGCATGGGACTGCACGGATGGAAACCACAAGTCACAGCTGGCAGGTGCATGGGTATTAGGGCTCCTCATGATTTCTGACCTCCTAAGTCTTTTCTTGTTTGCAAAAACTAGCCCAGTACATACAGGGCTCACACAGCCTGGGTCATTTTCATTGCAACACGGAAAATTTATCCCTCCCAGATACCTAAGATGTGTAGAACAACCAGAATCTGGGAAATATAGAAAGGTGGCTAGAACAAGAGACTCAAATGCCACCATCATTTCGTTCCCTGTTCATCTCTGTGTGACTGCAACCCCTGTCCTGGGAACAACTGGCTTCTCGCACAAGAGGAGTCTGATCTTGACTTTCTGGATGCCCAGATCCCAGGGGAAGAAGCATTGTTTTTAAATTTTCTACAGACTTCCCTGAAGCCAGGGCACTGCTCCCCTGGCCCAGCCTGTGGCACTTCACTGCATCTAGCTGTTATGGTGGCTGGGCCTGGAGGGGTGGGCACGGATGTGTGTGTGGTGTAGGAGAGACTACATGGGCTCACACTGAGTTACAGGGACTGCACTTGGAGATGGGGCACTGTTGCAATGCAGGCAGCAGCTCCAGTTGGTGGCTATTACATTCTCCAGCTTAGCATAAAGCATGCGCACACATACCCCATAAACTTCATTCCATATGTCCCCAAATGTTGCTGCCTGACATGTTGTGACATGGCACATGCAGTCACAAATGCAATGAGCTGCTTCAAAATCGAGTCAGCTACTAAAATGGCCAAGGTGATGATATGGAGCCGTTATTCTCTGAGTCTAGACAGCAGGTGATCTCTGTTCCTTCTGTATCTTCTTGAGATCCCATCTGATATTCATCAGACTATGGATTACTTAGCAAATGAAACCACTAATAACACACCCTGTCCTCAAAGTCTATGCCAACACAACTTCTCCAGTCTTAATATTCCTTGGCCGTGTTTGTTCTGCCTAACCCCTTCCAGGCCATGTTGAGTTCAAATGAGGGCCACAGAGTGGGCACTGCTGAGCAGTGGAAACTGCAGGGGAGATGTTCACTTCCTGCAGCTGGTGGGGGTAGGGGTGTCCTAGAAAAACATTTCAGAGGGACTTGAAGGCTTATGTTCCCCCATGCCCGGCCCCTTCCACTTATCTCTTCTAGTGGTAAGGATCCCCCCTCTTCCTGGTCATGCTGTATGCACATATGAAAGGCTGTGAGTTTTTAGATGCAAGTGGACATTCCATTTGGTAGCTTGAGGTATCAGTTTCTGAACTTAACTCTTAGCGATCTCAAGCCACTAATTAGCAGGCTCATAGTAACTAGGTAAGAGCTGGATTTTGTAAGCCTATGGGGGAGACATCTGGCATTTGGTTTGCTCTTCTCTTACATTAGGTTAGCCCAGTGCTCTCAGAAGCAACCATCTGATTCCGTGGTCTTAACTTGTCTCATCTCTATCAAACTATTTAATGGTGGCAGCTATGGGTGCCCCCAAACCTTACCCCACATTACCATAAGACATAAATTAATGACTGTTTTGCCAATTTTTTTAAAACTAAGGACTATTGATTCCCTATCCGTGAAATAAAGTAGAAGCGTATATTGTCTTCACGCTCACCTTGGTGCAATAACCCATATTTTTGATGAATTTCCTGAAATTTGCAACTCTATCCAGAACAAGTTTTTGAGATTATTTAACTTTCTTTTTATTTGAAAACATCAGATTCTGATTCTGGTTGGTTTCAGCAAAAGATAAAGGGGGAAGAACACTTTTTGGAAGAGTGCTGGAGCATCAGTGCAGGGTGAACTGTTGAATCACACAAACCGTGGGAAGGGGAGAAACCAGGCCCATGCTGAAGGCCTCAGTGATGGACACCTGTGGCCCTTCTGTCTAAGACCCTGTTGTTTTCATGAATCAGCCTCAGTGAACACCAGGCTTGGTGCTTCTCAGGAGCAAACTTGACATTGGCTCAGTCTGGAACTGCTGTTTGACTATGGCCAGAAGCTGGATTATGCAGTGTAGACAAGTCTCCCCAGGGTGGAGGGTCAGAGCACACTCAGTGTGTTAGGGGCTGGATGCAGAGAAGGGGCAGTTCTTATGAGGGTGGCAGCCTGCTCACCAAGGGTCTGCTTTACCTGGGTGTTGTGTCTCTGTGTGTGTGTGTGTGTGCACGCACGTGCACAGGCTGCATCCTGTGCTTCCTTCATTGCCCCCATCCTCCCATGGCCATACTCTCTGTATACTAGGTCTCAGTATAGTGCTGACTGACTGATTACAATGTTTCACTATCAAAAACCAGGTGATCTTAGAAAAGATTTAAGACCAAGTTCAAGACGATGGTGATTTGTGGAGGGAGAAAACAAGGAGATGACTCTAAGGTGGAGAAGGGAGAGCTAAACAGAAAAGCTTTGACTAGGTGGCTGGGGCTTTCCCTGGCATCCTCAGATCCCCAAACCCCTCTCTTCTCTGACTTCAGCCTGTTACATCTGCCCCGTCCCCTGGGCTCTGAGTGTGGTGATCTGCCTTACCCTGGACAATCTCACATGCAAGTTACATCTTCCAAACTATACACCAAGATCTCCAAAGGCAGAGTTCGTGGTTTCTTTTTTTTTTTTTTTTTTTAGATTTCCGTTATAGTTCAATGTCATTCAGAGCAAGTTTTGTACCTGCCAATACTTTGGTTCTCTATATGCACATGATTATTTTCCTAGATGAGTTTTAGACTCACTTCACCACACCTTCATGTTGGTCCGTATTTTATATCAAGCCCATGGTCCCCTCACACACTTAAACATGCAATGGAAACACTTTAGAGGGGCAGGTGTTTGGTGAAGACCCATGAATCCCGGATTGGAGCGCCTGGGCTTGATAACTGGCTGTAGTTCCTGACTCCAGCTTCCTGCCAGTGCGGATCCTGGGACACAGTGATGATTGCTCAGGTAATTGGTTTCCTCTCACCTACAATGGAGACATGGATTGAGTTCCTGGCTCCCAGCTTCACTTCAAACTCTGTTGGGCTGGCTGTTACGGGTATTTTGAGAGTGAATCAGCAGATGGTAGGTCTGCCCCCCCCCTTCTCTCTGCCTCTCAATCTGTAACAAAAAATTAAAAAATACTTTGGTGATGACAGTTAGGATAGTCAGCATGGTGGGATCTGATATACCATAATGGGAGAAAGAATTGAGTAAGTGGGGCCAGCGCTGTGGCTTAGCGGGTAAAGCTGCTGTCTGCAGTGCCAGCATCCCATATAGGCACCAATTCAAGTCATGGCTGCTCCACTTCTGATCCAGCTCTCTGCTATGGCCTGGGAAAGCAGTGGAAGATGGCCCAAGTCCTTGAGCCCCTGCACCCATGCGGGAGACCTGGAAAAAGCTCCTGGCTCCTGACTTCGGATCAGCACATTTCCAGCCATTGCAGCCAATTGGGAATGAACCAACGGATGGAAGACCTCTCTCTCTCTCTCTCTCTCTCTCTCTCTGCCTTTCCTTCTCTCTGTGTGTAACTCTGATTTTCAAATATACAAATAAATCTTTAAAAAAAGAAATGACTAGGTTTTCCTATTTCTGTCTTTTTATTTAGAACACTTGAATTTGAAGGGCAGCATTGTGGCACAATGTGTTAAGCTGCAGCTTGAGACACTTGCATTCCATATCACAGTGCCAATTTGAGTCCCGGTTCCTCCACTTTTGGATCCAGCTTCCTGTTAATGCATCCCAGGAGGCAGTGGATGGTTGCTCAAGTGCTTGGACTCCAGCCAGCCACATGGGAGATCTGAGTGGGGCTCGGGGCTCCTGGCTTCAGCAGGCATTGGAAGAATGAATCAGCAGATGAAATTCTCTCCCCTCTCTGTCTCTCTCTCTCTCTCTCTCTTTCTGTCTTATGCTCTTTCAACTAGATGGAAACAAATTTAAAATAAACATTTAAAAACTGAAGTTGATATTATAGCAATGACTATGTGTGAAATTAATACTCTGTTTAGAATAAGATTTAAATATTGTCACAAAGACACAATTTGGCTCATTTTTTACTGACCATTAATAAATGTTTAATCAATTGCTGGTGTTCTTTCAAGTTCAAGTGGATTACATATTTCTAATTCTACATGAGATGATTTCTATAAGAAATCTGGCTAGCTGCCTTTTGCATAATAGACATTCAATAGATAGTAACTAAAGTACAGTGGTTATATAAATAATTCACCTTGAACCATGCTTAGGATAAACTTTCCATCAAAGGCCCTTTGCAGTTTTCTAACTTCTTGTTCTTAAAACTCTCCTGGGGCTGGCGCCATGGCTCACTAGGTTAATCCTCCACCTGCGGTGCTGGCAATCCATATGGGCACTGGGTTATGTTCCTGGTGGCTCCTCTTCCAGTCCAGCTCTCTACTGTGGCCCGGGAAGGCAGTGGAGGATGGCCCAAGTGCTTGGGTGCCTGCACCTGCATGGGAGACCAGGAAGAAGCACCTGACTCCTGGCTTCGGATCAGTGCAGCACCAGCCGAAGCGGCCATATGGGGGGTGAACCAACAGAAGGAAGACCCTTCTCTCTGTCTCTCTCTCTCACTGTCTATCTCTATCTGTCAAATATATATATATATGTGTATATATATATACATATATATATATATAAACTCTCCTAAGACACTTCTAGTTAGCCTACTGGGCCTTGACAGGTGAGGTGGGGAACCAGGCTCAGAACCCCCTGCACGAGATTCATTCCTTTCTCCCCTCTGGGAATCAACAGGAATCTTCTCTCTCAGGTGTTTCAAAGGGGAACTGTGTCGTGATCCCTTGGCCTTGTCTTTTCTTTCCTTCCTGTCTTTTTAAAAACCAGAGATACTGAAGACTTTATGTTTCTGCTTTGCTTGAGGAAACCTCTCATTTCTGGTCTCTCTCTTACCACTGGCTGAAGGCGGAACTGGAGAGAAAAATCACACTACAGAGCGAGACAGTTAAAACAGCCACACAGTCACGTCGCTAACCCAGCTCTAAGCTGCTCTCCCCCGGGGCTGCTTCCTTGAAACGCACTCTTCTTAGAATAGCACTGGCAGATGTAGAACAGCTTCCAGGCTGCCTTTGTAAAGCAGCCCATTTTTTAGGAGGAAGAATAAAGAAGCAAGGCTTTGGGGACAACGTTTTTGCTCAAATCTCGCACGACAACTTCCTAGCTGCATGATGTCTCTGTGCTTTGGTTCTATGTCTATAAATGGAGATAATAATAGCTCCAGTCTTACAGGACAAAAAAAGCACCTGGCTCATAATAAGTACTCAACAAGTATCAGCTCTCATTATTTTTAATGAGTACCTAATTATTGGGTGCCTGCTATGTGCTGACCACTGTGTGTATATGTAAGAAAACACCCACATTTCCACCGGTATTTACTGTGGATCTGCCCCAATCTATATCAAGAATGGTACTTAGTCTGCTTTATTCTCTGCTGGTAGTTATAGCTAGTGATGCCTGGGACAGAGTGAGCACCCAAAACATTATGGAATTATATGGATGTTTAGGAAAATTCTAAACATGTGCATATATATGCAGATATATGCTTATATATTCACATGCATACAACTATATATATGTGTGTGTGTGTAAAATAGATCTAAAATATATAAAAGGCTTTTCCCGGCATCTCCATAAGGTTACAAACATAAATATGCACAATTAGAAATATAAAGTGTTTTCTTGCCAGGAATCTTGATCCTTGGATATGGTTAGTCAGCAAAGAGCAGACTATGAGAGATCTGGGTAATATATTCCAATCTCGGGAAATGTGTTAGTATAGAAATTCTGAGGTTTCAAGAAAGTAGGGAATCAGAAGAAGGAGTAGACAGTGGTCTCCAGAGAGGAGATGGTGCCGAGAGAAGGGAAATGGGGCAGGCAGCCAGGCCAGGGCGCTGGGGATCTGGGCTATCAGATCCTTGGGCTGATTCGCTGATCCCCAGGGAGGCAGCCCTGGGTCTTCCCCGGCTTTGCTGGGGTGGGGCAGTGTGTATGTGTGTTGGGGGGGGGGGGGCATTGTTCCTTTCCAGTCATTTCCTGGGCTTCCTCTGGACCGTGCATTCATAAATGCAGCGTTGCTTCTTTCTGGCCATCCAAAACTTGCTTTTTTATTTAGGTCAGATGGCTCAGTTTCCCAGAGCACTGGGGAATGCTTTCAATGACAGTTCCTGGACGTTTTAAGTCCTCTGCTGAGTCACTGCTTAAGAACTTTCCTGCAAGAGCGCCTGCGACTCACTAAGTCCCCCAGTGCAGCGCTACAGACTTAGCAACAGGCCTAAACCAAACAGAAGTGGACTTGGAGGTTTCTCAGTGCTTAAGGTGGGAGAGAATCCCAGGAATCCCTGACACACGAGCAGTCCCCTCCTGATCTAGTGCAGCCTTTGGCCAAAGGCTTTGCCTCTGGCAGCCCCAGGCCGCAGGGACCTCCAGCTGGAGGCTCTCCTGCTCTGCTCCGCCCCTCCTGGGGCTTCCACTCCCCTGCCCACCCACTCCACCAGCCTGGGGCCCCTGGAGACCATCTAAGCATGACGCTGAAATCAAAGGAAGTGAAGGCCTGGCGTGGATCCTGGCGTGAGCTATCTGTTTTCTCTGGAGAAACAGCAGGGACTCACATAAAATGCATCCTAGCAGGCACATACTAAGCTAGTAGATCCCTAATAATGTCCATCCTCCTCATTTGGGAATTTTTGAGGTTTATGGGTTCTTAGCGTAATTCCATTCATTTAGCAAATCGATGACGTACAAGAGAGCTCTTTATCTGCTGACACAGTAAACCATGTTAGCAGCAGGCTTTCAGACAGCACTGATTACAAGCAATTCACAAACGGGTTTATTTAGTTAGCAGTGGTGAGCCCTCAAAATGAGCTCATTCATTTAACATTCATTTATCACAGGTATAGTGAGAGCTTGCCATGTGGAAGTCTGCAAGCGAGGACAGTCATATAAATTAGAAGGAAATAAATATTTTGCCACGCACAGTTCAGTGCTTTCCCCATCTTTGCAACAATGACTTTGTAAGGGCTGGTATTGGCCACCCCAACCCATCCATTCTTAGCTTTCTTTTGGTAACAGAGCTTTATTCTGAGTTTCAGCACTGCATGTGGCTGCTCAGCTATTCTTGAATAGAATGATTGGAGAATCAGAGTCTCGGGTTTGCTAAACATTTCCCAGCCTCCCTTGCAGCTAGGTGTGGTCACGTGACTAAGTCCTAGTCCATAGGATTTGAATAAAAGTTATGTACGCAACCGTGAGGCAGAGTCCTTACCAGAGGAGCTGTTTCCCCTCTGCTTTACTACCCCAGGATCTGGAAAGGAAGTGGTTCTGGGGCTGAGGAGTCAGCTTTAGTCCCTCTGGGCAATGGCAGGGCCATGAGACAAGAAAGAACCTAGGAGAACAGAGTCTCCTGTGGTCATGTGAAAGAAGAAAAAGCTTCTGTCTTATTTGAGGCTTCTTCTTTTGGGATGCCTTTGCTTTATCAGCCTGGTCTCTACAGTTCCAATATGGTGGATGGGAAACCAACCCTAACGATGAGAAAATGAAGAGGCCAAGCATGCTTTCTAAAATTACTGACGCTGCATGGCGGAACCCGGATTGGGACTCGGATCTGATATAGTCTACTCTGTCATGCTGTCTTCCTTAACAGAAGCAGAGACACAGCTGTGAAGCCCCCAGGATTCCCAAGAAAAGGGGCTACACTGCCGTTCCCATGAGATGTTAATGGCTCATCGTATGAAACCTCAACAGAAAGAGGGCAGACTGATGTTTGCTGAAAACCTGTTATGTGCCAGGCATCCCATGTGTACACTGAAGACACATATGCTGCTCTCAAGATGTGCACAACCTCAGATCTGTTCTTAAGTGACAGCTCCACAGTGGGGAGAGAGAGAGAGAGAGAGCAAAGGTATTCAGTGGGAGAAGAGATGGTGAACCTGATTGTGTGGAGTCAGGGGATGTTTCGAGAGGGAGGTAGCACTGAGTGTGGCTCTTGCAGAATAGGTAGTGTTGGGAGAAAAGAGCATTGTGAGCCAAGGCCAAGAGCAGGAGAGCACAAGAGGTGCCCCAACCATGTGGCCAGAATGCAAAGCTCCACTCTGAGAGAAAATGGATGGCAATGGCTGGGGCTGACACCAGATTAGGAAGGGCCTATAGCAGCACACTCAAAGGCTCAGCCTGGGCTGGGTGTTTGGCACAGCAGTTAAGACACCACTGGGGCCGAAGCCACGGCTCACTAGGCTAATCCTCCGCCTAGCAGTGCCAGCACACCGGGTTCTAGTCCCGGTCAGGGCGTCGGATTCCGTCCCGGTTGCCCCTCTTCCAGGCCAGCTCTCTGCTATGGCCCAGAGTGCAGTGGAGGATGGCCCAAGTGCTTGGGCCCTGCACCCCATGGGAGACCAGGATAAGTACCTGGCTCCTGCCTCTGGATCAGCGCGGTGCGCCGGCCACAGTGCACCGGCCGTGGCGGCCATTGGAGGGTGAACCAATGGCAAAAGGAAGACCTTTCTCTCTGTCTGTCTCTCTCTCACTGTCCACTCTGCCTGTCAAAAAACAAAAAACAAAAAACAAAAAAAAAACACACCACTGGGGAGGCCCACATCCCATAACAAAGGCCTGCCTCCACTTCCAACCCAGCTCCCTACTAATAGGCACCCTAGGAAAGCAGCAATTGATAGCACAAGTACTCGGGTCCCTGCCCCCAATGTGGGAGATCCAGGTGGAGTTACAGGTGCTCTCACTCACTCGCTCACTCCCGCCCCCACCTCATCTTTCAAATAAAATGAGAATGACTAAATAAAAATTAAAGGGTTCAGACTTCATGTACAGGGTCAAGGGTACCTGCCGAGTTTGGAAGGAGATGGTGGAAAAGCCAGAGATTTGGAGTTGGTGGTCATCTACTAAGTCATGGCTGTGCCTCAGGCACTGGACAGAGATGAATCTGTCAGTAACAAGGATGGCAGCGTGGAGGAGGACAGACAGGAAACCAGCAGGCCAGCTAGCAGACTAAGTAGGGAAGCGGCGGCAGGATGTGAGAGCGGTTGTGAGGGCCGGTCAGACTGCACTTGGCAGCCGGCTGGGTGTGGGAGGTAAGCAAGAGAGAGCAGCCCAAGATAACTTAGAGGTTTGCTTTCGTCCCAGAGCTTGAAGGGAAGAAAATCACTCCGAGGTATTCTGACCAGCTTTTTTCTTAATTAACACAGCGCACAGGAAGCCCTGCCGGCAGCTTCAAAGAGCTCCATTCCTCCCAGGACTAGTTTTCAAGCAGGTGCACAGAGGTGGTGCGGTGTTGGTGCCGCCTGTTTCCCGGATGGCAAAGGTGCGTGCAGATGAGTCCTCTGAGCCCACACACTGGAGACCAGCAGTCGTGCCTCACTTCACGGCTGGAGTGGCACAGAAGACCGGGAGCAGCCTTCCCACAGCCCTGCTATGTGACTGTGGCTGACGGAGTGTTCTTTAACCAACAGGTACCTTATGAGTTTGAAAATGCATCTAACGTAGGGAAATACCGTGGAGGGTCCTGGGACTCTCAGACAACAGGAAATGGGATATCTGTAGATCCATTATTTCCACTGGCGTTGTACACATCCACACCAAGAACTTCTCAGACACAGGACAGTCAATGTCTTCTGGCTCCCTCTGTCTTGGTCTTTCCCTCCCGGGTCGTTAAACATTTTGTATCACCAGACACAGATAAGTCTTTGAGAAGGGCTAAACTCTGACAGTAAAGCAAGATCAGCCCAGGGCAATGTTTAGTAGTGTCTAAACACAAGTTAGTGCATGAAGAATTTCAGGCTCAAAGGGAAAAACACTCTGTACTCCTGAGGAATCCCGGTCGGTCTCTCATTCTGGTGAAAATTCTCACATCCTGCTTTGCTGCCGCAAGTCAGGTGTGTACACTTATATGAATTGGTTTATCCCTAAAAGATTGAAATTAGGAAACTGAAAGAAAACATTTTTTAGCCATACATTTTTTAAAAAATTCATCAACGAGAAAGGAGCTGGGTGCCAATGTCCGACAGAGGGGATGGTCTCATGAGGATACCGAGAGGTTAAATCTGTTCTCTCCGTTCCTTGTTCTTCAACAAGGTTCTGTGGTGGCACCATTTTGTCTTGTTCAGGCTCAGAAAAGTCATTCAGTGGCGCTTCCACCTCCCTGTGAGGCAACTTGTCTTACTTCTAAGCATTGTCAATCTGTGTGTGATCCAAGATCCTTCTATCTTGGGGCCGGCGTTATGGCCTAGTGGGTAAAGCTGCCACCTGCGATGCCAGCATCCCATATGGGCAATGGTTCAAGACCTGGCTGCTCTACTTCCAATCCAGCTCCCTGCTAATGACCTGGAAAGCAGCAGAAGATGGCCCAACTGCTTGGGCCCCTGCACCCGCATGGGAGACCTGGAAGAAGCTCCTGGCTCCTGGCTTCAGCTTTGGCCAGTCCCGGCCTTTGTGAACATCTGGGGAGTGAATCAGCGGATGGAAGATCTCACTTGCTCTCTGTCTCTCCCTCTGATTGTATCTCTTTCAAATAAATAAATAGATCTCAAAAAAAATAAAATAAAGACCTTTCCATCTCTTCGTAGCTCACTGTTCATTCTCCTGCAACTTCGACCTGGTCAGATGGGCACCCCACCACAGCACCCACTGCTCCCAAGCCAATTTTGGTTGATTTTTGTCCCTTCTTGTTCTTCCTTTACCATCCTACGTTTTGCCCACTGTTTCTAAGTTATGGTCGGATTTGAGCTGGGCCTCATCTTTCCTCAGTGAGGACAACATGGCTGTCAGCTCCTATAAGTGTTGGAGTGTGGGAGGTAGTTGGAGTGGGAAGCAATTGGCTTTCCTTTGGAGGCCTCATTATTCATGCAACAATAATTATTTCGCATTGGCTGTCTAGTAGGCACTGCTCTTAGGGCATGAGGATGAATTCAGCAGACTTACCTTCAAAGATCTCAGGCAGACAGACAGACAGAGATGATTACAGCCCAATGCGGAGGAGCGGTGGTGGAGGTAGGCCCAGGAGGCGTGGGAGTCATGGCAAGGGGCAGCTGACTGCCAATGGCAGAAGGAAAGAACCAGCATGTCTTCCTCCAGCTCCCACCCAAGCTATTTTCACAGTCTTCATTCTCTCCACAGTATTCAGCACTAGTGATGAACCTCCATTTTCAAATAATCTAAAAATATGAATTAGAACATTCAAATCATGAAATATTTAAGGCATGCATCAAAATGCTGAGAATGATCTAATAGATGGCACCTAAGTGGTAGCTTCATGTGACAGGCAAGAGATCAGACCCCGGAGCCGGACTGTCTGAGTTCAAATCTCAACACCAGCTCCTACCAGTGTGTGACATCGGAAAGGTGGCTGTACCACTCTGCTGCTCACCTTCAACCTGTGAGATATGAGGACAGTGATATTCACCCTGCAAGGTCGCTGTGAGGATTAATATTCACGATGCCTCTACAACGATGCCCGGCCCACAGTCAGCATATGCACACACAGGGGAGTGTAAAAAGCAACACTCCCATGTGTAACAGAACCCTTCTGTAGTAACGTGGCTTGCATGTGAGGGCCTTCCTGCTCACACCACCTGCTAACAGTATAGTCTTCCTATGCTTCAGTCCCTTCTTCTACAGGAATTGTGCAGGTCATAGGAGAACAGCCCATCACATCGCTTGAAAGGATGTAGTGAGTCAGTATCTGTAAACTCCTACAGCAGTTCTGGGGGGCAGGCAGTTCCCAGCCACTATCAGCTATCACCAGGAAAGAGAAACGCTGGACCTCCTCTCAGCTTTAACAGGTGAGAATATTTTGTCATATTTGCTTTAGATCTTTTTTTTCTCAATTAAATGAAATGCTACTCTTGGCTCCCCCTTGCCTTGTGCTTGTCACCATAGCTGTTCACTCTCTTAACAGTAGCGAGTCTCCTTTCTGTCCACACTTGATGTCTTCTACATTGTCTCTATTTGGTGTTGCAGGATGGACAGTGAGGGTCTTTCCAGTTTCTGCCTTCCAGCAAACGATGAGGCATCAAATACCTCTTTGAAGCACTCTGGTCCTGGGGCTACCGCATTCTTCTAACTCTGTCCTACCCACTTTACTGTGTCTTTGCAAGAGTTTTCAAGCCCTAACACACTGAGGACTGTACAGATAACGACCACATGTTGTCTCCCCCCATCCTCATAATCCTTGATTCTGTTAAGTAGCTGGCAGAGAAAGATGACGAAGAGTGGGTATTCTGGTGCCAGACACTTGGATGCGAGTCCCAGCTGCTCCGCACACGAACTGTAAGGCTTGCAGAAAAATCACTTGGCATTTAGGGGCCTCAGCTTCCTTCTCTGTGAACCAGAGTGAGAACTGAACCTTTCAGAAGGGCAATGGGGGAAAAATGAATGAGTTCTGTACATACAGCCTTCGGGACAGTGCCTGGCACATATGAATGATATGGCGGTGTTAGGTAATCAGGCAGTTTCAACTGTTTTTTTCCCCCCTAGAGGGGAAACAGGCTCAGAGAAACTAAGTCACATTTCCGAACACTAAGTGTGCCTGACATGGAAAGCGCCCAACCCCATGCCCTTCCCATCAGCCTCTCCCTCCTGACATGGGGGTGAGCATTCAGGTAGCAACCATCTCCTCCAACAAGATCCCTAATTTCCTTTTGTCCCAGCCCTATCTTGGAAGCTGCAGCCCATACCTCCAGCGGAATCAAGAGCTTCCCACTGCACCATTGCACGGTCTTGACTGGCTCTGTCCTTCCACCCATAGCAACGAGAGGGCTCTGTTAAAACTCCAACCAGTTCCCGCCACTCTCCTGCTAGAAATCTGCCACTGGTTTCCCATAATACTCGGAATGAAACCCAATTCCAGACTCCCTGGTGCAAGGCCCTCAGGATGTGCTCCCTGGCTTCCTGTTGAATTTTCTTCTCCTGGTTTAGCTGTATAGGCCTCGTCTTTCCTTGAGCCTCAGGGCCTCTGTACCTGCTGTTTCCCGCAGCTAAGATCCCCTTGCCCTGGATCTTCATGTCACTCCCTCATTTCACCCTGCTTTCTCCTCCTATGTCACATTCTGCAAGAGGTCTTCCCCACACATCAGAGGAGACCCTTCACCCTACTTTCCAGACAATGCAAGCTGATGCGTCCCACGGCCCGAGAGCAGGTCTGCTAGCTGTGGCTCCCTTGGGAGGTCCCAGAGGCCTAGCAAAGGATCTGGTAAGGTCAGGATTGGTGGGACGGTAGGGACAATGGATGAGAACAATGGCATCAGAGTTTCAACCAGTGAGCTGCATCAGTACATGTCACTGTGACCCTAGAGCTGTGCCAGACAGATAGGTAGCAGGCACTCAAGAAAGGTGCACTTAACTAATCAAGCAAAGAAGGTAAAAATGGACAGCAACAGCAACAATTCAGGGTGAGGATGCCCAAGCAGAGAAGGTGAGGGATGAGAGGAAAAGTCTACCAGAAGGGGTGTTGCTGGTGGTCGGGATTTGACGTTGGAAGCCGGGGAAGTGCGGAAGGACCAGTCCCTCCCTCTTCAAGATCAGGTCCTCTGGTCTGCATCAGGAAGAAGGGGTCTGCTCTGGCACCATCCACAGGAAGTTGCGATGTTGTTCTGCCGTCGTGGCCGCTGGCCTTGCCGTTGGAGCTGGCCTGCTCCTCCCGGGATGTGGGTCAGCTCCATCACACGCTGGCGGCACGGGGTACCTGCCTTCCCTCTGAGCCCCACGCCACCACCAAGGCTGCTTTCAGAAGCTGCTACCTGAGCCATTGTATGGGGCCCATGCTTGGTTAATGCTCTGCTCTGGCCATCTCGAAACTCAAAATGATTTTTGGCCAAAGGCCCTGGGTTTTATTTTGCACTGGGCCCTGCACATTGTAAAACAAGAAAACGGTCTGCCTAAGTGCAAGCCAAGCCCAGAAACAGATTGAGTTCTCAGTGTCATGGCAAGCAGCTGAGCCCCAGGCCCGCCTGTGCAGTAAAGTGGAGCCATGATCCAGCCTTGGAACTCCTGGCTGCCACACAGAGCTGGGCAGAAGCTTTAACGAGCTGCTTTGCTGAATCTTGAGCTGGTCCCGTTTTATTCTTTCCAAGCAGAAAGGAAACAGTAGGAGGATGCATGACTCTTCAGCAGAAAGAGCGGCCCACAGAGGCCTAGGTGGGCAGAATGCAGGGGAGGAGGGATGGCTTGGGCACATGCGCATATGCTGCAGGTTTGTTTTCGCTTTTACCATGTGGGTTTGTTGCTGACAATTGCTTTCTGAATTTCTTTGCAGATGTGGATTTTGCCTTCCAAGATCCTTGGGTGAGGCAGGACAGCAGAGGGATGATTGGGTTTAAGGGATGATAACTCCTTCTGTTCCAGCCCCCACACTGAAGTCCTGTTACATCACCATTCTGTCGTCTCCATCATTACAGTTATCCACTGTTTGGTCTCTTCGCTCCCCTTCTTGCCCGTTTGGTTCTACACACTATGGCCCAAGTGATCTTCCCAAAACACTGGGCCAACCGTGTCACCAGGCCTACAGGACATGAGGATCTCCAGGCTCTGCTCACACTGTGCCCCTTCCCCTCCACTTTCCTTTGCTGTCAGCTCTACTAACAAGGGTGCCTTTGACATCTTGGACTAACGACTCTTTGTGTTGAAGGACGGTCCTGTGCATTGTAGAATGTTTAGCAATATTTCTACTTTTTCCCTAGTAGATACTGGTAGCATCCCTCTCCCTCACTCTTAAAAACAATGACAAAGTCTCCAGGGGTGGGTGGCTGAATTACCCCAGATATTGCCAAATGTCTCCTGGGGAAAAATCATCCTCGTTAAGAATCCTTGTGGGTATGGGCATCATGGCACAGAGAGTTAAGCTGCTGCTTCAGACACCAGCATCCCATATCAGAGCCGCCAGTTCAAGTCCCAGCTGCTATGCTTCCAATCCAGCTCCCTGCTAAGACACTTGGGAAAGAAGCAGAAGGTGGCCCTGTAGCTGGGCTCCTGTCACCCACATGGGAGACCAGGATGGCATTCCTGGGTCTTGGCTTCAGCCTTATCTAGTCCCAGCTGTTGTAACCATTTGGGGAGAGAACCAGCGGATGGAAGATCTCTCTTTCTCCATCATTCAAATAAATAAATAAACCCTTTTCAAAAAGAACCTTTCCTATGAAGTGCTGTCTCCTCCCTGGGGACAGGCAGCTCCCTTTGCCCAGAGCCTCTCCAGGTCTTTCCCCATCCTTATTAACCCCTTCTTGGCCTCAGCATCTCCACACTGTGCTCACTGCCCCAGAGAAGCTTTTCTGATACCCCTTTCTTCCTGGTCTCTCTATCATAAGCTCTCCTAACACTGGACACTCCTCTTGTGTAGTACTTATCAAAGATAATCAAGACAAATGATTACTGATGCAGCTGTATTTTGCTTTTGCTGTGTGATGATTTAATTAGCATCTGTCTCATCTAACTGAATGTAAACTCCATGAGGGCAGGGACTGGATTTGCTTTTATCATTATGTTTCCAGGATACAGAGTATCCAGCCCAGTACCTGACACACAGCGCGCAATTCATCAACAATTGTTGAGCTAATAAATGCATGAAGATACAGTCCCGTTCCTCCTGTTGCTTCCTTCCAGAGGGGGAGATCGGTACGTACACAAGCAGATCCAGCACAGATTTCTGGGGCACACAGCATCCTTGTCACACTTGAGGAGGCCTGGAGTGCTCCTGGAAGAGGTGGTACCCCAATAACTCTCAGGATATCTGGAGGGCATTTAAGAATTAAGTGAATGAGTGAAAGAAGAAGAAACTGGGGTGAGCACGGGCTCCAGGTAGAAGTCGCAGCTTGGGCAAAGACTTACAAGTGAGATATTGTTAGGAAAATGGCGCAGTCTTATCTGTGGCGAGATCTACACCCTGATTTACATCCAATGCCCCAGTTCCTGCCGCCATTGCTGAAAGCCAGGTGGCCACATGGCCCAACTGCCTGTGCCAAGCTCCACCCCCAACCTAATGGGATTGGCTGCTCCTGCTTCCCTGCCCGCCCTCCGGCAAAGGGCCTGTTCCATTCCGGAACTCGTGGCTCTCTTGGCTCCTCTTGTCTCTCTTCTCTCTCACTCCCCTCTCTCCTCTCCTCTCTCCTCTTTCTCTCATACTCTCCTTTTCCCTCTTCACCCCTTCCCTCCGGTCTGCTGTGTTTTTCCCCAATAAACCCTTTCCCTTACTCTGGTGTTTGGTGTGTTTTGTGACTGCCTAACAGACATACACAACAGATATGTGGTCCCCAGATCCCTGCTTCGACTCTTCTGCCTTCTTTCCAGTTACTGTTGGTCACAGGCCGAGACCTTGCTTAGGTGATACCTGTCAGAGGACAGCATAGAGATGAGAGCAGAGACTTAGCTGACGCACAAGCCAGGCGGCCAAACCTCCCAGCTTGCCTAGGATCGTCCTGGTTTTAGCACAGAAAGTCCACCTCCTTGGAAGCCCCTGAGCTCCTGGATAAACAAGAAAAGTTGGCCACCCTGCTCAACAGGTTTGTTCCTTGTCATTGGAAATCTGCAAGCAGCTACAGGGCATCTGACCACGGCCTCCAGATGATCCCTGGACTAGGACCACGACACCAGGGGTGGAATTCCTTACCAGCCTTGTCATTTGGAGGAACTTGCATCGCCAGCTTCCTTGTGTTGACTGTATGTTTTTATTTCCTGTGTTCTTGATGCTCTGGTTGTGGGGGCTTTGACTCCAGACAGACTGCCTCTCCCAGAGCTCCTAATCCTAGAGATAGAAAACCCTTTGATATGCAACCAGCCAGTCCAGAGCCTGTGCCTCCAGCCATCTGCTTTGTCAGACTCCCACACACTAAATCAGTATTCCCTATCCCCTAAACCACCCCAGGGCTGGGTACTAGACAACAGGGACCACCCCTAGAGCCCACAGGCTGCAGCAATGATTCAAACTACCCGATCTGACTTTACTCAGAGTACCCACCCAGTGTCACCTCACCCATTTCTTCCCATGAGAACCTGGAAAAGGGCCTCCGGCCCTGCTCTCCTCTGCCCCCACCCCCTGACCCTGCTGCTTCCCCTTCTGGGTCTGCACTGTGAGCCTTGCTTCCTGTTCCTAGGGATCTGTGAGAACCAACTTCTTCCTGCTGGACAATCACTTCCACGCCTGATTAAAACAAATCCCAGGGACACTTGACCGCACTCCCTCTCCTTGTCAGAACTCCCTGGCTCTTATGGTTGTTGCAAAGGCCTAATGAAATAAGGTCTATAAAAAGCTTTGCAAGGTTTGGAAGTACAAGGTATTTTTATTGTCATTCCTTTCCGGCTGATTTAGGTCTGAAAATACTGGAAATCCCTCCAGGGCCCTGTGGAGAGTGTAGAGAAGATCCTAGGGGGCTGCTCCAGGTCGCTGCCCGGGCCCGCGTGTGCTGCGAGCGAGCTGTCTGCCAGGCGGCAGCAGCCAAGTCCCATTTGGACAGCAGCCTCCTGGGCTCCTGGGCTGGCCGTCTTCTCTCTGACTTGCACCTCCCTTTCCTTTCACAGGGGGAAATAAGCAGTTGGAGTTGGGAGGGCTGAAAGCACTCTATAAAATGCTTGTCTGGGAAGAGAGAAAGAGGGAGGCTTCCCATTCCTTTAGAGACTGTGTGTGTCCCGGAGCAGGGCTTCCCAATGTGTCCCTCCAAGAAAAACCCAGGGGAGCTATGGGAGCCAAGGGCAGGCACATGGGGCCGGACCCTCCTCGTAAAGACGGGAGCCTACGCCACCTCCTCTAAATCTCTTCCTGGAAACTGGCCTTTGCTTTCTCAGCCCAGGGCTGTTTACTCTGGTTTACCTCCCAGCTGGTTGGTTCCTAGCCACACCGCCAACACAGAGGCCCTGTGTGTGCGTGACCTGTGGCTACCTCTCAGGCACCCAGACTGGGAAATGAAATCCCCAGCGGACCATGGCCAGTGGCGTGGTTCTGTGGCTTCCGGGAGTGCTAAGTGGGCGTGACAGTAGCCCCAAGGGCCTCGGGTGAGGGCTGCCAGAGGAAACACAGGATGCCGAATACTGCACGGGGCTGCCTTCTACCAGAAAAGTATTTGCTGGGCATCCTGCACTTTTATTTGCTAAATGTGGTAACCCAAACTCGGGAGCCTGTTTCTGACTCTATTTTTTCACTTCCTGAACAGATCCGCCCCATGTCCTTCATTTCCTGGGGACATTTCTCAGTCTAGTCTTGGGAGCGGAGGAGAAAGAGCTGTGAAATTGAGAGTTGTACACTTAGGGTCCAGCAATGCTTCTGATTCGACATCCTCATGGTCGGCTGTCTTCTCTCATTCCCTGAGGAGCACCAAGACTGGTAGGCAAATTGACATAACTTAAACAGGCAGCTATGAGGCCAGCAAGCAGGGCCCTGGAGCCAGCTGGAGTGGTGCCTCAGTCAGTCCGTCTCTCTGGAGACTGGCCAAGACCACGGCACACTCAGCCACACGTGCAGATTGGAAGCTGCTGATATGGAGATTGGGTGGTTCAGAGCTCAGTGGGCCCTAGGTCAGTCCCCTTATGTCTGAGCCCCTTCTCTTCCAGTAGGTGACAGCAAGACAGCAAAGTGAGGTGGGGACAAGGGGCAGAGAAGGCATGTGGGAGTGTGTGTGTGCAGGGGCGAGTGTGGGGGTGCACAGACACACCCAATTTTTAGGGACATCTAGGGAGGACAACCTGGGCAAATGACTGAATTCCTCCAGTTGGGCAGGTGGAAGTTCAGATTATTATAATTTGGTTATTAAAGGAGTTGAAACTTTATTTGATAGTCAAGAGTTGGTAAGATTGAGACTTTTGGAAGATGCATATGTGGAAGGAACTCTCCACTGCATGAAAGTTGACACCAGATGAAACTTTTTTTTTGACTAAACTTCTTTCTTTCTCTCTTTTTAAAAGATTTTATTTATTTGAAGGCAGAGTTACAGAGAGGCAGAGGCAGAGAGAGAGAGAGGTCTTCCATCCACTGGTTCACCCCCCAAATGGCAGCAATGGCCGGAGCTGAGCAGATCCGAAGCCAGGAGCCAGGAGCTTCCTCCAGGTCTCCCACATGGGTGCAGGGACCCAAGAACTTAGGCCATCTTCTACTGCTTTCCCAGACCATAGCAGAGAGCTGGATTGGAAAAGGAGCAGCCAGGACTTGAACCAGCGCCCATATGGGATGCTGGTGCCTCAAGCAGAGGCTTAGCCCACTGAGCCATAACGCCAGCCCCTAAACATCTTTCAACACCAAATCTTGCTCAGTTCTGTCACTTCCTTTCTTCCATGAATGTTCAGTTCATAAAGCAGTAGGAGAGAGAGGAGTGAATGGGTTGGGAGCTTTCCTTGGAGGGCACCCCTTCCTCTGGTTGGGAGCAGCTTCATCTGAGTTTTGCAGAGTGGGCTGCAGGCCGGATTTCAGCTCTGCCTCAGATGCGTGCTCCAGAACCTTCCTTTCTTTTTTTTTTTTAAGATTTATTTTTATTTGAAAGTCAGAATTACAGCAAGAGAGGGATCTGTTGGTTCACTCCCCAGTAAACCCAGCCGCAGCAGCCAAGGCTGGGCTAGGCTGAAACCAGGAGCCAGGAGATTCTTCCAGGTCTCCCATGCAGGTGCAGGGACCCAAATACATGGGTCATCTTCTGCTGCTTTTCCCAGAGTATTAACAGGGAGCTAGATCAGAAGTGGAGCAGCCGGGACATGAATTGGTGCACATATGGGATGCTGGCATTGCAGGCAGTGGCTTTACTTGCTAGGCCACACTGCTATTTCCCCTCCTCCCCCTTTTTTTTTAATTTGAGAAGGAGACAGAGAGAGAGAGAGAGAGAGAGAGAGAGAGCTCTCATCTACTGATTGTCCAGATAGCCTAAATGGCCTTGGCTGGACCAGGTATTGAATCCAGGTGCTGCAATGTGGTACAGGGGCAATTTAAGCAGTGTTCTGACCTCCAGACGAAACATGCACGCCAACCTTCGGTTTCTTAGAAAAAATATTCTAGAGTATAAATTCCATGGTGCCATCACGACAATGTTAGAGGAGCAGAGTTAGTGACACTGTACACTGCACACTAAACGAGACATGTTACGCATGCATTGTCTCAGCCTCACGAATGCCCTTTACCAACAGGAAACAGAGCAGCTCACCAAATAACCACACAGCGGAGTCTGTTCTCTTAACCACTTGCTGCCTTGCTGGCTGTAGGAAGATTTGCTGCAGGAGAGCTGGGCAAATGGGTCCACAGGAGGGGAAGATAAGAAGTGAACAAGAAAGTTCAAGCAAGACAAGGAGAAATAAGAGAAGCCAAGTGGAATCATTGGGTGACTCGTAACCGCATGGCAAATGCAATTCTATTTACCAGAGATAAGACATGGGCAGAAATAGCTCTGAATCTTGCAGCAACGAACAGGAAGGGGAAAGTCACGGCCATTCTCAAGGCTCTGGTTGTTTATAAGGCATCAAATCCAAGCATGTGTGGAGAAGCACAGCGTCTTGTGGCACACAAAGGGAACTGTCGCTTTAGAGAGTCCAAGGTCTCAGCACTGCTCAGCCAGAGTTTAAACCCCATCCCCACGGCTCCGGCACAGCCATCCAGAAGCACAGCCTCTCACCACCTTTGGGAGGGAGCTGGTGCTCTTGACAACTGTTTATTGGGTGGGTAAGCGACTGACCAACAGAATGGGAACAGGAATCAGGAGTTTCTGGAGCAATGAAGCCACAGCTAGATGCTGTGACGTCCGTTCGTCTGCAGGCGCCTGTGCTCTGGACTACCACGTCACACTCCCAGACACCAAAGCAAACGGACTCCTAAACGCATTCACCCAGAGAACAGCACAAATGCCTATTGGGTGGCACCCTTTTCTTTGGCAGAACCTGAGGATTCATTTGGAGTCACCTGAGATGATTGGAATTTCTCACTCACTCACTCACAAGGACTCAGTCTTGCTCTTTCTCGAATTTGATCTTTCTCTCCTAGACTTGCAGGAACACAAGGCTTGACACCTTGGGCTGCTCTAACTCACGTGAAGAGGAAATATTATTGTAACTCCAAAACTGCTTATAAAATTCTTACAGTAATTGGAAAGAAAGTGGAAACATTAACAGCAAAATCCCAGTTCATCTTACACTTCATCAAATAAAAAAATCCTCTAAGCACGCTAATCATTCAGAGGATGTTAGCCAGCATAGCTGAGCAGAACCAAACTGAAGACTGATGGAAAAGAAGCAGATGGCCTCAAATCCATAAACATTCCCCAGACTTCATACTCAGGCTTGCATTCTCACCAAACGGTGTCTAAAATAAAGCTCTTAAACTGAGTGCTTGCAGCAAACGCAGGGTGAGAGTCTGCCACCGTTGGCAGTATTTTTGGTTCTTCCCTGTGCATTCTGTCCTCCAGGATCCACAACAAGGCTGGCAGTCAGGTTGGGAAGTGTAAATATCCCAGCTTGCATTTGTGGACACAGGCTCAGAGAGATAAGGGAGTTTGCCAGAGGTTATGAGTGAGCGGGACTCACTGGGGACCAAAGGGAACCGGATGTGCACCCCTGGGTCTTCTGAACTCAGGCACTGTGCCCCCTGCGCTCTGACTTCCACTGAAGATGCACCCTCCAGCCTGCACTGCCACCCACCATAAGGTTGGAGGACTACAAAGACAAAAGGAATTCCAGGAGCCAACTGGGCCCGGTTCAGGCAACCTGCCTCCCCTGCTGGCCAGGCCCAGGAAAGTGAGGATTTGCTGTGTCAAGCCCTTGTCACCTGCTACCCAAAGCACAACTCATAGCACCCACTGAGGGGGCTCCCCAGACCACGTGTTCCAGCTCTTTCTTCCTCCTGCTGTATATGGCATTGATACACTCAGGAGGCCTCACTGCAGACCCGGGAGACTCCAAGTGGCTCTGCCTCCTGCTGATCCTGTGCCTGTGGAGGCTTTTTTTTTTAACTCCCCCAGGGTTAGTGTGAGAATCAGAAAGGGAAAAAAAAAACACACACAAATAGCAGCCAGAACTCTTCCTATGAGGTCCCTTCCACTTTCTCCCGTTTTCTCCATCATCCATCCATTTGGCAATTTTTGTTGAGCATCTGCCATGTGCCCAACACTGTTCTCAGAAGTGGGGCTCCAGCAGAGGACAGCACAGGCAAAGCCCATGCCCTTGGGGAGTTTACATTCTGGGGCAGAAAGAGATCACTTGAAATGAAATCAGTAACTGCAGGGTGTCGTGAACATGATGAAGGAAATTAGCTGATGTGACAGAGAATGACTGATCCTGGAAGCCTCTTGAATTCTAAGCGATGAGGGGCTGGCCGTGTAATGAGTCCGGGCAGGGGCTTGACAGGCATTGAGAGCTTCAGGTGCTGGGGCCTGGGGTCGGGAGGAACCTTAGGCACTGAAGCAGCTGGTGAAAGGCAGAGTGACTGGAGTGGAGCAGAGAGAAAGCTGGTGTCAGAAGAAGGCGTTGCAAACAAACACAGAAACCCAAACCCAGCAGGAAGAGCCTCAAGGCCATGGTGAGAGTGTGTGCAGGCCGAGGGAAGGGAGGGAGACTCTGTGTGCATATGGCTGGAAAGTGGGCATCAGATAGGAGGCCCTGAGGTATGGTATGAGGGTGAGTGTGTGTGTGTCTGTGTGTGCAAACTCTGAAAAATATACCTCCCCATTTTTTTTTTTAAGCAATAGCTACCTGAGCTACAAGGAGAAATGGACAACCCAACAATTATGGCAGGAGTCTTTAATACTCCCCTGTCAGAAAATGATTGAGCAAACATAAAAATTGTACAATAGGGAGGCTGGCGCTGTGGTGTAGAGGGTAAAGCCGCCCCCTTGCAGTGCCGGCATCCCGTATGAGTGCTGGTTTGAGTCCCGGCTGCTCCACTTCCAATCCAGCTCTCTGCTATGGCCTGGGAAAGCAGTAGAAGATGGTGCAAGTCCTTGGACCCCTGCACCCACATGGGAGACCCAGAAGAAGCTCCTGGCTCCTGGCTTTGGATCAGCTCAGCTCTGGCTGTTGCAGCCAATTGGGGAGTGAACCAGTGGATGGAAGACCTCTCTCTAATTCTCTGCCTCTCCTTCTCTCTCTGTGTAACTCCGACTTTCAAATAAATAAATAAATCTTAAAAAAAATGTACAATAGGGCTGGGCATTGTGGTGCAACAGGTTAAATATCTGTGTAGGATGTCTGCACTTCATATCAGAGGACTGAGTGAAGTCCTTCTGCTCTGCTTCCAATCCAGATCCTTGCTAATGCACCTGGGAAAGCAGCAGAAAATTGTCCAAGTGCTTGGGCCCCTGCACCCATGTGGGAGACTCAGATGGAGTATTCCAGGTTCCTGGCTTCAGCCTGGCCCAGTAGAGGTTGTCTCAGGCCTTTGGGGAGTGAACTAGCAGATGTAAGATACCTCTTTCTCTGTCTCTCCCTCTCTGTCATTCTTCCTTTCAAAAGAAAGTATTTTCATAAATTATAAAATATACAGAGATGTAAATGAGAAAATAAAGTAAACTCCACAGGTGGTCCCAACTTACAAAGGTTTGACTTACTGCATGACAGTAAATATGAATTCAGTGGAAACTGTACTTAGGATTTTGAATTGAAATCTTTTCTCAGGCTAGGGTAGCAGCAGCAGCAGTGAGCTGCAGCCCCAGCCATTTCTGGGATTGTGAGTAATTCTGCAGTGTGCTGTGTTGCTAAGCTAGAGTGTTTGGTAGATTAGGTGTAGTAAATGCATTTTTAAAAGATTTACTTATTTATTTGAAAGTCAGAGTACAGAGAGAGAGGGAGAGACTGAGAGAGAGGTCTTATATCTGGTTCACTCCCCAGATTGCTGCAACAGCCAGAGCTGGCTCAGGAAAAAGCCAGGAGCCAGGAGATTCATCCAGGTCTCCCACGTGGTGGCAGAGGCCCAGGCACATGGGCCACCTTTACTGCTTTCCCAGCCCATTAGCAGAAAGCTGTAGCTGAAGTGGAGCAACTGGAACATGAACCAGCGTCCACGTGGAATGCTGGTGTCACAGACGGCGGCTTTATCTGTTATGCTGCAATGCTGGCTCCTAAATGCATTTTCAACTTAGCAATATTTTTAGCTTATGATGAGGTTATCATGACATAATCCCACTGTAAATCAAGAAACATCTGCATATACAAGGAGATTTCAAAATTTCATCGAGAGATAAGCGTTTGGCACAGAGGTTAAGAGGCCCTTTGGGATGCCCACATCCTGTATCAGAGAGCCTGGATTCAATTCCTGGCTCTGCTTCTGATTCCAGCTTCCTGCTAACGCACACTTTGGGAGGCAGCAGGTGATGACTCAAATACTTGGATCCCTGTCAACCATGTGGGAGACCTGAACTGAGTTCTGGCTCCTGCTTTTGTCCTGGCTCAGCCCAGACTGTTGTGAGTATTTGGGGGAGTGAACCAGGGGATGGAAGGTCCTCTCTCTCTCTCTGTCTATTTCTGTCTCTTTTCAGATAAAACAAAAGTAAGTAAATAAGTAAATTTTAAAGCTTATGGAAAATGCATGCCATTTTACATCTACTATACGTGGGGTCTCTGCCTATATGAATCCATTAGTAGGTGTGATTCTCAAGCTAGCATATTCCATTCTTACCACTGTAAGTAAACCTTAAGTAAACCTTTATTTTTATGCATCAAAATAAACTCATCCTTGAATTCCACATTCTACGAGATTTTCGGAGCACTCTTTTATGACTACATTATGTTTGAATGCACTCAGAACATTTATAAGCTGTACTAACTCATTATGGATCAGTATCATTCAAACTATGTTCTTGTTATAGACTGAACAGGACTTAGCTCCCCAAACTCATGTAGACAATAAGGCCCCAACGTCTTACATTACTGATTGATGGATTAGGGTGGAGTCTTGCTCCAACTGTGAAGGGATTGGATTGGTTTGGATTAGATTGGATTGGATTGGATAGGATTGGATTGGATTGCATGTCCAGGTGGAAGCCCACGTTCAGCCGTGATGACCAGGAGAGACCACTGGGAGGGTGGATGGAGAGTGTGCTCCCTGTGTTTCTCTGCTTCCTGATTTGCCATGTGATGCTCCCTCCCCATGTATTCTATGAAATAAAAATGAAAAATAAATTTAGAAACAAAAGACAGAGGAAACCTAAAAGAAATAAAGCAATAGGAAATAATAAAAAACAGAGCAGAAATCAGTGAAACGGGGAGTGACAAAACAAGCAAAATGAAGATTAATAAATATAACATACAGTCCTCTTGAAATTTGATAGGTCTCTATCAGGAAAGATCTATAAGAAAGATAATACAGAAATAAATAAAATGCAGGAAAATAAAGGTAGATGTAATAGAAACATTAAAGTGCATTAAAAAGTCTAAGATAATAAATTTGAAAATCTAGAGGAAATGAAAACATTTCTGGAAAAAATATTAATACATACATTGATAAAGGGAGAAACCGAAGTCTGAAAACACCAATAAACACTAAACAAAGTAAAATGGTGACTTAATATCTCTCCCAAAATCCCCAGCCCCAGGTGGATTGCTTTATGAATTTTACCAAATTCCAGGAGAATAAGTAATTCCTGTCTTAGACAAGTTCCAGAAAATACAAAAAGAATGAGAATTATTGTATAATAAGGACTGTGTAACATTGCTTCTGAAACTGCATAAAAAAGTTCAGGAAAGTAAAAGAACAGGGCTCTTTCACCTCAAATATAGATCTGTAAATCCAAAATAAAATATTAGTGAAACAAATTCAGTGATATATTAGAAAAAGGTTCATCATAATTATCAACTATGATTTGGGCATGCAAGAGTTTCGATATTAGAAAACTGTAATTTTCTATACCATGAAGGGAGAAAATCATTTGACTCTGATGCAGAAAAAGCTTTCAGTAAAATTCATCACTTGTTTGTTAAAAGCATTTACAAAGTGGGAAGAGAAGAGAATTTCCTCAACTTGGTGAATTTTACACACAAAACCTTGATGTTACCTATACCAATATTATATAATGTTATGTATTAGTGTAAAATGTTGATGTTTTATTTAATTGAGGAACTCCAGTTACAGTTCCTTTAAAATTAGGAATAAGCCAAGTTGCTGACTATCACCACTGTTTCTCATGGAACTGGAGATCCCAGCCAGCCCTTTAAGGAAATGAAAAGAAATAGCACGTAGAGACTGGAAGGAAAGCAACAACTCTGCCTCTCTGCAGATGATTTGAGAAAAACCAACAGAATGAATGAATATCAAAACCTAGAAACGTGTTCAGCAAGGCTGTCAGACACAAGGCTCTTTGGAAAAACCAGTAATACGTTGGTCACAACAAGAAGAAAAGGATAGCGAGTAGCCTCGTGGTACAGGAGCAAAGAAGCCCGTGCTCAGACCCACATTTGTAGGATGGCCTGACATGAGGACTAGGACTAACCCCATCCTCTGTCTCTCGGGTCAAGACAAACAATGGAGGCCAGTGCCGTGGCTCACGAGGCTAATCCTCCGCCTGCGGTGCCAGCACACCGGGTTCTAGTCCCGGTCGGGGCGCCGGGATTCTGTCCTGGTTGCCCCTCTTCCAGTCCAGCTCTCTGCTGTGGCCCAGGAGTGCAGTGGAGGATGGCCCAAGTGCTTGGGCCCTGCACCCCATGGGAGATCAGGAGAAGCACCTGGCTCCTGGCTTTGGATCAACACGGTGCGCCGGCCGCAGTGCGCAGGCTGCAGCGGCCATTGGAGGGTGAACCAACGGAAAAGGAAGACCTTTCTCTCTGTCTCTCTCTCTCTCTCTCACTGTCCAGTCTGCCTGTCAAAAAAATGACAACAACAGCAAAAAAGATTAAGACAAACAGTGGGCCAAGAAGTGAGGGGTAAAGGTGACAGGGGGGTGGAGTGACAGCTGGAAGGTCAACTGTGGAAGCAATTCAAGAGGGGAAAGATGCAAGCGTGCTTTATGCTGATCAGGATGATCCAAGGTTGGGGGGATTAATGACAAGGCTGTAACTAAAGGCTGAGATAAGATAGAATGGGATCCACATCCCTGCTCCTTTGGCAGAAGAGACACCTCTTCCATTCCCACAGGTGGAGGAGGGAAGTGTGCTGACACAGGAAGTGCAGAAAACCTGGTGATAAAGCGTTGAGTTTCATTCCAGAGACTTCCGAATGTTCAGTAGACCATGAGGTGAGGTCATCATGCTCAGCTGATGCTGAGGGAGAAGGTGTGGAAGTGTTGAGGACAGAAATAAGGTCTGACATGTTCCTAAGTGAGCATTGCAAAACTCGGACTGGCTTTGCAACCCACAGCCTGTTCCCGGCAAGTGCTCAGTAAGAGCTTGTTGAGTGACTGTGAGACAGGAGGAGTGGGCAAGCCATGGGGTGGGGGGGGGCGAGTAGTGCTGGGAGGGCGCCAATGAGAGGGCCAAGGGCTGGGTAGAGTGTTCAGGAATCACAGGCTTTGATGACAGGAACCCGAAAGAGCTTTTGATCTAGGAGCCGGAGACTTGGTTTGTAGATCAGGCTCTGCCTGGCCCCTTCTGTGGGTTCCTGTGAATGCCTCCCTGGGCGTCAGTGTGTGTGACCCCCTCCTTGCCCCCTGAGCCTGTGCCATGTTGCCCCACAGCCACAGCTCCTGCCAGGTCACCCCTTTCCATGGCACCATCTTTCACAAGGCTCAGGAAAATACCTTCCCTCCTTTTGCCCCCTGGAGACCAAGGGAGGTGGCAGCTCCTCCTGCAACTACACCCTGGGCACCTCCTGGGACCCTGCCCAGACCTTCAAGGGGTCCTTCATTAAAGTCTCATCAGTGTCTTGAGGCTGCCACCCATTCAAGCCAACACTGAAAACCAAGGGCCAAGGACAGGAAGGTAACCCAGGCTCTGGGCAAAGGTGAGGTAAGTGGAGGCAGGGAGAGCAAGCAAAGGTAAGGGACCATCCACAAATTCTACTGGGCTCTGGTGAGAAGGAAGGCTCTGCTCCTCTGCCCTTGGCCTTGGTTGGTGTCTTCTCAGCTTGAATTTGGGGAGGATGTTCTGTTTTCTGGGGGCAGAGAGAGCTTGGATTAATGCTGAGGTGGAAGGAGCCTGCAGAAGCCAGGTCTCCGTAGGCTACCCCAGAGAGGACCCAGGACACAGTGAAGAGGGGCCCTGCTCACGGGCTCCAAGTGTTCTTGGAATCCACTGCCCTATGGCAGAGCTGCTGCTCAAGCTCCCAGTCATAAAAAATGGACTCTTGTATTCTTGCCAAGACAGCACAAGAAGCAGCCCAGTGATAAGGCTGCTGAGACAGGTCTTTCATCACACCGTAGGTTTCCAGTTACAAAGCTCGCTTTCAGCGTGTGTGCTGGCCAGGGGTGCAGAGGCTGAGCTCAGGCCCCAGTCCTGTTGCGTGGTGGATGAGGTCTCTTCACCTTCGCCTCAGCTGGTCCACATTCCTTCACTTCCCCAGAGAGGAGTCTGAAGGCCCTTTGGGTCAACCTCATCCTGATTCTTTTCTAGCTTACCCCGAAGAAGCTTACCTGGCTATCACTGGGCCTGGCTGGACAGCATCTGGGTTTATGGCCGTGGTCTCCAATAATTACGAACATTAGGGTTGCAGGATGGGCAGCCAGTGGCTCTGGCCAGAGCCCTTTGCCCCTTTATCTCTCTGTCTCCTCCTTTTCAGACCCCAAACTGGTGTCCCTGGAGTAAGGCTTGGGTATCGGGACCAGGTAGACTAAATTCACAGTTAACTCCTTGCCTCGGGCTCCCTTCCTCCTTGTCCCATCCTGTTTTCTGCCTAAGCCTGAGTTATACCTATGAGGCTCAAAATTCCTTATTTCTTTGTTCATATGAGATGATGCAACTAAGCTGTGAGATCGACAATCGTGCAAGTATCTATATTTGCTAACAACAGAGAGAGCTGAGGGTGGGATGCTTGGTACCCTACAACACGGGACTTAAGGGTGCAGACTTTTCTACATAGAAATAACCATAAATTAATATACTGCTGTAAATTTTTAAATATTTATTTTATTTACTTGAAAGTCAGAGTTACAGAGAGAGGTAGAGACAGAGAGAAAGGTCTTCCATCTGCTGGTTCACGCCCCAATTAGCTGCAACGGCCGGAGCTGCACCGATCTGAAGCCAGGAGCCAGGAGCTTCTTCTGGGTCCCCAACATGGATGCAGGGGCCCAAAGACTTGGGCCATCTTCCACTGCTTTCCCAGGCCATACCAGAGAGCTGGATTGGAAGAAGAGCAGCTGGGACTAGAACCGGCACCCATATGGGATGCCGGCACTGCAGGCCAGGGTGTTAACTGGCTGCACTACAGCGCCTGCCCCATCGCTGTAATTTTTATACCAATGTGTCCTAAGAGTTATTTTAATGGACTAGTTAGAATATTAAGAGGTGTTTGGGCAAGATTCAGATGATGCTGGTGTGTTTAGGACGCTGTCCAAGGATTTTTGAGCTGTTCATTTGATAATATTGTCTAGCAGCAAACAGACACTCAATTCAGACCACAGCAGCAGAGTGAGTTCCCTGAGCAGCAGTCCACCTTCGCTTGTGTGTTGTGTGCTGTTTGCCTCGCTTCTTTAGAACAGTCAGTGTCCACTGAGGCCAGAGTGGCACTGACGTTTTTGGCCTCAGCAGTGTAAATGCTGTATGTTTCTAGTAATCTGTTAAGGTCTGTGCTATGGCTTGATCTGCTTCGTCCCCTGGCAGTTTCTGTGCCGGAAGCTTGGTCCCCAGTGTAACAGTCACGGAGGATGGGGGACCTGTCCCAGGCGACTGGGCCCTTAGGGATACGCACCGCCAATCTGCATGAGCTATGCACTTCCTGCAGGAGTGAATGCTCGTGCTTGCCGCACTGATTGGCCACTGCCAGAGTGTGTTCCCATGAGCTGTGTCTGCTTGCCCTCCATCTCCCCCCACACGTGCACCTCCCTCACACACTCACTTCCCCTTCTGCTGCTTTGCTATGTTGTGATGCAGCCCGTGGCCCTCAGCAGAAGCTCAGCAGATGCTGGTGCCACACCTTGGACCTCCAGAGCTGTGAGCTAAGCAAACCGCTTTTCTTCATAAAGTACTCAGCCTCAGGGATTTTGTTACAGTGCTGGAAAACAGACTGAGACCATGTCATTAGCCATTAAATGCAGATATTTGAAACTATCACTACAATTAAGAAACGAACACATTCATCCCCCTTAACAAGCTTCCTCTCATTGAGCCTGCTCCCCCCTACTCCAAACATCCAGCGATCTGCTCTCTGTCACTGTAGATAATCTTGCACTTTCTAGAAATTAATAGGAATGGAATCATGTAGTATATACCCTCTTCTGTCTGCCTTCTTTCTCTCAGCATAATCATTGTGACTCATCCAAGTTATTGAATGTACCAACAGTTCATTCTTTAAAAAAAAAAAAAACTCTGAAGAGTATTCCATTTTATGCATATAATACCATAATTATTTTCAGTTTGGGATTATTAAAGGTTATGACAAGCAGAGCTGCTATGTTTCAGTCTTTGTATGGATGTTCTGTAGGGTAATTACCTAGCAATGAAATAATTAGATCCACCAAGTGGTTTCCAAAGTAGTTGTTTCATTTCACATTCCCCAGCAATGTGTGACAGTGCCTCTCCATGTCCTCATCACCACATGGTATAATCAGTCATTTCAATTTTATTAGACGCTCTGGTAGGCAAGTAGTGCCATCTCATTGTGGTTTTATTAAGATTTATTTATGTACTTGAAAGTCAGAGTTACAGAGAGAGAATAGGAGAGGCAGAGAGAGAGAGAGAGAGAGAGAGAAAGGTCTTCCATCTACTGGTTCACTCCCCAGTTGGCTGCAACAGCCAGAGCTGCGCCAATCCAAAGCCAGGAGCCAGGAGCCTCTTTCAGGTCTCTCATGCAGGTGCAGGGGCCCAAGGGCTTGGGTCATCTTCTACTGCTTTCCCAGGCCATAGCAGAGAACTGCATTAGAAGAGGAGCAGCCGGGACTAGAACCAGCACCCATAGGGGATGCCGGCGCCACAGGCAGAGGATTAACCTACTGTGACACAGCACCGGCCCTCATTGTGGTTTTAATTTGCTTTTCCCTCATGACTAATGCTGTTGAGCGTCTTTTGTTGTACTTATTTGACACACGTGTATCTTTTGTGTTGAAGGTTAAATCTTTTCAAACATTTTGCCCATTTTTAAAAAAATATTGTGTTATTATTGACTTTTAAGGCTCTCTTTATATCTGGATACAAGTTCTTTATCAGGTATTTGATTTCCAAATGTTTTTCCCAGTCTTTGGCTTATTTTTCCATTCTTTTAGTAGCAGCTTTTAAAGTGAAGAACTTCTTAATTTTATGAGGGCGGTTTACCAACTGGACTTGTTGAGTTTAAGAAATCTGTAGTATCCCAATGTCACTGACATTTTTTCTGTCTTTTAAAGAAAAAAATCATTCTTTCAAATTTTTTTTAAATTACTTAGATTTAGATCTTTTAGACTAGATCATTTGGATATTAATTTTTGGATTTTTAAATGTGTCAGGTATGAATTGGAGTTCTTTTCTGTTGTTGTTATATAATATCCAACTGTTTAGCACTGTTTGTTGAGAAGATATTCTTTCTCCACTGAATTATCATTGCACTTTTGTTAAAAGTCACTTGACTCTATACACTGGTCATTCCTTGATATCCATGAGTGATTGGTTCTAGCACACCCTGTAGATATAGACACCAAAATCCAAGAAAGCCCAAGCCCCTTGTGTCAGTCATGCACATCTGGATACAGGGGCTGACCCAGACTCTCTACTAGGTACCACTGGTCTCTTTGTATATCTTGATGTCAATGTCATACTGTCTTGATGACTGTAGCTTTATAGCTTTGAAGTCAGGAATATAAGCCTCTAACTTTGTTCCTGTTCTTTCAAAATTTTTGCTTATTCTAGGCCCTTTTTCATATGGCATATGCATATAAATTTTATAATCAGATTGTTGATTTTTACCAAAAGTAGTCTAATGAAATTTTGATTGGAATTGTGTTAAATATATAGCTCAATTTGGGGAGAATTGACATTTTCACAACATAAGAGTACTTCAAAACATTCATGGAAAATGGAATTTTAAAATTAGTTTATTTTGGTACTAAATAATTTTAAAGTTATGCATACTAAGGGCCTTCAAAGCATTCCTGAAAATGTATATTATAAATAACTGTGCATGGGTTTCAAAAATTTGTGCACCAAAAAAAAAAAAAATGCATTTTCTAACATTTTGAAGTATCCTTGTAGATATACAGGTTTTTTTTTTATTGATGCCTTTTATCAGATTTAGCTCCTTGATTTCTCCAGAATGTTGAGAACATTTATCCTGACTGATATTTATTTTTTTAATGCTTTTTGCACATCTACTGAGATGATCCTGTGGTTTTCTTTTAAAATTTGTGTAATGTGGTTCGTTACTTTGATTGTTCTTTGAATGTTAAGCAAACTTTACATTTTTAAAATACTTATTTCTTTATATATTTGAAAGGCAGAGTGAGAGATAAACAGACAGACAGACCTTCCATCTGCTGTTCACTTCCCAAATGCCGGCAACAAGAGTTGGGCCAGGCCAAAGACAGAAGCCCAGAACACCACCTAGTGGCAGGGCCCCAAGTACCTGGGTGTCAGGGCCCAAGTACCTGAGCTGTCATCACTGCCTTACCAGAATCAGTAGCAGGAAGCTGGATTGGAAACAGCAGCGGGGAATTGAACTGGCACTCCAACTTTACATTCTTGTGAGAAAACCGCCCATGGTCATGATTCATTTTTAAAGTGTATATACAGATGTTCCTTGGCTTCCAAGGGGTAAGTCCCGGTATAGCCTAGATTGACCATAGTGCACTGTAGAGTATCAGTTTATCCTTGAGATCGCACGGTGAACGGGTGCTGTGGTTGGCTGCTGCTGCCCAGCAGGATGACGGCAGAGGACCACTAATTGCTAGTCCAGGAAAAGACCAAAATTCAAAGCATGGTCTCCACTGAAGTGGAATGAAAGTGCTGTCACTTTCATTCCATTGTCAGGTCAAAAAACCATAAGTCAAACTACTGTCACCAAGGACAATCTAATTTTTGGTTCGAGTTAATGAAAACAGTCCCTCCTAAGTAACTTTTTTTTTTTTTTTTGACAGAATGGACAGTGAGAGAGAGAGAAAGGTCTTCCTTTGCCATTGGTTCACCCTCCAATGGCCGCTGCGGCTAGCGCGCTGCGGCCGGCGCACTGCGCTGATCCGATGGCAGGAGTCAGGTGCTTCTTCTGGTCTCCCATGGGGTGCAGGGCCCAAGCACTTGGGCCATCCTCCACTGCCCTCCTGGGCCACAGCAGAAAGCTGGCCTGGAAGAGGGGCAACCGGGACAGAATCCTGGTGCCCCGACCAGGACTAGAACCCGGTATGCCAGCGCCGCAAGGCGGAGGATTAGCCTAGTGAGCCGCGGCGCTGGCCCTAAGTAACTTTTAAGATCAGAAAATGAAAACTTGTAAGTCTTTCTATTGCAGATATATACTACTGGAGCTTTGGCCATCCTCAAGGCTCTTTATCATTAAATATATTATTTTAAATCTTACTCAAATTAAATTTATAATCCCAATGACTTTCTTACATGTACATAACAAGAGTGTAATAAAATACTAAATTATATTGATAATTTATCTGTCTTATTTTGTGGCTTTTAGGAACAGTATACATACCTAATATATCCTGATTTCTTGCTTTTTTGGCTTATTATTTGTAGTGTACAATGCAACAAAGTGCACATCTGGTCAGCATTCGTTCATATCTACAAAACAGCATCTAGAGGCAGGTTTCCATGCTGACATGTGACTGTCCTACAACCAATTTGCATTACATCACAATATGTCATCAAGGAAACTTTCTTAATACTGAAAAACTCTAAATAAATAAAAACTTATTTACAGATGTTTATACATAATGCAATTCTTCAGGTGGAAATAAATTTGAATGTTTATAATTGAATACACATAAGATTTCAATTTTTCTTATAATGAGGGGGAAAAAAAGCTCTTTCAAGTTAGGAAAATAATGCTTAAAAAGGCAATGATTAGGAGTGGATGTATGGTGTAGTGGTTAAGTTGCTGGTTGGGATGGCCGCAATCCGTATTGAAGTGCCTGGTTTGAGTCCTGGCTACTCTTCGTCCAATTCAGCTTCCTGTTAATGCATAGCTTGGGATAGCAGCAGATGGCAGATCAAGTCCTTGTGTCCCTGCTACCCACATGGGAGACTCAGACTGCACTTTCAGCTCCTGGCTTTGATCTGGTCCAGTCCTAGCTGCTGTGAGCATTCGGGGAGTGAAACAGCAGATGGCTGATTCTCTCTCTCTCTCTCTTTCAGAAAAAATAAAAATAAGTAAATGAAATGTTTTTAAAAATTATTACAAAAAACCACCAGTTTTTTTCTTTCAATGCAGCACAGATTTGGGAGCATAAATAGGACGAAGGTCTAGACATCCACAGGTGAAATGTACAAGTGTGTCTTAGAGAAACCTTCCCTTGTGATTACAGATAGTACTCAAATGAAGTCAGGTGACTGGAGGTCATCACAGTTGCTTTTGTGAATTAAGCCAAAGTCATATTATCTCCCTCTCTCTCCCCCAAATTATTTAAAATATGTTTAAATACTTATAATGAGCAAAACAAATATGGCTTGCAAATAAATATTTCACACTTTTATCTGTAGTCTAAAAATCAACTAATAAGGTCCAGCACTGTGGCATAGTAGGCTAAGCCTCCACGTGCAGAGCCGGCATCCCATATGGGTGCCAGTTCATGTCCCGGCTGCTCCTCTTCCAATCCAGCTCATTGCTGATGGCCTGGGAAAGCAGTGGAAGATGGCCGAAGTGCTTGGGCTCCTGTGCCAGCACGGGAGACCTGGAGGAAGCTCCTGGCTCCTGGTTTCAGATTGGCTTGGCTCTGGCTGTTGTGGCCATTTGGGGAGTGAACCAGTGGATAGAAGACCTCTCTTTCCCTCTCTCTGTAACTCTACCTCTTAAATAGATAAATAAAATCTTTTTAAGAAATCAACTAATAGCTGAGGCAGACTAATGAATGGAATGTTCGCATACTCAATTATCAGCCAATACAGCTGCATCCCAAAGTCCTTCCTGAAATAGGAAAACCCCGGCAAGGGAGGGAACATTTCCACAGTCGCCGGTCACCATGGGAAGCAATGGGTAGAATTCATAATGGAAACAATTGCATTACTGATCTACTGATCGTGCCAGCCCTGAGCTCTCTGTGTAAGTGGAAGGTCAGGATAGCAGTTTTTCTTCCAAATTACAACCAATGACTTACTAAGCTGCCTTCAGGACAATTGTTATGGATAAGTAATCAAAATGCAAAATTTAGGCATACATTGTTGTGAAATAAAAATAAACATGTTTTGTCAAAACTGGCAGTGTTTAGAAAGTAGGTTTGGAAGTGTTTAAATCATCTGTAATGGCAAGTATCCTCCATAAACCCTAACGTAGTAGGCTTCAGCACCCAACGTTCTGAAATCATAGATACACACACTTTTCCCAGAGGTTCACACAACCTTATCTTCACTCAGCTAATCTTAACTTCAGCTTCGGCAATTCTTACGCAAGCTCTGACCCTGGGTCTATGAGATAATAATTCAAAAAGTATTCATAGACAAAGGACCAGCTCGGCTGAGTGCTGCCATAGCAGCCTTTTGTAACTTTACAATAACGTTAGCCTGGTCCCAATAAAGTCGGATCACTTTATTCATTAGGAAGTTTATTAGGAGATATCATTATATCCATGCTTTCAGAAATCCCTATGTAGCTATAGTGTTTATGTGTGTATACATATAAATGTGTGTGTACACACATTAGCGTGTGTGTGCACACATGTGTGTGATTTTGATCCCCTGAGTGACAGCTGTCTGGTGAAATGGACTTAATGGCATTGTGTTGTTAACACATTCTCTGCAGAAGAGGTTGTGTGACAGGGACAGCAATGACTGCGTTCTCAAAGCCAGATCTGCTTATGTTTTGTCTACAAATTGCACCTGCATGTTTATGAGGGATACAATTCTGTGCTTTGCCTGTTACATTCACTTATTTCTAATAGGTGTGATACAATCAGTGTTTTGTCCTTGCACCGTTATGGATGAAGACCAGGAAAAGAGAGAATTTCAGAGAGGTTTGAGTGAGTCACCCATATAATTTTAGGACCCAAGATATTACACAGATGGAGTTGGAATACCTGTATCCTATGTTGGAGTGCCTGGTTCTAGCCCTGGCTACTCAGCACTGCCAATCCAGTTTCTTGCTAGTTCATCTGGGAGGCAGTAGATGATGCTCCCAAGTACTGGGGTCCTTACCATCCATGTGGGAGACCTGGATGGAGTTTCTGCATCCTGGGTTTGGCCTGGCCCAGCCCTGGCTGTTGCAAGCACTTGGGGAGTGAACCAGAGGATAGAATATTTCTTTCTATCTATCTGTTTCTCCCTCTCCTGTCACTCTGCCTTTCAAATAAAACACTAAAATCTTTAAAATTAAACAGATAAATTAAAAAGACCAATTCACCCAATTTTACTAGTAATTGCTCCTGAGTGGAAGTAAGGGGGTCTCCAGACATTTGAGGTCCTCCAACAAAAAATAGAGATGTGAAAATAAACAATTAAAACATAGCGCTTTTGTTTAAAAAATAACTGGCAAAAAGAACACATTTTTAAGAAGTTCTAATTATTATTCTCATGGTGACTTGAGAATATATCACAACTAACAGACAAGGTCACAATCAAATGAAAGAAGCAATCATGGAACATGCAAGAATTCATGGAAAATAAAACAACAAATATTATAATGTAAATAAGTGATCCTAATTTTACAGTGTCAGTGTACTAGCCTGCTGAGATGGCCATAACAAAACACCACAGACCACAGACCCGGTGACTTGAAGAACAGGAATTTCTTTCTCACTGTTCTAGAAGCTAGAAGTCCAAAATCAAGGTGTCTGCAGCTTTGGCTTCTGCAGAGGCCTCTGTCCTGGGCTTGCAGACGGCCATCCTCTTGCACGGGGCTGTGCAAGAGCCCCTTCTGTGTGTGACATCCCTGGTGTCGCTTCCTCCCCTTAGGAGGACACCAGTTCTACTGCATTAGGGTCCCACCCTTCGACCTCAGTGAACCTTAATTACCTCCTCAAAGGCTTTAGACCCAGACACAGTCACCTTGCAGGTTAGGACTTCAATGTACAAATTTGGGGAGCACACAGTTTAGTTCATAATCATGGAGAACTGACAAATATTATCTCTAATGAACGGGAAAAGGCATGGATATTTATTTGAGGAACTTCAACACTGGCAACTTTATTGGAGGATCTAGACAGTCAAAGGGGGAGCTGGGAGCCTAACTCTTATCTAGGGAAATGGTCACTGGTGTCATTCCAGGTAGGCAAGTGAACAAAGAGTGACAGGAGCAAACTATGCATCAGAGTAAACAGCTGGAAGAGGCAACGTCTCACCAGAGGTGGAAGCACCTCGCTTTTCTTGATGAGCTCTCCTTACTATTTTAGCTATGTCTGTGTAGTCAATAAAAACTTAGCAGAAAACACTATTACCAGCATAAAATTGTAATCTCTCTACCTGCCACGTTGTTTTGCTGGCATTTATGTCCTTTTTTGGTATTTCCAAATATAGAGGCTGCTATTGGAACACAGGACCGAGAGTCATAAGCTCAGCACTCCTTCGGCATTTCCGGTTTCCTCTCTGCTCTGGTTTGAATGTCTCCCTAGTAAGCATGAGTTAGAGAGTGAATCTCCAGCTCAACAGCTTTGGGAGGTGGGGCCTAATGGGAGATGCGGAGGGCTTGGGGCCCCACCCTTATGAATGCGCTAACAGTCATTATAAAAGTGTTTGAGGCCTGCGCCTTGGCTCACTAGGCTAATCCTCCGCCTGCGGCGCCAGCACCCAGGTTCTAGTCCCGGTTGGGGCGCTGGATTCTGTCCTGGTTGCCCCTCTTCCAGTCCAGCCCTCTGCTGTGGCCCGGGAGGGCAGTGGAGGATGGCCCAAGTGCTTGGGCCCTACACCCCATGGGAGACCAGGAGAAGCACCTGGCTCCTGGCTTTGGATCAGTGCGGTGTGCTGGCGGGTGAACAAACAGTAATGGAAGACCTGTCTCTCTCTCTCTCTCGCTGTCCACTCTGCCTGTCAAAAAACATAAAAAAAAAAAAAAAAAGAGGGTTTGAGGTTTCAGCTCAGCCTCCTGCTGAGACAGATACTCTCTCTCCTGCCATCTCTCTCTTTCTCCCCTCTCCCACCACTTCACCTGCTGCCAGCAGCAAGAAGACCCTCCCCTGGATTCTCAGCTTCCCAGCCTCCAGAGCTGTAAGAAATGATTTCTATACTTTTTTTTTTTTAACAGGCAGAGTTAGACAGTGAGAGAGACAAAGAGAAAGGTCTTTCTTCCGTTGGTTCACCCCTCAAATGTCTGCTACGGCCAGCGAGCTGCGCCAATCCGAAGCCAGGAGCCAGGTGCTTCCTCCTGGACTCACATGCAGGTGCAGGGCCCAAGGACCTGGGCCATCCTCCACCGCACTCCCTGGCCACAGCAGAGAGCTGGACTGGAAGAGGGGCAACCAGGACAGAATCCGGCACCCATATGGGATGCCGGCGCCACAGGCAGAGGATTAGCCAAGTGAGTCATGGCGCTGGCCCTGAAATGATCTCTATTCTTTATAAGTCACCCAGTGTCTCTCATGTTTTGGAAGCACAAAGTGGACCAAGACACCCTCTGTCCCCTCCTGGTTTTAGATTTGCAGTTATCTGTTTCCGCGACGGACTGTAGGTTCCTTTGAAGGCTGACCTCTGGCTCATCTCCAGGGACCTGGACAGTAACTTGGCATGTGTAGATGCTCAGATAACCTTTGCTTTTAAAACACAGATCTTGTGGCCAGCGCCGCGGCTCACTAGGCTAATCCTCCGCCTAGCGGCGCCGGCACACCGGGTTCTAGTCCCAGTTGGGGCGCCGGATTCTGTCCCAGGTGCTTGGGCCCTGCACCCCATGGGAGACCAGGAGAAGTACCTGGCTCCTGCCATCGGATCAGCGTGGTGCGCCGGCCGCAGCGCGCTGGCCGCGGCGGCCATTGGAGGGTGAACCAACGGCAAAAGGAAGACCTTTCTCTCTGTCTCTCTCTCTCACTGTCCACCCTGCCTGTCAAAAAAAAAAAAAAACAAAAAAAAAACAAAAAAAACAGATCTTGTTATGCTCTGCATCTCTGCTCAACATCTAACCAGTTGTGTTCCAGCTCTGCAAACCAGTGCAGAGACAGACTCATTAGCATCATTTTAAGGCAAAGCACATAAGTCTCCTTAATGTGTTGAAGAACGTGATGCTAGCAGATGCTATTGGGGATGCCTGGAGAACTCGTTCCCCCTTTACGTAACCGTGACGGTTTCAACCTTATGTACGTCATCTGCCTTGCTCATTCATCTCTGAATTTCTCCTTAGTGGTACCTATTATGTAATCTTGTAAATTATGTCCTCAAGGAGATTTATAACTGCCCTCAAAGGCGGAGGTCAAACTTGTTACATAAATACAGAATTTATACTAGAAAAACTCTAGAGAATACAGTTTCCTCTGCCTTGATAAAATTCATGGTCTTGCTGAAAACCAAGCTGGAAATTAATTTTTTGTCAAATACATCATTTTCCCTCATTGCTCAATACCAGGACTGCGGAGGTTTCTTTGCTTCAGTTTCTGATTTATGCTAACTCAATGGCAGTTCCTGGGACCGCGAGTCTAAGTTTCCTGCCAGCCCAACCTCTCCTTTAGTCGGTGAAGCACTCCTTGGACCCCCCTTTCAGGAAGGAATCTCCTGTCATGGCCAGAGGGCCTCTGTGGAAGAAAGCGGTCATGCTCCCACAGTCTGTTTAATATAAAAGTGACACTGCAGCCCCTGGCCAGAGGCTCCTGTGACCTTTCCCCCTGGGAGTGCTCATGTACTCGAGATCCCAACATTCGGACGCTCAGTTTCTTGGGCTATTCCGAGTCTGCCAGGGACCAGATCAGGATGGTAGGGAAGAAGAGGCAGAGAATAGAGCTCGTCTCAGGATCCTCCCCATGGGCCTGGGCAAACTCTGAATACTTGATTATTAAAATATACTTACTGAGAACTTTGGGCTTAGCCAACTCCTGAGTGATTTGAATGCTGCTGCATAAAGTCAGCTGTAGGCAGACATAGAAACACATGCCTACTATGCACTGTGTCACAAGCAGTAAGCAAATGATTCGGAAACCGTGCATAAGAGAGGATAAGTAATTACACCTGCACAGTCTGGGAAATGTAAGGGAGATCCGGCCCGCCCAGGCTTTTAAAAAATAAATAGAAGCTTGTCAAATTTATAAGGTGGAAGGAAAGTTTAACAGTGGGACTAGCTTGTAAAAATGAAGGTGGTTTTGACTACATGAAACTTCAGGGAATATTTACCATCTGTCACCACCACATCCATATCTACATTTGCATCCGTATCATTTTTTAATCCCCATTTAAGGAGCAGCAAATATGCCTTAGGGAAACTCATATCTTTCTGATGTTGAGTTTTTTCATCATTAACTTGGTGTGTCTAGCCATTCATTAAGGTCTTCTTTGTTGTCCTTTAGTTAATTGTAATGATTTCCCTTATAAAGGTTTACACACATTTTAGTTCTTTCTATTTTTGGGATTTGCCAATATAGATATTAAACTTTTTAAACAGTATCATGTTGGGGCCGGCACTATGGCGTAATGGTTTAACACCTGGCCTGAAGTGCCAGCATCCCGTATGGGCACCAGTTTGAGATCCAGCTGCTCCACTTCCAATCTAGCTCACTGCTATGGCCTGGGAAAGCAGTGGAGGATGGCCCCTGCACCCACGTGGGAAAAAGTTCTCTTATTTTGACCCCTCAGTCTCATATCATCCTTCTATGGTCTAACTACTTCTTTTCAGGAATCATTCCCTTAACATATATCTGTTCTGTAAGAGTTGAGTCTCATCAGCACCCCATCCTGCATATCTTTCACTCTATATCCACCTTAATTGAGGATATCCATTTCATATCTCTGTGTGGTACCTGTTAGAAAACACACATTCACACACCTGCCAACTTGACATTTTGCTTATCTGTCTCATATAACTCTCAAACTCAACATGTTCAAAACTGAATTCTTCACCTTCACTTATTAAATGTAATCTCTTTGCAGTCTCCTATTTCCATCAATGGAATCTTCAACCACTTCATTACTCAAACCATAAATCTGACAGTCACCTTATCTCCTTCTTCTTTTTCATTTCCCACATTCAATCTAATACCAAGTATTATTTATTCAAACTCCAAAACGTATCTCATATTAACTTTCTCGTTCTTGTATTTCTAGTCTAAACCATCATCTTTTTGTAACTGTGCTACAGCAGTAGCTTTCTAACTAGTGTCCCTTTTTTCCCTTGCAATCCTTTGACAAAGCAGTTCAAATGATATTTTGGAAATATGAACCAGATCATGGTATTCCCTGGTGTAAGACCTGCAGGGACCTCTCACTGCACTCAGAGTAAAATCCCAAACCTTAGTAAGGTCTACAAGGGCCTGATTTGTAGCAACTTCTTCCTTGAAGCAGCTTCACCTTGGCTGCTCATCTCACTCACGATCCATTAGTCCCTTGGATCTTCCTGTAGTTGTCTGAGAGGCCCAGTTTTCCTAAGATCCTTATGCTTTTAACATTCCAAGAGGGCAGGAACTGTATCTTTCTTGTTCCTAGTTATGTACCCAGGTCCAGACATGTGTGAGTCATTAAATACTTGTTTACATAAATGAATGAATGAATGATGTTTTCTCCATCTGAAATGTTCTCCGCCCCCTACTTATTTTCTGGCTAAATTCTATTCATCTTTTAGATCTGATATAAATCTTCTGCCACCCTTGACCTACTGCAGGCTCCACCTTCACTGGTTGTAGGGGTAGGCAATGAGTTGAGCTGTGCCATCTTCACAGTACCCAGCTCTTCTGATGAACCCGAGTCCTCTCCCCAGACTTTCCTTCCAGGAGGTGGTGAAGAGGACCCTCTTGCCTTTGGGCCAGAGAGCGACGTGGCCCTGCCTCTTGTTCTCTAATGTGTGGAGAAAACATGTCTGCATTAGGAGTGAATGGGGCTGACTTGCAGAGACAGAGAGGAAGACCAAATACCCAGAGAGTTCTGAGAGTGTGCCAGGCTCTGTGTCTAGACTTCCAAGCTTGAGGTCTTTGCAAAGCCTGGACTGGCAGCTCTTCCTTGCTTCTGTGAGCCACCCCAGTGTCTGTTCAATAAATTATTTCTGTAAATTCGTTCATATTGGGTTTCTGTTATTTGTAATCAAAAGATTCCTGTCTAATACACATTCCTTGACCTCTCCATCTAAATTAGGTCCTCCTGCTATGCTCTTTAAAACACAACCATGCTTTTCCTTCATAACACTTTCAAATTTTAAGTATACACTCATTTGTGTATTTATTTGTTTAATGTAGAACTCCTCATGGAAAAGAGAGACTATTGATTTTGTTCACTACTTTTCAATTGAGCACAGAATGTAGTACTTTACTCATAGCAAGCACTCATTAAATATTTGCTGAAATAATGAGTAAATAAAAGACTTTGTGGCCAATGAGATGTGCAGTGGTGGGGGGCAGAAAGGGAGGAGGCTTAGAATGACTCCGTGTTTTCTGGCTTTGCCAGGAGGGTGGAGGATGATATCATTGGCTTGTATTGAGAACTTATGAGACACAGCCATTGTTGGGGAGGAAGAACAGGAGCTACATTTGTACCTGAGTTTGAGTTGCTCATGGTACATGCGCTGGGGCTTTCAACAAACAGGGCTCCCATCTGTGTCTAGCTTAGAAGAGAAGTCTGGATTGGAGATATGTTTTAGAGGCCCTCTTTTTTAAAAAATATTTCTTTATTTATTTGAAAGTCAGAGTTATATATAGAGAGGGAGAGGCAAGAAAGGGAGAGATCTTCCATCCACTGGTTCACTTCCCAGATGGTCGCAACTGCCAGGGCTGAGCCAGGATGAAGCCAGGAGCTTCATCCAGGTCTCCCATGTGGATGGCAGGGGCCCAAACACTTGGGCCATCTTCTGCTAATTTTTCCAGGCCATTAGTAGAGAGCTGTATCAGAAGTGGAGCAGCTGGGATGTGAACCAGCGCCTATATGGGTCGTAGGCATTGTAGACTGTGGCTTTACCCACCATGCCAGAACCTCAGCCATTAAGAGCGCTTAGATAATAGAACATAGGAAGCCTTGGGGACAGATGAGAGCCTGCAGGGGCACGAAATGTGAGAGAGAAATAGATGACTGAAGAGAAAGCTCTAAGGAAAAACCCTCCGGGTTGGTCTGGACTCAGAGCGTCCATTCTCAGGGTGTGCTTAATTCCTCTCATCCCTCTGGGCTGGAAAAGCCACTGGGCTTGGAGGAGTCTCTGGGGAAAAGGTGGTGTGAAGCTGAGTCCAGTATCCTTGACCGTTAGGCAGATTGATGTTCTGTAGAATAGAGCCCAGCTCTGCTAGCCATGACCCCTGCTGATCTGCTTAGAACCATGCATCCTCCACCCGGGGGCTGTCTGAAAGCATCTAATAGGTTCCAGGAACTTTGAAAACTTTTCCATATGTGTTCTCATTTCATAACCCTCTGAGATGTCAGCTATGACTCTGCCCATTTTACAGAGGAACGATCAGAGACTTGGGAAGGTAGAAAACATGCCCTGAACCCGACATCTGGGAAATGCTAGGCCAGGATTCCAGTGCCATGCTCTTTGCAGTACAGGCTTTCTCTTCAGCTCAGGTTGGTGCCTTATGGAGCGGGAGAGTGGATCTGTCACATGGGAGATATAGGAACAAAAGGTCACAGGGGACAAAGTCAGCAGCATGAACATTAACCAATTGCCACCGCTTGCCAAACCACTTCTGGGATGACAGAAAGGTCAAGGCCTGCAAACACACCTCATGGGGAATCTCTCCCTGCAGTGCTACCAATTACATCTGTGTGGTAACTCCTGGTGGCCCCTCTTCTGGGTCCCCTGACTAAGCTTATCTGCTCTGTAGCCTTCCAGGGTCCTCTCTGCCCACTGGCAGAACTGCTTCTCAAGCAGTGTCCTTGGTATCCCCTCAAAGACCATGGGAAACAGATCTGGTACTCAGAACTGTCCTGCATCGTGGATTCTTATCCTAACTGTGAGTAGAATCATTCATCACAAGAAGTAAAGTTTCTGGAAATTTAAAGGCAGTGGCAGAAAAAAATTCTCCTCGAAGCAAAAGCAAATTTTTGGAAAAATGAGCATGTCTTCAAATACTTTTTAGATGCTATTGCTGATCTGAAGCCAATTTATTAGTTTAGAGCCCTAAAACACATTATAATTCATTTTTTTTCCCAAAAAACATCACATCTGGTAAATTTGGAAACAAGCAGGCCTAGAGTTAGGAGGGGGGATGGACAAAATACAGGATAAGGGAATTCCATCTCCCCTTCAGTTTTCCAAGAGAACAACAATTGATTTCCAGAAAAAAAAGAAGTCCCTTAAGCCCTACGTTTTTCCAACTGTTACAGTTACCAAGAAAAATGTGCTCACACAAAAGCCATCTCTCCTGGTCAATACCTGCCATGCATTTCCATGCTTGATGGAATAGTGTAATATCCATATTCCCTCTGCACCCAACACCAGGGCACCCTAGGCTAAGGAGAACCTCACTGCTTGTGTAGAGCAGCCTCATCCAAACCAATGCTCCTTCATAAGCAAAGACGGTGTGAGCCCTGGACAGGGGTCATAATCTGAGCCTCTGACTCAGACACACGGACAGATAAATGTACTGGGAAACTCTTACATCTCATATGTTCATAATGCAACAAAGTTTTCCTCCCTGCTAGGAGTCAAACTAAGGAATGATATAAAGGGATAAATGATGGGTCTTCAAAAAGGCCATGGAAAATGAGTATTGGGAAAAAACTATGGATCACAACATATTTTTTTGCACCAAAAACCATCTTACCTTTTTATTTTACTTCTGGTAAATTTTTTGAAGTACCCTCATATGCTGCCGTGTTTTCACTGAAGGATCTTGTACACTACTGGCAAAATCTAATAAGCAAACAATCCTGCCTCGGAACAGTGTGCTGAGTGCAAGGACAGGAGGCTCCACCTGCGTGGGAACCTGGCTGGGGTGAGAGCAGAGGCAGGGAAGACTTTCCAGAAAAAGGCCCATCTGCACCTGCATTGGATCCTGGTGGGCCAAGAGCAATTAGCCAAGCAGAGTAGGGAGGAGGGCATTATAAATAGAAGGAATAGTAGATAAAAAAGTTATCTAAAAAGGAGAACATTTGGCACTTTTCTGGAGCTATTAATAGACCAGTAGACCTCAAGGCATCAGAGGGAGGAAGGGAAGGGCAGAGATGAAGCTAGGGAGGAATGCAGCCAGCTTGTGATAAAGGGATTGAATCGTTGGGAGCCAGAAAATGTTTCCTGTAAAGGGACAAATACTAAATTTTTTAGATGTCTTGAGTCACACAAATGGTCTCTGTCACCACAACTCCATTCTGCTACCATAGCACAGAAAGTAGCCATAGAATGTAAACCAAAGAGTCCACTGGATTTGTTCCAACAAAACTTATTTATTAAAACAGGGGATGAACTGAAGTGATCTGTGGGCTACAGTCTACAGACCTCTGCTATAAATCACAGCTACCAAGAAACAGGCTGACCAACTCATCAGGGTTTGCCCAGGACTTCTCCAATTTTAGCATAGGAAGTCCAAGTCCTGGGAAACCCCTCAGTCCCAGTGAAACAGCATAGTTGGTCACCTTATATTGGAAGTTTGTTACCAAATGCAGACTCCCGATCTAGCTCCTGACTCAATCAATCAAAATCTACTGGAGTTGAAAGAACTACAGGTGTTCAGGTGTCATTTATGGTCAAGAGAGTGATAAGGTCAGATTTGTATGTCAGATGATTCACTCTCAAGGTAGATATTTGTACCAGATACTCCCACTATGAGAAATATGGTCAACGTGACCTTTTAAGAGGATAGATTCAGCTGGGCAGTAGCAATGGGCTGAAGCTAGACATTAACTGGTTTATGCAAATGATTTCTCTCCAACTGATCCATGCCCACGAGGGATAGATGTGAGTCCACAAAATCCAACTGTGAGGGCCCTTGGCCAGACTACAAGAGGGGACATACCGCTGGTACCTTCTCCCTTCCTCCATCTCGCTGCCACACTCAAATCAACACACCTTCTAGAATGGAGGAGCGAGTCCAGGGCTGGAGCCATAAGCCATGTTTCCAGGTAAGGCACAAGTACAGATAAAGAAAATAAGCAGAATAGAAGATAAACTTTTGGGTCCAGCTGTCAATTTTTGGAAGCTTTTCATGGTCAGCCTTTATCAGCAATAGCTCTAAAAGGCCAGGTCTGAAATTTTCCTTTCTGAAGCAACAGGTGTCTGACTTCTGTTCAGAAATGGCAACTGTTTGGCTTGGGCAAACAAAGAGTTTGCACTCAAAGCACTAACAGTCCTCTCTTTACTTTCCTTAATCAGTCCCTTTTTAATTTGACTGCACAGTCGTAGAGGAATTTTCCACTCAGTCACAAACAGTGCTTCCCATATTCTGGACTGTCCATTTCCACAGGTGGGTCTTGTCCTAAGAATGTCAGTGTGTGAAAATCCACACGCACAGTACCGATAATTTGAATTCCATGAAAATTCTTAATGTTTAAAGTGATTGCTCCTTTGTACACAGCAGCATTTGTTTATAAACCATTAAGCACATAAGCCATTTGGTGGCATTACTAGTGCCAAATGAAGAGCAATCAGAAATGAAGATCAGGTACATTTTATCTTTTTTTTTTTTTTTTTTTTTTTTGACCGGCAGAGTTAGACAGTGAGAGAGAGAGACAGAGAGAAAGGTCTTCCTTTTCCGTTGGTTCACCCCCCCAAATGGCTGCTATGGCCGGCGCACCACGCTGATCCGAAGCCAGGATCCAGGTGCTTCCTCCTGGTCTCCCACATGGGTGCAGGGCCCAAGCACTTGGGCCATCCTCCACTGCCTTCCCGGGCCACAGCAGAGAGCTGGACTGGAAGAGAAGCAGCCAGGACTAGAACTGGCGCCCCAACCGGGACTGGAACCTGGAGTGCCAGTGCTGCAGGTGGAGGATTAGCCAAGTGAGCCACGACACTGGCCGATCAGGTATATTTTAAGCTGATGGGAAAATAAGTAGCCTTGTAACATTGGACAACAGACCTTGTTCAAACGAAATGCTCTTGACCCAAACTGCTGCAGTTGGAGTGTATCCTCCTTGCTTATCACTGGACGTGTGACTTTGGACATAGGAATTCACCTCTCCAGGCCTCATTTTCTCCATCTGTGAACTAGGAATAGTTCACAGAGAGCTGAGTACTGAAAAGCAACAAGGAGGTTCCATTCCAAACAGATAGATTATTTTTTTTTTTTATTTTTTGACAGGCAGAGTGGACAGAGAGAGAGAGAGACAGAGAGAAAGGTCTTCCTTTGCCATTGGTTCACCCTCCAATGGCCGCCGCGGCCGGCGCACTGCGGCCAGGGCACTGCGGCCGGCGCACCGCGCTGATCCGATGGCAGGAGCCAGGTACTTCTCCTGGTCTCCCATGGGGTGCAGGGCCCAAGCACCTGGGCCATCCTCCACTGCACTCCCGGGCCACAGCAGAGAGCTGGCCTAGAAGAGGGGCAACCAGGACAGAATCCGGCGCCCCGACCGGGACTAGAACCCGGTGTGCCAGCGCCGCAAGGCGGAGGATCAGCCTAGTGAGCTGAGGCGCCAGCCCATTAATTAATTTTTTAAAAACTTTTATTAAATAAATGTAAATTTTGAAAGTACAACTTTTGGATTATAGCAGCTCTCCCCCCATAACCTCTTTCTCACCTGCAACCATCCCTTCTCCCACTCCCTCTCCCATCCCATTTTTCATCAAGATTCATTTTCAATTATCTTTATATACAGAAGATCTATTTGATATATACTAAGTAAAGATTTCAACAGTTTGCACCCACACAAAGTATAAAGTTCTGTTTGAGTAGTAGTTTTACCATTAATTCACATAGTACAACACATTAAGGACAGAGGTCCTACAGGGGGAGCAAGTGCACAGTGACTCCTGTTGTTAACAATTGACGCTCTTATTGAAGACGTCAGTGATCACCCGAGGCTCTTGTCATGAGCTGCCAAGGCTATGGAAGCCTCTTGAGTTCACAAACTAGGAATGCTAATAATACTTCCTCCTGTAGGATGGTTGTGAGGATTCTATGAGCTAATATATGTGAAATGCATAGAAAACACACAGTAAATGTTAGCTGTTAATATTATGGATATCGGGAAGATTATTTTACTTTTTAAAAAAAAAAAGATTTATTTATTTTAAAGGTAGAATTACAGAGAGACAGAAGCACAGGCAGAGAGAGAGGTCTTCCATCCACTGGATCATTCTCCAAATGGCTGCAACGACCGGAGCTGGGCTGATCCGAAGCCAAGTGCCAGGAGCTTCTTCCAGGTTCCCACGACGGTACAGCAGCCCAATCAGTTAGGCCATCCTCCACTGCTTTCCCAGGCCATAGCAGAGAGCTAGATGGAAAGTGCAGCAGCTGGGTCTCGATGCTGGCACTGCAGGCGGCGGCTTTACTCACTATGTCACAGCGCCAGCCCCCAGGTTATTATACTTTTATAGGATTTAATTTTCTCACTAGCAAAATGGTTGAGTTGACTTCCAAAATCTCTCTGTTAGTTACCAATTCTCCACCTGGGGTAGAAAAATCAGCAGGAAAGAGGGGCAAAGCTATGTGGCTCTGTGAAAGGTAGCCGTGCATTGAGAGGCTATTAACAAAGAAATGGAGCATTTATTTTATAAAAAAAAAAAAAAAAGGGAGGAAGAAACAGGAAGGGTATTGTAAGGCTATAGTGCAACTTCCTAGTCAGGTGGGCATAGCAGTATTTTCTTCATCTCTATATAAAGACTAGCTCAAAAGCTAAGATATTAGGCACTATTTGGAGATATGTGCTCAAAACTCCTTGCTGGATATCTCATTCTACAAAGAGGGAATCTGATAGGTTTTAACTTACTTCATCAACATTTTTTCTTTTTTTTGGACAGGCAGAGTTAGACAGTGTGAGAGAGAAACAGAGAGAGAGAGTTATAGATAGTGAGAGAGAGATAGAGAGAAAGGTCTTCCTTCGTTGGTTCACTCCCCTAATGGTTGCCACGGCCAGCGCTCCACTGTTCCGAAGCCAGGAGCCGGGTGCTTCCTCCCGGTCTCCCATGAGGGTGCAGGGACCCAAGCACTTGGGCCATCCTCCACTGTCCTCCTGGGCCACATCAGAGAGCTGGACTGGAAGAGGAACAACCGGGACTAGTACCCGGCACCCCAACCGGGACTAGAACTCGGGGTGCCAGTGCTGTGGGCGGAGGATTAGCCAAGTGAGCCACAGCTCCAGCCTAACATTTTTTTCTTGTGCAGAAGATGAATGTACTAGTAAAGTCAATAGTACACTGTACTTCATTTTTACCATCAAAGAAGAATGTGCTCTATTGTAAAAGCAATAGAAGCTTTGGGAGAAAATGGCTGTGTCATTTTCCAAGCTGTACTCACAAAGAACAGGAATGCTGTGCATATCAGACAGTTTCATGGTGATTTTCCAAAAGAAAATTCTGCAACCACAAATTCTACCCATAAAGGAGACAGTGGTAGGTGCTGTTAATTTACTCCGGGCATTATTGAGCATTCACTACCATCCAAGTTTTATGCCACATACATGGGAGACAACAATTCCTTTAAAGGCCCTTGTCTAAAAGGTGCTCACAAGGTCACAGAATAATCAAGTATGTAGTTTCGGTACTGCTAAAATAGAAGTGTGCACAGGTTGCTGTGGAAAACCTGCAAGAGGCATCTAGCCAGGTTAGGAAGGGCCGGAGACAGCTCCCAGTGGAGATGAGAGCTGAGCTGAGTACTGCGAAGCAAGAAGGATGATCCATTCCAAACAGATAGATTAAAACAGATCATAGTGGAACTCTGAAACAATTCAGTTTTTATCTACAAGTGAATTCAAATTAAAGAGTGAAGGGAAATGAGGCTGGAAAGGCAGCAAGAGGGCCCAGTGATGGTGGGCCTAGTTTAAGGAGCGCCTTGCCAATGAGTTTGGATGTTGTTCTGTAGGCGGTGGGAACCACAGCAAAGTCCAACTTGGGGAAATGGCACCGTCTGACTTGTACTTTAGAACTGTGGCATTGTGTGGGATAAACTTGAAAACAGAGAGCCCAGGAGTGAAAGGCTGGATGAACTCTTAAAGTGCTAAGACATAAACTACAGAGTAGCAGGAGCATGGAGAGGAGTAGTGGCTTTTGTAGGTAGAATTGACATGGTTTTGCCAGGGATTGGATACAGGAAGCAAGTGAAGGGCCTTGCATGGATAGCAGGGAAGACAGTAGCAATGGTTGAAGACAAGAGTGGGTGACATGGCCCAGGGAGAGTATGTGTGGTGATATGAAAAGAAGATACAACATGGGCAGGAGGTCAAACCAAGAAAGGAGTTGAGAAGAAGCAGCCAAAAAAGAAGCAACCCATGGAAGAGTTATCAAAATCAAGAGAGGCGGAAGTTTCAAGCAACAGTGTCTAGGTTTTGGACTTTGCAATTCAGAGGTAGTTTTGATCCAGTCCAGAATAGCGTCAGTGAAGCAGGGATGACATAAGCCAGACTGCAGTGGGTTGAGGGGCCTGGGGGGTGAGGAAGCAGAGACAGACAGAGGCTGCTGTCCCAAGAGGCTTGGTCTGAAGGGGAGGCAAGATTTACAGAGGTGTCAAGTTGAGAGAGGAATTTTTTAAGGACAATGAAAGATCTGAGCACACCTATATGGGAGGCAGAGGAGCCATCAGAAAGGGAGGGGCTGAAGACAGAGGCTGGGTGTAAGGGGTCTTCTCTGGCCATGGGCACACTGCTCCTCAAACGAGTGAGCTTTCTGTCACAGAGGCTGGAGGAATAACCCCTTCTTGGATCAGCTTGCTGGACACAAGGACCCCTTCTTCTTTTTTTTTTTTTTAAAGATTTTTATTTCTTTATTTAAGAGGTAGAGTTACAGACAGTGAGAGGGAGAGAGCGACAGAAAGGTCATCCCTCCATTGGTTCACTCCCCAAATGGCCGCCATGGCTGGTGCTGCGCCGATCTGTAGTCAGGAGCCAGGTGCTTCCTCCTGGTCTCCCATGCGGGTGCAGGGGCCCAAGCACTTGGGCCATCCTTCACTGCCTTCCCGGGCCACAGCAGAGAGCTGGACTGGAAGAGGAGCAACTGGGACTAGAACCGGCGCCCATATGGGATGCTGGTGCCACAGGCGGAGGATTAACCTACTGTGCCACGGCATCAGCCCCACAAGGACACCTTCTAGCTCTAGGAATCTTCAGGAATTCATGGAGATTTCAGTATGTGCATTGTTGTATGCTAACCTGGTGGGACATTCAGATAAAGTCATGAACCGAATCACCAAGTCTGGAGTAGAGGTTGTGGACCCTCGGCCACTTCCAGCCACCTCTGATTCCAAGATCTCAGGGACTGAACTAGGGTGTCTTTCAGGACAAAGGTGCCCATCAGGCCAGCTACCTCCTCAGCCACTGTACATGTTTCTCTTAAGATAGAGCCAGAAAAGGCCACTTCTCTCCAAATTCTAAAGCAGCATTTGGCTTCAAATCCTGTAACTTTACTTTAAGAAAACCCAGTTCAATGAATCAAATGTCTATTGTGTGACTACTGTGCACCAGGCTGCCCGCTGGTAGGGACACAGTTCCTGTCCCCAGGAAATTGAGTCTTTACCCCATCTTTTACCTTCTCTGGGAACTGGTGATATAGAGAAGAAGAACAGGTGAAACAACCAATGTGATGTTCTTAAAACTCTGTTTACAGAGCCCTTGGGTTCCAAGAAGGAGCTCTCTGATGAAGGAAGGCAGTGGAGGGAGAAGGAGAGGACCCAGGCTGCCCCAGCCAGCTCAGCTCAAGTAGCTCTACCTCCATTTGTCTTATATATTTTGACTGTCATAAGTTTTTGTTTGAATCAAGAGTCCCACTGCTAGGAGATGCTTAAAACCCTGCCAAAGTAATGTTTGCTCATCAAAACCAAGCAAGGTATAATTCCTGATACTTAGGACCAAAAAAGAAGGTCAGAAATAAAAAATGAATAGCAGGATTAATTTGCTCTTCCCAAAGCCTATTAATAAATTAATTCATCCAAAAAAGAATCCAAATACATAGCAGAAGACATTGTGCCCATTTCATGTTGGGCAGTGGGGAAACTGGTGAAAAAAACTTGGTCTCTGCTCTCAAGGACCTCACTGGGAGACAGGGAAATGGTCAGTCTCTGGGGTGGAAGTGTCACCATCAAGGTGTGGATCAGATGGCAGAGAGACAAAGGCAAAGAATGTCAGCCTGCTCTGACAAGTTGGGAGTGCAGGGGAAAACTTCGCAGAAGACTGTGGGAGCTGAGTTCCAAAGGATGTGTGGGGGCTTGCAAGGAGTGGGAGGAGGAAGCGTGTGCACCTGTTCACATGGCTGCGGCAGGGCTGCAGGGAGGGGAGGACAGGGGAAGACCATCAGACACTGGTGCTCAGGAAATGGGTGGGGATGAGCTGGGTGAGCGATCCTCGGCTTTCTGTCCTGGCCTAACCTGGGCATTTCTGAGGCCATAATAGAGGTAGGGGCTTCAGTAGCATGTCCTTCTGATACTGCCACCTAGTGGCGTTATTTAATCGGGCGTTCCAGGAGAGCCGGGAGTCCTATCTTCCTACTGATTTTAGAGTTGAGGAAACAATTATGGACGAGTGACTTCAACGGGAACACATAGCTTGTGAGACCCCAGCACCAGCTCAACTATGATTCTGTTTGGTCTGTCCTCTTGCCGCCTACACATTCTGACTCTAGCAGGCTGATGTTGAAGATAGTTTGATGGTTTAGTTTGGTGATGGCCTCTGGAGTGTGTCCTCATCCCAGGCTTTGGAGGGGCAGGGGCACTTTAGGAGAGAAGCAAAGTGGGAGCGAGTCACTGAGGCAGAGAGGAAAGAAGAGGGGACTTCAAGCATTTCATGAAAATAGAATTGAAAGAGAAGTGTGGATTCGCTATGTCGAGAAAAGTAGGATGGGGGCTGGCGCCGTGGCTCACTTGGTTAATCCTCCACCTGTGGCGCCAGCATCCCTTATGAGTGCCGGGTTCTAGTCCCGGTTGCTCCTCTTCCAGTCCAGCTCTCTGCTGAGACCCGGGAGGGCAGTGGAGGATGGCCCAAGTGGTTGGGCCCCTGCACCTGCGTGGGAGACCAGGAGGAAGAACCTGGCTCCTGGCTTCAGATCAGCATAGCTCCAGCCGAAGCGGCCATTTGAGGGGTGAACCAACAGAAGGAAGACCTTTCTCTCTGTCTCTCTCTCTCACTATCTAACTCTATCTGTCAAATAATAAAAAAAAAGAAAGGTAGTGTGGGGGCTCTATAGCCATCTCCTTTCTGAAGAAGAGAGGGGCTCAGCGATTCCCATGGCCATGGCCAACAGAGGATGACAACAGCATCTCAGGAACAGGGCTAGAGGCTTCGTAAACACCTGTCAGTTGTTACAGAATGTCCCTCAGAAAAGTGCATTCCAATGTGATTCTCAAATGAAAGAAGATTCTCTGTCGAAGCTGACAATTTACAGGCAACATGTTTTGTTTCGCCATCTGGTGCCGCAGCATTCGCTGTGGTTTCAACCTCTCTCTGCAGTCATCCTGGCTAAACTTCCTATGTCACTGCGTAGGCATACTGCATGGTGCCTGTCTAGATTACATATTTTGCAAATATATTATATGCACACTGTTGTTTTATATCAAGCAGCTAATGCAACATGGGGTTTTTAAGACTTCACAGGAAAATCGTAGGAACAATAAGGCAAATGGCACTGATGCAATCGAAAGAAAAGAGGAACCAGAGAGTAAAAGGAATGGAGAAGAATCTGTATTTACAAGAACTCTGGGCAGAGGAGGGCCTTGAGATCAAGCCCAATCTTTGGTTTTAGCATCCTGTAGGCCTGCAAGAGACAAGAACTGCTACTTGCTGAGCCCTAAAAGGACATCGAGCAGTTCAAACATTGCCAGGCGCTGTCAGGTGGGCATCTTCATCTTCATCCAGTAGAGGAAACACAGGTCTGTAGGAGCTGTTGGACTTCCCTGGGGTCACGCAGCTATTATATGAGAGGAGCGCTCCATGAAATAGCGCAGGCCTAAATTAGTTCATTGGCACCCCATGCTGTCTCTACTCCCTCCTGCTTTTATTCCCCAAGCATCTCCAGCATCCTCCTAGCATGCAGGAAAGAACATTTTCTGGATGGCAGTAGGGAAAGGAGGGCCAAAGAATAGTATATGAAAGGTCCTGGCCAGAGTGAGCTTACAAAGTAACTTCTCTTTCTCCCCTACCCCTGCCAACTTCCCAATAGAAAAATTCCCCTAGTTGTTTCTGAATGTCCCACATTTGAGCCCAGGGTGTGTGGCTAGGGCTCAAAGCCCTGCACCCTCTGCTTGCACCCATCAAGCTGAATGCACAGGTGGTGGAGGGAGAAGGGGAGGAGATGCTGGGCGCTGCTTCTGATTAGCCTGCGCTGCCCGTCAAAGTAAGCTGTCCTCTGTGGACCATTAGATGTTTCCCATGGACCCACCATCTGGCTCGGTGAAGTGTAGAGCAGCTGCCTTCTCTCTCCACCCCCTCAGCTCTCATCTCAGGGAGCAGGCCAGCGGTGGGTGCTGCACACTCGGTCCTCCGTACCTCCAGCTCTCAGCAGACAAGGCCAGCTTGAGGGCGTGGCACTGGCAGTGCCCTGAGGTTGGCTCAAAAGTGGAAGCAACCTCGATTTTCCAGCCTCTCCCAGGGAAGACGTTCTAGCAGTAAGGAAGCCCTGACTTGGTAACAGTGTGCAGAACAAACCCATGTCTTGCTAGTACTGTTATTATTTTTAAACATTTATTCATTTGAAAAGCAGAGAAACAGAGATCTTCCATTTGCTGTTTCATTCCCCAAATTTCCACAACAGCTGGGGTGGAATCAGGCTGAAGTTGGAAGCCAGAAATCCAGTCCAGGTCTCCCGCACGGGTGGTAGGGACTCAAGTACCTGAGCCGTCACCTGCTGCTTCCAAGGATGCACATTAGCAGGAAGCTGGATCAGAACTAGAGCTGGGACTTGAACCCAAGCATTCTACTATGGGGCATTGGCATCCCAAGTGGCATCTTAACCTCTGTGCCAAAAGTGCCACAAGCCTGCCCCTGTTACTGTGTTTTTAAGTGGATTGACACTGGGCAGAGACAAGCAAGGGGAGGGGCCAACAACACCAAGCTCAGACAAGATCATCAGCTGGAAAGGAGAGAATGACTTTCCTGTCCTGTGTCTTTAGGCCTCATCTTTCTTGCTGAATATCTCCAGGTTCCACTCATTAGCAAGCATTCAGTTTATTTACCTACTGTGTGCCAGGTACCATGCAAGCCACCGCTGCTGGCCTGACCCATCTCTTGGCCAGGAGACAGTGTGCATTCTTGTTTAAATGTATAGGGAGGGGGGCCGGCACTGTGACGTAGCCGGTGAAGCCGCCACCTGCAGTGCCAGCATCCCATGTGGGTGCCAGTTCGAGTCCCGGCTGCTCCTCTTCTGATCCAGCTCTCTGCTATGGCTTGGGAAAGCAGTAAAAGATGGCCCAAGTCCTTGGACCCCTGCATCCACATGGGAGACCCGGAGGAAGCTCCTGGCACTTGGCTTCGGATTGGTACAGCTCCATCTGTTGCGGCCAACTGGGGAGTGAACCAGTGGATAGAAGACCTCTTTTTCTCTCTGCCTCTCCTTCTCTCTCTGTGTAACTCTTTCAAATAAATCAATCAATCTAAAAAAGTTTTAAAAAAAATGCATAGGGAGGGTGCTATGAGGACAGAGAAGAAGGCATGTGAAAGACCTCTGGGTTAGATCTTAAGGGGTGTAGGATTTTTTTATGGCTCAGAAGGGGAGAGATGAATGCAAGAAAACAAAACAATAGCTAACAAATGGATGTGCTTTTGTTTCATGCACTGCTTTCTCCTAAGTCCTCTCATTTGATCTGCAAAACAAGTACTTCAAGCAGGGAAGGAAAATATGGTAGTTACCTTACTTTTTTTTTTTTTTTTTTTTTTTTTTTTGGACAGGCAGAGTGGACAGTGAGAGAGAGAGAGACAGAGAGAAAGGTCTTCCTTTGCCGTTGGTTCACCCTCCAATGGCAGCCTCAGCCGGCACACTGCACTGATCCGATGGCAGGACCAGGTACTTATCCTGGTCTCCCATGGGGTGCAGGGCCCAAGCACTTGGGCTATCCTCCACTGCACTCCCAGGCCACAGCAGAGAGCTGGCCTGGAAGAGGGGCAACCGGGACAGAATCCGGCGCCCCGACCGGGACTAGAACCCGGTGTGCCGGCACTGCAAGGCGGAGAATTAGCCTAGTGAGCCGCGGCGCCGGCCAATTACCTTACATTTTTAAGTGACTGAGATGGCCAAGCTAATGACATCTTATCATCTCACAAAGCCACCTCTTATATTGTGTGCGTGTGTATGAAAGAGTAATTGAGGTCTTCTCTCAGCAAATGTCAAGTACTCGGTAGAGCATTGTTAACTACAGTCACCGTACTCTCCATTAGAGCTCTGGAACTCATTCATCCTGTACAGCTGAAACTTTTCACCCTTTGACCAACACCTCCCTAGTGCCCCACCCCCCTCTTGATAACAATACTTCTACTTTCTGCTTCTATGAGTTTGACTTTTTCAGATTCCACATGCAGGTAATACGCAGTCTTTATCTTTGCGTGTCTGCTTATTTCACTCCAGGTCACAGTTGGCTGAATAATATTCAGCCAATAATAATATTTAGGCTGAATAATATTCTTCTGTGTGTGCTCCATAGCAACATTCTTCAATGAAGGACTACATACACAACAGCACTCCTGTAAGATTATAATGGAGCTGAAAAACTTCTGTGGCCTAGTGACATCATAGCTGTTGTCTTATTCATGTTTTAGTGGTGATGCAAGCTTATTGTGCTACTGGCCATGTAAAAGTAAAGCAATACAATACAATTATAAACAGTTCATAGTACTTGATAAAGATAAGAAATGACCCCACAGGAGCCGGTTAACACCCAGGCCTGAAGCACCGGCATCCCATATGGGTGCCGGTTTGAGACCCAGCTGCTCCACTTCCAATCCAATTCTCTGCTGGATCAATGGTCAAAATGGCTGGAGCTTGGCCAGGCTGAAGCCAGGAGTCAGGCCCTTCTTCTGAGCCTCCCATTTCATATCCTGACTATTGTGAATGATGCTGCAATCAACATTAGAGTGGAGATATCTCTTTAAACATTTATTTTGTTTCCTTTGGCTTTTTACCCAGCAATGGAATTTCTGGATCATATTTCTATTTTAAAAACTTTTTTTAGGAAATATTGTTTTCCATAATTACTGTACCAATGTACAATCTCACTAACAATGTACAAGGCTTATCTTTTCTCCACATTATTGCATTATTGCCAGTACTTGTTTTCTTTTTTTTTTTTTTTTAAGATTTCTTTTTATTTGAAAGGTGGAGTTCAGAGAGGGAAGAGAGAGATCTTCCATCCACTGGTTCACTCTCTCAAATGGGTGCAATGACTAGGATTGGGTTAGGTCAAAGCCAAGAGCCAGGAACTCCATCTGGGTCCCTGACTTGGGTATGGAATTTGATAGGGTCTATAGGTTGCTTTCAGGGCCATCTTCTGCTGCTTTCCCAGGTACATTACCAGGGAACAGGATTGGAAGTGGAGCAAGAACTGGTCTGACAGAGGATGCCAGCACTGCAGGCAGTGGCTTAACCTGCTCAATCCCAGCCCATCTGTTGTCTTTTTTATGATAGCATTCTAACAGTTGTGAGGTGCTACAGCATTGTAGTATGATGATTAGTGAAGATGAGTAACTTTTCATATACCTATTGGTCATTTGCATGTTTTCTTTGGAGAAATGTCTATTCAGATGCTTTGTCTATTTTAAAACCAGGTTTTTGTTTTTGCTTGTTTGCCTGTTACTGAGTTGCATTCTTTATATATTACAGAAATTACTTCCTTAACAGATTATGGTTTGCCATTTTTTTCCAATTTCATAGGTTGCTGCTTCATCCTATTGATTGTTTCCTTTGCTGTATAGAAAGAAGCTTTTTGGTTTGATGTAAACCCACTTACTTGCTTTGTTTGTGCTTTGGGTTCATATGCAAAAAAATCATTCGCCTAGACAAATGTCAAGAAGTTTTCTTCCATGTTTTCTTCTGATAGGTTTTTTTTTAATTTATTTATTTGACAGGTAGAGTTATAGACAGTGAGAGAGAGAGAAAGACAGAGAGAAACGTCTTCCTTCCGTTGATTCACTCCCTAAATGGCCGCCATGGCTGGCGCTGCGCCAGTCCGAAGCCAGGAGCCAGGTACTTCTTCCAGGTCTCCCATGTGGGTGCAGGGGCCCAAGCACTTGGGCCATCCTCCACTACCTTCCCAGGCCACATCAGAGAGCTGGACTGGAAGAGGAGCAACCGGGACTAGAACCTGGTGCCCATATGGGATGCTGGCACTGCAGGTGGAGGATTAACTCAAGTGAGCCACAGAGCTGGCCCCTCTTCTGATAGTTTTACAGTTTGAGTTTTACATTTAAGTCTTTAAGCCATTTTGAGTTAAGCCATTTTATTATTGGTGTGAGATAACAATCCAATTCCATTCTTTTGCATATTTGATATCCAGTTTCTCCAATACCACGTATTGAAGAGACTATTCTTTCTCCATTATGTGTCAGGCAGTCATAAGTGTGTGGATTTATTTCTGGGCTCTGTATTCTGTTCCATTTCTCTATATGACCATTTTTATACCAGTACCATACTCTTCTAATTACTATAGCTTTGTAATATATTTTGAAAGGAAAATATGTGATGCTTCTAGTTTTATTCTTCTTGTTAAAGATTGCTTTGTGTTTTTAAGGTATTTTGTGGGTCCACATGAATATTAGGATTGTTTTAGGGGCCAGTACTGTGGCTCAATGGGTAAAAGCCACAAATTGTAGCACCAGCATCCCATAACAGCACCAGTTCAGGTCCTGGCTGCTTCACTTCCAATCCAGCTCCCTACTAATGCATTTGAGAAAGCAGTGGAAGAGGACCCAAGTGCTTAGACCCCTGCACCTATGTGGGAGACTCAAAGGGAATTCCTGATTCCTGTCTTCAGCCTGGCCCAGCTCTGGCTGAAGCACTCATTTGGGGAGTGAACCAGCAGATGGAAGATCTCTCTCTCTCTCTCTGTCCCTCCTTTTCTCTCTCTGTAACTCTGCCTCTTGAATAAATAAATAAATCTTTTAAAAATCGTTTTCTTATTTTGTGAAAAATGCCTTTGGAATTTTGATGTGAATTTCGTTGGCTACACAGATTGCTTTAGGTAGTAGGGGCATCTTAACAGTATTAGTTTTAAAAAAAAATCCATGAACATAGTATATCTTTTCATTTATTCATATAGTTTTTGTTTCTTTCATTGATATTTGTGGTTTTCAGTGTATAGATTTTTCACTTCCTTAAATTTTTTATAAGTATTTTATTATTCCTGATGCTATGTTAAATGGAATTGTTTTCTTAATTTCTTTTTCAGATAGCCCATTATTAGTATGTAGGCCCACTGATTTTTAAAGACCAGTGCTGTGGCTTAGTGAGTAAAGCTGCTGGCTGCAGTGTCGGCATCCAATATGGGCACCAGTTCTAGTCTCAGCTGCCCCACTTCCAATCCATCTGCTTGCTAATGCTCTTGGGAAAGCAGCAGAAGATGACCCAAGTGCTTGGGCCCCTGAACCCACATAGAAGACCCAGAAGAAGCTCCTAGCTCCTGACTTCAGACCAGTCCAGCTCTAGCTGTTGTAGCCATTTGGGGAGTGAACCAGCAGATAGAAGCTCTCTCTCTCTCTCTCTCTCTCTCTCTAACTGTGCCTTTGAAATAAATACATACATACATGAATAAATAGTTTTTAAAATAATTTATCTGTATGATTACATTTATACAAAATTCTAGGAAATTCAAATTAATGTATTACAACAGAAGATACAACAATGGTTGCTTGTTGATGAATGTGAGGTAACAAAAAGATGATGAGTTGCAAAAGTACACAACAGATTTGTTGGGGTTAAGGTACATGTTTTTTGTCTTGATTTTAGTGATGTGATATGTCAAAATTGTCAAATTCTACACCTTAAATGTATGCAACTATAACTCTATAAAACTATTTCTTAGTGCTTAAATATGGTAAAATTTTTAATTTGTTCTTTTATTTTTTAAAAGATTTATTGAAATTGAAGAAGAGTAACAGAGAAAAAGGAAGATATTGAGAAAGTGAGATCTTTCATCTGTTGGTTCACTGCCCACAACACCCAGGGCTGACCCAGGCAAAGCCAGGAGCCAGGAACTCTATTCAAGTCTCTCCCACTGGCATGCTGGCAGCCCAAGTGGCAGCTTAACCCTCTTTGCCATAATGCCAGCCCCTCCTTTAAATACTTTTATCACTTTTCTTTTAATCTTTGTAAGTGTAGTACAATTTGTGGTGAATATAAACACATTTCTGGTCTGATAGGCAGTTGATCTAGCTGGCTTTTCAGTGCTGTGCAGCCCAGATGACTGCATGCATGATCGATGGCTTATTGAGGGGAAGGAATTGTATGATTTGGCATTCTCCAGACCAAAGTTTAATGTGCACATGAGTTGCTCTAGAGCTGTGTGGTCCAATATTATTAGAACATGACTGAATTAAAATTTAATACAATTTTTAAGGTCTCAAGTATTCAACAGCCACATGTGGCTAGTGGTTACTGTACTGAATAGTGCAACTAGAGAACATTTATACCTCTGCAGAAAGTTCTATCAGATACTGTGGTCTGTGGACCAATGTTATTAGCATTAGCTAGGAGCTTGTTAGAGATGCAGAATCTGTCCTTCCATGGGGATTTCACGCACATTAAAATTTGAGAAATCTTCATCCAGTCTAATCACAGTGGATTTTGAAGTAAAAGGTGATTTAATTTTGGTGATGTTGAGACAAGGGACTTGGGCCCTTCCTCCGAACTGCCAACTCAGAGATAAGGAAAACAAAGAGAACATCTTGAATTGAGGCTTGGTCATGGAAAGAACTAAAACACTATGGGGGACAGGTACAGAACCCAGGAAAGTAAGGCTTGGTCACAGGTGGCAGTCCCTTGGCCAAGATCAGAAGCAGGTACAGCAGAACTAGAATGGTAGCACATACAATACAATTCCATTTTCACAAGCAAGAATGGGGAAGCCAGGGTTCCAGTGTAGAAGCCGGAATACTTAAACACATAGCATCACTTAAACACATAGCAGCTGTTGGCTCTGACTTTTTCTTCCAGTCATGGAGTTCCCAAATCTCAAAGATGGGTCTCTTCGTGACTATCCTCACCCTACTTCCACTCCATGTTCACAGGTAGCCTAAGAAGTCCACAGGGCTTCCTGCATTTGTTCTTCAATCACTTGTGCACCAGGTATTGTGCTAGGTGAGGAGACTTCTCTAGAAGTCTGACTGAGGAGAGCACAGATGCACACTCTCAGGACTCTGAATAGACATCTGATATCCAATCTGCGCCTCCTACCCTCCTTCTTCCCCTTCTAACCTTGAATAAGTGGGCCAGGTACCATCTCACACTTGAACTGGTGCCACACACTCATAGACCTCAAAACTGGACCTCTGCTGTGTTGGGCTTCCTCAGCTCCATGATTTGTCTCCTGGGGCTGCATTTGGTCACCCTTATTCCAACTCTGCTCTTCTCAAAACCTCAGCAAATGAGTGTGTTTTAATGAAGATCATTGCCCTGGGCTGTTTTGACCTGGGTCCTTTCCTGATGCCTTTCACAATGGCCTCAGCCCTGTTGGGTAAGCTTGTTGGTTGCTGTGTGTGCTTGTCTCTACTTGATGTGCTTTGCACATTTCTTGACATTGTTTTTTCCTGCTTTCAAATCATTAGCAAAGATATTAAATAAAACCAGACCGGACCCCGCTCTCCGGGGACATGCCCTCAGTCCCTGCTCTCTGCTCGCTGGCCCTGGTTCGGGGGACTTATATCATTACCCTTTATTTATGATCTCCCAGCCAGTTGTTGCGTTCATGTGACCACGTTCTCCTCCAAGGCATTCTGAGCTGGCCTTAGAGTGGAAATGGCGTGGCAGGCTGAGCAAAGCGCTTTACCCAAGTTCCAAATCCTTTGCTAAAGCCCTGGCCCCGCTCTGTTTTTCTCCTCTGCCGAGCCTCTTGAACTCACTTCTTTCCATAAATCCTTTGTGATTTTATCTTTTCCAGATGTGGATGGATTTTCACTGTTAACATCTGTTTTATTACTGTGGCTGTCCAATTTACTGGCCAGTGATTTCCACAATTAGGTTTCTTTTGCTTTCCTTTTTGAACATTAACACCGCATTTATGGCATCTTCTCACTCGCTGCCCATGGTTTTCAACTCCCCTTTTAAATTTTCCAGTATTTTTTCAGACTTTTGGACTTTAACCCAGGGTGGTGATACTCAAGGCTCCACCTTCTTGGAGGAAGATGTTAGCACCAGTGGAGGCATAGCCTAACCTGAATTTGGAGCTATTTCTCCTTAAAACCACATTGCCAATTAGGTATCAGGTTGTTTCTTACAAAATTTGTTGTCTCACTCTCAGAAAACGGGGAAGGATCATTGTAAGGATGATGGGATACCAGCAGTAACTCTACTATCTACAGGCAACTCATCTAGTCAGCCAGGTACATAGAATAGAGCAAAAAGCAAAGGCAAGAACATCCCAAACATTAAAAAAAAAAAAAAAAAAAAAGCAGCGGCAGCAACAAAACAGAAATAGCAGAGAACATTCCAGGGAAAAGCAGAATGGTCAGAAAGAGACCAGGAAACACACGTATTGAGTGACACCAGCATTCCACTCTGCGTGAGCTCCTGGGTGTCATCCGTGGGTGTTCCTGTGTCCTCCTCGGAGAGCGAGACGAGTGCTCTCCGGTTGTCTGAGGCATTGCCTGTAGCAGCACTTACTCTGGGGTCTCTCGGGCCTGCTCTCCAAAGGCCCTGCTGTCAGAAGGCTTAACATCATACGATTTGCAGCAAGAGGAGGGAAGTAAATCTGGTGGTAAACTGGAAGGCCATTCAGCCTAGTGACACTGCAGCCTGCATGGCTGGTAGCATTAAAAAAATTAATGAGAAGAAAACAAAACCAAAAACAAAAACAAAAAACCCCACAACCTCCTGGAATTCTCTTTTTTCCATCTCTGTTTAATGAATCCTATTTATCATCTGAGATCATTTGACTTTCAAGTAACATCAGAACAAAAGCAGCAAATGAGAAATGGGGTGGTGGTTGCTATTAGCAGTTATTCCGATAACCACAAAGGGTGATGGCTGCCAGGGAAGAGACAGAAAACCTAAAAAGCAAACAAAATCCAAAATTTTCAGAGGCTTAATTGTTTTGGAACCATTTAGTGTGTGTTTTGGTTGGGGGAGGGGGGAGAGTAAAAACTCTGTAACTTCAATATCCTTTGCTAGAATCATGCTATTTAGGAGCAAGACAATGAAACTTAAAATAATGACCTTGAAAGGAAAGTTAAGTTGGGTTCAGCAACTACTTCTAAGGAAGAAAAGAAGTGGGTCGTTAATTTTAAATCAATAGATGGTGGTGGATATGCGTGGTTCATAACTTACAAGCACAGGAGGACACAAAGTGAAAGTGAATTGTCCCCACCCCTCTTCCTAATCTCCCGGTTATCTTCCATGGAGACAGCTACTGTAAGCCATCTCTTTCTGACTTTTCCAGTGACATTCTAAAAGCTTTCAGAAAAGTGTGTTTTGTAAATCATTTCAGAATGTTTTAGATTCTAGTAAGTCTGCTCCAGTGATCTGGAAAACTTACTTAAGTGGAACTGCTTATTTCCCAGCAATCCAGGGTGAATTAGGCGTCACTTAGCTTGAGTTTATTTTCCTAATTTCTTTGATTGTTAGGAAAGAAAGGCTAGTGTAGATCTCAGAGAGATTGCAAGAGAGACCTGGCTTTGCCCTGTGCAGTAGTGTAAGGTTTATTTTTTTTTTAAGATTTATTTATTTATTTGAAAGTCAGAGTTACACAAAGAGAATGAGATGCAGAGAGAGAGAGAGAGAGAGAGAGAGTGGTCTTCCAGCACTGGTTCACTCCGCAGTTGGCTGCAACAGCCAAAGCTGAGCCGATCCAAAGCCAGGAGCGAGGAGCTTTCTCTGGGTCTCGTACATGGGTGCAGGGGCCCAAGGACTTGGGCCATCCTCTACTGCTTTTCCAAGCCATAGCAGAGAGCTGGATTGGAAGTGGAACAGCCAGGTCTTGAACCAGTGCCCATATGGGATGCCGGCACCACAGGCGTTGGCTTTACCCACTACGCCACAGCGCCAGTTCTAGTAGTATTAGGTTTTTAACTGTCATGTCTGATTGATGTAAGATTGTTTTCTCAATTCTATTCTTCTAAGTGTTACTTAATCTGACTGTGTGCAAATGCAAGGTAGTTGGGGGAGAATGTGTAGTTTTAGGGGCAAGATGAGAGGCAAAGAAGAATAAGATATGACCTCTGTCTGCAGGTATTTGGAACTTAAACTTTAAAAAGGTAAGGTATGGGAGCCAGCGTTGTGGCATAGCTGGTAAGCTGCCACCTGTGACACTGGCATCCCATATTGGTGGCAGCTCCTGTTCCAGCTGTTCCACTTCTGATCCAGCCCCCTGCTAATGGCCTGGGAGAACAATGGAAGATAATCCAAGGGCTTAGGCACCTGTCACCTATCAGGAAGATTCGGATGAAGCTCCTGGCTCCTGGTTTCAGCCTGGCTCAGTCTTACCATTACAGCCATCTAGCCATCTAGGGTGAACCAACAGACGGGAGATCTGTCTCTCTCTCTCTCCCTCTTTGTGAAACTCCGACTTTCAAATAAATAAATAAATCCTCCTTTAAAAAAATAAGAGACGGTATTCACAGTGTGCACAACCTGCTATAAGAAAAGGTGTAATAGTTTCTCTAAGAAAATTCAGAATGCTACGAGAAGTGAGACTAAGTGGAGCTGAAGGAATTCAGGAAAGCTTAATGGAAGAAACAGCGCTTGAGATAACCTTGGAGAGGAAAGCAAGAATTTAATTAACGAGAAGGCAGAGAACATCCCAGGAAGAAGAAAAAGACACGGAGGCTACAAAAGCTAAAACAAAAAAGACGCAAACAAAACGACACTTTAGGGAAAGCTACTAATGAGATGACGATTTGGCGGCCATTCATTTCACTTTCTGAGATACTGTAGACCTGCTCCTGGAATCTGATGCTAGAACTGAACTGTGTCAGCCCACAGGTGCTGCAGCGCCATGGGGAAGGAGCAGTGGGGATCACGTCCACTAAGACAGAGACAGTCAAACTGACTCACTTACGAGAGAAGTCCATTGTCTCCTCCACCCTGACTCCAGCAAGTCTGCTCCCAGGGATGGATGCCTCTTTGCCGACCTGTTGTGCCTAAGCCACAAGTCTAGGAACAACTCTGTTTTCCTGGAACCGTCCCTCGTTTCTGTGGTAGTTCTTGGAGGACTATGCCTAGAATGTTCCCAGAATGCCAAGCCATCTGCTGACTCTCGTTTGGGTTGGCTCACAGCTGCCTCATTTTCCTCAACCACAGTTCCCGTGAAGCAGCACCCAAAGCCAGGGCAAGGAGACAACGTGGAGAGGTGAGCTTTCCTGGAAATGGGTACGCACTTGCTGACCCGGCCCCTTGAAAGCTTCTCCTAGGAGTTAGAGTGGCCTTCCAGCACCTGTTTGACATTTCCTTCTGGCAGAGGCCCACAGAGCCCTCATATGAGTGTGCGCGATGGATTTGATTAATGGAGACAGGCACGTTGTTTAGTTTTAGGCTGGAAGGGTGCTTTTATAGGTGTTGGGGGGGTCTTTATCCTTTTGTATTCATTCTGCTATCATCAAACCCTAGACAGAACCCAAAAAAAGAACTCTATAATAGAAGATAAAGAGGTTTTTGGTTTGTTTGCTGATGTTTATTTTCCTGAAATCATCAATTTATAGACCTGCAGAAGAGAACTCTGGGAGTCACTTGTCTCTACTCTGCAGAAATCCTGAACATGATACTAGATTTTAATAAGACTCATAGGGATAGAAGACACACCGATCTTAATATCGGCTTCCTTCTTTCTGGTTCATGGTAGAACCACACTAAGTGCTGGATGAAGATATTCTAGTCTTTCTTGAATGTTTTCAGTGATTAAATGCTCAGACTCTTCCAGGACAGCCACTCCTATGTTTTTATACTTCCTTTTTCACAGTGAACATATTTTGAAACTGATAAAATTGTATCAGTTTCATAGCATGATCCTGTTTATGTGCAACCACTATTATGGGACAGCGAGGGAAAAGAGGAGGCTAAATAGTACTTTGTAAAGACGGATAATATGATGCAGTTTGAATCTCCACTATATATTGAAATAAAAATTAAAATGAGAGAGAGAAAAAAATCCAATTGCATTAGAACATGTGGTACAGGCTAGGGGTAAGGATGTGGAGAAGAAAAATATTGTATGTCATTTTGAGTTAACTTGTCAATCTCTACAGGTTCTGCTGGGATTTTGTTTGTGATGGCATTGACTCTTTCAAGATCAGTTTGGAGAGAATCAACATCTTCATATTATTGAGTCTTCTAGTCAATGAACATTGTGTGTCTCTTCATTTAGAGAGCTCTTCAGTATTGTTCAACAATGTTTCATAGTTTTAAGTGTACAAGTCTGCAAGTATTTTGTCAGATTTATTTTATTTCATACTGCTGATGCTATTTTAAATAATATTTTAATTTCAATTTTTGATTTTTTATCAATAATATGTGGGAGGGAATGAGCACTGCGGCATAGAAGGTTAAGCCTCTGCCTGCAGTGCTGGCATCCCATATGGGCACTGGTTTGAGACCCAGCTGCTCCACTTTCAATCTGGCTCCCTGCTAATATGCCTGGGAAAGCAGTGGAAGATGGCCCAAGTGCTTGGGACCCTGAACTCATGTAGGAGGCCCACAGCGAGATCCTGGCTCCTGGCTTTGACCTGGCCCAACCTGGGCCATTGTGGCCAATTGGGGTGTGAACCAGCAGGTAGATGATCTCTCTCTCTGTCTCTCTTTCTCTTTCTCTCTCCTCTCTATATTTCTCCCTTTCAAATAAATAAATATTTTTAAAAAATGGAATAAGACTGATTTTTATAAATTCACCTTACATATTGCGAACTTGCTAACCTCACTTATTAGTGACAGTAGCTTTTTTTGTAGATTTATTAGGATTGATTTTTTACATGGATGTGAATAGAGACAGTTTTATGCTTTCCTTTCCCACACTATACCTTTTCATTGCTTTTTTTCTCTTACATAATTGGCTAGTATATCTACTACAATGCTGAAGAGAAAAGATGAAAGTAGGCATTTCTGCATTTTCCCTACTTTCAAGGAAAGAAGCACTCAATCTGTCACCATTAAGTATGATGCTTTGCCATGGGTTTTTGTGGATGCCACTTTGAGGATGATACAGTTTTCTTTTATTTCTAGTCTCTAGAGATTTTATCACGTGTGGTTTGTTTTTAAAGCATCTTTTGCATTCATTGAGATTTTAAATGCATGGGTTTGTTTTAGTCTGTTAACTGTGATCCATTTTATTAACTGATTTTCAAATACTACACTGACCAAGAAATACTGGGATAAATCTCATATGGTCAGATTATATTATCATGTTGAGTATCTGTTACTAAAATTTTGTTAAGAATTTTCCTTGTCTCCCAGACAGATGCTTAGGCATCAGGACTGTCTTCGAACATGACCCAAGATGACTCTTCAAATAAGAATGTATCAACAAACCATAGGCACAATTGCAGTGAATTTATAAGAGGGCAATTAAATTCTCAAACTTTCAACCCAAACCTATATCCTGGTTTGCTATCAAAGTCACAGACCCAGAGCTATAGGATGCAGTGGGGTCCTTGCCCTTGGCATGAACTCAGATGACTATGGAACCAACACCAAAAGTCACAGTCCCAGAGCTGCAGGACTCAGACGGCAATTTAGCCAGCTCCCACACAGTGTTAACCCATTACACTGGGTATTGTGCACTAACAGGTGCAGGCCTGAACATAGGAACGCAGATAGGACCTTCCCTATACTCCATAGAGGAGCACAGGTGTCCCCGAGACTTACCTATCTGACAATCGTTATAGATACAGTGGGATCTAACCTAGGTCTCAAGTGTCGTTACACACACTTGATGATTATACACACAGATGGTGGACTGGCAGCCACCAGCCTGAGCAAAGGATTGAAGATAGCATTCTCCAGGGAGCAGAGCTGAGTGTGAGTTACCCCAGGAATTTTTTTTTTAAAGATTTATTTATTTATTTGAAAGTCAGAGTTAAACAGAGAGGAGAGGCAGAGAGAGAGAGTCTTCCATCCGATGATTCACTCCCCAATTGGCTGCAATGGCCGGAGCTGTGCCGATCCAAAGCCAGGAACCAGGAACTTCTTCCGGGTCTCCCACATGGGCGCAGGGGCCCAAGCATTTGGGCCATCTTCTACTGCTTTCCCAGGTCATAGCAGAGAGCTAGACTAGGACTAGAACCAGCATCCATATGGGATGCCGCCTCTTCAGGCCAGGGCGTTACCCTGCTGCGCCACAGTGCCGGCCCCAAGTTATCCCAGGAATTTTAGTAGCAACAGCCACAATCCCAGAGCTGGAGGATACAAAAGGGACTTCTCCTTGTTCTCACAGGGCTTGCAAGGGTGATGCGAGGGCTTGTGCTGCCCACTCAGCACCTGTTCTAAGAGATACAGAAGGGGACTCCCTCACGTCGGATCCTCTGGGTGGGTGTGTAGATTGCTACTGACACTGAGCCCCAGGAAGTAGACAGGAACTTGCTTAGAATGTGCACAGCAGGGAGCATGGCTCCAGGACCTGCACCAGGAATCCCGCAGCTGCAGGATCTACAGGCACCTGCTCTCTGCCCGTGAGGTGCCCCGACTCTGGCTCGGGGGCTTACGGTAGTAACAGGGCTGCCTGCTGTCCCCTGGGACAGAATGCAGGTTAGCTGCTGCTGAACCACTGCATCAGCTCGGTCCAGGGCTTTGGGGGCACTGGGGAGGTAATGTGGGTGCCTTACTTGGAGCGACGAAGTTGCCTGGACAGCAGTCAGCTTTCTAGACTGGATTAAAAGCCAGTGCGGACTGTAGGATTCTCTTGCAGTTGGGGCTGTTGATCTGTGGCTATAGTGCATTTGGCGCAGCTTTCTGCTTATCTTACTTTGGAAAGATGGAGTCCCCGCGGCCAGGAGCAGGGGTAGGAGCTGCAGTGTGTGAGTGTGTGCCTTCTCAGGGTCTCTGTGCTGTTCACATTCCCATCCCCTTCTTACCAAAGTTTTCCTTCAGTCAGTCTCCTGGGAACGCTGTCCCTCCCGAGTGGCAGAGGCCTGGATAGGCCCTCTAGTCAGCCATCTTGGAGCCCTCTGTGTTTTTGGCTCAGTATTATTACAAAACAGGCAAAAAGTTAAAACAAAGTTTTTATTAAATAACAGGGTTATAGAAAGCTGAGTTTAATTTATTATTGAAGAAATGGTTTCTTTTTTTTTTTTTTAGGCTTATTTGAAAGTGAGAGTTACACAGAGATGGAGAGGGATAGAGAGAGAGAGAGAGAGAGAGAGAGAGGTATTCTATCTGCTGGTTCACTCCCTAATTGGCCACAATGGCTGGAGCTACTCCAATCTGAAGCCAAGAGTCAGGAACTTCTTCTTCTTCTACCACTCAACCACAGGGACCCAAGGACTTGGGCCATCTTCTACTGCTATCCCAGGCCATAGCAGAGAGCTGGATTGGAAGTGGAGCAGCCAGGAATGGAACCAGTGCCCATATGGGATACTGGCACTGCAAGAGGTGGCTTTACCTGCTAAGCCACAGCACTGGCCCCAGAAATGTTTTCATAAATTGCGTGTATGAAATCCATGGTAGGCATATGTTCTCCCTGATCGGTGACAACTGACTGAACACCAAAAAGGAAACCTGTTGAAGTGAAATGGACACTATGAGAAATGGTGACTTGATCAGCATAGCCCTGACTGTTAATGAACAACTTAATACATTATCCCTCTTAGTAGTTTTTTTTTTGTCTGTCCTACTTAATATGACTGGTTTAATTCGGTAATTAATACACAGTTATTCTTAAGTGTTGAAATTTAACTGAAATGTGATCCCTGTTAAACATAAGAGTGGGAATAAGAGAGGGAAGAGATGTACAATTTGGGACATGCTCAAGCTGACTTGCCCCAAATGGTAGAGTTAGAAACATACCAGGGGACTCCAATTTAATCCCATCAAGGTAGCATGTACCAATGCCATCTCACTAGTCCAAGTGATCAATTTCAGTTCACAATTGATCATAATGAAAGGACTAAGAGTCAAAGGGAGCACATAAACAAGTCTAGTACCTGCTAACACTAACTGATAGAATAAATAAAGAGGAGAGTGATCCAACATGGGAAGTGAGATACTCAGCAGACTCATAGAATGGCAGATGTTCTAAACAGCACTCTGGCCTCAGAATCAGCCCTAAAGGCATTCGGATCTGGCTGAAAAGCCCATGAGAGTATTTCAGGCATGGAAAGCCAAGACACTCTGGCCAAAAAAAAAAAAAAAAAAAAACAACACCTAAATGAAAGATCTCTGTGAGTGAGATCCCAGTGGAAAGAACAGGTCTTCAAAGAAGGAGGTACCTTTCTCTGAAGGGAGGAGAGAACCTCCACTTTGACTATAACCTTGTCTAAACAAGATAAGAGTCGGAGAACTCAAAAGGCTTCCATAGCCTTGGAATCTCATGACTGGAGCATAGGGAGATTACTGATGCCATAAACAGGAATGTCAATTTGTAAAGTCAACAACAGGAGTCACTGTGCACTTACTCCTCATGTAGGATCTCTGCCCTTAATGTGCTGTACCTTGAGATTTAATGCTATAACGAGTACTCAAACAGTATATTTCACTTTGTGTTTCTGTGGGGGTGCAAACTGTTGAAAGCTTTACTTAATGTATACTAAACTGATCTTCTGTAAAAAAAAAAAAAAAAAAGAAATTATCAATTCCCAACTTGACTCTCACTGGGATTAAACACGACAATAGGTCTGATCTGATTTCATCATCATTTAAAAAATCATCTATTATTTTTCACTTTATGTTTCTGTGTGGGAGCAAACTGTTGAAATCCTTACTTAATGTATACTAAACTGATCTTCTGTATATTAAGAGAATCGAAAATGAATCTTGATGTGAATGGAAGGGGAGAGGGAGTGGGAAAGGGGAGGGTTGCGGGTGGGAGGGACGTTATGGGGGGGAAGCCATTGTAATCCATAAGCCGTACTTTGGAAATTTATATTCATTAAATAAAAGTTAAAAAAAATCCATGGTAGGGTTCAGGAATATCCCAGGCCTTCTCATTCACTCATTAGTCGGGCACTGACTCACTCACAGCAACCTCTGGTTCTGCGTGCTCCATACATGATACGTGCCTTATATGGTAGTTCCATTTTAAAAAGTGTGCCAGGGGCCTGTGTTGTGATGCAACTGATTAATCCACAGCCTAAGACACCGGCATCTCATACAGAGTTGGTTACAGTCTCAGCTGCTCCACTTCCGACCCAGCTCCCTACTAATGCACCTGGGAAAGGAGTGGAAGATGGCCCAAGTCCTTGGGCCCCTGCCACCCAGTGGGAGACACAAAGGGAATTCCAGGCTCCTGGCTTCGACCTGGCCCAACCCTTGCCATGGTGACCATGGAGTAAACCAGTGGATGGTTGACCTCCCTCTGTCTCTGTAACTCTGCCTTTCAAACTACAAAAAAAAAAAAAAAAAAAACTTTCCACACCATACTTTTATGGGACTTTTCTTCTTTGCTCAGATAAGTTTAGCTACAGAAATGCCTTGTGCTACTATCGCCTACAGTGTTGAGTGCGGTGACATGCTGTACAGGTTTATAGAGCAACGGGCTAGCCCAGACAGCCTGTGTAGCAGGCTAGGCCATCGAGGTTAGCGATGCACACTCTGTGATGTCTGTGCGGCAATGGAATCAGATCACAACATCACTGAACAATGTGAGACTGTGTGTGCACACTGCTGCATGTGAGGAAACACCAAAGCAGTGGTCACAGTGCACAGAATCCACGGAATGAGGCCAGCAGGACATAAATAGAAAGAAAGCTCAAAGCTCACTCGTGTGCATATGATTTTTGTACATTTCTTATAAGGTTGAAATGTGAAAGTGAGTTTTTTCATTTATTTGATCATTTCCATAGTTACATTAGGAGGGATGCTACCATCTTCATCCCATGAATAAGTGGAACTTGTCACTTACATTTTTTTAATTTTCTCTCATCTATCTTTTTTATTTTAATATTTATTTATTTATCTGAAAAACAGAGTTACAGAGAGGCAGAGGCAGAGAGAGAAAGGTCTTCCATCCACTGGTTCACTCCCCAGATGGCTACAGCAGCTGGAGCTGGTTCCATCTAAAGCCAGGAGCCAAGAGCCAGGCACTTCTGGGTCTCCCATGCAGGTTCAGGGGACCAAGGACTTGGACCATCTTCCACTGCTTTCCCAGGCCACAGCAGAGAGCTGGATGGAAAGTAGAGCAGCCGGGACTTGAACCGGCACTCATATGGGGTGCCAGCACCACAGGCAGCAGCTTTACCCAATACACCACAGCACCAGCCCCTCCTGCCAACTTTCAAAATGTAATCATGATGAAGCACTCAAAGCAAAAACAGTAAATGAACGTTGTTGAAAATGACAATAAATGAACTCGAGACAGGAGAAGACTGGCTACACAATCTAAGAGTTTCCTTCAGCTGACTTAATCATGGAGCAGAGATGAAGAACAAGGCCCAACGAGAGCAGGCACGTTTCCACTGTGCCGTGTGCAGCCACGTGGTGCATGACCATGTTGTGAGCAAGGACAGACTGCAAATATGATGACGTTTCCATAACATTAAAATGCAGCTGAAAAATCCTCATTGCCTGGGATTGTTCCTGTATATTTTTGATGTCTGGATAGACAGATGCTTAGCATTGTGTTACAGCTGCCTCTGGGATTCATACCGTAAAAGCTAACAAGTTGGTAACCTATGGGCCCTAGGTAAACCATGGGCCCTGAGAGAGTCAGCATTGCCTCACACTATTCTTATCCCTGTGGGGAGGATAGCTTGGCTACCTCGGGCGGATGACTCAGTTAGGAGATTGTTGCCATGGTGTGTGGAGGGCTGATGAGGACTGGAAATAACTCAGTAGAAAGGAATGGAGGAGAGGTTGTGTCTAGGAAGTGTTTGGGAAATGCACTGGGTTTGTGAGCAGATGAAGGGAGGGTTGGGAAAGTATACTGTCCTGCAGGTCACAGGACACATCTCCCTTCTGCCATCCATTCCTGCCGTCTTTCCCACTACTTCCCCTGTCTTCCTGCTCCCAACAGCCCTACACTCTAGCCAACCAGAATAACGTGCACGTCTGAGATAAGACTTATCCTCCCCAGCCCTTTGCACAACTTGAATAGAGCTGCACCTGCTCCTGGCTGGATGGGAAGTCCTCCTAAATCTTATATCAGCATAACTGGCAGTGTGTGATCTCCACGGCCTCTGTCCCAATCACCTGACCGCTTCCGATTTGTTTCTTATCAGTCATTCGCTCATTCACTCTGCTTTCATTCTTCTGGCTTCTCGTGTTTCTCAATGTGCCAGGCATGCCTCTGCCCCCGTGCCTTTGCACTTGCTCTTCCCTATGCCTGGAACACTTCCCTCCTTCAGAGGCCCTGGGACTCCATCACCTCCTTCGCTGCTTTGCTTAGCCGGCACCGCGGCTCACTAGGCCGCGCCGGCACACCGGGTTCTAGTCCCGGTCCGGCGCTGGATTCTGTCCCGGTTGCTCCTCTTCCAGTCCAGCTCTCTGCTGTGGCCAGGGAGTGCAGTGGAGGATGGCCCAAGTCCTTGGGCCCTGTACCCGCATGGGAGACCAGGAGATGTACCTGGCTCCTGCCATCGGATCAGCGCGGTGTGCCAGCCGCAGCGCACTGGCCGCGGCGGCCATTGGAGAGTGAACCAACGGCAAAGGAAGACCTTTCTCTCTGTCTCTCTCTCTCACTGTCCACTCTGTCTGTCAAAAAAAAAAAAAAAAAAGGCTTCGCTTAATAGTCTCTTTGCAGGAAGGTCTTCTCTGGCCGTCCTAAAATTTTCACACACACACACACACACACAAACATACACTACTCCCCATTGTATTTCCCTGCTTTGCTTTACCTCTTATCATTCCCTATCATCTATTCTATTATGAATTTTACTTATTTATCTAATTTGTTGTCCATCTTATTTATTGTCACTAGAATAAAAGCTCCTAAGGGCAGATTGTGGGGTGAGGGGTTGAAATGCAGATATCAGTTAATTCATTACACACTCAATGAAATTATTTGCCAGGTATTGAAATGAATTGATTCCCTATAGAATATGTTTTATTGTGGTTATATTTTTATATAATCTAAAATTTATCATTTTAACCCTTGCTGTCATTTAAAAAATATTTATTTATTTGACAGCCAGAATGATAGAGAGAGAGGGAAAGACAGATGGGGTGGGGGGAGATCTTCCATCCACTGGTTCATTTCCAAAATGGCTACAGCAGTCAGAGCTGGACTGGGCTGAAACTAGGCGCCAAAAACTCCATCCAGGTCTTCCACTTGGGTGTCAGGGGCCCAAGTACTTGAGCCGTGTTTTGCTGCTTTCCCAGTTGCATTAGCAAGGAGCAAGATTGGAAGCAGAGCAGCTGGGACTTAAACTGGCACCCAGATATGGGGTGCTGGCACAGTAAGTGACAGCTTAACCCACTGTACCACAATGCCAGCCCCCATTTTTGGCATTTTAAAGTGCACAATTCTGGGGCCATCATTGTGGCACAGCAGGTAAAGTCGCCACCTGCAGCACCAGCACCCCATATAGGTGCCAGTTTGTGCTCTTTATTTTTAAATGTTTTATTTATTTATTTATTTATTTGAGAGGTAGAATTACTGATAGAGAGAAGGAGAGACAGAGAGAGAGGTCTTCCATCTACTGGTTCACTCCCCAGATGGCCACAAAGGCTGGAGCCATATATGCCGATCTGAAGCCAGAAGCCAGGAGCTTCTTCCTGGTCTCCCACATTGGTACAGGGACCCAAGCACTTGGGCCATCTTCTACTGTTTTCCCAGGCCACAGCAGAGAGCTGGATCAGAAGAGGAGCAGCCAGGATCTGAACTGGTGCCCATATGGGATTCCAGTGCCACAAGCAGAGGCTTAGTCCACCACACCACAGCGCTGGCCCCCTGCTCTACTTCTGATCCAGCTCCCTGCTAATGTGCTTGGGAAAGCAGCAGAAGATGGTCCAAGTCCTTGGGCCCCTGGACTCACATGGGAAACCCACATGAAGCTCCTGGATCCTAGCTTTGGCTTGGCCCAGCCATGGCAGTTGCAGCCATTTTTGGGGTGAATCAGTGGGTGGAAGACCTCCTCTCTCTCTGCCTCTGCCTCTGCTTCTCACTCTTTAACTCTGACTTTCAAATAAATAAGTGAACCTTAAAAAAATAAAGTGTACAGTTCTGTTAGCATTAAACATCACATTTTTGTGAAAATATCACCACCATTCATCTCCAAAATTCTTTTCATCTTGCAAAATTGAAACTCCATACTCATTGAACAGTAATTATCCCTTCTCCCCTCCCATCGGACCCTAAAAACCACCATTCTACTTTTTATGTCTCTGTATTTCACTACTCTAAGTACCTCATTCAATGGAGTTATACAGTATTTTTCTAATTATTGTGTCTGGCTCACTTCACATAGCATACCGACCAAGGTTTTGTGTGTTTCCTTAAAAAGATGTGTTTATTCATTTGAAAAGCAAAGTGAAAGACAGAGAAACAGAGACTGATTTTCCATCATTCCCCCAAAGCTGGACACAAGTCAGGCCAAAGCCAGGAACTCTACCTGGGTCTCTCATATGGGTAGCGGAAACTCAAGGACTTGAACCCTCATCTACTGCCTCTTGGGTGCATTGGGAGGAAGCTTGACTGGAACATGGAGTAGTTAGACTCAGACCAGGCACTCTGATATGCAATGTAGGCCCACAACAGCTCCAGCTGTTACGGCCACCTGGGGAGTGAACCATCAGACTGAAGACTTCTCTCTCCCTGCCTCTCCTCTCTCTGTAACTCTGACTTTCAAATAAATAAATAAATCTGTGGGCATCCCAAGGTCTGGTTTAACCCACTGAGTCACGATGCCTGTCTCCATCTCCAAGGTTTATTCTTGAGGGAGCATGTTTCAGAATCTCCATCCTCTTCAGACTGATACCCCTTTATAGATACACACGACATTTTGTTGATCCATCCATGCATTGATGGATATTTGAGTTGCTTCCACCTCCTCACTATGGTGAATAATGCTACTATGAACATTGTTGTACAAATCTCTAATTTCAGTTCTTTGGGGCTTACACTCAGAAGTGGAGTTACTGGATTAAGTGGTAATTCTATGTTTAATTTTTTAAGGAACCACCATACTGTTTTCCACAGTTGCACCATGTTACATTTCATACATGGCAACAAGAAGACCCCTGATTGCTCCACACCGTAGCCATAATAACCATCCTAATGGGTATGAAGCAGTATCCGAAGGTGGTTTTGGCTTGCATTTTTCTAGTGATTAGGGTGTCGATAAGATCTTTCCCAGTGCTTTTGGGTCATCTGTGCTTTGGAGAAATTCCTATTCAAGTCTATGAGGATGCATTTTATGTGTAAGCTTGACTGAGCTAAGGGAAACTCAAACACCTGTAAGACATTGCTTCTGGGTGTGTCTGTGAGGATGTTTCCAGAGAAGACTATACCAGAATTCGTGGATGGACTAACAAAGATCACTGTGTGGCTGGCTTTCCTGAGCCCTCAGCCCATGGGCTGCAGACTGTGGTATGTCCCAGCCTCTGCAGCCTCAGGAGCCAGTCCTTCATAGTGAAGGACTGTAGACCTGAATACCTCCTCTTGTTTACGTCTCTCTAGAGAACCCTGGCTCATACAAAATCCTTTGGCTATCTTTTGATTATTTCTTTGTTGTTGTGGCTTAAGGGCTGTTAGATAATCTGGGTATTTATGTCTATCAGATATATAATTTGCAAACATTCTCTTTCTTTTTTTTAAGATTTATTTATTTATCTGAAAGTCAGAGTTACACAGAGAGAGGAGAGGCAGGGAGAGAGAAGTCTTCAGTCTGATGGTTCACTCCCCAGATGGCCGTAACAGCCGGAGCTGTGCCGATCCGAAGCCAGGAGACAGGAGCCTCTTCTGGGTCTCCCACACGGGTGCAGGAGCCCAAGGACTTGGGCCATCTTCTACTGCTTTCCTAGGCCATAGCAGATAGCTGGATTGGAAGAGGAGCAGCCAGGACTAGAACTGGTGCCCATATGGGATGCTGGCGCTTCAGGCCAGGGTATCAACCCACTGTGCCACAGCATCGGCCCCGCAAACATTCTCTTTGACTCTGTGAACTGCTTTTTCACTTTCCTGATAACACCCTTTAATGGGCAAACGTTTTTAACTTCGATGAAGTCCAATTTATTGCTTGTACTCTTGGTGTCATAGCCAAGAAATCATTGACAAATCCCGTATCGGGATCAGGAAGTTTCTCCCCTATTTTTCTTCTAGAAGTTTTACAGTTTTAGCTCTTACCTTTATGTCTACTGAATTTGGAGTTAATTTTTATTTATGGTGTAGGGTAAGAGTCCAACTTCATTCTTTTACATATAGATATCCAGTTTTCTTAGCATAACTTTTAAAAAGATTTATTTTACTTTTCTGAAAGGCATAGTTACAGAGAGAGAGAGAGAGAGAGAGAGAGAGAGAGAGAGATCTTCCATCTACTGGTTCACTCCCCAAATGGCCACAACGGTTAGGGCTGGGCTAGGATGGAACCAGGAGCCAGGGGTTTCCTCTGGGTCTCTCATGTGGGTGCAGGGGCCCAACCAGCTGGGTCCTCTTCTGTTGCTTTCCTGAGCACATCAGCAGAGAGCTGGACAAAAAGTAGAGCAGCCAGGACTCAATCTGGTGCCCATATGGGATGCCAGCATCACAGGTGGTGGCTTTACCTATGACACCACAGTACCGCGCCGGCCCCCTCAGCATAATTTCTGAACCATTAAAATTTTAGATTGCATTTTTCACCTCGTTAGCATAAAATACTTCATTAAAGGTACAGTGTGTTTATATCACAATCTGTGTTTCTTGTGTATAAATTTGACAAAATTATCAATGTTAAAAATCACTCAATTTTGAGAATAGAATGTATCTTATCTATGAGATTTGCTTCATCTTGCAAATACAAAGAACTATATAAGAATTGAAAATAGAAAGAGATAAAGGCATTAGAAGAAAGATTTGTACAGGTGTGGTCTGTATGGCTTAAAGGTGCAACTCTGCAAAGAAAGACATGGTGTTGTGAGCTCTGAGTAGAATCCCAGGCAAGTCCGGTAGAGCAGTGATTTAGAAGGGATAGTCTTGGGAGCCAGTGCAGTGGCGCAGCAAGTTAAGCCTCCACCTGCGACGCCAGCATCCCATATGGGTGCCAGTTCCAGATCCAGCTCCCTGCTATTGTGCCTGGAAGAACAGCAGAGGAAAGCCCAAGTGCTTAGGCTACTGCATCCACGTGGGGAGACCGGGAAGACGCTCCTAGCTCCTGGCTTTGACCTGACTTATCCCAGCTGTTGCAGCCATTTGGGGAGTGAACCAGCAGATGAAAGATTTCCACCTCTCTCCCTCTGTCTCTCTCATTCTCTCTCTCTCTGTAACTCAAATAAACAAATGTTAAAAAAAAAAAAAAAAAAAAGGAAAGAAGTGTTAGTCTGGAACCAGAAGAGCTCTGGTCCGACAGCCAGCTCAGGGCGCCCTGTCACTGGGAGAACAAGCCTCTCCCTGAAGGTGGCTGAGAAGTTAGGGAGAGATGTTAGTGCAGCAGGAAGAAGTATAAAGTGATGAAAGGAATAGTTCCAATAGTGCAAGAGACAGACCTGGAATGGAGGCCCCTAGTGGCAGGGAGAGGGTACTGCAGAGCCCAAAATCTCAAGGAGGCCTTAGGATTACAAAAGGAATTGCAGTGGTTCTTAGGGTCTTGGTGTCATAAAGATCACAAGATGGATACAGAGAAAAGTTAAATAATGAAGAAATAATTATTCATCCAACTCAAGGTGATCCTTTATCAAGCCCAGATGCTCTGTCGTTAACAAAAATTAAATGATGGGGCCAGTGTTGTGGCATAGCACGTAAAGCTGCCACCTGCAGTGCCAGCAGGTCCCAGTCCTGGCTGCTCCACTTCCAATCCAGCTCTCTGCTATAGCCTGAGAAAGCAGTATAGGATGGCTCCAAGTTCTTGGGCCCCTACATCCACGTGGGAGACCCAGAGAAGGTTTTTGGTTCCTGGCTTCAGATCAGCCCAGCCCCAGCTGTTGTGTCCATCTGGGGAGTGAACCAGTGGATGAAAGATCTCTCTCTCTCTCTCTCTCTCTCTCTCTCTTTCTCTGCCTCTCTGTAACTCTGCCTTTCAAATAAATAAATCTTAAAAAAAATAAATATTTAAAAAACTTAAATGATAAGAACACAAGAATTGAGCTCTCAACCAGCATTGAGGTGCAACAAGTCAAGCCTGCAATGCCAGTATCCCATATCAGGACACCAGTTTGGGTCAGAGCTGTTCCATTTCTGATCCAGCTCCCTGAGAATGCACTTGGAAAGGCAGCAGGGGATGGCCCAAGTGCTTGGGCTCCTGCGGTGTACATGGGAGACCCAGATGAAGCTCCTGGCTCATGGTTTCAGCCTTGACCAGCCCCACTGTTGCAGCCATCTGGGGAGTGAACCAGTAGATGGAAGACCTCTCTCTGTCTCTATCTCTGTCTGTAACTCTGACTTTCAAATAAATAAAATAAAATCTTTTTCAAACGAAAGAATTGAATTCTCAGTGTGGCTGGGATGCTAATGAGTGATTCGGGAATTGAGGGGGCACATAGAGCCCTCAAAGGCCAATCCCTTTGGTGCTATGTGCTTTCTGGAGCATTCCTGTGGCCAGAACAGGAGGTTGTGACAGGGTGTCCCCAGGTGGGTCTCATAATTACCCTTCTCCTTTCCTTTGAAGTCAGCAGACGTATGCACCCGGTCTCTGACAGAAGGGCTTACCTCTTAGGCAGGACCTTGCTGGCCAGCAGGAGAGCACATCAGAATGTCTTGTTTCCTCCAGCCTGCAGCCAGCAGAGGGGTCTTAGAAGAGGCAGAAACACTTGCACTTAGGACCATTTCTCCAGCTCATCCACGAGACAAGTCTTCTCCTCTCTAGAGGGAGGGTCAGGAGTGTGCCTTCCTTCTGCGTGGAAGCTTGCGGAGCAGGGAAGGAGCATTTCCTCATAGCAAGGTTCAGCCCTTATGATGGAATATTAACTGCTTTTTTTTTTAAGATTTTATTTACTTATTTGAGACGTAGAGTTAAAGATACAGAGAAGGAGAGACAGAGAGGTTTTCCATCCACTGGTTCACTCCCCTAGATGGCCACAACAGCTGGAGCTGAGCTGATCTGAAGCCAGGAGCCAGGAGTTTCTTCCAGGTCTTCCCCTTGGGTGCAGGGGCCTAAACACTTGGGCCATCTTCCACTGCTCTCCCAGGCCACAGCAGAGAGCTGGATCAGAAGAGGAGCAGCCAGGACACAAACTGGCACACATATGGGATGCCAGTGCCGCAGGCAGAGGCTTAGTCTACTACGCCACAGTACCAGCCCTGGAATATTAACTTTGGCGTCCTTGAAGGACTAGGTATTTCCCTATTTAAACAGGCAAAGCAGGACCTGGAAATCTACTGAAGGTCCAAGAGTGTGGAGGCAGATGATTGTCCTGTTCATGGCATTGACCTGCCTGGGTGAGAAGTTCACCAGATGGAGTCTAGAGAAAGAACAGATCCTGAAGAAAGAAGAGACCAAAGTTGAGTCTGCCATTGCACCCCTGCCCTCAGCCTCATGGGGCGGTGGATAGGGAGGGCTGCCCAGGCGTGGAGATTCTCAGCTCATGGCCTGCTCCGGTTCTATGCTCGCCAAGCAAGATTCTGCTAATAATTTGGCTTTCTATGTAAAACTTGCCAGCAGAAGGGAGTTTGTGCTGATCAGTTAATGTGGATTTTCCAACAGAGACTATACGTGGGCATCTGATTTCTTGTCTGTTGTTTGATATAATCAGTTCTCCTGTGCCTGGTTGATATAGGCAGGCAGATAAGATCAAATTGATTAGATTTGTAAGCTGGAGACCATGCCCTCCACCACACCCCCTGTGTGATCTCATCTGAATGCCCACCTGCCCGTCGGGCTATGTAACCACTCCCCTTTGGAAAGCCTATAAAAGGCAAGGAGCACCCCAAAATTTCTCTCTGCCTTCATTTTGCTACCCGCACTAAGATATCTTTGACTGCTCATAACCATATGCTTGCTCCACATGGCTCACTCCTGGCCTGCTCTCTGCTTAGTACGGACCCAACTTAGCTTCTAGACCTCTCTTTCTCCCCTAAATAAAGCCCTCACTCTCCTGTGTATTCCTCTCACTGAATAAAAAGCTTAAAAACTGACCATGTTGCCTGGTCTATTTGAGCCAGTATTCAGAATTCTCTGAATAAGTGGCAAGAACCCACAGGGCTATTAATACTGAAAATTATTAATAAGCTGGCCAGTATCATAGTCACGTCTTAGTGAACTGAAAAGCTTGTTTGGACCACGCAAAGCAGAAGACCAGACCTGGGTCACAGTTGCCATGACAGCATGGCAAGTTTCCTCCTGGATATTTGGGTCTTTCCTAACTTGAAAACTTATGCATGCCTCAGTCCAGGGAGGGATTCCACGAATCGATGGCCTTGTGCCAAGTCTTTATACTGTATTTGATTTCATCACTGCAAATTGTGAAAGTCAATGATCCACAATTACGTTTTTTATGGTAGCATATCTAGACTCGAGTAATCATTACATGCAAATGAAACAACACTAGAATTTTCAAAGCTAGTGTCCCAGGTGAGACAGCGGTGGAAAAAGATGACCTCAGTGCTTCATCTCACATGAAAGAAGAATTTCCACACAGACAAGGCACAGAGAGAAAAGCAAGATTTATTTAAGTCAGAAATCTACCACAGCAGCCGGTGCGGGGAAGAGAGGCAGACCCCCTGAACTGCGAGGGTCCGAACCTTTTAAGCACACTTTTGGGGAAAGAAAAAACAGCAGCAGCTAACAATCAGTTAGATGGTGCAGACAAAACCCACCAAAAGTCCAGATTTGTAACGTTGCCTGTCCTGTGTGGCTTGCTTTCCATAAGACAAAAAACCATCAGAAGGGTGGGTGGTGACTTCTGTTTTGAGAGCCCAGAAGGGTGGAATCATCACTTCCTTGCTATGCTCATGATAAAACTGGAAGCTCCCAAGGAGTGGATAGGCACTTTTGTCTTGTTAGAGGCAGGTTTTGGGGAGAAACAAGCAGTGGGATTCGGCACTTTGATCTTGCTAAACATAATTTTTGGGGGAAGCGAGCATTTTGCACCCTCTCAATGGACTCCGCCTTCCTTATCCTCCCAGGCCCGCCTCACTGCCCGTTAGCCCTGTCTGAGGGTCACACTAGTTCTTCCCTATTTCTAGGCCTTTCTAAGTCCATGAAAGCAGCTTCCTCTCCCTTTCCTTGCAGTCTTCCTTTCTCTTGGCCGCAAGGAACCTCTCCACAACATCCAACACCTTTAAACCTTTCAACACAAGGGACTAGATCTGGCTCTGAGCAGTGACATCCAAGTGCAAGTCGTGAATTTCCTAAATGCTCTTCCACAGGGAACACTTCAGTCAGTGTCCTTAAGCATATCACACTCGTAAAAAAGATGCAGCTACAAGGAATATTCACAAAGTTCATAGTAACTGTGTATTACTAAAAAAATAAGTAAATAAAACCTTATGGATTTCAAAAACTTTTTTCAGCACAATAAATTTATCTTTTTAAAAAAAGATTCATTTGTTTATTTGAAAGGCAGAGTTACAGAGAGAGAGAGAAAGAGAGAGAGAGAGAGAATCTTCCATCTGCTGGTTCATTCCCCATATGGCTGAAACAGCCAGGGCTGGGCCAGGCAGAAGCCAGGAGCCAGGAGCTTCTTCCAGCTCTCCTATGTCTGTGGCAGGGGCCCAACCACAAGGGTCATCTTTCATTGCTTTCTCAGGAGCATTAGCAGGGAGCTGGATTGGAAGCAGAGCAGCCAGTATTGGAACAGGTGCCTATATGGGATGCTGGCATCACAGGTAGAGGCTATACCCGCTAAACCATAATGCTTACCCCAATAAATTTATCTTTTAATCCTGTTTTTTTTTTTCAAGAGCTTTTCGAAATGCTCTTATATTTCCTAGACTGAAATACAATTGCCAAATGTGGAAATAATTCTGTAGGTAGGAAGGAATAAGACTGAAACTTATAAATGACACTTCACACTGTTAACTGTAGAAAATTCTTTCAAAAGAGTTGTTTAAGTCAGCCAACGTCAGGAGACTTGCTTCAGGATGTGACTGCAGGCCAAGGGCTTGCTCTCATCCCTTCTGTGAGAGGACATCTCCCCCCTGTCATGCAGCTGACGATTGCCCCATGGTCACGATCAATTGTCCAGCAGGGTTAATGCATTTGGCTTTCTTGGTTTTATAAGAAGTTCAGCCTGGGAGGTCGGCCTAGGGGCTGACCAAGAAGAAAAAAAATAATAAATAAACACACACACATCCACTAATAAGATCCAGCTGGAACAAGTTTGGGAAATTAAAGATACGTCATGTTGACATGTATCTAACCTTGGTGTTTCTGATTGCACACACCGATTTGTGAGCCATGGCAGAGCCCCTTCTGCTGGAAGATGGATATGTCTGGTTTCATGGTCTCCTTTCAGGTGTGCCTTGTATTAAACAACCATATTACCCAGAACTTCAGATTTCAAGGACTAGAAATTTTGGGAGGCTGCTTATCTTATATAAAAAGAGATGAGAATCGGAGGGATTTTTAGAAGGTGATTAATGATGAGCCTAATGACAATCTCTGCTGACAGCTCTCTTTTGTGCATTTAGCAACTGTTGTAATTATGTATCCTAAGCAGGGAGAGATCAGTGTTTCCATAAAGGAAAATGCAGTAGAATGTAGGTAAGGGAGGCATTTCTATGATAGGGAAGAAAGAGAAGGGCTGTGTCATGAAACAAATGGCCTTGACATGCAGTGGTCACAGTCATTGGCACACTAAGAGTGGCTTCTGCCCCACCTGTATCTGGCAGGATGAGTAGACAGTGCGTTGCCCTCTCCACATCGCCAGGATTGGTGCAAAGCTTGGGCACAGCTTAAAAGTTTGTGGCCTGCAGGCCCAAATATGTGTTCTTTTTGACCTACTCAATGATTTAAAAAATTGAACCATGCTAAAGCAACAAGAAAACTCTCTCTCTCTCTCTCTCTCTCTCTCTCTCTCTCACACACACACACACACACACACACACACATACACATCCAGATTTCTAGTTTCTATTAAAAGAAAAAAAGAGAGTGAGAGAATGAGCAGAGAACTTCAGTCTTGTTCAATGGCATCAAGTAGCTGGAAGTCAATGGGTGCCGCTCTTTTATGGAGCTACTCTACCCTAATGCAGTAGGTGAGCCAGCCTGCCTAGCTTTGCCATCTAATCCCACCTCTTACCAGCATTGTGAGTGAGGACCTGTTACACAATTGTTCTGTGCTTCAGTTTGCTTATTAGTAAAATGCAGCTAATAATTGTACTTATTTCATAAATTGTAAAGATTAAGCAAATTAACAAAGGTGTTGTGTTTCATTTTGACTGCTGCTGGACTAGTGTCAACTAATGATGACAGTATTCTATGTGGGGTCTTCAAAAGGCTCATGGAAAACACATATTATTAAAAAAACTATGAATGGGTTTTAAATTCTTTTTGTACCGAAATAAGTTTATCTATTTTTTTAAATATTTATTTGTTCATTTGAAAGTCAGAGTTACACAGAGAAGGAGAGGCAGAGAGAGAGAGAGAGAGAGGTCCTCCATCCGCTGGTTCGCTCTCCAGTTGGCCGCAACAGCCAGAGCTGCATTGATCTGAAGCCAGGAGACAGGAGCTTTTTCCAGGTCTCGCACACAGGTGCAAGGGCCCAAGGACTTGGGCCATCTTCCACTGCTTTCCCAGGCCATAACACAGTGGCATTGGAAGTGGATCAGCCGGGATTCGAACTGGTGCCCATATGGGATGCTGGCACTGCAGGCAGCGGCTTTACCTGCTGCCTCACAGTGCCGGCCCCAAAAAGTTTATCTATTAATTCCATTTTCCAGACGATTTTTGGAATCTCTTCATAGAAGCTTTTCCTGTTATTATAATACAGTACTTACTATTCAATCCTCTAAGGTAGGTTCTATCATCCAGATTTTATGGGTGAAGAAAATGAGACATGGAGAGATTCAAACACTTGCCTAACTTTGTCACACAGCTGGGAAGTGGTGGGAGCTGCTCCAGGTCCATGATCACTCCTCCTGCTGTAGAATGACATTCCTTTAGGTGGGATACACTCTGCAGTGTGCCACAGTGCTCACCACTTACACAGTGCATTCATGCAAATGTAAACACTTCTCTTCTGTGTGCTCACCCTTCTAAGTTATCTCCCTGGCGCCTGTATGCATTAGGAGTTTGGGATCCCTAACCTAGCAGACAGGATATGCGCAATAACTGATTGACTGTCTTACTAATAGAGCACTTCTCCCAAGAAGGCTTTACAAAGAGACAAGAAGACATTGCTTCCATCGAAGGCCAACTCCAGCGTGAACAGTCTGTGACAGTGAAGTGTGGCTCCAGATTGGCAACAAGGGATTGCCCGGGACTGGTGAGAAATGCTAATTATGGAGCCTCCTTCCCTGCCCCAGCCCTACAGACTCAGAGTCTCAGGTGCACAATAAAGAAATCTGTGGTTTACTTAGCCCACCTGGTAATTCTAATGTGTGCTAAAATTTTAGAACCGTAGCCTTAGAAGGTCACATTCTTTTATGCAAATAAAACTAAATCTGTGGTGGGGGAGGGATAACGAGATCTGTTCCTGCAGAGTTGGCCAGGAGAAGAATGTGGAACAATCTCAAAAATGCCCTATGGAAGGACTAGTTGGGGAATGACAGGTTTCCTATGAAGCCATCAGAATGAAATGGTAGCAAATTTGTGCTTATTAATTAATCATACTTTTATTTATTGTTATATACAGGATATGCTTCCTGTAGGATGAACCAAGGCCATTGTTGAGAACAGTGCCCTTGATTTTATAACAGCTGTTTGATAAAATGCCCAATTGTCTGTCTGCAGAGGCCAGTACAAAAGAGAACATGTATCCATGAACTTGCTATGACAGGTAGTCTGCCTTTAAAGAATTATAATATGCCTGGAATCTGGTTATTATTGACAGAAACCCAGCTTAAAGGAGCTTAAGCGAAATGAGAAAAATGTTATAAGTCATTCTGACCATAGTTAGATCCAGAAAATAAATCCAGAGATAATTTTCCATGGGTCAATAAGACCTACCAAGAAGAATGTGGCAATTATTATCTGATTTCCTAATATTTGAACAAGTCCTAATTAACTCCTCTTGTCTGGGCTGGATCTTGGGAGGGAATAAGCAGGTGAGAGCTAAAGGCACTTGTGAGATTACAGCCTTGGCAGCGAAGGTCCAGGACAGACTCAGCCCTGCAGGAGGGGAGTAGAGACGTAAGCCTGACCCTTGGTCACTGAGCAGGTGTAACACTGGTTGATGTAACACATATACTATTTGGATTATGCCCTGCCTCAATCCCATTCCTCTCATTCTCCTAAAATGGACATTTGGGGTTCCCGTGGCTGTGGTCCTTGCTCTAGGAAGAGCTATTTGTACACTACCTGCTTTCAGTCAAGTTCATCTGGAGGAAAAGAGTGCCCAAACCTTGAAGATATTCTTCCCTGGCCCTGTGGGAAAGAACAAGTGTGACTAGTTGTGTTCTGCTTCCTTCCTTTGGATTAACACCACCTAATAATAAATTCCCTCCTCCCATTCTACAGTGTGTGGCCTAAAGAGTTTTTAATTCATTTGGAATTTGTTCATAGGCCAAAGAATATTTAGTTAAGCTGGCCCAATTTCTCTTCTGCAGCCTCATGTTAAGAGTTGGGATTTTATCCCAAGGGCAGTGGGGAATGTTGAATGGTTTTTAAAAGAGAAATGACATGATCAGATGCAAGTTTTAGAAAAATCAGCTCTAGCTGCTGTGTGAAGATTAGAATAGTTGTAGTATTTGAAACTAGTTGATGGTAGCTTGAAAACAGTCCTGTATTATTCTTTTTAAAAATTTTTTGTTTGTTTATTTATTTGAGAGGCAGAGAGATGGGGGTGGGGGTTGGAGAGCAAGCTCTTATCTGCTGGTCCACTCTCCAAATCCCAAATGCCTGCAATAGCTGGGGCTGGGCCAGGCCAAGGCCAGTGGCTGGGAACTCATCCCAGGTCACCCACATGGGTGGCAGGGACCAAATCTATTGAGCTATAACCTGTTGCCACGTTAGAAGGAAGTGGGAATCAGTAGAGCTGAGACTTGAATCCAGGAACTGCCCAGGCACTCCAGTATGGGATGTAGGCCTCCCAACCAGCATCTTAACAGCCTGGCTAAATGTTTTACCCCTATATTATTCTTAACAGATTTTGGTCCCCTTGTAAAATATTAGGTTGATAAGCAAACACCTATAGTTTGTTAGAGTAAACTTTCATGAAGCTTCGTTGAAATATCAGACAAGGTAAAGATCTGTAGTAGAAGATTGTGCATTTGTTTAAAGTATGATGGTTATGTCTTTGTTCCATAGACTTGGATTCAAACCTGTGGAATTGATTAAGCTAAGTGTAACAAGCAGAGCTCACCAGATAGAAATTTTGAGGTGCATTAGTGGCAAAATATTATCATTTAATTTAATATTTAACCAAGAAACCTACATTAGGAAGTGTCAGTAGGTCAAGACCATGGCCCTAGAACTTTAGAGTAGAAAAAAATGGGCTTCTTGGGCACAGACTTCTATCTGTATCTCCATGGCCTCGTTCAACCATAATGATGTCTTGGACCATGATTACTGGTTTATAAAACCAGGCTTGTGACCATCTGCCAATCTAGACTGCTGGAGGCAAGAAGGAGTTCCTATTAAGATTTAAATTTGAGGGGCCAGCGCTGTGGCCTCTGCCTGTGGTGCTGGCGCATGCATCCCGCATGGGCACCTGTTGTGTCCCAGCTGCTCCTCTTCCAATCCAGCTCTCTGCTATGGCCTGGGAAAGCAGTAGAAGATGGCCCAACCAGTGCCATGGCTCACTTGGTTAATCCTCCACCTGCGGTGCTGGCATCCCATATGGGTGCTGGGTTCTAGTCCCAGTTGCTCCTCTTCCAGTCCAGCTCTCTGCTGTGGCCCAGGAGGGCAGTGGAGGATGGCCCAAGTCCTTGGGCCCCAGCACCCGCATGGGAGACCAGGAAGAAGCACCTGGCGGCCATTTGGGGAGTGAACCAATGGAAGGAAGACCTTTCTCTCTGTCTTTCTCTCTCACTGTCTATAACTCTACCTGTCAAATAAAAATAAAAAAGAAGAAGAAGAAGAAGATGGCCCAAGTCCTTGGGCCCCTGCCCCCACATGGAAGACCTGGAATAAGCTCCTGGTTCCTGGTTTTGGAGTAGCCCAGCTCCAGCCATTGTAGCCATTTGTGGAATGAACCAGCAGATGGAATCACTTTCTCTCTGTTTCTCCCTCTCAGTCTGTAACACTGCCTCTCAAATCAATAAATAAAATCTTTTTAAAAAATATGTTTAAATTTGAGCAACTCTTGGGTCATGGAGGAGGGGCACTCCTTAGTCTCTTCCACCAGTCTGCTAATCTAGATAGAACTTTTTGTCTGCTGTTGTTCCTTTGGTTTCTTACTGTTTTTGTCAAATCTGGAACTGGAGGCTGAGGTCTTGGCCCCAATGAAATCAGTTCTGAGCTTGTTGAAGGTTTCTGAATCCAGCCCTTCAGAAGTCATGCAGTGAGATTTTGTCCTCCTGGCTCTTGCTTCTCAGCGATGGTGACTCCAGGCATGTCCACACCTTCCTGTGCAGCTGAGTTCTCTTGAGGAGGTTAACACAAGTCTTCCCTTTGTTTCCCTCTATTTATGAAAAGTCTTACTTCCTCTCGGACATCTGCGTCCCCTCTCTACCCAAAGAGGAAGCCCTTGCCCTCCACCCACTCAGAGGTTCAAGAGATAGGTTCACAGGAGGACAACTGGTTGATTAGTTACATAATTCCAAACTACTAGGTGCTCACATTAGAACAGGGAAATACAAAATGTGCTCTCGTGTGTGGCATATGTAAGCTTCTATTATAGAGTTTAGATACTCATAGAAGAGCGTAGGTCAGAGAGAGTCAAAGGACTTAAAAATCAAAGCCAGCTTGGCCTGTGCAGGATGATCGCGTAACTCTAATAAGGGCCACTAGTCCAGCAAGGAGTGACCAGCAGGGAGGGCTCTGCAGGGATGAGCTCACCCATAGTCTCACCAAGGAGCACACAAAAGGCTACTCACCCTGTTGCCAAACTAGATATACATACATGTATTTCAAAGCCAAAAGTCCTCAAATAGGCTATCCACATGGCAAGCCTATGATTTCCTGTTCTGGAGAATGAGTAGCTTCTTTTCAAATGTTTATGAGCAACATAAAATGTCAGTTTGGTTTCCCAAGTGAATCATAATGACTGTGGATGAGGATTCATCCATAGACTTGAAAACATGCCCAGTCACTATTAACTGAAACGAAATTGCCTAAAACCATTGGCTGGGAAGAAACAGCATGACAGTTCCAAGTGTGTCGTCATGTCTACCAACTTGCTGGGGAAGTGGAGCAGCAGACTCAAACCCACACCCATATGGGGTGCTGGTGTTGCAGGCAGTAGCTTAACACACTACCCACAATGCCAGTCCCCAAGCTCCACTTTTGATTCCAGCTTCCTCTTGATCACTCCCTGGAAAGCAGCAGATGATTTCCCCAGTATTTGGACCCCTGCAACCCATCTGGGAGACCTGGCTCCTGGCTTTGGCCTGGACCACCCCTGGTAGTTGTAGTATTTGGGGAGTGAACCAGCAAATGGAAGATCTCTGTCTCTTTCTCCGTGCCTCTCAAATAAATAAATAATAAATAAATAGTTAAAATCAGCCCATAAAGAAAGCTGCATAGCTTACACGTATACAAATGGTTTATAACAAAATTTCAAGGGATGGGTGAATCCAATCTTGGAGAAGCTCTTATACCAAACAGAAGTAAGCTGAATTTTATTGTGTGTAAGTTATATCTCAACAAACCTTACTTTTAAAAAAAAAGATTTGGGCCTTTTGGCTCTCTGAGCACCACCATGGCGGTCGGCAAGAACAAGCGCCTTACGAAAGGCGGCAAAAAGGGAGCCAAGAAGAAAGTGGTGGACCCATTTTCTAAGAAAGATTGGTATGATGTGAAGGCACCTGCTATGTTCAACATACGAAATATTGGGAAAACACTGGTCACGAGGACCCAAGGAACCAAAATTGCGTCTGATGGACTCAAGGGTCGTGTTTTTGAAGCGAGTCTTGCTGACCTGCAGAACAATGAAGTTGCATTTAGAAAATTCAAACTGATTACGGAGGATGTTCAGGGCAAAAACTGCCTGACTAACTTCCACGGCATGGATCTTACCCGTGACAAAACGTGCTCCATGGTCAAAAAATGGCAGACCATGATTGAAGCTCATGTTGATGTCAAGACTACCGATGGCTATTTGCTTCGTCTGTTCTGTGTTGGTTTTACCAAAAAACGCAACAATCAGATACGGAAGACTTCCTATGCTCAGCACCAGCAGGTCCGCCAGATCCGGAAGAAGATGATGGAAATCATGACACGGGAGGTGCAAACAAATGACTTGAAAGAAGTAGTCAATAAATTGATCCCAGACAGCATTGGGAAAGACATAGAGAAGGCTTGCCAGTCTATTTATCCTCTCCATGATGTCTTCGTTAGAAAAGTGAAGATGCTGAAGAAGCCCAAGTTTGAATTGGGAAAACTCATGGAGCTTCACGGAGAAGGTAGCAGTTCTGGAAAAGCCACTGGAAATGAGACGGGTGCAAAAGTCGAACGAGCTGATGGCTACGAACCACCCGTCCAAGAATCTGTTTAAAAATTAGACTTTAATAGTGACAAATAAAATGTCCTATTTGTGAAAAAAAAAGAAAAAAAAAAGATTTGGGAGAATCCCATGCTCACTTGATGATAAAAAATTCTTAGTAAATTACATGAATAAAAGGAAATATTGAGCAAGACTGATAAAGAATGATAAGACTTACCAAAAATTTGTACCATTTTTCTCAATGAAATGAGGAATGTTAGAAGCATTACCTTTAAGATTAGAAAGAAGACAATTATGTTCACAATTACAACTTCTGTTCAGCACTGTGTCAAGGATTCTAGTCACTTGGTAAGAGAACAAATGGCAACTAAAGCATAAGAAAAGATGAAAAAAATACTGATAATTCCAGTTTTGTCTATACTGAAAAATCTCAAACCACAGAATCAGAAACAATCATAGAATTTAGTAAGGTGACTAACCAAAAAAACAAGATAAAGATGTGTCTGTATGTCTATATGAAAGTAAGAAGCAAACAACTTTTAAAAAGGAAACCACTGGGGCCCGTGCCATGGTTAATCCTCCACCTGCAGCGCCGGCATCTCATATGGGCGCCAGTTCTAGTCCCGGTTGCTCCTCTTCCAGGCCAGCTCTCTGCTGTGGCCCGGGAAGGCAGTGGAGGATGGCCCAAGCGCTTGGGCCCCTGCACCTGCATGGAAAGCACCTGGCTCCTGGCTTCGGATCAGCACAGTTCCGGCCATTTTGGGGGTGAACCAATGGAAGGAAGACCTTTCTCTCTCTCTCTCTCTCTCTCTCTCTCTCTCTCACACACACACACACACACACTAACTCTGTCAAAAAAAAAACAAAACAACAACAACAAAAAACCAACCAACCAACCAAACAAACAAAACTTGTCTTTAAGAGCATGCACTTAGCATGGTAGTTGAGATGCCCACACTCCCCTTCAGAGTACCTGAGTTCAATTTGCTCTGGTTTTTGCCTCCAGCTTCTTACTAATGCAGACCCTGGGAGGCAGCCATGATGACTCAAAAATGACGTTCCTGGCCGGCGCCGTGGCTCACTAGGCTAATCCTCTGCCTTGCGGCGCCGGCACACCAGGTTCTAGTCCTGGTCAGGGCGCTGGATTCTGTCCCGGTTTCCCCTCTTCCAGGCCAGCTCTCTGCTGTGGCCAGGGAGTGCAGTGGAGGATGGCCCAAGTTCTTGGGCCCTGCACCCCATGGGAGACCAGGATAAGTACCTGGCTCCTGCCATCGGATCAGCGCGGTGCGCTGGCCGCAGCGCACCGGCCGCGGTGGCCATTGGAGGGTGAACCAACGGCAAAGGAAGACCTTTCTCTCTGTCTATCTCTCACTGTCTACTCTGCCTGTCAAAAAAAAAAAAAAAAAAAAAAAAAAAAAAGACATTCCTGCCACCTATGTGAGAGACCTGGAGTGAATGTCTGGGTTTCTGGCTTTATCCCTGGCCCAGGCCCAGCCCAGCTGCAACAGCTGTGGGCACTTAGAAAGTGAACCAGCAAATAGGAGCTCTCCTCCCCTCCCCTCCCCTCCTCTCCTTCTCTCTCTCTCTGCACCTCTCAAGTTAAAAAAAAAAATCTGTTTATCAAAAATACTAAAAAGAAAGGGAAAACACAAACCACATATGGTGGGAGTGTAGGATGATACAAGCACTTTGAAAAAACAATGTGGTTCAGATTAGATGAACATCCTCTATTTTACCAATGACACTCTTGCTTTTGTGTGCTATGAGACAAGGACAAGGACATCCATCGCAGCACCACTTATAAGAGCAAAATGCCAACAATCTACTCTCAAATAGAAAAGAAATTAGGCTTAAGTACAGCAGCTCCAGAGTTGAGTTCTTTGGTCAAAGGAATCTTCAGGAAGGCAGATTTTATTTCAGTGAATAAAAGAGAGCTTCCTAACAATCAAAACCATCCAATGGCTCAATAGCCTGCCCCTCATAGAAGTAAGTTCCCATAACTGGAAGTGATCAAGCAGTTCTGGGTGATGTAGGGAGAATTCCACCCCTGGGAAGATGCTTTTACTGCTTGATCATTACCAGCTGTGAAGGTTCAGGGATTCTATACCTACTGCTTGCAAAAACTCTCAGTCATCTACTGAGATGACATTAGAATCACACTATTTAGTATCAGTTGATGCCAGAAATCCATCTTAAGAGTAGCACAATTGCTTCTGGGTGTGGTGAGCTTTAAGCAATTAGCACATAACGCTGACCTAATTTATCAAACATTGGCAATATGGTAAACTTAGAAAATCTGGAAGAAAAGAGACAGAAATACAAACAATATTACTTTTACTAACAAAACATGATCATAACAACTGCATAGGAATTTTTATGTCAGGGAAAGTCACCCTTCCCCTACTGTCTTAAAACTGGTTTAACTTTGACAAACCCACTTTCTGCATTTGTCCCTCTGCATATGGACCTTTAAAAACTATATCTATTTCTCTATCCATCTATCTATTCCTATATCATCTATCTATATATATAGAAAAATGGATAGATGTATTGGTAATCAGAAATATTTTGACTAGAGGATGCTGGGTATAGGTTGGCAGCCTGAGAGTACAGATGGCCCATGACTGAGGGATGTTGGGACAGTAGAGTCCTAAAAGCCTTAGAAATGAAAGGATGGTGAGGCTGCAGGAAGCAGGAAGCTGGCTCACTCAAGGAGTACAACAGTGTAGACTGCCTGCCCTTGGGTGCTGGTTCTCTATGTGCTCTGCCGAAGTGAACGACTGGCTCCTCCCTCCTTAGGCAGAACCGCATGCCTCTTGCTCACGGTTGCTGCCCGTGATGCCCTTGCAGATGCTGCTCTGCCTCCTGGACCTCTTCCCGCAGGGAAACCCAGCCAAGGGAGCCTCCTTGCATTGCAATCTGCCCAAATCCACTCCCAGTTCCAGATGTTGCTGGCATCAGCTGAACAAGCCTCATGAAAACCAAAGCCAAGCACAAACTCCAGACTAACTGTTTTAGCAGTTTTCTCTTCCTGAGAACTTGAGCAGGGGTCTCAGTCTTCTTCATGCCCCTCTCAGTGGGGACCAGGAAAAGTCAACATTTCAACCACTAACTAATTTTAACCACAACTATGTTAGAATAGCCTAGGACCCAGTGGAGCCTAATGATAGTTACCAAGGGTCCGACACAGTGCCACGGGAACTGTGACGTGGTGGTCTAATTTGTCTACAAGCTACGGAGCATCTACAAAGTTGATAGAAGGGCATTTTGAGTGTTGTTTCCTTACCTTAAGTGATGAAAATTATCAGTGTTGTATAGCCCTGGAAGGGACAACCCAGGCTATGATTAGGTGGATCCATGGCCTGTATCTGGGGCATTAGAAAGAGGAAGGAGTGGTGTCACTCTGGTGCAATACTGGAAATCTGTCTTGGACATAATCTGAGTTCTCAGGGAGGGCAGCTGTCACCTGCGATTCTGGTAAGACCTGGAGCCCTAGGCACTATAGGTACATCTGCATGCCCAGTGAGTCAAGAAAAATGGAGATAATATATTTTGTTCTAAACCCTTAACTCTGTCTGAAGCCTCCCAGGGTGGGGAATCTTTTTTCTGCCAAGGGCCATTTGGAGATTTACATCATTATTCTTGGGCCATACAGAATTATCAACTTAAAAATTAGCCTGCTAAAGATTTACTGAATTTTGAGTCGTGTTTGTGGTTGCCTTGGCAGAGCCAGGGCCAGGGCAAGTGCTTTCATGGGATTTATATGGTCTAGGGGCCACATATTCTCCATCCCTGCATCCAGGCCAAGATATATGTTGCAGCTCTTCCTAGAACTCCACCCCTCTCCTAGATCCTTTCACCTGCTCCTACTCATCCTTATCAAACTCTCCTAAGACCAATATCCCACATCACTCTGTGCTCTAGGATGCCTTCAGTCCGTTCTGAAATTAAGACTGTGCTGTGTTTTGTCGACTCTGCCCCATGGGAGCTGCTCAACATGTTCTTTGAATAAACCAATAAATCCCAGGCATCCTGGGATTCTGAGGAGCAGCATCAGGGACAGCAGAGGTATTCTAAAGACAGTGTGTCATCAGAAAGGAGCACTGAAGCTTCTTTCAGGAACCTGAAGAACAACAGCTCCCATCAAGGTCAAGGATGACAAAAAGAGGGAGTCCCAGCATAGCTTGAGATCATTGTGTTATTAGAACTGAACGTGCAGGGTAACATGGTAGTTGAGAGGCAACTACCAGAACAATTATGATGGAGATCTGCTTTAAGTTATGATGCACTGGAAGTGGACCCCTGAGACATCTGAGTACCACAATGCCTCTGAGACGCCTCTGGAGAAGAACCAATAGAAGCCCCAGTTGACTACTTTTCTGTGGCCAAGTGCATGGCAGTATCCAACCAACCATGGGGCGAGCACTGTGGAGGTGGGGCCAAAGGGAAAAAGCAGTGGGTAGAATCTGGCATTATTTTGAGTCAGTCATTCAGTTTCCATATGTGAGATAATGCCCCCCCCCTTTCTTGGCAGGGTAACGAATGTATTGTTTCAATATAAGGGAGAATAGAGGTAGTATGTATTGCATCACTATTAATATTATTGTTAAACCCCAAATTTAAATGATCCTAACATAACCCAGCTAATCATTTTGGGTGGAGGAGTTGACCATTCCCAGCCCAAGTGATTTTATTATGAGATGAAAGGTCTGGGAAGCAAGTGGAAGCAATGAACCCTGTGTTGGCTTGATCAGCAAAGAACTGCAGCAATCACGCATTTGTGTTCATGTGACCCACTTTAGGGAGCAGTTAAGGGATTTGTATCAGCAGATTGTTGATTAGCTTTCATTACAGTTGTTTCTGTTCCTGTGGTAGAGACGCTCTTGCTGCGGAGTGATGCAAAAATTGCAGGGCTTTGTCATGGGGAGCTGCTGCCCTGATTCCGGCAGCAGATACAGCAGCACCCTTTCTCTTTGTCCTGGAGCAAGAACACCCTTGTCCCTGTGAGGGTGCTTGTATTGCCCTGTGGGTGCAAGAGAGCAATTGTGTCTCCTTTTATGACTGATTTCACTGTTGCATGGTCCTTAATAATGTTTTTCAAAGGCTCCAGCAACTTCTGTAGAAAATATCCAAGAGCCGTCTATTTAGTAGAACTGTGGCAACCTACACAGGGGCTATTCTAGGTCAGAGGTTGGAAAACATTGTCTGTAAATAGCCAGAGAGTGACTGTTTTAGGCTTTTTGAAGGCCGCGAGCTGTCTGTCACAACCTTTGCTGTTGTAGTGTAAAAACAGCCACAGGCACTGAGTATGGATGTGGCTCTGTTTCAATCATATTTTCTCCAGTTCTTGTTTGTTAACTCCCGAGTTAGAGCAGCAAAAGAATGTATTTACTGAGATGGTCCTCACACATTACAGCTGGCACCCGAGCATTCTGGGCTTGTCTGGGGGATAATGCTGAGCCTGGGTGACCTGGAGGGCAGTAGTCCACAGCAGGTCAATAGCCCTGTCCTAGCTGCTGCTGCTGTCAAAGCCATTCCTCTAAAGGGAGCAAAGGGAGGTGAGACTGGCCAGGGAAATGGGCGCAGAGGAGAGGAAAATTAGAATGTATGGTGAGAAAGGTATAGAAACTTCTGGATGCCCTGGATCTGAGAGCATGAGATGGATGAGGGGATTGGAGAGAAATGGGTGCAGGAGGCATAGGACAGGTGAGTGGAGGGGACTTCTGCTTCTGCCAACCCCTTTTCCCTGGGTCTATGACTAGAAAACCATTGCTCTGGGACAAAGATGCCTTCCCTCAGCAGTTCCTGAAAAAGCCTCCAGCATGTGAAATGGCCCAACCTCAACTGGTACAGGACCCTATGGATTCAAAACCTGGCCCATTCTTTATGCCACCTCAGCTTTTGCAGCCCCCCAAATTCACTGAAGCAGATTTATTTTCAATTGAACTTGATCAAAAAGAGTGTTCCCAGTGGTATCATAGGCAGAGCTCCCTCTGCCAGGACTACCCTTGCCCTACATTTTTGTAGAGTGCTTCTTTAGAAAATTGAGTTCCAAGCCTTCTCATGTTGTCACTGTAGAATATTCAGTGCCTTTTGCCCTCTCTCATGCTTCTGCTCCTCTCCCTGTACTGAGGATTCTGCTCTGTCTGCTGCTGGCAGCTCCCAAATAAATATGGTTAGAGCATGGGGTGTCTTCAGCAATGGCAATCAGTCCACTGAAAAACAAGGTCTTCTTAAGGATGTCTGTGTCATGCATAGCACGCATCATGTCTGTATGAAGATTTCAGTGGAGGGATGCATGATGTGTGGCCCCACAGTTAGGCATTCTGAGCAAAGGAGGCACGTAGGTAGCCGAGTGGCCATTAGGAGCCTTCTCTCCACATCCTGGTTGTTAAACATTTGTGGTCTCCCCAACTCTATATGCTGGAAACCTAGTCACCAGAGTGCCGGTATTGGGGGTGATCACATCATGAGGGAAACGCCCTCATGAGTGGGGCTAGTGCCGCTCTCATCAGAAAGCTCTGTCTTGCCCGACCCTTCCTTCCTTCCTTTCTTTCTTTCTTTCTTTCTTTCTTTCTTTCTTTCTTTCTTTCTTTCTTTCTTTCTTCCTTCCTTCCTTCCTTCCTTCCTTCCTTCCTTCCTTTCTTCCTTTCTTCCTTTCTTCCTTTCTTCCTTTCTTCCTTTCTTCCTTCTTCCTCCTTTCTTCCTTTTTAGATTTTATTTATTTATTTGAGAGGTGGAGTTACAGACAGTGAGAGGGAGAGACAGAGAGAAAGGTCTTCCTTCTGTTGGTTCACTCCCCAAATGGCCGCAATGGCCAGAGCCATGCCGATCTGAAGCTAGGAGCCAGGTGCTTCTTTCAGGTCTCCCACATGGGTGCAGGGGTCCAAGGACTTGGGCCATCTTGTACTGCTTTCCCAGGCCATAGTAGAGAGCTGGATCAGAAGAGTAGCAGCCGGGACTAGAACTAGTACCCATACGGAATACTGGACTTCAGGCACAGGCCCCTGTCTTGCCTCTTTCACAATGTGAAGACACAGCAAGAAGGTGCACTCCAGGAACCAGTCAGTGGGCCCTCACCCAGATGCTGAAACCTGCCATCACCTTGAACTTGGACTTCTCAGCCTCCAGAACTCTGAAAAATAAATTTCTATTGTTTATAAGTCACAGTAGCCTAAATGGACTAAGACACAGAGACATGGAGGAGAATGAGAGAGTCCTTAAAAGGTAGGTTCTTGAGTCTGATGACACTGGCCCTGAATCCCTGAATCTCTGAGCTGAATCTCCCTCACCTTTAAAATGAACTTACTGGGACCACCATTGTGGGTAGTGAGTAAAACTACTGCTTGCAATACCAGTATCCCATATGGGGACTGATTTGTGTCCCAGCTGCTCATCTTCTGATCCAGCTCTCTGCCTATGGCCTGGGAAAGCAGTGGAAGATGGCTCAAATACTTGGGCCCTTGCACCCACGTGGGAGACCTGGAAGAAGCTCCTAGCTCCTGGCTTCAGCTTGGCTCAACTCTGACTGTTGCGGCCATTGGAGAGTGAGCCAGAAGGTGGAAGCTCATTCTCTCTCTCTCTCTCTTTCTCTTTCTTTTTCTCTCTCTCTCACCTTCTCTCTCTCTTTCTCTGTTTGCCTCTCCTTCTCTGTAAGTTTTTCAAGTAAATAATCTTTAAAAAAAAAAAAGCTCACCAATAATAGCTAACTTAAGGGACTGTTTGCTTGAAATAACATGTGCATTCCTTAGCATAGTGTTTCTTTTTCTTCTTCTCCTTCTTATTATTATTACATGGACATTAATGAAAGTCCCATTCATTAAAATCCCAGAGCCTCTTCTCTGAGCCTATTCCAGCTGCATGAATTCTATCACTGGAGATCCTTTGGAATAGATGGAAATCTGCCTGGAAACAGAACAAGAGCCATTATTATTATGCATTTATATTCTGAGGCAAGAAAATCTGCTTCTCCCTAGGCATTTTTCTTCACTTTAACAAAGCATGATCCCATTCTCTGGTTTCTCTTCAGATCGTATAAATCTTTTGCCTTTTAACAAAGCATTTTCACTACATTAATATACCCAGAACTAAGACAGCCTCAGAAAAGTGAGGCTACAGATGGATTGTTCCTGCAATTTTGCCGAGGGAAAAAGTGAGTCACAGAATCGAAGTCTTCTGTGGGAGCCTGGGCACAAACCAAGTGCTTGTTGCATCCATGCAATATTTTTCAGAGTATGGCCAAGGATGCCCCTGCTCCGGAAGTGTTGGAGGGGTTTGTTGAAAATACACGTTCTCAGGTCACTCCTGATACTTACTGAATTAGGCCTACTCAGCTGGGGCCTGAGAACTTGTATTCTTAGCACCTTCTTCATGTTAACTCTGATATATAAACAAATTTTTTTCTTTTTTTTAAAAAATAGAGTTAGACAGTGAGAGAGAGAGAAACAGAGAGACAGGTCTTCCTTCCGTCGGTTCACTCCCCAAATGGCAGCTACGGCCAGTGCTGCACCAATCCGAAGCCAGGAGCCAGGTGCTTCCTCCTGGTCTCCCATGTGGGTGCAGGGGCCCAAGCACTTGGGCCATCCTCCACTGCCCTTTCCGGCCACAGCAGAGAGCTGGACTGAAAGAGGAGCAGCTGGGACTAGAACCAGCACAACATATGGGATGCCGGTGCCGCAGGTGGAGGATTAACCAAGTGAGCCATGGCGCCAGCCCCATAAACAATTTTGAAAATCACTGCTCTTGAGTCTACACCAGTGGCCCCCAACCTGGGCTAAACATCTCAACTACCTGTGGAGGATTTACTTAAATGTAACACGCAAGCATGCCTGAACCCCATTCCCCAGAATTCTGATTTGATAGGCTCTCTGGTCCTGATTATCAGCCAGCATTGAGAGCCACTGACCTAGATAAGTGGTGCAAAATGTTGCTGCACATGAAAATTGCCAGTACAGGCTGCACTCCAGCCAGTGAAATCAGAATCTCAAGGCTAGAACCCAGCCATCAGCATTTTCAAATTCTTTCCCAGGGCTGCCTAATGTATACTTGTGGTTGAGAACCAGTGGTCTCCACGTCAGAGGTCAGCAAACTTTTCCTGAAAGGTCAGAAAACTATTGTTTTATTCTTTGTGGGCCACGTGGTATCTGTCACAACCACTCAGTGCTGGCATCCTAAGTTTAAGTCAGCTATAGACAATATGTAAATTAGTGGGTGTGGCTGTGCTTCAGTTACATTTTATCTATAAAAATCACATGGTGGGTAGGACTTGGCCGCTCGGCCATGCGTACTGACTTCTGGTCAACATCAGTGCTTCTCAAACTATCTGTGGAACAGGATCATCTTTAAAAGTTTCCAATCTGGGGTAGACTGGTTGCTTTGTATAATAAAAATGAGTTACTAGAAAAGTGAACTAAAAAAGACAAAAATACGAGCCCACTGATTATGCAACTGGATGTCACAGCAAAGTCCAATTGCTCTAAATTTCTGAATACTTAAATTCAGTTTATTTACTTACACTACATGAACTGATAACAAAAATCTCAGACTAGACCCATCCAAGGACTACATCCAAGGACTACACTCTGAGCAGCAGGGCTACCGTACCATTAAACCAATCATCTTCCTATTTAAGGGATAAAGGTGAACCCAGCTGAGTAGAATTAGTACACACTTCATGGAGAAAGAACTTTCGAATTGAATTTTGAAAGAGGTCATAGGCTTCTAGAAGAAATGACAAGTCATCGTAGCGTAATTGTTGTGACTTAAGAACTGCAGTCAAGTTAGCTGACTTTGACTCAGGTAGGGAAAACAAGCTGCATTTGTTAAGACAGAAGAAGTGTGTCCACTCCTAGAAACAGAGCAGTGGCTGATAGATTCCCAAGTGTAAGCATACCGCGCTGCTTTGAAATCAGCAAAGATTTAAAGCCTGGCATTGTCAGTTAGTGACTGAGTTGGGATGATTATTGACTATTTCTGAGTCTTAGTTACCTCATGTATAAAGTCAAGGTTATGGCCAACTTTCCAGGAAATGTGAGTCATACAAGTATACGCAAAGCTCCAAGCTCAATGCCTGGGAGTCACAATGACAATCATTGTTATTAGACAGCAGCAAAGGACATTGGAAAGAATGCCAGCCAGTTTCATAACAGGCAGATGAGGTGCACATTGTGGTTCCACCACTTGTGTGACATGGGGCCGTTTAACCTTGTTTTTTCAACTATAAAACAGAGACATGAATACCTACCTTTCAAGTTAAGGTTAGCATTAGAAATTATCAAAATACATCATGTGTTTGCCTCAAAAGAAATGGTCAAGAAGTGGTAGCTGGTTTGTGTGTGTGTGTGTGTGTGTGTAAATTTTTAATTTATATATAATTTAATTAATATATCATAAAATTTATCCTTTTACAATGTACATTCATCAATTTTTAGTATGTTCACAAGGTTGTGCAACCATTATTACTATCTAATTTCAAAACTTTGAATTAGCTTTTTAAAAATTTATTTATTTATTTGAAAGGCAGAGTGTTAGAGAGAGGAGAGATACAGAGAGAGAGATCAATCTTCCATCTGCTGGTTCATTCCCCAGATTGTGTCAATGGCCAGGGCTGTGCGAAGCCAAAGCCAGGAGCCTGGAACTCCATCCAGGTCTCCCACATAGGTGCAGGGTCCCAAGCACTTGGGCCATCTCCCACTGCTTTCCCAGGTGCATTCGCAAGGAGCTGGATCAGAAGTGGAGCAGCCGGGACTGGAACCTGTGCTCATATGGGATGCCAGCATTGCAGGTGGCCACTTAGCCCTCTGTGCCACAGTGCCAGCACTCCAAACTCTTCCTCAGCCCACTAAACTCACTAAGGCTGCAAATCCTTCACTAACACTTGAAGGGAAAATCATACCACACAACACTCAGCAACTTTTCCTAGTCGTTACTTTTCAAAGTCACACCCCTTACTTACCTAGGCTGCTCCGATCCATTTTTCCTCCTCCAGAACTCCAGTCCCGGTGGCAGTCTCCTTGCCCCTCCCTTCCCTCAGAGAGGTACAAGCTCCCACTTCTCTGTCGGGCCATGTCCTTTGTCAGGCTAAGTAATGTACCCCCTTTCCTCAGCTTCTTCAGTCAATCAGTACTCCATCAGTCATCACTTGACCGTGTTGGAGACAGCAAGCTGTCTTTCTGAGATCGGTGCTCTGCTCCCCTAATGAGAAGGTTCTGCATAGGGCTTTCCAGCTGGGAGGTACTTCTCTCAACCCCCCTTGCCTCTGGGAAGTCATATGAGTGAGCTGGCTAGCCCTCATCACTGGGAGGTAAGCAGGAGCGACGGGTGTCACTTCCAGGCCAAACTGATTAAATGGGTATTTCTCCTCCATTCTTGTCTGGCAGCAAACAGTAGCAAAGCCTCCCAGCTGGGACCTATGGTCCATGAGCTATCACAGGGGATTGGGGTTGACTTGAACAAGAAACTAAACTATTCTGTGCATGCTGCTGAGAGTTGGAGGACTTGTTGGTTATATAAGCTAATTTTGCCTCAACTACTATACCTCATCAGCCCAGAGAAATCAAAGGCCCTTCTGTTCTCAGAAGTCCACAAGGGGGAGAATTGTAAATAGTTATCTTTTGCATAGATTTTCCCATTATGTTTTTATTACTTTTAATATATACCCTATTTCATTTAAGACTAGAACTCGGCCGGTGCTGTGGCATAGTGGGTTAAGCCACTGCCTGCAGTCCTGGCATCCCATATGGGCGCGGTTCAAGTACCAGTTGTCCACTTCTGATCCAGCTCTCTGCTATGGCCTGGGAAAGCAGAAGAAGATGGCCCAAGTGCTTGGGCCCCTGAACTCACGTGGGAGACCCGGAAGAAGCTCCTGGCTCCTGGCTTCTGATCAGCCCAGCTCTGGCCATGGCAGCCATTTGGGGAGTGAACCAGTAGATGAAAGACTTCTCTCTCTTTCTCTCTGCCTCTGCCTCTAACTAGGCCTTTCAACTAAATAAGTAAATATTTTAAAAAAAAAGCCTTGAACTCGCTGGGGTAATATTAAGATGTCTTCATTGACAAAGAGATACTGAGGTGCTTCCTCAAGCTGGGGCTGTGCTCTGGGGGCCACTGATGAGAGTCCCCTGCCAGCTGGGATCACAACTCTGAGAGTCCAAAGCAGTGGCTGGTAGATCCCTTACGAGGAAAAGATCTAGGACCCCATGCAGAGAGAATGACCGGAGAAGAGAGCTGCCTCCAGGTACAGACGTCTTTGTGCTGATTCAAGAACCTCGAAGGTCAAGTCTATATTCCCAATGGACATAGATGGATAGAGCCTGTTCCTGAGAGGGTCCCTTTTATGACATCTTCTTATCTCATAAGGATGCCCTTCATGCCTTGAGTGTCTTTATTTTGTAGTAATGCTTGTCAAGGGAAAGGGCTGTGGGATGTGGGCAGGCAGAGGAATTTGCCAAGTTGAGGATGTGGGTAGCCTATTTCCTACCTAGAGATGCTCTAGCTCAGCACTTGGATTCAACTGGCCAGTGATAACAGGGCTTCCATGAGTATTCATAAATGCATGTATATATTCATGTTTGTGCTAGCTTTTCAGCAGACATTTCCTGAGACTGTACTTTGTAATCTGCCCTGTGCTAGGTGCCGTGTGGAATGGAGAAATGAAGAGGTCGTGATTCCTGTCCTAAAGCAGGAGAACAGGAATACAGAGATGAGAACAGCAGCTCGGGATGAAGTCAGTGTCAAAGTCAGTGGTGGAACTCCTCTGCCAATGTGCCAGAGAGACTTGGAGGTTTGGTAAGACCTAAGAACGGAGGCCCTTAGATGCTATGAGGGCTGTGGTTAAGAGAGATGAAGCCTTTGGCAGTACTTGCTGTGTCTCCAAGGGTTAGGGTGGAACTGATTGGCAGAGAGTTAAAGCAGAAGAGAAAGAGATGCCAGAGTTCAGCTGGCTGCTCCAAAGCACTAGGGACCAGGTTCTGGCTGACTTGAAACAAAGACAACACCTCTTTCCCTGAAGTTGGCCAGAGCAGACCAGAGAAGTGCAGAAAACCTTCCTTGGAGACAGACAGGCTGAATTTCAGTGGTCAGGTCTGGCTCTCTCCTGTTTCTGCTTTTCTTGCCTCAGCTTAGTGACCTTGGCCCAGCAGTGCAGGTGAAATTTGGGTCAGATGCTCTGTAGAGAAACCTGTGTGGCATTACCTGAGCCAGAGCTGGTGCCCCTTTCTCCAGTACTAGAGAATGAGCCTGATGTGTGTGTGCTGGGTACAATAGGGCATCCCCCTGCCAATGAGTAGAAATCCTCTAGCAGAGGTGCTGGATTCTCAGGCCCCTACCACCTCTTCCCTTTCTCCTCAGAAAGCAAGACAAGGGGACCATATTTCCCATAGCCCAAGGAGAAGGAAAGATCAGTTTGAAACCACCTGAAAGCCAATACTGGGGAGCTTAGGGTCCAGGTAGTCCAAGGGTTTGGATCAAAGCCTACAACCACAGAGGGAAACATCTCGTGTTCCTTCACTACAAAATGTTGAGAGAATTAAAACATGGGTTAGAGGAGCAAAGTCTCAACAGCTTCCAGCCCAGTCCCCCCAGGTGTTCTTGCAAGCAAGCTTCAAGGACCACAGCCGGTTGCTCTAGCAGGTTCCCAACTCTGCAACAAGCTCTGTGGGGAGCAGTCTTTGATCCTCTCTGTCTGAGATGAGGACAGATATTTTCTTGCCATCTCAGCTGACCCTTTGAGCACAAGTATTCCCCCAAAATCAGAGAGGACACAGCATATCACCTAAATGATTGTCCCAAGGCCTCAGATATTCCCACAGGAAGCCATCTAGGGCTCACTGACAGATGTCTGTCATCGAACTTCTCGCCAACTGCCCAGGTCCAGAGACACAGAGCTGATACGTGATTTGTGATGAAACAGAGCTTCCCCAGTGGCTAGTCCCTGCTGTGTGAGACGGGTTCTTCATACCAGGAGACAGACTTGCCCAGGTCCTTCATACCATGTCTCTGTAATCTAGAGGTTGATCTTTGATTTTGCAAGGCTGGGAATCCTTAGAGATAAGCAGGCTGTATGGAGTTGATTCTCTCAATCAGAATCTAATTGACAAATGAGATACAGACTTACCAATGGGGGGATCAGGCAGGATCATTGGTGCCCAGCCTTTTCTGAGAGTGCTTCTGAGGACAGTCCCACTTACGATGCTGAAATGCAAAGGAGATGTTCTCGATGTGGAGGAAAATGGGGCAAAGAGTCAGGAGTGTTCTTATTCTTCAGGCTATTTCATCCACCTGGAGAGGGAGGCTGAACTGCCCTTCTGCCCTCCGGAGACATTTCTGGATGAAAAGTAACAGTTCTTGGAATTAGAGGGCTCCCACCCAGACAAGGGCTTGACAGACACCAACCAGTGTTGTGCAAACTCACGCCTACCGTGCGTGACACACCCGTCTGTGATGCCAGCCTGCTGCACACATCTGAGGATATAACTGAGAGGATGACAGCAGCTGTTGTCAAGTGTTTCCAACTGTTTGCACATCAAGCAGTCCTCAATGATATTTCTGTGAGCTAAGGGACTCCAGCCATCCTGGGTCTTCTGTCACCCCAAGGGCCAAAGGAAGTAAAATTCTCCACACATCTGTGACTCATTGTTGTTCATCACTAGGTCTGTTGAAAGCTCTGGTATATACTGTCATCTTCAATAGATTTCGGAGTGCTTAGTAAAGATGGTAGGTTCCTAATTTCATCAGCCAACACACCTGCCTTTACGATCTGATGGTTTTGATGCTCAGTCTTGGGTGATTTCTTTTTTTTTGGCTTCATTCTCAGCAGGTAAATTTTTTGGACCTGCTATCCCCTCCCCCAAATCTGGAATGCCTTCTGTTGAGTATGTTTTCGTATTTTGTCCAGATTCCCACATCATGGCTGCTGATGGCTCAACAGCTGTTTCTCTTCCTAGGCAGTGCCCTTGGCACAGAACTGCCTGGGCCCAGATGAAGGGTTCTCTGGGACATTAGCTCATAGGCAGTGATTGGCTAATGCAGGTTTACAAAGGTCAGGCTCCTGTGCTTTAGTTAGGGATAATTCAGAAAGCTCATCCTGGCTCCAGAGCTCCCTGTAGGACTGACTGGTCAAGGCCTTAGTTACAAACATATCAAGGGTGAATTTCTCCATGTCACCAGTGCTTGTGGGTATATCTCTGGAAGCAAACCCAATCAATCTTCTGCATGCAATTCTCTGTCAGCAAGTCTGCTTCAAAGGAACTCAATCTAAGACACACCCTCGTGGACATCTCCTTAGCATTTCATGCACTTAGTCTCATGTACTTTGTATTGTGTGGGGAGCAATTCGGACTAGACTAAGTTACTGGAATTAAGACTTATTCTATGCATCTGCTCTCCCACAATATGGCGCTGGGAGAGAAGAAAACAGCTTTTACACAGCTGCCTCCAGTTCAACCAATAAACTGTAGGACTTGCTCCTGATTGGAGAGCAGCGTACTCGGCGTGTGGGTAGCAGAGCTGGGATTGGCAGAGGAAGACTATAAAGGAGGAGAGAGACGGCATGCACGAGGAACATCTAAGGGGAACATCTAAGGGGAACACCTGTGCAGCCCCTGAGAGAACCGGCCGGCGGTGTGCCGCTCCCCTGCGGAAGTGGGGAATGTGGCCAGGGGGAACTGCCCTTCCACGGAGGTGGAAGGGATAGTAGCCAACCCGGGAAGAACCAGCAGCAAACCCGGGGAGGGCCGAGCAGACGAAAGAACAGCGCAGGGTCCTGTGTCGTTCCTCCACGAAGACGGGGAGCGACAGTATTGCACAAAATGACCAAATTCATATAAACATATAGGGGAAATTATTAAAAGTTAACAGGCCAGGGAGTGCAGTAGAGGATGGCCCAAGTGCTTGGGCCCTGCACCCCTTGGGAGACCAGGATAAGTACCTGGCTCCTGCTATAGGATCAGCGCGGTGCGCCAGCCGCGGCGGCCATTGGAGGGTGAACCAACGGAAAAAGGAAGACCTTTCTCTCTGTCTCTCTCTCTCACTGTCCACTCTGCCTGTCAAAAATAAATAAATAAATAAATAAAGTAAAATAAAATAAAAAAAAAAAGTTAACAGGCCTGTGAGCAGCTGGAACTTCTAGAAAGACAATAATTAAAAAAAAAAAAAAAAGAAATCTGAGTTTCTCCCAAGGTGGGGGGGGAGCACCCAGGGAGACCCAAAGGTTTTTGTCATCTGTGTCCTCTAGGACACATCACCTCTCTCTGGTCCTTACTTTCTTCATCCGTTCGATGATCTCACCTAGGTTTTCTATTGAGACTTTCTATGGCTCTACATTTATCTGTTTCCCTAAGGCAGTGGTCCTCAAACACGCATGCGCATTAAAACCTCTTTAAAGGCATTTTAAAATACAGATTTTCAGGGCCAGCACTGTGGTGTAGCGGGTTTGAATCCCGGCTGCTCCACTTCCGATCCAGCTCTCTGCTGTGGCCTGGGAAAGCAGTGGAAGATGGCCCAAGTGCTTGGGCCCCTGCACCTGTGTGGGAGACCCAGAGGAAGTTCCTGGCTCCTGGCTTTGGATCGGTGTGGCTCCAGCCGTTGAGGCCACCTGGGGAGTGAAGCAGTGGTTGGAAGACCTCTCTCTCCTCTCTCTCTCTCTCTCTGCCTCTCCTCTCTCTATGTAACTCTTTCAAGTAAATAAATAAATCTTAAAAAAAATTTACAGATTTCCATACCCCACCGCAAGAGCGAGGTATTCAGTGGGTGAGGCCCTGGATTCTGCATGTCCCCAGAGTAACAGGTGATGCAGGTGGTGAGGCTGTCAGTCTGCAGTGCACACCATCAGAACCGCTGGTCAACAGGATGCCAGAGCTGCTGCTCTCTCTTATGGAAGCAGAGCCATTTCACAGATTCTGACAGTGTGCTGTTATCACTCGGGTGACTTAAAAGAGTTAATTCTTTATTTGCTATGCAAGATACTCTGTTAAGAAAGAGCATTCCCAGCCTAGTTAAGACCTAACTACAACTAAATTGTATGTGGAAAAAAAAATATCATTGTTTCCGTGGGAAGCTGCAAAGGTTATCAACCAAATAGATTTTGATCCGTGGCAAGCTCCTGAAAAGCAGAAGGGAGGGAAGGAAGAAAGGATCTTCTGGAGAGGGTCTTTGTTGAAGATCATTGCAACCTGGACGTGAGCCGGATGCAAGAGTGGTCTGAGGCAAGATTGCAGAGCCCAGCCCCCCTGGGCTATGGGGGAAGTGTTACAGCCCCTGAGGCATTCGTCATCCGTGTAGGACTGCACTGCTGGAAGCACACTCCCTTCCCTGGCCCTGGGCCTCGCCACCCAGTGTGTTTTTACTGGACATCCCTGTGGTCTGAGAGCCCCGGCGTCAGGGCACTTCCTTCTAAAGAGCACAGTGTCTGGGATGCTGAACCCAGGCCTGCCAGTTCCCATGCTCGCCTCCAGGCTGTGACGTAGCCTTGCTGGCAGGAGGAAGGCAGGCCTTGCCTCTTTTCACCAAGTGCTTGGTTGAATAATGCCCGAGACTGTCCTCTGGAAGCACTTGGGCACTGCAAGTGATCAAGAAAATATTCAACTCAATCTTCTCTCTTGTCCTAAAGACAGTTCACCCATCTTTAAAGCATCAGTGGACCTCAGGACTCGGAGGAACCTCGGGAGACCATCCAGTCCTTTTCTTTCTCTTTATGGATCAGAATCCTGTTCATAGTAATGATGCCAACATCTTACAGCTCATGAAGTTTGCAAAGTGCTTTATGTCAATTACATTTTTTCCTCTGTCACCTTAGGCCTATGGTGAGCTTCTCAGAAAATCTGCCCTGTACATCTGCCCACTTCCCATCTTTTCTGCTCCGGCTGCAGCTGCTACCATATCTTACCTTGGCACAGCAAGTCTACAACCAGGTTTCTTCTTTTGTACTTTTTCTCTTCCACCATCTTAGTCCCTTTGGGCTACTGTAACAAATGCCATGAACTGAGTAACCGATAAGAATAGAAATTTGTTTCTCATAGTTCTGGAGGGTGGAAGTGTAAGATCAAGATGCTGGCGAAACAGTGTCCCGTGTCCTGGTTCATGGACAGGGATGTCCTTCTGTGTCCTCACATGGTGGACGAGCAGAGCCATTCTCGAGGGTCTCTCTGATAAGGGCGAGAGTCCCATTCACTAGGGCTCTTGATCCAATCATATCCCCAGTGTGATCCTAATCCTATCACAGTAGGGGTTAGGATTTCAGCATAGGTTTTAGGGCATTCAGATCATAGCACCGACCATCCATTTCACATGGCAATCAGAATAACTTTAAAAATGTATGTATTTTATATACAGAATTGTACAATTTATAATTTATATATATTAAAAGATCATTTGTATTTTACAATATTATCCAATTTATAAAAATTACACAACATTTTTAAATGATGATTTTGTGCTAATTTTATATTATGTGAATTTTACTTCAGTTCAAAATACCTATATATAGCTAACGATCTAGGCTGAAGAGACATCAGGGCATGTTGTGACACAATGATTTCCCGCTGTAGTTAGAATAAAATCTAAATTCCTTCCATGAGAATACTAGGCCTACCCGATGGATCTCACGCGATATCACCTATCTCACCTCCCACCACCCTTTTCCTCACCCACTCTGTCCCCAGGCACTCTCACTTCTTCTCTGTTCAAAAACACTGAGCCCCTCCCTAAGAATCTTTGCATTCCCCTGTCTGTAATAGGCTTCTTCCAGATCCACTGAGTCTAAAGAAACTCCTACTCAGTCACCATAGCACCCCATTGTGTTTTAATTGTATTACAACTTGATATTGCCTCATTTACCTACTCATTGTCTGACTCCCGCCCTGCAAGAATATTTGTTCCAAGAGACCTTGTATGTCTCTCTCAATGCTTTCTCTCCAGGTCCCAGAAGAGTGCCTGTCTCACTGTGGATTTATAATTCTGGGTTTTCCAGAGAAACAGAGCCAATGAGATATGAGATATACAGGAAAATGTTTATGGAGTGGGCCCACATGGTTACGGGGGTTAGAAAGTTGAAAGTTTGTAGTGCGAACCAGCAGGCTGGAGACCCAGTGGAGTGGGTGGTACAGGAGAGCCCTAACGGACAATTCTCTCTTGCTTGAGAGGCCTTCTCTTAATTCCAGGCCTTAAATTGATTGGATGAGAGTCACCTACATTAGGGAGAGCAATCTGATTTAAAAATTTTTTTTAAAGATTTGTTTATTTATTTGAACGTCAGAGTTACACAGAGAGAGAAGGAGAGGCAGAGAGAGAGAGAGGTCTTCCATCGCTAGTTCACTTCCCAATTGGCCGCAATGGCCAGAGCTGCACCTATCTGAAGCCAAGAGCCAGGAGTTTCCTCTGGGTTTCCCACATGGGTGCAGGGACTCAAGGACTTGGGCCATCTTCCACTGCTTTCCTAGGCCACAGCAGAGAGCTGGATTGGAAGTAGAGCAGCCAGGTCTTGAACCAACACCCATATGGGATGATGGGATGCAGGCAGTGGCTTTCCCACTAGGCCACAGCACAGGCCCCAGATTTAAATATTTAAATATTAATCTCTTCTGAAAACACTCTCCCAGTTGACACATATAAGTAAAATTAACCATTGTGGTAGGTGTTCTGTAAAATGTTTACTGATTGAATTGTTTGATCTGACCTTCGGAAATCCTATGAGCTAGGGATACTAGCCACACTTTACAAGTGTCTCAGGAGCTAGGAAGTTCACTAATTCATTTAAGAATATGGGAAGTGGGAGAGGCAAAGTCGGGTTTGCTCTTTCACCACCGAGGACAGAGGTTGCCTAAACTATCGGCAGTGCATTTGGTATATATGCCGATTTCACTTGCTGTGCCTAGTAGGATTGCATCTCTCCGCTCTTTTCTCTGGAAGTGCTTGCTTACACCTGCAAAATCCTTCCTACTATGGCAGTGAAAGGAGAAGTCTGAGGAGCAATCCTGGTGCCTTTTCTAGGACTTATCCTTTTTGTTATCAATGTCATTTGTTACACATTCGTTTCATTTCAACCAACTTAATCAATGATACATGTAAGAAAAAAAAATCCACTTTGTCATTGGCTATATGTTAGACAACCCTAAAGAGAAGATATTACTAACTCTTGTTTGCAGTTGCAAAAATGGAGGTTTGGAGGATAACCTGCCAAGATCACTATTTGTAAGCAGCAAGGCAGTCAAACTGGTCTGACCTCAAAATTATAGTCTTCCACTTGATTCTAAGGCCTCTGAACAGATGTCAGACTTGTGGCACTGTACTCTACTGATTCCACCTGAACCCCTTCCCCATCCCTACTTTTCTGCCAAACTAAATCACTACGGCATAGTAGATAGAGCACAGGTCCTGTGGAGAGAAGTCTTGGACCCCTTCCAGGCTGTCCAGCCACATAATTTGGTCTCTCTGTTGTTTCACTGTTCATTCATGTATAAAATGAAGAAACTAAAAATGTCATAATTCAGATCCAAAGAGATGGATGCTCTCCAAGGACCTGAAAGTGTGGTTAGCTGATGCTGTTCGCTGATGCTGTTATTATCAGCTCTTTCTAAATCTGAAGTCAAAAATTGGAAGAACCCTTTTCTAATTATTACAAGCCCATTTATTCATTTATTTATTTACCTTGAGCATTAGCAAGTAATTATGAGTTCTTTTTCAAATAAACTCAGTGTTTGCTTTGTCTGCTCAAATGGGTTCTTCAGCAAGGCAAGGATTGAATTTGTTTCTTTTGTATTCTCTTATCACACCCAATGAAAGGATCTTTCTTTAATAAGTCCAAATTGAAGGACTGACTCAAAAGAATGAGAAACTGTGGGAAAGCCAAGAAGTCTTTTTGCTTGTGGGGCATAACACATTTGAAGAAGCAAGTTTAGTGAGTCCAAAAAGTACAAGTTCAGTTGGGAAAGGAGATAGGTCCCTGAGTCGAGGAATAGTGGGGACATTTACAGGGGCAAGATACTGAAACCCCAATGCCTGCACATTCTGAGAGGATACATATCGGTTCTTTCTGCTTTAGGCTCATATGGTGCTGTGTAAAAATTGCTAAACTAGGAGTTAATAATCCTAGGTTGGCGGATAGGCATTTGTCCTAGTGATAAAGCTTCCAGCTAGGATATCTAGGTCCATGTTGGAGTGCTTGAGTTCCAACTCCAGTTCCTGATCCTGGGAGAAGTGGTGATGGCTCAAGAAATTGGGTTCTGCCACCCACATGAAAGACTTTGATTATTTTCCTGGCTCTTGGATCTGGTTCTGGCCCAGCTTTGGCCATGGTGGGCATGTGGGGAGTGAACCAGTAGATGGGAGCTGTCTGCCTACCTACTTCTCTCTGTCTCTGTCTCTCTCTCCTTCTCTAAATACGTACATACATACAAAAATAAATAAATGGAAAGATATTTGGCTAAGCACTACAGGGAGTACAGAAATGGATAAGACACACAGTTCTCCACCTGTGGATCATAGGAGGCCCAAGACAGGATCTCAAGTGATTCTTCTACAAGGAAGGTTAAGGAGAAGGATCTTAACACAGAGATCAAGTTCAGAGAAGGGAGAGACTAATGGGTTTAGGAGAATTGAGGATGGTTTTAGGAAGGATAATGTTTATAATGGGACTTAAAAGCATCTGCAAAGAAACAGTATAAATTCAAGCAAGTAGAGAATATCTGGGTGAAATTCTCTCGGTGTTGAGATATAAAGGGAAAGAAAATAGTGGGAAGGAGATGAAGCTAAACTGTAGGCTGGGTCATATTGTTGGAATTCTGAAGGTCAAGATGAAAAGCCTTCAATTTTATTTTTACCTGTAATATAGCCATTAGCACTGGGAAAACTAAAGCTGATAAAAAAAAATGTGCTGCAATACAGGTTGAGTCCTACAATTCCACATGCAGCACAAAATTTTGTAACTAAGGGTTCATGGAGTGAGTGGAGCTGACACAAAAAGGAAGAGAACTTTCTGATATATCAGGTCAAAATGCATCTGGAAATTATCAAAGGAGAACGAATAAGTAAACCAAAAATAATATTGTATAATTTTTTTTCTGGCTGCAGTTAACATGTGAATCCTGAGACCTAGTCTCTCTATATCAAGAACATTTTTTCCAAGTTCTTTCCAACCAAAGAATGCTATTTCTTGTTTCATCTTGGGCCATGCATTTGGGTGTTGGCCATGACAAGCTTTGTCATAGAAAGGGCAAATGTTAGAGGATAGAAGGAAATACTCAGTTCTAAGACCAAACATACATTCCCATATAACTGCTAGCACATTCCTTGTTGCTTTTATAAATTTGAACATTAAGTGCTTTCATGTGTAATAACCAATAGGTCTTTAACATTGGTGCCAGTTGTGAGGTCCACACAGCTGACTGTGCGGGAACCTGAAATCCTGAATTCCCATTATCTCACCACCAGTTCCTAGGAAATACTTAGGAAAGGCATGCTCTATCCTTATATACATTATGAATTAGTAACTTGGAGACTTGGAGACTTCAATGCCAGGTTTATATCCTGACCCTGGCACTTCAGTGACTCTGGGTCTTAACTCTCCTTGTGTGGCAATATTCTCATTTGTAGGGGGTGGTAATCAAAGTCCTAGTCTCACAGGGTGGTTCTGGGAGTCAAATGTGTTCCCATGGAAAGTGATGGCTTACACATGGTAAGGGATCATAACTATTGGCAACCATCATCCACCTCCTGACACTATTTCAGCCTCTGCCTGGGGTTATCACTGCTTCTTAACAAAAGGCAGGGATATGGTTCTGTTAATTGTGAAGCACCATTTGGGATACTCAGAAACATGACCTTATTCTCCATCATTCCTCCAAGATTCACTGGTGCTTATGCTCCGACCAGAAACCCCTGGGAAGAGGGAAGTCCTGCCAGAGTCCCTGCTATGAAGTGATCTTAGTCACCCTTGGATACAGTGTGTTCAGAAAAACACTTCCCCCGCCCACCTTATAATTCACTTTCTTCTGCCTTCTTCAATTTCTTGTGAGTCCCTTTCCCCTTCATTTACCCTTTGGTTGGTTCATTGATAGCAGTTTGTTTTTTTTCTTTCTTTTGTAGTTCATTTCTTCAAGTGTGCCTGCACGTTGAAGGAGAGCAGGTCAAATGAGCCAAATGAGTCATAGCCTGAATGCTTGGGTCAGTCTTTCTTCTAAGAGCTTGAGGAAAGTAAAGAGTATAGAACCCATTGGCTTGCCCAGTAAGAAAAGTGATTTGGGGCCAGTGCTCTGGTGCAGTGGGTTAGGCCACAGCCTGTAGCACCAGTATCCCATATGGGCGCCAGATTGATCCTGGCTGCTCCGCTTTTGATCCAGCTCCCCTCCAATGTGCCTGGCAAAGCAGTAAGCGATAGCCCAAGTGCTTGGGCCCCTGCATCCATGTGGGAGGCCTGGAAGAAGCTTCTGGCTTCTGGCTTTGGTCTAGCGCAGCCCTGGTCATTGTAGCCATTTGAGAAGTGAACCAGCAGATGGAAGATCTCTCTCTCTGTCTCTCCTCTCTTTCTCTCCCTGCAACTTTGCCTTATAAATAAATAAATCTTTAAAAAAGAAAAAGTGCTTTTGAGAACCATACATGGAACTGGCCTCAGGAGATTTTTATCAACAAAATTTTCAGTGGAAAATATGGAAAAAAATCATTTCCTATTCCTATGTGGCTTCCTCACACTTGGATCTAAGATGGTTAAAAACCCAACTCAGGAGCGACTACAGGAATGGTCTTACATATGTTAAAAAAATTCACTCAAGTTCAACATACTCCTAAATGTGAATCTTCCTGGAAAATCTTTGCAAGGTTATGCCTCATTAGAAGCATCACCAAACAAGGGCATCCTAGGTAAAATGATGCCCATGCGATCTCCCTGGAATAGCCTTCAGTGAGGCTATTCCACGCTCACTTGCAACTGACATTCTACATGTGCAAAATGTTTACTTGAAAAATGCAATAAAACAAGAAAATATGGTATAATGTTTGTGTCCATCGGTCACCCAGAATATCACACCCTGAACAAAGGTCAGGGCTAGCAACTCTCTGCTGGAATGTGTTTGTTTTCATCACTTCATAGCAAAATGAGAGTCTTCAAATAAGATAGCAACAATCTGGTACAGAGATGATCGAATCTCCTAGCCATTATCGCTGAACACAATGTCCTAGTCTGCTCCAACTTATCTCATGACATCTGCTTAAGACATCATGACTTTTTGTCACTTTTTCCTCCATCTCCCACCACCACGTTGGTTGCCAATCCTTGTTAACAGTGCAGCAGGATGTGATCATTGACAAGACTCACAGGTTTATGAACTGTCTCTGTAGCACTGTGTTCTTTTCAGGAATTTGCCTTGGCAAAGTTCTTGCGTTTATTATATTAACTTTGGGCTGACAGAGGCCATTCCTAAATGCTGCAAGCCCAGTGAATCTGAAATATTCAACCCCTTAAGGGGTTGGTCTTGTTTATAAAGGACATGATGCTCTTCTAGTTGGATGTATTACCTTATAGCTTACAGTTTATCTTCAACTATCTTTTGTGGTGATAAATCATAATTACAAGAAGAGAATAAGTCCCAGAGGCAAATGCCACACAGGTAAGAAAATCCAGAATCTAGAGTTTTCTGATTTTTAGAACCTGTGTTCTTTCTGCAATATTCTACTAGGATAGATGTTTTAAGTAAGCAAATTACAAAGAAGCAGTAGAAGAAAAATAATCTTCAATTCTTAAAACATAGCATATCATAAGGCATTCTTTCTAAATTAGGAAGGTATTTTCTCACTCACCAAGGGATGTGTTTTTAATAAAAATATATCCAACTTTTATGCATTCCTTACAAAAAACTCATTACCAAAATTCTTATTAACTCTTCTTATATTTAAATATTTAGACAAGGGTAAGACATTGATCTTATTGCTTTCTTTATTACCTTCTCCACTATCCCCCCTCCACTTGTGGCTTAATATTTTTCATGATAAAGTTGATAATTTTCAGTATGACATTATAACATGTACGTTATAAAGCTTGAGAAAAGCACAAAATAGATGTGAAACACTTAAGTACACTTGCATCCCCAGCAGTAAGTAGGTTTTTTACAAAAAGCAGTGTAGTCAAGGAGTACAGGTTTATAATTTATATCAGAAGTAACTAAAAAGGGAAGGGCTTCCAATTCATGTCAGAATACAAAGTGGTACTTAGCCTGATCAGTTATTGAAAAAAAAATATAGTACGTGCCAGTATTGTGCTCCATACTGTGGAAACATTGATACTGCATAGTGTGTCCTCCCGATGTGTACAGTTTAGGTGGGAAGCACAACCCACTTGGAAAGCTAATAAACTCCCCTTATTATTGTACCAATGCAAAGGAAATATTTTTTAGCATAACCTAGGGTTGGAAAAGACTGACAAGTCTTAAGACTGCAAAGATTGCCCAAGTAGTAAATGTGTAGACAAATGGTTGCAGCAGTAGAAATAGAGCTGCTAAAGAATCTCTACTTTGCAGACTGAACTTAGAGCAGTGTTGCGTCACAGGAAAGTCGCCAGTCCTCAGCAGACCAGAGGGGTTCCAACCTGGATGATAGGGCAGATAGATGGAACCAATCAGCATGATGAAAGGGAGAGGGTCTAAATTAAAACAAGGCTCTCATAAATCATGCATTAGCCTCCCCATGATGACATTCTGCTGGAAGAGGGAGGGGTGAGCAGGAATTGAATCATCATAAAAACAAGTAGGGAGTTGGTGGCTCCCCTTCTCAGGGTGGACATGTCATTCCAGAACAAGTTCAAAGGGCAGGCCACAACGTAGAGTTCTGTCTGAGGATGAGTCTCAAAATCTCACGAAAAGGCAGTTAAATTCGTGGCAGGACAGTCTAGAATCTCTGCCTAGCCTGCATTAAGCAGAAGGCTTCTATCTCTATGTTGCCAGTGGACCAATGGCACCATCTGCTTCTAGACATTCAAACATCATTCATAGAGCAACCACAGAGAATTAGGAAAATGCATGACACACACACATTGTTACTTTCAGATTTCAATTCTTTCCCTGCTCCCTCTAGAACATCATGATTGTTCTCATCAGAGGGATTGATGCAAGCAGCTGTGAACAGACTTAGCATGCAAAACAATTTTTTTGCAACACCTGGGTGAGGCATTTTCCAGTCGTCTCCTAAGAGTGCCATAGGACCCACTAACGTGTCGCCTATTGGGACTACCTTGGATGGAGCACTTAGTGGAGACCAGCTTTCAGGTGGCTGACTACACTTTGGTGCAGCTATCTGCAAGACACTTGTAAAGTTTACTATGAGGGAGTCTTCAACAAAGGTCACGAAAACTGCATATGATGAAAAATATGCATGGATTTCAAGTTTGTACTAAAACTCATCTTTGAATTCTATAAACTTCTTGAAATACCTTGGTTTAAACTCATTTTATGCCCAATCCTTTTAAAGACATCTTATTTAATGTGTGCTGTTGATGCATTGAACTCAACAGCATGACAGCTTCTGCCTGAACAAAGCTTACCCAACACACATAACTTCTCCGTAAGGCACACCACAGCTCTCTTGCACTTAGCACATAGCACTTCAGCACTATGCTTGGGGCTGTTTTAAACAGCAAAACCACTACCACCAACCCCCCCAAGAAAAAAAATGCAAAAAACAAGGCACCCAACAGAGCGCAAAAAGGAAGCATGTTTGCAGTGTGAGAGCTGAAACAAGCAGGCAGAGGCTCACCTGGTTGCACACCTCAGGTGTTTTGCTGTCCCCAGGAACATAAAGCAGAAACTTGGGTGTGATGACGATGATGCATGGGAATGTGGTATATATGCAAATAGAATACTATTCAGTCATAAAAAGAATGAAATCTTGTCATTTGCAGCCAAGAAGGTGCAGCTAGATACTATCACTCTAAGTTAAATAAGTCAGACACAGAAAGACAAATATCTCATGTTCTACCTCATAAATAGAAGTTAAAAAACCAAACAAATAACCCCTTAAATCTGAACACAGAATGGTGATTAATATATGCTGTGAAGGGTGAGGAGGTAGAGGGAGTTTAGATAATGGGTATCAAAGAGTTAGACTGAAGGAATCAGTTCCTAGTGTTACCAGCATAGTGAGAAAGTTTGCAATAACCTAGTAGATATTGTATGAACAAATGGAAGAAAGACGTCCAAGCCCCCAGTCATAAAGTAATGTCAGTGTTCTTGGAGTGGGGTCCTGGAAGGCCTTGAGGTGCTAGCCTTCCAGTTCCTGGGTGATGGGGAGAGCCAAGGAATCAGAGGAACGGTGGAGTAGCAAAGGGCATTGGAGGACTAGGGAGGAAAGCAGCTATTTGTCAACTTCTATGGATGGGAACATTTCAGGATTTTTAACAGTTGATGTGGCTGAATATGAGCCTGGTAACAAGTGCCACTGGAAAAAATTAAATAAGATGGCACAGGGACAGTGGAAGAAAATACTCAGATTTTAGAATGGGACACCTTTAGGAGGATGCAGTGTAAGAAGTGGGAAAGGGGCAGCAGTTCTGTGTAGAACCTTACTGTTTTCTAAGCCACAGATTGTATTTTTACACCATTTTGTAAAAACAAAGCACCCTTAATCTTCCTGCTTATTTGGAGCACATTAGGTGCAGAAGGTACTGAGGTAAATAATAAAGGAAGGAAAACAAGAGATTCCCAATAAGAGAAAAGAATTAAAATGAGTACCACTTGAACTTCCTAGTGTCTGAATATTAATAACGCCCTCCCTTTGACTCAACAGAGGGCCGTGGGATAGAAAGTAAAGGCATGGTGCAGGTACTGTAGCGAAGCGGGTAAAGCTGCCGCCTGCAGTCCGGCATCCCATATGGGCGCTGGTTTGGGTCCAGGCTCCTGTACTTCTGATCCAGCTCTCTGCTATGGCCTGGGAAAGCAGCAGAAGATGGTCCAAATCCTTTGGACCCTGCACCCGCGTAGGAGACCCAGAGGAAGCTCCTGGCTCCTGGCTTCAGATAGGCACAGCTTTGGCCTTTGTGGCCATCTGAGGAGTAAACCAGTGTATGGAAGACTTCTCTTTCTCTCTCTCTCTGCCTCTCCTTCTCTCTGTTTGTAACTAACTTTCATATAAATAAAGAAATCTTAAAAAAAAAAAAAGAAAGAAAGAAAGTAAAGGCGTGAGTCAAGGCCAAGCAGCAGAAGCAGCAGGTCTCTCCTGGGAAACAAGGATTCATACTTGGTTAACCTTTAGGAAATGAACAGCAGATATTTCCCACACAGCTGCTATTTCTGAAGACAAAACAATTGCTTGTTGGTGTCAACAGGTTGTGGCCTCTCACTTTGCATTTGGAAACAGTTTGGAGTCCAGTAAGTCATTTTTTTTTTTAAATTTGACAGGTAGAGTTATAGACAGAGAATAAGAGAGACAGAGGGGCCGGCGCCATGGCTCACTAGGCTAATCCTCCGCCTTGTGGCACCGGCACACCGGGTTCTAGTCCTGGTTGGGGCACTGGATTCTGTCCCAGTTGCCCCTCTTCCAGGCCAGCTCTCTGCAGTGGCCAGGGAGTGCTTGGGCCCTGCACCCCATGGGAGACCAGGAGAAGCAGCTGGCTCCTGACATCGGATCAGCGGTGCGCCAGCTGTAGCGTGCTGGCCGCGGCGGCCATTGGAGGGTGAACCAACGGCAAAAGGAAGATCTTTCTCTCCCTCTCTCTCTCTCTCACTGTCCACTCTGCCTGTAAAAAAAAAAAAAAAAAAAAAAAAAAAAAAAAAAAGAGAGAGAGAGAGAGAGACAGAGGGAAAGGTCTTCCTTCCGTTGGTTCACCCCCCAAGTGGCTCCTATGGCTGGCACACTATGCTGATCTGAAGCCAGGAGCCAGGTGCTTCCTCCTGGTCTCCCATGGGGCTTTCCCAGAGCAGGTGGGACTCGAACCAGTGACCAAATGGGATGCCGGCACTGCAGGTGGTGATTTTACCCACTATGCCATGGTGCCAGCCCCAATAAGTCATTTTTGATAATAATTTTTGAGAAAGTGACTTTTTAAAAAAAGCAGGAGTTTTTTAAAGGATGCCCAAGAACTATGAGAAGACTGTAGAGACAAAACTATCTTACTCTCTGTTTAATGCTCTGAAAATCGTAACTACAATAAAAGAAAGGAATCAAGGCATCTATGAATCCTTTTTCCATGCTTACAAGTATAGTTTTAATCCATATCATTCAGAGGTTGTGAACAGCATCTCCTTCCAACAGTCTGCCAAATCCTGAATACAGATGTTTCAGCTTAAAATTTGCTTTTTCTAGTGAGATGGTCAGTAACCTTTTTTAGATTTAAAAAAAAGATTTATTTATTTGAGAGGCAGAGTTAAGGAGAGAGGGAGAGACAGAGAAAGATCTTCCGTCCGCTGGTTCACTTCCCAAATGGCCATAGCAGCTGGGGCTGGACCAGGCCAAAGCCAGGAGCCTGGGACTCCATCTCAGTCTCCCATGTGGATGCAGGGATCCGTGCAATCATGCCACCTTTTGCTGCTTTCCCAGGTGCATTACCTGGAACCCAGATTGGAAGTGGAGCAACTGGCACCCATATGGGATGTGGCATTGCAAGTGATGCTTAACCCACTGTGCCACCACACTGGTGCCATTACATAACTGCAAAGTGTTTCTCAAAGGCACTCCTGGCCTAAGAAAAAGTTAAAAACCACTAGCATAAAGGAAAAGATAATTAGTTCATTTATTCATTTCTTGAGTGTATATATTTATACACTTGATTTCTTTCCTCCACAATGCTCCCCTAATTGGGATCCTGCTGGATTCATCGGCTTAAAGAACAATTGAATTATTTTAAACAGGGGATGGACAACTTTGGCTCAGTGCATCTTTTTGTATGGTCTGTAAGCTAAGAAAAATAGTGTTTTGTTATATTTGAAATTTAAATTCCAGTCCCCATAAATAAAGTTTTGTTGGATCTCAGGCACACTCATTTGTTTGTGTTGTCTACAGTTTCTTTCATGCTACAGCAGCAGAATTGAATAGTTGTGACAAGAGACCATATGGCATGCGGAGCCTGAAGTATTGACAATCTGGCCCTTACCAGAAAAGTTTGTCAGCCTCTGATTTAAAACGTCATTTTATCTTGAAGGGAAAGCATATCACATACATCATGTATCTGGATTGATACTGTGATGTACTTTAAGGAATCAAGTGTATCTGACAAGTGTGCAGGGAACACTTCAATCACAGCAATTCAAATATTTAAATAAGACATAGGTAATATTTATGAGTTTTAGCAGTATTAAATCATTTGATCTTCACAACTCTTTTTTTGCGGAAATTTTGCATGTGAGGGAACTAAAATTTGAAGAGCTAGGGACATGTGTTAGAGGCTATAGCACTAAGTAGCTGACCTCAGTTTGAGTTGAAGCCAGGCATCTATCTTTGAGACCAATGTACATAATCAAGAAGCTGATGATTTAGTTAAGAAGCTTTGTATAGGTAAGTGTATTAGTATATTTTTCGTTACTAGAACAGAAGACCTGAAGTAGGCTAAGGAATGTTTCGTGTTTCTGGAGATGCAAAGTCTACGTTCTCATCTGGTGTGGACTTCTTTCTTCTTGCTGGCAGAGTCCCCAGGAGGCACAGGGCATCACGGGGCCGGAGACATGGGAGTGCTCAAGGCTCTGTGTCTGTCTTGACTCTCCCTCTCCTGATAAAGTCCCTGGGATTCAGTCGTGGGGTTTCGTTCATGACCTTATCTAATTCTCATCACTTCCCAAAGGCCCTACATTTAAACAGCACTGTCAGATTAAGTTTCTTTTTTTTCTTGTTTTGACAGGCAGAGTGGATAGTGAGAGAGAGAGACAGAGAGAAAGGTCTTCCTTTTTGCCGTTGGTTCACCCTCCGTGCTGATCCGAAGCCAGGAGCCAGGTGCTTCTCCTGGTCTCCCATGGGGTGCAGGGCCCAAGCACTTGGGCCATCCTCCACTGCCTTCCCGGGCCACAGCAGAGAGCTGGCCTGGAAGAGGGGCAACCAGGAAAGAATCTGGTGCCCCGACTGGGACCAGAACCCGGTGTGCCGGTGCCGCTAGGTGGAGGATTAGCCTAGTGAGCCGCAGCGCCGGCCCAGATTAAGTTTCTTAATAATAGCTTCACAATATGGATTAAATCTCAACACATTAAGCCTTGGGGCAGGGGGAGCATTCAAACTGCCTCCAAGCCATAGCGGTAGGAGACCGATCTCAGTCTTTCCAAAATCATTTTCTTGATATTACCTTATTGCTTGTTTCTTATTTCTCTAAGATTCTTTCTTCTTCTTCTATAAAAGGGGAAAAATGCCTAGCTTTTCACTTTATTGTAAAGACAACAGAGAATATATTTACAATGCTGATATCCTATAAATAGCTTGTTTCATTCTTAGTGTGTAAGAGATGTTTTTCCAAGAAGCACCCACAGTAAATCTGCTAAGCCAATTCTGGGGGTAGAGGGAGGTGGTGGCTATTACGAGTTGCAAAGATAGCTAAATATGTTTCTCAGTGTAAGGCCTAGGGATCACCCCAGGCTGCTGGCTCCTTAAGTAAGGCAGTTTATCCCCTTGGGAAACGCTCTGTACCCCTCATGCAGTAAGGGAGCAGCAAACCCTGCTGATGTTGGGATGAACAGCTGGTAACTCATCCTAGAACGTTTTTTTTTTTTTTTTTTTTTTTTTTTGGCTGTTGGACAGTGCTTGCCTATAGAGAAAGTGTGGACCCAACGGTAAGAATCAACATCACCATGTAGAAAAGAAAAGAGTTATCATGCAGAGCTAAGAGAGGCAGTCATTGTGAGGTAAGGGGTTTTAAGTTGTACTCTAGCATTCTGTTTTTGGAGGAAGGGAACTTCAGATTGAGGCACAGGGAAGTGAGATGAGATTACTTTGAGTTCTTATATGATGGCTGGGGAAATATCCACTCCAGATTAGAGAATGGAGAAATCTTGTAGCAGACACTCTATTTGATCACCATCCTAGGGCTTTTATTCCATTGATGAACAAATATTAATTACCTTCCCGCTGTGCCAAGTACTGTAATCCCATCTTCTCGACTGATTTTCCCAATCACTCTGGGAAGTAAATATTGAGACCTGAATTTTATAGATGTGAAAATAGACTCAGAAGGGCTAAGTAACTCTTAACTCAGAGCAGCACTGCTAGAAAGCATGAGTCAAGAACAGGAATCAAGTTCTTTGACACCTATGCTACCACCCTTTCAATCACTCCTCAGCTATCACTGGTGGGAGTGGCCTATATGAATATTCATTCAACAAATATGTACAGAGACACTGCTCTATGAATGAGTGCAACACGAAGTATCTTCCAACACACACTGCAGTAAAAGCCAGACTCGAGAGAGAGGGTGGGAGACAGTGGGAATGGACTGCTAATGGGTACGAGTTCCCTTTTAGGATGTAGAAATGTTCTAAAAGCAGAATTTCGGTGTTGTCTGCACAGCTCTTTGAGTACATTAACAATCAACGAACTACAAGCTTTAAATTCATGAATTTTGTGATACATGAATGATTTTTCAACGAAGCTGCTAAAAATGACACAATCATGATGAATGTACCAAAAAAAAAGATAGACTCCTTAAAATTAGAAGGGAAATAGCTGTATGTCCCGCGAATCTAGAATGCAGTGTAAGATTGAGATATCATAAACTGATTTTGGTACATGCCACAAGAAATTACTATAAACGTAAAAACCAAACAAAGCACCCTGGATGTAGAATTGTCTTATGCTGTGCCATTTCATGCCTAGAAACTAAAAGAGGGGATTCTTCCCTCTTTCCCGCTTTTTGTGTAATTACCATGGGGGTTGTGTGAGGCTCAAAATTGGGTTTGTTAGATTCACTTTTTCTATACCAACAAGAAGAATTCAACAAGAAATTACCAAGCACCTCTTTGCTCCTGTTTTGTACTAAGTGCTACACAGAGAAAATCACTGTGCAGCAAGCCCACACTTATCTGTGAAGCCTTAAGTTGATTCCTCTGTGGACTGAGAATTGGGGTCTGAATGCAACAGGGGTGGACACAAATTCTGACTTAGATGGGCACAATGAAACATTCATATAAAAAGTTCCCACTGATGATTCTAACCAACCAATCTTATCATTCAACAGTGCAGATTAAATTTAGTGCCTATTTCTATTGGAACTCAATTGAGAATGGCACTACATTTAACCCTTTTCTTGAGAGAAGGCCCTAAGAATTAATAAGGCTTTTATTCTTTCTCATTTTTAAAGAATTTATAAGCTTAAGGCAAACCACTCTGTATCATTAGCAAATACATTTTAAAGATTTATTTATTTATTTTGAAAGTCAGAGTTGGGGAGGGAGGGTGGAAGGGAGAGTGTGAGAGGCAGGGAGAGAGAGAGAGAAAAAGAGAGAGAGAGAGAGGATCTTGCATCTGCTGGTTTACTCCCCAGATAGCTGCTATGGCCAGTGCTAGGTCAGGCAGAAGCCAAGAGTAGGAGCCAGGATTTCCCATGCCAGTGGCAGGGGCCTAAGCACTTGGGCCTTCTGTTGCTTTCTGCAGGCCATCTGCAGGGGGCTGTATCAGAAGTAGAGCAGCTAGGACACAAATGGGCATCTCTAATGGGATGGTGGTGTCACAGATGGCAATGTCACCCACTACGCCACAATGCTGATCCCGATTAGTAAGTACATTTCAAACAAACTGGAACTTTAGAGAAGGGAGTTTGGACTAGTGGTTAAGATGCTGGTCAAGATGCCTATGTTCTATCAGAGTCCCTAGTTTGATGACTTAAGTAATTAGGTCCCTGCCACCCATGGAAGGGACCTTGAGTTCCTGGCCATTGTACACATTTAGGGAGTGAACCAGAAGACAGGTACTCTAAAAATTAAAACCAAAAAAACCGCCCACATTTAAAAATTATAATTTACACTAAAAGAAAGAGGCGATAGTCATGTTGGCTGATACAAAGAACGTTCTTGAAAGACACTCTGAAGTCCCAGAAGGCATTCTCAGGGCAGTCCAGATTCAGCTGTCTCTGATCACCTTCTACACTGACCACATAGGAAGAAGAGGAACGGCATGAACAGGCGAGCCTGAGAACTGAACAATCTGGGGTGCTTTCTATCTCATTATATACAACAGACATTAATCTTATGCACATATTATACTTACTAAGTGAGGCACAGAAATTACAGCACTAAAGCACATTTTAAAGGTTGAAAAGCATATTTTCTGGCTGCACAAAATCATTTTCCTATAAATATTCTATTTCACCTATTTTGGTTAATCTAGGGTTACCACATATATTATGACAAAAGTCCATTAAGCAGTGTGTGTTTTTCAAGGTTCAGAAAATTAGTTGATAGTTTCTGTGTATATTTTAAAGTTTATAACTTGGTAATTCTTTGAAGTTATGGAGCTATCTGTATTGGGCTTGTTGGGACAAACCCCATTTGCTGACTTTGGAAAAGTTTTTCTGTGCTTACTCATCTCTAAGGAACAAGGACTAAATCATATGACTAGCGATCATCTCCACCATTTCAATTAAAGGGTTTTCAAATTTTTAATATGACATAAATAAGTTTAAGGGTTGAATGTGGATGAGTTCAGGCATAGTTCAAAAAGCTGTATCTCCTTACAGTTGTTTTAAAAGCACCTATCGTGAAAATAGCCAAGCTTACCAAGTGTCAGGTGTCATTTAACATGTGTGTACATTACCTCAAGGGAGATAACCCAATATCCAGTTACATGGCCTTCCTGTCCCCATTATATGGTTCAAGAAGTGGAGGCTGAGAGCTTAAGCAATCTAACATCACTCTGTTAGCACGTGCGAGAGCCAGGACTATGACAGTGATTCCCAAACCTTGATGTGGATGCAAAGCACCTGGGTCTCCTTGACGAAGTTGCAGAGTCTGATTTTGCAGTTCTGGAGTCCAGCCTGAGAATCTGCATTCCTGACAGGACACTGCTGCTGATCCAGATCTTACTTTAAGTAGCAAATATTACATGGCTCAGTAAAACACACCCAGGGAGGTGACGCTGTGGCGTAGCAGGTAAAGCTGCTGCTTGCAGTGCCGGAATCACGTATGGGCACTGCTTCCAGTCCTGGCTGCTTCTCTTCTAATCCAGCTCTCTGCTGTGGCCTGGGAGAGCAGTAGAAGACGGCCCACGTCCTTGGGCCCCTGCACCTGCGTGGGAGACCGGGAAGAAGATCCTGGCTCCTGGCACGGCCATTTGGGAAGTGAAACAGCAATGGAAGATCTGTCTCTCTCTCTCTCTGTGCCTCTGCTTCTTTGTAACTCTTTCAAATAAATAATTAAAAAAAAAATCCAGATAGCCTTCTACTTGGTTTGGAGTACACACATATTTGGCGATTGGGATTCTGGATAGTAGGAGCTTCCAGTGGATTTTCTTCCAGTCAAAGCTGTGATCATTGCCCTTCTCTGTGAAATATTTATCCCCGGGGCATTTCTTTCTTTACACTGTCATTTGTTTCCACTCTGCTGGAATACTTAATTTTGTTTTTTAGCACCTGGCAGACTACCTAGATTGGCACCAAACTCCCAGTCTCTTCTGCCTGGACTCAGACACTTCCTAGCCTTCTGGTCTTGCAGCCAGGTGAGCCCAGGTGACTGAGTTCTACATAACGGGATGGGAATGGAAGCGCTGTGTGCCCCTCTAGGCCTAGCCCACAAGAGCCTCTGTGCAAGCCGGTGCTCTTTCCCCAGAAAACCACAGATCTTTTGAGAGTCACATTTGAAGGTGGCAGAGCTGCAATATCGAGGAGCTTAAGTCTTGGAGAAAAGCTGCTTGCTCACTATAAACTCCTGTTATGGTTAGGTCATTATGCATTTTGTTTGTTACAACAGCTAGCTTAACTTTACTACATAGGCCATCACTAACTATTTGCTGAATGAGTGGAAGACATAGTTTTTCTATATTGTGATCTTGCTCATTTGATTTAGGAATAAGTAAAAGAGAGGATTTCCATACTATAAAACAATGTCAGAAAAATGGATTCATAGGTAAGAACTTGTTTTCTCTGGTCAGAATGTCCATAATTTTAGTACAGAGCCCACGCTGGCACACTTTTGGCACTGTAAGTAGAGCAATGTCAAAGTGCATGCAGTTTCGAGGTGGTGTAAGTTAATCATGTTCAGATCGGCATGTTGTTAGTGTTACTTTGCTGTCAAAAGGTGATTTTCAAATGCAGACATCTTGTTCATACTTGCTGGAAGAAGCAATTTTTTATTTCAGGAATGGAACAGTGAATGGACATTTGGGGGAAAAAATAAGAGCCAAAGTGTTTAATTTTAAAGTAACATTGACCCTCTCACCCCAAAATACTTTTATAGTCTTGGAATGGCAACAGCTAACCTCTGCTCCCTCCCTGGAACTTGGCCGAGCAAGTGCAACTCAAATAAACAACAAATACTACAGTAGGAAAAACCCTTTCTTTAGAGGACACAGGAGTGAATACTAAAGCCAAAGAGCTGTACAAACCCAGTCCTCAGGCACAGAGCTGAGGCTGAGGGCGCAGTCATCCTGAAGCCACTCCGCACCTGTGCCGTACGGATGTCTCCACCTGCTTGGGTCTCCATTTCTTCATCTGCAAAATAAGGTTTCAGTGATTCTCCACTGTCTGAGAACCAATGCTCCCTTTCACAATATATTTATAAAACACTATTAAAAATAAAATTCATAGAAAACAAAATCTACCTATACACAATTTTTTAAAAGAAGTTATAATTTATAATAATTATAAATTTTAAAGGCCTGACACAGGTATACCACAAAATAGGGACAGTTGTTTAGCTTAGTGGTTGATACCAGTTAAAATGTCTGTATCCCTCATCAGAGTATCTGGGTTCAATTACCGGTTCAGACTTCTTGCTAATGAAGATGCTGGGAGAAAACAGTTATGGCTTATCAGGGGTGGGGAGTGTCCAGCCCATGGGCCACATAAAGCTGGTGAAATCATTTGGTCTGGCTCTGCCAAGGCAACCGCAGGTGGGACTTGAAATTCAGTAAATCTACAGCAGACTAATTTTTAAGTTGATAATTTTGTATGGCCTAAGAATGATGTTATAAATATCAACATGGCCCTTGGCAGAGAAAAAAGGTTCCCCACCCCTGGTTAAATAATTGGGTTCCTGGAGACTAGGATTGAGCTTCTGGCTCCTGGCTTTAGCTCAGTCTTAGCTGTGGCAGACATTTGGGGAGTGAAGAGCAGACCAATGGATGCAAGTGCTCTCTTGCTCTCTCTCCTCCCCCCCCCCCGCCCCGCCTCTCAAATAAATAAACAAACATAATCCTTGCATCTCAAAGTGTCATATTCACTCCTACAGATTACATTTCAAGGACTCCATTAGTTACCACAGAAGCTGTACTCCTTAAACAAAATAAAAAAATAAACATAAACATAGAAGGCATAATAAAGTAGTCCAATGCTTTATATATCTACTAATAAAAAGTCTGGATTTGAAAGAAGCCAAAGATCTAAGGCCATTCCACCCAAGTAATAAAGAAAAAGTTACAAAAAGCAGTTTTATTTGTATTCAATAAGAGAAACAAAAAAATAACCTAAAGTGAAGTAGGGCTGGCAACTCAAGTCAAATAATGGGCTGCTAAAAGGGAGAGACTCAGGAAGAACTGGGCCTTGTCTATGAATGTAATGCCAGAATTTTTTCTAACGCTGAGAGAGGATGAGGCAGTTAGAAAGTGTCACAGAAAACATCTCTTCTATTTTGCTAACCTACGCATATGGAGAGGCAGGCACCCCTTAATGTAAAAGCTTTGCAGACAGGACAAGCGACTAGACTGGAAAAGGAACCAAGAATTCCACAACATAGCTTATTATTATTATCATCATACTGCTATGTAGGATGGCAGGAGATATTTTTAAAACAACCTTAATTAGCAGAACTCAGAGGCAGTTGGATATTTCCTTTGCAAATGTGTTTTAGTAAGTAGGGGAAGAATCTGAATTTGACATGTACCATCTTTGTTAATAAATAACTGAGTTCCATTTGTAATTTTCTCCTGGCTTTTTCTCCCATCACCCACCTAGAGAAAAAAAAAAAGCAAAACAAACACAACTCACCATGTTTGTTCATTTTTCAGAGCTCTAGAATTTATCTTAGAAAACATGGAAAAGATGGAAGACTCACTAGCAACCATTTTAAAGGCCAGTTAGACCAACTGTTTTAGATGAAAATTACAAAGTTGGCATAGTCATTTACGGAACGGGCACAGAATCTCGGGACAACACTGGGTGTGGGTAAAATTCCTCTTCTGTAAAGAAGCTATTTTCTGTGCAGGGAGACTCTCATGATACTGTTAGTTTCAGACCAGACTCTGTTCTAATATCCCTTTACTGTACCACAACCTAGCATGATAGCCTTTAAATCACTTGTATTTATTTCATTTGAATATCAGCACATCACACAATTATTATAAGGAAACTTAACCATTTTCCTCTCTAGAGAAACAGCATTCATTTTATAATAAATATTTTGAGAAAATACAATTTAAAAAAATAAGCAACTCATATTGATGCTATATTTCAGCTGTTTTTTTAAGAGTATGAGCATTGGAGTCAGACTTGGATTTGAATACTGATTCTACCAATCATATATGCAAGATCAACTATGAGTATAAAGAGCTTAGTAAAGTTCAAGGCACATAGTAAATCCTCAAGTGTGAGCTATTACTATTTCTAATCAAAGCAGTGGTAGCTGCCATTTATAAATATTTACTATCCATGCTTTATGATCATTATTGCATCTATCCCGCCTCTTCATTCAATGGATATTATTATTCCTGTTAAACACATGAAAAACACTGAGGTTCAGAAAGGAGTAGAAACATGCCCAAGATCTGAGCCCAAGTGTGTCAGAACTTAAGCACCAATGCTCCTAACCACTACATTTTTGCTTCTTAAATTGTTGAGGTCCATTAAAAATCCTGCGGCGTACATGTGTGCATTGGGAGCATGGGAGGTCTCTATAAACGCACTTTAAGAATAAACATTTTTCATGTTAATGAGGAACTCTAAGATAACTAATATTTATGTTCCAAGTTGTCTGGATAATTGCCTTAAAACCAAATATTGCTAGAACTTTTAGTGTTTAGGTTTGCATATGTTTTCACTTCCATATTAGAGCTCAGTTCTGCTTTCGTTGTAGAAGGAATAGAGGCTGACTTAATAGGGAAATGATGCATTCGTGCCAGAAGTAACATCACTAGGCGCTGGACCAATGGAATAGTCTGAACAGAGCCAAAGGGGAGAGCTGAGCCACCACATAAGGCCCCGCAGTGTGTGTGTGCTGATCTACGGGAATCTGCACTCAGCACGAAGCATCATAACCACATCATAGGCGACAGCTCTATTCTGCCAAAAACATCACCACCCATATTTACTGTTAAATTTTATTAGTTTTATAGTTTTGCTTGTGACTAATCTGTAAACTTGATTTCATTTTATACTTGTGTAAAAGGTGTAAGCATAAAGAGTTTATACCTGGTTTTATGTTGAGATAGGCAACATAATAAATATGACAAGTAAAAACTGAGCTAAGGGGCTATTTTTTTTTCTTTCTTATTAAAAGGGGATGTGCATGTTGCAGGTTTGAAAAACTCCACTCTACACTGTACTGCCGGGGACTGAGGTCTTCTGCAGGTCACCACCAACCTCATGTGACTTCTGGAATGATTAAAAGAAATAATGAAAGTGAGAATGTCTGGCCCATAGAAGTTATTGAAATGGTTGTTCAGTCTCCTTTTTCTGACCCAGGCAAAATATGAAAGTTCAATATAGTCTAAGCTCTTTTATTCTAAGTGTGGTCTGGGGACTAGGAGTATTGATATCACCCAAGAGGTAGTTAGAAATTGAGAATCCCAGGTGCCACTCCAGACATACTGAATGAGAATCTGCATTTTAATAATACCCTTGGCTGATTTAACAGATGCATATTAGAGTTTGAGTAGCACTAGTCTAGGACTGCACTCTGTAACAGTCTTTAGGCTAACTTTAGAGATTACAGAAAGGCTGGGCACAAATGGACAAAATACAATGTTCCACCCTGGGGTTCAATATAAATATTACTATTTACCACCGGCTCTTCATGAGTTATGTTTGCATACAATGGGAGCTTCTTTAAAAGGGGCTTAACTTCTAATACAGAATTAGAATTACATCTATTAAATACATGAAATCTGTTCCTTTATGTTAATAAAAAAATTAAAAGATAAAATGCAATAGCTGGAACAAAAAAAGACCAAAAAATGTTTTGAAATGAAAAGCATTCATAAAAGCTTGCTGAATTTTGAATAAACAAATTTTAAGATCTTGTCAAAACATTTTTAGGTCTCTGTTGTCCAACAGCAATTCAAATCATTGGCATATGTTAAGCTTTTAAATACTTTAGCTCATAAGAGCTGATCCAACAAAGTCCTGCTTAATTTATGATGACTGTGTACTTACACTGACAAAACAGCACATTATAAAAAAAAGTGTGATAGTGCATACAAAATGTTTTAGTTTTACTGTTCAAAAAAAGATCAGGTCATATTCAGCAGTTACAATTTTGTTGGTGTAATTCACCTACAGAATATCTATGCTTTTCTTCTTGATCCCAGTGGCCTTATCCATTGAGGGCATGCTTTACTTAAAAAACAAAACAATCAAGTTAATATTCAAGAGAGTCATTAATAGCTAAAATGATCTTGATACCATATGTTGAAGGGCTAGTTTGGTCAAAGCTTGAACTATTCCTTATTGTTCTATGTTCATAGAAATCACATTCAGACAACGTAAACCAATGCAGATTATGTATGTATGTATGTATGTATGTGCATGCATTTGTATATATGGTTAGGCCTACTAGAAAATTCTCATCATCTTTGGGTCTGTGATATAAACAGGTCAAAGGTATGCTACAGGCTGAATGTTTGTGTACCCCTCCCACTCTAATTCATACGCTAAAGCCCCCATCCCCATTGTGATATTTTGCAGTGGGGCCTTTGGGAGGTAATTAATTAGGTCATGAGGACAGAGTCCTGGAGAATGGGATTAGTGCTCTGGTAAGAAGAGACAGGAGGGAGTGATGATCTCTTTAGAACTCTCCTACCAGGATATGCAAAAAATGAGGCCATCTGCAAACCAGGAAAGGGGCCCTTACCAGGAAGCAAACAGGCTGGCACCTTGCTCTAGGGTCTTTCCAGACTCCAAACCTGTTCCAAATAATATTAGCTGTTTAAGCCACCAAGTTTGTGATTTTTACCCAAAATGACCACAGCAAAAACAGAACCCTCCTTTATCTTGCATGGTCTCAGGTAACAGCAAACAAAGAAGTCAAGCATGTGCCATGAGGCTGAATTAGTGCCATTATGGCTAAAGCATTCCAGGGCCTGCAGATTACAAGGACAGTAACTTAACAGAACTACAATAGCCAACTTACCTAACTTCAGCTTTAGGTGTTCAGAGGTTGTCTTGCAGTCTTTTTAGCCTTTAATACAATCAATTCACAGTCCCCAGAACCATACAATTCTTCTCTATCCAATACTTCAAATTCTAACAATTTCTGTCCATGTATTAAGCAATCTGAACTTGGATACTGATGAATTAAGAAGAATCCAAATATGTGCTGAAAGAAGTGTACTTGTTTTAAAAAACACATTACTCCTTGCCTGAATTAATTAATCAGTTAATATTTTTAAGTTAAGTCGTGTCTTCAGCAACTCAACTCACATTTGGCATGACCAAAGTTTAATTAAGTTGAGAACTCGGTAGTACTTTGCATTAACATCAGATGCTAGTACTCATCTCTAGCCAGTCAGCCCTTTATCCTCTAATATGTCCTTGAAAATGGCAAGTATCATCCAGTCTATCCAACTGTTCAACAAAGACACTTACATGTTGAATGTTAATCATTTCCATATCAAGGTCACTATGTTGACCCTCTAGGACTTACTACACTGAAACCACTGCATTATGTAACAAACACTTTAGGGAATGATAAAAGTATGATCTTGGTCCCATATTAAATTTAGTTTCACTGAGATGGGTGGCCCTTATCTTCCTTTAGTCAACCATTAGATTATGAAATAGGTTGATGTGTACCTATAGTCCCATATCACCTTTATACTCTATGATATTAACTGAACTAGAATTCCAGGATATGTAGAATTATTCTTACATTATTAAACATTAATATGTTGGTATGAATACAGCAAAGGAATAGCCTTTCAAAATTACTGCATCTCAGAAATTACAAACATAAATTTTGCTTCCTTTCAAATGGCAAAGTAGCTTGCAGTCTTTATTAATAATTTTTGGTGGAAATGCTTTAGGCCAGATGCCAATTTTAGGAGGCCAAGTCTCACTTTTACAAAGAAAAGCTGACATATTTTCTAGTTGCTCCTAGTGAAAAAAATACTTCAAAGAGGAACTAAAAATTGAGTGTAGAAGATGAAGTTAATATTTCAGATCTTTAAGGCTCAAGGGTAAAGGAGGACTGTTTGAGAGGAAGTTTAACACCTGACATTCAACTGGCAGCCTGCACCTGACGACCTAGGAAGTAGAACACAAAGACCTCAACATGTATACATACATAAGGAACAAGTGGCTTTGATGTACGACACAAAGAAATGTGTTGAATACATGCAAAAGATAAGAATGCTTATCTAAGAAATGCGAGGCCCCTTTTTGTTTATAAGGGTAACTACTGGACAGGGCTAACACAACTAGTGGCTATTTCCCTACTACACATGAAGGGAAGAATGTGTTTTCATGTGCATTGAACAGTGTTTTGGCAGAGAGGGATGGGAACTTGGGAACTGTTGCTCCCAACTGCATCAGAACAGAAGGGATCCACTTCGTCTCCTCTGAACTACAACTGTACATAATGGGATAAGGGAGAAGGGGCGGCTGGGTGGGTGTAGGAATCACAAGCAGTATGAATACTCAGATGGAAATGATAATAGTTTGAGCTTAATTCAAGAAGAAATGTTTGAAATGGCTAACAGATGCCTCTTGTTAAAGTGCAGCATCAGGCAGAGAGAGGGCCAGAAGAAATTCTGGATGAAGCAGGAAGGAGGTGGTCAGGGTTGGGATTTTGCACTAACAGTTCTTTGTCCCCACAAATAAAGAAACCACTCAAAAGGTGCCAAAGGGCAAGAGCAGTGTTTTGTGGCGCTCACTCATGTATATTGGTTCCCATTTAAAAATTAACTGAAGACACCACACAAACTCCCTTAGCATTTTTCCCCAAGAGGCATCAAAGCCCTTTCTAAACACTATCTGTATGATACCTCTGTGAGGTAGGTAGCATAATTCTAAATTGCACTCATAAGCAACCTAAGGCACAAATAGAGACTGGGTGGCAAACTGGTTTGGACAAAAACCAATTATCAGGTCCCTGGACTTGTTCTCACAGCAACATGCTTCCTTCATATTGATGCAGGCAACTCAAGAGATACTGCTGGCCGGCGCCGCGGCTCACTAGGCTAATCCTCTGCCTGCAGCGCCGGCACACTGGGTTCTAGTCCCGGTCAGGGCGCTGGATTCTGTCCCAGTTGCCCCTCTTCCAGGCCAGCTCTCTGCTGTGGCCAGGGAGTGCAGTGGAGGATGCCCAAGTGCTTGGGCCCTGCACCCCATGGGAGACCAGGAGAAGCACCTGGCTCCTGCCTTCGGATCAGCGCGGTGCGCCAGCCGCAGCGCGCTGGCCGCGGTGGCCATTGGAAGGTGAACCAATGGCAAAGGAAGACCTTTCTCTCTGTCTCTCTCTCACTGTCCACTCTGCCTGTCAAAACAAAACAAAACAAAACAAAAAAACAAAACAAAAAAAAATCACACACACACACACACAAAGAGATACTGCTATGAAATGTCCTTAGAGGTAGTGGCCCTAAGAGCCAAATAAAACCATTTATGAGTCTGGGAAGATAGCACAGGCTCAGGAACGGGGCCTTGGGAGATGCTCTTCATGTAGTACTAGCACGTGCAAACCTTCTGCAAAAATCCATGAGATCTCATCCATGATTGTGGGGGAAATGGTGAAAACGCAATTCTCATTGCCCCACCAGGCTGAGATCTGAACAGTGGTGAACCAAAAAAAAAAAAAAAAAAAAAAAAATTACACAATCCCAGGAACTTTAGTATGAAAACCTCAGTCTCAACTTGTGCAGCAAAATTATAAGTTCTATATTTTGCTAATGATGTTGATGTTTTTGAACAGATACATTTTCACATTCTTGGTTCTCCATAATTATCTTGTGTCATAACCAAATTACCTGTATGAAATATAAATGGCATTGATACCAGGATCTGAAGCAAACAATGCATCTGGCCAGCATACATTGGTTCCATATATTTCAAGAAACACTTAAGTACACAAAGGAAGCGTGCAATGTTAAAGAGATGACATGAATAAAATTGGTGGCTTGTCTAATGCAGAATCCAGTGTCCCTCAGGAAACTGAAGATACTCAAAAGTTGCTCCCCAGTTTCTATTAACAACACTCTAAAAATGAACATTTCCATTTGATACAAATATACAAATTTAAAATGTGTGCAGTTCAGAATGGCCTATCATTTTCAGATTGCTTATGTGCCAGAAAATATACAGTCAATAAAAAAATACCAGAGAGGTGGGGACAAAAGGCTCTCTGGATCTGTACAGGAAAAATGAGTATCACTTCAGTAGGTAGTGATCTGTGGCGGAAGTGGCATCCTTGGAATCAAGAAGCACTGACAGATGGCAGGTCACAAATCCGGTGATGGGGGGTAAGATGGATAGTAAGGCCCGTTTTCCTGTGGAAAGAAGAAAAAAAAGAAAAGAACATGAAGTATCAAGACCCAATTAACCGGGAATGAGCTGGAGAGAGATTCCTAGTCAATGAGAAGGTGATGTGAAACGGCTGCTACATGTGTGGCACTGAGCAGGCCCTCAGTCACGAGAGTCTGTCAGAGTTACTTTAACGCAGGCAGTGGCAATGAAGAGGGTACTATTTTCAATGACAGCACCACTTACTGAATGTTCCACCTGGCGGACATTGTACAGGCACTTTTTTGTTCATTATCCCTTTAAATCTTCACTCAATGCCATGAAGTGCATAACAGCCTCATTTTACAAAAGACGGAAATGAAGATCACATGTTATTCACCAAAGGTCACCTAGCTACAACCAACAGCTGGAATTTAAATCCAATTTTATGTGCATCTACAGCTTGGATACTTTTTTTTTTAGATTGTGTTGTCCTAACATGTGCCAAATCTTAGTACAGTTATGAAATAAAACACTATTATCACCAAGGAATTTATAACTGGGCAGAAAAGAATCTTCTTCACGACATGCCTGAGTGGCAAGTCTTGTAGCAATCACAGTTCTCAGGGCATTTAGCTCAAGACCAAAATGGAGAATTAAATGCCAGAACTTGAATGTGCCCTGTGGAAAGCAAGAAATCAGTGGGAGAGATGATCTTCTGGCCTTCACTTTGGTTAATTTTGTCTTAATCAAAATGAAGACACTTAGCTTTATGGTAAAAGGATCCTGGATTGGATTTATGAGACTTAAGGTTGGGTCTTTATTTTAAGGAAAGTATTTCTTTGACAAAGAACTTGTCTCTCCAACTTCTCATGCCGTGGGCAGTTCAATGTTATCTGAGAGACTGAATGAGAGCGCTGCTGTTCTTCAGAACAGATGTTCTCGGGAAGGAACTGATCCCGGGAAATCGACTTTCTGATGATAAATCTGACCAGGCATCACAACACCTTTTCTTACTTACATTTCTGAAAACTTCAGAGAAATTATTATCACTATGTTTTTGCAATTTAGTACTCTGCATCACGATCTGCTTTACAAACCAATCCTGCATCTTCAACATGCATGGCATGTTGAAAGGCAGTGAGCCAGCATTGTTATAAATGTAGTCAAAGAAGAACATACACATTTTTATCTGGTAGCAGTTCTTTAAAGTTCAATGATTGTTTCCAGGAAATATTTGATTGTTCGGCTACGTGTAGAGAAACATGACCTAAGAGATAAACCTATTATGAAGTTCACCCAAAAAGAAATAGTTCATTATCTTTCTGAGGCTTCTCTATTCTATTCTACTCTCATACTTCGCTGCTTCTCAGTTCTACATTACATTATGGTACACTACCAAGAACAAGTCTAATACTTAATGACACAAAATGAGCTTCTTATATTAATTTCATATTGTGCAAGAGACTGCCGAACAATCAAATATTTCCTGGAAACAATCACTGAAATTTAAAGAACTGCTACCAGATAAAAATGTATATGTTCTTCTTTGACTACATTTATAACAATGCTGGCTCACTGCCTTTCAAAAATGGTCTCAGTATCATTTCTTATTATTTTATTTTTTAAAATATCCATATTTTCTTATATCTGGTAATTTAGCTTTTTTAAAGATTTTATTTATTTGAAAGACCAAGTTACAGAAAGAGGTAGGTACATGAGCCGGCGCCGTGGCTCAATAGGCTAATCCTCCACCTTGCGGCGCCGGCACACAGGGTTCTAGTCCCGGTCGGGGCGCCGGATTCTGTCCCGGTTGCTCCTCTTCCAGGCCAGCTCTCTGCTATGGCCAGGGAGTGCAGTGGAGGATGGCCCAGGTGCTTGGGCCCTGCACCCCATGGGAGACCAGGAAAAGCACCTGGATCCTGGCTCCTGCCAGGATCAGCGCGGTGCGCCGGCTGCAGCGGCGGCCATTGGAGGGTGAACCAGCGGCAAAAGGAAGACCTTTCTCTCTCTGTCTCTCTCTCTCACTGTCCACTCTGCCTATAAAAAAAAAAAAAAAAAAAAAAAAAAAAAAAAAAAAAAAAGAAAGAGGTAGGTACAGAGAGAAAGGTCTTCCATCTCCTGATTCACTCCCCAAACAGCCGCAACAGCCAGAGCTGAGCCGATCCGAAGCCAGGAGCCAGGAGCTTCCTCTGGGTCTCCCACTTGGGTGCAGGGGCCCAAGGAATTGGGCCATCTTCCAGTGCTTTCCAATGACATTAATATGGAGGTGGATTGGAAGTGGAGCAGCTGGGACTCGAGCTGGCATCACATGGGATGCCAGCACCACAGGCAGGATCTTTAACCTGCTGCACCACAGCTGCGGCCCCTCAGTATCATTTTTACAAAAATGATTTTACTTAAAAGGCAGGGAAAGAGTGAAAAAAGAGAGCGAGATGGAGAGAGAGAGAGGGAGAGAACACAGAGACATCTCCAATCCACTGGTTCACTCTCCAAATTCCTGCAACAGGATCAGGAGGAAGCTAGAACACAGAGCACAGCAGTTTGGACTCCAGCCCAGGCACTCCGAATGGGACACATGTCTTAAGTGCCAAGCCAAATGTCTGCCTCTCAGCATCATTTTTATCTAGACAGATAAACATTACTTTCAAAGATCTCTTTTAATTCTATAAATTTTATGTTGCTATTCCAAGTCACGTGAGTCCCAGGAAAATAGAAGCCTACTGAAACTTGCTACCAACCAACATTACTTCACCCCTTCAACAAATTAAAACCTACACACATGCAATGCACAACTAAATGTAACAAAATTAACCAACGCTAGACTCAATTAATTTCTCCAATCATATTCTGAATTGTTTCCAGCAAGGAAAGTGGTTCCTTAAAAGGGAAGGTTCCTTACAAGGTTATACCTTACTGTCTACTTGGAGCCCCATCTCAGCGCCCCTTGGGGCACCGTCACAAACAGGAAGGCGATGGCAGCTCTCCCTTACAGAGCTCTCTGCTGGCCACAGAGTGGCATATACAGTCCCCGTGTCTGGTGACCATCCGCCCTCGACCTACTCCTTCCACAGCATCTCCTGATACCCTGTTTCCTCCCCAGTTTTCTGCTTCTCTGGCCTTCAGATACACATGGTCTCATGTCTCGATTTTAGAAAGCTCTACTATAGGTACAGAGAGATGATCCAACGCACCAAGTGTTAGGTTATAGGTTATTCCATATCATATTTATTAATTACATAATTTTGCTTTTACTTGATAATACAAAAATGTAACACAGAGTTAAAACAAACATCCCAACAAAGTGAAACAAAAAACGTGAGTGTGGAGTTGATAGTTAATGAAAATCTGTTTTGTAGGCCCTTAAGTATATAGAAAATGCTTTGGCTTAAACAATCCTTTAGGTTTTCTAACTAAACACTCATTGTATATATTTCTACTCTGGAAAATAAATAATAAATCTAGACACTAGCTTTGAATTATCACTTCAAATTTTTGGTATGAAATTTTTTAGTGTTTTCCACATTTCCTGCTATCCAATATTTTAAACATTAACAGGGATGATGTATAGTTCAAAGGAACAATAGGCCATTTTCTACTCTAGCAATCTGCAGTAAATACAAACTAATGGTCCTTTTTTCTCTCCTATATATTCAACAATCTTTGTATCTATGATCCAGCTGCTCCAATTACAAATCCTCTCTGTGCAACAGCCAAACATAAAATTTTATTAGGCCCCTAGAAAACATTAAGCACGTTGCTTTTCACATAAGGGGAACAGAAATCATAGCTGAAGTTATGAAATGTTAGAAAATGTGTTGCAGGACTTTTATTTGTACACAAGTTGCACAATAATTAGGAAAGAATAATTCATTTCAAAGTTAATATAACTTTCAAATATATTCTTTGGTTCATGCATAAAGATACGTAATCAGCAACAGTTAAACAATGAGCTTGATGAGCTTTTTGCTAAGGATGTTATTTTTTAATTTTCCTTTTTAAACTATGAAGGTGATACTATAAACAAACACAATGGAACAGAATTGTGATGAAATTGAAGAGCTGTCCTTTGATTGATGCTTAACAGATCCATAAATGCATCTGTAAGTAATCACAACACTAATGTTGTTAGTTGATGCTCTTAGAAACATGAAACAAGCTTTAGGAAAATGAAACTTTTAGCAAGATAGCAAATATTCTAAGACAGGCTACCTGATTTACAATTAATGCTCAAAGGAGACACCAATAGATTCTTCTGGCGCTATCAGATGAAAAACCATCTAGTCTTAAGAAAATAAGGAAGAGGTATCTGCCTCAAATGTGGTAGAAAACAAAATAATCAAGGATTGGCTTCAAACTCACAGCAGAAGAATCTCGTTTTGAAACAGTTATCTGGAGAAAAAGCCCTTTGATACTGAACTAAAGGTACTGTAGAAAAGAATGTCAAATATTATCAAGTTTATTAAAACACTAATAATAATATCCTGTAATGACGGGATAATGTGCTCACAAGCACCACTCCGTAGTGTAGCTAATACACGACATCAGGCGAGGGACAACTCCTGGTACTTCTTACCCTGGCGTCATATTCGAGGACAAAGGGAGGAAAGTCGATCTGCTCTGGTGATATGGCAGAAAATAGCTGGTGGAGGCTGTCCACGTGGTGGATTTTGTTCTTCAGTCCTGAGACAGCAAAGGTGGTGAAAAACCATGTGGATACCTGATTAACAGAAGAGAAGAGGTCATTTAGGCCAGCAGCCATAGTTAAAAAAAAAAAACCACAATTTTGGAAATTTACACCACATGAAAATCATGTCTTGAAATTTCACTATTACCAGTTTTTCAAAACACAGTTTTGTAGTTTATCACTGAGTATCAACAACGAGTATAGTTGATCATGAGCAAAATTTTAAAAAGAAACTAAAATAGCAGTTTTAGGGACTGTTAACAGGTTGTTTTGCTTCATGAAGCTTTTGTTCCCATTATACAATTATATGTAAATTGTCCTATATGTCTGGCTTCTCACTGTACATCATAGTCCAAACCACTGAATAATTTTGTAGAATAATAGTACTCTGAAAATGGCTAATATCTTCAAATATCACAAACTCTTTTCAGTTTTTCAAATGAGACGGAAAATAAAACTTTGGCCAATATTTGAGACTTAGATACTTTCAGTTGGCACTCGGCATGCAGTCTGAGTTCTTAGTCAATCAAAGTGAATCACCTACAGCTATGGAGCCACGGTTGCTTATTTCATTTTATAACATGCAATCCCTCTACACAATTTTGCTAGACTGCAACAATTATTGGCTCAGGAAAAAAGAGAGAGAGAGATAGAGAGAGAGAGGGAGAAATTCTTGATAGAAGACAATGCTGACATTAAGTAGGTGGCAGCCAGGACTTACAATTTATTGTTTACCTACCTAAATTGGCAATCATAAAGTAGCCCATGTTTACCAACAGCTTACATAATGTTCCTATGAGGCAGGCATGTACAGTTGCTAGCCCAGAGAGGTCACATACACACAGCTCTCAGTGCACTGACATACAGTACTCCAAATGGGTCCATTATAAATACATGCCACACTAGATGTATACCACTGATTCCAACATTCTTTCAACATCTCTGGCACTGTACAACCTTCTTCAGCGGTTGTTCCAACCTGTCACATATTCCAGGCCCCTAGTAGTACATCTTGTCTTCATAATCACTTACGAGAAAAAGCATGGAAAAACAGATAAAACACTAAATTCTCTCTTGCAAAATCCTATTCAAATGGCTAGACTCAGTACAAGTTTCATCTTCACCATTATTTTCCTCTTACAGCTCAAGTTATCTCCTGTTAAATTCTTAAAACCTTATTTAGACAAGGAATAGTCAAAGTGGAAGTTCTTTCCTCCCTTCAGAGAAAGGTACCTCCTTCTTTGATGGCCTGTTCTTTCCACTGGGATCTCACTCGCAGAGATCTTTCATTTAGGGTGTTTTTTTTTTTTTTTTTTTTTTTCCAGAGTGTCTTGGCTTTCCATGCCTAAAATACTCTAATGGGCTCTTCAGCCAGATCCGAATGCCTTAAGGGCTGATTCTGAGGCCAGAGTGCTATTTAGGACATCTGCCATTCTATGAGTCTGCTGTGTATCCCGCTTCCCATGTTGGATCGTTCTCTCCCTTTTTAATTCTATCAGTTAGTATTAGCAGACACTAGTCTTATTTATGTGATTCCTTTGACTCTTAGACCTATCATTATGATTAATTGTGAACTGAAATTGATCACTTGGACTAGTGAGATGGCATTGGTACCTGCCACATTGAAATAAGATCGGAGTTGGCGAACTCAAAAAGCTTCCATAGCCTTGGCAACTCATGACAAGAGCCTAGGGAGATCACTGATGCCATAAACAAGAGTGTCAATTTGTTAAGTCAACAACAGGAGTCACTGTGCACTTACTCCTCATGTAGGATCTTTGTCCTTAATGTGTTGTACAATGTAAATTAATGCTCTAACTAGTACTCAAACAGTACTTTACACTTTATGTTTCTGTGTGGGTGCAAACTGTTGAAATTTTTACTTAATATATACTAAATTGATCTTCTGTATATAAAGATAAATGAAAATGAAAAAAATTCTTAAAACCTTAAATATAAACCTTATTTTCAGCACTTATTCCTACTTCGTAGAATTTCAATTACTTATATTCACTTTTATAATCTCCCTATCCCCAGCAGACAGTCTTGGAATGAGAGACTAAAGTTTTATAAGGTAAAGACAGAGTCATGAGTTCTTAAGTATTTGTTAAAGAATGAAGGAAAATAAAGCCCATTTTATACTGATATTATAGCCTGGGCCAGTATTCTATGTTGGCGACACTACCAATGACTGATGGAAGGCCTCAGATAAACATTATACTTCGTACTCTCTCCCCTCCTATTTTTGCAGGGAAGTGATGGTATTGCTAAAAGCCAAGTGAGTTAATTTAAACACTACAATCCAAAATGTATTTTTTTAAATGTGTAAGTTTTTCTTTTCATTTTAAAGTTTATTTATATAAAGGGGACATATTTCATATATACAGTTTTAAGAATATAGTATTATTTCCTACCCTTCCTCCCATCTGCCCTCTCTCCTCCTTCATTTTTTGACACTTGATCTTGGCCAAAAGGCTGAGAAGCAATTCATTTTTTTAAAATATTTTTGATTACATACTTTGAATTTACTTTATAATCACAAGTTTAATCCTCCACTAAATAAAGAACATAACAAGTAGTAAGTAGAAAGACCACTATTCTTCAGAAGTATAGACAGGGCTATAAACAATAATCAAATCTCAGGATGCCAATTTCACTCATATGTTTTTTTTCACTCATATGCTATAGATTAGCTACCACAAATCAGAGAAAATATATGATATTTGTATTTTTGAACTGAACTGGCTTATTTCACTAAGCATAATGTCCTCCATTTGCATCCATTTTGTTGTGAAAGACAGGATTTATCTCTTTTATGGCTGAGTAGTATTCCATCATGTATATATACCATATTTTCTTAATTCAGTCATCAGTGGATGGACCTCTGGGTTGATTCCATATCTTAGCTATTGTGACTTGAGCTGCTATAAACATGGAGATACATATAATTCTTTCATACACTGATTTCATTTCCTATGGGTAAATTCCTAGGAATGGGATGGCTGAGTCACATGGTACATCAATTTTCAGATTTTTAAGGAATCTCTAGTCCGTCTTCCACAACGGTTTTACTAGTCTACATTCTCACCAACAGTGTATCAGGGTATCTTTTCTTACATGTTTGACAACATTTGCTGTTTTTTGATAAATCAATTTGTTTATAACCCATGTTATTATATGCCTTATTGAAATTAACTCTCACAAATTAGATTAGTGAAAATTCCATATCAGGAGCTATAGAACGGATCACAGAGAGAGTTCACAAACTAGTAAAATGGATAAAGAGATCAGGCTGGTGCTGTGGCGCAGTGGGTTAACACCCTGGTTTGCAGTGCCAGCATCCCCTATGGGCGCTGGTTTGAGACCTGGCTGCTCCACTTCCAATCCTGCTCTCTGCTATGGCCTGGGAAAGCAGTAGAAGATGGCCCAAGTTCTGGGGCCCCTGCATGCATGTGGGAGACCTGAAAGAGCCTCCTGGCTCCTGGCTTTGGATTGGTGCAGCTCCGGCCATTGTGGTCAATTGGGGAGTGAACCAGTGGATGGAAGACCTCTCTCTCTCTCTCTCTCCTCTGTGTAACTCTGACTTTCAAATAAATAAATACATCTTAAAAAAAAAAAGTGATGAAGAGATCATGGATATTTTAGGAATTCTAGAAAGACCTAAAGAAAATAGGATGTAGTGTCAGGAAGACGAGAACCTCAAGGATGTGTTAGGAGACATACAGAGTTAAACATCCACTGGTTATTTCCTGTGTGTTGAGCACTCTGCTGGGGTTGTAGATAATACAGGAGAACAGTGATATAGCCTCTCCCCTAACGAAGGCTTAGATTCAGCTGTGGGAGCCAAGAGCATATGCAAAGGATAATTTAATCACAACTACCAAGGCAAAACATGCTAATGAAAGCCTCAAAGGAAACATGTGAATATGAAATGAAAACGAGCTGGGTTGCTTGGCAAAGGTGTAAAATCGCGGAGGCAGAAGAAACTATGCAGGGGACTTCTTTGTCACTGTCTCTTCTATCTCAGGACCTTTTCACACGCTGCTCTTTCAGGCCCTTCTTCAATTATTTGCCTGGCTAACTGTCCTGCAGAGCTCAGAACAGAGTCAGTCCAAGTGAAGACGCTTTCTTTGATCACTCTCCAGAGTCAGAGCATATTTCTAAGTGTCTCAACAATACTGCACTTACTCTATTATTGTCTAAGACTAATATTCTGTATTGCATTAACTGATTTTCTAAACACACTGGAAACCCCTCGAGGCAGGGGCTGTCATATTCAATGTCGCATTCATAGATTTAACTAATGTCTGACATAAAGAAACTCAGTGTTTGTTCAAAGAATTAATAAGTGGTCAAATAGCAGTTTGTGGGCTTACTTTAGCACTATTTAGGAATGGCCTAATACTTCTTCATTCTACAGTAAAAATACATCTCGTTGCATCTAGGCCTTGGTTTCTCCACCTGTAGAAGTTACACTTAGGTGTCTTCTGAGGTCCCTCTCACACGGTTCTTTGGCAGGGCTCTTGAACACGCTGCACCATACTGACATGGCGGGTGGTAGGAGTAAAGAGAAGAGGTGGTCAGGTGGGGCAGTCTGAAGCAGTCTGTCTTTGAAAGAGAAACAAAATTCTGCTGCGTTTCTCCTATTGCATTGTTTACATCTTCCAGGTGTTAGCAGGAGAAAAATACTCCAAGAAGACAGAAGTGACAGCCCACTTAGAAGTTTCCTAATCAGGTACCAAATTGCATTTTCTTCACTTTTTTCTTTTTTATCGTGGTATCACATAGCTTAGCTTTTCAATTGCTTGCAACATAAGTTAAAACATTACAAAGGCACTTCAAAAATTTGTGGGAATAGAATGAAAATGCTTATTTTGGTGCAAAAAATTTCAAAATCCATGCAACTTTCTTTGTAATATATATTAAAATATTAATAAATTAATAAGAACTTTTTGAAGATCACTTGTGCATTAATTTAGGGAAAGTTGTCTGCTGTGTTAAAACACTAAAAAGAAAAAAAAAACTAACAATTTGGAAGAGGACTACTGAGATATTTTGTGAATACTAGAGATTTTTTTTCACTCAGTTATTCACAAATGCAAAGCCAAGAATACAGGATCATAAAGCAAAAGAAACTAGGAAAAGGCAACTGACACATGTGAATTCAAGCGTGGCTAGAGCCACAATCAACAGTGGACTTAAATTCTGTTAGTTTGCATTCTATTAGTAAACTTCAAAGAAGAGCAGTGGTGATTTATGCAACCAGTCAATTTAATATCACTTTGGGCGGAGTGGCTTGGAAAAGATCTGAGGGGTACGGAAATCAGAAGAGTGTGATTTGATTGTTTTATGATGCTTGTAATGCCATTACATTCTACTATAATTACAAAAATTCCATTTATAGTGTTTAGTATAAAATAATGGTGGCTTTTCTTACTCATAGGACCCCTCTTTTACCCCATCACTCTCCCTCACCTCCCCCAATCCCCACATCAAATTATGGACAGGTAGAACTTGTACAATGGCTTTTCCTTTATGCATCTAGTCTTCAGCCTCTGTCCCAATGCCACATTTGCACTGACTCCTAAGTGAAGCAATTCCAGTGGTGTGAGAGCCAAGGCTAGTGGCTCTTTCCCTGAAATTTCTGGTAATGTCTTTCCACTGATGTCACAGCAGGATAGCTATTTTTTTTTTTATTTTATTGTCTAGTGTCAACAGTATTAGAGGAGATGCTAAAGTTAGATCTTAGTATATGGTGGCTACATATTTTCATAAATGTAGCACTAAAGTCAAAAAAATTTTTTTTACATTTATAAATAACATTCTACTATGAAAATGGTCAAACATGTACTACATTTGAAAGAATTTTACAGTGAACCCTAGGATAGCCACCAATCATACAATTATTAACAGTGTCTTTATATCTATCACTTATCTATCCCTCTACCAATCTATTTTATTTTTCTGTTATATTTCCAAGTAAACTGCAGATATCAGCTTTTCTCAAATACAGCATTCATTTCTTTAACTGAAGTTCAGAAATTTAGTTTCTTTGCCAAAAATTTTACATTCTGTAAAACATACGGGTTTGAAGTATACTTCTGCTATTTAGACAAATGTATGCATTTGTATAAGCAAATCATCATTTTAGTTACTGTGGAAAGTTCCTCTTCTCTGAGGCTGGACTCCCAAGAAGCAAACATTGATGTGGTTGTCCTTCTACCACGCGTCAGCTAGAGCCTCACAGAAATGGAATCACGCAGCAAGACTAACGTGTGTAAGATCCGGCCACGCCCTTGATGTTACCAGCAGTATACTTTCTTCTGCTAAGTAATATTCCATCAGGAAAACATACCAAGGTTCAATTAAGCATACCTTCCTGGGTATTTCCAGTCTTGGGTTATTATGAATAAAGCTGCTATGAACACCCTTGTAGAAGTTTTTCTGTGTGCTATGTTGTCATCTCACTTGGGTAAATACCTGGCAGTGCAATTACTGGGTCATGGACTAGGTACACATTTCACTTATAAAAAATTGCTGTAACTTTTTATAAAGTGGTTATACAATTTCTCATTTCTATTTATCATGCTGAAGAATTCCAGTTGCTCCCTGACACTGGCAATATTTAGTACTGTCAATCTTTGTAATTCTAGCCTTCTGGTGGCAGTGTAGTGGTACTTCATTTTTTAAGAGAAGTTTTACTGAGGTATAATTGACATGTAATAAGCTGTACTTAATTAAAATATACCATTTAGGTTCTGGCATATGCATATGCCCAGGAAACCTTCATCACAATCAAGAAAATGAACACATCCATCAATCCCAAAGATTCTCAGAGTCCTTGGTAACCTCCCCCTCCTGGCCTCCTCTCTGTCTACAGGCAATCACTGCTTTACATTAGTTTGCATTTCTCCTAACTTTATATAAATGGAATCACACAGTGTTCCAAATACATTCATTTTTGTCTAGCCTACTTCACTCAACATAGTTCTTTAGAGATTCATCCATGCTGTTGCAAATATCAACAATTCATTCCTTTTTATTGGTGAGTAGTATTCTGTTGTATGGATGTAACACAATTAGGTTATCGGTTGTCCCTATGATGGGTATTTGTGTTGTTTCCAGTTTTTCACGATCACAAATAATGCTATAAACATTCTGTACCAGTCTTTATGTAGATATGTTTTCAATTGCCTTAGGTACTTAGGAATGGAATGTCTATTTCACGTAATTGTATTACATTTAACTCTTTAAATAAATAAGCTGCCAACTTGTTTGCCAGAGTTGTGATGGCATTTCATCTTCCTGCTCAGCACTGAGAGTTACTATTTAACTTGCCCTTCCCGAAAGCATATGTTGGACATCTTTTCATGTGCTTATTTGCCAGCTGAATATCTTCTTTGGAGAAGTGTTTGTGGAAATCATTTGCCCATTTCCACATTGAGCTGCTTACTAAACTGCCAGTGTTTGAGACTTCTTTATATATTCTAGATACAAGCTCTTTATCAGATATATAACTATTTACTCTCAGCTGTAGCTTGTTTTTAATCTTCCTAAGAATGTATATTCAAAGGGCAAAAGTTTTTAAATTTTGAAGATGCCTAATTTATGCATTATAGTTTTGGTCTTGTATCTAAGAAATCTTTGTCCAAATCAAGGTCACAAAGTTTTTCATATTTTCTCCTAGAAGTTTGTTTCATATTTAAACCTTTATTCTGTTTCATTGATCTATCTGTCGATCTTTATGACAGTACATCATTGTCTTGACTACTATAACTTTAGAATAAATTTCCCAAAGCAGGTCCTCTAACTTTGATCAACGTCTACAAAAAACACTTGCTAAAATTTTGGTGGGATTTGAGTTAAATCTACAGATTCAGCAAGAATTGATAATAAATGAAATCTTCCAATCCACAAATATTGTATATATCTTCATTTATTTAAGTCTTATTTAATTTCTTCCATCAAGGTTTTTTAGTATTCAAAACTATAATATATAAATCTATCATATTTTTTGTCAGATTGATCATTAGGTTCATTAATACCTAATGCTTGATAAGTGGTATTGCTTTTCAAATTTATGCTTGTTTGTTATTAATATATACATGGATTTCTGAATATTGGTCTTTATACCCTGAAGCCTTGATAAAAACTACTCATTAGTTCTGATTACTTTTCTGTGGATACCACATAGGATTTTCTACAGAGATGATCATGTCATCTAGGAATAAAATTTATATTTAGTCCTTTCTATTCTAGATGTCTTAATTTCTTCTTCTTGCTGTACTGAACTGGTTAGAACTTTCCCAGTAATACTGAATAGAAGTAGTGAGAGCAGACATCCTGGCAAACACATACTAAAGACCAGGCTAACTCTTCTGTTTACCTCCATTAAAGAAAAAGTTTGGTAGCTACTGGATGAACAAAAAAATAAATGGATGATGAGGTTTGGAAAATAGTCAAGCACTATTCCTAAGTGCTATAGAAAATAAAATTAGTCATTTATTGAGTATAACTAGATAATGGGAGAATTAACAGTACACGTTGTCTGAGCAGACTATATAATTAGACATTAACTGAACTAAGAGCAGAAAAAGCCCTTTACTTAACAGACTCATGACACATGATCCCCATCCCTGTTTGTAAAACCTGGCCAGTGTTCCTGCAAGCACTTTTAAAAATTATTTATTGGGGTGGGTGTTTGGTGTAGCAATTAAGATGCCTCTGGGAATGCCCGCATCCTACACTGGAGGCCCGGCTCTGCTCCTCATTCCAGCTTCCTGCTAATGTGCACCATGGGAGGCAGCAGGTGATGGCTCAGGTATTTCAGCCCTGCCACCCTGGATTGAGTCCCTATATCCTGGCTTTGGCTTGGCTTAGCCCTGAGCTGTTGCAAAAATTTGGAGAATGAACCAGCAAATGGGAGGTATCTTTCTTTCCCTCTCTCTCTCTTCCCTAGTCTCCCTGCCTTTCAAATAAATTAAAAATAAATAAAATTTTAAAATTATCTTTTAAATTGACACGCAATGAACATATTTATGGCACAATGTGATGTTTCAATACATGTGTGCATTGGGCAATGAGTAAATCAGTGAAATTAGTATATTTACCACCTCATACACTTATTCCATAAGCATTTACTTAGTTGTGCTATTTCAATACTGAGGGACCAAAAGAAAATTTTCAATTGAGAAAATTACTTAAAATACTTCATAAAAATTTGGATGAGAAAGTAATTTCTGAGAAATTGTACAGTAGAAACAATTGTCTCACTGATGTCTTCACTAATCTCTTAATTATGAAATATAATGAAGGCCTTCCAGTACTTAATTTCTACTTAATTGTCCTGAAGTGACTATTCCTGTTGCTTCTGACACTATGTTCCACAGCATTAGTCCATTTACTTCTACCCAGTTTCAGATTACTTCTTTGTCTCCTTCCCTTATTCTAGGGACTGTCAGATGTCCTCTGCTCTCTTTTAGTCTTTCCGTAATTTTATTCATCCACACACCTATCTACTTTATAATAACTCTCAAGTCTGTATCTCAATCCACAATACCTGCATCTGATAGAACTGGGAACCACGGCTTACATGGTCCTTTCTCTCACTCTTACTCATTTAATACATCATTAAACCCCATGATTTTATTTTCCCTTAAAGTCATCTTTTCTCCAAACCAACTCATAAATTCAGATTTTTATTTTATGTTTTGTTGTTGCCTACACCAGATGCTAGCAAATTTTTGCAGGGAACCATAACAGTAAATACTAGGCTTCTCATAATAACATTGTAAGAAAAGTTTGTGGCGTGTGCCTGAAAGCACTGGGAGCATTGCAATACAGGAGGCAACGTGAAAACTCAGAGGTTGCTTTGTCATCTCAGGTACAAGATGACAGTGGGATGAACTAAAGGAGAGGTGGTGAAAATAAAGATACAGGCATGGGGCCAGTTCTGTGGTGCATCAGGTTAAGCTGCCATCTGCAGTGCCAGCATCCTATATGGTGCTGGTTCGAGTTTCATCTGCTCTACTTCTGATACTGCTCTTTGTTAATGTGTCTCGGCACCCAAGTGGGAGACTTGGAAGAAGCTCTTGGCTCCTGGCTTTGGCCTGGGCCAGTCCTGGCTGTTGTAGCCATTTGGGGAGTGAACCAGAGGATGGAAGATCTCTCTCTCTTTCTGTTTCTTCCCCCTTCCCCCTTCCCCCCTGTAATTCTGACTTTCAAATAAGTAAATAAATAAATCTTAAAAAACAAAACAAAACAAAACAAACAAACAAATAAAAAGGCCGGCGCCGTGGCTCACTAGGCTAATCCTTCACCTTGCGGCGCCGGCACACTGGGTTCTAGTCCCGGTCGGGGCGCTGGATTCTGTCCCGGTTGCCCCTCTTCCAGGCCAGCTCTCTGCTATGGCCAGGGAGTGCAGTGGAGGATGGCCCAAGTGCTTGGGCCCTGCACCCCATGGAAGACCAGGAGAAGTACCTGGCTCCTGCCATCGGATCAGCGCGGTGTGCCGGCCGCAGCGCGCTGGCTGCGGCGGCCTTTGGAGGGTGAACCAACGGCAAAGGAAGACCTTTCTCTTTCTGTCTCTCTCTCACTGTCCACTCTGTCAAAAAACAAACAAACAAAAACCAAAAAAACTGGTACAATGTGGTGAGAGGTGAGATAGATAGAAAAAGGACTCAGGAGGTCTCCTTGGTTTCTGGCTTAGGCACCTGAATAGGTAGTGATCCCATTTGCCGAGATGGGGAATGCAAAAAGCCGTTTACAGGAGTAGGTAGAGGAGGAGGCTATGAGTAGTTCTGTTTTAAAATGTTGAACTCCAGGGGGTCTGTTAAGATATCAAAGTAAAGATATCTTAGCAGCAGCTCAATATGCAGGTCCATAGCCTAGGACTGATGATGAGCATGAGGATGATGATAGCTAACATTTATCGAGGGCTTACTGGATGTCGCATATTGTTTTAGTCATTTTGCATGTATTTTAGTCATCTCATTCTTCCAATAACCCTACAAGGCAACTATTACTATTATTCTCATGTTACAGAGGATGAAATCAAAGCATAGAGAGATTACACTACTTGCCTGAGATGATAGATTGATACTTGGCAGAGCTGGGATAGAAATGTAGATCAGTGGAATTTTGAAATCATGCTTCTAAACATTAGGGAGACATATATTTGGAGATTGCATATATTATGAAAGGTCACTGAATGCACAGGAATAAAATACAGATGAAAGCTGGGAGTGGAGGACTTGGAAACACTAATGCTCAAAGGATAAACACAGAAAGAGGACGAGAAGACTGGGCAGGAGCAGCAGGAACAGCAAGCAAGAAAAGCTTCAAAGAAGCCAAGACCAAGTGCTTCAAGGACCAACCATGCTGACAGCTCTACAGAAAAAAGGTGGTATAAAGACAGAAAAGTGTCCACTGGATTTAGTAACACTAAGTTATTGGAGATTTTGATGTGAACAGCTTCAGTTAATACAGTGGGATGAGAACTAGAATAGAATAATTTAGGAGGTATGAAAAATGGAGATGGTGAGCGCAGAACATGGATTACCTAAAAAAATGTTTCGTAAAGGGGAAGAAAGAGAAGCAGTTGCCTTAACATGCTTAGAAATTCATGACTTAGATCAAGCAAAGAAGGACAGGAGAAAGATGCTAACTGCTGAAGAGAGGGTTCCCAGGAAATGGAACTACACTTTGTAGTTAAGACCATAGGCTCTGAGATTAAAATGCCAAAAATTCAAATCCAGTCTGTTGGTTACCTTGGAAAAACTCTGTAATTTCTGTAAAACTTAACATCTCTGTAATATCAATTCCCTTACCTGTAAAATGGAAATATTATCACTCTCTACTTTATTATAAGGCTTATACAAGATAATGCATGGAAAGAAGGGTGTGTGCTAAGTGCTCAAAAAAAGGCTAGCTATTGTCATAAGCACAGGATCCAGAGCACAGGGAGAGGGGCTGCCTTATATCGAGAACAAATACCTTTTTTGTTTGTTTGCTTAAGTTATTTATTTATTTGAAAGGCAGAGTTACTGAGACAGAGAAAGATCCTCTATCTGCTGGTTCACTCCCCCAATGGCTGCAATGGCTGGAGCTGGGTCGATCCAAAGCCAGGAGCTACAAGCTTCTTCTGGGTCTCCCATGTGGTTACAGGGGTCCAAGCACCTGGGCCATTCTCCACAGCTTTCCCAGGTGCATTAGCAGGGAGCTGGATCTGAAGCGGAGCAGCCAGGATCGAACCGGTGCCCAAATGGGATGCCAGTGCAGCAATATGCCCTGGCACTGGCCTGAAATGAATGCATTTTTGTGACAGAGAAAAAAGAAGGCAACGATGGGAATAGATGGCAGGCAAGCTTGGGATGAGTGAGAGAAGACAGAGAGATCCTTACTAGTGGTTTCTCTGTTCTTGGTTAAGAATGGGGCAAGGTCATCTGTTGAAGTAATGAGGACCTGGTAAACTGGACTTGAGGAGAATGTAGAGCTATGTGGGGACACTGTGCAATGAAACATCAAAGGACCTCCAGCAGAGGAAGCCCCAAGAGCCCTCTGAGAAACCCACATCCTATGGCTCTATGATTTCTCCATCAGTGCTCAGCAACACAGACACAGGCTGGTGAAGGCTGCCCACAGACAGTGAAGTCACAGACAACCAAAAACGTCAGAATCACACTCGGGATCACTTAAAAAGGAAGGGCAAATGAAGAAATGAGCTATCAAAATAGGGGACTGCAAGAATCAAGATAATGAAATGTCTTAATATTCTGAGCATGCAGGGCATTTAAATTCAAGAGTTAGTGAAAAGAGTAAAATACTGTACCTTCGAACGAAATGTTGGATGAACAAAATAAACAGCCTTCAAATTCCTCTTGTACCTAATAAACAAAAGGGTCAGTATAAGTCATGCCTAAAACTTAAAACCACTAGGGAAAATTAATTCTTTACTTGAGTACATAAATATATGCAGAGAAAAAATTTTTTAAAAAGCTCTTGTTTATATATTAAATTTTCAATGAAATGTCAAAATTCAGAGAATATTTTACTACTTAAAGTATCTATTTTTATAGTAGGTACTGTTTCTGTTGGCTGTAGGCAGGACAAACAAATTTATTGTGTGTCATTTTTTAAATAGTGCTAGAATCTCTGGGATTACACTAAAGAACAGTTAAAACCATTAAAAATTATAGCAAAAATTAGAAACTAAAAGTTGAAGTGGTCACATTACAATAACAAATAAATATGAAGGTACTTCAAAAAATTTGTGGAAGATGAAATTAAATGATAAGTTTATTTTGGTACAAAACAATTTTGAAATTCATGCATAATTTTCATAATATGCATTTTCCAGAAACTTTTTGAAGACAACTCATAGGTTTATTATGTCCCAGAAATAGTTTAAAGGCCTTTTATTTGACTCTCATAACAATTCTATGAGCTGGACAGGAACTGTCACTGCCTCTATTTTAGCCCTCCCAAAGTTACCCAGCCATCAAGCGGTAGTACCAAGAACTGAAGCGAGGCTATGCGGCTCAAGATTCATACTACCATTTTCTACTCTATCATGCCTCTCCAGGTATACATGAAATTCTTTTTGACAGTTCAGTAATCACAATGGGTCACTGGAGGTTAACTGGAAGGGACTTCAGAGAAATTGTTTATTTCACAGTTGAGGCCTGTTCCAAGTTAAAGATTTGGTTGGTGGCAAAAGTAGAATTACAGTGGAGTGAAGCTAACACATACACAAGTATAGCTCATATTTAGGGGAAGCTACAAAGGTGTTGAGTAATGAAAACATTAAAATTCTTAATTAATTAAGATGAGATTTAATGGGAAAAGTAAGAGAGCTGGAAATTCATACCAATTTGCCTTCTTTGTATCTTAAACTATAAGATGAATTTTTCAATACAATCCATAATGACATTGTAATGCTGCAAATTACAAAATAGCTCCCAGGAAGGTAGAGTGCCATTTTTGTTTAGGAAACATATTAATGAGAAGAAATATTAGGTATTACATTTGATCTTTGCTGTGGGGTGTCATGTATTTTCCCATTAAAATTTCCATTATCATTTCAAGGGACATAAGGTTTAATGAAAATAATTTCCTAGCTTGCTCAAAGTCACTAGCCTGGGTTGAAGTCCAAATTCTGCATTTACAATTTTGAGACTTTGAGCAACATACTTTACCTTTAATAATGTCAATATTGTTCTATCTTTAAAATACAGTTAGTATCTCTGCTAACAAACCCAAGGGTTACTGGATCAAAATTATGAATGAATGTATTTTTGGTAAGTGTGACACATCATATTAATAGAAGATAGTATATTTATTATTTTATATATAAAATTGCTAAAAACCTCACACCTTTTCCAAAGTGTTTAAAAGTGGGAATAAGTTTATACTGTAAATATACATATTTACTTTAACACAAAATGTTTGAATTAAGGAGGACCTTCTATGTCTATACTATCTAATATATGTATCACACAAACTTTGTTACAAGAAATATCCTTTCACAGAACACACAGCAATGTATGCTACTGAATAAAATTAGAAAAGAAACTATTTCCCCCCCCTTAATAATTTTCAAAAATAACTTACTTGACATCAACAATATCATAGAGTTTCTTCAGGAAGTCAGAGTCCAGGTGATTGTACTCGCTGGTCAGTGTGTGAAAATATACTAATACATATTCCTTCACAGCAATGTGATCCATTACATGGATGAAATATAAGAGAGCCTAAAAGAAGAGGGGTAAACATAAAGATCAAGTTGCCCAGTAGTCTATTTCACAAATGCCAAGAGAGGGAAAGTCCAGAAGACTAATGTGTGCCCTCGTCCTTGCAGAAGACATCTCAGGCTGATGAGTATCAATCCCTTTTAAGATCTTCAGGAAAGTGAACTACCACAGTGTTTAACATTCTCATAGATGCCACAGTAAGCTCCCCTTCTGTCTTGTTCTGAGTGACAGAGGAGAACAATCAGTCCCTATCCTATGGAGTAACTCTATACGGGAAAGCATTCTTGAATCAACTACAGAATTTCTTCTCTCTAGGATCATGAACCAAAATCATCAGAAGTAGACTTAAAGACTTCTAATCATTCTTGAAGTTTCTGCTTGAGTTCGATCAGTCTCTGGTCTCTACTCATATGGAATCATGGCTCTCATGTAACCAAGACTTACCATGAAAGGATACAATGTGGTGGCCTACATGGCTCACTTAAGGGCTAATTTTCACAGCATCTTTAATGCTGATCTGAATGAGGAAACTGACAACAGGTTTAGTCAGAACACAGTGACAGGATAAGCAGCATTTTCTAGAGCTCTAGAAACGTTAACCCAGGTAGTTTAGAGAAATACTCCATTACACGACGGATGAACTTTAAGAGAAACACTAAAAACAAAACAGATACAATATGGGCAGGGCCAGTATGACCCAGTGGTTTAGCTGTAAACAATTACAAAGAGGAAACTAAGAGAGAATAACTGAAGGATTACAATACAACAGGTTGTTTTCCAATCCCTGCTCGGGTGATTAATCCCTGGCATTAACAAGGATTACAATCCAACTGCTATTGGGGCACACAGAGGAGGGCAGTAAGAAAACACAGTATCTTTCCAGCTGTTACCTGATTTGGACCTTAAAATATAGCTCATTATTTCATATAAATTGAAACATGTTGAATATTCAGAACACCATGCTAGTAGGCACTAAAATCAAGTGTAGAAATTTATGTTTTTATTGTTGTCAATCACATTATTGATGATGATAATGAATGTCACACTGATTAAGAGCATAGAACAAATGATTACAAATACAACACTACTAACCAAAGGTGAATCTGTCCTCTGGGTATGTGTGTCTATTTTTTTTTTCCGATCTAGATTGCTCCTTTGTTCTCTTTATGTTCATGCTCCACTTCTACTCCATAGCAATTATGGAGCCCCTGTTTGGTTTACATTTTCCAACCATATCTTACCCATAGCAATTATGGAGCCCCTGTTTGGCCTTACATTTTCCATCCATACCATAAGAATCTTTTTGTATTAAAAGGAATAGGCACATGACAGAAAAATGTCAAAGACAAATTCTCCCCCAACCATAAAATCCATTTTGAGATATTTTACTTTTCTTCTGTTTTAATCTTGAAGTTCCAAGGAGGATGAAAAAACTCAATTAAGGTCAGTGTAGACATATTTAGTATATCACTTTTTCTCTAACTGGTATCATATCATAAACATTTGTCTACAGTACTGGCCTATAAAACCATAACATTGGAAGATTACAGAACATTCCATTTGTGGGTGTACTCCCATTTACCTGTTAGAAATTTGTTATAACTTTTTGTTACAAATGACCCTGCGAGTAACATGCCAGGTTCATTGCTTACACAAAACTTTTAGCCAATTATCAGGGATCTAAAATCTGAGGAGTTAGCCAGAAGCAAATACCAGCTTTTTGCACACTGTGTTTTATCTTAGAATTGTGCTTACTTTTACTATAATTAAAAATACTGTTCAGTTAAAGTTATTTTTTGGAGTCAGTTTCTAATTTACTGATGTTCTGGGAAGATTTATATATATATATATATAAACATATATATATACACATATATCTGTGGAGTCTATTGTCCCTTTGAGTGTTCAACTTTGGGCATTTTTTTTTTTTTTTTTTTTTTTTACAGGCAGAGTTAGACAGTGAGAGAGAGAGAGAGAGAGAGAGAGACAGAGAGAAAGGTCTTCCTTTCCGTTGGTTCACCCCCCAAATGGCCACTACGGCCAGTGGTGCTGCGCTGATTCGAAGCCAGGAGCCAGGTGATTTCTTCTAGTTTCCCATGTGCGTGCAGGGCCCAAACACTTGGGCCATCCTCCACTGCACTCCCTGGCCATAGCAGAGAGCTGGCCTGGAAGAGGGGCAACCAGGACAGAATCCGGCGCCCCGACCGGGACTAGAACCCGGTGTGCCGGCACCACAGGCGGAGGATTAGCCTATTGAGCCGCAGCGCTGGCCTGTAGCCACTTTCATACTTTGGATTATTTCCTTAGAATAAATTCTCAAACAGTGAGTGCAATCAGTTTTGTAGTTTCAATTCCCCTCTGACAATGATTAATGGGTAATTTTGAAGGTGAAAAAATATTTAATTCACTTTTTTGTACTACTTACTATTCAACTGAACATTTTATATTTTATTTCCCTGTTATAATTTTTTTTTTAGGTATCATCCATTTTTGTTATTTGCCTCCAAATGAAGGAATCATGGAACTAGATAAACTACATTTTGGGTTTTTTCTCTTTTGAAAGACATTCAAGCACTAATTTTTTTTTTTAAAGTAGAATTTAATTGTAAAACTGTAATACAGAATGACTACAAACACTTGTCAGTTATATCAACATCCAAAACAAAGCAGCTGTGATTTTGGAAATCATTTTGCAGCATTCCAGTATTTTTGTTTCTTCTACAGAGAAAGACCAAACCTCTAACCCAAGTGAAACAGTACATATCGACTCCCAGAACCACAGGTGCTACTCGGCCAGAGAGGCCCAGTGCAGCTTCATCTCATATTGTAAGCCCTGATTCCAAAATTTAAATCAACAATATTTGTAAAACAGAGCCTTTGATGGCTTACCTTGTCCATATCTATTAATGTTACAGGAATGTTTCTTCCAACCACCACCATCACTGTGCGACCACAGTTATCGACACCTACAAACAGGAAATGTTATCAGCACCCAGAAACTTTATTCCAAGAGTATTATTTGTCCTGGGCTCTTTTGTACAAGAATATCCCACACACATTTAAAAGACTGAAATGCAGGAAGTACTTTTTTCAAATTTCATATTCCGATTTCTTTTTCTGTGTAGAAAACAATACTTTTTTTTTTTTTTTTTAAGCTTCATGAGGTTTGGATCACTGCCCTGACTTTTAAGATAAGATCTCTTAAAGATTTCAGATCAGGGACAGCCAAAGATCTTTTGATAGACAGCATTTTGTTTAAACTCACAACTTTCAATAACATTAGTGATCCAGGAAAAACTAAGTAGCATTCAAATCTGAAAATTAATAAGCACTGTCTGAAAAGAAATCTAATGATGAAAGAGCAGGAATCTGGCAACTTTCACTGTCTCTGTTATGTAAGGTTTGCATTTTGTAAAAGCAAATATACTTTCATAAGCAAAATAAAAATATAAAAAGGAAAAGATGCTAGGGAGAAATGGTAATGTAGAACTGTAAACTGAAATTTTTATAGATTGAGATGCTATTTCTAAGATCCTGATAATGAGCAAAAACTTTGCATTGGTACAAAAACATTTTATTCAGAGCAAATGGGTGAAATCAGAGGAAAATGAATTCTCAAATAACATGCTGGGTCAGGTCCTTAATTAGTAAAAGATTAAGTTCCCACCATCCTTAAGCTCACCTGTTTGGTATAAGGCTTTTAGGGAAGCAATATCAGACAGATCCTCAGATCTTGCTTGACATAGCCAACGATTATAACTAGAGAAATAATAAAGGTTATGATGATTATAATAAACATTATAAATTAAATTTACAAATGGGACTGGTTTTTATCATCTCTCTCTGTCTCTAAAGAATTGGTGTTTCATTATAATGAGGTAGGAGTGAACGAGGCCATTATACATACCATGCAGAATCTCTACATTATTGGTTAAATAAACACAAATGAGTTGCTGGAAAAGGAAGCTGTTCATATTACATTATTTTTAAAAATTCTCATGATCAAATGAAGACTATACAGATAAACGAGTAAGAAACCACATATATTCAAATTTTTTTTTTTTTTTTTGGACAGGCAGAGTTAGACAGTGAGAGAGAGAGAGAAAGGTCTTCCTTTTCTGTTGGTTCACCCCCCAAATGGCCACTATGGCCTGCAAGCTGAGCCGATCCGAAGCCAGGAGCCAGGTGCGCCCGCCCACCCACCCCCCACGGTCTCCCACACAGGTGCAGGGCCCAAGCACTTGGGCCATCCTCCACTGCCCTCCCAGGCCACAGCAGAGAGCTGGACTGGAAGAGGAGCAACGGGACAGAATCCGGCACCCCAACCGGGACTAGATCCCGGGGTGCCGGTGCTGCAGGAGGATTAGCCTAGTGAGCTGGGGCGCCGGCCCAAGTTGTTTTCTAATTGTCTTATGATTACATCATCTCCATAAGCCTGTTACACAGAAAATACACCATATATAATTAGTTAGATATATAACTAAAATATATTATATATATATTATATATATTATATATAATTAGTTCTAGTAGAAAGGATATAACAAGAGGTAGGTGAATATTTCTTGATTTCTGTATTCTGTTCACTTGTCAAAGATTAATAAAACATAAATGCAATGCTTACACCATAGTATGCCGTCAAATATTTACTGAGTGAAATAATAAGCATGAGTAATACACAGGTATTTTGGGGGCCTGAGAGGAATAAAGGAAAGAGTTGGCTTCAAAGAATTCGAAGTTGAATATGAGATAGATACATCACAGAGACACTTAACTCTGTAACAGACTGAGACAAGCAACCCGAAGGGCTAAGCACTCTGTTAGTCATGTAAGCTAAGAGGAGAATGTAGTGGTAGTGGAGTTGGGAGGGTGGTGGTGAGTGGAAGCAGGTCCTGGAAATGTTGAAGAAACAACCGCTCCTTTCTATGTATCATCATCTTCTTCTACTCTTAGTCAAGGCTTTATCCACTTATTGCAATGTCTGTTTTCAGTGTATTAGACCTCAAGAGAGGCAATTTATCTTTATTTTCAGCCAACTGCTAGGGTTAGTTTCTGACACTCACTCACTATTAATTCAATGAACTCTAAAAAACCATTTTTAAAGCTGGAACTCAGGTACACAACAGACTTAAATATGCTTGTTGTTTCAAAACACTCTTATTGGTACATGCATGGTACACTTTAAAAAAGTGGTGGTACAGGTTTTTAAAATGATGTAGTAAACATCCCCAAGCTTAACACCCAAAACAAAAATTAACACATTCAACATAACCTGTATCTAACCACGTGGTTATGTATCTCCAATTTTAAGCCTTAGCTCCTTCTTACCATCACCCAGAATCCTATGTTCATTACTTCCTTGATTTTCCTTTTTATATTGTATAGCCTGTATCTAACCACGTGGTTATGTATCTCCAGTTCTAAGCCTTAGCTCCTTCTTACCATCACCCAGAATCCTATGTTCATTACTTCCTTGATTTTCCTTTTTATATTGTTTTCATTCATCTATATGTATTCAATGTACCAAGTTTTTATTTAACAATTTAAAAAAGTTTGTTATGCTGTATGTGACCTTTTGGGTCTGATTTTTTTTTTTTTTTTTTTTACTTAATAGATTGCTAAGATTCATCTATCAAACTGGGTTTCCATCTTGTTCATTCATTTTAACTAATATAATGTATAAGCATTCATAGTATGTGAAAACTGTCTTTTTTTCATTCATTCTCCCATTGATAGGCATTCAGGCTAGTCCCAGGTTTCTGCTTTTGTGATCGGTGTTACCATCAACTTGTTTTGCATGTCCCCTGTACACATGTGCGTATGTTCTCTTGAACAGATGGCAAGCAGTAGAAGCACTAGGTTATTGGGTACGTTCAATTTAAGGAGTTAAGGCCAAACTTCTTTTCCAAAGCATTGCACCAATTTATACTTCTATAATCAGTGAATGAGATCCTGTGATTCCACGTCCTATTTGACCACTGGTATTATCAGATGTTTTGACTTTTGCCAGCCAGGTTTTAAATGATATGTTTCTTCTCTTGTAACTGATGAGATTGAGATCCTGTTCATGTTATGGAACCTGTTTCTTCCTCAGTGTGAAGCCTGTTCATAGCATTTGTCCATTTTTTTTATTGAGTTTTCCTTTTTTCACTGATACGTGGTTCTCTACATATTCTGAATACAACCATTTGCCAGTTGTGTGTACTGTGAATATATGCTCCCATTCTGTAACTTGCTTTTCACTTTCTTGGCTCTACTTAAAGAAAAGTAAAGTTCTTAATTTTAATATAAGCAAAGGTTCTTTTTTGTTAATAGTATTTTTTATGCCTTATTTAAGAAATATATTCTTTATCTAAGGTCTGAAAGATCCCAACCTATAACTTCTTTCATGAGTTGTAATACAAAACAAAACAAAAGTCCTTAATCCATCTAGCAATGATTTTAGTCCATGGTGTCAAAATGCTTTTAACCTTGATTAATTGTGACTTGCAACTTGAGATCCAATGATAGTTTCTGGTTGGCAAAATCTAGGAACATGGGAAGAAGGTCTATGACTTCTGACAGATTCTTAAAGGGTTTATGATTTTAAAAAGGCTAGAATCACTGCTGAGGGGCTCTGGCATAGCGAGTAAAGCCATTGTTTGCAGTATCAGCATCCCATACGAGCATCGGTTCAACTCCTGTCTACTCCTCTTCCAATCCAGCTCTTTGCTGTGGACTGGGAAAGCAATAGAAGATGGTCCAAGACCATGGGTGCCTGCACCCATGAGGGAGATCTGGAAGAGGAACCAGAACTGGCTTTAGATCAGACCAGCTCTGTCTGTTGCGGTCATTTGGGCAATGAAGCAGGAGATGGAAGACCAATCTCTCTCTCTCTCGCTCTTACTCTGCTTCTGCAACTCTGCCTTTCAAATAAATAATCTTTAAAAAAAAAAAATCACTGCTGAGAAACTGGTGCTGCTGAGGTTTCTAATTCACCTTTAGGTGAACTTTAGTCCAATAACTCATGATTGCAATCTTCATCCTCCTCTTTATTTCAGGTAAGTCTCCTCCACCTCCACTACAGACTATATAAGTTTGATTAGGTAGTCATATTTTTTTCTTCCAGTCATCAGTAGTTGTGGGGAGGGAGTATAAACAAAAGATGCTATGCTTATCTCAGCATTCAACGGAGATGAGGCTTGCCTTGTTTTCCTCTAAACTTCATTATTCAAAGACTATTTTAGGTTTTCCATTATATCGCTTAGAAATTGCATCTTATTTTTTGCTGTACTTTTTGTATTTTATTTCAGTAAAGACATGAAATCCTTTGTTTCAATCCAAAAATCAGAACAAAGCTAAAACAGGAAAGTATCAACAGCTCAAAATAGTTTCTGGTTTGTGTACTGCTTATCCCAAATAGCAAGTTTCTATTACTTGATGAGAAAAATAGAATAATCATACATAAAAAAATACACACAATATGTCAAAATGATGGCAAAAGTAGAATGGCAGAAATACTGTCTACAGAGTTTCTCAATGGGTTGTAATCATCTGAAGTTCAACAAAGCTAACATAACCCAATCCCTTCCAGTTAATTAATTACCATTCACCTGATTACTCAAAGATTGAATGATAAAGGAAATTTAAACAAATCACTCTTAAAAGACCAGTAACTAACCTATTTGTGTAAAACAAGTATCCCAGGGAAAATGCTGTCTCAGGAATTCACAGTTTTTCTAGACCTTATGAAACTGTCTATCGCAGACTCAGTTACGACCTTTGTTCTATTCTCTTACTGCATCCAGTACTAATTGATTTAACATTTTTCTTTTATGCAAGACCCTAAGCCCTACGAGGGTGGAGGCTCTATCAGCCTGCTTGTCGCTCTGCATTACCAGTAGTCTACAGCACAACATTATTAGTAAGGGCTTAATATTTAACAATGAATGGGATGATGTTTTTGCTGTGAGAATAACAAGAGTCACAGGCAATTGGACTGTAAATCAACCAAGGAACACCAAGGAAAAGAAAGAAAATACTACAGTAAAATCATTTTTACAATCTCAAAATCTTCGAAAAAGAATATCTAGTTTCTTTCTGAATTTCTTTAAGTAAACCAACTTCTAGCTTATGACACACCCAAATCAAAGTTAGAACACAACAGGAGACCTAGAAAGTTAGTCTAAGAATTAGACAACACGTCTAATTTTTTTCAGACATTGAACAAATACTGCAAGGGATACTTAGGTGTTAACACAGTGCTACAAAGTAGTGATACATGTTAGGCATCTTCTAACCAGATTCCAAACCCAAAATGTTCCAAAACCCAAAAGTTTTTGAGTATTAATACCCAACACAACACTACAAATGAAAAATTACTACTTTATGTGATGGGTCACAGTAAAAAATAGGCACTCAAAATGTGTACAAAATTACTCTTAAGATATGTGAAGATACATCTGAAACAGAACAAATGGTGTGTTAAGACTTCTGTCCCATCACTAAGATCTATCACTGCTGTTTAGGCAAATGCTTCAAAATCCCCCCAAATCTGAAATCCAAAACACATCTGGTCCCAGACATTCTGGACAAGGGAGGCTGAACTAGAGTCAAACTACTGCCAATCAATGACATCCTTTAGCATTGCAACTGATAAGAGAATGGAAGGCTTTGAAAAAGATAATAAAACCCACTTCCCTCTCAGAGATAAAAATGTGTTCAACATCTGTTCAACCTGAATATAATCAACAGAACATTATTTGAAAATAGAAACTGATTTAGAAAGAACAAGAGAAATAAATTTCAAAAAACTGTAACATGCAATCTTAAACATGACAAAGTACACAAGCAGATTACTTAGTGCTTAGTTACATCATAAGCTCAACAAGCACTCATTAACACTACAACTTTCTGGTTTCAGGACTCTTCTATTTTTAAAATTTTTGAGGATTCGAAAGATCTTTTGTTTATGTCAGGCATATCTGTCAATATTTACAATATTAGAAATAAAGACAAACATTTAAAAAATATTAATTTAAAAACAATAAAAAACCAATTACATGAAGATAACTTTTTCATGAAAAAAAGCTGTGTTTATGAAGAAGATTTGTACTGTTGATTTTTGCAAATCTCTTTAATTTCTGCTGGATTCTCCTATCTGCTTTTGTATTTAATCTACTTCAATGTTACATGTTAAGTAGCCTCTAGAAAAATTCCACTGAAAACTGTGAGGGAATGAGAAGGGAAAATAAGTCTTAATAACATTATGACAAGTTTGACCTCACAGGCCACCAGAAAGGGTATGAAATTCTCTGGACCACACTTTCGAGAACTATTTTTATCATGGTTAAAGCAAAGCAAGGAAGTCAACAGTCTGAGGCTGTTGTCTTTCATAACCAGAATCCTTACACAACCATATTGAAACTTAACTTAGAGGCATTCCTTGCAACTGGTCAATTTTGGAAATAACAAAAACAACAAGCAAACAGAGATTCAGACAATCACAATCAATTAGCTGGATCATTCACAGAGAACAAGAATGTCTAACTACAGCCAATCAAATCATTTCTTTGCTTCCACACTTAGCTTGTAATGTCCCACTGCTCATACTCCAGAGCTGGGCTCTCTGAACCTCTTCTGGTTTTGAGTGCAGTCTGATTCCTGAATAGTTCTTTGCTCAAATAAACTCTGTTATTTTGTCTAAAATGTTTCTTTTTAATGTTACTTTGAAGTATTCTGCATTATAGATGTAAGACAAGGCTGCATCTTCAACTCTCACAGACACTGAGCGTGTAAATGGGGAACCAGAGACTGTTTAGATTCAGACACAGCTGAAGAGAATGGGATGGCAGAGGATGCCGCCTGGTTCCGGCTGTGGGACTCAGGCAGTGCTGCTCATCCAGTCTGCCCCCATGTGCTGATGGGATGTGCACAGCAACCTGACAGCTGCTAAGAACTCCTGCCTCGACATACCTTCATGCCTCAGACACCTGAAAGTAGGAGCTGCCCAAGAGAGGGACAGCCTTATTATCTCTAGATACTTGTATCTTTTAGAATGTTTCCTGAACCAATAGAAAAATCAACTGTGTAACAAACTTGACTGTTAGGATCCAGGCCCTCCACCAGCACTGAGGACAGTGTTTTACAAGCTGTCTTCACACTCATTCCCAGAATCTACTCCTTGGCTGAGGACTCCTTTCCAGAAAGTGTGGACTTAGTCAGTACCTATTTATTTTAATACTGGCTTGAGCAGTACTAATTAAGTGAAACAAATCAACTCATTTAAATAAGAGACAAACAAGGATCCGGCCCCGAAACAAACTTAAAATACTACAGGTTATCTGTATCATTTCCTGGAGAAATGAAGATATGTGACATGTAAGCATGTATGTGTGTGTGAGACAGAGAGCAGAGACAGAGTGAGAGCATGCAGAGAGAAAAGCTTGGCTGACCCAATAAAGGTGATAAGCATGCATTTCCTTGCTGTGAACACAAAAACCCTCTCTCTAGTCCCTGCCCAACCTCTCTGAGGTTGGTGTGTGAGTGGGTTGAGGAGGATGGCAGAGAAGGCAGCCACGCTATGGTGGCAACTCTGAAGGCTCTTCTTCAATGAACCGTAAATGTGGGAACGTCATTCGACCTATTGGAAAAGTAAAGAGGTCACATCACACTGGATCAGTGATCTAGGGCACAAAACAATCAGCTAAGAAGCTTCAAAAGGAGGATTCTGGGGCCTTCCAGCAGAGGTGCTGATGCAGGACACTTTGTGTGGGATCCATGAGTGAGTATCTTAACAAGCACCCTGGTGATTCCATCGCTCATAGACTGTGGACTCCACTTTGGAAAGCTGGTCCAGGTGATCACCAAAATTCCGTCCAGTGATAAAGTAGTGGGGAGAGCCCAGAGAGCAGTGGATCTCATGTGTGGACTGCACCCCCCTGAACAGAGCATCTTCAGGGGGTTTGCAAAGTCAACAACGTGTTCATAATCACACCACGACATTCTACGTCTTTTTCACTGTGTTGACATTTACACTGACAGTTCAAAAGCAAGTGCTAGGTGAAAATGCCTGGCGATGGCCTTATCACAAATCAAGGCAAAGGCACCCAACTCTCACAGTAAGTAGTTTTTGGATTCTTTATTGCCAAATACTTGCGGAATAAAAGCAGTGGGTTAATGTCTTCAATGCGGGAATAAAAAATATTAACTTCATTAAAGCAACCCTTGAGAATCCATCTTTTTAATATTACTGTGTGACAAAATGAAAAGGACACATAGAGTACTTCCACATACTGAAGTACGAGGTGTGTGGAAGAAAAGCACTGTGTGACTGTTTGAGTTGCAAGCGGAACTAATTGCTTTTCGCATGGGACTCCCATATTTTACCTCACAGAATGACTGGCAGACAAACTATGGCTATTCCATAAGTATGTGGCAGTTGTTTTCTCAAAAATGAGTAAGTAATGCCACTGCCTTAAGAAAAATAACCGGAGCTGACCCTGTGGTGTAGTGGGTAAAGCTGCCCCCTGCAGTGCCGGCATGCCGTATGGGCACCGCTTCGTGTCCTGGTTGCTCCAATTCCAATCCAGCTCTCTGCTATGGCCTGAGGAGGTAGTGGAAGATGGCCCAAGTCCTTGGGCTCCTGCACCCATGTGGGAGAACAGAAAGAAGCGCCAGGCTTCTGGCTTCGGATCAGCACAGCTCTGGACATTGTGGCCATCTGGGGAGTGAACCAACAGATGGAAGATCTCTCTGCCTCTCTGTAACTCTGCCTTTCAAATAAATGAATAAATCTTAAAAAAAAAAAAGAAAAATAAAAAACAGCATTTGATTGCTAAATGATAAACGTTGCCAATGATAAAACTTGAGTTTTAAAAAATATATATAACTTTGGAAAATTTTTATCATCACTAGAAGTTTCATAATATTTAAAGGTTTTCTGTTGAGACTGGTAGTGACACCAACAAACATAATTTTTTATACTATGTAGTGAACTGTCTCAATATTTGGAAGAACTGAATAATTCATTGATTCAATATTTTCCAGAAGATCAATATATGATGTCATAAAGTCTAACTATAAATTCCTATTATAAAATCTGTTCAAACTGCAGGTCAGAACAGTATAAAGATTCATGAATATTGCTTAAGAATCTGTCTAATAGTTGAACTTTAAGAAACTACCATTTAGCAAATTGTGGTATGGTATAAAAGAATGTCCAAAATTATCTGAAAAGGCTATTAAAATACTTTCCCCCTTTTCAATTACCTATCTGAGTGAGGTGAGATTTTCTTATATACTTTACCCAAAACAACTTATTGTATCAGTTTACAAACAGATAAGAAAATCCAATTATCTCCTATTGAGAGAAATGTTAAAAGATATGCAACATTTGAAATAAAATATAAAATGCTACATTCTCATGAAATAAAGAGATATCCTTAAAATGAAGTTATTTATAATGAATTAGTAGATAATTTCTCATATTATAAGTGATGTTGGATATAACCCATGTGAACAGAGGCTCTTTGGGATCTTAACAAGTTTTTAGGGTGCAAATAGGATGACCTGAGATCAAAAATTTTGAGAACTCCTAGTGTATAAATCACAATGTGAGAAATGCTAAACAAAATTAAAAAAAAAAAAAATAGATGCCAAGTCATGTGAGAGACAGCCCAGTCATTGTATTGGAAGAAACATGTTTGCCAGATGATTTGTTTACATGGTTAGGCCCAGAAACCACTCAAAGTATCATTTGTGACTGTATCCTTTTAAAAAGCTGTTCACGGGTGCCCTCTGGTGGCTTAACTGCTTTTTTTTTTTTTTTTTTTTTTTTTTAATCAGTATACAGTGACGACCTGGGACTGAGGACATAAAGAATTCTAATTCTACAAGACACTCCAGAGATATCTATCCCAACTACCACTTTATAAATGAAGACTGACAACATCCAGCCTAAGAGTATAAAACAGGATGACAAATGCTATGCTATGCTTTGCGTAAGTATAGGGTATAAAAAAAAGTGTACAGCAGGAAGCATCTGTTCCAGACTTGCAAGGTAGGTCTCCAGGGCAATGCTTTAAAGATGAAAGGTGGCGAACAGGCAGGAATTGAAAGATGGGAGCATTCCAGTCAAAAGGAACAGAAAGCACCAAAGCTCAAAGGTAAAACAGTCCACAATTTGCTCAGATTTAAGGGAACAGTAAAGGCCAATTTTAAGAGTTTATTAAGTACCAGCTGCTACATCAAGTTAATTAAGTTATCTTATTTAATGCTCACATATCAACTAACCTTAAAAGTTAATGGCAGATACTTATAGTTTATGATTTTTCTCCTCTGTATAATTTTTTGAAAAGCAGTTAGCCTTATAAGCATTGTTAATCTTTAGAAAAGCTTACAAATAAATGATAGCTGCTCCTATGTTTTAAAAAGAACTTATTTAAAATTCTTTAGAAAACACCTGGAAGAAATGGAATGGGTCAGATGCTTTATAAGAACTTTGGACTAATTCAGAGAGAAAACAAAATTTTAAATTTAATAAAACTGTAGATAATGCTTTAATTCTAAATGTAGTAAAGTAAAAACTTTGTAATTGCCTTTTCCTTTTCCTAACTTCTACTTTTAGAATATTTCCTCACATGGAGACACTAGATAGGAGTGCTGAAATCAGACCTGTCTGAATGTTGACTTTACCACTTACTAATTGTGACCAGTGATAAATTACTCAACTTGGAGCATTTGCATCTACAAAATGGGGATGGTATCTTCCTCACCAGACATCACAAAGGATAAATTAAAACACATTATGTGTATATGTGGATCACTGGGCAGATGCAAGGTCCCTTTCTGGTTTCTCATGTCCTTAGGCATCTGACATTCCCAAGGGATTTGCCTTACTTTCTTTGATGCTGCTTCTGCAGTGCTGCCTCTGATAATTGTCCCTGCAGGATTAGTTTTCTTTGCTTATCAATATCTCCTTCCATTCGAGCAAAAGCATGAGAGCCAATGAAAGAGAGATCAACTCCCAAGCCTTCATCCTCTTCTTCTTGGTTGTCTGTAACGAAAATACCACTATCAATAGAGAGCTTAGGATGAACCTAAACAGAAAAGAGACTGTAAATGTTGCAATGGAGATGACTGTGAGGTGTCAAAAACAGGGGATAAGGGTTATGTTTTCAGAATGAAAATGAAATTAGAGTTAGGCATTTGTAGAACCAAAATAATGCAAGAAATTGCTTGTCATGTATGATACAAGTTTTAGAAATATGCAAAATTAAATCAATGCTACCTGGGTGTAGCTTTAGGAAGAAAAAAGTAGAATGTGATCATCAACAAAAAGACAGAGGTAACTAGACTATGTTTGAGTTTACACATGGTAATTAGACTGCACTTGGGCTCACAAGAGATAGCTCTGCCACACAGCATCTAACAGAAGAGACAGATAAAGAATTAATGTCTAGAAGCAGTCCTAGAGCTCTGTGTAAGGAGGGAGCACTTGACTGGCACCTAAACCCCAGCCCTTCTGTCAGGTAAAGTCCTCAGGAAGACAGATGGACCAGTATCACAGGGAATAATCCGCACTCACTAGGAAATATTTTAATTATAGTTTAGGAACCTGGTTTTCTTCTATGGTCAAACCAACATAATCATTTTGTTCTGAAACACCTACAGCTGTCACTTCAAATTCATAAGTAAACTTTCTGATGTGTCTGTATGATAAATGTGAATCTGGGTAGCAGAAGCCACTCTCTTAGGAGATCATCTCTTAGCCTGGGGCCCATTGCCTTACGAGACCTGTTAACAAGGAGAACAACAATAAAATAACAAACTTTAAATCATGGGGCACTTCCCAAGGCAGTGCCATCACTTGAATTCCAGCCTGGCTCACCATCAGCCGGGATCTTCCCACACCTACTTCACTGCTCCTCATACTGTGATGGGCCAACAACTTAGAAAGGTTTGGTTTCATTAAAATGTACCTGTGAATCATAATATTTCTTCAGTCTCTTAAGAGGAATTTACTTTTAACAGACTTAATATATTAATTGAAAGTATTTATGAACAAATATTTTTTCAGAGCAGTGAAAACAAGTCAAGTACTCTGAGGATTGGTTAAAAATCTCACCTACTGCCCAACATTCGCTGTTCCCTACTCCTCATCACACTAAATGTACTTTATGGAGAAGAAATTAGTTCAAGGATCCACTCTACTGGAGGGTCTCTTAAAGTACCCGGTGTCCCTCTGGCAAAGCTTGGTTCACAGACATTTACTATTGCTAGATCATTTATAAGCCTCCCCGGCCACATCTGATATGAGTCTTTATACTAGGTTGACAGCAAACTCTTAACAATGCTATCTCACATCTCATCCCTTCACTTTGACCTCTTTTCTTTTTCAGATTTATTTATTTATTTGAAAGTCAGAGCTAGAGAGAGAGAGACAGAGAGGGAGAGAGAAAAAGAGAGAGACAGGCAGAGGAGAGGATCTTTCATCTGCTGGTTTACTCCCCAGTGGCCACAATGGCTGGGCCTGGGCCAGGGCCAGGCCGAACCCAGGAGCCAGGAGCTTCTTCTTGGTCTCCCACATGGGTGCAGGGGCCCAAGCAGTTGGGCCATCTTCCTATGCTTATCCTAGGCCTTTAATAGGGAACTGGATTGGAAGAGGAGCAGCCAGGACACTAACTGGTGCCAATATGGTAGCTTTATCCACTATGCTACAATGGAAGCCCATTTCTGTTTCTCAGAGGGGCACTGACAATCTGCCAGCCTAGCTAGAGTCACTATAAAAAGTGACTATATAAAGTGCTACCACAGGTGTTTCTGATAAGGTTGGAGAGGCCAGCAGGACACCTGAGGGGTTAACTTATAAACCAAACAAAAAAGAATATTAAAAAACAGCTCCTACCCTATTTCCTTATTAAATTAAATTTATACAATCCTTCCCCTGCTGCCACCTCGCATGGAAAAAAATGTTTCTACAGTTTCTGCCCAGATCACCAGTCTTCCCTAGTCTGGAATGCTATACGCAAGGTTCCTTAACAAACTCTTCTATTCTCATTTAGACCATTCTTCATTGGTCTCAAGCGTCATTTTAAGTTTGGTGGTAGCAGGTGGGGAGGGGATCGCATGTTCCACTCACCTTCAAACAATATGGTGATAAATGGAGTGGAGGATGCACACTTTGAGTGAGTAATGGCTCAAGTAGCTGGATCCTTGCCACTAACACAGGAGACCTGGATGGAAGGTTAGGCTCCCAGCTTTGGCCTGGTCCGGCCCTGGCTGTTGTGGACAACTGTGGGAGTGAACCAGTGAATAGGAACTCTTTCTGCCTCTCAAGTACATAAAATAAATAAAAATTTTAAAAAGCAGTCAAGTATTCTTCCACAGATTTTAAATTGATACTCATTTTTAAAAGAAATGTTCACATTAGTAGTTTCACAGTAATTCCCTAACTTGGTAGACTTCAAGCTAAGTTTCAGCAGTAAAGCCCGAGAGGCAGGTCTCCACTGAGAGATTTCTGACCTTGAACGTGTCTGGGTGATGATCAGCACAAGCTGTTGTGCAGGATTCAGCAAGGCTCCGGCCTAACGTGCTGTAACTACTCCTGTGACCTACATTGAGTGTACCACCCACAGAGACAAAATGAATGGCTTGTATTCTTGCCATTAAGTTAAGCAGAGCTTTTGGAGGACACTGTTCAGCTATTTCAAATATTACATGCTACACTACTGTCTTGTAGGAGACTAGGATAAGAACGCGTTACATGCAGCCCTGAATCCTCATTGCCTAACATGGACTTGGGAAGTATTTGTCTACCTACCTACGTGCCCACAGACAGATTTTTTTTTAAAGATTTATTTATTTATTTGAAAAGCAGAGTTACATAGAGGCATAGGCAGGGGAAGAGAGAGAGAGAAAAAGAGAGAGCGAGAGAGAGAGACTTCCATCACTGGTTCACTCCCCAAATGGCCTCAACAGCTGGAGCTGAGCCGATTCCAAGCCAGGAGCCAGGAGCTTCTTCCTGGTCTCCCATGCGGTACAGGGACCTAAGGACTTGGCCATCTTCTACTGCTTTCCCAGGCCATAGCAGAGAGCTGGATCAAAGTGGAGCAGCTGGGACTCGACCCAATGCCCATATGGGATGCCAGCACAGCGCCAGCCCCCAGACATACTTTTCAAAAAAATTTTAATTTAAAGAATAAATCTTATCAGGACTAGGAATCTGAGTCCTGCAAACAGAGAGCTTCCCAAAGATGAAGCTAAACTTCCTGTTTCCTTGGTGGTGATTTTTTATCAGTACCTTTGCCTCCTCATGAGGCAGAACTCTAGAACTCACCCTCCGGAGCACCAGGCTTTTCACTGATTCTGATCTGCCGTTCAGGTACCACAGGCTCCCCTTCTGCATTTCCAATATCTGCAGGTAGGTAGGGCAAAGATCGACTCTCCTCCTTCAATGACCTTGGGAAGTACAGAGGTAGCAGCTTTTGGTAAGTAGCCTGTGTCAGAAAAGCAAGACATTCTGTAAATAACCACAAAGAGAAGGTATGGCGTGAGCAGTGCTGGGTGCTACTCAAACACTGTTAACGACAGCCTGTGTCAATCAGGAATACACACCTTACCTCTCCTGAGCTCAGATTAGTGCCATTTGGTTCTTGTATCCAAGATCTGCGTTTGGTAGCTAGTCCAGTAAAATGTGACATGATGCTGGCAACTCCAGCTCACTGAACCTGGATACCTTCACTTACTGAGGGGGCTGCCTGGAAGGATGACTTGGCTGTGCTGAGACCTCCTTAACTCAAAGGCTTTGTTTTTGAGGGATTTTTTCTCTTCTTTTACATCTCTACTTGTGAGGGATTGCAATTTCATGGCTTTTGTTCTTTCCCTGAATCTTTTTTCTTTCTTTTTTTAAATAAATAGAATAAAATTATTCTACCTTATAATTTCCAAATGGATGAGTCCGCTGGACTCAGTTACAAACCCAGGATACATCTAGGTGTTCAGTGTTATTTTTCCTATATCTTGAAGCATTTTGCTTTTTCATCATCCTAGAAATTATTTTTACTCAATACTACTCATCAAATATTCTGTTAATTGAAAAAAAGACTAAATTAAAATCATCAAACATAAGAATGATGAAATCACCTTATAGAAGGACAATAAGATCATTCAAGAAATCATTATCCTTGGCCGGCACCACAGCTCACTTGGCTAATCCTCCGCCTGCGGTGCCAGCACCCCGGGTTCTAGTCCTGGTTGCTCCTCTTCCAGTTCAGCTCTCTGCTGTGGCCTGGGAAGGCAGTGGAGGATGGCCCAAGTGCTTGGGCCCTGCACCCGCATGGGAGACCAGGAAGAAGCACCTGCTCCTAGCTTTGGATCGGTGCAGCGCACCAGCCGTAGCAGCCATTTGGGAGGTGAACCAACGGAAGGAAGACCTTTCTCTCTGTCTCTCTTTCTCTCACTGTCTAGCTCTGCCTGTCAAAAATTAAAAATTAAAAAAATTTAAGAAAAGAAATCATTATCCATCAGTTTTCTTGTGTTGTCCACAATCTTGCTTTTTTTTTTTTTTAAGGTAGAGTTAGAGAAAGAGAGAAAGAGAGGAAGAGACATCTTCCATCTGCTGGTTCACTCTTCAGATGGCCGCAACAGCAGGGGCTGGGCCAGGTTGAATCCAGGAGCCAGCAGCTTCATCAGGTCTCCCAAATGGGTGCAGGGGCCCAGGTACTTGGGCCATTCCCCACCTCTTTCTCAGGCTCATTAGCAGGGAGCTGGATTGCAAGTGGAGCAGCTGGGGCTCAAAACAGTGCTGGCGTCACAGGCGGTAGCTTAACCTGTTACACCACAACCTGGCCCCTCTTGCATCATGTTTTCAGAAAGTATGTATGAAGACCAGAAACATTCTCTTTATAATTTGTATAGACATAATCCCTTTCCTATTTTGCCAAAGCACAGACAATGAAGTAACTTGTTCAGAGATACAAATAGGAAATATTAGAAGCTAAATAGGATGGAGCATTCTAAGACTAAATAATACCTATTAAGACAAAAATAAAGAACTGCTTTTCTAAAATGGTTCTGAATTAAACTGAAACATACTCAGCTTAATTACATGTAACAAAAACATGTAAATCTCACAATTTATAAAACACCAGCCCCTAAGCTGGCCTAGCACTTGCTTCCAGCTCAGGGAGCACCACAGATTTCCCAACATGGTTGTTTCTGGTTATGCTGCGCAGACACCTGCGGCTTGGGTGACAAGGTGATGCCGTGAGAGCTAACAGAAGGAGCAGAGCAGAGCACCTGCACTGTGAGACTCCACTTAGAGTGACAACAACTTAGCAGTGAAAAATATGAACACTCCTTCTTGACTTTTACTTTCCAAAATAATCTTCAATGAATGATAGTTAAATCCCACTGTGAAATTCGTACATAGATAATCAAGATTTGTCTGCTAGAAATTCAGTATATATAAGACAAATGCAAACATTTAAAAGAGAACATAAGATTTAATACTACAATTATCAAAATACCTCTTCAAGTTCAGAGACAGCAAATACGACCTTTTCAATGGTTTCTCCATGAATCTCTAGAAATCTCCTTACAGTGCCTAAGAAAAAGAATAGATGGATTATTCAATAAATAACAATTTACATGGAAAAGAAACTCTGCAAGTTTTGTTTCTGTAACAGATCCCCGCTCATTTCCTTCAGATCTCTGCTCAGTGACACTCCACTGGTGAGATCATCCCAGAGCAGCCTACATGAAAATCCCTCTCTGACTTGTTTTGTGGAGTTCCTTGTTTATGGTGTGTCCTCTCTGCTCTCCCCTCTTTATCCAGCAGAATGAAGGCCTCACAACCATAGGAACTTTATTTCCTGCTCTATTCCCAGACCCTGACTGCAGACACTTCTCTCTTACCCAGCACATGCTCCGTTCCCAGGGCCTACTGACCCAGCACAAGTGTCTACCCATGCATTCAGTTACAGTATTGGGTGTCCTTCTCAGCCTTACACCCTCTGACAAACCAAAGCTGAATTTCGTTTTCTTAATTTCATGTTATCTCCAATAGCTTTAAGACCTAGCAGCCTTCTCAGTTCCCAACTTGCATTAGTCCGTAATGCCCATGACCCTACCCTTTTAAAATGTTGTCCTCCAGAGTTCTGCCCTTAACAGGTCCAAATCCTGACCTGCATCTTCTCCCCTATTCAAAACCTATTCCTTTACCTGAATCACTCTTCCTTCATCCTGTATTTTCAAGTGCTTCCCACGATCTTTCAACCAGACTGCTAGTATTTCTAATATCATTCCTTCTCTGTTCCAGCTGTTTCAGGTTCTCAATGTATACATAGACATCAGCAATAAGCTCTGACCTGTGCTCCAAGTTTCTTTCTTTTCTAAGTCTGCACACGCACTGTAGGTCGAGTTATCTTCTTATGCTACCTCTCTTACTAAACAGCGGAACAGCTCTGCACAGCTTATGCATTAAGATTCAGTCTCTAGCATGACTCTATATTCCCCCTCCCTGCCAACTGACCACCTTCCTCTACTCTGTTCCTTAGTCCTAGTCCCAACTATTCCTTCTGTATAGCTTAGGTCTTAGCTAAATATATTTATTTGCTGTACTTACAACATGCTGCTTACCTGCCTTTCACTAGAATACCATTCTTCCACCATTCCCTTCCCTTGGTTTGAATTCCTACTCATTTTTCAAGACCCAGTCAAGATCCATTCCTCTGGGTGCAACTCTACCTTTCCTGTGCTCCTCTTATACAGACAGTCTTCAACTTATAATGGCTTGGGTTTGACTTACAATTTTTCTACTCTTCAATGGATTTATTGGGTGTTAATGCATTTTTCACTAACCACTGGCTTGTTGGGACATAATTCATTGTAAATTGATGGAGGAGAATACATATCTTTTGAACATCTTTCTACTTGTAAACTTCTCAAAACATTTAACAGGTAGGATGTGAACTTTTCAAAGTAAAGCATTTTTTACATTAATATGATATTATAATTAAGACACAGCATACCTTAAGGATATGACATGCAATCATTCACAAGTAGGTAGTAAGTAGTAACAGAGTCAGTAATACATGGTTCTGGTTATATACATATTGCCTGTCTTGTTCAACATCCTAATTTAAGATTTAATAGAGGAAACTAATTTGTTGAAGGACTGAACAAACATTCCTAACTTTCCCTCTGTTAGGTGGTAACTTATTTTTCATTTCTCCTTCTAGTCTTCCTTAATACTTATTGAAAAATGAGCTTTCAAATGGGATTTTCGTTTATTCTATCTATGTTTATACCAAGTCTTAACATTCTCACATAGCAGTTTTGCAGGAGATAATTGCAGTATTTCCTTTGGAAGAAAAAATACAATGTCAAGTAGTAACGAAACTGAATTCTCTTAGCAGAGTTCATACACAAAAGCATTTCTACAAAAAGAGGTGGAAAAGACGATGACGTGACTTTAGTCCACACTGCTAGTGAGTACCATTCCTTTCAAGTTTCACTATTCTCTGTACACTATTCTCTGCCTTCAACCATGATGTCATATGCTTAAAGTTTAGTGACTACCCTTTAACTGGTGACATTGACATATGGGACATTAATATTCTCAACCTGGAAACACAAGAACAAAAACTTTCATTTTCTTCTTCTTTTCTTTTTCTTTCTTTTTTTTTTTTTTTTTTTGACAGGCAGAGTGGATAGTGAGAGAGAGAGACAGAGAGAAAGGTCTTCCTTTTGCCATTGGTTCACCCTCCAATGGCCACCACGGCTGGCGCACTGTGACCAGCGCACCGCGCTGATCCAAAGGCAGGAGCCAGGTACTTATCCTGGTCTCCCATGGGGTGCAGGACCCAAGCACTTGGGCCATCCTCCACTGCATTCCCGGGCCACAGCAGAGAGCTGGCCTGGAAGAGGGGCAACCGGGACAGAATCTGGCGCCCCGACTGGGACTAGAACCCCGTGTGCCGGCACCGCAAGGCAGAGGATTAGCCTAGTGAGCCGTGGCGCCCGCCTTCTTTTCTTTTTTTTTTTTATACCACTGTATCCTCTTGCATTCAGCAAAGAACCTAATACAACAGCAATAGTTACTCAAATTTGTGCTGACTAAAATAAATCCATTTATTTAAATGTAGATATTTATTTTTTTTCTGGGAAAAAACTGAACTGCACTAAAAATATTAACTAAATAAAAATTAACTAAAAATAGAAAAAAATCTCAATGTGTCTATCAAGAAGATATAAGTATTAGGTTTCAAATGAAGTAAATTTTGATAATAGTTTAAAAAGAATGCTTTTCATAGTATGGACTTAAGTATTCTATCATTAGATTTGCTTCTGGACCATATATGATACAATAATATACAGGCATTTGTTTTTAAATGCTTGAGAAAGTATTCAAGAAAGCAGCATCATTGTCTCTATGTGTGTGTTTGTGCATTTTAAAAAATGAGATGCTACAGCTTTGCTATTGGATTTACTACATTTAAGGTGTCATAATAAGATCTGTAATAGATCAACAGGGTCTTCTAAAATATAAGTTAATGAAACCACTCTGAGAGCTATATATTTCATTTTTGCCACTTAAATTCCTAGAAATTGCTTCAACAGAGTCGCTTATATCCTCTATTGATCCTCACCTGCTATTACCCATCACTCTCAAGTTGACCTCTCCTATGGTACTATATTAAGTGATTTATCTGGGACCAAAGAGCAATCTTGTTGACTCTCTATCCAATGCATTCCATGCAAAACAATGCTCCTGGGGCCAGTGTTATGTTGCAGTGGGTTAAACCACTGCTTGTGATAGTGGCATTCCAAATTGGAATGCTGGTTCAAGTCCCAGCTACTTCACTTCTGATCCAGCTCCCTGCTAATGTGCCTGAAAAACCAGTGGAACATGGCCCAGGTTCTTGGGTCCCTGCTACCCACATAGGAGACCTGGATAGGGTCCCTAGCTCCTGGCTTTGGACTGGCCCAGTCCAGCCATGACTGATGAAGCCATTTGGGGAATGAACCAGTGGATGGAAAATTTTGTTTCTCCTAAACTTCTATTCTTTAAAATTACTTTAACAAGAAAGGAAACATAGAAGTTATGAGATGATAGGGAAAGGGATAAGAGGAATCAGAACATCAAAATTTGCTGAAAGCATTGAGAGAAGGAGTAATATCAAGGCAGGAATTTTCATTGGGAAAGGCACCATTTAGAAGACAGGCAAGGTATAACACAGGTCTTTTCTAAGCATGATGAGTTACCTAATCTAACAGGTGACCAGACTTAAGAGTCACAAAGCCTGGATCTAAGTTCCAGGTCCTGCAACCCTGAGTCTTTTAATTGTGTAATGGACATCACACTAAAACAAGGGTTGTTGATGAAATTAAATCCAATTTTTCTGCCATTTTAAAAAATACATACTTGTATTTTTTAAGTAAATACCATATTTTTCTTTTTTTTTTTTAAAGATTTATTTATTTATTTGAAAGGCAGAGTTAGAGAGAGGGGAAGACACACACACACACAGAATCTTCTGTCTGCTGGTGTACTCTCCAGTGGACACAATGGCCAGAGCTGGAAAGATCTGAGGCCAGGAGCCAGGAGCTTCTTCCAGGTCAACCATGTGGGTGCAGGGGCCCAAGCACTCAGGCCAATTTTGGCGGCTTTGTCAGGTGCATTAGCAGGGAGCTGGATTGGAAGCGGAGCAGCCAGGACTCAAACCAGCCCCATATGGGATGCTGACACCGCAGATGGTGACTTTACCTACTACCCCACAGAGCTGGCCCCTGAAAATACCATAACTCAAGCATTCATACAAAAATGAAAACATAAGATCCCTGCCTTTCAAGAAGTTGTCGAGGGGACTGGTGTTAGCGTGTAGCAGGTAAAGCTGCATCCCATATGGGTACAGGCTTGAGTCCTGGCTGCACTGCTTCCAACCTAGCTCCCTGCTAATGTGCCTGGGAAAGCAGCAGAGGATGGCCCAAATCCTTGGGTCCCTGCACCCATGTGGAAGACCTGGAAGAAGCTCCAGTTTCCTGGTTTTGGCCTGACCCAGCCCTGGCCGTTGTGGCCATTTTGGAAGTGAACCAGTGGATGGAAGATCTTTCTGTCTCTCTCTCTTCTCTCCCTCTCCCTCTTTAACTCTGCCTTTCAAACAAATAAAAATTAAACCTTAAAAAAAGCTGTCATATATACATATGAATTATAACTATTACATATTTACATATATGTATACATATTTATTATAAAATCCTTAAGTAGTAAAGATATTCATTTTTAAGACATGTTATAATTAAAAGGACTATTTAAGACAGACTAGGTCCTTCACACTAAATTCTAGGTTGTATAACAATAATTTTATACATTCAGAGAACTCTATAATTTTGGATAGATATGATATTCAGTTTGTCTTTAAATTTGGGTCTCAAAGATGACCTAGGATGGTTTCCCTTACAAATGATAAATGTTTTCTACAATATCTGCCACAGATGGTCAAGGAGGCTCTGCATGAATGTTCCCAGTGAGAAGGATTTTACCAAAATGCTTCCTGTAATCGTCAGTCTGATCTCAAAAGGGACCAAAATCTCCTTCTTTGTAACTTGGTCTTAGATTTGCCTTCTGGAATCATTTACAATCCTATGAGCACCTGCAAACCTCCTGAAATAGTGTGCAAGTTCTGTAATTATGTGCACTCTCGCGCAGTGTTCTTTCACTGGATGCTCAAAGTAGTTTATGATGGCACCGCTGCCTGTAGCCAAGAACCACTGCTTGGCAAATGCAGCACAGAGTAAGTCGGCAACAGCACTCCTTTAGACATTTGAAGAGGGACACGACATTTGATAGAAGCTGGCTCTTCTGTAGGAGGGACACCATGAATATCTCAAACTGTCTGTCAATGTCTTATGAACTATGATATCCAGAACTACCTACAAAACTAGAGATGTGGTCTGAACCTAACTGTAATACGGGTAGGTCATGGTCTTTCTTAAGCTGAATGTCGTATATGTTTTGGCTCATATTGATTGAGATCAGTCTTTCTAAAGCATAAATGCAGAGTTTTATATTCAAATATCATACGTGAGAGCTGCTGTTTAAAAAAAGCAAAGTGCCATACAAACATGATATTATGAAATATGTTTTGACTGCACTATTGTAGACTATTAGGGCTATTCTGAATCCTAATTCAACTACCTAATGCACTGGCCATACTTCTTGTGTCAGAATCATTTTCCAATTCCATAGGCAAGTCTTCCTAGCCTTTATTCAAATGACCAAAAATATCAACTCAAGAAAGGAAGCTGGGAAATCTGTAATCCTTCAATAGACACTTCCTTCCAGGCTGCCACCATCAATTAGTCAATTAGTCAGTTAATCTTCTCTGGCTAGAACTACTTGACTGTTGATAAAAAAAAAACTGTAAGACTCACTTTTATACCGCACCTCCAATACTACTTACGAAGCGCTATGTGTGTTGCGTCTTCCAAAGGATAACCTCGTTTTGCAGAATTGATGACACAGAATCCAACGGAAGACATTGACTGCTCTCTGCAAACAGAAACACAAAAACTGCACTGCATTCATGATACTCACACAGGAATACAGTTTTTTTTTTTTTTTTTAAGATTTATTTATCTATTTGAAAGAGTTACACAGAGAGAGGAGAGGCAGAGAGAGAGAGAGATCTTCCATCCAATGGTTCACTCCCCAATTGGCCACAATGGCCAGAGCTGCACTGATCCAAAGCCAGGAGCCTCCTCCAGGTCTCCCATGTGGGTGCAGGGGCCTAAGGACTTGGGCCATGTTCTACTGCTTTCCCAGGCCATAGCAGAGAGATGGATTGGAAGTGGAGCAGCCAGGTCTCAAACAGGCCCCTATATGGGATGCCGGTACTTCAGGCCAGGGCGTTAACCCGCTGTGCCACAGCACCAGCCCCCACAGTTAGTTTCAAAATGCAGCTCACCTTCTTCCCTATCTCTTCAACAAACCCATTATGACAGCTAATCTAATTGCATCACTTAATAATCATATTAATATGTAACTTAATTGTTTAGGGGACATATTATTTCAAGTTAAAGCCTAAATAAAAAGGGAACAGGTTAATTCTCAAGTCACCCAAATCTGCTTTATCCTTTTAAGCCTGAAGAGGGTCTTCCTAAATTTAAGGTCTTCCTAAACTACCTAAGTTCCTTAAAATTTTACTTCAGTAGGTAGGTTTCACCTTTAAAATAGGGGCTTTTACCTGGCCAGTGTGGCCATTTGGGGAGTGAACCAGCAGATGGAAGATTTCTCCCTCCTTTCCTTTGTATAACTCTGTCATTCAAATAGATAAATGAAAAAAAAAAAAAAAACTGGGGCATTTAACAATGTATGGCATGGCTAGTTCAGGAAATGAGCAGACCATACTTTGCCAGCTGAAGTACATTTCTGTAGCAGCTGTACAGGGAGCTCTCAGCTGCTGTGCGGTAGCGGCTCTTATATTTAGGTCCCACTGTGTGAATGATGAACCGGGCAGCCAGGTTGAATCCTTTTGTCAATTTGGCTTCACCTGTTCGGCAACCTGGGAACAGTAGGAGCCATACATTAAGTGGGGTGATACTAGAGAAAGAAAACAACAAATCAAAGCATAACAATAGGTGAAGTATTAAGAATTTTGAGAGACGTCAGTTAAAATAGATGTATTGAACACAAGCATTTATCTCTGTTCCTTTCTGCTCCCAAACTGACAGTGAAGCCATACAACAGGCTTAAGCAGAGACAAAGGGGATGGGAGAGAACATGGAACAGATAAGCATCACCAAAATTCTGGAAGACAGAAAGTCAATGGACTTGCGGTAACTGACTTAGCAGAGCAGAGACCCTTAACTGCTTGCAGAAATGGGCTAAGCAGTGGGAAGCAAGCTGATCTATACTGAAAAGCATGGTTGGATTCAGACAGACTGCTTTGATTCAGATCCTGAGTCTACTCTGTGCCTCCTGTGGTATCCCAGGCAGAAGCTCGGCCTTGCCAGGCCTCAGATTCCTGTTTAAGGGAGATACCAGCAGCACTTCACAAGATTAAATGAGTTAACGTGCAAACTGCATGCAAGGCTATTCATGATTCCGTTCTTACTAGGGAACACTAGAAAGGCTCAGAAATCAGAGGCCCTAGTAAGTACTTCTAAAGGCTATGCTGTAAAGGGGGCCTAAAAAGGGGAGGCCAGGTTAAAAGTCCGAGAACAGGGGACTCTGCAGCAACCCCTGCCCTAGCCAGCACAGCAAAGTGACGACTGCTTTACCACCAGGGCAGCAGAGAGGATTTTTATTCCCTAAAGATGTTGAACTGGAGAGTTTCTGGACTCCAGAACCCCAGGAGCAGCTGAAAAGGAGGGATTACACTGGTTAGAGAAACGTCTAGACCTTTGCCCCTAACTGGCTCCTGAAACAGATCCTCAGGATTACATCCCTGGAGAACTCCTTCCCTGGGAATTAAGAGGCTCAAGCCAGAGGACCTACAGACTGAAAACTGAGCGAAATTCCCCAGATAAACAACAGGGCTCCATCAACGGTAGACTGGATAAAGAAATTATGGGATATGTACTCTTTAGAATACTATACCGCAGTAAGAAACAACGAAATCCAGTCATTTGCAACAAAATGGAGGAATCTGGAACACATCATGCTGAGTGAAATAAGCCAGTCCCAAAGGGACAAATACCATATGTTCTCCCTGATCGGTGACAACTGACTGAACACCAAAAAGGAAACCTGTTGAAGTGAAAGGGACACTATGGGAAACGGTGACTTGATCAGCATAGCCCTGACTGTTAATGAACAACTTAATACATTATCCCTCTTAGTAGTTTTTTTGTCTGTTCTACTTAATATGACTGGTTTAATTCTGTAATTAATACACAGTTATTCTTAAGTGTTGAAATTTAACTGAAATGTGATCCCTGTTAAACATAAGAGTAGGAATAAGAGAGGGAAGAGATATATAATTTGGGACATGCTCAAGCTGACTTGCCCCAAATGGTAGAGTTAGAAACATACCAGGGGACTCCAATTTAATCCCATCAAGGTGGCATGTACCAATGCCATCTCACTATTCCAAGTGATCAATTTCAGTTCACAATTGATCATAATGAAAGGACTAAGAGTCAAAGGGAGCACATAAGCAAGTCTAGTACCTGCTAACACTAACCGATAGAATAAATAAAGGGGAGAGTGATCCAACATGGGAAGTGAGATACTCAGCAGACTCATAGAATGGCAGATGCCCTAAATAGCACTCTGGCCTCAGAATCAGCCCTAAAGGCATTCAGATCTGGCTGAAAAGCCCATGAGAGTATTTCAGGCATGGAAAGCCAAGACACGCTGGCAAAAGATCTCTGTGAGTGAGATCTCAGTGGAAAGAACAGGTCTTCAAAGAAGGAGGTACCTTTCTCTGAAGGGAGGAGAGAACCTCCACTTTGACTATGACCTTGTCTAAACAAGATAAGAGTCGGAGAACTCAAGGGGCTTCCATAGCCTTGGAAACTCATGACTGGAGCATAGGGAGATTACTGATGCCATAGACAGGAGTGTCAATTGGTAAAGTCAACAACAGGAGTCACTGTGCACTTACTCCTCATGTAGGATCTCTGTCCTTAATGTGCTGTACACTGAGGCTTAATGCTATAACGAGTACTCAAATAATATATTTCACTTTGTGTTTCTATGGGGGTGCAAACTGTTGAAATCTTTACTTAATGCATACTAAACTGATCCTCTGTAAAAAAAAAAAAAAAAAAAAAAAGAAAAGAAAAGAAAAAAAACTATCAACTCCCAACTTGACTCTCACTGGGATTAAACATGACAATAGGTCTGATCTGATTTCATCATCATTAAAAAAAATCATCTATTATTTTTCACTTTATGTTTCTGTGTGGGAGCAAACTGTTGAAATCCTTACTTAATGTATACTAAGCTAATCTTCTGTATATTAAGATAATCGAAAATGAATCTTGATGTGAATGGAAGGGGAGAGGGAGTGGGAAAGGGGAGGGTTGTGGGTGGGAGGGACGGTATGGGGGGGAAGCCATAGTAAACCACTATTCGTACTTTGGAAACGTATATTCATTAAATAAAAGTTAAAAAAAAAAAAAAAACAGGGCTCTTGCTCTGTCAACTGCTTCAAAGTTCACCAACAATAACTTTTGCTTACTATTATGGACTGAATGCTTGAAATTCTGAAACCCTCCTCTCTAATGTGATAGTATTTGAAGGTGGGGTCTTTCGGGGTAAATAAGGATTAGATGAAGTTATGAGGGAGAAGCCCTCATGAATGGCACTAAAATCGTTCGTTACAAGCGTCCCCAGAAGGCTTGCTTCCTCTCTCTGCAACAGGAAGATTCAACAAGAAGCTGACAGTCTGCACTCCAAAGGTAGGCCCTCACTAAGACCTGACAATGCTGGCACCCTGATCTCACTTCCAGCCTTCAGCATTGTGAGAAACAACTTTTTGTTGTTTATGAGCAGGCCAGTCTACAGTACTGTTATAGCAGCTTGAATGGCCTAAGACTCACAGACACAAAGCTCCCATCAGCATATTAGTTTCTCCCTCTTAAATGCAGCTAATACTTAAGGATCACCAGGAAGTGAGGGCAGCCTCTAGCAAAAACGAAATAAAACAAACAAATTCTCAAGACAATGAAGGGAAGGAAACACAAAATGAATTAAAAGAAATTGCAGGGGCCAGTGTTCTGGCCTAGCAGGTAAAGCTTTTGCTTGGAACAGTGGCCCATACAGGGCTGGTTCAAGTCCTAGTTGCTTCACTTCAGATCCAGCTCCGTGCACATGGGCTGGGAAAAGCAGTGGAAGATGGCTCAAGTGTTTCAGCCCCTGCCATCCTTGTGGAAGACCTAAATGAAACTCCTGGCTGTTTCAGCCATCTGGTGAGCGAACCAGCAGATGGAAGATCTCTGTTTCTCTCTTTCTCTGTGTTAACTCTTTCAAAATAAATAAAATCTTAAAAAAAAAAAAAACTCAACACCAATATTATTATAATCAGAGAAGAAAATATATGCATATACTTCAAAAAGTTTATGGACTATGGAAATAAAAGATAAGTTTAGGGGCTGGCACTGTGACTCAGTAGGTTAATCCTCCCTCTGTAGCACCGGCATCCCATATAGACGCTGGTTCTAGTCCTGGCTGCTCCTCTTCCAATCCAGCTCTCTGCTATGGCCTGGGAAAGCAGTAGCAGTTTGACCAAGTGCTTAGGCCCCTGCACCTACGTGGGAGACCCGGAGAAAGCTCCTGGCTCCTGGCTTCGGCTTGACACAGCTCCAATCATTGAGGCTATTTAGGGAGTGAATCAGTGGATGGAAGACCTTTCTCTCTGTTTCTTCCTCTCACTGCCTGTAACTCCATCTCTCAAATAAATAAATAAAAATAAAAAAAAAATAAGTTTATTTTGATGCAAAAAATTTTTCAGATCCATGTACATTAGAGTGTTCAAAAAATTATGACAAATGTGTATTTTGAAAACACTATCTATGGAGCTCAAAATTTTTGGCACTAAAATCAACTTATCTTTAATTCCATTTTCCATGAACATTTTGAAGTACCCTTGTATAGTACCTTTGAAACAAAACCAGAATGTTGTTTTTTTAAAAAAGAATATTCACAGGATAGGAAATAGCACTAACATAATTGTTATAGCCAAGTAAAAAATATGATAGCAGAAATCTAAAGTTCAATGAAAGGGTTTAGATTAAAGTTGAGAAAATCTCCCAGAAAGTAAAATAAAAAGATAAAAAAAAAAAACAGAAAAGAAAATTAGAGGATTAAAAAAGGAAGTACAATATTTAATAGACTTTCTTCACAAAGAACAGAGAGTACAGAAGGAAATTACTAATGAAACAAAACAAGAAATTTCCCAGAACCGAAAGACAAGTGTTGTTTTAGACTAAAGGAGCCCACAGTATACCCAAACCACATGAGCGTACATCTCTGTGAAATTTCAGATCGGAAATAAAGATGAGATCATAAAGCTTCCAGGAACAAACCGGTAACAGAGAAAGAATCAAGAGAAAGAATATCATCTGACTTTTTCAGTGGCAATAGTCAAAACAGAAGATAACGCCTTTAAAATTCTAGATGATGACTTTCAAACTAGAATTCTATTTCTAATTAAGTATGAAGACAGGACTATGATCTGGTAATTTTGTACCACTACACCCTTTTACTTCCTGGTAGATTTACTCACAAAGTTGAAGGTGTACATAAAAAAAAAAAAAAAAAAAAGAGAGAGACATAAGATCTAAGAAATGGGTCCAGGGGTTCAGTCCATTAAAGAGGAAAAACGATTTGCCAGGATATTTTTAAAAGTTCCAGGGCAATATTTGTGCAACAGTCATAGAGAGCAGTCAAGAGAGGAATCAGAGAGGGTGGAGGACACCGAGGAGTTTTACCAAGAAAAAGTAGAACTGAAAGATACACTGTATGACTTTATTGAGAGGTTTGCAGTTGTATTTGAAAGCTTCCCGCTAATGTGCCAGGATGGTCCAGGTGTTTGGGCCCCTACCACCCACAGGGAAGACCAGGAACAAGCTCCTGGCTTCAGCCTGGCCCAACCTTGGCTGTTGCAGCCACTGGGGGAGTGGATCAGGGGATGAGATATTTCTCTTTCTTTCTGTCTCTCCGTAACTCTGCCCTTCAGCCCTTCAAATAAATAAATCTCAAAAAAAAAAAGGGGGGGGGTGTTGCAGTGATGGGTATGTGGGAAAATAATTACACACACAAAAATCAAATTATTAATAATCTAGAGGAAAAAGCTGTACAAAAGAATACTAATCCATTTCATCCATATATATGAAATACATATAATTTGTTCACATTATATAAAAAAACTAGCTATGAATAATACTTAAATAACCACAACACTAATGCCGACCATTAATTTAATCAAAATCATGACAGAAGAATTTGGAAAGATGGGAAAAAAGAGGAAAATGTTTATTATATGTTTAGGTAAAAGGGGGGATTGGATGAAACAGTTTAGTCTTTTCCTTCTACATTAAAAAGTCAACAGATAATGAAAAAAAATCAAGACGGTGGTTTAGCATGTTATTTGGAAAGAGAAGGGAGATATCATAGCAAAGACATGTAAAAGGTTGAGTCTATTTGCCCCTGGAGAATAGGATTGAGGTAGGGAAGGGAAAGGAAGATGACTGTGGCTTTCTTCATAGATTTTCTTCATAAAATTTTTTGACTTTGCAAACCATATATATCAATCGATAAAAAGTTGTAAACACATAGTGATACTCAAAAACCAGAAAGCCAGAACAGCTATTAAACCAATACTTTACTTTGAAAATTGGTAATTAAAAGAATTAGACATTTATCCCAAATCTCCAACAGAAACTGTAATTCAGAATAATTAATGAGGAAAAGTTTTTTCACAGAAGAGTGCCAGGTAGTAAACATGTATGAAATGACAGATTTCAGAAAACACAACTTCCTAGTCTTAAAATACTGAATCAGATAAGCAGCATCTCCTTGGTGCTAAAACATTAGGTGACTATGTGATTGGCAACTGGACATCCTGAGAGCCTAAAACAGTATCAGAGATTAGTTTTCAGCCAGAAGGGTAAAACATAACTGGATTAACAGGAAGATCAGACCACCATCACCCAAGCAGGCCATTCCAACTGGAATGGCCAACGGGTCAATCATCTTTTACAGATCTTCACTTATGATACACCATTAAATACACAACACAATATTACCTATGAAATGAACATTTTAGCCAAAACTTAATTCCACTAGTTTAAAAGAAATACAAATTAATGGCACCTTAAATAAACCAGACCAATCTAGAAGGCAGAACATCTTGAAAACAAATGGGGGTTTGGTGCTGAGTTGTAGCCAGTAAAGTTGCCACCTGCAGTGCCAGCATCCCATATGGGTGCCGGTTCAAGTCCTGGCTGCTCCACTTCCAATCCAGCTCTCTGCTATGGCCTGGGAAAGCAGTGGAAGATGGCCCAAGTCCTTGGCCCCTGCATGCGCATGGAGACCTAGAAGAAGCTCCTGGTTTTGGATAGACGCAGCTCTGGACATTGCAGCCATCTGGGGCATGAACTAGCAGATGGAAGACCCTCTCTCTCTGATGCTGTCTCTCTGTAACTCTGCCTTAATAAATAAATAAATCTTAAAAAAAAAAATAAAAACAATTGGGCTATTTCACTGAAGTCAAGGCCATTAGAAAGGGACTGTTGTGGATGAAAAACACACGTACAAAATAGAGACCTAACAGTAAGATGCAGTGTGTGGGCCTGGATTGGAAACTGGTTAGAATCAAATAGTTACAGAGGATATTTCTGAGTCAACTGGAAGTTGTGTAAGCAGAGTCTGTGTATCAGATGTAATTTCTCAAACTAAAAGGAAGAATTCATTTGCTGAAGGCGGCAAATTGTAGAATAACATATAAGCACAATTATCTTACTTTGAAAACAATACACATGTGATTATTTTATTTTGGTAATAAAAATTATAAAAATGTGTGTATACAGCCACTTAGACAGATGCAGGAGGACACACACTAGAATGTCAATATGGTGATCTTTGTGTGGTGGAAATGCTAAGTGCATACTTACTCATAGCCTGTGTGTACCTATAACTTTCTATAATTTACATTTACTGTTTCTAGAACTTGAAAATTATTTAAAATAAATAGTGTAAATGTATCATCTTGATTTATTTGTTTATTTTTTTAAAAATCAAGCAAGCTAACATGTAGTATTTGGGCACTCAACTTGCTGAATCAGTTCTGGAGATCTGTCAGGTCAGAGTTCAGAATCAAGAGGAGTTTTTGTGTTCTAAATAGTCTGTTCCTGGGACAGCAATTTTCCTTTAGTAACTGTCATAAAAACTATGGACACAGAGCACTGGAGTTACACTACGTACTGTGCTGCTGCCTGATCTTCTGCTTGTCCTTCTATCCCAAATGTCTTCTAATCCCAAAGCCTGACATCATTAATACTTACAACACAGTCCCAAAAGCAAGTTTAATTTCTATAAAATATGAGTTCACTAAATAAGTTTATTCTGAATATATCTCTGCTATAACTCCCTGCTCATCTGTCAATGTATTCTAAACAAAATTTCTAAATTCAAAGACTCAACTGAAGACTGACTTTTTAAAAAAGGAATTCGTGAACAATATGCCAACCCTGCTCGTTCTATTTTAGAAAGCTCTGTTTCTCAGAAAAGAACTGAAATAAAGTTTTATGTATTTTCTTATCAAAGATTCAAGAAGCAAAAAACAATTACTTTCTCATTTTAAAATGACTTTTTTTCCCATGTATTTGAGAATAACTCATGTTTCTCCCAAATTTTCTTCTCTATGCTGTTTTTAAATTATTCCTTCAAGTAATATGGTATCCACAATGTCTACCATGGTAACAAATTTTCTCTTAGACCTAGCCCAGTTTATTACTCTTACAAATTAAGTTTAAAAAAATGAGCACAGTATATATTTTGGGATCCTACCAGGAGAGACAAGTATCTTTCGACTTTGCTGTTGTACTTCTAATGATACAGTCTGATAGTGTTTTTCAGTAGAAGAATACATTATCAACTCTGAGTCCATTCAATTAAATCCTCAAGAACTTTTATTCATTCATTTACAGCTACTTAAAAGAATGCCTCCACTGTTCTTTGGAGTAAAGCATACAGCTTCTGCATGCACAGAATTTACAGTTAGATGGGGGCACTGTCACCACATGAACAACTGAAGAAATTATAACTGTTAACAGGGCACAAAAGAGAAGGACTGCTTTGCAAGCTGGCTGCATACAGTAAGGGGAGACTGATCCACTCTGAAATAAAAGGAAACTGCTTTGAGGAAGCTATATAAGTCAAGACTTAAGGATACGGGTTGACAGCCAAGAGAAAGAGCAACAGCATGTGAAAAATTAGATGACAAGGAGGTCAGAGAAGATGGGTTTGGCTCAAATTTGGTGGGGAAGAGAAGAGAGGACATGGCATGAGCCCAGATACAAGTGATAGTAAGATCCCACAAAGCTTGGAGACCTGTTTAAGGAATCTGCATTTTTCAGTTTAATGGAAGGCCATTCCATGTTTTGAAGTAGGGACACAATAAGAAGATTTTAATAGCAAACACTGGTTAGTGTGTGGAAAATGGATTTGGAAATCAAGAGTGGATACAGGGAGGCCAACTGGGAAAGAGGTCCTAGTTACTTTCCCACAGGGATGATGGTAGCATACACTAGGTTGGAGACAGTGGTGATACATTTAAGGCTTGATGGTAGACTTCATGTGAGTGATAAGGAAGAGCAAAGTGTCACCTCTAAAGTTTCTCATGTGAAAAATAGAATGGGGGGCTGGCATTGTAGCACAGTAGGTTACACCACTGCCAGCAACATGGGCATTCCAAGGGGGTGCCAATTCAAGTCCCCACTGCTCCACTTCTGATCCAGCTCCCTGCTATGGCCTGGGAAAACAGAAGATGGCCCAAGTACTCGCGCCCCTGCACCTACATGGGAAACGGGATAAAGCTCCTAGCTCCTGGCTTCAGCATGGCCTACCTCTCTCCATTGCAGCTACTTGAGGATTGAACAAAGAGATAAAAGACCTCTCTCTTTCTGTCTTTCCTTCCTTCTATGTAACTCTTTCAAATAAATAATCTTTTAAAAGATTTATTTATTTTATTTGAAAGGTAGAGTTACAGAGAGGTAGAGGCAGAGAGAGAGAGAGAGACAGAGAGAAGTCTTCCATCTGCTGGTCCACTCCCCAGATGGCTACAATGGCCCAAAGCCATGAGCCAGGAGCTTCCTCCAGGTCTCCCATGCAGGTGCAGAGGCCCAAGCACTTGGGCTATCTTCTACTGCTTTCCTTGGCCATAGCAAAGAGCTGGATCAGAAGTGGAGCAGCCGGGACTTGAACTGGCACCCATATGGGACTGCTGTACCTGCTATACCACAGTGCCAGCTCCAAATAATATTTTTTAAGACAAAAGAAAAATGGGTAGGAAGATAATGAGGTAGTAAATATTTTACTGGGACAGTGAATATTTCTTCATATAAGATTTGTCAAAGTGGGCTTTCCCATCCTGAATTTGGGTAATTATGTTCTGAACTAGTTGTGAGACTTTCACATTCACCCATGTTAATTTCTTCATTTTTCAGTCCCCACTTCAGTCAGTTCAGATACTTGAAATTCTTTAGTCCATCATCCAGTATTTCCCATAAGCTCTACCTCTTTAGTATCACCTATACATCTGCTAACTCACACTTTGTAATTACTCATGAAGTTGTTAATAAAACTGTAAGGAAGGGACAGGACAGTTCGCAGCCATTCAGGACATTACTAATAACCTCTTCTGAGGTTAGTACTGACTCATGGAGCCAGTTGGCTGAATCCTAACAGCTAACCCCAGCAATAATACTTGTCCCTGCTGAACACTTAGGATGTGCCTAGACCTTCATGTCCATTATTTAATTTAGTCTTTACGGTGCTATTTTTTCTGTTCCAAATATTTATCAAGCTTTTGCTATGTGAAAGGAACTGACATAGGAACTATTATTGGCATTTCCATTTTAAAAAGAAGGAAACTCAAACACAAATGAAATAATCAGTCTTAAGCAAAACAGTAAAGGGCAGAGAGCTTGAAACTTTCAAGCTCATGGTGTTAAATACCAAGGTTTTGTCTGTATACTTGTGGTAAATTGTCTTTCTAAATTATTATCCATAATTCTAGTTCTGGAGTGTATACATGAAAACATACACACAAACACAAAGAAGAGAGGCCATGAGGAAGTTTTGCAGACAACTTCTCTATTAGTTTTACCAAAGAATCTCTTAGTATTATCTTTAATCTCCTCTTTAATTTGTACATGATCTTCTTGCTATCTTGTAGTTTAATTAAGGACTTTTTCCTCTGTCCTCATAGACAGAATTTGGATTCTTGAACAGGTGATGTAATTCTTCTCTTTTTTCACAGATCCAGCACTAAAAGCATTTCTGTTCAGATCCTGGTATTTTTATTGTATTAGAAAACAGCTGCTACTGTTAAATGGTAGAAGTCAAGGAAAGTAAGATTTTATACAGGTGGGATTTGCTGTTTGAATTTTAAGAACCATCGCTGTACTTCATAGGTTTTATAAGATGAGAAGTTTGAATTTCACAATGTTAAATTCACATTTGGGTTCAAATAACAACAAAGGGCTGCTACGTTGATAACTAAAAACAAATGTTGATGAAAACAAAGGCAGGCCAGATTCTGAATCAGTAGGACTCTCCTAAACCCTGTTTGAAGCAATATTCACAGAAGAATGTTCTGGTAAAAACAAAAAGCAGCCAGTACAAATTAGCTGAGAATATATTTACTTTTCCAATGCATTTTGGCTTTAATCATAAGTCAATTTTCATTTCACAAGTGTAATACTATGTCTAGTGCTCAGGGGGGAGATATAAGAAATCCTCCACCAACATCAAGTCATGATAATAAGGAGGATGGACTGATCAGTGCAAAAAATACACACCCAGGAAAATGCTACAATGATTGTAGCCCTGCAACAATGATTGTATAAAATTCAAGAATAGAACTGAGAAGTTTGACGATTAGTAAAGCTTCAGGGGTCAGCTTTTAACACATGGGGGAGCTTTCAAGGGCTTTTTGAATTTAGCTTCAACAAAAGAAAGCTGGCCATCTACACAATTTTCTCACTCAAATGCAAAACAGCCTTCTTCAAGGTGAAGGACATCAGAATAACTATTCCTTAAGCAATCATTTGCCTAAGAAAACTGATTTACCTTTAAGTTTCTGAAGGTCCTCCTTCAAATCAGGCCCTGCAAGCATGAAGATACTTTCTGACACAGGATTCTTATCTGTGAGGCTTTCATTGCTGGTATTCACAATGGCTGTACAGTTGAGTAATGCCACATCTCCTTTCCTAAGGAGGTAATAAAGAGAAAGTGTACAGAAAAGAAGGAGATAAGAAACCTAATTTCCAATTCTTTCAAAGCATTCTATTGCCATCCCCTTTACAACATTGGTTTTGTGAGCTCACAAACCAATAACGGTAAAAAAGAAATTCCTGACTCAAAAGGCTAATCTGGTATCTTATACAGATCTTTAACACAATTGCTACAACCCGGAAACACACAAAACCATCCTATCACACATTTGCTTCTTATCTATTTCTCATAATTACCAAAACTTATGGCTGAAAGAAGTTGGTTTGAAGAATTTAAATACAGCAGCATTATTTACAATAGCCAAGAAGAAATAACCCAAATGTCTACCAACTAATGAACTGATAAATGTGGTATATCAGTATAATTGAATATTATTCAGCAATAAAAATAAATTAAGTACTGATGCATACTACACTTTGAATATTCCTTATCTGAAATGCTCAAGCCCAGACAGATATTTCAGACTTTGGAGGCTTTCAGATTTCAGTATGGCTGCATAGACCATACCAGTTGAGTATCCTCAATCTGAAATTCGCATTTCACATTTTTGCATTAGGGATGGCCAATCTGTATAATATGGATGAAATCTGAAAGTATTGGGTTGCAAAAAACCATATATTTTGTTGCATTCATTTGAAATGTTCAGAATAGTAAAATTAGAAAGACAGAAAGTAGATTAGTAGTTGCTTATTGCTGAGTAATAGGGAAGAAATGAGGAATGGCTGCACTAGGTACAGGGCTTTGGGCTCATGAAATATTTTAAAACTGACTGGTGATTGTGCATCTCCATGAATATATAAAAAACCACTGCATTGTGGAATTTATATAGTGTGTGATTTCTTAAAGCTTTTTTTTTTTTTTTTTTTTTTTAACAGGCAGAGTGGACAGAGAGAGAGAGACAGAGAGAGAAAGGTCTTCCCTTGCTGTTGGTTCACCCTCCAATGGCTGCCGCAGCCGGCGTGCTGCGGCCGGTGCACCGCGCTGATCTGAAGGCAGGAGCCAGGTGCTCCTCCTGGTCTCCCATGAGGTGCAGGGCCCAAGCACTTGTGCCATCCTCCACTGCACTCCCGGGCCTCAGCAGAGAGCTGGCCTGGAAGAGGGGCAACCGGGAAAGAATCCGGCGCCCTGACCGGGACTAGAACCCGGTGTGCCGGCGCTGCAAAGTGGAGGATTAGCCTAGTGAGCTGCAGCGCCAGCCAAGGCTTTTTTTTTTTTTTTTTTTAAAGTAATGAACTTCTATTGATTTAAGTAACAACATATATGAACTTACAAATTATTATTCTGAATGGATGAAGCCAGACACAAAAAAGTAAATATGGCTCCATTTATGCAAAACTCTAAAAAATGCCAACTAGTCTCTAGTGACAGGGAGTTCAGTGCTCACTTGGGATGTGGAGGGAGGGATGAACAGGAGGGAAAGATTATCAAACAATACAAGAAAACACTTCGGGAAATGATGGATACATTCCCTATGTTGATTGTGGTATGGTTTCATGGATGTATGTGTACCTCAAGACTAGTCACACTGTACACTTTAAATATGTGCAGTTTATTGTATGTCAGTTACACTTCAATAAACCTTCATACATATTCGCAGAGCAACATTTCAACAATGCTAAGTCTTACAAAGAGTTTAGAAAAAAATCATGAGAAAATGTTATCATCTAAAAATGATATAATCAAAATTACCAAAGAACCACTTTTCCATTGATATCCTTATTATAAAGAAAAGGTGAACGAATAGTGTCTTCTGGAACAGTTTGAGTTGCAGTATCAGAAGAATTTAATTCATCTTCACACAAGTCACCCCAGCTGAGTAGAGTATCCACATCCACAAACTGGGAAGGTGCACCCAAGGGATCCATGGAATGGGAACTTCGTCTTGCTTTTTCTCAAATTCCTCAGCCACTCAATATTCACTGGAGACTTCAGCTTAAGAGGTTAAAAATAAAAGAATCTTGTTAATAGAAAGCACAGATTTTACTAATTCTACTGAAGACAAACACAAAACTCTACTGTGAAATGCTCAAACAGTACATTATATGATTATAGTCACTTAAGTAGTTCATCAAAAACAATGGACAATAAAGACTTGCTACAGCTTTTCTATAATAGGAATAAAGGGGGATTTTTTAAGCATAAATTCCCTTCAAAAAATTATAGCCATTAAAATAGTCACATGGCTGGTGAGTTCTACTTTCCTCAAATAGAACCATTCATTTAATAGTTACCGAGTGTCTACTACTGGGAAAGAAAGTGCAGTGCTAGATGTTGTAAGAGATATAAAGACAGAAACAAATTTTAACTTAAAGAGCTCAGTCTAATGATAATGTGGAGGATGTACTGAGTAAGATAAATGAGAAGGAGGTTCACTACAACCAAGTAATAAGAGCTGGTAAAGATTTCTACTAAGTAGCAAAGGAGATAGAGGTGGTACAGACTTAAGAGGCAATAAAAAATAGAAGAATGAACAGGATTTGACACCTGATAAGATACAGTGCATGAGACAGTGATGTGGTAGCTGGCTAGTAATACAGCAACAGAGAAATTAGAAGAGGAAGCTGATAGAAAGACACTAGTAGTGTCAAGTACAGAAAGGTCATGGGAAATTTCATCATAGAAATGAATACTCAATTTGCCAGTAAGTCAAATTTCTTATTTCAGTAAAACATTAGACGCATTCATTTAACAATTCTGTTAGCATCTAGGATGTGTTAACTACTAGGGAATACACTGGTAAGTACTAGACATTGAGGCTACACTGTTGAGTAGGACAGAGTAGGGAGCTTATATTTTCATGGAGAAGAGAACAATGAAGGAGTAAGAAGGCATCTAATAATAGAATGACTGGAGCAAAAAAAAAAAAAAATTAGAGAAAAGATGACATCTGATCAGAGTGATAAAGTGAGAGAACAAGACATTTCAGGAAGAGGACATATCAAATGCAAGGGTCAAAAGGCCAGGAAGGAGCTTGATGCACTCCAGGAAGAGCAAAGAGGTCATTTTTGCTAGAGTAGAATAGGTTAGGCAATCAGTGGTTGGTGATGAGGTTGGTGAGAAAGGAAGACCACAGGATACAATATGTAAGCCACATCAACTTCAGATCTTATTCTCTTTTTCTTTTTTTTTTGAAGATTTTATTTATTTATTTGAGAGGCAGAGTTACAGACAGTGAGAGGGAGAGGCAGAGAAAGAGAGGTCTTCCATCCACTGGTTCACTCCCCAGATGGCCACAACGGCTGGAGCTGAGCCAATCTGAAGCCAGGAGCCAGGAGCCGCCTCTGGGCATCCCACGCAAGTGCAGGGGCCCAAGCACTTGGGCCATCTTCCACTGCTTTCCCAGGCTATAGCAGAGAGCTGGATCAGAAGAGCAGCTGGGACTAGAACTGGCGCCCACATGGGATGCCGGCACTGCAGACAGAGGATTAGCCTACTGAGCCACAGCTCCAGCCCCAGATCTTATTCTAACTATGAGGGCAAGCTATTAAAAAAATATTCACTAAGTTAATAACTAAATGTAAATAACATTTGAAAAGATTAATCTGGCTACAATGAAATCAAGAGAGGGCAAAGAGTGGAAGCAGAGACCAGTAGAAAATGAACTGCAGTAATCCAGGTGAGATGGTGGTGAGAAATGTTAGACTTGGAATGTATTTTGCAGGTAGTCTTGCTAAATGAATATGGGGGAGTGGAGAAGTAGAATCAAAGATAACTCCTACAGTACTTGCTTGAGCAATTGAGTAGGTGAAGACTTGAAGTAGGCTGTGGGGTGGAGTGACGATCAAGGAGGTTTGTTTTTTTTTTTTTTCCGTGTGTTTTTTTGGATGTTGCTATGTTTTGGATATAGTTCGAGTACCCCCTAAGGGTCCATGTGTAAAGACCTAGTCTTTGTGGGCCTTTGGGGAAGGAACCAGCAGAAGGGAACAAATACATGTGCTCTTTCCCTCTCCCACTCAAATAATACAGACAGATGAAGTTGAAGTTGGGAGCTGGGAACGAAATCCAAGCCTCCCGCATGGGTGGCAGGAACACAATCACTTGAGCCACCACTGCTGCCTCCAAGGGTTTTCATTAGCAGGAAGTCTGAATGAGAAGTTGGAGCCAGGAATCAAGCACAGGAACAGATATAGGACAAGGGCATCTTAACTTTTAGGCCAAATTCCATTCCTAGAAGCTTTTTCAATAAATTTTTCAGGGCAGGCATTGTGGCACGGCAGATTAAGCCACTACTTAGGATGCCTTAGGATATCAGAGCACCTGAGATGGAGACCCAACTCCACTTCTGATCTAGCTTCCCGTAAATGAGCATTCCAGGACTCAGCAAATGATGGCTCAAATACTTGGGTCCCTGCCACCCACATGGGAGCAGATGGAATTCCTCGCTCCAGGCTTTGCCTTGGCTTAGCCTGGCTATTGCAGGCATTTAGGGAGTGAACTGGTGAGTAGAGGATTTTGATTTCTCTCTTTCCTCTCTGGCACTCTGCCTTTGATATAAATAAAAATAAACTAACTTTAAAAAAGTTTTTTGGTATGACCCTAATGTTTGTTGTCAGTGTCTAAGTCCTTTCACAAGTAATTCCTTGGTGTCTCTTGATGAAAGATATTGGAATGAAACAAGGATCTATTATAACACATTAATTCCTAAATCAGCATCAAGGGATAGGATATGTGGTAATTTAAATAATAACTTCAGAAAGGCCCTGTAGATTATATCATGATAAATTTATATTATTCTTATTTGAAACTAAATATAGGTTTGAAATAGTTTTGAAACAAAGAAACTAATTTTATCTAGAAACCGATGGTTAGTGCATCTAATTATCTAGAAACTAATGCTTAGTGCATCTAGTTGGCCTTACAAACTGGAGGCAATTGTTAGTTTTGTTAAGCTGAACAGTATTCAGTATTGAAAGTAATCAGACTTGAACTGGGGTCAAAAGTAGACTATACTCATTAATCAGGGTTAAAATGCCTGAAGCTCAAAGGAAGGGTGCTGATATCAGGTCTGAGTTTGGATCCAGGACTACCACCTAAAAGGTATGTCACCCTTGACTCTCAACCTGAGTTTCTTTATTTCTAGAATAGAGTTTAGTAACTCCTGGGGTTAGTGTGAGGATTAAGCAAGATTAACTCTATCAAAACTGTATAGGTCATCTGGTTCAAAGGAAGGCACATTAAAAATGCAACTTTCTCAATATCAGTGTGAAATGTTCCTGCATCACTGTTGAGACTGTATCTCAATTTGCTGCAAACACCAAAACACTTAACGTTGAAGACTTTAACGGGTACCAAACACAAACTGTTGATTTAAGATACACTCTTCTCATTTCAGTGTCACGAGTTTCCTCGTAGTAATCTGTTAATCCCTAAGACCTCAATTTAACTCATCACTGTTTTCTGATTCTGTTCCTTGTGCCACTAGAATTATCCTGCCTGAAGCCAAAATAAATGCATGCTTTTCTGTATCACAGCTGGGCCCTCCATCAACACCATTCAGCAACTGTTTTCATCATTCATGGTTGATAATGTTATTACACACAGCATCTGTGGTAGACAGTCTCTAAGATGTCCATCAATGGTTCTTGCCTCTTGATATTCATGTCTTTGTGTAGTTTTCTTCTACAATGAATTGGGCTGGATAGGAATATAGAATATAGAATAGGATATAGAAGAAATGACAAGTGTGTGGCTTTCAACAATGAGTCATAAAAAATATGTCTTCCACCTTGTCTCCCTTGCACTGCTCAAACTAGGGATGGAGCTCCCATGACTTGTGAACATTCAAGGGGCCCATGGCCAGGCCTTGCTTGGAAGAAACTGAGGATTCTTGCCAGCAACCATCAAAAACTACCAAGCATATGAATGAATCACCTTGGAAGTGGATCTTCCAGTCCCAAATGGGCTTACAATGATGTCAGCCTTAGCTGATATCTTGACTGCAACCTCATGAGAGATCCTGAATTAGAACCATGTAATTAAGTCACTTTGAAATTCCTGACCCACAGAAATGGGGAGATAATAATGCATCTTTGCCTACTATATCCATGAAAGTGACAGCTAAAACAAAAATAACAACAAGAAAACCAAAAAGCAGCAAAAGACTTTCAGAGAGAGTGAAGGGTCAATCTGGGGGTTCTGAAGTGGAGAAGAGCCGAGGACATTAAAGGAACCAAAAGAAGAACACCATGAAAGGTACAGTGAACCACAGGACATTATACTCACATGCTCTCTAATCTGTATAATGATCCACCAAGCAGGTACTGGAAGTCTTGTTTCATAGTGAGGGTTATAAAGACTGAAAAGTTCAATAACCAGCTGAAGGTCACATAACTATTCAGCAGTATTCTAAGGTCCAAATTAAGGATGAGCTGATAGTAAATCCCACGACATTCCCACTGCTTCCTGCAGCATTCATAATTCAAATTCCCTTAAGTTCCCTCCAGTTCAGAGTCTGTTGTCATTCACTCTTTCCAATTTTTGAATGATTTCCAGACACATCCCATACTTTTAGCCCTGCCCAATTGCCTTCATGTGAGCATTTTTACTCCATTCCACTAGCTCTTCTTTAAGATGGTATATAAATTCTCCTTATACAATATTTCGATCTCTCCTTCCCCTCAATCCCTATTCCCCAGATTTTTCCTGTCCTACTTCAGAATATTAAACTCTTTTTCACCACTGAACTTTTTAAGAGTCATCTTTTTTGTAGCTCTGCTTCCTTTGCTTCGACTTATTGAACTTACTGGACTTTGCTTCCATTCTACCATGCTAAAACTGTTCTTCAAGGTCAACAATACCTTCTCAACGGTGAAATCCAAGAGTTTTTAGAATCATTTAATATTGATCATTCCCGCCTTGAAACTCAATTCTCTTCTTTGACAGTATACCCTGGTGGTTCTCTGTTATCTGAATCCTAACTTGCCAGCCCAGTTCGCTAGATTTTCTTCTCAGTTCTTAAAGTCAGTGGTTCCCAAAGACGTTGGGAACTGGGGTGGGTGATGCGCTGTAGTGGGTTAAGCTGGTGCTTGGGCCTTCTGCATTCCACATCAGAGTACTTGACACTGAGTTCTGCCTCTACTTCTGAGGCAGCTTTCTGCTAATGTGCACCTTGGGAGACAGCAGATGATAGCTCAAGTGCTTGGGTCTTGGTCAGACCCATATGGAGTCCCCGACCCCTGGCTTAAATCAGTGTACAGATCTCTTTCTCTTCTTCCTTCTGTACTTCTGTCTTTCAAGTCGATGCAATGAAATAAACATTTTCTAAAAGATATATTTATTAAAAAGGCAGAGTGGGGCTGGAGCGGTGGTGATGCTGTGGCAGCATCCCATATGGGCGCTGGTTGGAGTCCCAGCCGCTCCACTTCAATCCAGTTCTCTGCTATGGACTGGGAAAGTAGTGGAGGATGACCCAAGTCCTTGGGCCCCTGCACCCAGGGGGGAGACCCGGAGGAAGCTCCCGGCTCCTGGCTTCGGATTGGCGCAGCTCCAGCCATTGTGGCCAATTAGGGAGTGAACCAGTGGATGGAAGACCTCTCTCTCTCTCTGCCTTTCCTTCTCTCTATGTGTAACTCTTTCAAATAAATAAATAAATATTCTTAAAAATTTAAAAAATAAACACCAAGGAAGAGTGACAAAGACAGAGAGGAAGAGACAGAAGAAAGAGAGATACCTTACATTTCACTCTCCAGATGGCCATAACAGGCTGTGCCGGGCCAGGCTGATGCAAGGAACCAGGAACTCCATCTGGTCTCCCACATGGTGGCAAGGTCTCAACTATTTGAGGCCATTTTTCACTGTCTTCCCAGGTGCATTAGCAGGAAGATGGATTGGAAGCAGAGCAGCTGGAACTGGAATAAGCACTCTAATATGGGATGTTGGCATTGCAAAAGTGGCTTAACTCACTGCACCACGATGCTGGCCTCATAAATGAAAACATTTTTTTAAAAAAGATATTGGATGTTAAATGAATAGTCAATAATGACCACAGCTTTTATTGTAGAGCAGAAGCTAATGGCATTTTATAAAAGGTGTCATCGTATTTAGCAAAGGTTGACTATTTTGCTGATTCATCGCCAAACAGAAATTAATTTTTCTCACCAGAAAGACACTCAAAATTATTTTTTATTAACATGTAATACTTGTATAGGAATTTTTATGTGTTACAGTGTAACATTTCAACATATGTATACAACATAAATTGACCAATACAAGCAATTAGCACTTCAATTTTCTTGCCCAAAAAGAGATTTTAAATCTCTCTGCCTCCGGCTCACACAATCCTTGGCAACAAAGCAAATGAAGCAGCAAACCTACAGTAGGCAAGAAAACCTGATCCCAGAGGAACAGTGGTTCTTAGCATTCACAGGCTCATAGGACACTGAGAAACGCAAGAAAGATAAAGACCCTTTCACCCCCCAAAATGTGTGTACATGAACTCAGAGAAGCACAGATTTGCACACACATTTGAGAATTCCCAGACTCAGATTAAGAATCCCAGTGATTCCTGAGCAGAGAACTCAAGCGAGGGAGGGTGGGAAGAGGGAGAGGCAACAGCAATCCATAGCCATAGCCAGACTTTTGGATAGCACTAAAGGGAAACAAGACTATCTACTGGAAATCAACTAATCAGTTCTGCACTTTGAACAAGCTCTTAAGCAAATACTAAGCCTTAACGAAAAAAGCTCCTGAAATAAGACATTAATGGTCCAAGGTCAAAAGGTCTATATGGGACAAACAGAAGATTCCAGAATGATCAGATCTATTTCCTTAGCTATACTATCTTCTGACCTTAGTAGAACAGAACTGAAATACAGAAAGAATCCGTTAAGTATCCTTTATAATTCAAATACGGTGTAAAGTTTTCATTGCACCGCATTTTCTTTTTCCAAAATTCTGACTAACGTTCTCCAAATACTGTTTTATAAGAATAACTGGGTTGGCTGTATAGATCAGATGGCATTATTCAAGACTGGGCAAAAGGAAGCAGATGGTTCATTGTCTCTATCTGGATGAAAAAGAATGGTACCATTTACAAGACAAAATGAGAACTTTTGACCTGTTTACCTGTCTTTCAAAATGCTTACACTGATTAGACAGGCCTCAGTAAAAGTACAAAGAGAGATGGTCCATTGATGTGACCTCCATTAACTACTGGCTCTATTTCACTAGTTTTTAAGAAATTACAGTTTCACTTTTGTATTTCAATATTTGAAAGTTCATGGTACATTACGGTACTTTTGCATACTACTTCCTGACTCCAAACCTACTTGAGATGATCATTTTATACAAACAACAAAAAAATGACATTGAAAAAAGAAAAGTTGCTTATTGAGAAAACTAACTGAAGTGGTCAAACATGTCAATAAAAAATACAGTATGGGGGGCCGGCGCTGTGGCGCTGTGAGTTAACACCCCGGCCTGAAGCGTCAGCATGGCATCCCATATGAGCGCCAGTTCGAGTCCCGGCTGCTCCTCTTCCAATCCAGCTCTCTGCCACGGCCTGAGATAGAGTTCTTGGGCCTCTGCACCCACATAGGAGACCTGGAAGAAGCTCTTGGCTCCTGGCTTCGGATCTGCACAGCTCTGGCCATTGGGGCCATCTGGGGAGTGAACCAGCCGATGGAAGACCTCTCTCTCTATCTCTACCTCTCTCTGTAACTCTGCCTGTCAAATAAATAAAATAAATCTTTAAAAAAATACAGCATAGGAAGCATTCTAAGCCGAGTTAACGGCCCAGGTCAAGCTTACCATCTCAAAACACCCAAAGCACATGTCCTCCTAGTGAATTATGAGACCTATCTTCATAAACAAACTATTATTTTTCAGTTGTAACTACACACATTACAATTTGAAATTTAACTAAGAAAGTACATTATACCCTGAAATAGTTTATGTGAAATTTTCTAACATTTTACTATCTTCACATTCAATCCCAATTGCCCTGATATCAATTTTTAGTAAAATTCTTTTTACCATCTGTGGTGCCCCTTCCCATAATATAACATTTAATAATGTTAAGAGAACTTTTTTTAAAAGGCCAAATCATGACTCATTCAAATATAAAAATGAGCCTGTGTTCAAGATTTTATATAACCCAAAAGGGAACTAGACAGATGGTGGATAAAGGGAAAACTAGACCTAGACACCTTAATAGATCAGGAATATTGAAGTAAGTGTGTAAAAGGTGGCAAGACTTCCATCGAAGCACTGAGAGACAGAGAATCTGCACATCTATAGTCAAAAATAACAGCATAGACGTCTGCTCTCTCCAGTTTACACTGTGGTAAAATAGCTCTCCTTACAATCAGATAATCCAAGAGGTGTCATTTAGCTGGAACTATGCAGTCTTCCACGGAAGCACATAGATATTTTCCTCCTATAACAATGGGATGCGAAGCACCACTAGGAGATACCAACCAAACACACACACTCACCCAGACTTCTGGAAATAATCTGTTGCCACAGTTTCTTCTCTCCTCATTCATCCTATCCGCGGTAATCTAATTTCTCAACACCCATGCGCAACAGCCATGCATAGTTTCAACATATGCATTCTACTACTGCAATTACAAACTCAAGAAACGTCTGAACAAAAATCAGATAATGCAGACCTAAAAAGTCCAGTTTCTAGGCTGGCCGTGAATGTCTTGTTCAACAAGCTACGGCAGAAGCCCGCTTCTTTTCTACAGCTACAAGTCGGCCACCATCAGAACTCATTTCTAACACTTCTCTCTACGCGGTACCAGAGCAAAAGCGGGCAGAACGAGAGAGAGAGAGAGAGAGAGAGAGAGAATTCCCACCCGGCGACGGAGCACCTAAGCCTCAGTCAGCAGACCAGGAGTCAGCTCTGGTCACTTCCCCTCAAGTGGCTGGAGAGCGGAAACACAAAGCCAGGCCAATGTCACTCCAGGGACTGCGGGAACTCGGACGACTCAGCATCCTGGGCTCAGCGTCCACCCATTCCCGATCCGAGCTGCTGTCGGCGCGCGGAACGCCCCATCCACAGGGGCGGCAACATGGACTCGACCTTGGGGCTACGCCGGCAGGACTCCGGCCGCCCGATTCCCCCTGCACCCCGCGGCACGCGCCTCCTCGGCCACCGCACCGCTGTCCCTTGTGCCTGGTCTGCCTACGCGCTGTCTTCTAGTCGTCCCTGACAGCTCCTCGTGCAAGAACCCCCTAGGCAGCCGGGGAAGCAGCGCCAGGCTCATGCTTTCAGAGAAACCACAGAACTAACCGGGTCTGCCCGCACCCCGAACCCGGGTCGAGTCCCGTGCGCCTCCCGCCGCACCCCCGGGCCGGCCCCGCCCTGCCCCGCCTTCCCGCCTGGCCCGCGTCCCGCCTCTCACAGCACTCCGGAGGTCCCATCCGGGCGGCAAGTGGGCCGGGTTAAGCTCCTCGCAGATGGCGGCCGAATGACATCTCGGGACAACCCTCAGCAGGAGCGCGGCGCCGAACGCGAGTCAGAGTCCCAGGAGGCTGGAATGACCAGCTGCAAAAGCTCTGCGCCGTGAAACACCGGCTTCCGCTCGCAGCCCGCGCCAGCCAATCACAGCCCGGCTGTCTCCGTCATTTCCTCCTCGAAGGCAAAGGGAACGTCGGGCGGAAGAGACTCCCGGGACGGACCCGGAAGGAGCGGGTCCGGTGGGCGGGCCCAGTCGGCCGGAGCCTCGTGGAGGCTGAGGTGAGACCTGGAGATTCCCCGGGGCTGCTGATCGCTGGTCGGATTTGGCTGATGCTGGCCCGGAACTTCGTGGCGTCAGCAAGACCCCAGGAGAGGTAATTGTGGCTGGGTTAAGGTGGGGGAAGGAGGAGCCCCGGCGAGCGCGGGCGTCCTCACAGCGGGATGGAGAGGCCGCTGGGGGCTCCGCGTGCCCGGGACAACCTGGCTGCCCCCGCAGTGTGTTGCTTGTGCGGGACCTGTTTCACCGTCTCTTGACTCGGGGTGGCACGTCTGTCTCCTTACGGAGGCCTGCGTAGTATTGCGATCGTATTTGGGAGGGCTGCTGTGGGTTCGGAAGCGGTGACGGTGGGGTCTCGGAGGAAGAGCGGGCTGGGAACTCTGCGGAAGGAGGCGAGGTCCGTGCACGGGGAACGGAGGTGACCAGCGCCAGGTTGTGTGGAAGTCGGGGCGGTGGGAACGGCTGCTAGAGGTGGGCCGGCTCGGAAGGAAAGGGGCCTCGGGATGGCACCCATTAAAATAGGTGACTTTGAGCATGCATGTTATTCTAGGTGGGGGATTATTCTAGAATAACGTGCCGAAGGCAAGATCGCTGCGTAAGGAAGCAAACCTCCCAACCCGAACAAGGGAGTTGTTGATTGCAGAGGTAGATAGGATGAGTTAGTGGAAACTGGCGAACTAGTTAGCAGCCCTTTCAAGGACTTTGAGGCAGGGACAAGTTGTTTGAAAGGGTTTCTTAGGGAGTATGGTTTTTAAATGGAAAGAATGAAGAATATGGAGGTGGGGGTGTTAGGTGGAAAGCAGTGCAGGCACGCAGGGGTGAAGTGCCGGAGAGAACAGGATCCTGTACCCCAGAGACGATGGAGGGGTGGGGGCTGACTAAGAAAGGAGAGGAGCAGAGAGAAACATTAGCATAGTGTTTAAAAGCAAAATTGGGAGTTAGACTTGCTGGATTGGAAACTGATCTTGGTGCTCAGTGTCTGAATGACGTTGGGCTCCTATTTGACATCTTTGTCTGCATCTAGGGTCCTTGTCTGCACAATGGATGGAAGATAGCCTGCTTTGTGGGGTTGTTATCGAAAATCTTTTACACTTATATTTACCGTGTATTAAGTGCTTTCCTCAGTACTTTGCCTGTATTAACTCATTTAATTACTATGTATAATTAAACAACCGTGTATGTTTGCTTAATACATGTAATATGTCAGTTACCCTACTATAAGCGTTTTCTAAATCCTAGCTGCAGTAGTATTTTTTTATTAATAAGCCAAAGGTTACTAGAAAGTTTTGAGCCAGAATAGCTGGGAGGATTGTGTGTCTTAGAAAAAGTGCGAGGAGTTCAAGAAGTTGTAGACGTGTTAACATGACACACTTTAAGGTATTCAAGTAGGGGTGTCTGGTAAGTATTGGAGACTGTATAATTAGTATTCATGTTGGTGTGCCATATGAATCCTCCAAGGAAAATACTGTAGAAGAAGGTGATGGGGGCCAAAGACTTAATATGAGGAGCAACTACAGTTAGGAGATTAGAAGAGTAACAGACATTGGGGAGGAATTAATAAAATGGTCTAGGGTAAAAGCACTATCACATTATAACGAGTAAATGTGATCTCTTATAGTTTTTTTTTTTTTTTTACCTGACTTGATAGTGGTTTCTGTGAGAAAAGAAATGAGGTTGGTAAGTGATTATTAACAGCAGACATTAGCAATGAATTGAGATTGAATTTTTTTGTTGTTGTTAAAGTAGACTAAACCAGTAGTTTATAGTAAAAAGGAGACCCTTTAAAATTAAAGCCAACCAATAACAAACAACAGGAAGAAATAGCTCCCCCAAAAGGCTGTAACTTTTATATTTTTTTGTTTAAGTTACATGGGTGTTTTGGGGAATACTTTTCCCTACTCTCTGTCTAGAGCAGTCAGGACACTTGTTATCTCCTTTATCTTTTGTCACTTTTATCTACAACCAGTACATTCAGTGCAATTCATGTAGTGAGGAAACCATGGCAAAGAATGTTGAGTTGCTCTGCCATTTTTCTGTGCCAAGGAGAAGGGGCTGCTCTGATTTAGAAATGAGGGACAGGGGCCAGCGCTGTGGTGCAGCAGGTTAAAGCCCAGGCCTGCAGCGCCAGCATCCCATATAGATGCGGGTTGAGTCCTGGCTGCTCCACTTCTGATCCAGCTCCCTGCTAACGTGCCTGGGAAAGCAGTGGAAGATGGCCCAGATCCTTCAGCCCTTTCATCCTTGTGGGAGACCTGAAGGAAATTCCTGGCTCCTGGCTTCAGATAGGCTCAGCTGCGGCTGTCGAGGCCATTTGGGGAGTGAACCAGTGGATGTAAGACCTTTCTCTGTCTCCACCTTTCTCTGTAACTCTGCCTTTCAAATAAAAATGAATCTACAAAAAGAAAGGAAGGAAGGACGGACGGACAGGCCTACATGTACTGCAGCAGCAGTTATGTGGCCCAGGAACCACAGCCAGTGGTGGTGATGGGGGACTTGCTGTAAGTGAAATATCTCGGATGAAGTAGTTCCCAGCAATGTTTTCATGAGGTCTCCAGGTGATTAGGGTGCCTGTGTTTGTAATCATTATCCTAGAAGGTAAGTGCCATGAGATTAGGGATCAGTGCCATGATTCTAGTGTTTATAATTTATGTTCATTTTCAGGCTACCAATGTCAGTGTAAAAACTTTGATGGTGCTGGAATGGGTAGAAGCTAATTGTTTAGTACATTGGGACTATAATGTCATATACTCATGAAATGGGCATGCCATTGTGACCAATTTGAAACTTGAGGAATGAGGGATTGCATGTTTAGTCAACAGCAAATAAATAATGAAGAACCCAGTGGATATTTTATGTCAGTTCTTTATTCAGTGTAAATAAATATTAAGAAGTCAGAAGTTATATGCTTTTAACCACATGGTAAATAGTTGGGGTTTGCTAAACGATCAGAACCAAGGTAGCCAAAGCACTGAGCTTTCTCTTTTATATACACAGATTGCCTTACCTGTGGTATCGGACATCATAACATGGGTCTCACCAAACAGTACCTGCGCTATGTTGCTAGTGCAGTCTTTGGCCTGATTGGCAGCCAAAAAGGTAACATTGTCTTTGTGACACTCCGTGGTGAGAAAGGACGCTATGTGGCAGCACCAGCCTGTGAACATGTTTTCATTTGGGACTTAAGGAAAGGAGAGAAGGTGAGCCAAAAATCAGCTGGGTTGATATTGATTTATGTGTATTTGAGGATGAATTGTCAAGTGCAGAATGATTTACTTATTTTACGTGGATTTTCCTGTATTTGTGCCCTTAGTTGAGAAATCCTTTTGGATCTAAATAGCTAAACATTGAGTTCTGTTGTGTTCACTAAATTCTGAAACCCACAACCAAATATGAGATTCTTTCTTAAATATAATAGTAATATTTATAGATTGTGATTTATAGTTATGATTAATTCCTAACATGTTTCTCTACCAATTCTAATTTGCAAGTTCTACTTGCCCTCACAGCCTGTTTTAAAATATTAAGCATTTGAAAATAATATTATTCTGCTGTATTGACAGAATCTTTTTCTTATACAGATAAGACTCAAGGGTTTAAAACCCTTTGATACTATGTGTACTTAAATTCCCCACATCTACCATTTCTGCCAAACCAAATATAAGGATTTTGATATTGTCCATTTACTGGGTGACTCCCAAGTTACTTCTTGTCGCCAGAGTTCATTGGTGATAAAACAAGTAGGGTACCCCCAGTGCTGTGCAGATTGGGTTCTCATTAAATGTGGGGGCTCGGGTAAAACAAGAATGGGTATATAACCCTTTACTGAAACTTATGTGGTGTTGCCCTAGGGTAAAAACTTAATGATTTATTGCATTGCCTGAATTTTTGCTTGTATTGTGTCAACATGGAGCTGTGGAGAGAATAATTTTACTTTGTTTGCTGTATCATTGGCTAGTACAGATAATTCCTAGAAGAGAACTTAAAAATGGATGGTAGAGTTTATATTATTTATAAAAGTGATTTGAACTTACTGATGCTCTTGATTGTACTGTGCTGATTATTCCACACTCTCCCTTTGATTGCCTGCTTAACTCCTCTGTGTTGGTTTGGATGCTTATTTTTCAGATCCTCATCCTTCAGGGGCTAAAACAAGAAGTCACTTGCTTGTGTCCCTCCCCAGATGGACTGCATTTAGCTGTTGGTTATGAGGATGGCTCCATCCGAATCTTCAGTCTTCTGAGCGGAGAAGGAAATGTGACCTTCAATGGACACAAAGCAGCTATCACTAGCTTGAAGTATGACCAGCTAGGAGGCAGGCTGGCATCTGGGTCCAAGGTGAGACTTTGAATCAGGAACTCAAGACTTTTATATATGAAAGGATCATAAGGCTGAAACAGGTTGTTCACAAAAATTAATGGGTGATACAGTGGACTCTAAATACACAAAATGGTACAGATGGTAGAAATGGAATGGGGAAGAAGGGTATGAATAGGGAAGTCCATTTTGTTTCCTGTCATGTTGTCTGATAACAGTCTATTAAATATAAGAAAGACAAGAAGCACATCATTGTGGAAGTGTACCCAAAACAGTAGAACAAAGAAAAGAAAACAGAGCCTATATTTCAAATCATGAGTTAGAAAATACAATGTAAAAGTTTCATTTATAATAATAAGATTTTAGGTAACAAAAATACCATGAAACCTTACTGAATAAACTAATAGAAGCATTTTATAGAGACTCAGTCTATGGACGGGAAAATGAAGCATGGAAAGATGTTAGTGTTTTCTGATTAATTTATAAAGTTAAGAATGCCAGAGGTTCTTGTTTGAACTTCAGAAGGTGACTGATAAGCATGTGTGTAGAAACAAACCAAAATTTGGGGAAAGATTAATAAAGGGATGGTTTTAGACATTAGAATGCATTATAAAAACCATCATTTAAGTAAGTGTTATATTGATGTGATACCACTGCAAATTAGTCATATTATCAGAACCAAATGGAAATCCAAGAAAGAAATCCACTTTTGTAATCCTGATTTGTATTTTAATACTAGTGGCATTTAATACAGATGACATTTGTGATACGAAGAAAGCGATGAATTACTTTAACTTGGTACTCAGAAAACTAATAATTTAGGGAAGAAATATTTATGCCATATACCAAAATGAGTCACAGATTAAAGACTTAAACTAGCATTTTAAAGGAAACTAGAAAATATGTAAATATATATTTATCTGATCAAGGTGGGAAAGGTCTTCAAATGTTTTAACAAAGAAAATGGAAAAGATTGATAGATTTTAATACTTTTATTCAAACATCAACTTAAAGATTGATAATAAGAGTAACATAATTAACATTTTTATATAAAATATCTTTCATCTATTAATAAAACAGTCAAGTAAAAGATGACATCCCAAGAAAAATGTCATAAATTGTCCATTCAAATATGGTACAAATGACATAATCACCAAAGAGCATGTATACATTTTGTCAATAATATTCAGAAATACAGATTACATTAAATAATGAGACTGAGCCTTTTTTACTCATGAAATTGGGAGTAGATTTATGCTCAAGAATGTTTATTTCTGTGTATCTATAATAACAAAATGGGAAACTAAGTGCCTGAAATAAAAAAATTTTAAAATACATTACACTATATCTTTGGGTTTCATTATTATATGAAGATTAAAAAAGTGAGAACATCATAGAATGATGTGGAAAATGGAAATATACTAAATTTAAATATAAGAAAAAATATGCTTGTACTTATTCCTAGATTATGCTAAGATTAAGATTGGCATTTATTCCTCTTTGTATATGCTTTCTAAATTCCCTGGCCAAGATCCAGAAACTCCCTATGGAATAATAGTGTCCCATTGTTTGTCAACTTGGGCCTTATGTGGGAAAAAAAATGATTTTTCTTTCTTTGCTATTATTTGATCCTTTTAGGACACAGATGTTATTGTGTGGGATGTGATCAATGAAAGTGGCCTCTACCGTTTAAAGGGGCACAAGGATGCCATCACACAAGCGCTGTTCCTACGAGAGAAGAATCTGCTGGTTAGTAGGTAAGAAGAAAGTAGTGTTGCTTCCAGTTCTGTTCTGGGTGAGGTCATTGGCGAGGGCTTTAATGGTGAAATTAAGTAGTTTCATTACTTACTTATTTCTCTGCAGTGATCATGCTCATGTGCTAGCTTACTCTTCTGTTCTCGCTTTCCTCTCTTCCTTCCTGCCCCTTCCACATGATATCACAGAGCTATCCAGAATTACTTACAGCCCTCTTAAAGTCCCTGTTCTGGTTTGTCATTCTTTTCTGATACCAGCTTTTCCATATTCGTTAACATTTTGACAAACTATTTGTAGGATGAACTTTGTTCACCTTCTTGATCCTAGAACATTGGGAAAGCAGGACATGAAGCAGTGGGTAGATGTGAATGATGGGTGTTTAATTTAGCCTGTCTTTTGAGGAGAGAGGTAACCCAGAGTCCCAAACATTTGAACCATTTCAAATTATTAACAATTTTATATGGATTAACCCAACATAATAATTATTACTCCTATGGTATGGCCTTCTGGGTAAGGCTGAGACCCTAAAGTTTGCTAGACAGTCATAAGAGAAATCAAAGCAGTGACTGAGAAAAAGTTATGAGTGCTGAGTGCCATACCAGTGATGTTTTTGTTCCTATGGAATCAGTTGCCTGTCTTTTCAGATTACAGATCCTGTAAGAGAATGGTTTTGTAGTTCTAATATAGAATGTGTGTCTTACAGCTTAGGTAATATAAAGGAAAACAAGAGGCATCTGAGCAGGAGGTTTTGAGAATGGTACTCAAGAGCCTGATTTTGATTCTTCAGAGAACATTGAGCTTATCTGACAGTAGTGTCTTCAGTGGGATGAGAAGAGAAACAGACAAAACCCACATGAGAAGCTGTTAAAAGAATTTAGTTTGTAGGAGTTAAGTTCTGGTTGGTATATAAAAGTTGACTAAAGAGTCAAGAGTTAGAGACTTCACAGACCAGGTGTTTCCAGGACGGAGGCTACAGGACGTGGGGGATGGAAAAGGTTTGCTTGTTAAAGAGGCTGATGCTCTTGATAGAAGTGGTGGAAGGCATCGAGGAGCCACATTCTGTGTTCCTTAGTTCTCTGAAGTCACAGTCATTTTTATGCTTACAGGGGAAACATTTTCAACGTAAGAATAGCCCCACGGACAGTTAGGATTGTTTGCTTTTCAGAAGAAAGGTCGGGTAGAATAGGATAGAGCTATGTGTCATTCTTTGAAACAACAGATGAATCCTTGATCTCCCTGTTAGTCTTGATTCTGCCTAAACAGGATTTTTTTTCCTGTTTCTTTTAGTGGGAAAGATACCATGGTGAAGTGGTGGGACCTTGATACCCAGCACTGCTTCAAAACGATGGTTGGCCACCGAACTGAGGTACCTACAGGGTCTTGGGCCCACGCCCTTTTCTGCTTGCTTTTGTTGTTCCATGATCATCATGTGCTATCTTGAGACACAGTGAGGTTGGTTTGATGGAGGCAGTGCCAGTCACTAGAGCAGATGTAGCTATTCTGCCATTTATTAAACATTGGCCTTGGAAATTTTTTAATCCTATTTTTAAATAATAAAAGTGTCTATCTTTATGATTGTGGGAAGGTTTAATGATTCTGCCTGGTCTAGTGACCCATAAACTGTAAAATATAGTTGTTACAGTAGTCACCTGAACATAGATCTGTTGGATCTGTTCTGGAAATACTACACACATGTTTGCATCCTCCTCAGTGCTGTGTTAATATCAGGCTTTGAAAAAAATAATACCCGAAATTAATGAGGAGGAAAAGATTAGATTCTTGACTCTTGATTTTCAACAATGTTATTATTTTCATTATTTAATTCTTAGATATATGATGTTAAAAATTATGTTCCTAATGGGACACTTTTTATTTGCTAGATACTGCTTAAAAAACAAAGAAGTACAAGACTTAAAATCATTAGTTAGGTGGATTTAAGCTAAAATTCATGCTGAACAGCTGTTATTTAAATTTGACGATAAAAAGGTAGAAATTTCTAGAATCACATTGGCAACAGTTCCATCACAAGTCATTGTTTTCTTTGTAAAAGTGGGATTTATCTTAGTGCATTTTGAAAGAGTTGTACTAATAAGTATATCTTTTCTTAGATGTTGAAATGCCAGAGATTTTTATTGCATTGTCCTTAGATTTTGCAATATCACATTTGATCTAGAGTCTCTTAAATATTATGTTATTTGAATAATTTTCCGCTCTCTGTAGATATGGGGATTGGTTTTGGTGTCACAAGAAAAGCGACTCATCACTGGGACTTCAGACAGTGAACTGAGGGCTTGGGATATATCCTACCTGCAAGAGGTAATGAATTTTTTCTCATCGTGAGTAATGTCATGTTTTAGCATTCACATACTTTTTGAATTTAGAATCAAAGTACTTCACATAGTACTGGAAGGAATTCTTTTTTTTAAATTTATTTGTTTATTTGAAAGATAGTTAAGAGAGAGAGGGAGAAGACAGAGATCTTTCAACTGCTGGCTTACTCCCCAAATGGCCACAAGGCCTGGGCTGAGCCAGGCCAAACCCTGGCACTAGGAACTTCCTCCAGGTTTCCCACCTGGGTACAGGGGTCCAAGCACTTGGGCCATCCAGAAGTAGAGGAGCTGGGACTCAAGCCAGTGCCCGTATATGATAACTGCAATGCAGGCGGTGGCTTAACCCACTGCACCACACTGACAGCCCCTACTAGAAGGAATTGTGTCATGTTGATAACCAATAGCTTCTAAGTAAAGTGGGCTTTTTTAATTATATGTTCATTACTATTATTTATTTGAGCTCAGATAAGTAGCTTTAGGCTCAAAGCCTCTGATGATGATAGTGATTAAGTTTGTGGCATTCTAAGCCTCATATTCTTGGACTTTGAGTGTCCATTGATGGATTTCAGAGTGTCTGTGAATCTCCCACAAAAATCTGTGTAGAATTTGAGTTAATAGATATGTATATTCTGAGGATGTTTTATCACATAGAATTCATGTGAAATAAAAGGTTGTGGATCTTAGGTTTAAATGGAGTTAGGTATGATATTGTATCCCATGTTTTTTTGATAGGTTCTTCCTTAGGCTGACATTTATCTTTTCATTATTTAAGAAGATATAACTTGTCTTGCATTGTCTTTGCAATTCTTCATGCCAATTTAAATCTTTCCTTATATGAGATGATAGACCTTTCACCTAGGAGCTGAGTAACTTTTGATGTTAATGACGGGTTATTTTTTCACTGTTGTTAGTAAACAGTATTCCTTATACTATGCAAAGTATTGAAATTATATACTTTGTAAAGTTTTGCTTGTATGTAGTAAAATTGGATTTTAGTACCTTCAGATACCCATCCTGAAGGGGTTTGATTGGAGGTGGGGGTACTGGGTGCAGTGGGTTAAGGTGCTGCTTGTAATGGATGTCCATATCAGTGCCTGGCTCAAGCCTCACTCTGCTTGTGATCCAGCATGCCCACTAATGAGTGTGTCTGTCTGACTTTCTCTTTGCTTTTAAAAAAAATGAAAGTATAGAAATAAAATGTATAGAAGACGTTTGGTCAGAGAAATTACTAATTAGAAGTTGTTGGAGGCCATGGGAAATGATTTCTCTCATTAGGGTTAAGAGTCACCTCCTAGAACACATTATTTTCCCATTTTTATAAAACAGGTGGAAGATCAGGAAGAACCAGAACCTAAGAAAATCAAAGGATCTTCTCCTAGACTGCAGGACACACTGGAAGCAGAGGATGGTAACCTTGAAATGGATGAAGCTCCTGAGGATGTAAGTCATTCTTGTTTTTGTGTGTGTGTGGTTTTTCTGTGGGTTTGTGTGTGTGTGTGTGTGTTTGATGTCAATTGAATTGAATAATGGGGAAAGTCAATCACAGATTTTAAATTTGTAATTCTCATATCATTTTAGGGAATGTTTTTGTTACCTGTCATTAGAACCGTACCTTTACAGAGGATCAGAAGCGCTGTGTTTAACTCTGATCTTTTCCTCCTTATTCTGTAGCGCATCCTTTCATGCAGAAAAGCTGGTTCCATAATGCGAGAAGGAAGGGACAGAGTTGTGAACCTTGCAGTCGACAAGACAGGCAGGATCCTTGCTTGTCATGTGAGTACCAGGCTAAGGAGAAGAAGGCAGACTAGGCTGTTCCTTTCAGATGCTTGGTCTTATTTCATAGTCAGTGTAGAGATGAATTTTTTTTTTGACCAATTACTAATTCACTGTGTGGTATTTTGTGGATCTAAAACCCCTAGTTTGTGTTAGCATAGCAACAGTAAAAATTATTTTTTTTACCAACTATTTATTAAATGCTGATTTTCTAGGCAGTTTAAAAGCATTTACCTTCTTGTTTAGTTTTCAGAGCAATACTGTGAGTAGAAAGGGCATCCCCATTTTATAGTTGGGACAACAAGCCCAGAGAGATTAAATTGCCTAAGATAATATATTTGTAGTATCTGTATAGTTCTTTCTGAGAATGAGCTAACTTGCAAATTGCCTGTCCAGGGCTTAGGTCAACTTTTTGTTTTTCCAGGGCACTGATTCTGTGCTCGAAGTGTTTTGTGTCCTTTCTAAGGAGGAAATTCAAAAGAAAATGGACAAGAAGATGAAGAAAGCTAGAAAGAAAGCAAAGTATGTTTTCTTATTTATTAGTAGTAAGTAAAATGCACGTTACTGAGAAAAATTGTTACTTCTTTGGGAAATACTTCACTACTAGTTTCTGTTAAAAGCTAGAGAAGAATTTGCGGGATACTATTCACTAGTCCAAGTTTTGCATTTCTGCAGTAAATCTTTATAACTGACATATTTCTGAGTGTTGTGCTCAGGCCCACATGGAACTAGAAAGACTACAGATTTTAAAAGTGGTTTTCAGGGTGCTGTTTAACTCTTACAGGCTGGCAGTGCACTTTTAATGGAAGCTATGAGGAAAGACACTAGGTTATATAATGCTGACCTTTGGGAATGAGAAGAAATGGGATTGGATAGATACAATTAAAGTTTGGAACAATTTAACTTTAAAATAGGTCATTATGACCATAAAAATGCATTCCTTAATGGTTGACATTTTTCTAGTATCAAAGAGATAAAAGGTTATCTGGCAGATCTTTTGGGACCTACTATTATTTGACATAGATGGATTTTAAAGTGCAGTTGATGAATTTTTTAAAATGTCCTGAAGTTAGACAAGTTCACTGGAAATACTTCAGTGGGATAGTTTGAATTACAAAGACTTTTTCCAGGAAATTGTATGGAATGTTGCACTCGATCCATTTCTTGAGGGTACCCTTTAAGTGTAACTTTATTTTTATGGCACTGTAGTTCATAGAGCATTTCCACATATACTGTGTTTAATGTTTGTGGTGGTTCTGTGTGGTTAAGTGACTTTCCCAGAATTACACGGCTTGTTGGTCATGAGTCCAGATTTTACATTCAATTTTAAGAACAAAACTTCTTCTAGAAAAGTGATAAAATGATACTCTTTATTCCCCCATCTTTAGATTAAATTCTTGCAGTGGAGAAGAGGAAGACCTTGAAATCAATGTCAAAATGACTCTGCAAGATGAAATTCAGCGAGTAGCTAATATCAAAACGTCTGCTAAAATCAAGTGAGTGGAAGTGTAGTATCTGAAGTTACAGAAGTAGTGAGCTACAAAGTATTACGCCTTTTTCATGATGTTGTTTGCAAGCTGTCTGTGTGGATTATACATTTGGAGACAGTGATCTTGAGATGCATGTGTTGCAGTCATCTGTTGCCCACTTCATTGGTCCACTTACTCATTACCTCATTTGATTTGTATTATAGTAGCTTTTTAGCTCTTCATTTGTTGTCCTTTCTTCTAACTAAAAAAAAAAAAATTATGTCTATCCCAAGTTCAGGAGGGATTTAGGGTCACATATAAAAATACATGCACAAATACAAGATAGATGTCAGAACTAGGATCTGAGCCAGGTTTTTGTATGTATTCAACTATTCAGTTATGATCGTGTTCTTATTTGTGAAATTATTCATGCTTGCTTTCAGTTGATATAGACTGAGAGAGTGCAGAGCTTTTGCCTAGAAAGAGTTAACCTTCAGAGCTAACATGGCAGCCAGAACATGTGTGATTATTTTTCCATGCAGATCCTTTGATTTGATTCATTCACCTCAAGGAGAGTTAAAGGCTGTCTTCTTGCTGCAGAACAACCTGGTGGAATTATACTCACTGAACCCATCCTTGGCCACTCCCCAGCCGGTCAGGACCAGCAGAATCACCATCGGGGGCCATCGCAGTGATGTGCGCACTTTGTCATTCAGCTCAGACAACATCGCTGTCCTTTCAGGAGCAGCTGATTCCATTAAGATATGGAACAGGTTTGTGAGATGATGTTTTCTGTAGCTTTATCCAATAGTGTTTTCTCTGCTTTGAATGGGTGGGAGGGGTTTTGTTTTGATTTTTGTGTTTTTCAATTGTTTCTTTTGATGCTTGTGTTGATTAGCTATTAGCTCCTTAGGGACCTAAATACAATTCTCTCAAAATATATCTTCAGTGCCTTTTGGCCAGAAGTCTGTGGAACTTAAGAGTCAGAAAAGTTGCTCTTTTAAAAATTGATGCAAAAAAGGGGCAAGTTTATTCTAGATGTACTTGGCTAGAGAAAACCATACAGCCATATTGCCCACTCTAAATGTAGGTTGACTTACTGCTGCCCAATAATTTTACCATAATTTACACTGTTTTACTTTCCTAGGTGAATGTGTCACACCTCCCCCTCTCTTCCAGTCTCACATATCTCCAACACCTTTAAGCTGATAACCTTGCTTTCTAGCTTACTGAGAAAATGGAAGCATCCATTTTTTTCTTAAATCACTAATTAATGTTCTCTGTTTTTTGCATCATTCCCATCAATATGCAGATGTGTTAAGTCTTCCTTCTTAAATAATATATCTTAAATAATAATCCCTCTTTCATTCCAAATTTGTTCAGTGATCATGCTTATAAATCCAATGACTAATACGCCTAAGCTTCATTTGCTGTTGTCTCCCTGAATTAATAACTTTCTACTTTTTCAAATACTTTGACTCATAATTTCTCCTTACATTGCTGTTTCTTCTCAGTTCTTGTTTCTTGAATTCTTATTTCTGAACTCTGAACATTTGGACATATTCTCTATCTAAACTCACTTTGTATGATTTCTAGTCATGTAACTTTATTTGGTAATATAAGTTTATCTAGTTTTAGCCTCTGTATACTCTTCATCAAGCTGTTATACCCTATTTACATAGTTATTCCTGAAGAATTTTAAGCATATGAGATTAGAAACATCTGGTATTTTATCCACTATTCCAGCTCTAACACTTTGATTTCTAGCTGGTGTGTAGTAGGCATTCAGTAAATGTTGACTGAAGTGAAGCTTTTGATGTATATATTTGTTGGATAAATGCTTATGGCTCTATAAAATGAACATTACATGGAGGGCTGTGTAGTCACATGCTCATTTGAATTGCAATCTTTCCTGCCCATTTGCTTCTTGGAAATGGCAGGTTGGTCTCTATAGAGCCCAGCAGATACTTTTCTCTACCCTGCTTTTTTATAGTCTTCATTGGAGATAGGAGGCACCTATAAAGAAAACAAAGTTTGGTTTAATATTTTCTCCTTTGAATATAGTTTTGTTTGAGCCAAAAGTATGAAGACTTTTGTGTTCTCTCTTGTTGATCTCTGTGTATGGCTAAGTGTGTATTGAAACATTTCACTGACTTTTGAGATGGGTAAGCAGATTCTCTTAACATGTAAGTTCTTTATTCTTTCTCATAGGTCTACACTGCAGTGCATTCGCACCATGACCTGTGAATATGCGCTTTGTTCCTTCTTTGTACCTGGTGATAGGCAGGTAGTCATAGGAACAAAGGTAAGCTGAGACTTTTTCTTGAATTTCTGGGGCTTTTCTACTCAGTGTTGTTTGAAAAGTCTGATTTCTTTTCAGCAAATTGGAAATGTATCAGACCTGGGTAAAATGGGAAGATATTGGTGCCTTGCCCTTGACTCCTTGTAGATGACTAAAATGCCATCCCTGGCCTATCCTTATGCTAGATAGTTAATGTACATTATCTCATTTAATCCTCACACCAGCTTAGAGATGTTGATGATCCAAGCTTCATTTTACATATAAAAAAAACAGGTTCAGGAAGATAAGTTCACTTGTCACGGAGTTAGAAAGAAGCAGACCTGGGACTGCAGTCTTATAGCTTCTGCTGCTTCTGCTACATCAAGCAGAAGCTCATCATACCCAGCTTTGTGTTTGTGTATGTTCCATGCTAACATCATGACCCTGGTATACCCGTATCTCAAAACAAGAATCATGGAGTGATTATTTTCTATCCCATTATGACTTTTTTTAGTTCATTTTCCTCTTTAGCATTATAGGTGAATCTCTACTTCTTATTGTTAATGTATTAAAGAAGAGGAAACCAAAAGTAGATAAGAGTTAGTTAAGCTGGTTCCTATAGAGGATAGGGATAGTGCACTTAAAGGATTGGTTGGACTTTTTTTTTTTTAATTTTTTTTTTTTTAGGATTTATTTATTTATTTGAAAGTCAGAGTTAAACAGAGAGAGAAGGAGAGGCACAGAGAGAGCTCTTCCATCCAATGATTCAATCCCCACCTGGCCACAATGGCTGGAGCTGTGCCGATCCGGAGCCAGGAACCAGTAGCTTCTTCTGGGTCTCCCACATGGGTGCAGGGTCCCAAGCACTTGGGCCATCCTTTACTGCTTTCCCAGGCCACAGAAGAGAGCTGGATCTGAAGTGTAGCAGCCAGGTCTTGAACCGGCGCCCATATGGGATGCCGGCACTGCAGGCAGCGGCTTTACCCACTACGCCACAGCGCCAGCCCCAGGATTGGTTGTACTTTAAAGGTTTTTACGTTTAGCACTTGCTGTTTTGTGTATTCTGATTTGCCTTTTGAAGTTCTGGAACCTATAGAAGTGACAAGAGTAATACTAGGTTGTGTTACTCCATAATGGCATAGCAATGGCAGCCCTGCTAGGGTAAACTCAGCATGTCAGTAGGAGATTTAACAATATTTATTCAGATAGAAAAAAACAGAACATCGGATCCATTTCCGTAGCAGCTGATCAGAGTGCTGCTGCTTTGTTATGAAATCTTTTCTGAAATGTGTGGTCAGGAGTCATGGTTATAAATGTGCTAGGTGTGTAGCTGGGCATATTTTGTGTCTTCCTAGACCGGGAAGCTGCAGTTGTATGACTTGGCCTCAGGAAATCTGCTGGAGACAATAGATGCCCATGATGGAGCTTTATGGTCCATGTCTCTCTCTCCAGATCAGGTAACTAAACCAGATTTTAAAGCTTTGGCTGCATTTCCCAAGTCTTCTATCAAGTTTTACTGCTGCCTAAGAAAGATTTGTCTCAGGTTTTTAAAGACAGTTTGTATTTTTGTTTTATCTTTAGACTTCATGTATAATGCCATCTCACATCCCTGGTAATTAATATGCATAGTTATCATTGTCAAATGAATTGTTGTTCAGTGGCTCTTGATCAGCAACAGAATGCCAAATTGTGTACCTTGGTGATGTTTGAACCAGTGGATTGTGATACTTTTTAAGAGAAAGTATTCTCTTGGGAAATACAAAGTAGAAATTTGCAGACTTTTTGTTCCCATTATAGCCCTTTCTGTGACTGTCTATAAAATATGTCATAAATACCTTCTATCTTATATATAATATATATATATCTTTTATATATCTTATAAAATATGTCACCCCCTAGAAATCAAATAAGAAATGAAAGTGTGTTCCCCTTCAGTGGAGTTACTCTTGAGAATGGAGTACTTATTCTAGGACTAGTAATGTTGCTTAGAACACTTTGAGATTATTTTTGAAGGTGCCATAAGAGATTTTGGTCTATTCATTTGAATATTCTCAAGGGTAGAAAATCTTTATCCATTGAAAATGGTATTTTGGAAAAAAACAAATATGCAGTTGAGAGTGGTTAATACCTTTTGGCACCAAGACAAATAGCTGTGAATTTAAAATAGTAATAACATTTTCATTTGTAGAATATTCTATGTTTTGCATAAATTGCATAGTCTCACTTGACTAAAGATCAAAGAAAAGTTGTTTTCTTCTGTTGCAAATCCATGAGACGGCATAATAGACACTTGAGATGCATTTTTCTGACTGTTTTCTATGTACTTTACAGTGTAATAATATTGGTACTGGAAAGCAGCCTCAAACAGGGACTTTTGACAGGGATATTGCAATTGTATATTTATTTACTTTACTGAGTTGAATACTTCAAACAAGCTCATTTTTATAATCAAGTGTGCTCTATGGATATTTGTCAAACTAGCTTACTATTTTGTAACAAGTACTTGTCACTCTTGCCTTCTTGGGCACAGCAAAACCCCTCACTGTTCATTACAAATTTTTCTTCCTGCTATGAGAAGTACCAGGGGACTTCAGAAAGTTCATGGAACTTTGAATTAAAAGACCAGTTTATTTTAGTGTAAAAAATTTTGAGATTCTTATATGTGAGAGGTCTATACAGTTCATGGAAAATGTGCATTGTGACTAAAAAAATTTTAAAAATTCATGGATTTTAATTTTTTGCATCAACACAAACAATCCCAATTTGTTTAGTGACATTTTCCATGAGCTTTTTTGAAGTACTCTTGTAAAGGTAGAATGTTTCACTAATTACCACATCTGTTTGTGTCAGTCCATGCTAGGAATTCTCAAGATCTTTGGCAGTAGCTCTAAACAAGTAATGAAACGCATTAGGGAGAACCATATTTTATTTAATTCTTATCCCCTTAATTAAAAAGGTTTTTATAAGACTACTTTGATATGTCTTTTTAACAATTTCTATGTTAAAATAGTTTTTAATTGAAATATCATTTAATTTTCAGCGTGGCTTTGTGACAGGTGGTGCAGATAAATCTGTCAAGTTTTGGGATTTTGAGTTGGTGAAAGATGAAAATAGTACCCAGAAGAGGTAAGTGGACATTTCCTGCGCCCTTTTTTGTAGTAAGAATGAGAACCATTGAATGGTCTTTTGACATAGGTATCTGTATTGTGTCTAGAGAGTTTTGAATTGTCTGTGTTTTTGGAGTACTCATTTTTTTCCTGATGCTTTCTTTGGTGCTAGACTTTCTGTGAAGCAAACCCGAACCTTGCAACTAGATGAAGATGTCCTGTGTGTCAGTTACTCTCCGAATCAAAAGCTATTGGCCGTGTCTTTGCTGGACTGCACTGTGAAAATTTTCTATGTTGACACTTTAAAGGTATGGTGGTTATGCCTAGGAATACATTCCTTCTTTCTGATTAACCTTAAGAATTTGGATTGAGGCCATAAAAGAAGTAGCCTTGAGTATGCTCAACAATAAGACATGTTTAAAGGTTTGTATGTCAATCAAAACATTGTAAGTGCACTATAGAAGCTAGAGATTTGAAAGAACCCTAGTCATAAATGTCGTTTAAATTATATCGTACGTTTAGAAAATGTCACGGGGAGAAAAATGCTGTCATAGCTAATAGTTTCAAGAGCATTGCTAGGTGTTGTAGGCAGCAGCTTCACACGTGGCTATGAATCATTTGAGTTGCTTTAAAAAGATTATTGGGCCCAATGAATCGGTAGACTGGCTTGGGCCTGGAAATATTTTTGTGAAATTGGTGCTGTAGAATCTGTCCTACTAGAAGATTCAGAGAATGTCTCTGTTCCATATTCTGGCCGAGGCAGTAGGCTTCTACCACCACATGGTGCACCCTTCCTGGCAAGTGCATGCGGGAGCTGTGCAGCAGAAACAGGTGCTCTTAGCAAGCTGTCTTCAGTGGCTTAGTTGTTACCTTTGAAAGTACATCTATAAAACAGCCCTCAAGTGTGCTTAGTATATTTTGAAGTTAGGTTTCGACACATATGCCACATATAATGTTACCTTAGATGAGTTAAAAGGCTGAGTTACAAATATTCTTTTTCTTTTTAATGTTTAGTTTTTTCTCTCACTCTATGGGCACAAACTTCCTGTTATATGCATGGACATCTCTTATGTAAGTAAACTTTAAATACTATTTCAGTAACTGTGTGTCTTCTGATTCTGTTGTATACCCAGTTTTCTCACCAAAAAAGCCCCAAATTAAAATGTTCTGGTTAGCTTTTATTTATCTAATTTATAGAATTGTGATATTAACCATTATTTCTTACTCTTTGTACAGGATGGAGCACTGATAGCAACCGGCTCTGCTGATAGGAATGTGAAAATCTGGGGTTTGGACTTTGGGGACTGCCACAAGTCTCTCTTTGCACATGATGACAGGTACATATAGTCTCTTCAGACCCCAACCCCAATCCCAATTTGGCTCATCTGTCATCATTTTGCTAGAGCATTTGTGCCTGTTATTTAGTGTTCTCAGATTGTGACAAACAGCAAGTTCTAATGTATAGTTAGATACTCTAAACTAGCTAGTTAAACGTTATTCACATGTGCAAGATTCTTCATTAACCTGGAATCTGATGACAGGAGAGATTTCTTGCTTTTCAGTGTGATGTACCTACAGTTTGTACCTAAGTCTCACCTCTTCTTCACTGCTGGGAAAGACCGTAAGATTAAGCAGTGGGATGCAGACAAATTTGAACACATACAAACTCTGGAGGTAACTGCATCTTGCCTGTTTTGCTTGCTCAGTACTCAAGAATGTTGCCCCCTAATATAAGCATGTATTATACTGTGAATGAGATATTCTTATTCCATGTTTGTCTTTGTTTTTCCTTCTCCAGGGACACCACCAGGAGATTTGGTGTTTGGCTGTAAGCCCCAATGGAGACTATGTTGTATCATCATCCCATGACAAATCTCTGAGACTTTGGGAGAGAACAAGAGAGCCTCTTATTCTTGAGGAAGAAAGGGAGATGGTAAGAACTTAGGCCTGGGTACAGCCGTGCTGGTGGGCTACTGACAGGCTGTCCCAGATGAAGTATTCTGACTAGTGGTCAAATTTCATTGTGTGCAAGTCCAAGAACTTGCAGATGCTTTCAAGGTCAATGGCACCCATTTCAGAAGCCAAAGATGTCATCATTGGATTATGTTTTGAAAGAAGCAGTTTCTCTCTGCTCTGCTTTGTTTTACTTTAAATAAAGACAATGTGTTTTTCTCTCAAATTAATTTATCTATCTCATGGCAGCAAAGGGAAGCAGAATATGAGGAGAGTGTGGCCAAAGAAGACCAGCCAGCAGTAAGTAAATCTTTTGGGGCTCTAATTTTAAGAATTTCCAGTGCAGTTAGAATTGGAGCTAGATGCCAGAGGCATCACCCTCTGATAGGAAAAACAGTATGTGTATGGCTATTTTATTCAACTATATATTCTGATTTTGTTGGACAAAGTGATAAACCAAATTTGGTATTAAATACTTGGCCATTCTGAAGTTTTGTTTTGTTTTGTTTTAAGGAGGCTTCAGGGAATTGTTTAATTCATTGTAAAACAAAACAATCAAAAAATTGAGAAATTGATCTTGATCATTATCTTTAAACATTTGCAGGATATTCTCATGATAATGCATATCAAATATGGTATCTGGCACTTACTAAGTACTCAATTAATTGTAGCTGATAACTGCATTGTCATCTTTATAAGATAATAATGCCTGTTCTTTTATGACCTAAGGTTAACTTAGTGGCTTTTGAACTGCTGTCAAGTATATTGTTCACGGATGTCTTTGTTTCTGGCAGGTTCCAGGGGAGACTCAAGGTGATAGCTACTTTACTGGAAAGAAAACTATTGAAACAGTTAAAGCAGTAAGTTGATATAGAAAGTGGAATCTTAATTTTTAATAGGATTCAAACTTTTTTAGTAAGTCTTATTCTATACCTACCTACTAAATAACCCTGTTGTGGCAAAAAGTTGATGAAATTTAAAGATGGAGATCACGCCCTCTGTGTGCTCTCTGTGTAATCAAGGATGGGGAGTCTCACTCTCTTGGAGAGGTACATGGTTTTCTTCTGAAAGTGATGCCTTTCAGGTGGTCCTGGGAACTGCTCCACTCAAGCTGTCTCAGTAGGGTCTCACCTAAGTCCCTGATGACACCTAGACTCTGCAGATTAAAATGTGAAAAGAAGACTAAAGATGTCATTAAATACTGTTTGGCACATCTTTATTATCCTGATTCAAGCTATTTCACTTAGTGAACTCCTAGCCGGCCTTCCGCTTTCAGGGTCCTTGCCTGTTGTGATGACTTCTTGCCTTTATCATCATCTTGTAGGCTGAGAGGATCATGGAGGCTGTTGAACTATACCGAGAAGAAACTGCAAAAATGAAAGAACACAAAGCCATTTGTAAAGCTGCAGGGAAAGAGGTAAGATAATGCACTGGACTACACACTGGGAGGTAGTTATAAATAGAACTCCTGAGAAGAAAACCTTTGTTTCAGGATTGATTCACACGGATCAGCATATGAGATAAGTGCAGTAGGATCTTTTCCAGTTCAGGTGTTGGAAGAAATTGAGGAACTGTGAGAGGGAAGAATATTGGTCTTATTCAGGGGTGGGGAACATTTTTTCTGCCAAGGGACATTTGGATATTTATAACATCATTCCTGAGACATACAAAGTCAGCAACTAAAAATTAGCCTGCTGTAGATTTACTGAATGCCAAGTCCTGCCTGCAGGTGCCTTGGCAAGACCAGACCAAATGATTTTGTTGGCCTTACGTAAGTACTCTAGAAACTAAAAGGTCTGATAATTCCTTTACACTCTTTGAGTTTTTAGGGTCTCATTTTTCAAATTTAAAAAATACTGCCTGTGACAAGAACTATCAAAGTCTGATTTTTTAAAAAAAAAAATTTGTTATGCAAGTTTCATGTATTTCATATATGCAGATTTGGGAACATAGTGATACTTCCCACCCTATTCTCCCTCCCACCCATACTCCAACCCTTCTTCCTCCTCCCTCTCATTCCCACTCTTAATTTTTATGAAGATCTATTTTCAGTTTACTTAATGATTGTAAAGTTTAACCCTACACTAAGTAAGAGAGTTCAACAAATAGTATGAAGAAAAAAGAAAAAAAAAACAACACTGTTCCTCAATGGAAGAGACAAGGGCATTTTTAACGACTTAATTATTTCTTCATAGGTTCCTCTTCCCACAAACCCAATCCTGATGGCTTATGGCAATATTTCTGTGAGTAGAATGTCAAGCTGTTTCCCCTTGGTTATTTAAAAGTTAATTTCAGGAAAGATAGGAAGTAGAGAGGCATTATGATCCGGGGGTGTGGATGTATTAGAACATCCTTAGTATTTCAAAAGAGCCACTTTAATATGACTTCCCAAGGCAAACTTTTTGGTTGGACTGCACTGGTATCCCTTTGTTCTCTAGTGTGTGTTTATGTTCTGTGTTCAACACCCTCTGAAGACTGTTATTCATTTAAGTGAAATTTGAAGTAAGACTTTGGAGGAAAAGTTGACATAAATCATTGAGATGAGGGAAGAAAGAGAAGAGTAATAGTAGAATGTGTTTAGCAATCTTTGTTTACTTAGTGTTTTACTTGCATGTCCCATTCATCACAATAGTCATGTGACTTAGAGTATCTTCATTTTTTTAGATAAGCAACTGGCTTGACTTACAAGAAAACATAGTTGATAAAGAACAGAGCTAGATTGTGAACCTAGATCTGGTTACCCCTTAAGCCCATGCAGGTCTTACCATTTTGTTTATTTGTTTGTGTATTTATTTAGCCCATGCAGGTCTTACCATTTTGTTTATTTGTTTTTGTATTTATTTGAGAGGCAGAGAGACTACTCGTATCTGGTTCCTGCCCTAAATGCCCGCTGTGGTCAGTGCTGGGCCAGGGCTCACATAGGTGGCAAAAAGCCAACTACTTTGTGTCATCACCACTGCTTCCCAGGTCTGCATTAGTAGGAAGCTGTAGTCAGGAGCCAGAACTGGGCATTGGATCCAGCCACTCCCACGTGGGATATAGGAATCTTAATTGCTATGCCAAACATCCCCCCCAGGTCTTAGCATCTTAGCATAATTGTTTCTTAAATGAGGGAGAGGGGTCCCTGTCCCTTAGGAGCTGGAAATTGGGAGCTTTAATAGACAACAACCGTACATGTAACTAATAGTATTATCATTCCTTTATAGCCTTCAGCTTATGTATTAGAGGTTTTTAAGGGGATCAAGTCAAGGTGAGTCCTTTTGCACAACTATTTAATTATTATAATTTTTCTGGTAACAACTTTGAATATTTAACATGAAGCAAATAGAAATAATTGTTGGCTGTCTGCTTGATTGGTATTTAGCAATCTCAAAATTTTGATGAAAAATTATTCACTAGAATTTTTTAAAGAGGTTTGTTTATTTGAAAGGCAGAGCAACAGAGAAGGAGAAACAGACAGAGAGAAAGAAATCGTCTGTCTTGTAGTTCAGTCTCTCAAATGGCCGCAACAGCCAGGTTGGGCCAGGTAGAAGTCAGGAGCCAAGAACATGCTGGTCTGCCACATGGTGGCTGGGCCTCAAGCCCTTGGGCATCTTCCTTCCCCTGCACATGAGCTGGAAGCTGGATCAGAAGTGGAGTAGGCAGGACTCGAACTGGCACTGTGATTGGGGTGCTGTTGTTATAAGCAACAGTTTAACCACAATGCCAGCCCCTAAAAATGCTCTTTTTCGAAAGTGCTAGAGCTAAGAGTCTCTTATTAAAATAGGAAGGAAGATGGTTTTAAGGGAAAATGAAGAGTTTGAGTTCAGCCTACTAAAGTTTATCATCATAACATCAACAGTATCTAGACATATCCCTTATAAGAAATAAGTAGGATCTATCTGAAGATAACACAGAGATTTTATTAGGGAAATACAAAAGAAAATTGTTTAGGGTGTAGCACGTTGTGTTCTTTCTTGCCTTTTTTTTTTTTTTTTTTTTTAAGATTTACTGATTTGAAAGGCAGAGTTACAGAAAGAGACAAATCTTCCATCCTCTGGTTCACTCTTCAAATGGCTGTAATGGCCAGGGCTGAGCCAGGCCAAAGCCAGGAGCAGGAGCTTTATCCAGGTCTCCCATGTGTGTGCAGGGCTCCAAGCACTTGGGCCATCTTCTGCTGCTTTATCTGGTGCATTAGCAGGGAGCTTGATTGCAAGCAGATCAACCGGGACTTGAACTGGCACTTGTATGAGATGCCTGCTTAACCTGCTGTCCCACAATGCTGGCCCATTTTTTTTTTTAAATAGGATATTCTGAGATGGGAAGATTCTGTGTTTTAAAGGTTGGCTTTTTAAAGCTAATTAATAAGTTTGTGATCCCAATTGAAATCTGAGATTTCTAATGGAATTGATTAAACTGTACTAGAGCTATTCTAGGTTAGAAAGCTACAAAATTAGCAGAATTTAAATAGTATAGCATTAGTGTCAGAAACAATCAGGGGCCAGCGCCGCAGCTCAATAGGCTAATCCTCCACCTAGTGGCGCCGGCACACCGGGTTCTAGTCCCGGTCAGGGCGCCGGATTCTGTCCTGGTTGCCCCCTTTCCAGGCCAGCTCTCTGCTATGGCCCGGGAGTGCAGTGGAAGATGGCCCAAGTGCTTGGGCCCTGCACCCCATGGGAGACCAGGAAAAGCACCTGGCTCCTGCCTTCGGATCAGCGTGGTGCGCCAGCCGCAGCGGCCATTGGAGGGTGAACCAACAGCAAAAGGAAGACCTTTCTCTCTGTCTCTCTCTCACTGTCCACTCTGCCTGTTTTAAAAAAAAAAAAAAAAAAAATCAGTTATCATGATCAGGCCAAAAGCTCTGGAAACACTCCTTCTCTGATATATAAGAACTCAATATGGTTAAAGATGTATTATATGGGGGCCGCCGCTGTGGTGTAGTAGGTTAGGTTAAGCATCCGCCTGCGGTGCCGGCATCCCATATGGGCACTGGTCCGAGTCCCAGCTGCTCCTCTTCTGATCCGGCTCCCTGCTGGTAGCCTGGGAAAGCAATAGAAGATGGCCCAAGTCCTTGGGCCCTGCACCCGTGTAGGAAACTGGGAAGAAGCTCCTGGTTCCTGCTTCGGATCAGTGCAGCTCTAGCTGTTGTGGCCATTTGGGGAGTGAACCAGTGGATGAAAGTCCTCGCTCCCTCTGTCTGTAACTCTGCTTCTCAAGTAAATTAATAAATCTTTTAAAAAAAATAGCTATATGAAGATGGAATATTCATCAAAGGTTTTGGAGAAATTGTTTTGTCTGGAGGAAAATGATCAGATTCTCCCACTATGCCATGGACTAAAATACATTCCAACCAGTATTTAAAATACTAAATTCTCCTATGAAAAATCATTGAAATATAAAATCATATGGTATGTAGATGAATATTTATCTTAACTCCGGATAATCAAGATCTATTCTGGTATAAAAGCATTAGAAAAAGTAAAAGATTTAAAATTGACCATGTTGATAATGGTGACATTTTCAAACAATTTTTTCTTTATTAGTGAGTTGGAAGAATCTCTACTTGTGCTGCCATTCTCTTATGTCCCAGACATCCTTAAGCTCTTTAATGAATTCATCCAGCTGGGCTCTGATGTTGAACTTCTGTGTAGGTGTCTCTTCTTCCTTCTCAGGTAACACCCTTTTTTATGGAATACACATCTCCTTGGCAGTACTGCTCCAGTGGCACCTTAACTGAAATTGTCAGTGTTTAATTAAGAAATCATGTTTCAGTCTCACAGACTGTTACAGCATTTCAGTGCTGTCTGACATAAAATATTAATCATCCTTTGGAATCATTCTTACCTTTAAAACAAGGATAGTGATGACTCAGTCTTTGAGTAATATGTAATGATAATACATTGTTCAGAAACACCTATTGATAGGCCTCTAGTTGTACTGTTAAGGTAGTAGCTCTGGCTCTACTCAGTGTGCTGAAAGCCAGTAATGGTCAGTTAGCCTCTTGTTTCTTTTAAACTGTTTAGTTTAACTGGTTTTGTCTTGCCCTTATACCAGCATCTTAAGGAATAGTCAGTTTATATTATTCTGTTGCCATATTTGTATATTTTGGGATAAGTTTTGAAGACCTAGATTCACATTCAACAATTTTACTAAATTCCTCTTGCCACGATATGTGTACTGTTGAATCAGGGTTGCCAGTTCTATGAGAAGCAACATGAATACTTCTGGCACACTAGAGGGTTGCCTAGTAGAAGGTGCAGGGTAGCTTAGTACCCTGGGTCACAGTTTGACTCTGATGTATGACTAGATCTCTTTTTTGCTGAGGCACATTAGAAATATTGATAAACTTCTGTTGAATTAGCTGTTCTTAGAAGGCTCATTCTGTCTTGAGCTTTCCACAAAATACCATTGTCAAAATCTATGGTCATCTGGTAGATTGCTGAGAAGGGGTTAGCCTTGAGTATGTTCTAGGTTTTAGGAAACTGTTTTAAAAATTGTCATCAAATTGAACTGAATAGTAGGGAAAGATACTTCTTTAGCCTTTTATATTAAAAGCTGTTTCTGTTCTCATGGTAAAATGAATCTGTATGTTTGTAGTTATTGCCTTGATATTATGTCTGTTTGCTATTTCTAGAAGGTATCGATAGATCTAGAAGTGTTCTTTGCAATGTGCTTTGTTCTATTTTTCTTTTAGGATTCACTTTGGACAGATCACTAGCAACCAAATGCTTGTGCCAGTGATAGAAAAATTAAAGGAAACAACTATTTCAAAAGTCAGCCAAGTCCGGGTAAGTAGGTGACTGCCTAGAAATATAATACGAGGCACAGTGCTAGTGTATGTGACCAGGAAGCGGCTAAAAATGCGCTGTGTCTTGTCTTGAGCAGTACCAACTAGAAATAAATCTGTGTTTGAAATAAAAGTTTTTGTTGGAGCTGGTAGGAACAGAAAACAAAATCAAAGAAGGAAAGTATTCAGCAGGAACACCTGAAGCTTTGGTTCCTTGACTGACATGGGAGAGAACTTGTTTAATCTTTCTGCTTCTCCTCTCCAGGATGTTATCGGCTTCAATATGGCAGGTCTTGAGTATCTCAAGAGGGAATGTGAGGCAAAAAGTGAAGTTATGTTTTTTGCTGATGCTACTAGCCACTTGGAAGAAAAGAAGAGGAAGCGGAAAAAGAGGGAGAAGCTAATTTTAACAGTGACTTAGAACTGGATTCTGGGTGCCTTCTTCTACATTTTCCTTAAGAGAACTAAACGGAGAGGCAGCAGAATTGGCATCATCTTAAAAATACGCAGATAACAAAAGATCATGTTGCAGAAGATCTCAGGATGTGGCTCCCAGCTTTGCCTGAAGGAATTCCAACATGGGACTGTGGTCTGGCTCCACTTCTTGGATGTGTAACCATGATTACTTTGAAAATCTTTCTGTGCTCTCAAAGTTGAGCTCTGTGGCGGTTGTTCCCTTTGTATTCTAATAGGGAGCAAAGAATTGTTTTCATTAGGAATTTGTTTCTCTAGAGTTGAAATTAACATTTCAAAAGATTTCCATATTTTTATGGCAGATGATGTGTATGATTTATTCTTTTTATTAGGTTTTACCTCCTAGTGAGGTAATCAGGTGCATAATTGATTGCCCTCTGCCCATCAGTGGCAGTGTCATGGACTTTGGAGCTTAAAAGGGCTTAAACTTAACCTCTTGCAGGCTCTGTTATATCTATATATAAGAAGATATTGCTCTTTATATTTTTCTGAATAAATGAGTTATTTCTGGTTAAAGAGCAGTCATGCTAAGAGTATTCTGTGCTTCGGAGCAGGGAATGCACTGTTTGTGCTGGGGGTAGGGATTTGGGGAGAGGAAGGTTCTAGAAAGAGATTGACATAGACACTTCTGGGCCTGAGCTTTTCTTTAGGCAAAGGGTTTTTTTTTGTTTGTTTTTGTCTGTTTTTAAGATTTTATTTTATTTCAAGGGCAGAGTTAGAGATGTTCCATCCACTGGCTCACTTCCCAAATGGCCAGGCCAAAGCTGGAGCCTGGAATTTCATCTGGGTCTCCTCCATGGGGGCAGAGGCCCAAGCACTTGAGCCATCTTCGGTACAAAGTCTTTCTTTTAATTATCAATTCAAACTCCTTTTTATATTTTCACTTGAGACAGTTTTGGTTTTTATCTTCTATTTATTTATGTTTTCATCTAAGTTACTGTGTCGTGATGCTGCCATTTTCTTCTCAGTCTCAGAGCTGCAGTTCTGTGGCTTGGTGATTCGTATTCCAAACGATGAGTTTGTTACTCTTCCTAAAGCCTACCATAATCACTGATGTGTGAGGTAAGGAATACAGTGATACTGTTTGTTGGACAGAGTAGAAATAAAGAGTGAGTTTTGACAAAAGTTCCTGAATGCTTAGCTAAAGACAAGAGAATATAGTATAATGTACTGCATGTGCTTTCCAAGAAGTCAGTCTTGTTTAGGCAGCTGATGTTGACACTAGAAAGAAGAGCTACTTAAATCTTGAAAAATATCTTCATTCTTAATGAGAATAGAGGCTGAATCCATATCATCTGTGCTTCTCAGAGTTGTTCATTAGAACTTAAGAAAATTGCAGCATTTTCCATTAACATTTTTGATAGCATCCAAACCAGAACAAGTTCCAGGAGGGCATTCTAGATATATATGTCATTAATAATTGTTCTTATGTTAAGTGCTGTTTTCCCATAGCTTTGCCACCATTTACAGTTGAATAGGCTAACAGTACTGGAGTATTTATTTTGATAAGTTTTATACTAATCAAAAAGAATGGGAACCTAATAGTAAATAAAGTAGTATATGCAATAAGTAGCTGAATTATAGATTTAGTTGAAATACTGGGAACCCCTTAACACTAAAGGTCTGAGGTTAACAGGTGTATTTAAATGAATTTTAAGCCAAGCGGATTTCTAGTCAAGTCAGAATTTACCAGCTTCAGTAGCCACCGGCTATATATAATCTTTAATGTAAAAAACACTTAAGGAATATCTCTTGATAAAATGCAGCAAGTTACCTATAGAAATGCTGTAATGCCATAAAGAAAAGCCTCATGAGTGGTTTATCAGGAGTGTAATACTTAAGCTTATTTGAAAAAGTTTGTGTATATCTCCGTTTGTTTAGACAAGATATACTTAACAATTTTGACATTGCCTGGCTAGAAGTTAGCAACTTTATGTATTTGGTATTAACTTGTTTTTCCATCTCAAGTGTCAAGTCACAGCTCCCAGAGAAATGTAGCAAATCTCTAGCAGGGAATCTAGGACAAGGCCCCAGAAAGCAGTGTTATCTGTGCCTGGACAGAGGATGTATGTGGGGAGCAACTGAGACTAGACTAAGTTACTGGAATTAAGACTAATTCTATGCATCTGCTCTCCCACAATATGGCGCTGGGGAGGAGTAAACTTCTACGCAGCTGCCTCTCGCCAGCTTAACTGATAAACTGCAGGAGCTGATCCTGCTCCTGATTGGAGGAGAGCAGTGTGCTCGGCGTGTGGGTAGCAGAGTTGGGATTGGTGGAAGAGGACTATAAAGGAGGAGAGAGACAACATGCACCAGGAATATCTGAAGGAACACCTGAGGAACATCTGAGCAGCCCCTGAGAGAGCCGGCCAGCGGTATGCCGCTCCTCCGCAGAAGCGGGGAAAGCGGCGGGGGGGGTGCCGCCCCTCCACGGAGGTGGAGGGGTCGGCAGCTAACCCGGGACGGCGTCATTCCTCCACGAATGAGGGAACGGCAGCTAACCCGGGAAGGGCCGAGCAGATGAAAGAACAGCGCAGGGTCCAGTATCGTTCCTCCACGAATGGGGGAGCGACAGATGTATCTGGGTTTCTACTCACCCATCATTTATAATTGCTGATCCTGCTCAACAGCCTATAGGAAAATGAAGGGCATAGTGGGTAGGACTTAGGAAGAAACCTCCCGGGCTACATCTGCCATCCACATTCAGCCCACTTTGCTCAATTTAAGATCCCAGATGGGACTAAGATTCTTAACGGTAGCATCAACATATACCTCAAGTCCTTTCACTTTATTTTGGAGGTGTGTTTTTGTTTTTTTTTTTTGTTTTTTTTTTTTGTTTTTTTTTTTTTTGCATGGAAAGGGGGATGTGAGCAGCACTGATAATGTTTGTAGAACCCAGGACATGCATTAAGAGTCACTGGGCCTAATCCTTACAGTGACCCTTCCTCTTTGAGTGCCGTTAGTCTTGATTGGCTGCTAATGAAATGCACTAGGATGTCCCTTCCAAGATGAGGTTATGAAGCTGCATTCTGCCTTGCTCGCATTCTCTCAGTCTTGCTCAGGTGCTTTTTCTGATACACCAAGCCGCCCTGTGAGACCTCACTGAGGAGGTGCCCACAAGCAAGGAACTGAGGACAGTCTTCAGGCAGCAGTCAGTGAGGAACTGCAGCCCTCCGCCTAACAGCCTTTTAGTCTACAAGGAACTGAGTTCTGCCAACAAGTGAGCTTGAAAATGGATTCACCTCCATTTGAGCCAGATGGCCCTGCTGAACTATGCCTGGAAACCTGACCCACAGGAGCTGGAAGACCATTAAATATTTGTTACTTTGTGCAGTTAAATTTTGGGGTAATTTGTTAGATTAAAAACAGATAACAATACAATTTTTATAGAGCAAACCACCTAACCTAATTAGGATTCAGATTCCTCATTGATAAAATGGTATTATAATGCCTGCCCTCATAGTTACGGTTAAGTGCTTGAAGTCAACAAAATCTATTACTATTGTTAGTGCATCTTTTTAATCTTATCAACTCTGTGGTAATTCCCACAAGGGAACACATAACAGAAATAGTGCTTAAGGCATTTCTTAGTGACATTCATGGAATTAGCATGATAGGTTGGTGCTAGCAGGAATTGGAATCTTGGGTCAGATTTTTGGCATAGCAGTTAAGAGGCCATGTGCGATGCCTGCATCACATGTTGGAATGCCTGGGCTCTAGTCCCAGGTTTGCTCCTGATTCCAGTTCCCTGCTCATCTGCACCTTGGGAGGCAGCAGGGGACAGACAGGTCAGGTACTGTCTCTCACTCACTCTCTGGCTTTCAAACTTCTCAGTTGAGGATAACTTCTGAAGGACATGCGCTAAAACAGAAATAAACTGCCTTAATTTAGTAATCCCCAAAGTGTGGTTCAAGACAAGTGCCCTCCAAAATATTCATGTCCACTCATTCTGTGAATGTGACCTTATCTGGGAATAGTGTCTTCACAGATTTAGTCAGTCAAGATGAACTCAGACTAGATTAGGGAGGGTGGGGAAGGTGGGCCTTTAAATCCAATAACTCATGTTTTTATGAGAATGCCTGGTGAAGACATGCAGGGAAGAACACCATGTGACAACAGGAAGTGATCAGGATTGGAATGATGTAGCTAAAACCAAGGAATACAAAGGATTCCTTGCTACTGTCAGAAGCTAGGAGAAGCATGGAACAAATCCTCCCTCAGAGCCTCCAAAAGGAACCAACCTCATCAACATCTTGATTTCAGACCTCTGGTCCCCAGAACTGCAAAAGAATAAATACCTGTTGTTTTAAACCACTTAATTTTTGATAATTTGATATGGCAGCCCCAGTACAGAACTTGACATCAGCAAATAGAATGTTGCTATAACAAATGCCTACAAATGTGGAAATGTCTTTGGAGTTAGATACTGTATAGAAGCTAAAATTTTGAACCACGTGATCGAAAAAGTCTAGGTTGCCTTGAAGACACAGGTAGAAATGTAAAGGATGGTAAAAGCAGTTCTGGTGAAAGTTACCATCTTTGAGAATTCTTATATCATTAAGAACAGATTCTTGGAGGACGTAGCAACATGAAAGGTGCTTCTGGTGGGGCCTCACACAGAAGTGAGCAACATGTTATTGGATACTGGAAGAACAGTGATCCTTACTATGATGAGGCTGAGAACCTGGCTTAGTTCAATGTTGTACTATTGGATGGAAAGTAGAGCTTGTGAGAAATTAACCTGAATATTCAGCTTAATTTCTAAGGAGAATATAGAAGGCATGGTCTACTTTCTCGTTTAGAATAAAGTGCAAAAAGAAAGAGGAAGGAACTGTTCAAAAAAGGAACTACAGTGTGATTATTGGGAAAATCCACAGCTCTATCCTATCCAGTTCTATATTGTGAAAGATGCTAAAGCACATTCTGGAGAAATACCCAAGCAGGTGGCTGGAAATCCTGCTGGAGAGATTAGGCGAGAAGCCACACATGCCATTAACCATTTCTGCAGAAGCCAGGGGTCGAGAGGAGGAATTGGGGTTAGCCAGAAGGGAATCTGAAGAACCTGAATTCCAGTTTCACAGATTTCCTTCATGTCCATAGAAAATGGACTGTTTTCTATGTGAAACTGTTATGTCAAGGAGATGGGACAAAATGAGGGGAGGTTGTCAGACTGGAAATTCTATCAACAAGAAACAGGCAGCCTAAGGGCTAGTAAGACTGCTGCTGAGGGCCGAGGCTAGAGATCCAGAAGAGTCTATAGAGCCAGTGGGGCCTCTAAGGGCCTCAAGGCTGGGGTTGGTGGTGCCTCCATGGGCACAAAAGCCGGATGGAGCCACAGTTGATTATTCCTGGTCCTCAGGATAGCATTCGCTCTGCAGGTTTGCAAACTTGCTTTGGATCAGAGACCCCTTTATTCCATCCATTTTTCTTTCCCCCTTTGGAATGGGAATGTCTGCTTATATTTGTCCCATCCTTGCATTTTTGGAAGCTGGCAACTTGTTTTCTTGCTTCATAGGCCCATAAAAGAGAGGAGGCCAGAGTGGTGGGGCAAACCCAGAGTCTCACCCCTCCCTGATTTTAGATTATGATAGGTGAACTTTTGGAGTCGATGATATTTGGATGACATTTTGGATGTAGGGTTAATGCTGGGTTGGATTACTATTTGAGAGAATATGTTGGGCTGGGAAAGTGTATTTTGCACGTGGGGTGAACGTGAATTTTATGGGACCAAAGGGCAGATTGGATTTATCCCTTCAGAATTTTGTGTCTAATGGAGCCTATGAATGTGACCTCATTTGCAATAACTTACTGATGCAATCAAGCTAAGACAGTGTCATTTGGTATTGATGTTACTTCCCTAAATCTGATGATTGAATCATTTAAACTGGTGGAGAGACAGAAATACAATCTGGAACAATGCCAGATGAAGACAGAGGCAAGATTAGAGTGATGTTGCTACAAGCCAAAAAAATTAAGTTACGGAGGCATAGAACAAATTATCCCTCAGTCTCCTGGAAGGGCCCAACTGCTGACACCTTGCTTTTGGGCCTCTGGCCTCCTGAACTGTGAGAGTAAGTATCTTGTTATGGTATGTCATTATGGCAGACCTAGGAAACTACAGAGTTGTTAACAGCAGCACCAGGAAACCAATACAAGATGTTGTTTGCCTTTTTTGTTCATTCTCATATAGGAGTTTTTCAGAGACTGTGTGATGTGTGATAGGGTAATAGATTGAATACAGAACAGATGTGAGGATCCAGCCATGTTCTATTAAGCCAGACATTAAAGAGATTTGCAAAAATATAAGACAGTACCACTCTTACTGGTTTTTTCTTTTAGAAGATAGTTATGTTTTTTATTAAAAGTATCGTTTTAATATTCTGAGTTTTTTTTTAACTAGGATTTTTTTCCCAGTTTAATTTTTTTAAGAAAATTGTTTTTTATTTGAAAGGCAGAGAGATGATGGAGGGGGGAGTTGAGATCTTCCACTGATTCATTCCTTAAATGCCCACAACAGCAAGGAATGGGCTGGACTGAATCCAGGAGCTTGAATGTAGTTCAAGTCTCTCATGTGGGTGCCAGGGACCCAAGCACTTGAGCAATCATTGCTGCCTTCCCAGAGTGTGTATTAGCAGGAAGCTAGAACTGTAAGCTGAGACGGGACTCAAAACCAGGCACTCTGATACAGGATGTAGATGTCCCAAGCAGTGTCCTCAAATGCCCATCCCCTCGTTATAATTTGGATTGGTAAATATTGATAGATAATACCTCATGTAAACAAAAGCTCTTTGGGATCTCAGTAATTTTAAAGTACATAAAAGAAGTCCTGAGACCTGAAATAATTTTTCTTAGGGCTTATTTTCATCTACTTGAAAGGCAGAGTAACAGGTCTTCTATCTACTAGTTCATTCTCCGGATGCCCATGATAGCCAGGGCTGAATAAGTTGAAGCCAGGGCTCTGAAACTCCATCCAGATCCTCCCTTGTGGGTGGCAGGGGCACAAGCGCTTGAGCCATCATCTGCCCCCCCCCCCCCCCCCAGGAAGCTGGATCAGAGCAGAGTAGCTGGGACTCAAACTGGCAGTCATATGGGACATGAGCATCTCAAGAAGGGGCTTAACCCGCTGCACTGCAGTGTTCACCCGCTCAGCCCTGAAAATTTGAAAACCATCAGGTTAATTGTAAATTCTCAAATCCCACACCTTGGTATTTTGTATGTTCTGCTTTTTGGACAGTAAGACCCACTTTTACTTGCACAATGAAGACAGTGCTTAAAAGAATGTAAGGTTCACATCGAAATAGGCTAGATTTTTACCTCTTTAAGATCTAAATTTCTATTTCCTTGTTTATAAAATGAGAAACATAATCTTATAGGTAGCATGAGGATTAAATTTGGTTATACATAAAGGGGAAGGTACTATAGTTACTGAAAACAAGCATTTTCATTCAATCAGGTTATGCTGTTTATTGGTTGCTGGTGTAAGAAGAGGGAAACAAAGGTACAGTGAAGTTCCCATGTAATACTTACTGGACCTAATGTGGAGAAACTTTACGAGACATTAAGACTCCAAGTGTAGAGGAAGAAACCGTACAAGTCCTGTGGACCATGGGATTTTCTTTTCCCTGGGGAAAATCTTTTGGTCGCTTATTGTAATTGCTGCTTGTTAATACTGGTAAAATATTTGTTAAGGACTGTGATTTTCCTGACAAAATGATTTGTATATACAAACCCAAATAACATTTTAGAATCATAGGAACTCTTTTCCAGCAAAATTAGCTCAATTTTAGATACCTGGTCTAATGCAAATTCAATATGCTTAGGCTTAAAATGTATTCAGGGGCACCTCAGCAATCTTTGGAAAATTGAATTAAAAGCTAAGTTTATTGTGGTGCAAAAAAATTTTAAAATCCATGCATAGCTCTTTTTTTTTTTTTTAAGGTTGATTTATTTATTTATTTGAAATACAGAATTATAGAGATCTTCAATCAAATGGTTGACTCCCCAGATAGCTGCAACAGCCAGTACTGGGCCAGTGTAGAGCATGGTACTCCATCTCAGTCCCCCACATTGGGGGCAGGGACTCAAGTACTTGTGCCATCATCCACTGCTTCCAAGGCATATTAGCAGGAAGCTCTATTGTAAGCAGAGGAACTAGAAGTCAAACTGCTACTCTGATGTGGGATGTGGGTATCCCAGGCATCATCTTTAACAAACTCTTGCACCACAACTCCCAAATTGCATGGCTTTCTTACGAGGCATATTTTTCCATTCACTTTCTGAAAACCATTCATATGCATGAATTTCAAAATCTTCTTACACGAAAATATACTTACCTTTTATTTCCATTTTACATAAACTTCTAAAGTAGCATATATGAATGTGTTAGCATCTAAAATAACCTATATGAAGAGTAAGAGGACTTGATTTAATTCCTAGACTGGGAAAAAGAAAACAGTGAAAAACTGGTATCTTGGCAGTACAACAAAAAATCCTGCCATCATTACTTAAGGGGGAAAAAAAAAGACTCTAACCATAACCTATTTTAAAGTGTAATCCCCCTTAACATTCCCTATTTCCCCTCCTGCTTTGTATTCTTCCTTATTGTTCTCACCACCATCATAGTTCACATTTTATTTATTTTGGGTACCTCTGCCTCCCACTAGAATGTAAGCTACGTAAAATCAAGGATTTCTGTATCTTTATTGCTCTATTTCATATCTTAGACTAATTGAACAAATTAACTCAAATCCTCTTTTATGGAAATTGAGGTTATCTGACACAGTTTCCCTGTGTCCTCAGCCATCTTCATCAAATCCATTTTTAAGACTGACCCTTCAGCTGTGCTCTGTATTCTCTTCCCCTCTTTTGTATGTTGCAGTTTCAGTTACTCATTCAGTTTTAATCCTTCTCTTCAATCTACAAAAATATTTAGGGCTACACTAAACTGAAAATCCCTTCTTTACTGTTTGCATCTTTGAAGCACCATGTTCTCTTGTTCTTTCCTTTAATAAATGTCCTTGAAAAGGTATCCATACCTGATGTTTCTGCTTTCTTATGTTAATACCCATTCATTATCTTTTGTAATTTAGTTTTTGTTCCAACCAAATCTAATTGTCTGACTTATATTTGAATTCACTCTTGACATTTCAATAACATTTGTTGTCTCTGCCCATCTTTCTCTTGAAATTCTTTCTGTGGCTTCTGAGATAGTTTGTGCTTTTTGAATTGCTTATTTTGTCCCCATTGGCTCTTATTCTGATCTCTAAACAGACCCCAAATCACTTTTCCTTCCTGTGCCTTCAACCATCACCTCTGCAAAGAGCTGAGATCTAGTCCTGCATATTAATGATTCACTACCTGAACACAAAATTGACTCATACATCCTCTTTTTTGCTTCCATCAGTGGATTCCACCTCAAATTTTGCAGTTTCCTCCCATGTCTTTCATCCATGTCCCTCTTCATGTCTGCTGAACTAGACTTCCAGTGTTTCCTTTACTCACCTGTTTCTCCTTCATCATATCCTGCACAATAACACTAGATTGACTTCTACAAAGATATGTTCATCATAGCACCCACTGGACCATAAATCTTCAAGTGGTTCCCTGTTGCTTCATTCATAAAGTCTGAACCAAGGAATTAAGATCTTCCATAACTTACCTCTGATCCACTTTATCACTTTATTTGCCAGTGTTCCTTAAGTTCTTTCTTAGCAAACTGGACTTCTGTTAACCCTCCCAAACACCATGGTTTTATTCATTTTTTGTATTTAAAATCCCCTTTCCATCAAAAGTTTTCATGCTCTGTATGACCCAGCTCAAATATTGAACAGATATGTGACACAAGTAATACATGATTCCTATCATTGGAGGAGTACCAAATAGCATACAGATCACTATGAAGATTGTTACCAGATTATATAACATATTTAAGGTAAAGTCCAATTTTTCCATTTGTTTATGTAACACTGTATACAGTACTTAGCATATAATAGAGATTCTAAATCTATATGATATTTATGTCTAGAGATACCAGTGTAAAGGATTGCATGCATAATTCAGTAAATATCCAACTTTACAATCAGAAGGCATCACCTATTCCCCAACAAGTTCCCCAATTTTTTCTGATGACAGGCACTTGGTTTTGTATTATTCTGATTATCTGATATCCCATAGATAGCCATTGATATTTACTTAACTTGCAGTTATTGCACATGTGCTACATGTCAAGTAGTGTCAAGGGTGGATTCAAAGATGAATTAAAACACAGTCTTCACACATATATATATATGTATATATGTGTGTGTATATATATATAAAGGACACATTCTTTGTCCTAAGAGATTTAACTCTCAGGACTTTGAAGACAGAATTAATGAAGAATGGGGATGTGTTTTGACTTCCATGTTTTCCTCACTTATACGTAATTTCTGCACTCTATGTGATCACTCAAATTGAACTTTAAAGGATATTTGCCTCCACAGGTAAGAACAGAACATCATGTTCAGTCATGATCTCAATATTGTGAGAGATGTGTGTTGAGCCCTTGGTGCCGTCCTCGCCGGCAACCATGGCAAACAACTCCACCTTCAGTTCTGTCTGCAAACCAGCTGCCACCTAGAAGACACAGTGTAGCTTTAGAATCACCCACATGTGAGTTGAAATCTTGGTTTTAACTCTAATTTGTACAAGTTACTTTTACTCTATAACCATAGATTTGACACTTATAAATGGTAGCTGTTGTAAGCATTTAACAGATTATTTCACAGATTAGTTATACAGGATGTCACTGAGTAAATGAGATCCAGCATACATCGTTGAAGGAGTAAACCAGGTGCTATTTGGGGAAAAGCATAAGGAAAACTAAATGCCAGGGTGTTGCATGTGGCACTGCAGGCGTACTGCTTCAGTCCTTGTAGTCGTGCTTTTCTTGACTGTCAGCGGTGAAGTTAGATCTGTGGGCATCCTTACAACTAACAATAAATGTAACCTAAGATAGACACAAATGTAATCTCAAGTGACTCTGAGAGACTGGTGGATTCCATAACATCTCTGCCCTGCCCCTTGGTTTTGCTAATGTAGATTGTGTAAAGTGACAGTGCCAGTAGAGGGAGACAGAATTAGTTTACATGCCACACTGATAAGGTCTGAAAGATACGTGGAAGAGGCATCAACCCAAAAGAAACCTGATCTATAACCCAAAATAGGATTCTTGCCTTGTTCCTTGAAAAGAACACTACCCAGGAAAGAGCGAGCTGTTTATGTTTCTAAGCTGCCTCTCCAGGAGGTGGGTTAAAAAGCAGACTTGGGAACAGTTATCTGGAAAAAAATAAATCAGAAACTACCACATGGAAAGCAATTAGATACAAATGGAATTTTTTTCTTCAGTATATTTTTATAAATAATAGAATTGAAAAATGTTCCCAATTTTTCAACAATGTGCTTGTAAATGTATGCTCACTGGAGGGTATCCAGCAGCTCTGTTTCTAGGAATAAGATCCTCAGTCCTCCAAGCCCTACAATTGGAGCAGGGCTGGGCAATGACGAAATGCGGCATGAGGGGAGCTGGAATGATGCCAGGATACAGCTTCACCCAGGCTTTGAGCATTTTCATTTAGTGTTGGCAACTAACCAAGCTGAACAGTGGTTAGATTTACATATGGAGAAGTCCATAGATTATATTTTTTGCCAGAGCCAAAACTTACCATCAAAAAGAAAAACCAAACTAAAAGAAAAATAAAAAGATAACAGTGTAGAGTGAGCTTCAAAGAATTCACACTGGGTTTTTAGTACTTAGGAATGTTCATCCAACAATCATTTCAGCTTTTGGCATAATCTCTAAATTAAAATGAGATTTACTGACTTCCCAGACCTGTTCCCAGAACAGTGAAAGAAGGCCTTGCTTTGAGTTTTATTTTTGGTTTATGTTGTGATGATTCTGAAATGCTGACACAGTACAGTGATGAATAATTTCACAAAGGTGCTCATGACTTAGTGGATTGAATCCCAAAGTGTACTGCTGCTTGGAGCTGCAGCCCACATGCTACTGTTTTTTTAATAGATCATAAAATATTAAAGATAGAAGATGCTAAGAAATGATCTAAACTCCTTCTTTTATAGCTGGGGAAATCAAGGCTCAAAGCACTGTCTGTCACTATCTCTGAGCTGCTTAGTGGTGTAGTCATGACAAGCAGCCTTTGCATTATGCCGAACCCACCCTTCTGTGTGCGTATAAAAACCACAGCTGCTTTAAAAGCTTCAGACTCGGGGAGCGTTGTGGCTACTTATGGACCCAATACTGCCAACTGCTTGGCTGTGCCTACAAATATTCCCGTGCCTGATGAATGGCTCATGTCTCTACCATACTTCTTCACTTTCTTCTCTCATACAATCACATCTCTTAAGTACCTGTCCTGTGCCTGGCTCTGAAAACTCTCTGACCCATTTTTCACCTCCTCTGTACCCTGGCACTAACAGTGACATATGGGAAGGAGTCAACAGTTTGCTATGTGAAAGGAAAGCGATGTTAACACAGCTAGACTATGCACTAAGATTTACAAAGGTGATTTATTATATTTTGAGATAAACTTTTGTTTATACCATACTGCATTTCTAAAGCTATATTTAAGTGTGAATATATAAAATGCTCATTTTAGGGAATATATCAAAGTCAGAACAAATTGACATTTTTAAGTTTGTGTTTTCAGAGATCTTTGGAGAAATAAGGCAGCTGATGAACTTAATATATGCTATTATTTAATATGGCATTAAATAATATTTACTGGCAAATACTGAGAGGAGACCAGATGTACATAAACTAACGAATGGGATAATAATTTTTTCAAAAGATTTTTCACTTTGCAGAAGAATTTAATTTTTTGAAAAATTTTAATTGGCTTTTAACAGATTAAATATGGTTTGTAGACATAATTCTAAGAAAATAATGATATAGAATTTAATTTTTAGAAGGGCAGTTTTCATAGAACATAATTATACTTGGGCCGTGGCTCACTTGGCTAATCCTCCGCCTTCAGCTCCGGCACCCCGGATTCTAGTCCTGGTTGGGGCGCTGGGTACTAGTCCCGGTTGCTCCTCTTCCAGTCCAGCTCTCTGCTGTGGCCTGGGAGGGCAGTGGAGGATGGCCCAAGCGCTTGGGTCCCTGTACCTGCATGGGAGACTGGGAGGAGGTATCCGGCTCCTGGCTTTGGATCAGCACAGCACTGGTTGTGGCAGCCATTAGGGGAGTGAACCCATGGAAGGAAGACCTTTCTCTCTGTCCTTCTCTCTCACTGTCTATAACTCTGTCTCTTTCTGTCTCTCACTGTCTAACTCTGCCTGGCAAAAAAATAAAAATAAAAAAGGCAACATAATTATACTACTGGGACAGGTGAAGTGAGCTTTAGAAATGTGTCAACAGCCAGAAGTTTAACTTGATTCACACATAGGATCTTTCTCATGATTCTTACATAAAATGAGTGACACCAAGCTACATATTGTACCCAAACCAGAAATCATGTGGTTATGATACTAGAAAAATTAGACTTATCCATGGTTTAAACTAGCTGGACATAATTATTTAAAGCCCACTTCATGGAAAAATACACATTTATATGTGTATACACAAACACACACAACAAATGACATACATAGCACTTACAGGCCCAGGTTTGTAAGTCACTTTCAGCCCAGTGCTGGGTGGGGGCTGCTTCACTTTAAACCTAGCAGGCAGAAAGAAGGAAATGAAAAACATAGGCAATGAAACAAACTGGGATATTATAAAATCAGGACGGTGTTAATATTCACCATACAGCAGCCAGGGGTCCATACCATTAGAAAAACAACCTTAATATTCAATTGGGAGAAGAATGTGGGGCTATTTCATAACTGCTTTCCAACAGTTTTCATCAGCATAAAACAGACTCCAACCTGAGTTTCAACCCTTTGTTATTGATTGCTGATGAACAGCTTAGGCCTGGGCAGTGTTGTGAGTTTGGCTGATGTGTGCTTTTCAACAGAGCCGCCAGAGTGAACGCAAATGCTGGCAGCCAGATTCTTAAGCTGAAGAATAAAGGCTCTTGGAAGGCAGTGGAGCATGGGAGCCAGTTGTGCTCTGTCTTGGTGTGGGGTTTTGCATGTTTGGGGAGAGGAGAAAAAGAAAAGGCTCTGAAAATGCTGAGGAACTTAAAAAGCTCTGTGCTCACACATGGTGCTTATTGATCTCCCTTTCCTGGAGTTTGTGGGTTCTGCCTGAAGGTTAAAGATATGGAGTAAATTAAAATGCCAAGGAAGGCCTACCTCTACTCTGACCCCAGCTCTACCCCTTCTACCATCAGTGTTGCTGTCTGCCTGCCTTTGGCTGATTTTAACAAGCTGAGAAGAGAAATCTCTAAAACAAAAAACTATACTGGAGAGGCAGGGTTTGCATGGATGAGTTTTACGGGCTTGATGAGAACGTTTTTCCCCCACTTATTTTGTTGGCAACAAACTAAAAAAAAGATGGTGCCTGATCTGGTGGCCTGAGTCACTCATCAGCTTGTTTCTTAGGAAGTAAACATTATTCCTGAAGTTGGGTATGGCCCCGAGTAAAGTGGGACAGTGATTTCTTAAAAAACTGGATATTCCTGTCATTTTGCTCTATGTAGAAGGACTTGCCACTTACACTGAGAATAGCTCTGCAACTGAAGTAAATATCTGTTTCATTTTATGAACCCTCTCTTCCACATTATGCCTAAGTTTAATTCAAAATAGAATGGAGGACATTTTGTAAGTGGGAGTGGTCTTGGCCTACATATACGGCCTTTGGACCAAATCTCTCTTGAAGCTGATCATGCCTGTGTGAATGAAGCAGGTACCCCCATGTGGTGGAGGCAGCAGTGAGCTGGTGCTTGAGAACTGAGGCCTAGCCTCAGACAAGCCTACAAGACTAAAATAAATTACTCTTTCTTCCTATATGACAGTTGATAAGGTCTCCATACGCTCCAAAATTCTATTATTCTTAATCTAGAAATGAAAGACTGACTCTTTTGTCAACAAATGCCAAAAACAGTGTATTTTCAGCTGGGATATTATAGACTGTGTGTTGAGTTGTTATTAATTCTAAGTTACATCTGCATAGCTAAAATGACCCAAGGATTCAAGTCTTCCCTCCCTCTTCTTTTGCTTCAGTTGTGTAGAAGCAATGTAATTTAAAATACTTTTAATAACAAGAGAATTTTAAAAGCAGCAAGAGAAAAGTGTCAAGTTACATAGAAGGGACTCTCCAATAGACTGTCAATGTATTTCTAAGCAGAAGTTTGCAGACCAGGAAAGAGTGCTGTGATATATTCAAGGTGGTGAGACAAACAGAACTGCCAGGTAAGAACATTATACCCAACAAAACTGTCCTTCAGAAATAAATTCTTTCATGACAAGCAAAAGCTGAGGGAATTCAATACTACTAGACCTGCATAAGGTAGTTATTCATGCACAGAATGATAATTACTTATCAGGAGTATATATAAAAGTGTAAGACTTACTGATAAATACATAGTCAAATCCAGTATACTCTAATATAATGATGATATCATATTTGATATTAAGGTCAATAGTCAAAATGCTCAAAGATAATTAAGGCTGCAGTAAGCTGTTATACAATAGAAAAAGCTCTCAATTGTGATAATATAAACTGCAGGAGTTAGGGTAAAAGTCTAGTGTTTTTATATGAAACAAAAATGAAGTTGTTAAAGCTTACATTAAGCTTAAAAAGTAGATTATAATTATAAGATATTTTATGCAAACCTCGTGGTAACTAGAACCTAAAAAACTAAAACTATAGCAAATATACAAATGACAGGTAGAAATGAAAGCATTACAGAGAATTACCAAATCACAAAGGTAGATAATAAGGAAGGAAGGAAGGGAAGGAGCGAAGGAGGGAGGGAGGGAGGGAGGGAAGGAGGAAGGAATAAGTTACAAAATAACCAGAAAATATAATAGTAGATCTGTATCTATCAATAATAACATTGGATATAAATGGATTAAATTCTACAAAAGACAGATCTGAATGGATTAAAAAAGTTCAACAATATGTTGCCTGTAAGAGACCCCCAGATCACATAAACTGAAAATGAAATGACAGAATAAAATACTCCATGCCACTGATAACCAAGAGAGAGCAGGAATGATGATAAGTATGCAATAGTTACCCTGGATACTCGTCCCATCCTGGAGCACTGACCAGAGCTCTATGGCCACACCTACCATACCCCACTTGGTATTCACTGAAAGGGCAGTCATTCCAGTAAGCCACAGAGGAAAAGATCAAAGATAAAAGCCATCACAAGAAAATGCCTAAAAATAAATGCAGAAATTCAAGAGACAAGAATAAGGAAGACACTGTAATCCCCACCCCCTACCCAAAGCATGGCAACATTTAAATATTAGAATATGAAGATGAAAAGATTGAGGAAATGCTGGAAATGGAATTTAAATAATTAATCATAGGGTTACTCAAAAGCAATCAGAAGCAAATCAACGAACTAAAAACCATATATGACATGAATAAAATTTTTTCCCATGAAATTGAGATTTTTAAAGGGAAATCAAAATGAAATATTAGAAATGAAGAATTCAATAGATCAAATAAAAATGCGGTGGAAAGTCTTAACAGCAGACTTGGCGAGGCAGAGAAAAATATACAAACTAGAAAACAAATCTTTGGAAATCTTATAGTCTGACCAAAGAAAGAGAAGAATAAAATAGAAAACTTAAAATCAGTGTTGAAGATTTATGAGATACTATCTACTGACCCAACATACGGGTCTTAGGAATTCTTGAAGGTGTGAAAAGAGAGAATGGAGTAGAAGGCCTATTTAGTGAAATAATTACAGAATTCTTTCCTAATCTGGAGAAAGAAAGGAATGTCCAAGTACAGGAAGTACATAGAACTCCTAACAGACATGACCAGAAAAGATCTTCAGCATGACACATTGTAGTCAAACCTTCCACAGTAAAACATAAAGAAAATATTGTAAAATGTGCATAAGAAGCAATGCCAGATTACTTTTTTTTTTTTTTAAGATTTATTTGAAAGAGTTACACACAGAGAGAGAGGGAGAGGCAGAGAGAGAGAGGTCTTCCATCCACTGGTTCACTCCCCAGTTGGCTATAACAGCTGGAGCTGTGCTGATCTGAAGCCAGAAGCCAGGAGCTTCCTCCAGGTCTCCCAGGTGGGTGCAGGGGCCCAAGGACTTGGGCCATCTTTTACTGCTTTCTCAAGCTGTAGCAGAGAGTTGGAAAGGAAGTGGAGCAGCTGGGACCCAAACTGGTGTCCATATGGAATGCCAGCACTGCAGGCAGTGGCCTTAGTACACCACAGCGCTGGCCCACATATTACTTTCAGAGGAACTCTGATTAGACTCACAGCTTCCTCTCATCAGAAGCCCTTCAGGCTAGGAAAGAATGGTGAGATATAGTCCAAGTCTTAAGAGGAAAAAAAAAACTGTCAACCCAGAACACTGTACCCTGCAAAGCTCTCATTTAGAAATGAAAATGAAATAAAGACCTTATATAACAGAAATTGAAAGAATTTGTCACCACTCATCCAGCCTTAGAAAAGATGCTTAAGGATGTGCTATACAAAGAAACACAGAAAGATGATAATTATTATTGAAGAATTTGAAGGCAGAAAATCCCCCAGTAAAAAATGCAACAGAAATCCAAAGTACACAATAGGAATATTTATGTAACATGTGCACAGCCAAGTCATTACTTAAATAATCACCTTGAATGTAAATGGCCTCAACTCTCCAGTTAAAAGATACAGACTGCTGAATAGATAAAAACCAAGACCCATCTATTTGCTGCCTGCAAAAAACACATCTCACCCACAAAGATACATGCAGACTGAAGGTGAAAAGATGGAAAAAGGCCGACGCCGCGGCTCAATAGGCTAATCCTCCGCCTAGCGGCGCCGGCACACCGGGTTCTAGTCCCAGTTGGGGCGCCAGATTCTGTCCCGCTTGCCCCTCTTCCAGGCCAGCTCTCTGCTGTGGCCCGGGAGTGCAGTGGAGGATGGCCCAAGTGCTTGGGCCCTGCACCCCATGGGCGACCAGGAGAAGCACCTGGCTCCCGCCTTCGGATCAGCGCGGTGCACCGGCCGGCCATGGCGGCCATTGGAGGGTGAACCAATGGCAAAGGAAGACCTTTCTCTGTGTGTGTCTCTCTCTCACTGTCCACTCTGCCTGTCAAAAAAGAAAGAAATAGGGAGGGAGGGAGGGAGGAGAAAAAAAAAGATGGAAAAAGATATTCCATGCTAACAGAAAGCAAAAAAGGCTAGGTGTTGCCAGCCTAATAGCAAACAAAATAGACTTTAACATAAAAACTGTTAAGAGACAAAGAAGGGCACTATGTAATGATTACAGGATCAATTAAACAGGAAGATGTGACTATAATGTATGTGCATCCAATTACAGGGTTCCTGGCTATTTAAAAGAAATGTTAATGGATCTAAAGGGAGAAATATACTCCATTACAATAGTAATTTGGGACTTCAACACCTCACTTTCATCAATAGATCAACCAGACAGAGAATCAACAATGAAACAACAGATTTAATCAACACTATGGACCAAATGTATCTAAATGATAACTACTTTTCACCCCAAAGTTTAGAATACACATTCTTCTCATCAGTGCATGGATCTTTCTCTAGGATAGGCCAAATGCTAGGCCATAAAGCAAATCTCCGCATTTTCAAAAAAATCAAAACCATCCTGTGCATCTTCTCTGACTACAATGGAATGAAGCTGGAAATCAGCAACTCAAGAATCTCTAAAACATATGCAAACAGAAGGAGACTGAACAACAGGTTCCTGAATGAACAGTAGTCATGGAAGAAACCAAAAGAAAAATAAAAAATTTCTGGAAATGAGTGAAGATGAGAATATATCATATCAAACTTACAGGATACAGCAAAAGCAATGTTAAGAGGGAAGATTATGGTAGTCAGTACCTAAGTGAAGAAACTGGAAAAGTGCAAAATAAATGAGCTTACAATGCATCATAAGGACCTAGAAAAACAACAACAAACCAAACTTCAAATTAATAGAAGGAAAGAAATAATTAAAATTAGAGAAGAATTAAAATTGAAACAAAAAATACAAAAGATCAGTTAAATGGAGAGCTGAATTTTTGAAAACATAAAATTGATACACCATAGACCCAACTAACTGAAAAAAAAAAAGACTCAAATCAGTAAAATCAGAGACAAAAAAGGAAATGTAATGATAGATACCACAGAAATAAAAAGAAACATCAGGAATTACTGCAAAGAGCTGTATGCCAACAAATTTGGAAACCTAGAAGAAATTGGTATTTTCCTAGACACATACAGTCTGCCAAAATTGAGTCATGATGATATAGAAAATATAAACAGACCAATAACCAAGATAGAAATTGAATCAATTATAAAGATCCTCCCAACAAAGAAAAGCCCAAGGCTGGATGGCTTCACAGCTATATTTTACCAGACATTTAAAGAAAAATTAATCATAATTCTTCTCAAGCCATTCAAAACAATTGAAAGAGAGGGAATCCTCCCAAACTCCTTCTATGAAGCCTGCATCACCTTAATTCCTAAACCAGAAAAAGATATAACACAGAAAGAGAACTATATACCAATATCCCTGATGAACATAGATATAAAAATCCTCAACAAAATATAACCTAATCTAATCCAACAACACATCAGAAATATCATTCACCCTGACCAAGTGGGGTTTATCCCTGGTATGCAGGGATGTTTCAACATTTGCAAAACAATAAATGTGATACATCACATTAACATTCAAGAACAAAACCTATATGTTTATCTAAATATATGCAGAGAAAGCATTTGATAAAACACAACATCCTTTCATGATGAAAACCTTAAGCAAACTGGGTATAGATGGAACATTTCTCAACATAATCAAGGCCATTTATGATGAACCCACGGGCAGCATCATATTGAATGGGGAAAATCTGGAAGCCTTACCCCTAAGATCCAGAACCAGACAATACCCACTCTCACCACTGCTATTAAATATACTCCTGGAAGTTTTAGCCAGAGCTATTAGGCATGAAAAAGAAATCAAAGGGATATAAGATAGGAGGAAATCAAACTATCCCTATTTACAGATGACATGATTCTATACATAGGAGATCCAAAAGACTGTACTGAGAGACTTTTGGAATTCATAAAAGAGTTTAGTAAAGTTGCAGTATATAAAATCAACACAGAAAAATCATCAATAGCCTTTGTATACACAGACAATGCCATGGCTGAGAAAGAACTTTTAAGATCAGTCGTATTCACAATAATTCCAAAAAGAATTAAATACCTTGGAATAAATTTAATCAAGGATATCAAAGATCTCTATAATGAAAATTATAAAACACTCAAGAAAGAAATGGAAGAAGACATTTAAAAAATGGAAAAATGTTCCATGTTCATGGATTGAAAGAACCAACATCATCAAAATGTCCCCATACTACAAAAAGCAATGTACAGATTCAATGTGATCCCAAATCACCAATGACATTCTTTGCAAATATAGAAAAAACTATGCCTAAATTCATATGGAAACATAGGAGACCCCTGAATAGCTAAAGCAATCTTATAGAACAAAAAAGAAGCCAGAGCTATTCAATACCTGGTTTCAATACATAATACAGACCAGTTATAATCATAACAGCCTGGTACTGGCACAAAAACAGATATGTAGACTAATGGAACAGAATAGAAACTCCAAGAATCAATCTACACATATACAACTACTTATCTTTAACAAATGGTGCTGGGGAAACTGGATCTCTGCATTCAGAAGTATGAAATTAGATGCCTACCTTACACCTTACACAAAAATCCACTCAAAATGATCAAAGACCTAAATCTACAACTTGAAACCATCAAATTACTAGAGAAAATATTAAGTAAACTCTGTAAGACATTAGCATACACAGAATGTCTTTGGAAAAGACCCCAGAAGAAAAGGCAATCAAAGCCAAAATTGACAAATGGGATTACATCAAGCTGAGAATTTTGCACTGCAAAAGAAACACTCAGCAAAGTGAAGAGGCAATTGACAGAATGGGAGAAATTATTTGCAAACTATACAACTGATAGAGTTAACATCCAGAATATATAAAAATCTCAAGAAATTCAACAACAACAAAGCAAGCAATCCAGTTAAGAAATGGGCAAAGGACTTAAACAGGCATTTTTCAAGAGAGGAAATTCAGATGTAAATCAAAACCACAATGAGAGTTCACTTCATTCCCATCAAAATGGCTCTCATACAGAAATCAACGAACAAATGCTGCCAAGGTTGGGGGAAGAAAAGTACCCTAATCCACCAATGGTGGGACTGTAAACTGGTACAGCCACTGTGGAAGACAGTATGGAGATACCTCAAAAATCTGAATATAGACCTACCACTCCTGGGAATTTAAACCAAACCAAAAGAAATCAGCATCTGAAAGAGTTATCTGTACCCCTATGCTCACTGCAGACAATTCACAATAGTTAAGATATAGAATCAACCCAGATGTCTATCAACTGTTGACTGGATAAAGAAATTATGGAGTACTACTCAGCTGCTAAAAAAAAAAAAATGAAATCCTGTCTTTTGTAACAAGATAGATACAACAGGAAACCATTATACTTAGTGAAATAAGCCAGTCTCAAAAAGACAGATATCATCTCTTTTCCCTGACCTGAGGTAAAAGAACACCTAAAATGTTATGCATTGGAGTGTAATGAACATTTTGAGATTTGATGATTATTTATAGCCCTTATCTCTTTTTTTTTTCATACTATTTGTTGAACTCTTTTACTTAGTGTATGGTTAACTAAATGATGGCTAAGTAAACTGAGAGTAGATCTTTGTAAAAATTAAGAGTTCTGAGATGGAGAAGGGTTGGAACATGGATGGAAGGGAGTGTAGAGGAGGAAGTAGCTCTATGTTCCTAAAACTGTATATATGAAATACATGAAACTTGTATGACTTAAATAATTTTTTTTAAAATTAAAAAGATAGATTGAAAAAGAAAACCAATTTATCTTTTTTCTGTATTATATAAGGTTTATTTTTTATCATTAATATTTGCTGAATTTTGTCAAGTATCTTTTATGAATTGTTTTCAAATGACTCTTATAATCACATGATTTTTCTTATTTAGCCTGCTAATATGATAGATTATATTGCTTATAGAATTTTGTACAGCCTTACATTTCTAAAATATATTCCCCTTAGTCATAGTGAAAAATAAAACTGACTGTTGATGGACAACTTAATATGTTATCCCTCTTAGTACTTTTTTTTGTTTGTAATACTTAATACTTTTGGTTGAATACTGTAATCAGTACACAATTATTCTTAAGTGCTGAAACTTAACTGAAAAGTGATCGCTGTTAAATATAAGAGTGGGAATAAGAGAGGGGAGAGATGTGCAATTCAGGACATGCTCAAGCTGACTTACCTCAAACGGTAGAGTTAGAAACATACCAGGGGATTCCAATTCAATCCCATCAAGGTGGCATGTACCAATGCCATCTCACTAGTCCCAGTGATCAATTTCTGTTCACAATTAATCATAATGATAGGACTAAGAACCAAAGGGATCACATAAACAAGACTAGTGTCTGCAAATACTAGCTGATAGAATAAAAAAGGGAGAGAACGATCCAACATGGGAAGTGAGATACACAGCAGACTCATAGAATGGCAGATATCCTAAACAGCACTCTGGCCTCAGAATCAGCCTTTAAGGCATGCGGATATGGCTGAAAAGCTCATGAGAGTATTTCAGGCATGGAAAGCCAAGACACTCTGGGGAAAAAAAAAAAAAAATGAAAGATCTCCGTGAGTGAGATCCCAGTGGAAAGAACGGGTCATCAAAGAAGGAGGTACCTTTCTCTGAAGGGAGGAGAGAACGTCCACTTTGACCATGGCCTTGTCTAAATATGATCAGAGTCAGTGAACTCAGGGGGCTTCCATAGCCTTGGCAGCTCATGACAAGAGCCTAGGGTGATTACTGATGCCATAAACAAGAGTGTCAATTTGTTAAGTCAACAACAGGAGTCACTGTGCACTTACTCCTCATGTAGGATCTTTGTCCTTAGTGTGCTGTACATTGAGATTTAATGCTATAACTAGTACTCAAACAGTATTTTTCACTTTATGTTTCTGTGTGGGAGCAAACTGTTGAAATCTTTACTTAATGTATGCTAAACTGATCTTCTGTATATAAAGAGAATTGAAAATGAATCTTGATGTGAATGGAAGGGGAGAGGGAGTGGGAAAGAGGAGGGTTGCGGGTGGGAGGGACATTATGGGGGGGGAAGCCATTGTAATCCATAAGCTGTACTTTGGAAATTTATATTCATTAAATAAAAGTTAAAAAAAATTAAAAAAAATCAAATTAAGAACTTTACCTTGAAAAAAAGAAAAATAAAACTGTTGTAAGAGACAAGATCATTCTTTAATGATAAAGGGACAATTCATCAAAAGGACATAACCATTGTAAATGTATGTGCACCCAATATCAGAGCACATACAAACAGAAAGAAATACTAATGGATATGGAGATAGAAATATATGACAATAAAGTAAGTATAGGGAATTTCAATACACCATTTTTTTTTTTTTTGACAGGCAGAGTGGACAGTGAGAGAGAGAGACAGAGAGAAAGGTCTTCCTTTTGCCGTTGGTTCACCCTCCAATGGCCGCCGCGGCCGGCGCGCTGCGGCCGGTGCACCGCGCTGATCCGATGGCAGGAGCCAGGAGCCAGGTGCTTTTCCTGGTCTCCCATGGGGTGCAGGGCCCAAGCACCTGGGCCATCCTCCACTGTACTCCCTGGCCACAGCAGAGGGCTGGCCTGGAAGAGGGGCAACCGGGACAGAATCCAGCGCCCCGACCGGGACTAGAACCTGGTGTGCCGGCGCCGCTAGGCGGAGGATTAGCCTAGTGAGCCGCGGCGCCGGCCCAATACACCATTTTCAACAATGGATAGCTCAAATCATACAGAAAATTGACATGGAAAAATGAACTTCAGTTGTACTTTTGTCCAATTCTAACAGACATAAACAACCTTCCATCTAACACAGCAGAATATACATTTTTCTTTAGTGCACATGAAATATTCTCCAAGAAAGACTGTAAATTAGGCCAGAAACTAAGTTCTAACAAATATATGAAAACTGGAATTGTATCTACTATTGTTTCAGACCACAATGGTATGAAAATATAATTCAGTAACAGGAGGAATCTTGGAAAAATCCATAAATCTTGGAAATTAAACATCATGTTCCTCAACATGGGTCAAAGAATAAGTCAAAAGGGAAAATTAAATTATCTAAGACAAATGACAAGGGAAACACAATATACAAAAATCTATATTAGGTAGCAAAAGCTTGGTTCTAAGAGGAAAGTATATAGTGATGAATGCCAAAAAACAAACAAACCAAGGATCCCTAATGACTAGTCTAAAACTAATATAACATCTTGCCTGAGGAACTAGAGAAAGAACAAACTTAACCCAAAATTAGCAGAAGGAAGTAAATAATAAAAATTAGAAGAGAAGTAAGTAAAATATAGAGCACAAAAGCCACAGAAAGAGTCATCAAAACTAAGGGTTGGTTTTTGGAAAAACTAAAAAACAAATCAAAATTGATGCACAACTAACTTAAGTATGGGGGAAAAAAGGCTCAAAGAAATAAAAAGAATTATAACATGTTTCAGAAAAAGGATCAGAATGGCTGTGAGCAATTGAATGCCAATGAGCTAAGTGAGATGGGTGAATTCCTATAAAAATACAATTTATCAAGTTTGAATTAGGGATAAATAGTCATCATGAACAGACAACTACCGAAGAGATTGAAGAGGTTATCATAAAAACTCCTGACAAAGACAAGCCTGTCACAACTAGATGGCTACATAGTTGGAGTCTACCAAACATGCAAAGAAGAATTAATACCAAAACATATTAAACAGTTCTGGAAAGCAGATCTATCAGGAATCTTCCAAACACATTTGTGGGGCCAACATCACCTTCATAATACCTAAGCCAGATGAAGCCATCACAAGAAAAGAAAATTGCAGGTCAATTTCTCTGATGAATGTTGATGCAAAAATCCTCAATAAATTAAAAGCAAACAGAATCCAACAACACATCAGAAATATTATACATCAGGACCAAGTGGGATTTATCCCTGGCATGCAAGGCTGGTTCAATATGTATGAGTCAATCAGTGTGATAGGTCATATTAACAGAATGAAAGATAAAAATCATATGGTCATCTCAATTGGTGAGGAAAAAATTCAATGATGTTCAACATCCTTTCTTGGTAAAACTCTCAATTTAGGAATAAAGGAAAAGTTCCTCAACATAATAAAAGTCATTTATGAAAAACTCACAGATAACATTATAATTTTGGGGGAAACAACTGCAAACTCTTCTATTGATTTTTGGTACAAGCTGAGGATGCCTACTCTCACCACCACTTCTATTCAGTGGAGTACAAAGAGTTCTCAACAGAACAATGGGTCAAAAAATAAAGGCATCCAAATTGGAAAGAAAGAAGCAAAATTATCTTTTTCTAGGTGACAGGGTCCTATTTGTAAAAATACCAAAGATTCCACCAAAAAACTGTTAGAACTAATAGATGAATTAAGTAAAGTTGGAGAATACGAAATCAACTACAAAAATCAGCAGCATTTTTTTTTTTTGATAGGCAAGTGGACAGTGAGAGAGAGAGAGAGAGACAGAGAAAGGTCTTCCTTTGCCGTTGGTTCACCCACGTGCAAAAGAATGAAATTGTACCTTTAGGTAACATACACAAAAATCAGCTCAAAATGGATAAGAGACCTAAATTAAAAAGCTGGTACTTTAAAACTAGAAGAGAACTTAGGGGAAAAATATCTGGGTGTTGGCTTTGGTGATGATTTTTTAGATGTCAGATAAAAAAACTTAGACCACAAAATCAAATATATATAAATAGATAGAACTACAGCTAAAAGCTCTGCACAGCAAAGGAAACCATCCATAAAACAGCATCTTACAGATTGGGAAAATTATTTGCAAACTACACATGTTATTAGGAGTTAATATCCAAAATTTATAAAGAGTTCATACAAGTCCATAGTGGAAAAAACAAATAATTCCATTTAAAAGTGAACAAAATATATGAATAGATATTTCTTTAAAAGAGACATTAACGTGGCTAACAGGTATATGAGAGGGTGCTTGGAATTAATCATCAAGGTAGTACAAATCAAAACTATTATGAAATACCACCTCACAACTCTTGGGATGTCTATTCTCAAAATGTCAAAAATGGCAAGGCTGTGGAAAAAGGGAACTCTTGTATAAGGTTTATGTCATATAAAAGAAGGTTACTAAAAAAATTCAAAATATAACCTTCCTATGATCCAGAAATCTCATTTTTGTATGTGTATCTGTAGACATATATATATATATCTCCAAAGGGAATCGGTTTCTTGAAGAAGGATCTGCATCCTGTGTCACTATAATATCATTCATAGTATTTAAGATTGGAAACAACCTAAGTGTCCATCAACAGATGAATGAATAAACCATTATACATATTTACAATGGAATAATATTCAGTCTGAAAAACAGATCTTGCCATTTGTCACAACAGGGATGAGCCTGGAAGACATTCTGTCTAGTGAAATAAGCCAAGCACAGGAATAAAAATCTTACATGACCTCAGTTATTTGTAGAATCTTAAATACATAGAGAACAAAACAGTAGTTGCCAGGGATAAGTCAGTGGTGATGGTGGGTTGGTGGGAATGGGGAGATGTAGGTCAGAAGAAACAAAGTAACAGAAGTACAGAGTGATCAAGTCTAGAAATCTAATGTACAGCACAGAGCTAGAGGTAATAAAATTGTATATGAGTCATGCTAAATGTAGATTTTAGCTGCCCATGACACAAAAATAAGAAAATGGGTAACTATATGAAATAATGGATATGTTAATTTGCTTCAATATAGTATTCTTTTTACCACATATATGTATCTCATAACAGCATGCTATACACATATGCTTAACATCATATGTTAAATATTCATAGCAAAATGTATATTTAGGGGGCTGGCGCTATGGTGTAGCAGGTTGCCTCCATCTATGGTGCCGGCACCCCATATAGGTGCTGATTGGAGTCCTGGCTGCTCTGCTTCTGATCCATCTTTCTGCTAATGGCCCGGGAAAGCAGCAGAAGATGGCTGAAGTGCTTGGGTCCCTGCACCCATGTGGGAGACTCAGAAGAAACTCCTGGATCCTGGCTTCAGATCCCAGCTCTGGCTGTTATAGTCATCTTGGGAGCAAACCAGCAGATGGAGGACTCTTTCTTGTCTCTCCCTTTCTCTTTCTAGAACTCTGCCTCTCAAATAAATAAATCTTTTAAAAATGTATTTTTAGGGGCTGACGTGGTGGCGCAGTAGGTTAATCCTCTGCCTGTGGTGCTGGCATCCCATATGGGCCCCGGTTCTAGTCCCGGCTGCTCCTCTTCCCACCCAGCTCTCTGCTATGCCCTGGGAGGGCAGCAGAAGATGGCTCGGGTCCTTGGGCCCCTGCACCCTTGTGGGGGACTGGAGGAAGCTCCTGGCTCCTGGCTTTGGATCGGCGCAACTCTGGCCGTTGTGGCCACTTGGGGAGTGAACCAGTGGACAGAAGACCTTTCTCTCTGTCTCTCTCTCTCTCACTTTCTATAACTCTACCTCTCAAATAAATAAAAATCTTTAAATAAATAAATTTTTTTAATTTATTTTTATTTGAGAGGCAGAGTTACAGACAGAGAAGGGGACACAGAGAGAGAGAGAGCGCTTCTGCCCACTGGTTCACTCCCCAAGTGACCACATAGGCTATAGGGCTGGAACAAACCAACACCAGGAGCCAGGAGCTTCTTCTGGGTCTCCCACGTGGGTGCAGGGGCCCAAGCACTTGGTCCATTTTCCACTACATTCCCAGGTGCATTAGCAGGGAGCTGGATTGGAAGTGGAACAGCCGAGACTCAAACCAGCACCCAAAGGTGGCAACTTCACCCACTATGCCACAACACCAGCCCCGTAAAATGTATCTTTAGAAGAATAATTTTTTGGATCATAAAGTGCAAATAAGTATTAGCTGGTATCATTATAGTTGGTGATGGATTTGAAAAAATAGACTGAGTTCTGTGCATTAGTTCTTACAACTCTTGTGCAATTCAACCTTTGTCTTTTTGCTCTTGTAGATCAGCGTTTGAATTGCTTTCACCAAAGTATGAATAATGATGAACAGCAAAGAACTGCCCACCACATAGTTGGGGCTCCGTAACTACTGACTATTGAAGAATGGATGAATTGATTAGTGCATGAATACACCAGAGTGTAAATGATGGAGGGATGTGAGCACTCAAGATTCAGTAAACACTCACTGATGTAGGCAGACACAGACAGGGAGTCAGGGAGAAGGGCAAGGGAACCTGTGCGGAAATCCGGGGCCTTCGCCTCACCTGCAGAAGTCCACGCCCACGTTCTTGAGCTTTACGGTGGTGGCATAGGTGTTTCCTTCTTTAAGCACCCCGAACTTCACTGATGATGGGAGAAGATGGAACCCAAAGGGGGATGACTTTGCATTATTGATGGCAGCCGCCGCAACAGAAGACGTGTTCACTTTTCCTCCAACAGAATCTTGTACCTTTGCAGTAAGGAAAAATTGATAAACTAAAATGGTTCTCTGTAGGGGTTCCCAAGAGGAACTCTGTCACTGGAGGAAAACTGCTGATCAGCTGAGGGAGAAACTAAAGATTTGCAGTCTTATGGGATCCTTACAATAAGTATAAGGAAAAAATTTAGGTTTTTTTTTTTTTTTTTTTTTTTTTTTTTGACAGGCAGAGTGGACAGTGAGAGAGACAGAGAGAAAGGTCTTCCTTTTCCATTGGTTCACCCTCCAATAGCCGCTGCAGCCATCGTACCACGTTGATCCGAAGCCAGGAGCCAGGTGCTTCTCCTGGTCTCCCATGGGGTGCAAGGCCCAAGCACTTGGGCCATCCTCCACTGCACTCCCGGGCCACAGCAGAGAGCTGGCCTGGAAGAGGGGCAACCGGGACAGAATCCGGCGCCCTGACTGGGACTAGAACCCAGTGTGCCAGTGCCGCAAGGCAGAGGATTAGCCTAGTGAGCTGCGGCACCGGCCCGGGATTGTTTTAAGGATAAGGAAACTCAAGTTCAGAGGATTGAAAGAAAATTTGCTCGAGTGGTAAGGTTTGCCTAATTGTAAAGTCTGTGCATTTTGCCTTGTGCCTGTCATTATCAACTGTGAACTCCCATCAGAAGGTCCTGGAAGACTCCTTAAGTCTGGGTGGAGCCCAGGAATTCCCACCTGTTACATGCTCTCAAGTGTTGCTTATGCTGCTGGTTAGGTAAGGGCATGACACTAGGACCCTCGGCTCTGCCCCTTACTTTTTCCCACATCAGCAGCACTGACACTGACTTAGCTCTGACCCACCTGGGAATTTGTTAGAACTGGAGAATCCTGAGCCCCACAGAAGACCTAGTGAGCTGGAATCCGTGTTTGAACAAGAGCCCTGGGTAGTTTGTATGCACATTAAAATTTGAGAAACACATCTCTCACATGTTAGTTGTGTGTGTTGTAGTAAATTCTGTAATGATGAACACAGGATGCCATGGAAGTTAAAAAAATAATTGCCAACTTGCCTAGAGGGCTTAAGGAAGTCTTCCTATCGGAGCTCAGGGGACTCTTACTCTTACAGGCTCCGAGGAAAGGGAGGACCTTAGTGCTTTTACTTTGCATTTTTTTTCTTAGTGCTTTTAAAGGACTAAAAGATACCTGCAGTGGCTGAAGTATAGAGAGTCTGAGGCAGTGAGGGTGAAGAAACAAGTAGGACCATGCCTTGTGCTCCTGCTAAGTTGTTTGTATTGTTACCAAGTCACCAGATGGATGACCAGTGATCCCTTTAGCAAGTGAGGAAGCTGGTGAACTGGCTCACCACAAAGTATTAATAGTGTTTACCAAGTTGGTAATACTTCCTGCATGGCTGACTCCAAGTTACCAATAATTTAACAATTGGTTCAATAAAATTTATCTCCAAGTGAGCCACTCCAGCAAAGCACTGCCTTAGCATTTGTGTGTGGCTTAAAGGTCTTTGTGGTGAGGTGGCAGATACAATGGGTGGCAGGACACAATGGCTGGACATAGGTAACTTTCATGAGTCAGAATTTCATAGAATGTTGATTCGTTCTGGGAAATCTGTCCCCACATCTGTCTTACCTTTTCCAGGGGTTGAGACCTGGGCTTGGAACTCTGCAAATAATGAGGTAGCCTCACTTGTTCTTTCCTGGCTTGTCCCGTGACGTCCTGTAGCAGTGACTGGGTTGGGATTTTCACAGGTGCATAAGATTCTTGTTCTGGCAAAAAGTGTAAATTATGCCACATGAACATTTTATTAAAAAATACTCGTGGTACTGCCAAAGTATCTAAGAACAGAAGTCAACCTGGAACTTGTCTTCTTCTGTGTTTAAAGATTTTTTTTTTTTTTTTGACAGGCAGAGTGGACAGTGAGAGAGAGACAGAGACAGAGAGAAAGGTCTTCCTTTGCCGTTGGTTCACCCTCCAATGGCCGCCGCGGCCGGCACGCTGCGACTGGCGCACTGTGCTGATCCGATGGCAGGAGCCAGGTACTTATCCTGGTCTCCCATGGGGTGCAGGGCCCAAGCACTTGGGCCATCCTCCACTGCACTCCCTGGCCACAGCAGAGAGCTGGCCTGGAAGAGGGGCAACCGGGACAGAATCTGGCACCCCGACCGGGACTAGAACCCGGTGTGCTGGTGCCACAAGGCGGAGGATTAGCCTAGTGAGCTGCAGTGCCGGCCTAAAGAGCTTATTTAAAAAAGCAATGTGTCTCTTTATATTTGCATATTTCACAAAGTGATCTTATATTAATTACTTAATTCTGGTCTTCACCACACCCTGTGAGACGGGCAGGGCAGATGCTGGTAGTGTAAAGTGTCTAACGAGCCCAGGTGTCTTACCTGTGATGAACAGATACCTGGCTCTGCCTTAGGCCAATAAGGTGCGGTACAATAAAACACTGAACGATTTCTTAAAACCAGTGGGTACAAGATCTTAAGAATTTCTTTGATGCTACTAACATCTACCATATTTATAGTTCTAAAAAGTGGTGCAGTGATTACAAATAAATTAAGCTAGGGAATTAAATCCCTTGATACTAAATTTGGTAACTTAGAAGTCCTGTATTCCAAGCATAAAGAGAAGAAAGGGAAAGGAACCAATATTTGAGTGTCCACCATCTGCAGGTAAGTACCACTAGGTGTCTCACTTTTTTTTTTTTTTTTTGACAGATAGACAATGAGAGAGAGAGAGAGAGAGAGAGAGAGAAGTCCTCCCTCCATTGGCTCACCCCCTAAATGGCTAGAGTTACACAGACCCGAAGCCAGGAGCCAGGAGTCCCCATCTCCGCCCCCCCACTCCAGTCTCCCATGTGGGTGCAGGGCTGGAAGTGGAACAACCGGGACCAGAACCCAGTGCCCATATTGGATGCCAGCACCACAGGCAGAGGACCAACCAAGTGAGCCACGGCGCCGGCCCCTCACTTAACTTTCATAATGTGCTGGGTGAGGGAATGGGGTGACCATCATCTTGGCGTGCTCAGCACTCTCACATCCCCGCTTCCGCACACACTCTTCCTGCGCACACTGCTGCTGCCACAACATCCCTGGTTCCAGCAGTCAGGATAGTCTGTGGCTCATGCACAGCCAGTGAAGGCCCTCCCTCCGCTCTGCAGAAGCTCACAGGGATAACTGCATCTCACTTGCGAGGTTGTGGGTCTGGAAGAATCAAGATCTCTGGACTTTGTGGTTGTGATCCCTGCTAGGTGGAAGTAGCCTGTGTTTTGTAGGAGAGGATAAAACCAAATAGGGACAAGAGGGTTGGCCCAGATGGATGGAGGAAGAGAGGATGTGGAAAAGAATGGGCAGTCATATGCAAACAACTCCTGAGAGCCAGAGTGCCTGAATCCAAACATCCCTGAGAACAGCACCTAAGCCATTCTCACTGTGGCTTGCTTTTGAGAGCCAACATGCCCACCACCACTTTTTTTTTTTTTTTTTTTTTTGTTCAAGTGGGTGTGAATTTTGGTTTTCTCAGTTACAAACTGAGAAGTCATCATTAATAGAGTTATGGTGCTTCTTCTTTACATAATAGGAAAACTGAAGTTCAGAGGACTAAGTGGCAGGGTTGAAATGTGAACCTAAGTGTGAAGGATTCCACAAGGAACAGGCCCCTTTTACCACCCAGTGTGTCCTGAGTCCATCTGTGAATCTCAATCCCCTGGACTGCTTCTGGAGAAACAGACACCCCGGTCACATGCCAGACAGCCCTTTTCCCAACCAGAGCAGAATCCGAATCTCTGGGCTGGACCTTGGTGCTCAGGGTTTTGGTAACCATTCTGAACAGTGTAGTTTTCTGTTCATGCTCTTACCTTGTTTGCATTAAAATCTGTTTTGGATGAACGCATTATCAGTTTCATGGGTACTAATTAGTTAGCCGTACTATTATTAATAATAGTAAATACTGATATGAAGCTTATCATATACTAGGTACTGCTCTGAGCATTTTGCATATATTAGCTAATTTAATCCTTATAGGACTCTTATATATATATATATATACACACACATAGATACATATATACATACATATACATATATATACATATATATATATATATATATATATATATGTATTTCCCCTTTACAGAACAGGACTCAGGAAGATAGAGCAGTTAAATGACATACCCAGTACTATGTAGCAACATAGCAATTAGTAAAGGAGCCAGGGTCTGAACCCAGGTAGAGTCTATAATCTTAACTTAGCTGTGTACTACACTGCTTCCTACAGTACAAAGTTACCACCCAGGGATTAGGACAATGGGGGAGAGAATAATTGAGGGGCTTGGAGCAGTGTCTGGTCACCAGTTGGCAGAGGGATGCTTTAACATCGGAAGAACTAGTCTATTCATGGAAAAACAGAATTAAAAGGCAAATTTATTTTTGATGCAATTTTTTGGAAATCTATGCATATTTTTATAATCTGCATTTGCACAAACATTTTGAAGATCCCTTGCATTATTTATTCATAGTTGTTTACTTCCCCTCTTAGTGTGGCTTCCCTGTGGGTGGGATATATTTCTCTACCCATTGACAGAGCTTGGTCATAGGACTTGCTTAGACCAACAACTGTGTGTGTAGGCGGTAGCTTGCCAGCTCTCTGAGACGGCTCTGAGGGGCAGCAGGTGCTCCCTCTCAGCTTTCCAGAGCTTTGGCCCTCTGTCACAGGAACAGCTTGCCCCGCACAGTGGTGGCTTCTTGAGGATGGCATCCTTTACTGGCGGTCGGTGGCATGCTACTGATAAATGTCGCACAGCAGCTTCTCTGGGGAGAAACTGCCTGGGTCGGTACAACTTGCTCACTTGTAGCATTTGCTAATTTTTTGCTGTAGCTAGTTCAATAATTAACATGATGTAATGGAACGTGGAGCTGGGAAGAGCTGGCACAATCAGCTCCTGGGAGCCACAGTGCTGACTGCAGCACAGCTTGCGGGCAGTTGGAGCAGAGCTGTCACAGATGCCTTAGGCTCTCCGCCAGGCTCTTAAAGCCACACAGGGGGCTGGAGCTATGGCATAGCGGGTAAAGCCACCACCTTGCACACCCACATCCCAAATGGGCACCAGCTTGAGTCCCTGGCTGCTCCATTTCAGATTCAACTCCCTGCTAACGCGCCTGGGAAAGTGGCAGAAGATGGTCCAAGTGCTTGGGCCCCTGATACCCACATGGGAGACCCAGGTGAAGCCCTGGCTCCTGGCTTCAGCCTGGCCCAGCCCTGGCTGTTGAGGCCATTTAGGGAGTGAACGAGCAGATGGGAGATCTCTCTCTCTCTCTCTTTCTCTGTCTCTCCCCTTCTCTCTCTATAACTGTGCCTTTCAAATAAAATGAGTAAATCTTAGAAAGAAAGGAAACACAATATGATTTCAATTGTTTAAAAAAAAATAGCACAGGAGGTTTTTCAAGCACTGTTATCACAGCAAACACTGGCAAACCCGTGTTTTATTTTGCAAATCCAAACCTGCTCCAGCAGACTTGATTGTCTTTTCCAAGCATTGTCTTTTCCCAGTACCAAGTAAAAACTCTCTGGCCATCTTAGGCTGATTTCTTACTCATTTCTACCTTAAAGCTTTTCAATATACTCATTTTTCTTTTATTAAAATACAAATTTAGCATTCCTAATCACAATGTCCAAAATCTAAAAGGCTAGTTGCCTAGTGTCGCTCCCCCTCTTCGTGGAGGAACGACACTAAGCCCTGCCTAGGCTTCATATCCGAGTCACGGCACCATTATGTCGCTCCCCCTCTTCGTGGAGGAACGACACAGGACCCTGCGCTGTTCTTTCGTCTGCTCGGCCCTCCCCGGGTTTGCTGCTGGTTCTTCCCGGGTTGGCTACTATCCCTTCCACCTCCGTGGAAGGGCAGTTCCCCCTGGCCACATTCCCCACTTCCGCAGGGGAGCGGCACACCGCCGGCCGGCTTTCTCGGGGGCTGCACGGGTTCCCCTAGATGTTCCCCATAGATGTTCCCGGTGCATGCCGTCTCTCTCCTCCTTTATAGTCCTCCTCCGCCAATCCCAACTCGGCTGCCCACACGCCGAGTACGCTGCTCTCCAATCAGGAGCAAGTCCTACAGTTAATTGGTTGAACTGGAGGCAGCTGTGCGGAAGCTGTTTACTTCTCTCCCAGCGCCATATTGTGGGAGAGCAGATGCATAGAATAAGTCCTAATTCGAGTAACTTAGTCTAGTCCGGATTGCTCCCCACACCTAGTGTGGTTGGCTGATGCTCAGTATATTTGTTGCAATATTGTACTGTGCCACACAAAATCTTGTAAGTATTACATGTTAATAAAAATTTAAAAAATTAGGCTGGCGCTGCGGCTCACTAGGCTAATCCTCCGCCTTGCGGCACCGGCACACCAGGTTCTAGTCCCGGTCGGGGCACCGGATTCTTTCCCGGTTGCCCCTCTTCCAGGCCAGCTCTCTGCTGTGGCCAGGGAAGGCAGTGGAGGATGGCCCAAGTGCTTGGGCCCTGCACCCCATGGGAGACCAGGAAAAGCACCTGGCTCCTGCCATCGGATCAGCGTGGTGCGCCGGCCGTGGCAGCCATTGGAGGGTGAACCAACGGCAAAGGAAGACCTTTCTCTCTGTCTCTCTCTCTCACTGTCCACTCTGCCTGTCAAAATTAAATTTTTTTTTAATTAAAAAAAAATGTGGGGTTGGCATTTGCCATGCAGCAGCCACATTGGAGTGCTGGTTGAAGTCCTGGCTATTCTGCTTCCAACCCACCACCTTGCTAATGCGCCTGTGAAAGCAGAGGAAGATGGCCCAAATATTTGGGTCCCTGTCACCCGCATGGGACACCTGGATAGAGTTCCAGGATCCTGGCTTTAGCCTGGCCCAGCCTTGATATCTGCGGCCATTTGGGGAGTGAACCAGCAGAAAGAATATCTTTTTCTCTCCATCTCTTACTCTGCTTATCTAATAAATAAAATAAATCTTCAAAAAAAAAGAAAAAATGCTCCTAAATCTGAACATTTCTGAGTACTCTGATAAGATTCTCTCTACTGTGCTCTTCCCTCCTCTGGAGTGTAGTGTCATACAAAATGGAGAATTAGGAGTAATGAAACTCATTTTCTAGCCCAGGTTCAGTTACAAAACTGCTGTGTGCTTTTAGGGGCCACCCAGATACTCTAGGTTTCAGTTTTCTAAAGGAAAATGAAGGTTGTTGTAAGGGATTCAACCTCTTAAGTCTTCAAATGTAGGACATTCTGTTTGTTTGTAGAGACCGCTTCTCCCAGAAAGCTTTCTCTACTGCTTGTCCTAATCTATTCCATTCTCCCTTATTGCAAGCACCTCTGTTGTAGTCCGTGTCCTTCCTGATTTTTTTTTTTTTTTCTCGAGAGGCAGAAAGAGAGCATGAGCTCCGTTCATTGTCTCACTTCTCAAATGTCAACAATGTCTGAGGCTGGACCACCCAGAATCTGTCAGCCGGGAACCCAATCCAAGGCCTGAACTACTTGATCCCATTACCACTGCCTCCCAGGGTGCACATTAGCTGGAAGCTGTAATTGGCAGCAGAGCCAAGACTTGAACCCAGGCACTCCAACGTGGGATGTGGGTGTTCCAGGTCATCTTAACAAAGCTATGCCAAATGCTCATCCCTCTTTGTTTCAAACTATTTTTCTCCTTCAAAAGTCCTTATTCCTTTGAAAACTTGTACCCCTATCCTGTACCAGCTACTTCTCCAAGTGGTTGTCACTCACCATTTAATCTTTCCCTTCATACACTGCAGGTTTTAAGACCTAGCATGGGCTCCCCTGGTGACCTCACCTGGATGACCCATCCAGCATCCTGTCCTCTCTGATTCTTACGCTGTTTCTTCATCCTTTCACCTCAGAAATCCCCAGGATCACAATTTTGACCTTGCCAATAGCAATGCTTTTACTATTTTCAAAATCTCCATTTCAAGTATCCCTTCCTAGTTTAGTGCCTTCTAACCCTTCAGCTTGTTACTCAGTCATATACATGACCTCACTGAGAATCCTCATCAGCAGACACTATCGCCTTACACAGTCACTCTCTTCTCATTTTCCTTTCCAGTTTATCTAGAATAGGTTTGATATTCTATCATTATACCTACTCCTTTGTAATCAGACAGGAACTCCCTCATCTTCCCAATACCAAACATATCAACCCACCTGCACATGTTTACATATTCTCTCTTTTCTCTCCTGTCACTATGGGTGAGGTGACCTTGGTTCATATCCAAAGTCAACTCTGCCACGAGGGTTTTCCCAGATGCAAAGTTTTTTCATCTTCAGGACTTTGCTGCCTTGTAATTAGGTGTCTCCCCTCCCTTTCAGCATCATCAAGTTCTCTCTTGCTATGGAATTATTATCTGAATGCTCTAGTATTCCTTAAAAAAAAAAAAGAAAGAAAATTCCTACTTTCATCACACATCCTTCCTTTGCCAGCCATTTCTCTAGTCTTTTCAGCAAAAAATTCCTGGGTAAAACTATGTATTCTTGCTGCTGCCATTCCTCTAGTCGTTTTTTTTTTTTTTTTTTTTTGACAGGCAGAGTGGACAGTGAGAGAGAGAGACAGAGAGAAAGGTCTTCCTTTGCCGTTGGTTCACCCTCCAATGGCCGCCGCGGCCGGCGCACCGCACTGATCCGAAGCCAGGAGCCAGGTACTTATCCTGGTCTCCCATGGAGTGCAGGTCCCAAGCACTTGGGCCATCCTCCACTGCACTCCCGGTCCACAGCAGAGAGCTGGCCTGGAAGAGGGGCAACCGGGAAAGAATCTGGTGCCCCGACCGGGACTAGAACCCGGTGTGCTGGTGCCACAGGCGGAGGATTAGCCTAGTGAGCCACGGCGCCAGCCCCTCTAATTGTTCTATCCATCACCCACTTCAGTTTGTCCCCTTCATGACCTGAAACTGCTCTTGTCTAATTCATAATGATCTTCATCTTGCCCAACTCCATGGTTATTCTTGGTCTTACTTGACCTTCTGGGGGCATTGTGTACACTTGAAGCACTCAATCACTTCCTGTCTTTCACCTACCTCACTTGAAAGCTGGAGATCTCCTATCCTCTGGTTCGCTCCCCAAATATCCACAGTTTCGAGGGCAGGGCCAGGCTGAAACTAGGTAGGTACCCAGGAACTCAATCTGGTTTCCTACATAGGTAGCAGGGACCCAACTACTTGCTGCCTCCAAGAGTGTACACTAGCAGTAAGCTGGAATCAAGAGTAGAGCTGGGGTGCGAACTCAGGCACTCTGATACAGGATGTGGGCATCCCAAGTAGCATCTTAATGGCTAGGCCAAATGCATGCCCCTAGCTCCCTTGTCTTGGTTGCCTTTACAGTCTCTTCTTCTGCCTGATGTCTGTATTCTAAAGCTAGCCTCAAGGCAGGGGTTCTCAAAGCATGATCCTACAGCAGCAACATCAGTACCACCTGAGAACTCATCGGAACTACAAATTCTTGCCCTCACATCTGGTTACCAAAATTAATCTGGACATCATCCTTGCTTCCTCTTTTTTCTCACACACATGTCCAGTTGACCAGCAGATCCTGTTGGCTCCACCCTGATGATGAATTTCCAATGACTTTGCTTCTCACCAGCTCCACCTTGACCACCTTGGTCTGGGCCTTCAGCAACTCTCACCACTACTGCCTCAGTTGCTTCTTCCCTGCTTCTATTTCTCCCCACTCCTTCCTTTCCTTGCCACAGATTTTATCCTGCCAGCTGCTAGGTGATCTTTCTAAAATATGATCTAGCTGTGTGACTACCCTGCTTCAAACCTCCCAGTGGGGTTTGAATAAAACTGCACTTAGACTAAAACTCAAGACTCCCTTTGTAGCATTCCATGGTCTCATCTCAGGCCCTCTGACCTCACCTTCTTTGACATTTCCTTTATTCACTTTGTTCTAGGTATGGGACTTCTTTGTTTCTTCACCTCAAGGACTTCATACTTGCTGTTCTCATTACCTGGGTTATTCTACTGCCCCATCTTTGCACGCTTGACTCTTTCTCATCCTTCTTTTAGTTTGCATGTCTCTATACAGAGAAGCCTTCTAGTCCCTGAGTGTAATGTTGGCCTCCCCCAAGTCACTTTTCATACATTATTCTGTTTAGCTATGTCATGACATTCATTATAATTGAAATTTGTCTGACTTATCTATGTGTTTACTTGTTGTCTGTATCTGCCCATAGTCTGTACAGCTCCATTAGACTTGGTCTGGCCTCTTAAGAGTGCTATATTTCCATGCCTACACCAGGAATTGAATGATTATCCATGGAATGAATACACTTCATAGGAGAGAAGTCTAAAAACAGGAAGGCAAAAGCCTTTTATAGGGTAAATGTCAAATTCACCCATGGATATGGCAAGACACTTGCTCCATAGGACCACCGATCCCCATCAGCAGATCTCATCTCACATTCACCACAGGAATCAAGTGGTAGAAAAATTATCTACTCAGCCTCTCTCTCTCCCCCCACCGCCACCCTCTCTCACTCCCCGCTCCATACCCTCCCTCTCTCTTTCCCCACTCCACTCTTTTGATCAACCATGATCAGGTGAGTTAACTTCAGTAAAATCACTGTACTGTGACTCCACTGTAATTACCTATTATTCTGTATTATTCTATATTTCAATTTTTGCTAGCCCAGTAAGAGGATATGCTATGTAGGACACAGAATACATTTTGTGTTTCTCTTCTAGTGCTTGCAGGACCATGAAAGTGCTAAAATAAATAAAGAAAAAAGACATCTAACTACCCAACTATTGACTACTCAAAAAAGGCTATCTGGTGTCTGACATTTGATGAATTGCAGAAGCTCTCAGAACCATGAGGGATAAAATTTTAAAAAACAAAATGAGATAAAGTGAAAAAGAAAAATCTAAAAAAAAAGCATTGCTAATTTCTTTCCTTCAAGCTTGGACTTGTGGTAATTCTCAAAATACTTTCTGAGACCCTTTGGTGTGCCCGGAAGCCTTACAAGGCTCCACACCATCAGGATCCTGCTTGTTTAGAATGTGTTCTAAACACATACCCTCAGCCATACCCTCAGCCCCCAGGGCTCAAAACACAGAGTTAGTTTTGAGAAACAATGAGATAAAGCCGATGAGCGCCATACCTTCGGCAGATTTTGTTACAATTTCAGTTTGGTTCTCATTAGCGGCCTCCTGGATATCCACAGAAATCTCTGGCTTTGGAAGAGTAGGCGTATTTGAGGATTCTTGTTCTGAAGCCGGATGTGGACTGGTATCTAGAGAACCAAAAACAAACATTATCAAGCAGTCCTAGTATTTGGACAATGATACAGTGACCATCAATGTTTGTGTGAACAAGCATTCAACAGAGTGTTTTACAAACAACAAAGTGCTTTTCCCCTGTCATCACTAGAAAGAATAAATTAAAAAAAAAAAGCTATGAGGAGGCGGAGATTCTTCATGATATGATCCAATGCTTGCCATAAACAGGAGTATCTGCAAAATTCACAGGCTGGAGGAGACAGCTGGTTCTTTTTTTTAAAAAAAGACTTATTTTTTTATTTGAAAGAGTTATGCACAGAAAGAGAAGGAGAGGCAGAGAGAGAGAGGTCTTTCATCCGCTGGTTCACTCCCCAATTGGCCACAATGGCTGGAGCTGCGCCGATCCGAAGTCGGGAGCCAGGAGATTCTTCCAGGTCTCCCACAGGGGTGTAGGGGCCCAAGGACTTGAGCCATCCTCTACTGTTTTCCCAGGCCATAGCAGAGAAAGTGGAGCAGCTGGGTCTTGAACCAGTGCCCAAATGGGATGATTTACCTGCTATGGCACAGGCGGCTTTACCTGCTATGCCACAGTGCCAGCCCCAGACAGCTGGTTCTTTACCATTATGACCAATACAGTAGAGGAGCCACCTTGTTGTTTATGAATTTCTCTGTCGAACATGATCTAGCTACCCAACTCAGGCAGACATTTGAATCCCAAAGTCTTATGCTAACTGTTAGTGGATTAGTGTAATGGATGATGACTGTTAAGGTATCTAGGAGGTAGGCCCTGTGGGAAGTCTCTAGTCAATGGGGATGTGCCTTCAGAGGGTGGTTCTCATGGCAGAGTTGGTTATAAAGGCTGCTCTGTCTCTGTTTTCTTGTTTGCCATATGATCCTCTACACATATTCCACCCAATAGACACTGGACCAATAGAGCCACCCACTGTGGCTCTCCCCAAATGCACTGTGAACCTCCCCAAATGTAAACACACATAAGCCTTTTCTTTTTTTTTTTTTTTTTTGACAGGCAGAGTGGACAGTGAGAGAGAGAGAGAGACAGAGAGAAAGGTCTTCCTTTTTGCCGTTGGTTCACCCTCCAATGGCCGCCGCGGCCGGCGCGCTGCGGCCGGCGCACCGTGCTGATCCGATGGCAGGAGCCAGGAGCCAGGTGCTTTTCCTGGTCTCCCATGGGGTGCAGGGCCCAAGCACTTGGGCCATCCTCCACTGCACTCCCTGGCCACAGCAGAGGGCTGGCCTGGAAGAGGGGCAACCGGGACAGAATCCGGAGCCCCGACCGGGACTAGAACCCGGTGTGCCGGCGCCGCTAGGCGGAGGATTAGCCTAGTGAGCCGCGGCGCCGGCAGCCTTTTCTAAGTTAGCTTCTCTCAGGCATTTTAGTTGTAGAAATAAACAGCTGAAGTTGTGAGGCCAAGTTATTTGTCTTTAATTTTACCTGGTAACTGAGATGTGATTTAGAAAAATATTTCTAATCTTAAATCCAATCATGACTATAAAATTAATCTCTATTGAAATCTTCCAAGAAATTTGTCTAAGAAATAGGTGTAGTGTGAAACAAATTATAAAGAAATACATATAGGATTGTAGAGGCAAACAAATACTTGTTTGTGTGTCAACTCTGGTTCAACAATCATGACTATCTGAAGTGTCAGGTTGAAAACACTTGTAAGCCTCCCTTCCTTTCATGGAGGAAGTATGCTGTGATTGCTTAGTGCTGTCTGCTCAGGGTGCAGGCAGTGTGACTGGGAACACAAGAATCATCAACTTGCCTTCCTTGATTTCTCATCTTTACAGTTAGAAGTCATTGTTCCAGCCTCAGTCTTTGATTTCAAAACTCTGTTTGCCATTAGATGTTTTCTTTACCTATGTGTATCACAGGCAACTTATCTTCTGGTATTGTACAGTAGAAAATTTCCCTATTTGGTATCTTAACTACTCAGTTTATGAAACAGAAGTGCTAAATTTCATTTTATCCCTAAATTCTTCACAATACATCTGAGAATGAAGACATTGTCCTACATATCTACAACACTATCAGCTAGAAATTAACAATAGGGGTGGGTATTTGGTGCAGCGGTTAAGATATCCCTTAGGATGCCCACATTTTATAGCAGAGTGCCTGGTTTGAATGTTGGCTCTTCTACTTCCAACTCAGCTTCCCACTAATGTGTACCCTGGGAGGCAGCAGATGACAGCTCAAGTACTTGAGTCCCTGCCACCCACATGAGAGACTGAGATTGAGTTCCAGAGGCTCCTGGCTTCAGCCTGCCCCAGCACTGGCTGCTTCAGGCATCTGTGGAGTAAATCAGAGGATAGAAGATCTCTCTGCCTTTTAAATAAAATAAAATTAATTAATCAAAACAATTTTAATTAAATGTATTTGCAATGTTCTCAAACACAGTCTTCTAACATGCCTGTCTTCTACAGCTGTTGTCCAATCCAGGATCTAATCAAAGTGTATGTATTATGTTACATTTATTTTTTATATCTCTTTTCAAAAATTATTTATTTATTTAATTGAAAGGGAGAAAGAGAAAGAGAGAATGAGAATGAATGCTGGCTGTTCGAGCTGCAGGAGCCGCCGGACCCAACGGACCCGCCGGAGCTGCAGAGTGTGCGCCAGCGCTGGAAGGGGAGGTGAGACAAAAACCTCTCAGTAACCTGAGACATTGGCGGGGAAAGGCAGAAAGAGCCTGCAGAGAACAAGGCCTGAAACCCCATTGGGGAAAGTTCACCAGGCTGGATGGAGGAGAGAAAAAAATCGAATAAGGCGAACCGGCACGGACATTTAGCCTCTCTCTCCACTCACCTTACAAAGCCCAGCAAGACAAAGGGCAGGTGCCATTTTACGTAAGTAAAGCGGTGCGTGCCATTTTGCATATGTAAAGCGGGTGCCCCTCATTAGCCAAGCAGAAAAACCTGACTCTGGTAAGCAAACGAATACCCACAGGAGCCAGATTTTATACATCAACTACCCTCAATTCCACTCAGCTGTGTGGAATTACTTCCCAACTGAGTCCAAAAAAAAAAAAAAAAAAAAAAAAAAAGAGAGAGAGAGAGCGCGAGAGCAAGCAAGAGAACAATCAGGGTGAATCACCCTTGGCACACCCTTAACCCTGAAGAACCAGAGCTCTCTGGCCACACCCATCACAGCCTCTAAGGCTCCATCAAACGCAGACAGTCCTCTTAATCTAGAGTCACAGTATAACGAGAAAAAAACAAGAATATCTCCAATATGCCAAAAAAACGCAAAAGCCGAGTTAACAAGAACAAGGAAGACACTATGACGCCCCCAAATGAAATAGACACCCCAATTCAAGATTATGAAGATGATGAGATAGAAGAAATGCAAGAGTCAGTGAACTCAAAAGGCTGCCATAGCCTTGGCAACTCATGACAAGAGCCTAGGGTGATTACTGATACCATAAACAAGAGTGTTAATTTGTTAAGTCAATAACAGGAGTCACTGTGCACTTACTCCTCATGTAGGATCTCTGTCCTTAATGTGCTGTACATTGTGATTTAATGCTATAACTAGTACTCAAACAGTATTTTTCACTTGTGTTTCTATGTGGGTGCAAACTGTTGAAATCTTTACTTAATATAAGCTAAACTGATCTTCTGTATATAAAGAGAATTGAAAATGAATCTTGATGTGAATGGAAGGGGAGAGGGAGAGGGAACGGGGAGGGTTGCGGGTGGGAGGGAAGTTATTGGGGGGGGGAAACCATTGTAATCCATAAGCTGTACTTTGGAAATTTATATTCATTAAATAAAAGTTAAAAAAAAAAAAAAAAGAATGCTGGCTGTTTCCTGGCTGGACCAGGCTGAAGTCAGGAGCCTGCTCAACCCAAGTCTCCCATGCAGATGGTAGGGACCCAATGCTTGAGACATCACCTGATGCTTCTCAGATTACATAAGCAGGAAGTTGGGATCAGCAGTGAAGCTAGGGCTAGAACTTAGATACTCTGATGTGGGATGTTGGTTTCCTAGGTGGTATCTTAACCACTGTGCCAAACACTGGAACAGTCACCCTGTCTTTTTTGCTTTAATGACAGTTACTTTTTTGAAGAGACAAAGCCAGTTGTCTTACAGAGTGTCTATATTCTAGAAGACATTTGTCTGATCATTTTCTCTCTCTCTCTCTTTTTTTTTTTTTTTTTTTGACAGGCAGAGTGGACAGTGAGAGAGAGAGACAGAAAGGTCTACCTTTGCCGTTGGTTCACCCTCCAATGGCTGCCGCAGCCAGCGCACCGCGCTGATCCGATGGCAGGAGCCAGGTGCTTTTCCTGGTCTCCCATGGGGTGCAGGGCCCAAGGACTTGGGCCATCCTCTACTGCACTCCCTGGCCACAGCAGAGAGCTGGCCTGGAAGAGGGGCAACCGGGATAGAATCTGGCGCCCCGACCGGGACTAGAACCCGGTGTGCTGGTGCCGCAAGGCGGAGGATTAGCCCAGTGAGCCGTGGCGCCGGCTGATCATTTTCTCTTGATTAGAATCAGATTTGACAAGAATCCTGTATAGGTGCCATGGTCTGCATATTGCATTCCATGAGACAATACCTGATGCTAACTTGTGTCTCACCAAGTGTGGAGTTTGAGTATGTAGTTAAGGTGGAAAATACCTAAGTCTCTATTGTAAAGGTGCAGTCTACTCTTTATAAATTGTAAGGGAACGTAGATTGATGTGCTGAGAACTTACAAATGCCCTGTTTTCTTTCTTTTTTTTTTCTTTAATAGCTTCTTTAATAAGACAGTACAGCACACAACTGAGGCCCCAGTGTGTCAGTTAAACATGGGGATGTATATGCATATGAAGAGAATGGAAACAATTTTAAACTTAACCCCTTTCCTTTTGGCAACAAATGCCCTGTTTTCTGACAACCTTTCATTACTCCCTGGACTTTTAGTTAGGTCTTCTAAATGCTTTCAGGTAAATTTTAAGCATAGAAGATGAAACCTGGATTTTTTTACACCCTGATCTTCTCATGAACTCAGTCAAATCTGTACTAAGGTGCACAGGAGGTTGTAACTCACCTTTCACTAAGACTCAAGGTGGGAGGAGCTGGTTATATTCTGAGAGGCCATTGGTAGGTATTAGTAAAGCACATTTAACTGGAGTAAGAATTACACGGATACATTACCTGGCTGAGAATATGTGGTATCTTCAACAGCTGTATTGTTTTCATCTTTATCTTTCTTTGTAAAAGGAGGCAGTTTTTTGGAAAGGTTATCCAGGTAATCACACTTAAAGGAGAAACCAGAAGTGTCATTTTAGGCTTATCCATGTAGCCGAAAGGCAACTGCCACAAATTGTTAAGTTGAAGGGCAATTATGATGGCATTTCTTTTGAAAAAGATGTATTTATTTGAAAGAATTATATATAGAGAGGAGGGGGAGAGAAAGAGAGAGGGAGGGAGAAAAAGGGAGGGAAAGGGAGAGGATAGAGAGAGAGGGAGAGAGAGAGAGAAAGAAAGGGAGGGAGAGAGAGAGGGAGCGAGGGAGCGAGGGAGCGAGGGAGCGAGGGAGAGAGGGAGACAGGGAGAGGGAGAGAGATCTTCCATCTACTAGACTACTCCATGCAAGCCTGTGATGGTTGGGGTTGGGCCAGGCAGAAGCCAGGAGCCAGTAACCAGGCGCTCCATCCAGGTCTCCCACATGTGCGGAAGGGGCTGAAGCAGTTGGGCCATCTTCCACTGACTTCCCAGGTGCATCAGCAAGGAAGTGGGTCATAAGTGGAGCGGCTGGGACCTGAACTGGCATTCACACAGGGTGTTGGCATTGAAGGCGGCAGCTTAACCCTGTTGCTACAGTGCTGGCCCCTGAAAGCATAGTTTTAAGAGCCTGAAAATAATATGTGCTAACTACAGCTCTTCAGGAGACTGAGGAACTCAACTCCAGCTTTTGTTAATTAGTCATAGTTTTCTGTAATTTCTTCTCAAGTAGCCTCTGGTTAATAAGAGCATCTGGAATTTTTGTAGAAATGCAAGGAGCTCTGAACACTGGAAAATATTCCCCTTGCTTCTGGGTTTCAATGAACTGCCTGCCAGGGCAGGGCAGATCGGGTGGGTGGTCCTAGAATTGTAGGCTCATTTAAAAGAGAAGAGCATTTCTGAGTGCGGGGCTGGGGGGCAAACTCATAGCATCTAATAGGTGAGGAAATTTGAAAGGGATTAAAACTTCGATATGGGATTTGTCAGAGGATAATCATTGAGAGAAGATTCAGACCCACAGAAAGTTTAACTACATGGGAGAGGGTAATTAGTGGTGATAAAGACAGGGAGAGGAAGCAAGACCTGAAATAGTCTCCCCTTTGAGATGCTGTAAGAACATGGATTTGAAAGCTGCAGGTTTGCCAGGCACACTGATATAGGAAAGAATTAACATCAGGAGAGAGAAGTTACATGTTAACATATGCAGTATCTCAACTTTATAAAGACTAATTCAATTGTTAATTACATTCAATTACCTGAGACTGATAAAATTCATTTAATTCAGACTTGAAATAGGGTTGTGTTTGTAGGTTCTTAATTTCTGTTAGATAATTCTGTGTTTTCTCAATTTGTTGCCTGGGTGATAGTTCCACAATGATGCAAAAGAAGACATAGAAAAAATGTTTTAAATGTATTTGCTATGCTTTAGCACTAAATACCACAGAAAGTTAATGCACTAACATTAAAACTGATAAGAATTAGGCTCATTGAACATTGTTTTGGCAAACTTGTTTTCATTCATTTTCTACTTCATTTGGAATCAATCAAGATAGGAAATAATGATAGCAGGGATTAGTTTGATTTTGCAGTTCATCTCAAAAGACTGAAATCCACGTAACCCTACAATGGCTGACCTTTTTGAGGTTTTTCAGTTCTATGAGTTTCACATAGCAGCTCCAGTCTACTGATTTCAGTAGCAGTGGTAACAAAACAAAAACAAAAAACCTGAACACGGTTATAAATAACATGGTACATGGCTACAAAGTGACATAAAAGCAGTCATGATGCTCCTGCTAGTTGTGCTTCCAATTCCAAAATGTCTCTGTCAGCAATATAAAAAGAAGGCAATATTATAAAAAGAAGGCCAAGAAGATGTAAACTGAGGTCATAAGACTCCAAGAAAGCTTTTAAAGGGAACTGACTCAACCAGGAGAACTCTGTCTTTGCCTCATCTCTTTTCTTACTTCCTGAGGTGTGACTTCAATGGTTGGAGCTTCAGCAAACATTTTGTGACCATGAGGTAGGCTTTAGTATGCATGGGCTAAGATTGATGGACCAGATAAAGAGAAGGAATCTCAGCTACTGATAATGTTGTGGCATTCTCTACAGTGAATTGCCCATCTCTGATTTATTTTGTATTAGAAAAAAGTAAAACTTTCTTACAAGAGCATTGATCTTGGGATTCTCTGTTAAATGCAACTGAATTTAATTCCTTAGGAAATAATTTCCATTTTTAAATGCTTATTGAATTTTAATATACTTTTCATTTATTCTTTGTTTTTTTAACAGGCAGAGTGGACAGTGAGAGAGACAGAGAGAAAGGTCTTCCTTTGCCGTTGGTTCATCCCCCAATGGTCACTGCGGCCAGTGTGCTGCGGCTGGCGCACCGTGCTGATTCGAAGCCAGGAGCCAGGTGCTTCTCCTGGTCTCCCATGCGGGTGCAGGGACCAAGCACTTGGACCATCCTCCACTGCACTCCCTGGCCACAGCAGAGAGCTGGATTGGAAGAGGAGCAACCGGGACTAGAACCCGGTGTGCCAGCGCTGCAGGCGGAGGATTAGCCTATTGAGTCGCGGTGCCGGCCTTTTCATTTATTCTTAACAATAACACTGTGGGATGTTATTATTGTTGTCTCCATATTACTGCTCAAAAAGTCAAGGCAGAGAAATGCTTAACCTATTTCAAATAGTATAACTAATAAGAGGTAGGGTCTAAATTAAAACTTAGGTCTGCTTGCCTCTATGAGGTTGACAACTGCATATGCTTGTTAGTCACCCAATGTGGGAGCTGAAAGACACCATTTAGATTTGGCAACCTATCCATGCTTATATTTTATAGATAAGCAAACTGCCAGCAACCTGAGGTCGGTAAATAATCGGATTATGACTGATCCTGCATCTACCGACTCTAAGACCAGTGCTCTTATCCTAGATCTCCCGCCCTGAGAAACCGGACAGGCATGATCAAAGCACCATCTTATTTGAGCAGGTTTCATTTCTCATTAAAATACCTTATCTCTACAGCTTCGCTGCATTCACTCACCATGCTGTGGCAGACTGGCTGCTGCCCGCCACTCTCTTAAACCTGCTCACACAAGAGATCAGTAAACCTCACTGAGTGACTCCAATCCCTTCCTCCCTTCCCATCTCAGATTCTCCCGTGGCATCTGACTGTTGCTGACAGCTTTCCATTTCCTTGAGACTTTCTCCTTTCTTTACCCAACCCATCTTCCGTGTTGCCCAATGATGCATTTCACTTTTATTTTTTATTAGCTTATCATTTATTAGCTTATCATTTATTAGCTTATCATTACCTGCCTGTATGTTAAAATTTGAAACAAGGTTTCAGAATGTTTTTAGAAATTGAGTAGATAACACAAGCACGAGTACACCATTCCAAAGGTAGTAAAAAGCCAGTGATGAAAGGGAAGGCTCCAGCTCACCCTGACCCGGGGGCAGGGGGGACTCACTTTTCGTCCCTGTAGGCCAGTGCTGCCGCAAGGCTTTTGGATGTACTTTCAGGATCACAAGACCCAGGAAGGAGTTTCTGAGCCCCTGAAGCAGGTCATCAGACTCTCATGTGAGAGGTGTCGTCCCTGTGCCCTCAGGAAAGGAACGTTCTTGTTCTCTGAGGATGCAGGGACACAGAAAATGTTCTGCGTCTCCTGGATTATTATGATTAGATCAAACTCCCCTATTCTGCTCCCTTCCCTCGTCTTCATTCCCCATCAACCCTAGCATACGCATTCTCAAGCTTCACCCTTTCTTCAGCTTGTCATTACCTTATGAAGTCTCCCAGGTCAGTGACACTTAAATACATTAGCATGATTTTTTTTCCTGTTATTCTGTCTTTTGTTATAGGAGCCTTAGCTGCAGACCTCAACTGAGCAGAGGAAAAGAGATTCTTCCTCTCCTATAGATAATGTCTTCCAGTTTGACCTTGTATGGGGGGAAGAGCTCTGAAATTCAATCTTTTTTTTCCACTAAACACACTCTTTCTTTATTTTTTTCTTTTTTTTAAGGTTTTTATTTAATGAATACAAATTTCACATGCACAACTTTTAGGAATATAGTGACTCTTCCCCTCATTCCCGCCCTCCCACCTCCACGCCTATCCCACCTCCTACTCCCTCTCCCATTCCATTTTTCATTAAGATTCATTTTTAATTCACTTTATATATGGAAGATCAACTCTATACTAAGTAGAGATTTATACTGTTTGTGCCCACACAGACACACAAAGTATAAAGTATTGTCTGAAGACAGGTTTTACCATTAATTCTCTTAGTACACCTCATTAAGGACAGAGGTCCAACATGGGGAATAAGTGCACAATTATTTCTATTGTTGATTTAACAATTGACACTCTTATTTTTTATGTCAATGACCACCCGAGGCTCTTGACATGAGCTGCTAAGGCTATGGAAGCCTTTTGAGTCCACAAACTCCATCAATATTTAGACAGGGCCATATGCAAAGTGGAAGTTCTCTCCTCCCTTCAGAGAAAAATACATCCTCCTTTTATGGCCCCTTCTTTGCACTGGGGTCTCACTCACAGAGATCCTTTATGTAGGGTTGTTTTTTTTTTTTTTTTTTTTTTTTTTTTTTTTTTTTGCCACAGTGTCTTGGTTTTCCATGCTTGAAATGCTCTCCTGGGCTTTTCAGCCAGATCCTAATGCCTTAAGGGCTGATTCTGGGGTCAGAGCGCTATTTAGGGCATTTGTCATTCTATGAGTCTGCTGTGTGGCCTGCTTCCCATGTTGGAACATTCTCTCTTTTTTAATTCTATCTATTGTTATTACCAGACACTTGGTCTTATTTATGTGATCCCTTCTGAAACTCAATCTTATCTTAGCATTTCACCCAACACATTTCCCAAGATAACCCTGACATTTTTTTTTTAAATAAGGAATTTTTTTTTATTATTTTTTTGACAGGTAGAGTGGACAGTGAGAGAGAGAGACAGAGAGAAAGGTCTTCCTTTTGCCGTTGGTTCACCCTCCAATGGCCGCCACGGCTGACGCATCACGCTGATCCAATAGCAGGAGCCAGGTGCTTCTCCTGGTCTCCCATGGGGTGCAGGGCCCAAGGACTTGGGCCATCCTCCACTACACTCCCGGGCCACAGCAGAGAGCTGGCCTGGAAGAGGGGCAACCGGGACAGAATCCGGCACCCCGACCGGGACTAGAACCCGGTGTGCTGGCGCTGCAAGTCAGAGGATTAGCCTTGTGAGCTGCAGCGCCGGCCAACCCTGACATTTTTATGAAGAAGTATATTCATCCAGGAGTCATTCTAAAGAGGTGTCATGCAAATCTGTTCAACATGACCAAATGTTTTTGCTATATCTGCAAAAAACACAGGTGTATTTAGCTTGCTTTCTTCATGGTAAAAGAGCTGCTGGAATCCTTAGCTAGGACTGAAAGGAAACAAAGCTATCGACACATAGAGTACATTCCTCATTTGAATGTTGAGGAATATCCAAATGTGTATGACTGTGTTTTGCACCAAGTTCCAGAGTACCAATTCCTATAATGAAACTGCACAAAGCACAAAAGAGTACACTGAGAGCCTTCTTGCTTGGCAGAAGAAGTCTGTTGGGTGGTGAGATGAACTTCCTCCATAAGACACTGACATCATCACACAGAACAGCTTGGATGGAGCAACCTTTAACCTACCCCACTCCAAGTTTCTATGGCTTAGGATCTTTCACATGCTTATATATATATACACACTTGTGGATACCATTACCTCTTTTGGTCTATCTTTTCTTTCCAGCGCTTTGCTGCTTCTGTGTACCTGTGTGAAAGGAAAGCAAAGTATGATGAAAGGGACAGTGCTTTCAATCTACACATAAAGAAAGAGAAACCACTGCTGCATGGTGAATTGTCACCAGTGATGGGAGATGATGGGCCTTGAATTCATCGCTGTGGTCACCCATCGTCACGACACCCACATCTCTCCATTTTCTCAATCGTCGTATGCTAACACTAATGAGAACACATTATTGGCATAGTTTACCTCCATTTCTTCTCAAAGAAATCTTTCCCAAATGTTTCTGGTGGAAATTCTGGAGTAGCAGCCAAACATTGCTTGAATAAATCTGTTAGGTGGGCTGCAACTGTAAAAATAAATGCATTTAACTTGAACCTTCCGTTCTTTACAGCACAACACACAATCAGACTCAATCATTTCAGACACTTAAAGAAAGTATTTACTTAATATATCATGTTTACTGGAATTTTTATGACTATGCTGGAATACAACAATAAGTCAGACTACTTTCATGAAATCTATTACTAGAGAACACACATTTTATAGTTAAAATGTAAAATCTAGTGACAACTCATTTGTTCCACATTAGGGGATAAATATATTCTAACTAGATGAAGTTTCTCATATCTAAAAGCAGTGAATCTTAAAACAAATGATCTATCATATTGAAATTATTTTTCTAAAGGTTTACCTGCTTCCAGGATCTAAGAATATGAATACCATACAATAGCTGTTTGATAATTTGGGCAGTGATTCTCACAGTACATTCAGAGGACATGGTCTTGGTGGAATGTCAACATGAGATTAAAAGAAGAAATAAATTTCCTTGTTTTCATGGCTATAACAGCTTATGAAACATGGATTTATACAAGTTAAATACGTTTTGTTACTGTAGGACTTTTCTGCATCCTTAATGTACAGTGTGACTTTCTGAGAAAATAAAACAATTTGTATATTTGTAGCATATGATATTATATTGGAATAAGGCTCATTTTGGGGAAGCTATCTCATTTTATTAGGAAACACGTACGAAATAAGTTGACTTCGGATCAATATTATTAATATGTCAGGGATATCTGTAAATACGCAAAGGGCTGTTTGCCTTCTGGATTTAAGATCTGTGTTGAGCTGCCCTTCACTGCTGGGCAGCCTGTGAGTTACCTCTGTTGTCCTGTTTCTTGTGCCAAAGGTTACATGTTCAAATGCTACAGGACAGGGTTGCCAGATGACGTATAGGATGCCTTGATCAATTTTGTTGTTTATCCTAAATTCCATTATAACTAGGCCATTTGTATTTGTATTCGCTAAATCCAGAAACCCCAGCACAGAAGAAACCCAGAAAAAGAGTGACAACAGAGTATAAGGGGCAGGGAGATGTTGGGGGCTGTGTTGGAGCCTTCCATGCTGCTCATCCTGAAGGGGAAGCTGTTAGTCACCTACGGCCAAATGTCACCTTGTGGCAACGTGACATTTCAAGAGGAAAAATCTAGAAAAACAACAACAAAAAGAATGTACAGATCATCACACACAAAACATGGGTGAAATGAATGAAGTCCACACTTGCTAGCTTCTGATCTTTGCCATATGGTCAAAAACCAAAACAAACAAATGAAAAAACAAAAACAGAAAAAGAACTCACCAAATTCTCCACTCCTGGTTTTTTGAACTATGAAATTATATAAGAGGGTCTTCAAAAAGTTCATGGAAAACGTGTTATGAAAAACTCTGCATGGATTTCAAATCTTTTCACACCAAAATAAGCTTACCTTTTAATTCCATTTTTCTAAGAAGTATCCTTGTATAAGCAAGTTAGTGTAGGGCTCGTGTATATCCAAGAATGAGTACACTGTGATTGTGGAGATCTTCTAAGAGTAAACTGCACTGCACATATGATGTAAAACAGCACAGAGTTTTAGTGATCACTGTATAGTTACTCAGAATTTCTGGTGTGTGTGTGTGTGTGTGTGCCGGGGAGGTGTTGTTTATTGGTTAGCTGTTTCTTTCCTATACTTCAAAGTCAAATGCCTTTGCTTTTCATTCAACAGATGAAAGTGAAAGATGATGTAGAAGCAGAGTTTTCAAGGATCTCATAATTCAGGCAGGATACAACATATAAATAAACCATTACAATCCAACATGGCCAACACAGTAGCAAAGATATATTTACAGTGCATTGTTATCTTATAAGAGAATGACTGATAAGTGTATTTAGGATAACTTCTCTGAAACTTGTAAATATGTTGCAGAAAAAAAAATTAATAGCAGTTACCTTCATTAGCGTGACTTTTTGTAGTTTCCTCCATTTTGGGGAAAGACTGAAAAGAGGATAGAATTACTTAATGATAATGGTTATATTACATACAAAATTCACTTTGTTTAGAAGCATTTGTCATGTGCTGTAATTTATCTTTATGGAAATTACTGTAAAATGAAATCACTGTTAAGTAGTAATATGAAATTTACTTGGATTTTTTAGTCATTCCTTCCTTTCAACTAGCAAATTTCTAAAGACAGAAATAATTAAGATGCAGAAATTCCTTGTTCTTCCTCATTCAGTAGTTCATTAAACATTTCAATGAGTATCATTTTGTTCTGAAGATAAGAAACACTTTCATTTAAGGACATTCATAGCTGCTTATAATCAGAGGAAGACCTTAAGAGGGTATTTGGAAGATTCAATAGGAGGGGCTTTCAGAAAGCTCATGGAAATGTGTATTATGAAAAATCATGCAAAAATTTCAAAATTTCTCTGCTTCAAAATAAACATATTTTTAATTCTATTTCCATGAACTTTTTGAAATTCCCTTGTATACCAAGAACCAGATTTCCACAGAAATAAAGATTATGAAGAGGGAGCAAATGCTTCCTATAAGTGGCACAACTGCTAAATAAAACTTATAATATTTTGTCTTGAAATGTATAACATTGAACCAATTGTAGAAACACTGAATGATTCCAGTCAAGATGGCACAACAGAGAGGGAGCTTACTGCGCTAGTCTAGCGGAAGATAGTTTTAAAAAAATGGAGAGAGCAGAGTCTCAGGGAAGAGTTAGGGAAAAAATGGCAGAGGAAACTCCATGTAAATTACAGGGACACAGTAGACCTACACGGAGGGTGTGGACGTGCACAACTCAGAACCCCAGCAGCCGACAGCCTCAGCACCAGTTTTGGAGTAAGGTGAGACCAGAAGGCAGCAGTCCAAGCCACTGGTGATAAAGCTGTGGGAAGAGCCTGGCAGGAGTCTGGCTTGGAGCCCTGTGGGGGACAGTGCACCTGCCAACCTAGAGGGAAATAAAAGGAGGTACATTTCACTCTCTCCACCACCTGGCACCCGCATCCTGTAACTAACTAGCCAAGAGAGGGTGGGCGCCATTTTGGTCATACGTAACAGCTGCACCAGCTCATGTCCACAAGCCCAGGAACAAGCCAACAGGAGAACCTGGCTGGAAAATTGACAGGGAACTGGAAGCTTATGACTGTGGGAGCCTTGTGTGCCGGGACTGTGAAAATACTGTGGCTGTGTGGGAGGGTGCAGGGAGTGGCTGGGATTTTGGACACTGTGGGAGGCTCCACATGCTTGGGGCTCCCTGATTCCCTTGTGAGGGTCATTGCTGCAGGATTCGTGTTAAAACTGAGGACTGCGGCTGGCGCCGCGGCTCAATAGGCTAATAATCCTCCACCTGCAGTGCCGGCACACCAGGTTCTAGTCCCGGTCAGAGCGCCAGATTCTGTCCCGGTTGCTTCTCTTCCTGTCCAGCTCTCTGCTGTGGCCTGGGAGTGCAGTGGAGGATGGCCCAAGTCCTTGGGCCCAGCTACCACATGGGAGACCAAGAAAAGCACCTCGCTCCTGGCATCAGATCAGCGCTGTGCGCCGGCAGCAGCGTGCCGGCCACAGCTGCCATTGAGGGGTGAACCAATGGAAAAGGAAGGCCTTTCTCTCTGTCTCTCTCAGTGCCCACTCTGCCTGTCAAAAAAAAAAAAAAAAAAAAAAAAAAAAAAAAAAAAAGAAAAGAAAACCAACCAACCAACCAACCAACCAAACAAACAAAAAAACTGAGGACTGCATGGATCCTTTGTGTGGTTTTTGTGGCAGCACAGATGAAAACTGTACTCACTGGGGCTAGCGCCCTGGCATTGTTCTCCTTTGAGGAGAGGTGGTGAGTGTGAGACTATGCCAACAGAACTGAACAAACCTCCCTTCTGATAAAAAGAAAAAGAAAAGAGGAGATTTACTATGCCCAATGTCACCTTAGACATTCCCCTCTGTGGGGAGCAACTCGGACTAGACTGTTACTGGAATTAAGACTTATTCTATGCATCTGCTCTCCCACAATATGGCGCTGGGAGAGGAGGAAACAGCTTCTACACAGCTGCCTCCAGTTCAACCAATAAACAGCAGGACCTGCTCCTGATTGGAGGAGAGCAGCGTACTCGGCGTGTGGGCAGCCGAGTTGGGATTGGCGGAGGAGGACTATAAAGGAGGAGAGAGACAACATGCACCAGGAACATCTATCTGAAGGAACACCTGTGCAGCCCCCGAGAGAGCCGGCCGGCGGTGTGCCGCTCCCCCGCGGAAGTGGGGAAAGTGGCAGGGGGAACCGCTCTTCCACGGAGGTGGAAGGGATGGTAGCCAACCCGGGAAGAACCAGCAGCAAACCTGGGGAGGGCCGAGCAGACAAAAGAACAGCGCAGGGTCCTGTGTCCTTCCTCCGCGAAGAAGGGGAGTGACACCCCTCATCCTAGAGTACTGAATAGCACTCCCTGACCACACCCAGCATGTGCCTCTGGGTATTCACTGAAAGAGCAGAGACAGTCCACTAAGCCACCGAGGCACAGCTCAAAGATAAAAACCATCATGGGGGCAAAAAACAACAACAAATATCACCACAAATGCCCAATAATACATGCAGCAATTCAAGAAACAAGAATAAGGAAGACAACATGATGCCCCAAAAAGGAACACAACAACACTCAATTCTAGAATGTGAAGATGAACAGACTGATGAAATGCCAGAAACAGAATTCAAGAAGTTATCATAGTATTACTTAGAAGTAATCAGAAGCGAATTCATGAACTAAAGAAATCCATACATGACATGAATGAAAATTGTCCCCATGAAACTGAGATTTTAAAGAGAAATCACAACGAAATATTGGAAATGAAGAATTCAATAGAGCTAATAAAAAATATGGTAGAAAGCCTTAAGAATAGACTCAGTGAGGCAGAAGAAAGAATATCTGAGTTAGAAGACAAATCTCTGGAAATTTTAGAACAAAAAAAAAAAAAGAAGAAATAAGAAAATTAAAACACAGTGTCGGAGATTTATAAGATATTATCAAATGACCCAACATATGGGTTTTAAGAGTTCCTGAAGGTATGGAAAGAGAGAATGGATTAGAAGGCCTTTTTAGTGAAATAATTACGGAAAACTTCCCTAATTTGGAGAAGGAAAGGGATGTTCAAGTAGAGGAAGCACATAGATCTCCTAACAGACATGACCAGAAAAGATCCTCACTATGACACACTGTACTCAAATTCTCCACAGTAAAACATAAAGAAAAGATTCTAAAATGGGCATGAGATAAATGTCAGATTACTTTCAGAGTATCTCCAATTAGACTCACAGCTGACTTCTCATCAGAAACCCTACAGGCTAGACGAGATTGGCGAGATATAGTCCAAGTTTTAGGAGAAAAAAACCTGTCAACAAAGAATACTGTACCCTACAAAGCTCACATTTAAAATGAAGGTGAAATAAAGACCTTCCATAACAAACAGAAACTGAAAGAATTTGTTACCACTCATCCAGCCTTACAAAAGATGCTTAAAGATGTGCTACACACAGAAACACAGGAACGTGGTAATCATTAGGAAAGCAGATTAAGGCAGAAAATCTCCCAGTAAAAGAACAAAAGAAATCCAAAGTAAGCAATAGTAATATATATGGAAAAATGGCAGGGCCAAGGCATTATTTATCTAAAGTCACTTTGAATATAAATGGCCTCAACTCTCTAGTTAAAAGATACAGACTTGATGAGTGGATTAAAAAGCAAAACCCATCGATTTGCTGCCTAAAAGAAATACATTTCACCAACAAAGAAACACACAGACTGAAAAAAAAAAGGAAAAACATACTCCATGCTAACAGAAACCAAAAAAGAGCTGTTGCAGCAATCCTAATATCAGCCAAAATAGACTTAAAAAAATGCCAAAAAGACAAAGAAAGGTACTATATAATGATTAATGGATCAATTCAATAGGTAGAAGTAACTATCATAAATGTGTATGTACCTAATTACAGGGCACCTGGCTACTTAAAATAAACGTTAATGGATCTAAAGGGAGACATGGACTCCCAATACAGTAGTAACTGGGGACTTCAATACTCCACTTTCAGCAATGGATGGATCAGCCAGACAGAAAATCAGCAAAGAAACAAGAGTTAATCGACACTATAGACCAAATGGACCTAAGTGATATCTACAGAACTTTTCATCCTACAGATGCAGAATACATATTCTTCTCACCAGTGCATGAAACTTTCTCTGGAATAGACCACAGGCCAGGCCATAAATCAAGTCTCAGCAAATTCAAAAAAATCATAATGATACCATGCATCTTCTCTGAACACAATTGAATGAAGCTGGAAATCAACAACTCACAAATCTCTAAAACATACGTAAACACATAGAGACTGAACAACATGCTCCTGAATGAATTTGATGAAATTAAAAGAGATATAAAAAATTTTTGGAAATGAATGAAGATGACAATACAATATAACAAACCTAATGGGATATAGCAAAAGCTGTGTTAAGAGGAAAGCTTAGTGATTGGCACCTACATCAAGAAATTGGAAATGCACCAAATAAATGAGCTATCAATTGATCTCAAGGACCTAGAAAAACAACAGCAAACCAAACCCAAAACTAGCAGGATAAAAGAAATAATTGAAATTAGAGAATAAATAAATAAAAGTGAAACCAAAAAAAATACAAAAGATCAGTGAATTGAAAAGCTGGTTTTTGAAAAAATAGACAAAACTGACATACCATTGGCCCAACTAACCAAAAAAAAGGGGCAGAGAAGACCCAAATCAATAAAATTAGAAGTGAAAAAGGAGATGTAACAACAGACAACAGAAATAAAACAAATAATCAGAAATTACTACAAAGAGCTGTATACTAACAAATCAGGAAACCTAAAAGAAATGAATAGATTCTTGGACACATACAAGGTACCTAAATTGAGTCATGAACATAGAAAATTTAAACAGGCCAACAACAAATACATAAATTGAATCAGTAATAAAGACTCTTGCAGCCAAGGTAATCTCAGGACCAGATGGCTTCACTGCCGAATTCTACCAGACATTTAAAGAAGAACTAACTCCAGTTCTTCTCAAGCTATTCAAAACAATTGAAAGGGAGGGAATTCTGCCAAACTCCTGCTATGAAGCCAGCATCACCTTAGTTCCTAAACCTGAAAAAGATATAACACAGAAATAGATTTATACACCAATTTCCCTGATGAACATAGATGCAAAAATCATCAACAAAATACTTGCCAATCAAGTTGAACAACACATCAGAAAGATCATTCACCCAGACCAAGTGGGATTTATCCCTGGTGTGCAGGGATGTTCAACATTCTCAAATAAATGAATGTGATATATCACATTAACAAACTGAATAACAAAACCATATGATTATTTCAATAGATGCAGAGAAAGCATTTGATAAAGTACAACACCCTTTCATGATGAAAACTTTAAACAAATTGGATATATAGAAGGAACATTCCCCAACACAATCAAGGCAATTTATGACAAACCCATGGCCAGTGTCCTATTAAATGGGGAAAAGTTGGAAGCATTCCCACTGAGATCTGGAACCAGACAAGGATGCACACTTTTACCACTGTTATTTAATATAGTCCTGGAAGTTTTAGCTAGAACCATTGGACAAGAAAAAGAAATCAAAGAAATACGAATTGGGAAGGAGGAAGTCAAACTATCCCTATTTGCAGAGAACATGATTTTATATATAGAGGATCTAAAGGACTCCATGAAGAGACTATTGGAACTCATAAAAGAGTTTGGTAAAGTGACAGGATATAAAATCAACACACAAAAATAAATAGCTTTTGTATACACAGACAATGCCACAGCTCAGAAAGAACTTCTAAGAGCAATTCTATTCACAATAGCGACAAAAAAACCTGAATACCTTGGAATAACTTTAACCAAGGATGTCAAAGATCCCTATGATGAGAATTATAAAATATTAAAGAAATAGGAAACACAAAAAATGGAAAAATATTCTATGTTCATGAATTGGAAGGATCAATATCATCAAAATGTCCATAGTATTGAAAGAAATTTACAGGTTCAATGCTATACCAATCAAGAATACCAAAGATATAGAAATATAGAATATTTCTAGAAATATAGAATACTTCTCAGATATAGAAAAAGCAATGCTGAAATTCATAAGGAAACACAGGAGACCCCCAAATAGAAGAAATCATAAAACAAAAACAAAGTCAGAGGCATCACAATACCATCTTTGAAGAAATACTGCAGATCATTTATAATTAAAACATCCTAGTACTGGTACAAAAACAGATGGATAGACTAATGGAATAGAATAGAAATGTCAGAAATCAACACATGCATCTACTACCAATTTATCTTTGACAAAGGAGCTAAAATCAATACCTGGAGCAAGGACAGCATCTTCAACAAATGGTGCTGGGAAAACTGGATTTCCACATGCAGAAGCATGAAGCAAGATTCCTACCTTACACCTTACACAGAAATCCACTCAAGATGGATTAAAGACTTAAATCTATGAACTGATACTATCAAATCATTAGAGAATATTGGGGAATCCCTGTAAGACACTGGCATAGACAAAGAGTTCTTGGAAAAGACCCAGAGGCACAGGCAGTCAAAGCCAAAATTGACAAACAGAATTATATCAGATTGAGAATCTTTTGTACTGCAAAAGAAACACTCAACAAAGTGAAGAGGCAACTGACAGAATGGGAGAAATTATTTGCAAAGTATGCACCTGGTAAAGGATTAATAATCAGAATATATAAAGAGATGAAGAAACTCAACAACAGCAAAACAAACAACTCTGTAAGAAATGGAAAAGGACTTAAACAGGCATTTTTCAAAGAGGAAATCCAAATGCTGACAGACACCTGAAAAAATGATCAGGATTGGGGCCAGAGCTGCTTGCTGCCACTTGCAGTGCCAGCATCCCACATGGGCACCAGTTTGAGTCCCAGCTGCTCCACTCTGATCCAGCTCTCTGCTATGACCTGGGAAAGCAGTAGAAGATGGCCCAAGCTCTTGGGGCCCTGGTTGGAGACCTAGAAGAAGTTTCTGGCTCCTGACTTTGGATTGGCTCAGCTCCAGCCACTGCAGCCATTTGGGGAGTGAACCAGTGGATGGAAGACATCTCTCTCTTTCTCTCTGCTTCTGCTTCTCTGTAGCTGTGCCTTTAAAATAAATAAATCTTTAAAAAAATGGCCAGGATCACTAGCCATCAGGTAAATACAAATCAAAACTACAATAAGGTTTCAACTCATGCCCCTTAGAATAGTTTTCATACAAAAACCAATAAACAACAAATACTGGCAAGGATGTGGGGAAAAAGGTACCCTAATCCACTGTTCGTGAGAATCTAACCTGGTACAGCCACTGTGGAAGACATTATGGAGAATCCTCAAAAATCTGAATATCGACCTATCATATGACCCAGCCATTTCACTCCTGGACATTTACTCAAGGGAAGTGAAATCAGCATATGTTTATTCCAGCTCAATTTCCAATAGCTAAGATATGGAACCAACCCGAATTTCCATCAACTGAAGACTGGATAAAGAAATTATGGGATAAATACACCGTGGAATGTTGCTTAGTGGTTAAAATAAAATGAAATCCTGTCATTTGCAACAAAATGGGTAAAACCATTAAGCATCATTCTTAGTGAAATAAGCCAATCCCAAAAGGACAAATACCATATGTTCTCCCTGCTCACCCTGATCTGTGATAACTAATAGAGCAGCTAAAAGGTAATCTATAGAGGTGAAATTAACACTTCAAGATGCAATGCCTTTGAACAGCCATTGTCTTGACTGTTACGGAACAATTTTTTTTTCCCGTACAATTTGTTGAACTCTTTACTTAGTATAGAGTTAACTGTATGTGTATAAAGTTAATTGAAAATAGACCTTAAAAAAATAAGAATGAGAATAGTAGAGGGAGGAGGTAGAGGGGTGGGAGGGCAGGTACGGTGGGAAGAACCACTATATTCCTAAATTATATTTATGAAAAGCATGATGTTTGTATTCTTTAAATAAAAAGGTTTCTGAGAAAACAACACTATATTGGTGTACTGAACATGTTCTCACCATAACTAACTTGAGGAGATCTGCAGCATTGCCTCTTTCCTCTTCCATTCTGGAGTCTTTAACTGCCATTTCCTGTAGCTCATCTTCTTTCTTTAGGATGTGGTTTATATATTCCTAAATAAGCAGAACAAAATAAATTGATAAAGCCCAGGAATAAGAGTCCAAAACAAAAGCTTTAAGGACCACAAAACAGAATTTTATGGGGACCTCAAAGAGGTCCTGCTTGTAACTGTGCTTCAGTGTCCTCAGCAATTAAATGGACAAAGTTCGGTTGGATTCTTCCAAGGGTCTTTTCAGGTATGTTTTATATGATTCTGTCCACAAGTGTAAGCTGCTGAGTCTATGCCTTTGCTTCCAAGAGAAATATACTTGACTTTTCCCATAAGTAGTTGATCCATCCCCAAAAATAATGATCCCATGTTCTAGATAAGATGCTGTATATATAATCATAAACAAAATACATATAATTCCTATTCTGAGGGAGTTAACAGAATAAAATGTGAGATATCAGTGATGTGATCATACAGTTAACATCATATTTATAAGCCTGTAGGCCACTTCCAAAGCCAACAATCCTTTTCATCCATGGGCAGATTAATATCTCTAGAGGTGTACAGTCCAAATAAGAGTAAGACTACACATAGCTATCACATATAAAATTTTCAAATCTTCTCAATGTCTTTGGGGTCTTTTATAATTCATACACCTTTTGGGAAGCATTGAGTATTTTCTACCTTTCAACCTTCTGCTCTCTGAAGATTAACACTTGAGTTTCACTAGAAGATATTGTTAGAATTATATAATTTCAGGTTTTTCAAGCAAATAAGACCCATAATCGCCCTGTTCTTGATCCTTTTGGGTCGATTATCTGAATTTTATTACCTTCAGGGAAACCTGAAGCTCCAGTTTCACTTCAGGCTTTATAACCTCATGCTGGGTAAACTGACGTATCTGTAGCACATTGGGTCCTTTGAGGATAGGGGCTGGGGCACTCATTAGTTGTTTGCATCCAATGTTAAGGCCCTTCCAAATGTGAGTGCCAAATGGAGGTCCTGGAGTTTTTTTCTGTTAACAAAACAGCAAAAGAACCACCAAAGATATATAAATGTTTAACATTAATATTTTTAAAACTTAGTAATTTTATGAAGATACTATATCAATTCTTAAGAATACAATGGTGACAAAATAGAGCTCTGCCCTTATAAAGTTCTCCAAATGGAAGGAGAGTTTATAATAGAATTGAGAAAACCTTACTTTTTATATGCTACCAAGAATCTATATATTTTAAACCCTGATATATTTAAAAACACTAGGTAGCATTTGCGGTCTAGGCCATATCATGTGCTTCATTTTAAAAGTCTCTGCCAGTGAGAAGTATTCATATTTGCTGGGGCTTTGCTCCTCCTACCAGGTGTATATGTTCATAGCCTAGGAGTTTCAGTAGAAGAGAAGAAATGGCCTTCATTTATGTCAGGTGTAGCATATTCTTTGTCGTCATATAGCGCCTTCAATTGGGACACGGCCTTATTAAGTCACTTGGTGTGAGCTCTTCATTATCAAAAACAATGGAAGTTTAGAGTGACTTGTCCTAAATCCCACATTAATAAGTGGAAAAGAATAAAATACAATCCACCTTCATCTCATCCTGTGATTCATTATTCTAACAAAGAAATTTAACAGAAAGATAGAAGTAATTTAAAAAAGAACAGAAATCCTTGAGCTGAAAAGTACATTAAGGGAAACTGAAATCATGATAGAAGGCATCAGCAGAATAGATCAAATAGAAGAAAGAACTAATGAGCTCAAAAATAGGCTATTTGAAAATACAGAGGAATAAAAAAAGAATGATGAGGAATGGGTAAGCTTATGGGAAGCTTGTGACAGCATTAAAGGGGCAAATATCCAAGTTATTGGGATTTAAGAAAGACTTGAGAAGGCCAAATGGCCAAATGCATAGTCAAAGAAATAATAACAGAAAATGTCTCAAACTTAGAAAAATTATCCAGATATCGGAAGGTCAGATTCAACTCAACCAAGTTTACCCCAAGAAATACTAAAACCAAGTTTGAAGGTTAAAAATAAAGAGAGGGTTTTCTCTTTTTTTAAAAAAGGATGTATTTTATTTATTTATAACTCAGAATTACAGAGAGAGGAAGAGACAGAGAGATAAAGATTCTTTGAAGGCCGGCGCCGTGGCTCAATAGGCTAATCCTCCGCCTTGCAGCACCGGCACACCGGGTTCTAGTCCTGGTCGGGGTGCCAGATTCTGTCCCGGTTGCCCCTCTTCCAGGCCAGCTCTCTGCTATGGCCCGGGAGTGCAGTGGAGGATGGCCCAAGCACTTGGGCCCTGCACCCACATGGGAGACCAGGAGAAGCACCTGGCTCCTGCCATCGGATCAGCGTGATGCGTCAGCCGCGGTGGCCATTGGAGGGTGAACCAACGGCAAAAGGAAGACCTTTCTCTCTCTCTCTCTCTCTCTCTCACTGTCCACTCTGCCTGTAAAAAAAAAAAAAAAAAAAAAAGATTCTTTGATTTGCTGGTTCACTCCCCAAATGTCTGCAATAGCCATGGTTGGGCCAGGCCAAAGTAGTCAGGAGCTAGAATCCTCCTCCCAGTTTCCCACGTGGGTGCAGGAGCCCAAGTACTTGGGCCACTCCAGGAACATTAGTAGGGAACTGCATCAGAAGGGGAGCAGCTGGGACTCGAACTGGCACCCATATGGGATGCTGGTGCTGCAGGCAGCAGCTTAATCTGCTGTGCTTCAGCACTGACGCCAAAGAGAAGATTTTCAAAGCTGCCAGAGGAAAACAACAAATAAGAACCAATTCCAGTTCTCCTGGATGCAAACATCTTGGCAAAAATCCTACAGGTCAGGAGGGAATGGGATGAGGCTTTAGATGTGAAAATGAGATAAAGACATTCCCGAGGAAAAGTTGAGAGAATTCATCATCATTGGAGATGTCTTCCAAACTATGCTAATAATCATAAAGAGAATATGAAAAAGTAGTTAACCCATTGAACAGAGAGCCTAGATGTAAACACACACCTACAGACAATTATCTTTCACAAAATTGCTAGGAACATGCATTAGAAAAAGGACTATCTTTTCAATAAATGATGCTGGGGACAATTAGGCATTCACGTGCACAAGAATGAAAATAGACCCATGTGTTTTTACCACACATATATCAATTCAAAATAAAGACAGGAATGTAAAACCTGAAACTATTAGAAGGAAACAAGGAAAATACTTCAGGACATTGGAATCTACATGGACTGTATGCATAAAAGTACAAAAGCAGAGAAAACTAAAGCAAAAATAGACAAATGGGATATCATTAAATGAAAAACTTCTGCAAAGCCAAAGAAACAGTCAGATTGAAGAGACAATCTACAGAATTGGAGAAAACATTTGCACACTATGCAACTAACAAAGGGTTAATAAGCATAACATATAAGAAACTTAATGGCATAGAAATAAATAATGCAAATAAAAATAGACAATACATCTGAATAGACATTTTTACACAGGAAGAAATAAAAATGATTCATAGGTACATGAAAAAATGTTTGATGTCATTAATCATCAGGGAAATAAAATCAAAACCAGGATGAGATGTTGTCTCATGCCAGCTAGAATGGCCATTGTTAAAAGATAATGAGAACTGGTGAGGGGGTGTAGAAAAAAGAACCTTTGTACTCTGTTAGTGGGAATGGACATTAATACAGTCATGTGGAAAAATATGAAGGTTCCTCAAAAAATTAAAAGTAGAACTACTATATGATCCAAGCAATTCTATTACTGGAGATATATATATCTCCAAAGGAAATGAAATCAATCTGTCAAACAGACTTATGCACCCCACTTGTGCACTATTCACAATAGCCAAGAATTGAAAACAACCTTAGTGCTCATCAACTGATGAAGAAAAGGAAAACTTATATATACACACATACACATACACACACTCACACAAATGAAACACTATTCTGATCTGAAGAAGAATGAAATCCTGTCATTTGTGATGACAAGGATAGAATTGGAGGTAATTTTGTTAAGTAAAATTAACCAGGCAAAGAAAGACAAGTAGTACATGATCTCACTCATAGATGGAAACTAAAACAAAACTGATCTCATAGAAATTGACAATAGAAGAATGGTTATCAGTAGCTGAGGAATAGTAGAAAGGAGTCAGAAAGGTTGACTAATGTATATTAAGTTATAGCTAAACAGGGGAAAGATATACTGGTGTTCTACATATCAGAATATCTTTAAATACAAATAATGCATATATAAACATATGTACATATATATATATATTTAAAGATTTACTTAAATGGACACTATGAGAAACAATGACTTGATCAGCCCTTATCTTGACTGTCAAGGAACAACTTAATACTTTATCCCTTTTACTATTTTTTTGTTCTACTTAATACTATTGGTTGAACTCTTTAATTAGCACACAATTATTCTTAGGTGTTTAAATTTAACTGAAAAGTGATCCCTGTTAAATATAAGAGTGGGAATAAGAGAGGGAGGAGATGTACAGTCCAGCACATGCTCAATCGGACTTGCCCCAAATGGTAGAGTTAGAAACATACCAGGGGATTCCAATTCAGTCCCATCAAGGTGGCATGTACTAATGCCATCTCACTAGTCAAAGTGATCAGTTTCAGTTCACAACTGATGGATCATAATGATAGGATTAAGAGTCAAAGGGATCATGTAAACAAGACTAGTGTCTGCTAATGCTGATATAATTAAAAAGGAGAGAAGGATCCAACATGGGAAGCGAGATACACAGCAGACTCAGAATGGCAGATGTCCTAAACAGCACTCTGGCCTCAGAATCAGCCCTAAAGGCATTCAGAGCCAGCTGAAAAAGCCCATGATAGTATTTCAGGCATGGAAAGCCAAGACACTGTGGCAAAAAAAAAAAAAATGACCTAAATGAAAGATCTCTGTGAGTGAGATCCCAGCGGAAAGAATGGGCCGTCAAAGAAGGAGCTACCTTTCTCTGAAGGGAGGAGAGAAGAGAACTTCCACTTTGACTATGACCTTGTCTAAATAAAATTGGAGTTGGCGAACGCAAAAGGCTTCCATAGCCTTGGCAACCCATGACAAGAGCATCGGGTGATTATTGATGCCATAAACAAGAGTGTCAATTGTTAAATCAACAATAGGAGTCACTGTGCACTTACTCCCCATGTAGGACCTATGTCCTTAATGTGTTGTACTATGTGAATTAATGGTATAACTAGGACTCAAACAGTACTTTACACTTTGTGTTTCTTTGTGGGTGCAAACTGTTGAAATCTTTACTTAGTATATACTAAATTGATCTTCTGTATATAAAGATAATTGAAAATGAATCTTGATGTGAATGGGATGGTAGAGGGAGCAGAAGATGGGATGGTTGTGGGTGGGAGGGAGGTTACGGGGGAAAAAAGCACTGTAATCCAAAAGCTGTACTTTGGAAATTTATATTTATTAAATAAAAGTTTTTTAAAAAAGATTTACTTATTTGAAAGGCAGAGTCACACACACAGACATATACACACACACAGGTAGAAAGAGAGATAAAGAGAGATCTTCCAGGGCCAGCGCTGTGGCTCCATGGTTTAATCTTCCATCCGTAGAGCCTGCATCCTGGCTGGGCGCTGGTTCTAGTCCCGGCTGCTCCTCTTCTAATCCAGCTGTCTGCTGTGGCCTGGGAAGGCAGTAGAAAATAGTTCAAGTACTTGGGCCCCTGCACCTGTGTGGGAGATTGGGAGGAAGCTCTCGGCTCCTGGCTTCAGCTCCAGCTGTTGTGGCCATCTGGAGTGAACCAGTGGATGGAAGACCTTTCTCTCTGTCTCTCCCTCTCACTATTTGTAACTCTACCTCTCAAATAAATAAATAAAATCTTAAAAAAAGAGAGAGAGAGAGAGAGAGAGAGAGAGAGATCTTCCATCCACTGGTTCATTCTCCCAAATGGCTGCAACAGCCTGGGCTGTGGCAAATTGAGCCAGGAGCCAAGAACCCCATTTGGGTCTCCTACAGCAGTGGCAGCGACCCAAATACTTGAAACATCTTCTGCTGCCTTCCCAGGCACATTAGTAGGAAGCTGCATCAGAAGCCAAACAGCAGGGATTCGAATTGCCACTCTGATATGGGATGCCAACATTGGAAGCAGCAGCTTAACCTTACATGCCATAATGTCATACCCTGTATATATTTTTGATAAAGGAAGACCAGAGAATTTTGAATATTATCACAAAAAAGAGATGGCGAATGATGATTAAGGAAATAGTTACATTTACCCTGAATGGAGACATCACATGGTTTCTGATAAATATGTACATTTTTATAAATCAGTTATGAAAAAATACATATTTATATTCACATATCCATTAAAAATAAGCTACATATTTTTGGGAGAGTGGATTACCTTATATTGTGTGTTAATAGCAAATAAAAAATGATAGTGGAGAGATTTCTGTATGATACAAAATCTGTATTATTATGACAGAGAAGTATAAAATGAGTTATTCAGAAAGAGTATTTTCATATTATGTGAAGATGTTTAAGGCTGCAATATAAAAGAAAAGAAATGTTGAAATTATCTAACCAGGTATATTTGTCTAAAATTTTACTGCGACATCTATGAATGTTAAAATCCTCAAATACAACACTCCTTCAACCTGTTAACAATTTGCACAAGGATGGAAATATTTGCATATGAATACACAGGGGGAGATGGGAGAGTCTAATCCATTGAAATGCACAAACAAACAAAATGACTTTCCAGTAGAGAGTATCTACCTCAACTGCAGGAAACGTCTCCCAAGACCTTGACTGGACATTAGCAGGAACAATTGTATCTAATTCCTTCTTCATCAGCCATGGTGATGCTTCATAGAAAGGGCGAAGGACTGTGATACTCAGGGCACCTGATTCAAAGAGAGTTATTCAAAAATTATTTCTTTACCAAGTGTATTCTAAGAAACTCTCTAGGCACTTTCTGAATTCAGTGTATTATTTGAACTGCTTTCTACAAAGGAATAGTGACACAGTGACTTTGCTTAAGGATCTTACAATCTAACTGCGGGCTTGTACTGTGAAGCCCACACTGTCCAGATGGTGGGGCAAGAAGCACTGAAGACAGTTTTGGTGAGCATGTCCATTTATTAACAATTTATGGGATAGGCAAAGGGGAGTAGCTAGTCCAGGGCAGCAACACTAATTCTACAGGATAAAGCTGATTCTGCTGTCTCTATGCTTCTCTAATCAGCTTGAAGATCATGTAGCCTACGTAGCCTTCCAGGTAGTCTTATGGGTCTGGACAACGCCCAGGAGCTGTTCACCTAGCTGATGATCACAAGACCCCTCAACAGGAAGTGGAGGTGGGGGAAATGTGCTTGGGGTCCCTGCTGCCTGCCAGCAGTCAGGTCATGTGTGAGGCTCAGTGTGCTGAGCCCCTGACATGGTCTTTCCCAGGAGGCATGCTGTGCCATGCCCTCCTAACCTCCTGCATGGGCTAGGCAGGCAATCTCCCAGTCAGGCACAGGATCACTCACGTCTAACAATAAAGATGAGGCTGTTAGTCACTGACAACTAGAGATTGCAGTTATATCATCTAGAATAATAATTTGTTGACCCCTCACTGTCCCTCAACAGCCCCATCCAAGTCCTGTCAGTTTTATTAATAATATTTTTTAAAAGATTTATTTATTTATTTGAAAGGCAGAGTTACAAAGAGAGAGGGAGAGACAGAGTGACAGTGATCTTCCATCATTTCTATCCACTCCCCAAATCAGATTGGGCATGGTTAGGCTGAAGCCAGGAGCCTGGAACTCCCTCTGCATCTCCCATGTGGGTAGCAGGAGTCCAAGTACTTGGGCCATCTTCTGTTGCTTTCTCGGGTGCATTAGCAGGGAGCTGGATTGGAAGCAATGCAGCCAGGATTCGAACCAGCACTCATAGGGAATGCCAGCATCACAGGCAGCATAACCCACTGTGCCACGCTACAGGCTCCACTAATAAGAATTTCTTGAGTTCATCTACTTGTTCCCTCTACAGAGACCCCACATTAGATCATATCTCTCAGAAAGATTCTGTTCCAGCAGCAAGTAGGTTTTTGACCATGTATATTCCATGAATGAACTTCCTTCTGCAGTCAGGGTGACTGATTATGGTTGTCCATGGTTGAAACTCTTCTTTTACTTCCCGTTGCTCATGAGATGAGAGACTCCTTATCATGTTCTCACTGCTGCCTCAACTTGGCAGCATTCTGCACCTTTGGGCTTCAGTTCCATTTGGTTCCCCACCCTCTTCTCCACTGCTGTATGCTTGCCTTTTTCCCAGAACATTCCTTCTCCTACCTTAATCTGCCTGCTTATCAACCCATTTTAACACAAGTGTCTTTAGGGAAGACTTCTAGGCTGTGTCAGCTTTCTCTTTGAAGCTCTCATAGAAACATGTTACTTTCCTTCATAGAATTTATCTCAACCTATAATTATACTCTTATTTGTGTAACTATGTAATCAATGGCCTATTTTTTTTGCATTGAACTATATTATCCATGGGAGACGGGTCCATGCCTGTTTTAGTGCACTGTGATATTTCTAACACCTACCCAGGATTGGGCTCATGTTGAGTTGCCAATATAAATGATCAACTAACAAAGCAATCTGGGAAGAATTCTCACATAGTTCCACACATGCAAGGCATATCCAGCCAGAGCCTCCCACTGTCCATATTCAAAAGATTAAGCTATAATTCATCATGCACAAGTGCACTGACATACCAAAACATGTAATTTCATGGAGATGCAGTCACACCCATAAATGCACAAAAAATGTTTTCCACCAAATAGAAAACATAAACACACACACACACACACACCCCTCCACACACACTAACCTTGGCAGAGAACATCAGTTTTGTATACAGATAAGATGTGGATAGATATCATTGTTTAAATATACATATTACATATAATGATAGTTCTAATATAAAATGAGAACATGTCTCTAACCTATAATCTCACACCAATTCAATTTCCTTGAAATTGGTGTACATATAACATAAGTTCACAATGAATATAGCTTACATAACAGATTTTTGGTTGGTATTCTTACTCATATATACAGTTTCTATTGTATTCAATTTCACCAAGGGAATACCTTCAAAATGACAAAAAAAAAAAAAAACCCTTACTAGAGATAACTTACTTTGTATTTGTTGTTTCCTACCAAGATGAAATGAACTCATAAGCAGGGAGCTAGGTACATACCTAAACACAGATGAAGTCTGTAGTAGGAGACAGATTCACACTCAGTTTCCACGGATATAGTTTGATATGAATGTCAATTCAAGTAGCCATAAAAATAGGATGACATGGCCACATGGAAAGCAGAGTAGAAAAGTGGCACAAGGGGAGACAGAAAAGACAGAGGATGAGGCGAGTAGTGAGGAGGATGAGAGCTGGTGCAAGGATTCAGTGAGCTCCAGACAGCCACATGCGGGTGATTACCTGGCTGTTCATGTACCGGCTCCTGCAGAACAACAGTATTTGATTCTCCATAGGCCAAGGATAAGTATTCTTCTATGTCACTGTCACGAAGAAGTTCCATCCCTGATCCATCAGCATAGATAACAAAAAACCTATTTGAAGACATAAAAATCTAATCACTTGAGGTATTCTGTTAAAATACTTCTTGAACTTGGAGTTGAACAAAAGCATCATGGTATTGTTATGACTCTTCTCACTTTACCTGGGAACATGTTCACCATAGATTTGTAGATAATTCTTTTGAAGGTGGGCAGATGTTAAACTATCATAGCCTTCTGTTTTCACATTTGAGTCGTCTTCCAGTTTTTTTTCAGGTAACCTTGTTGATGCAGTACCATCGGCCATGACCTAAGAGACAAATATGAGCAACCAAAAGAAAAAATTTATAGTGCTTTTCCTTCCACCTATCCAATTTGAGAAAAGTTAATCTTCTGGCACACTCAGGAAATTGGGAGTATGTATTTGCCAGGTACTTCTCACTAAGTAAAGCTTATGTTAATAAACAGGGTAGCTCTGCGTATAAACTATATCTAGAAGCAAAAACAAACTTGAACACATTCAGAAGAAAGTCACTAAGAGGGTGGCAGGGTGGCACGGGTTGGGGGTGGACTCAGAACCTTGTCCTATGAGGATTAGTTTCAGGAATTGGAAACTGAAACACAGAGAGGAGGGTACTTGTGCAATAGCGGTCTTGAAACACTAGCAGGGACACCACTTGGAGAGGCTCAGACTCTGGATCTGAACACAGAATTAGGATTCATGAGTGCAATACAGAGGGAAACACATTCAGTAACAAGATGAGAAAAAATGTTCTTGCCATTATCCTTGCTGACATATGACATGGATCTCTCCAAAAACGATGTGGTTCAGCTTGAAAGATCCTTGAAGGGGGTGCCCAAGAGGAGCATCGATGCCCACAAGACTGCTTGGCCTGGACAACCAGGGCATTTCAACCCAGAGAGCTCTGTGTTTTTATTTCAGTTACTTATAAATTGAAATTGTCAACTTAAACTGACAAAGAGAGAGCGTCTTTGCTATGAGTCCAAATTAAAAAAAAAAATAACTTCACACACAACCATTGGTTGAGGAATGAACAACAAAAACATGCCTATGGCAGAGCTTGGCAATTTTTTTAAATTATACAATTCATTTCTTTTTCTTTTTCTTTAAAGTTTGAGATAACGTATTTTTAATTCACATTATAGCCAAATGCTTAATGCCCCACCAATATGAAGAGTTCAACAAGTAATAATATTTTTTGTTGAGGGCCAGGTGGCAAATATGTGAGGGTTTGCAGGAAGTACATTTTCTTCTGCAAGTCTTTAACTGTGGTATTATTATGCAAAAGCAGCCATACACAGTCTGTAAGCAAATGAGCATGGCTGTGTTGTGATCAAACTCTGCATCACAGCACTGAAATTTGAATTTCCTGCAGATTTATGTGTCATGAAATACTCTTCTTTTGGTTCATTTTAGGCATTCAAAAATGTAAAAAACAAAACATTTTGGGTCATGGGCCGTGGTTTGCCAATGTGTGGTCTCCGGAGGTTAGAGGGACAGGAGTGGAGTTGAAAGTCAGGAAGCGGAAGATGCAAGTGCTACCCCAGGACAGCCAGGCACCTCTCTCTCCCCTTGGCCCCATCTTCAGTGCTGCTCAACACTTAGGCAGAAAGCCTAAGCGAACATGTTGCCTGCTGCTTGGCGTTTGTTCTCACTTTATCCTGGGTTTAGATCATCCTTTCTGGTGGCATTATTTTTACATGTCTGCTAATGTTTTTTCCATGTTGTTCTAGTTATTTATTTGGCTTTACCATTTCTACTACTCCCTTTGTGGGGCTCGCCATCCCCCATGGAAGTACACTTGAGAATCAAAGAAAAGATAGCGGCATTCGTGACTGCTTACCCAAAGTACTGCAGTAAGAGGATAACTAAGCCCATGGAGACTAGGGTAAAAATCTAACCTGGAAGCTCTGTGGTGGGAAACATGTAAAAAGCCAAGCCACAGACTCTCTCTCCATAACACTGCACTTTACCTGAAAGGTGTTCCCCTCCGGGTCGAGGACCTCACAGACAACTTCTGATGTGTGCTTCATGATGTACCTGCTGGCTCGCAGATGCTCACGCTTTTGAAAAGGATGGTACATGTTGTTGCCTGACTCGTGGCAGTATGTGGCTGAACAGTCCCTGTCGATATAAAGACAGCCTGCATTTGTAGGTAGCACCTGGAAGGGGGACAGAGAGAGGGAGACATTTTAAAAAGAATTTTGAGAGACCTGGAAGATAATTTTAGAAAAAGAATAGCCACGAGTCCTGATCATAAACTGTATTTCCAGGAAGAAACTATCACCTAATTAAGGGCGGAAGCTTTGGGAAGGATGTTTGGGTAAGGAGACAAACTGAACAATTTAGATGTACTTTCCCCTCTGTCCTCACATTTTACAGTCTCTTCAAAGTAACTGCCCTGTGCTCTTATTTCAGATATTCAGTGTTTTTTTAACTGAAGCCAACAGACTTGGTCTGACTGACAATGTTCGAGATTCTTCCTGTTCTTGGACAGGTAGCATCTCCGAGAGGCTCAGAGTCATGGGGCCCCTGATCTTAGAAGCTTTTATTTGCTCTCACCCCCTCTGGTGGCTGACAGCCCTGAAGTAGTGACTTTTCCATAATGACTTTTGATCCAGATCCTTTTCTGAAATACAGCGCACCTACCATAAATTCACCCTTCTAAAAGTGCATAATTCACTAGGTTTCAGTACATTCAAAAATTTGTGCCACCATTCCCACACATTTCAGAACACTTTGGTCAACCTGGAAAGCAACCCTAACCCCATTAGTAGTCACCCTGAATTCCCTCCGACTCTCAGCTCTAGTAATGCCAGTCTGCGGTCTCTTCAGGTTTACCTGCTCCAGACATTTCTTGCACAATGAAGCCAGCACCATGTGGTCGTTTGTGTAGGGCTTCTTTCCCCTACCACAGTGTTTTCAAGATTCACCCATGTTGTTGCAAGTATTATATTTCATGGGTGCAAGATATTCCACTGTTTGGCTACGTCACATTTTGTTTATTGACTCATGAGTTGAAACACTTTGGGTTGTTTTCACAGTGTTGCTATTATTAAAAATGCTGCTATGAACATCTGTGTCCAAGATTTTGTGTGGAAGTGTTTTAGTTTTTTCTTGGAGGCAGCTGGGAGTGGAGTTGCTGGATCATTTGATGACTGTTTGCTTTTTGAGAAACTGCCAAACTGTTTTTGAAAAGGACTGTGCCATTATACATCCCCACCAGCAGTGTGTGAGGGTTCCGCTGTCCGCACGTCCTCACTAACACTGGTGATGGTCTTTTCCATTACATTTCAGAGGGTGTGAAGCAGTATCTCATTGTGGTTTGATTTGTATCTCCCTAATGACTCAAGGTGTTCAGTATCTTTTCATGGTTTATTTGTCATTTGTTTATCTTCTTCGGAGAAATTTGAATTCATTGCTCATTTTAAAATTGGGTTATTTGACGTTTTATTGTTAAGGTGTAGGAATTTTTTATACATTATTTTTTTTAAAAAAAGGATTTACTTATTTATTTGAAAGTCAGTGTTACAGAGAAAGAGAGACAGAGAGGGAGATCTTTCATCTACTGACTCATTCCCCAATGATAGCAATGGCTAGGGCTGGGCCAGGCAGAAGCCAGGAGCCAGGAGCCAGGAGCCAGGAGCCAGGAGCCAGGAGCCAGGAGCCAGAGGCCAGGAGCTAGGAACTTCATCCAGGTCTCCCACATGGGTACAGGTTCCCAGGTATTTGGGCCATCTTCTGCTGTTCCCCTAGGTGCATTAGCAGGGAGCCAGATCAGAAGTGGAGCAGCCAGTCCATGAACCAGTGTCCATATGGGACGCCAGTGTTACAGGTGGCAATTTAACCCAGTATGCCACAATGATGGCCCCTCTTTATACATTTTATATGCTAAACCAGTGTCAGCTACATGATTTGAAAATAGCATTCCTATTCAGTAGTTTAACTTTTCATTTTCTTAGTGGTATATTCTTCAAAGAACAAGCTGCTTTTGTTTTTGATGAAGCTTGTGCTTTTGGTATCTTATCTAAGAAATCATGGCCTAATCTAATGACATGAAAATTCACACTAATGTTTCCTTTCAGCTCTCACCTTCAGCATCCCATCCAGCAATCATACTGGATGAAGAAGGAGGATATATCATCGGGAAAGATATGAGGGATAAACAGGTTCAGTGATTCACAGTACAAATGCTTGTCAGTGAGATCTTTGGGTAGCATCTTTTGGCTCTAAGCTCTCTGTATCTCCTGGCGTTGTATGTGCCATCTTGGCAAATCCTTCTAAGACTAAAGGGTCTATCAGCTTCTATCAGGGGTTTGTGTTTAGTAGGGAAATGCAGGGAGGGAAGTGGGAGGGTTACCAGCACTCCTGCTGAGCCTTCTGAGGACAAAGCTCAGCTTCACTGGTTGAGCTGCCTCCCCACCACACAGGCCAGAGCCTTCCTCCCATGTTTCTAGGACATGATGGAGACAAGGGACGAGCTGGAGGTGGGAAGGATAGAGAGTAAGAATGAGGATAGAGGTGGCACACTGAGAGGCAGATTTTGTAGGCACATGCTGTATCATTTGGGGACTTCCAATACCCAGAGGAACCTAAGAGTTCCTCGATAAATGCAATTTGCATTTTAACCTTGACCCCAAGCTGCCAACACTGTAAAAACAAGCAGGGCAATGTTTTTCCAGAATGGACTATAAGAAGACTTTGAATAAATAAGAGTTTGAGAGCAGGCGAGAGAAGGAAGCAACAGCATTCACCTCTGCACGGTGTTTCGCCACAGGAGTGAGTTTTCTTAGCCAAACCGACATTCACCCCCAGCACTCCTCATTTCCCCTGCTACACCTACCTGGTACGTTCCCTGTGGCTTTGCTATAATAGACGTTCCATCCCCAAAGGTGACGCAGCAGCTGCTGTCCTCACAGTTGGTGATGACAGTGGCGTAGTGTGAGCTTTCGATCCGCATACACTTCACCTGTCTGGTGACTGTCTGAGGATCTTCAGCTGCAAGCAAACGCAAGGTAAGCAGATCTAAGGAGATGCACACATTAGGAAACAAGCCTCTGTCTGCTGATTTTGCTGCAGTCTGCCGGCTGGTTGGCTTCCCCATGGAAAAAACACAATTGGACAATAGAGACTGAGTGCTGAGGACTCCATGGGGTGGGGGGTGGGGGTGGCCTACTCTCCTTCTCAATTCAGAATAATTCTTCCAGGATATATGTCACTTGATTTCCCATTTTGTTCTCATTACTCTTTTCATTTTGAAGACATCTAATTTCTCAATTTGAAAAATTTCATCACCCATGTATTTACCAATTAAAATTTATCCTTGTTACTATTTTGCCAAATTTGCTTCAACATGAGAGAAAAATTACAGATAAAGTTGAAATTTCTTCTTATGCCTGGGTTTATTTCTCTCTTGCAATTCAATTTTTTGCTTTATATATGTATCAAGAACAATATATAAAACTTGTGTGTGATGAAGTTATATGAATTATATTTTACTCTATGAAATTATATAATTTTTATTTATCATTCTACACCTCATTTTTCTTTTTTTTAAACTTTTATTTAATGAATATAAATTTCCAAAGTACAGCTTATGGATTACAATGGCTTCCCCCCCATAACGTCCCTCCCACCCGCAACCCTCCCCTTTCCCACTCCCTCTCCCCTTCCATTCACATCAAGATTCATTTTCAATTCTCTTTATATACAGAAGATCAGTTTAGCATACATTAAGTAAAGATTTCAACAGTTTGCTCCCACACAGAAACATAAAGTGAAAAATACTGTTTGAGTACTAGTTATAGCATTAAATCTCAATGTACAGCACATTAAGGACAGAGATCCTACATGAGGAGTAAGTGCACAGTGACTCCTGTTGCTGACTTAACAAATTGACACTCTTGTTTATGGCATCAGTAATCACCCGAGGCTCTTGTCATGAGCTGCCAAGGCTATGGAAGCCCCCTGAGTTCACCGACTCTGATCATATTTAGACAAGGCCCTGGTCAAAGTGGAATTTCTCTCCTCCCTTCAGAGAAAGGTACCTCCTTCTTTGATGACCCGTTCTTTCCACTGGGATCTCACTCGCGGAGATCTTTCATTTAGGCTTTTTTTTTTTGCCAGAGTGTCTTGGCTTTCCATGCCTGAAATACTATCATGGGCTTTTTCAGCTGGCTCTGAATGCCTTAAGGGCTGATTCTAGGCCAGAGTGCTGTTTAGGACATCTGCCATTCTATGGGTCTGCTGTGTATCTCACTTCCCATGTTGGATCGTTCTCTCCCTTTTTTATTCTATCAGCTAGTATTTGCAGACACTAGTCTTGTTTATGTGATCCCTTTGGTTCTTAGTCCTATCATTATGATCAATTGTGAACAGAAATTGATCACTGGGACTAGTGAGATGGCGTTGGTACATGCCACCTTGATGGGATTGAATTGGAATCCCCTGGTATGTTTCTAACTCTACCGTTTGAGGTAAGTCAGCTTGAGCATGTCCTGAATTGCACATCTCTTCCCTCTCTTATTCCCACTCTTACATTTAACAGCGATCACTTTTCAGTTAAGTTTCAGCACTTAAGAAGAATTGTGTATTGATTACATTATTCAACCAAAAGTATTAAGTAAAACAAACAAAAAAAATACTAAGATGGATAACATATTAAGTTGCTCATCAACAGTCAGGGTGAGGGCTGATCAAGTCACCGTTTCTCATAGTGTTCATTTCACTTTAACAGGTTTCCTTTTTGGTGCTCAGTTAGTTATCACCTATCTAGGAGAACAAGTGGTATTTGTCCCTTTGGGATTGGCTTATTTCACTCAGCATAATGTTTTCCAAATTCCTAACAGGGATCACTTTTCAGTTAAAATTTAAACACCTAAGAATAATTGTGTGTTAATTACAGAGTTCAACCAATGGTACTAGAACAAAAAAAAATACTAAAATGGATAAAGTATTACATTGTACATCAACCGTCAGGACAAGAGCTGATCAAGTCACTGTTTCTCATAGTGTCCATTTCATTTCAACAAGTTTCCCCTTTGGTGCTCAGTTAGTTGTCGCCGATCAGGGAGAAAATATGATATTTGTCCCTTTGGGACTGGCTTAATTCACTCAGCATGATGTTTTCCAAATTCCTCCATCTTGTTGCAAATGACCGGGTTTCGTTGTTTTTGACTGCTGTATAGTATTCTATAGAGTACATGTCCCATAATTTCTTTATCCAGTCTACTGTTGATGGACATTTGGGTTGGTTCCAGGTTTTAGCTATTGTGAATTGAGCTGCAATAAACATTAATGTGTAGACAGCTTTTATGTTTGCCAATTGCATTTCCTTTGGGTAAATTCCTAGGAGTGGGGTGGCTGGGTTGAATGGTAGGGTTATATTCAGGTTTCTGAGGAATCTCCAGACTGACATCCATAGTGGCTTTACCAGTTTGCATTCCCACCTACAGTGGGTTAGTGTCCCTTTTTCCCCACATCCTCTCCAGCATCTATTGTTGGTAGATTTCTGAATGTGAGCCATTCTAACTGGGGTGAGGTGAAACCTCATTGTGGTTTTGATTTGCATTTCCCTGATTGCTAGTGATCTTGAACATTTTTTCATGTGTCTGTTGGCCATTTGGATTTCCTCTTTTGAAAAATGTCTATTGAGGTCCTTGGCCCATCTCTTAAGTGGGTTGTTTGCTTTGATGTTGTGGAGTTTCTTGATTTCTTTGTAGATTCTGGTTATCAACCCTTTATCAGTTGCATAGTTTGCAAATATATTTTCCCATTCTGTTGGTTGCCTCTTCACTTTCCTGACTGTTTCTTTTGCAGTACAGAAACGTCTCAATTTGATGCAATCCCAAATGTTAATTTTGGCTTTGACTGCCTGTGCTTCTGGGGTGTTTTCCAAGAAGTCATTGCTGGTACCTATATCTTGTAGGGTTTTTCCAATGCTCTCTAATAATTTGATGGTGTCAGGTCGTAGATTTAAGTCTTTAATCCATGTTGAGTGGACTTTTGTGTAAGGTGAAAGGTAGAGGTCTTGCTTCATGATTCTGCACGTGGAAATCCAATTTTCCCAGCACCATTTATTGAATAGACTGTCCTTACTCCAGGGATTGGTTTTGGACCCTTGATCAAATATGAGTTGGCTGTAGATGTTTGGATTGATTTCTGGTGTTTCAATTCTGTTCCATTGGTATATACATCTGTTTCTGTACCAGTACCATGCTGTTTTGATTACAACTGCCCTGTAGTATGTCCTGAAATCTGGTATTGTGATGCCTCCAGCTTTGTTTTTGTTGTACAAGATTGCTTTAGCTATTCGAGGTATCCTGTGTCTCCATATGAATTTCAGCATCATTTTTTCTAGATCTGAGAAGAAGGTCTTTGGTATCTTGATTGGGGTTGCATTGAATGTATAAATTGCTTTTGGGAGAATGGACATTTTGATGATATTGATTCTTCCAATCCATGAGCATGGAAGATTCTTCCATTTTTTTGGTATCCTCTTCTATTTCGTTCTTTAAGGTTTTGTAATTTTCATCATAGAGATCTTTAACGTCCTTAGTTAAGTTTATTCCAAGGTATTTGATTGTTTTTGTAGCTATTGTGAATGGGATTGATCTTAGAAGTTCTTCCTCAGCCATGGCATTGTCTGTGTATACAAAGGCTGTTGATTTTTGTGCATTGATTTTATACCCTGCTACTTTGCCAAAATCTTCTATGAGTTTCAATAGTCTCTTGGTAGAGTTCTTTGGGTCCCCTAAATAAAGAATCATATCATCTGCAAAGAGGGATAGTTTGAGTTCTTCCTTCCCAATTAGTATCCCTTTAATTTCTTTTTCTTGCCTAATAGCTCTGGCTAGGACCTCCAGAACTATATTGAATAGCAGTGGTGAGAGTGGGCATCCCTGTCTGGTACCAGATCTCAGTGGAAATGCTTCCAACTTTTCCCCATTCAATAGGATGTTGGCTGTGGGTTTTTCATAGATTGCTTTGATTGTATTGAGGAATGTTCCTTCCATACCCAGTTTGCGTAGAGTTTTCATCATGAACGGGTGTTGTATTTTATCAGATGCTTTCTCGGCATCTATTGAGATAATCATATGGTTTTTCTTCTGCAGTCTGTTAATGTGGTGTATCACATTGATTGTCTTGTGCACATTAAACCATCCCTGCATACCAGGGATAAATCCTACTTGGTCTGGGTGGATGATCTTTCTGATGTGTTGTTGCATTCTATTGGCCAGAATTTTATTGAGGATTTTTGCATCTATGTTCATCAGGGATATTGGTCTATAATTCTCTTTCAATGCTGCATCTTTTTCCAGCTTAGGAATTAAGGTGATGCTGGCTTCATAGAAAGAATTTGGGAGGATTCCCTCTTCTTCGATTGTTCTGAATAGTTTGAGAAGAATTGGAGTTAGTTCTTCTTTAAATGTCTGGTAGAATTCAGCAGTGAATCCATCTGGTCCTGGGCTTTTCTTTGTTGGGAGGGCCTTTATTACTGTTTCAATTTCTGTCTCAGTTATGGGTCTGTTTAGGTTTTCGATGTCTTCCTGGTTCAGTTTAGGTAGGTTGCATGTGTCCAGGAATCTATCCATTTCTGATTGGTTTCCCTGTTTGCTGGCATACAAGTCCTTGTAGTAATTTCTGATGATTCTTTTTATTTCTCTGGTGTCTGTTTTACGTTTCCTTTTTCATCTCTGATTTTATTGATTTGGGTCTTTTCTTTTTTTAGTTAGTTGGGCCAATGGGGTGTCAATTTTGTTTATTTTTTCATAAAACCAGCTCCTTGTTTGACTGATTTTTTGTAATGTTTTTTTGGATTCAGTCCTGTTGATTTCTTCTCTGATTTTAATTATTTCTCTTCTCCTACTAGATTTGGGTCTGGTTTGCTGCAGTTTTTCTAGATCCTTGAGATGCGTTGAAAGCTCATCTATTTGGTGCCTTTCCAATTTCTTGATGTAGGCACCTATTGATATAAACTTTCCTCTTAACACTGCTTTTGCTGCGTCCCATAAGTTTTGGTATGTTGTGCTGTTATCCTCATTTACTTCCAGAAAATTTTTGATTTCTCTTTTAATTTCTTCTATGACCCATTTTCATTCAGGAGCATGTTGTTCAATCTCCATGTGTTTGCGTATGCTCTAGGGATTCCTGAGTTGCTAATTTCCAACTTCATTCCTTTATGGTCTGAGAAACTGCATGGTATGATTCTAATTCTTTTGAATTTGCTGAGACTTGCTTTATGGCCTAGTATGTGGTCAATCCTAGAGAAGGTTCCATGTACTGCTGAGAAGAATGTAAAATCTTTAGCTGTAGGATTGAAAGTTCTGTAGATATCTGTTGGATCCATCTGGGCTATAGTGTCGTTTAAATCTACTGTATTCTTGTTGATCTTCTGTCCTATTGATCTGTCTATTTCTGAGAGTGGAGTATTGAAGTCCCCCAGTACTATTGTATTGGGGTCTAAGTCTCCGTTTAAGTCCCTTAACAAATCTTTTAGATAAACTGGTGCCCTGTAGTTAGGTGCATATACATTGATAATTGTTATATCTTCCTGTTGAATTGATCCCTTAATCATTATATAGTGTCCCTCTTTGTCTCTCTTAACAGTTTTTGTGGTAAAGTTTATGTTGTCCGATATTAAGATGGCTATGCCCGCTCTTTTTTCATTTCTGTTGGCATGGTATATCTTTTTCCAGCCTTTCACTTTCAGTCTGTGTGCATCTTTGTTGGAAAGATGTGTTTCTTGTAAGCAGCAAATAGATGGGTTTTCTTCCTTAAGCCAGTCAGCCAATCAGTGTCTTTTAACTGGACAGTTCAGGCCATTAATGTTCAATGTGACTAATGATAAGTGGTAACTTTGCCCTGCCATTTGCCAAAGATAAGTTCTAATATATGCTTTGAATTCCCTGTGATCTTTTGCTGTGAGGTTTCCTTCCTTTACCTTCTTTCATATTGATGACCGTGTTTTTGTGTTTCTGTGTGCAACACATCTTTAAGCATCTTTTGCAGGGCTGGACGAGTGGCAACAAATTCTTTCAATTTCTGTTTCCTATGAAAAGTCTTTATTTCACCTTCATTCACAAATGATAGCTTTGCAGGATATAATATTCTGGGCTGGCAGTTTTTCTCTCTTAGTACCTGGGCTATATCTCGCCATTCCCTTCTAGCTTGTTGGGTTTCTGATGAGAAGTCAGTTGCTACACCTCATTTTTCATTTAACATTTTTTTGAGGCCTCTAGCTATCTGTTTGTACTTATGATGTATGTGTGTGTAAATCCTTTTAGCCACCATCTACTATTCCATGGTAGAAATCTACCACATTTTATTTTTCTGTTCTGCCACTGATGGACATTTATGCTTTCCTAATATTTCAAAATTATGCTTGGTGTTGCCAGTCGCATTCTTGCACATTTCCTTGTGCAAATGTGTAATAGTGTCTCTATATATACAGAAATAAAGTTAACACACCATTAGAATGTGCATGATTTACTGGAGTAGTTGGTAAATAGCTCAAAGGGTACAAAGTTGCAGTAACACAGGATGAGTAAGTCTAGAGAGCCATATAAAATGGAGATGGAAGTCAATAATATTTCATTGTATAGTGGAAATTTTCTAAGAGTAGATTTTTTAAAAAAAGATTTAGTTATTTATTTTAATGGCAGAGTGACAGAGAGAGGGAGAGACAGATATAGAGAAAGAAAGATCTTCTATCCACTGGTTCATTCTTCAAATAGCCACAATGGCCAGGACTGAGTCAGGCTGCAGCCAGAAGCCTGGAACTCCATCTTAGTCTTTCTCTCTCTCTCTCTTTCTCTCTCTCTCTCTCTCTCTCTATATATATATGCATATGTATATATATATGTATGTATGTATAATATATGTATATATATCTGTAACTATATTTTTGAAATAAACAATAAATAAATCTTTAAAAAAGAATTATAGAATACTATCATGTATTTGAAAAACAAAACTTACTTGTTTCTTGGTCATCTAGAGGAATTACATGATCTTCATAAGCTTGATAGAAGGTTGTGATCCTGGTCCCATCAGCATGATCCACTATCCGAGTCCCATCTTTCTTCTCAACAATAACTACTTTGTCTTCTCGGGTGGTCATAACCTGAACATGTAAAGGCAGAGCATAACCCTGTGGCCAGGTGGCTAACCCAAAGTGTGCTTGTTTTTATGCCCCACTGGATACAAAGATGATGCCTTCCAAATCGTGGGAGGCAGACAGTAGTAGCCCCATTTTACAGGGCAATAAATTTAAGCCTAGAAAATTAAGAAATTTGTCAAAGTCACTCAACATGTAAGTACAAGGGCATTATTTATGGATAAAATGTTAACAACAGGACAGATATGACTGGGAAAATGAACACAGGCCCCATTTCCTTGGAAACTATAAAGTTAGGATAGAAATGGTATGTTGCGGCTGCCTATGTGCTGGGAAATCCCTGCTTTGCAGGATTGCCCTAGACAGGGTGAACTACAAGTGGGTATGCAGATGTCAGGCCTTGAAGCCTGGTGGGGGACAGAGACCCCCATGCAGCCCCTACACATGCCTGTGTGGGACTGAGAGGCACTGCTGGGTCTCCTGGGTGGGTGTTTCCTGTGTTCCCTGCCATGTGTCCCTCCCTAAAGCCAAGTACACGGAGTTGTGGATGAAAGTGCATTCTGTTCTGTTGGCCTGATTTAATCTGCATTCCCTGTGGTTTGCAATCTCTTCAATATGCAACCCCTTCTGTTCAGGTGGAGAGCAGCACTGTGGAAAATGGATGAAAGATCTGAGAAGGAGAATAGCTGTATCATCCAAGATAGAAAGACAAGGGTTAGCCATGCTCTTGGTCTACTGTCTTTAAGGTCTATTCCAATGCAATCCAACGGAACAAAATTTGTGGAGGACCTCATATACTGTTCTAGTCGCTGAGGATACAATAATGAACAAGACTAAAGTTTACTTTTCTACTCTCCAGCAGTCACAGGCCAGAAGGAGGTTAGTAATTTAGAAAGATAGTGGAAAGGATATTTGGAGGGCCCCTGGTATCTGTAGTAAGGTCCGGCTTCCAATTTGAGGAAATGATGCTGAGCTGAGGTTTGATGTGTCAGTGCAGACTCTCAGCATGAGTAAAGGATGGACTAAGACAACTGACCCCAGGGAGGAGTGGGAGACCCAGATGAAGCTCCTGGCTCCTGGCTTCAGTTTGGCCCAGCCCCTGCTCTTGCGGCCATCTGGGGAATGAACCAGTGAATGGAAGATCTCTCTCTGTCTCCATCCTTATCTCCCCACTTCTCTAACTCTGCCTTCCAAATAAATAAAAATATAATTTTTAAAAAATACTGTCTGGGCCCGGCGCTGTGGCATTGTGGGTAAAGCTGCCACCTGCAGTGCCGGCATCCCATATGGGCAGGGGTGCAAGTCCCAGCTGCTCCACTTCCAATCCAGCTCTCTGCTGTGGCCTTGGAAAGCAGCAGATGATGGCCCAAGCCTTTGGGCCCCTGCACCTGTATGGGAGACTGGAAGAAGCTCCTGAGTCCTGGCTTTGGATTGGTCCAGCTCCAATTGTTGCGGCCATTTAGGGAGTGAACCAGCAGATGGAACACCTCTCTCTTTCTGTCCTCTGCCTCTCTGTTACTCTGCTTTCAAATAAATAAATCTTTTTAAAAAATACTGGCTAAGTATACAGGATCTGGAATGCAATGCTGGGGTCCACATTTTCAATCTACCATCTGTCGTGTGATCTTGGGTAACTTAGTTAACATCTCTAAAGGTTAGTTGCCTCAGTAGATTAAAATGGAAACAAAATAGCGTGTTGAGAGCTGAATGGGTTAGCATGTGGGAAGTACAAAGAACAAGACCTGGCACACTGCGTATTCAGTAAATATTATTATTGCTACTATTCTGGTAAGTGTTCTGTGTTTAATTTATGCTTGAAGCTAAGCTCTTGGATCTTGGTTCATGCTTCTGTAATGGTGAAAGGAATTAGTAAGGGAAATTAAAAGTTGTTCACTGAGAAAGGTTAATTAAATTCGCATATTATGTCAAACAATCTACCCTAGGGACTAAATTAAAGGGAGTTATTTGAAGTAATCAAAATCAACAAAAATCTTCAAAACAAGACCAGCACCCCTACTTTCCTGAGGCATGTACTTTGAGTCAGTGAAGTAAGAGATTTGGAAATTATTTCAGAAATAGAAGAAGAAAGGAAAAGATTTGCTGGTTAATGTATTTCATCTGAATAACAAGCAGGAAGTTTGCTTTTTTGTCACCAGCCTGTGATTATGAACAAGGGTGAGAAGTTTAAATATCAGAGATAAGGCAGCTAGAGCAGTCTTCATTTTGTTTAGATTTGGAGGGTGCTGCCAAGCTTCATATAAGGTAGTTGAGGACTCGCTGAAGGATAGAAAGAGCCCAGCTCTTCCTGACTACGAACAGGTCCTGCTGCTGGCCCAGCTAGCACTGCTGCATGTACACACTGGACTCCATTATAACTTGGGGGAGGGGGCTCAATGTCCTCATGGGTGTAATAATACACTCTGGAGTGTGGACAGAGTGAGAGAGTGCACACAAAACTAAAAGAAAGTCTGGCCACAGACAACTCATCCTAGGAGCTCCAATTCCGTATGATAAGAAAAACCATCATTTTCAATACCATTAATTGGTCACTTTTGCTACAGATAAATTCTTTTGTGAAGTTCCTCAGTGTTGTTATTCAATGTGAGCATGTCTTATTCTCCTAAATACACCCTAAGTTTTTTGAAATCCAGGATCATGGACAAACTTCTATCACTCACTGCAGATGGACACTAAGAAGCTGGAATAGAGCATATGGCCCCTCAATTCCAGAAGAAAAGGCATAGGCACAAGTACACTCAGGACAGAGATGCACAGGACATCAGTCATGTATATCCTAAAAGTGGTGTGGAAAATTCATGGCATACCTCTCATTTTGAAAATCAGTATTTTGTCCTGACCCACAAAAAATTAGCATTTCACAATATACTATGTTTGTTAAGCATCCAATATCATTATTTTTGATTTAAGAAGATGGATTCATCTATCCATCTATCTGCTACTTTACAAATGCTTCTTGAAAATTTCTTATTTGCCAGGCATTCTTCTATCTGTTGTGTGTTAATGATTTGGAACCTTTTGCAACAACCAATAGTTTGCCATACCGTTCCACTGACAGGATCTGTAACTTGAAAGGATAAAAACGGGGCCAAGTCTGCTATTCTTTCTTTTCCTTTGGTTCCAATCCGATTTCCGTGGGGTGTGGTTGTAAACCAGGTGCCTATGTGAACCTCCACAGGAGTTGCTGTTTGAACGATCTCTGGGGGTGGTTCGTGGATTTCATTCTTATGTCCCATTGACTGATTTTTGTGACCTTTTCCTGTGGAAAAATAAAACCAAATGGAACAGTGTAACTATAACACCAATTATATACACTGTTCATTAAGTTTTGGTACAATGTAAACTACTTCTGATACTGTGGTGTAGACAATTCTAAGGGGTATTCATTCATTATGTTATTTATCAACAGAGAAAATATCAGGTTATGGATGCCTTAATTTTGGCACTTGAACCTTAGGTAGATCCCCACCACCTTCCTCCAAGCATACACACACAGACATTCACTGTGTACGGCACAAAAGCTAGGCTGGTCAATTTCTGTGTGCTTTAAAGTCTTGCTTCTACCTCCCTAGATATTAGATTTAGGGGTCTGTACTCTGGCGTTTAAAACCTATTCTTTTTTCCCACATATCTATCACATTTTAAGACTCCATGGGCTGGCACCGCGGCTCAATAGGCTAATCCTCTGCCTGCGGCGCCGGCACCCCGGGTTCTAGTCCTGGTTGGGGCGCTGGATTCTTTCCCGGTTGCTCCTCTTCCTGTCCAGCTCTCTGCTTTGGCCCAGGAGTGCAGTGGAGGATGGCCCAAGTCCTTGGGCCCTGTGCCCGTATGGGAGATCAGGAGAAGCACCTGGCTCCTGGCTTCAGATCAGCGCTGTGCGCCGGCCACAGAGGCCACTGGGGGGTGAACCAACAGAAAAGGAAGACCTTTCTCTCTGTCTCTCTCTCACTGTCTATTACTCTCTGTCTCTCTCTTTCACTGTCTAACTCTGCCTGTTAAAAAATAATAATAAAAAAAAGACTCCATGGAGGGCATTTGGTCTAGCAGTTAAAACAACTGTTTTTTTTTTTAAACTTTTATTTAATAAATATAAATTTTGAAAATACAACTTTTGGATTACAGTGGCTTTTCCCCCTATAACCTCCCTCCCACCCGCAACCATCCCATCTCCTACTCCCTCTCCCATCCCATCCCATTCTTCATCAAGATTCATTTTCAATTATCTTTATGTACAGAAGATGAACTTAGCATACACTACGTAAAGATTTCAACAGTTTGCACCCACAGAGATACACAAAGTATAAAGTACTGTTTGAGTACTAGTTTTACAGTTAATTCACATAGTACTACACATTAAGGACAGAGATCCTACATGGGGAGTAAGTGCACAGTGACTCCTGTTGTTGATTTAACAATTGACACTGTTATTTATGATGTTAGTAATCACCCGAGGCTCTTATCATGAACTGCCAAGGCTATGGAAGCCTCTTGAGTTCACAAACTCTGACCTTATTTAGAGAAGGCCATAATCAAAGTGGAAGTTTTCTCCCTTCAGAGAAAGGTACCTCCTTCTCTGATGGCCCGTTCTTTCCGCTGGGATGTTACTCATGAGATCTTTCATTTAGGTCATTTTTTTTCCTTTTTTTCTTTTTTTTTCCACAGTATCTGGGCTTTCCATGCCTGAGAAACTCTCATGGGCTTTTCAGACAGATCTGAATGCCTTAAGGGCTGATTCTGAGGCCAGAGTGCTGTTTAGGGCAACTGCCATTCTATGAGTCTGCTGTGTATCCCGCTTCCCATTAAAACAACTGTTAAGATGTCCAAATCCCATACTGGAGTGCTGGACTGGATACCTGACTCTGGCTGGATTGCATTCCTGCCAATGCAGATCCTAGGAAACAACAGGTGATGGCTCAAGTAGTTGGTTGCTGCCTCCCATGTGAGAAGCCTGGATTGAGTCTCTGGATCCTGACTTTAGTCTGCCCTGGTCCCTGCTGTTAGGGGCTTTTGAGAAGTAAACCAATGGATGGGAGTTCTGTCTGTCTCTCTGTCCCTCTGTCTCTCAAATAAATCAGAACCAAATCTTAAGATTCTTCATTTTGACTTATGAACTCCAGAGTTTACTAGATTTTTAACTCTTCATTCTCTGGATTTTATAATTTTGTCAGCCATGGATAGGAAACATCTTTCTCCAACCCTGGCTCTGGGCAAGCTTACAAGTCAGGCATATGCTTAGGGAAGAGAACATTGTATCATTTACCTACTACACTGACAATTGTCCATACATGGCCATTGTCCGTCCCTTGTTCCCCACCAGCCATTTGGAATGGGAAGATAAGAACTGAGAACACCCTCATGGAACCCTGTGACTAAAATCTTGTTCCCTCTATTAGGGTATATCTGCTCCATTTCCATGAATGATAATGAGTCACCTGTGGATGAGATTGGCCAGTCTCAATGATGAACTAAACTCAGACCCAGAAACAAATTGCAAGCAAAGACAGTAAAGAGTTGTTCATTCTAAGAACATTCTCTAGATTTGGACCATGAAATGTGCCTCAGGGCATGCACCTCAGTCTAATTAATGGGGACTCAACTAATGGGGAGAAGCAGAGAAGACAGACACATCAAGTTGTGCTTCTCCATTGCTTTCAGATTACCTTTGGGTTTATTCACACTCCCAGAACACTGGCAGAAGTGAAATTGGAGTCACTTTCAGAATAGGCAGAGAAGATCCTCTAGGAATGGTAACGGGCACTTTGGAAATTATAAATTTTTTCTCCTTCCTCCCTCTTCCCTCTCTCTCTCTCTCTGTCTTTTGCTTATCTTCTTATTTTTTCATCAAAAAGAAGTAAGCTCTGGAAAGGGCATTCAAGGGTAGCAGACACAAGAAATATGGGGTGAAGAATAGGATAGCATGTGCAGAAAACTTCTGGAGGCCAATGTAGCCAAAGGATACACTCAAAACAGATTTTGGTTGAGGGAAGACACTGCAGGGGTATGCACTGATTCAATCAAGCTCACCTTTGAGGTATGTGAAATGTTCTGGAATTTATTCCAAAGGTAATTAGTAATTAAAGGGTTTTAAGAGGGATGGTGATGTAGTCAGAATGTTTTCAATATGCTTTTGGCTGAAATACAGGGAATTAATAGTAATGAAAGTAGGCAGGACAATTAAGAAGTCTTAAAGAAATAAAGATTTAATATATTAGTAGGGATAAACAAATACAATTTTGGTGCCAATGTAGACTGGGAGACGTCCTGAGTATGAAATGAGGAGGAAGGATCACATGAATATTCTGAAATCATAATTACTGAATTCCGCTATTGAGAACGTGGGTCAGTAAAACACAGAAAACTGGTCAATGACCAGAGCAAAGGCCAGTGGGAAGACACAGACAGGGGTAGGATTCCATTTTCAGAAAAATCACAAATGAGATGCAAAGAATTCTACTGAAAATAACTAAAATTACAGGAAAATGTCTATGTCTTTTAACCAATTGGCTCAAAAGTGTCTAAGAGCTGGCAACCCTGAGCAAGGCCAGCACAAGCCATGGACTGAGCAGAAGTGAGAACCCAGAGAGGTAAAAAGTGCTGATGGTGGCTTTCTCCTTTTGTGTCTTTATCAAACTGGGTGACGTTGAGTTCTTATTTTCTCAGCATTGTGGGACTTAGTAAGAAATGAGAACCAGAGGCTACTCAAGCTGGATAGGAGGGGGTTAATATGCAACCCATCTCCAAACACTCCCGATCTCATTATGAGACTAAGTGTTTATTATTCACCACCAAGAACTTCCAGAAAAGTCATCTGTGTTCAAACATGATGCTGAGCAGACAGGACACATCCTTGCAGAGAGCTAAGCTGAAAATTTACAATGTTTGGGCAGTATCCTCAGAAGTCCCTTAAGTTAATAATTTACAGGGATTCAAGACTATTGATTCTTTTATCACCTGTGAAAACCTCTCTGAAAACACTCTCTAATGATCCACTTTTATGCCTAAAGAATTTAGAGTTAAAGGGCTGGCATTGTGGCACTGTGGCCTAGTGGGTAAAGCTGCTGCCTCCAATGCCAGCATCCCATTTGGGCACTGGTTCCTGGCATGGCTGCTCCACTTCCAATCCAGCTCTTTGCTAACAGCCTGGGAACAGCAGCAGAAAATGGCCCAAGTATTTGGGCCCCTGCTCCTGTGTGGGAGACCTGGATGAAGCTCTTGGCTTCAGTCTGTCCCAGCACTGGTCATTATGGCCATCTGGGGAGTGAACCTGTGTATGGAAGATCTCTGTCCCTCTCCCCTCTTTCTCTGTAACTCTTTCAAGTAAATGCATAAATATTGAAGAAAAGGATGTAGAGTTAAAATATTAAGAAAAAATTGATCAACTCAATCAAGAAGTATAAAAGACATAATGAAGGAATAAAAAATTTACCCCACATGTTTTCAGAAATAAAGGGGGCAGAAAATATGAGTAAAAATGAGAAATCTTAGACATAGAAAAAATGTAATAACTAATGTTTTGAGAAATTAACATGCAGGTTTAACAAGAGATAAAACACAGTTTAAAAAACAATTAACAGGAATGCTTGAAGTGCTTATGTAGAATGGAGCTCACAGAGCCAATGCAGTGGAAATAAGGAGAGAGGTTGAAAGTAGAAGGAAAGAGAGAGAGGCTAAAAGGCCCCTAAAGAATTGGAATTTTAGAAGGAGAAGAGAGAGAATTGAAACAAAAACAATGTTTGAGAGATATTTACTGAGAAACTTCCAGAATCAATTAAAGACGCTAAAATACTGATGCAGAAGCCCAATATTTTCCTTCTGGAATGAATAAAAAGAAATCCACAATTAGTCAAAATAATTTGAAAGTGTAATTTAAAAAGAACACAAAGAATAGTTGAAATGAAGTTTACATTGTCTTGCAAGTAATAATTAGACTGACAGCCAATTTTTGTAGAGCAATACTGGAAACAAGAAGATTGTCAATGTTCTGAGAGAAAACAGATGTCAATCGAGAATTCTACAATCAGCAAAATTATCTTTTAAGAATAAAGGAAGGGGCCAGTGCCGCGGCTCAATAGGCTAATCCTTTGCCTGTGGTGCTGGCACACCGGGTTCTAGTCCCGATCGGGGCGCTGGATTCTGTCCCGGTTGTCCCTCTTCCTGTCCAGCCCTCTGCTGTGGCCAGGGAGTGCAGTGGAGGATGGCCCAGGTGCTTGGGCCCTGCACCCCATGGGAGACCAGGAGAAGCACCTGGCTCCTGGCTTCGGATCAGCGCGTTGTGCTGGCCGCAGCGCACCGGCCGCAGCGGCCGTTAGGGGGTGAACCAACGGAAAAAGGAAGACCTTTCTCTCTCTCTTTCTCTCTCACTGTCCACTCTGCCTGTCAAAAAAAAAGTTTTTAAAAAAGAATAAAGGGAGGGCTGGCTCTGCGGCACAGCGGGTTAAACCACTGCCTGCAGTTCTGACGCATATGGGTGCCAGTTATAGTCGTGCTCCACTTGTGATCCAGCTCCCTGCTAATATGCCTGGGAAAGCAGTGGAAGATGGCCCACGTGCTTGGGTCCCTGCACTCATGTGGGAGACCTGAAAGAAGCTCCTGGCTCCTGGCTTCGGCCTGGCCTAGCCCCAGCCATTGCAGTCATCTAGGGAGTGAATCAGTGGATAGAAGATTCTCTCTCTCTCTCTCTCTGTCTCTCCCTGTCTGTAATTCTTTCACATAAATAAATAAATAAATAAATAAACACTTTTTTAAAAAAAAGAAATAAAGGCAACATAAAGACATTATCAGCAACTGTCAATAATACAAGAAGTAGACTAAAATCTCTAAAGGAAAATTTTTTAAATTGGATTTTTAAAATACCCACTTATATGTTGCTCACAAGAGACACATTCAAACATAAAATATAGGAAATAAAATATGAGTTTGGGAAAAGTTAGACTGGTAAAGTATTAAGCAATAGCAAACTACTGGAGCTATAATAATGAAAGAAAAATACGTATTATGGCGAAAAAGGAATCGTAGAATGAAAACTCAGGCATTATGACGAAAGATTTAATTTACCTTAAAGTATAATTCTAAAGTTGTTAATATCTAAAATAACATCCTCAAAATATCTGACAGAATTTTCTAAAAAAAGACTAATTTATTTTGCAAATAGAGAAGTAAAGATTAAATTATAAGGAATACAGCACGGAAGAGACTACTCTCTCCTTTCAAGAGACTGGAGCTCACTTGTGCTGAATAAACTGATACCACAGATTGAAGCAAATTTGTAAGGATAGAGAATAAGGGTTGGGAACTTTTGGCCTGCAAAGCAAATAAGGCCTGCTCTATATTTTATATAGTCTGCAATATTATTGTTCTTTTTAAATTTTTAAACAGATTTGAAAAAAAGAGAAGAAAATTTTGTGACACATAAAAGTTATTTGAAATTCAAATTTTAGAGTCCATAAATAAAGTTTTATTGGCACACAACAGACCCAGCTTTCTTTAATGGCGGATTGTCCATGGCTGCTTTTGTACTCTAACCATAGGTTTGAGTAGCTGGGACAGAGACGGAGACCAGATGACCCACAGTCTCAAACATTTACTATCTTGCTTTTTACAGAAAAGTTTGCTGTATCCAGATATAGATAGGGATACAGAAATAACACAGCTAGCAAGTTTCACCTAGTAAACATAAAGAGAACACTGTATCAAAATGGATATATGCTCTTTTAACACCTGGAATTTTTTAAAACCTTCACCATATATGTGGCCATAAATCTCGTTTTAACAATTTCAAACAATTAGTTAAGAGTCAAATTAAAAAAAACACAAATACTTCATAGGTTTGGAAATTTAGAAACACATTTAAATAATTCAAGGGTCAAAGAAAATGTTATAATGGAAATCAAACAATATTTAGAACCAGAAAATAATGAAAATACTAAATATTCCTTATGAAACATTATATAATTGTGAGGTGGGAGAACATTGCTGGATTGGTAAGTATGGGACTGTGAAATTCCATTCCTCCATAAAATAAGAGAACACCAGGAAAATGATCAAAGTCAACTTTTCCAGAACTTTGGTAAATGGCCAAAACATTTCAACAATCTGGGGAACAATTCAAGAAAAATGACGAATATCAGTAAGACCAGCTGCTTTGTGGTGTTACAGTTCTTTTAGTTTTGATGAAATCATGTGGAATATTGTTGTCCAATAAAAGGAAGCTGGCTGCTAAGTGACTAAATGAAGTGGGTGAATCTTAAACATACACTAAATGAGAGAAGCTGGGCTGGAAAGGCTGCAGGCGGCGTAATTCCAAATACGTGACATTCTGGGAAAGGCAGACCTGCAGGGACTGGAGAAGGGTCCCCTGCTGGCAAGCATTCAGGGAGGGAGTGCCTGGCTCCAAGTGCAGGGAAGAGAAGGGTGAGTAGGTGAGGCCCAGGGAATCTGGGGGTGGTGACATCATCCCCTGTGGGTCTGAAGTGGTGGATTCAGAACGTTATGCAGCTGTCCTACCCCGTAGAATGCACACTAAGAGTGAACCTCAGAGTAAAATCCACACTTCAGCTCGCTATCATGTAAAACACTGGCTCAGCAATAGTAAAATACGGATCACCCTCAGCAAGGTGTTCAAGAAAGGGAGGACTGAGCCAAGAAGAGATGAGGTAGTGGGAGTTCTCTGCTTTCTGCTCACTTTTCCTGTAAACCTCAGATTGCTCTGAAGACGTGTCCACGACTTTTTCTAAATGTGGGTGTGTCGTCTTGTGTGGAAGGGCTGTGAGGACACCTAGGACACAGCACGCTGCGAGAAGTCCCCCACATCCAGGTCCAGCTCCGAGAAGCGGCTACACAGACTGCTCCTGCATCAGCCCCTCTTGCGTCAAGAGCTGGGGAATTTGGAAAGCCATAGGGTGGTGCCGTCATTTATTTCTCCAACCAGGAATCTCCTGCTCTTACTAAAGGGAAATGTGTTTTCCACATTTTGAGCAATCAAAAAAGGAATTCAGTTTGCCTCCACATAGGTACTAGGTACTATGGCGGAACGTGAAATTGATGACAAAAAAAGATTAAATACTGGCTTCAATAAAGCTTATGAGAAACTGAGGAAATATTGTAAGGCACAAAAGGGGCAGTGTAATTTAAGGGTCAGGTGCATTATTTGCTGGCTTAGAGACCTCAGGGTAGTTACTTAACCTCTCTGTGTCTTGGTT